>NC_090925.1:160948172-162188172 GCF_040938575.1 Ambystoma mexicanum
GTGAATTATTATGTGAACAAATGAAAATGATGGTTGCTCAAATGAGTATCTATCTATCTATCTATCTATCTATCTATCTATCTATCTAATCTGTCTCTCTCTCTCTCTACATATCTCTCTCTCTCTCTCTCTCTCTCTATACATATATATATGCCTACCTATCTGTCTCTCTCGCTATCTACCTACCTACCTAGCTCTCTCTCTCTCTCTCTCTCTCTCTCTCTCTCTCTCTCTCTCTCTCTCTCTCTCTCTCTCTCTCTCTCTCTCTCTCTCTCTCTCTCTCTCTCGAGAGAGAGAGAGAGAGAGAGAGAGAGAGAGAGAGAGAGAGAGAGAGAGAGAGAGAGAGAGAGAGAGAGGGGCGAGTGCGTTGCTTAATGCGTGGCTGAATGAGCAAAGGCGTGGGTTTAGACAGAAGAGCAGATACACATGGATACATACAGACACGTGTGTGTGTGTGTGTGTAGCCATATGGTGAATACATTTGGGGACATTTGTGTCTGCATGTGGGATTGGGTCATTTAGTCAATGGACTCTCGAACACGTGTGTGGGTGATTGTGTGAATTAGCAAATGAAGGGGCGGGGAGGGAATTTATCTGTCAAGAGCATACGATTTGGCCGATGATTTAATCAGTGCTTGAACATGCCTGAATGAATAGTGAACTGAAAATGAAATGCTGGACCAAGTGAAATAACTGGTACATGCAAGGATTCAGTATGGATCGAAAATGTAATACGTGTAATAACTAAATGAATTACCCAGTGAATACATGAATGAATGAGTGCATGCAAGCAATGTAATATAGGAAGGTGAATTAGTAAACCAAGGATGAATTGCTGAATGAGAAAATGAAAGAGTGAATGCAATGATGAAGAAGAGCATTCTTCACTTCGAGGAAACTTGGGGTTAAGTGCAACGATGCATGAATGCAGGATTGGTCTACACATGAAGGGCCATGTGACAGAAATGACCGTGTGGAACAATGACCTAGTAGGTGATCATGAAAGGCTATGTGAATGGGCACATTCATAGAATTTAAAGCTTATGAGAAAAAGACAGGTGAATCTAAGGCAGGGGTCTTCAATCGTTGGCTGTCCGGATATTTTGGGACTACAATTCCAAATGCTATCTTGCGATTGACTATACTGGTGAGGGATGATAATAATAATAATAATTTATATCTTATTTAGCTCTACCCACCCATAGGGCTCAAAGCGCTCAAATAACAGAAGACATTATTATCCTACAGAGTGGTACTCATTTTATCGACCTCGGAATGATGGAAAGCTGAGTTGACCCTGCCGGAATTCGAACCTGACACAGCAGGCTGCACACATATGAGGGGCGAGCGCTTAGCTCACTGTGCTATCTGACCGGCTAATGGCACTGCAACTGATGGGAGTTGTAGTCCAACACATATCGGTATAGGAACCAAATCACTGTCTAAATGAACAGATGAGTGACTAAAATAAAACACGAGTGGATACATCAACATTTGAGTGAACATCCAAGCACAAAGTGGATGGCAAAGTGGATGGCGCCCAGAGGCATATGTATCCTCCATAGTGCCAAGGCATTAGCCCCCAACAGGCTTGCCATCACTGCTCGCTGATTGCCTGCTCTTGCTGACTGCACCGACATGTACATCAAGTATCTGCATGGTTGGTCCATTATGGGAGAACCTGACTGCGGACTACGGGCAGAAGGGGATGGTCCATTATGGGAGAACCTGACTGAGGACTAGGGGGAGAAGAGGAATTTAAGTGATTAACTTGTACTTTCATCTACTTAGTGTCCTCCATCCCCAACACCTTGGGGGGATTTCATAGCACACAGAAGACTCGGTTTGGAGACGGCTGCTGTACTGGTCACCCCAGCAGCTTATGGATCTGTGCACTAAGCAGCCAGTCAGATGCTCATATGCACACATCATGTTGTTTAGCCCAAGCCGTGGATTTGCAGATAATGTCCAGTGGAATATGCTATAAAGGGCCATTGAAAACATTGGACAGTAATAGGAAGGTAGACACCCATGTCACAGATATATAGCTCCCAAAGGCACGGGCTGGGTCTGGATGGGTTTACCAGGAGGAACCACTACTGCGCGGCCTTGTGTGTGCTTGCCGTTAAGTGAAACCGGTCGATCTGTCCAGGCCCTCATGTATGGGCACAGATAACTATTTGGGCAGTTTATCCTTGATTTATTGCAAATAAAACAATCAATATCTTACGTGTTAATCTTGAATCCGAAATAAGCACGAATAGCCTTGATTGTATACCATGTTCAAGCCTGTTCAAGCCCACACCTGTTTTGCTCCCTTATCAAAGGCCCTTCATCAGGACCTTTCCAGTCCAGGAGGACCCGGGATTGGAGAAGCACAATGAGAATGCGAGGGGTTTCATCAATACCACACATTCCTACTGATAACCCATGGCAGCTTTGTTTAAGATCGATTGCTACCCACACCAAACACGCGTTGAATGCGTTTGAAAATGGATTCATTCATTTGCAACACATCCAGGTAAGAATTGCCTGAATGCTTGTCTGAGTTTATTTACTAAGCACAACACAGTACATAGGGATCCACCAGTTTCACACTTTACAGCATTCATCGCAGTTGCCCGGCCTTTATGTCATGAACGTGAAAATCACATGGACACTACAACTCCTGTGATGTAGTCAGACAATCATTGCTGGCAACCGAAAGGGGTCTCTGTAGTCTGGGGTGGCCAGACTACCAGGGATTCAAAGCCAGAGCCACAAGCTGCCTGGAAGTTTTATGGGGGTGATGCTGTGGAGATCTCCTCTATTAGGGGGCACCTGTGCCGACTTGAGTGATCCCATGTCTATTCCTTTACTCATGCACTTAACAGGGCACTATATCAATAACTGCAAACTGGTTGGAGGAGTGAAGCCTAAAGCCAGACCTATAGACTTTGATTGGCTGGGAGGATAGCTCAGTTGCAACGCGTGTGTCTTGGAAGCAACACAGGTTCAAATCCCGGGTTGGCGCTTAGAAACTGGTCTCTGGTATTAAACGCGTTATAAAAGAACAATTAGAATCATGTGCGCAATTCCTGTGAAGTAGATGTTCCTTCAGCCTATGCAACATGAAACCCAGATGTAAAAAGGGGCTGTGAGGATAACTGGGGCAACGCATTGGTCTTGGAATCAAGACAATATATTATGGAACACAGGTTCTTATCCCAGTTCCGAGCTTAGAGACTGGTCTCTGGTATTAAGTGTGTTATAAAAGATTACTTAATTCATGAATTAAGGACCTCCTAGAAAATGTTATGACTGTGTGGGAAAGTGAACAGGATAAAAAAGCAATGCAGTTTGACTCAGCATCTGTTCAACCTTCGCCAGAGCTGAGCAGGATTCTGAGAGAACGAAGAGCAGCGGCGTGGTCCCCAAGGTGGTCCCCGATCCGATCGATGAACAGGAAGAGATGCAGACTCCTCAGATGCTTATCTGAGGGTCGACAACCATGTAGATCAGCCATGGAGCAGAAGCAGGAATGACCAGGTAGCGCTGCATTATCCAGACCACCACAGGAAACCAAGAGAGGAGGCAGTGGGAATCCAACCCAGATCCACCAAAATGAATCCCACCTGGAGTAAAAAAGGCCTACAGGCATCTTGTCATCATTGGGTAACACAGAGTGGATGGGGCAGATCCCATTCTCTTACTAAACAATAAATAGTTCCACCATTAACCAACCCCTACAAGGGCGATAGAAGAGGCAAGCCGATATGGCCTACCAAAGAAAGGGGGCAGGTATGAGAGCAGGAAGGTCAGCAGCCAGAAGAAGCGGAGTGTGAGGGATCTAGGAACAGGTGGCAGACAGGAGGAAGAAAGGCTGGCAAGATTAGATGAGGCAGAACTGCAGCTAGAGCAAGACCCTTTCAGGGAGAGTGGATAAAGAAGGGGCCACTTGTGGAGAACCCAGGGACAACACATTTCTCTGCTTTGTGTTCATCTGAGGAGAGATTTCATGAACTGAGCACCTTGACATCTCAAAGCCTGGCCATAACTCAGGATAATGGACACCATATCCCGCCTGCGAGAGAAGGGCGCTATCACCTTTAGGATAGATAACCAGAAATTAAGGGAAATCCTCCCCGATTAGAAGGTCAGAATATTCCTCTTGGGTGAAAAGGCTCTGAAACCATTTGCATGGGGGTGGGTACAATAACCCTGCAAGCAGGGAGGGCACTATATCCTCAGATAGAGAGATAGAGCTAGACAAAGAGTGATAGAGCAAGAGAGGGAGGGGCATGGGCATGAGGGATCCCTTTAGTAAGAGAGGCAAAGGGCACCCCAACCCTCAGAATCAATTGAGGCACTTTATCCGCAGATCAGAAAGTAGTGTGCCAGACACTGTCCTTCTGGTGTGAACTACAAATAGCGAGCAGGATGTGAAGAGGGTGGAGCAAAGCAGTGTCTGGGCTCTACAGCCTTCAGATTGTGAGCTTGTAGTGATTAGGTTTCTTTGTTGGTTGTGCAGAAGGAGCAGAATGCTAAGTGAGTGACACAGAATCTGGGTTGTGAGAATGTTGATGTATGATTCAAGGGTTCTATGTTGGTCAGTTGAGAGATGTAAGCCTACCTGGGAGGATGCAGGTGTATGTTGCCCTGAACCCAGATGTACTTGACCTTATATGATTATCACAATGTACTGGAACTTAATTAAAGAAGTTGCTGTAACTTCACCTGAGGTCAGAGTCATCTGTGGGGAACCCAGAACCCTACAGAGCTCTATAAAGAAATAGCTGGGTTGTACATCTGTGAAACTGTGGTATGCTTTAAAGGACCTGGACGAGACCAATATCAACAATAGCGAAACCACAGGCAATTTATTGTGCATCTCATCCTGGCAGTGTTTGTTTAGCTCAAACCCATGGTATTCTGATTGTAGTGCAGAAAATCCCCAAAACCTTGTAGGCATTTGTCTCAATCAATATTGTATTAGAAGATGAAAAGAGGTCAACTTCACTTCTTGGGTTGTGTGGTTCTTGTCAATACTTCACGAAAGTCCCCACCTCCCTCAAGGAAGCATGGGTCCATCCCCTCTTAAAAAAAACAACTCTCGATCCCACCTCCCCTAACAACTATAGACCCATCACCACTGTCCCTTTCCTCCTCAAAATACTCGACAAAGCAGCCTATCTGCAGGTTCAGCACTTCATCGAAGAAAACAAACTCCTGGGACTCCGCCAATCTGGCTTCCGCCCTAGACATGGGACTGAAACCGCCCTACTTGACCTGAAAAACCAAATGGACGATGCCAGAGACATGGGCAAACCAGCTCTTCTCCTACTCCTTGACTTATCTGCAGCGTTCGATCTCGTAGATCATGACGTCCTTTGCCATCATCTCTCCTCCACTGCCAAGTTCTCCCCTGACGCCACAGCATGGATCACATCCTTCCTACAAGACAGAACCATGCAAGTATTCTCCGACCTAGCCTCTGCCTCACCCACTACCATACTCTTTGGCGTGCCCCAAGGCTCATGCCTCTCCTCCACACTCTACAGCATCTTCAGACGAGCCTCCTTCTTCATCCTGGACGCTATGGGTATATCCTACACTAACTACGCGGACGATACCCAGATCCTCCTTACCCTCACAGGCAACTACGACACTGACTCCATGACCCTTAACAACCTCTACAACACCATCCAAGCCTGGATGGCAGACAATGGACTATGCCTCAACTCTGACAAGACAGAACTCCTACTGGTAGGTTCCCCCGAAACGCTAAAAAAACTTGACTCCCAATTCAGTCACTTCACCATCGACACCATCAAAATACCTGTTTCAGACTCAGTCAAAACTCTTGGAGTCTATCTAGACTCTAACCTTTCCATGGACAGACAAGTCAACGCCATTGCCTCCTCAGCCGCATATCATGCTAAACTGATCAACGCAGTCAGGCCTTTCCTCTCCAAAGAGAACTGCACAAACATAGCCAGAGCCATCACCGGCTCCAGGCTAGACTACTGCAACATACTCTTCCTAGGAACCTCAAAAAGAAACTTGGAGAGGGTACAAGTCATCCAGAATAGTGCTCTCCGAGCAGCCCAAGGTATTGCCAAAAGGGACCACATCTCGGAAGCCAGAAAACTAGCCCACTGGCTCCCAATAAAGGAGAGAATAATTTTCAAAGCGCTCACACTGACACACAAATGCATCCATCTCACTGCCCCCGACTACCTCTCACAAAGAATCCACTCCGCCGCCTCTACAAGACCAACAAGATCACCCTACACCAACATGCTCTCTGTGCCACTAGTAAAAAGATCCAGAGCAGGTGGATCTAGCTTCCCCTATCTCGCACCCACTCACTGGAATGCCCTACCTCCCACCATCCGCAGTGAGCCCTCCCTCCTAGCCTTCCGCAAAGCATTGAAAACCACCCTCTTCTCATAAGGTCCCTCGCAGCAGCATGAATACCAACCATAGGACCCACTGCTTAAGTTGTATTGACCAACCGCATAAGCTGTAATGATAACCTTGCTTGTTCCTATCTGTAATATGCCTCTTACTGATACCATGCCTGTAACTAAGCTCATGCAAGTAACAGCGCCTCAATGCCCCTGGGCTGCTTGCGCGCTATACAAATTTAAATAAATAAATAAAAATAAATAACACTGTAGAATATGAGGCTGGGTTAGGACCACCATACATAACAAATAGCCCGTGTGAGCTTTGAAGGGTTTGATGTCATCCACATAAATCTAATAGTCTTCCAAGCATCTAAGTTGTGATGATTTCCTTTCTGCATCAGAGTCCGAGTTCAGAAAGTAAACAGGAAGAGAAATCTCCCAGTTCACATAGAACTCTGGCAGATGTTTTGGTGAAACATGAGGATGTATTTGAGATCTACATCGACAAAATGTACTTTAAAAATGAAGCAGTTATCATCAGAAGTATACCAGAGTTTCAGTGAGTCTTGTGAAGTAGTGGTTTGATGGGAGTTAAGGTCACTTTTGAAGCGTGGGAGACTTTATTTGTGTATGAATATTTAATTCATATTGAGTGTTCATAGGATCCTTAGCATTGAGATTTCCATTGTTTGAAGACTTTGCTCTTTAAAGATAACAAATGTAACTTTCAAAACAACTCACTGATTTCTATTATTTCTTTTCTGAGCATATTAGCAAGTTATGGGCAAGCGTGTTGCATCACATACGAAAGGCGATATGAAGCTATGACTATTGGTAGTCTGTTCATTTTTACAGAGTGATTGGCCATAGTAACTTTAGCTACTACTATGTGTTTGTCAATGAACATCAGAAAATGCTGAAACATTTGGCTTTTCCAATGTTTATTATTTCATACATTTTTACATGAGCTTGTGGTAAATGAGGAAGCTATGACAATGCGTCTGTCAAATAACAACAAAACACAACAAAACCTTCACCTTTGGAAATAATGCAAGTTATTTAGTAGAAAACAAAGTATTGCCATTGTCAATGCTTGTTATGTTGTACATTTGTGCACATGTGATTGGTCATAGAAATTGAAGCTACAATAAAAAAACTTTAAACAGCAAAAGTATTGACTTTCTCAATGCTTATTATTTCATACATTTTTAGGCTCTATGAATAAATGCTGCGTTGTTTTTGCCGATATACTATTTCACCAATTTATTTAACTGATTTTGCATCTACATTTTAAAATAAAAAAGTGGTAAAATAAATCAGTAAAAATGCATTCAGTGAAATTGTAGGTCATCAAAAGTGGGCTAGACCCATTTTTATAGAGTGATTTGTCATACTAATTGAAGCTTTGGCCATTTGTTTGCTTGTTATTTCATAAAAGTTTACATGATTGATTGGCTACAGTAATTGACACCATTGCATTTGACAATGAACAACTACAAAAACCAAATCTATTGCATTGCCAATACTTTTTATTTCATAAATTTTGAAACATGTGATTTGTCTTACTAATTGAAGGTATGATCGTTAGTTTGTCAGTAAACAACTGTAAATAACACAATTATTGGCTTTTCTAATCCTTGTTATTTCATACATTTCTATGCAGTGACTCAAACGCATTGAAGTTACGACCATGCGTTAGTCAAAGAAAAAGTGCAAGCAACATAATTATTGGCTTTTTCTTTTAGCCATTTGTTATATGGGCATGTGCATATGGATGAATTGTGTGCTTTTCATGTACATGATGTTGATAAAATCGTCCATATTTGTAAGTGGATTTATCTGCAACAAAGTTGTAGACAAACCCCTTGTCGATACTACATAGTTAAATCACATGGTCACAAAGATTTGAAGTGGTTTAGCATTAAAAATCTGTGGCCACACACCCGGAGGTGGGGAGATATAGAAAAACAGTTTTCATACTTGGAACAATGATGGATTTATTGAACACACACAGTTAATCAAGGCCTCAATGTATGCGTAGATTGGAACAACTTGATTTTTAACATATAGTGATATAATGTGGAAGGTGTAGTTTTCTGCCACTGTATTCCTAGCACATACCAGACCTGCACTGTGGATCTCTTAATTTGATGTAGGTCTATTGTTACTGGAGTAGGTACAACTATTGTTAACTGTTAACTGTTCACAACTGCAGTATTCTTTTATTGACCAATAATTAGAACATGTCATGCAGGAATGCCATTCAATGAGCAATCTTGTGATGTTGTTTTGCTGGATCTTGTCAGTGCCCTGTCAATGGGATATGTGTATCACCTCTAAATCTGATAGATGCTTATATACATGTGTTCCACTCAAGTGTTGAATGTAAAGTGGCACAACGTGTGAGTCTATTTGATTTCTTGAATGTTTGTCATTTGGTGTCATCCTCGTCAAGCATCTCACTGAAAACCAACATCATCTATTGTTTGATCTCCATGGTTAATATATGACATGGTGAAACTTGTGAATTGTTTGTTACATTTGGCAGTAATTTTCTATGTTCTATTATGTGTAATGAGACAATTTAAGATATCCGCTGACACGTGCATCCCTGGAGGCTCATGTAATCATTGGCTCTGTAGGGAAGATAAGAGCAACCACTTGGTTTGCTATCTACAATTTAGCTGTCGCGTAGCTGGAGTATTGCACTGTCATCGACATACGAATATTGTCAGGTGTTTATTTGACATTTTTTAAAGGAGAATGTCACAGGTACACTTAACACATCTTAGAAGTCATGAATATCCTGTCATAAATTAGCCATTTAGTACATAATTGTGGTTTGTCCTAGATACAATAAACAGTGAAATGACTACTACAGTTCCATTGCTATTAGGTAGCGCAAGCTTTCTCTAAGATGTCTGCCATCCGCCAGTCTGTGGAAAGCAGCAGTTGTTATAAAAATTGCTGGCCCCCGTGTGTTGTTCGAACACTGTGCCGAGGAGTCAGAGGTGACCTATGCTGCTCCATTCTACATGCGTGTAGGGTAAGATGAAATCTTTTTATCCACATTAACACAGTTTGGCTATTCAAGATCCCCTGGTCGATACTTTAACTGAACAAGTTTGTTGCATACAATTTATTAGTCTAGAAGCGAAATTGATGATGCAACTTCGTAGCCGTTTATCAAAATCAGACACAAAATCACACTGTGTCAGTTGTAAACAGGTCACTTTTACTAATTACTCAAGACGTTTTCCACATCGCGTGAGATGCAGATAGGTTACTTTACTCCTCACAGCAAAACACAATGTGCAGGCACACATGAGAGTTACATGAACCGCATTAAGAAAATATGCGTTTTAGAAAATAAAGACGCAACAGTCCCAAAACCTCTTGTTGCCAAATACAATGTGCTTTAACAGATGCCAGCTGTATAGCCACATTAAGATAGCAAGGAATATATAATAATATGTATTTGAAAAGTGTTTGATACAAAAGAATTGTAAACACCATGTGATAGTCTGTCTCAAAGATATTCACTATGCTAGTGAGAATTTCAAAAGTGAACATGAATCAATGAAGAGGTGAGTGAGCATACAATCAAAGAGAACGAGGTTGTATTATCCAGTAGGTGGATTTTAAAGAGTGCCTGTCACATGTTACAGGACATCCTTCAGAAACAAATATATGGGTTTCAACGTGAAGCGAATAATGAACGTGGGCATGCATACATGAAGGTACTACCTTTCATCATTTATGACTTAATGATGAAATATGACCAAACAAATTGTTTTTTTTAATACATTTGGCTTTGGACGACCATATTTATCAATTAGGTCTTTTTTGTTTCATAGACATGGTGCACAGAATCCCATAGGTATACATATCAAGTAATATGTGTGTCCTGATGAAGGCCATCACAATCTAGAAACCCCAGCTGTCGACCCATATTACTCCATTAAAATAACAGTGTATTGCACAAAAATACAGGAGTAAAACAAAAGTAAAATGCTCTGATTCTGCCAAAGAATAAAAGTGGAGAAGATAATACATGCTCAAGATCTTGATTTTTCAAACAGTCAAAAAGTTGTTAGTCCTGTGTATGGAAAAAGGAAATAGGTAGAAATCAATGTACTTATAGGCTCAACAAATAGGTGCAAACTGTTGTATGGCTATGTTTGTTGTCCTGAAGTATATGCATTTGTATGACCAATGCACTGTTGTATAGTCTGCAATAATTTGATGTGTCTTTGTATAGAAAGGAAACAAATTTTGTATATGTATCACACTTTGGTCAGATATTTTTAAAGCATCCAAAAAGATTTTGCAACACATACATACTCAGTAAATTGCAAACATTAAGTCAGAGTGCAAGCTGTGTTTTTCCAAAGCCTTTCCCCTGATCATTGTGTTTATAGATTATGTGTAACACCGGGGAGATTAGGGGTTATCCAGGTACCCTTTTTGTTGAAAAGATGGAATTCTTTCATTCATGTGTTTATTCAGTATGTAGACTGGTAGTTGTATGAATGTGTGTGTTTAATTCACAAATAGTTTGCACATTTTGTTCTGCAATATATCTTTCAACTGAACATGCCAAAATTACAAGTACATTTATTGTGTTTCCTGAAGTTGATACCTTGTGTTTGATTTTGAATCTGTAATGCCTGTTGGAGAAGTTGTTGGCCCTCACTCAATGTTTTGATGAGTTCCTCCATGGTGTTCTCCTCGATCCCACTTCTGACACCAAATTTGTAATAATTTAGTTAAATGAACTTGAAGGACAAAAGAGTCTTAGCCAGAAAGTAGTTTGTTTGGACTAAAAGAGAGCCCAATTCTTTTATTAACTGTTTCTCCATTTTATTCTTTTCTTTAGGTATACTGAAAAGGATACGTCTTCAGATTGTCTTTGAAAGTTCAAGGGAGAGGGTTTTCTTTGATGGCTGCAGGAAAACCACAGGTAAGTTCTTTATGCTCTTGAAATTGTTTATATTGTTCTTTGTTTTTTTCTTTTCCCTTTTCTTCTTATTCTGAAATTCCTCTCAACCTCAGTTCTTCTCTATCCTTTCTTTAATAAAGATATTGTTTCCACTCTTTTAGTTGGTCACAAACGTTAATTCATTTGTCTCTAGAGTAGTTAGCCCTTTCCTGCAGCTTTCTGGGATTTTCTCTAATCTTGAACAAGATATTCTGTTGTGGAGCATCAGCATTACTTGCCTCTGATTGCACGTTATTAAATGTCCAGAGAACGTAATTCAACTTTTCCCTGTTAAATGTGACATCCTTTAAATATACATTTTGTTCCATCCCTCGGTTTCAGCTTCAAATTTCACTTCGGCTGTACACTCCCTTAAGTGTGGGTCTTACACCCTTAACAGTCTTTAGCTCAGAGCACTTTTTACTCCGTTTTTGAACAGTTCAGAGAAAACCCAGCTCCTACCTTCCTGTTCACTCGGTAACACGTTGCAGGCGTTGTTCAGCGGCTAACCGGGTCCCGCTGTGACGCTGGTTTCAGCCTTACTTCAGGGATAACTTCGCTTGGATGTACGGAGCAACGGCGCTGCTGCTTCCAAACCTCATAAAGACGAGCACGGTCGTCTTATATGTTTCGCGTTTCCTCTCGTCATGGAGCGCAACGGCGCCAGCTCTTCATTAAACTCACTTGGCAACAACAGTCACCTCTTCTCTTCCGACGTCCCGCTGAGCGCAACGGCGCTGCTGCTCCGGATATATACACGGCAACAACGTTCGCCTTTGTTGTTCTCACAGGACAACCGTCCTAAAAAAAAAACGCAACGGCACAACTCCCTCAACGATGTCGTTTTACTCCTCACCCTTCGCTTCCATCAATACGCCCACATTAACCAGTCTTCTCCGGACTCCTCCTCCTCTGCCTCCAAGCAACGAGATAAACATCAACAAAGGACCGTCAACAACCGTAACTCTTTCAGGGATTGGTCAATTAACCTGTCAGTCTTTCTCTCTAGCTGGCAAGCAACCTTAACCCTTTGTTGCCCTGTTTGACCTGATATTGCCAGAGCCCTTGCCTGATTGCATCTCTGCTGTTTCCTTTACATCAGATTTGTCACAGTTTGGCTGAGGAGTTTTTACACATTCTTGCACTTAAATCAAGTGGCCAATGAATTTCACGTTTGGGCCAAACATGAGAACGATAGAAGCAGCTAATTTTGAGAAAATGTGTTCTGAAAACCCATTCTTCCTACTTCGATCACAAGTCTAAGTCAATGAAAAAAAGTACTTTTTCCTATTTCTCATAACAATTGAACACATGCATAGATTTTCACAAAATTGAGCATGATTGATCAGATTGGGCTCAATCTATATGTTTGAAAGTTATAAAGAAAATGATATACACAACAGGTTATCTCTCGAGAGAATAGCACAGTTAGGGTTAAAACAAATTTTCTATAGGATTTCAGAAAAAAATCTTTTTGCTATAACTTTTGAACCCATTTTGGAGGCATATATATATATATATATATATATATATATATATATATATATATATATATATATATATATATATATATATATATATCAATCATGTTTTGAACATGTATGAATGTGGTGTTTTACCATATAGAGAGTAACAGCTTTTCAGACTACATAACACATAATTGCCTGTTTCAATATTTGATATTTGTTTGTACAGACATCCATATTAACAAGATTTAGGGTCATATGAACAAAATTAGGAAATACACTTTGTCACTTTTGAGAAATTTAACTTAGGACATTAATATATATTTCATGTATGCACATATCTGTTGTACATTATTATACATCTACACACAAACACACCCTTGCACATACAAACACCCAGAAAACCACCTAAAAATCATTCAATCACGCACACATTGAACATCAATGTCTAACTCCATTTACCAATTATGTACAATTATTTGCATAACACAATACACGTCTCACATAAACACATCTAGAACACCACTTACAAAAAATGCACCTTGCAACATGCATGCATTGTGAAAATGCAACATGGAATATACACATGAGCACACACACCCACTGTACTTACACACACACACATTTAAAACACATACATAACTGCACATGCCCATAATTTGCACACTCATACCCGTTCTACACATATGAAGACAACATATACACTAAACTACAGCCAAAGCATACAATAACAATAATTTACTTCCACCATACTAAACTACAAAACATGTTTACAGGCTTCAAAATGTCACACAAAAATGTAATTACGTACATATTATCAAAGATTAGATAATGTTTCAATTACATTTAGAAGAAATAAAGCATTGCCAAAATGATTTCAATATACTTCATCTAGACTTGTCTGTTGTAGTTCTAGCCCTCTACCTGTAAGGATGACAGGAGGGGGGGAGAGATAGAAAACAAGGGATACAATTCCCATTTTAGAACCTCTGTGATGGTTATTTTCTAAAAACACTGCATAATCAATTCAATGTTAGGAGGGGAAAGGCTTACCCTCTCCATGTGCCGTGGTGGCTCTGGGCACGAAGAGTGAGGCGGCCTGGGACCTAGCACCAGAAGATCCATCAGCATTGACATAGGCTGGCATTTCCCTTGGACCAAAAAGAGTCTGACTAACGTGCCATGACTATAGCCCTGAGGAATGTGGCCTATCCACATAGCACCACAGAAACCGGTCGGCTTTAGAACCACCTGACCTAGTGCCTAATACAATCCGCAAAGCTTCAGCTTGTTCCTGCTAAGGATCCCTTATATAAATAAACCAGGGGTCCAGGCTTATTAACAAACCCTAAGAGAGGAACCCACCGAAGAATACTGTCTTGCTTGTTTTTATAAAAACCTGCACCTGCTAAAACAGAGAAAACCCATTAAAGACGTAATAAGCTTTTTCATCTGTAAAGCAGCAGACACTTGTTGAGCCCGAGGTGGACTAACATGTGCCTTTTAGCACGACACAGTGCATACACACGAGTTTGAAAGCCTAGAAAGAGACACTGGCTCTCTTCAACCCTCCCCAACAAATAAGCTGTGTGTTTCTTCAGTGTGACTACTGTATTGGGCAACTCACAGTTGACAATCCCTAAACAGTCCCTTGTGTTACACATTGCCAATACTAACACCAGGACGCAGTACCTGGCGGGTGATCTTCATATTTTGATACAAAAACAAAGAGGTGATGGCTGGAAGGTTTAGAATGAATCTTAACCTCTGGCATTGCTCTGGGTAACCCTCCAGACCAACGTTCTTTGCCTGCCAAGCCATTAAAGAAGGGGAAAGACCATATGCAAATCAGGCTTGGTCCCACCGCAATAGGGGCAGTCCAGCCCAAACTGCTAGGTCACATCCCTTCTGCACGAGACCACAAGCATCCCCAGACATGTTTCAGCCTTGTTGGGCCTCATCAGTGAGGAGTAGCTTGGGTCTCTAGGCCCAGCAGGCACGGAACCCACGTCTGGGCCAACCTGTCCCACTCGGGGTGACAAAGCAAATGCCAGTGGTTTAGAGTCATTCTAAACCTTCCAGCCATCACCTCTTTGTTTTTGCTTCATATTTCGACACCATCTACCATGGTTAGTCATTTTGTGAAAATACAGGTGTTTTGGGCTCTAGCTCACATAAGCCTATCATCCTATTAGTTTTAGCCAGCAGAGTCAGTGTTGAAAGATCATGGAAGTTGCAGTCAAAAACATCAAAATGAGTTACAGTGACTCCCACTATGATTGTAAACATAAGACTATCAAGAGCTTCATCTTAGAGAGGGAATACTTATTGACTCTACCTCTGTCAAGCACAACATCTGGCTGTGGTGACAGTAGAAAAGGGGCCTCTAGTGGGGCACAGTCCACAGACCGGACCTGTTCATGGTTCAGGGGCCAGAGGAAATGAAGAAGAGAACCTTAGGTTCAGAGTGTGCACCTGTGGACTCTCAAGTATTACATTGGTTCTAATTTGTAAGAATTCACTAAAAAAGACAATTTTGTTAAAAAGCTGATTCTTTTGATGAGGATCCAGGATCTGTGCTAGCATGGTAGGCATTTAAACATTGGCCCCGGGGTTGCCAATAATAGGATGCTGCTGTGTACAGGTTAAGATGTATGTCAGAGATCAGGAAAAGGACACAAAGCCAGGGAAGGCCGAGCAGTGGACAAGGGGACACAACAAGATAAATGGGAGCAGAAGAAATGATGATCACATGATGTTGGGTGGACAAAAAACCCAATGAAGGCAAGGTCAGGGGATTGAGATATATGCAGAGACAGGAGCAAGTCGGTGGGGGTGCAGGAGGGCTTAGGGGAAGTTGAATGCTGGTGGTAGCTATGAGAGCCATGCCACAAAGTGATCAGCGGGTGGATATATGTGCCAGGTTATGCACGGGTCAGAGAATGGAGACGTGTACTTGAGCATGTGTGGTCAGGTATGCAGACAAGTGCATATGTATTCTTATTTTTTTATTATATTTATACCGCGCAAACCTAGGTCAGAAGCAGTAGAGCGCTGTGCAGCAGGATTAGGATACCATTAGGATGGGATAACATCAACAGGCAAGAGGGTAGAGGGGAAGATGGTAATGCAGCAGTGTGTGTGTGTGTGTGTGTGTGTGTGTAGCACTGTGTTGATTTGCAGTTAGTCACATCATGTTTGGTGCTCAGTCTCGATTTCTAGGTAACATAAAGTTGTGACCGAAATATCCAGGTTTTCAGCTCTATAGTGAACAGGAGCTAGGGGTGAGTAGTCCAAATTGCTACTGGAGTGGAATTTCGTTGGACGGGAGCATAGCAGGAGAATGACTGTTTCCTAGTTTTCCCCTTATGGGATAATCTAGTCTCAAGTTTTGGAATGGTCCTACTGCTCGTATGTTGCCATCCACCGGAGGTGCTCAATTTACCCATCGGGTAAGGTGTTTCACCAGCCGAGGTATCCTGTCTGGGTGCTGACCGGGGAGGGCGGGTACAGGTGAACGGGCAGGTGCAGGTATGGGGAATGGAGGATGTTGCACAGCCAGGGGCTTGTCAGGGGATGAAGATGGCTCCATTGCTGGGGCCAGCAAGGTCAGGGAATAATGCAAAGTGCACGCCCGTATCCAAGTTAGTTGATGGTTAAGTGGTTGGTAGCAGGTTGAGAGGAGTATAGCCAGGAGGAAATAATGGGTAGATATGCAGTAGTAGATAGCAGCCAGGGATATTAATAAAGGTGGTTAGTCAGGGTGTGGGGGGGGGGGGTAATGGAAGGGTGCATACTCAGGTGAAGGGCGCATCAGGCTGCTGGAGAAGGGCCTATGCTAGGGTGGGGGGAAAGGAAGCAAAGTGCTCGACAGTCAATGAAGTGCGTCTTATTTGGGGAGGTGTATTGTGTGGTAAAAGATCATGGGATGGGGAGAGGTGCAGAGACTTGTGAAGGTCATGGGAACAGAGAAGGGTTATGGGTCAAATGTGTGTCAGGGAAAGGGTTAGATTGCAGAGCCCTGTGAAGATCAGGGAAACGGCTTGAGGAAGGTGCTTGTGGGTCAGGGGAATGGAGAAGGATGCATAGCTAGGTGAAGGTCAGGCAACACGGAACGGTGCATGTTTAGGTGAAGGATAGGTGATAGAGACGGTTACATAGGCAGGTCATGGTTAGGGATTGGAGGATGAGGTTAAGTATTCAGCAGTAAGGGAGTTGAGAAGGGTGCAGACTTATGAGAAGGTCACTTCATATTAAAGAGGGAGTAGTGGGCTTAAAACCATGGGGGTAGGGAGGAGAAAACTATGCCAAGCCAGATAGTTGAAGTGATACGGAATAGCCAGGTGTAACTCGGGGATTGGTGCGGGTGTACAGACATGTGTAAGTCATGGCTGCAGGAAGAAGGAGCCTTGCCAGAGAGGTGTGCATAGGCAGATCAAGTTCAAAAGATGGCAAGATTGGCCTGAATCGGGCATTTGCTTTGTGGATCGTGGTGCATTGTCAGGGGAGAGCCATATGTATACGCCTCCTTCCAGGCCTTAGCCACTGCTATATCGTTTTAGACTCTATGAGGACTGCGGCCAATGTCAGACCATGTAAGCCCCCTTTGGGAGCTTAGTTTATGCATCTCAGTGAGCCTCCTTCAGGACCTCACTCCATGCCTTACCTTTTTAGCGTCCTTTAGTGCAACTGTCCTTGCCATACAGTGCCGGCCAATGCCCTGCAGTGTAAGCCCCCTTTGGTACCTCAGTCCAGCCCATGCAGTACAGTTCCTGCCATGCAGAAACAGCTCCCACCTTCATCTCGGCCAATGGTACAGTGTGTCTGTTCCTTCCAGCTGCTTGTCCAGAGCCATGCTACTGTCATTAGGTTTCAAAGCTGAGCCACTGTCTGCCTTTTGTCAGTGCCATTCTCTCCTATGTCACTAGATAGTACACCAGCCAGTACTATATTTATGACTGTTCAGCAACTCACATTGCTGACCTGGGCCCTATACCCACACCAGGACCTGAGCAGATTCCATGCTGTGATTTCACCCTCCAGTACCTCAGTTATTGCCATAGTCTGACTGGTCACTAGATGGCACCTCTATGAGTTTCTGTCTGCTCCCCTTTTGGCAGAGACAGGTACTACAGTACATCGTCAGCTAATTGGCTGATCTGGGACTGTATACCGCGTTTCAGAAGATGGACAGAACTTTTTTGTTTTTACTTGTGCAGTTACTTTAATCGTATTGCTCGTTGAGCAGCTGGCTCTGCGAGCCCCACCATTAGCACACAACTTAAAGAAAAAGAATGGAAAAATGAATTTAAAATCAGTATATAAACAGCAGCGAGGAATAGTGTGGCAATTGAGATTGTTTGCAATGGAGAGTCCAGAGCTCTGAGGTTTCAGATACAATGCACGGAGATGTCATCGTGGACCGGCTCTTTCTGTCTTCTGACAGACGGTAAATGTTCTCTCTAATCCACTCCCTCATCAACGTCTCACATAACGCGCACATGGCCTCAGCAAAAAGGAGACAACATACGATGTAGGAACGGGGCAGAGGATAGGCACGGCATTAGTGTTGCACTGGTTTTCAAAGCACTATGAAGAATGTTTAGCTGGGCACAAACTCGCAACGGACCCTCAATAGAACATTGCGAATTTAATAACTAGACAGTGCACATTTTTATAACCCATATCCAAATGGGCAGTTTGATATAGTCACAGGGTTTCCCAACGGAGACATTTTGAAATAATTATGGATTTTCGACTTAAATTCTGGCCAGAGCATCTGCTTGCAGTCTATGCGTGCCGTCTTTAAAATGGCGGCATGAAGAAGGATGCAAGGAGGATGGTCCAGTGCCCACTGGCAGCGAGGAAATGCCAGGCGAACTTCATGGCGGGACAACATAAGGTGCCAGTGAGCTGAGCTCATAGAAGGTACTAACCAGTATATGTGTTTGTGTGGTGAATTAGAGTGGTTGCATCCCGGGAGAGGGTCGAGGGGAGGGGGCAAGGCAGGCAGGAAAAATAGGAGCAGGGCGAAAACCGCCATAACCAATGCTAGTGGAACAGGGAGCCCCAGCAAATGGCAAGCCAGCGTTTAGATTATGAGGGCAGGGAATGGAAAGTGAGCAGCGAAATGCTGCCCAAGTTAGAACCCTGGTACAACCGGCGCTCTAGGCTTTTGAAACTAGATAGCATATGGTGCTACAAATAATTAGTACCATAAGAAACAGAAAGTTGGTATATATTGTTAAGATGGATTTCTGAACTCTGTCCTGGTGTGCAGATGTTCAGGAGGCCAGTCTAGTTTCTTGGAACAGGGTAACCTTCTGGACAAGCCAGACCAATCAAGGTAGCATTGGTGGCGGCAGTCAAGACTAGGGGCCTCATTGCACGGAAGGCGGTGAGCCATGGCGCTATTAGCGCCATGGCTCATGCCGATAAAATACCGGCACCGCCTTGGCGGAAAGGGGATTTACCGCCCCATTCCAAGGTTGGTGGGGCGGTAAATCCCCCTTCCGCCATTGCCCTTCCCCATTCCCATTTCTGCCCCATAGGGCTCTATGGGAATGGGGAAGGCGCTAATTACGGCATCGCAATTTTGCGGTGCCGTAATTAGCTCCGAGGTCCCTAAGCGGGTTGGTTTTTAACGCCTGCAAAAAGCAGGCGTTAAAGCACCAACCCGCTAAGGGACCTCGTAGTAAGGCGGTAATGGTTAACGGTCACCGTTACCATTAACGGTGGCCGTTAACCATTACCGCCTTCCGTGTAATGAGGCCCTAGGTCTCAGGAGGGGTGAGGGTGATTGAAAGCCAACAATGAGCACACACAGTAAACAACACCACACATTACTCTCAGTCAGGTGTATATATCAAAAATACATATATATTTATTAAAGGCCTTTTAAAGGAGAGTTCCGGGACTTTTTTTTTATTGTCCCTACGGTTCGGCCATGTGTTTTTAAGCATAACTCGGTAGATCGTGGAAAACTTTCCTATGGACCTTACCCGACTTTTCGTCCATTAACGCACTCGAAATCAGCCGCCATTTTCTGATAATCCTATCACTTGCCGCATCGCCCTGGCTCACCTGCTTTTGCGGCACTAAATCAAATCCCCCGCCCCTGAAACAGACTTGATCAAAACATTCATATTCCCCGCCTCTATCCGTGACGTGACTGAGCTGCGTAGGCAAACGCGCCCAGGCGTCTTCTACGCGACTCCACACAGAACCAGGAAATCAACACAGATGAGCTCAAACAACACAGCGCGCCACAATTGGGAATATGAAACTGTACTTTTAAATTAAACCGCAAGATTGTAAATTTGGTAAAGTAAATTTATTTGACATCAAATGTTTTGAGAATATTCAGCGATTAGCATTTTTATTTGCACATGTTCCAAAAAGTTCCGTTTCGAGGCACACGATGTTCCTTTGCTGTACACAGGGTCTTAGATCATCTCACAATACAGCGCCACAATTCGGAATATGAAACAGTGGTTTAAAAGCAAACGGCAAGATTGTACATTTGGCAAAGTACATTTATTTGACATCAAATGTTTTGAGAATATTCATCGATTTGCATTTTTATTTGTTCACGTTCCGAAAAGTTTGTTTCGAGGCACACGATGTTCCTTTGCTGTACACAGGGTCTTAGATAAATGAATTTTTATTTGCTCTCGATCCAAAATATTTCGTCTTGAGGCAAGCGATGTTCGTGTGCAGTAGACATGGTGTTTGTTTACGATAAAATAAGCTCTTCGGTCGCACTGATAATCGCATGGCTGTTCCAACAACGAGGCACTAGGGCACCACAACGGTCTGTATGTTGCATCTAGCCGTTAGTACCGCGTAAGGGCATACTTGTACTTGGCGATCGTCCCATAAAATGGTCAGGGTGGTAACGTTGTTCACGCGGAGAAGCAACTGGCGGTTAAAGAAGCCGTCCGCCGGTGTCTGGTACTCGTGACACATGCAGTAATGCATGATGTACCTGTTTGAAAAACATAAACAATGAAATTAGTCTCACCATCAGATCTTTATTAAAATTATTCATTTTATATATTCGGTCGGTAAATTATTTCATAGCTAGGACAGTGCAACTGGGTTTTAAACGTCAAGGGGGGGCTGTAGGATACTGAGACAGTCCCTCAGTGCAGGGGTTGACAGGGAGTGCAGGTGGAGAGTGGAAGGGCCCAGGACCGAGATCGCAGACAGTGGACCAGTTGTTGCAGGGGAGAGGGAGAGAGAAAGCAGAAGCAAAGGTTTTGAGGTGCTTCCGTAAAAGTAGACGGTTCTCCCCAAGATAGTGTGCGGTACAAAACAACATGCCACATAGAACGAACAAGTACAACTTAACCCGTCTTTAAAGCAACTGTATAGTAATTAAATTGCGGTATAAACTCATCTAAAGAGTTACTTACATTATATTTGCATTTTCCATTGCGTCTGTGCGTAGGGCAGCCCCGAAATACCACTCCTTCTATGCCGACGTTATTTCTTCTAATGAACGAACATGAAATGGCTTTCGTTTCTGAAATTATATTCATTATCGTTTCTTACGTGGTCCAGGCCTGTCAAGGTCAAAATACAATAGAACCTTATTCTGAGTCGTGGGCCATTCTGGCACCCGAGAAAAAATCAAAGCAGCTGACCTTCACTTCGAACGAGCACACATTCCAAGTTAGCTACATTCAGTGTAAGGCATTCTCACAGGACTTGAAATTTACACTCCATCTTTGCATTTTGTCTGCGTGCTTTGCAGCCACACAGAACCATAAATACGGAGAGATTCTATATTTATTGAAAAATGATTTATATTACTGTTTGGTTTAATTTAATGCGCAAATGAACAAGGTTGGCTAGATACACATATTCAATGGGCCTGCGACATGAGGAGACTTGAGAGAACAGACAATCAAATTACAATCATTTAAACCGTGATGTGTATTTCTCAATGAGTTCTTCTTTAGGTGGACATGGAACAGATGCAATGTTGGGTGGCAATGCAGTTGTCCCCTGCACAGGTTCATTCACAACTCCATTTATGTGCCTATCTAGGACGTCAACAATAAGTTTCTCAATAAACTCATATTGCATATCCTCAAACACTGGTTTGATCACCCATTGTTTACTTCTTTTAGTGAAGGCCTTATTGTAGCGAAGCGTCCCTAAAGTTCCGGTCGTCCTACTTTGTTGACGGCCAACATTATGGTTATGTGCCAAGACCGCTAAAAGAGTCCGATTTATCATGCCCTCCATGCCAAAATGCAATCGTTTTGGCCTGTACTTTAGGCACATATTGTGGAACACCTCCAAATCTCCTGTGTGGCAGAATTCCGTGAGTCCCCTCAAAGCTTTTGTTATAGTTTTATCAAATACAATCTTTTCAATGGCTTTGTGAGTGGGTGATGAAGGAATCAACCACTTCTTCTTCCGTGCCTCCTCTGTGGACAAATGGCCATGTTCACAATTGTGGAAATGTTGGTTCGTGTTCCATCGGTGAACATTTGTACAGTGTGGCATTACTGACCGCCATTTTTCCAGTAGAATTTCCAACGACCCTCCACATGTTTTTGAGCTCCACCAAAGATGGTTGCTGATTGACTTGGACCACTGTGAAATACCTTGCAATTCTTTTTTTTTACCTGCAGCCGACAATTTTTTATTGATTGATTTTGCAAGATGCCAAACGTCAAATTGGTGATTTATATTTTTGTACTGTTCTCTCATTGTCTTGGCAATTGAAACGTGTCTGTCCGTGGCTATCAGGTCGATCACCATTCCCCGCGATTGTAGTTCTTGCAATGATGCTACAAAGCCAACTTTCTCCATGGCCACTGAGGATGTACTTTGTGACACCTGCACGACCACCGAACTCACAATTTTCTTACTTTCCATGTCCTGAAAGTGGTAGGTGCAGTACTTGGCTGAAAATCCTGGGCTGTCGCACTGTCCATCACCGGCTAGCCTGAACCGTTTGCCCGCGAATGTACTATCAATAGACATTTTTTCCATTCTCCAAGCTTCGCTAATGGCTGGAAATAGATAATCGGTTTGGTATTTGTAGAACTGAGTTTTCGCAATGAAATGGATTCCCACAAACTGAAAGAAAGACTCTAATTTTTTAAAACTTGAACCACTAAAAAGTGCAGCCGCTGCACAAAGTAGATTGCCTGCTGGCAGTTGTCCCAGCATAGGTTGTGCAGACCATGTGAAAGGATGATATTTTGTACAGGTGGCATGTATTTTAAGGTTAGTGCCTCGAATTGCACGAGTCACATTAATCAATGGCTCCCCACATACTTCCCCACCTACCAAATGCCCACATTTAATCCGAATAATAATATCAATCAAACAACTATCGAATACAATGAATTTGGCCTCTTTCCTTATACTGTCACTCTGCATCCCAGCTGGTTCGGCCTGTAACGTTGAGGACATGTCACTCACATGAAAGGTAGAATCTCTGATGTCGTCTTCCGCTATGTTCAGTGATATTGATGGTGTTTCATTGTCGTCTACTTCATTCTCTTCCATTGCAACATCTGTTCCTTCTCCGGCGATGGGTGAATAAAACAATTTCTTCAACTTTCTCGCCGTCTTAGTTTTTGCGGGTGTGGATTCTGTGAATTGATCTCCGACTGCATCCGAACTACCAGGAGGACATTCACTATCAATGGCTGGTGGTGGTATAGCTCCGTTGTCAATCACTTCATATTCTTCCCATTGGCACGATGCTTCTCCAGTCTCAAGTCCCTGCCAAAAGGTTTGACAAGCAACATCTCTCGTTCGCTTCACTGTCTGTGTAGATCTAGTTCGTACACCCACTCGCAACTAGAGGACAGATTGGAAAAGGGGTGTTCAGTTTAAACACAACTTACAGTATTGAACTATTAACAGTGAAAAACAACATAATATAGTGACCAGGACACTAACCTTCTTTTGCTTTCTTTTCTTTGAAACTTTCTTGCCTCGAACTTCAACATCAGGACGCTGTTGCTCCGACTCGTGTGTGCATGTCTCCACTTCCTCTTGCGCTGCAACGACTATGTTTTCCTGATAAGCACATCCATCACGCACTGACGCTCCATGGACTCCCTGAAACATAGAACTTTCATTAGTATGTATAATAATATCGAAAACACAAAATGTACTTGGGGACCAATACCCACGTACATCTCAATAGCAAAACACGAATGAACGCTTTGTGTAGAACATTCAAACGACAATTATTCACGCATTGTTGATCTAGTTAGATGGAACTGTCAAGATCCATACCTCGGGCTCCTCATAGACTTCCATTGATGATATTATTGAAGATGATGCTTCAGTAACTCCCTGAAACACAGTAATTGCATTAGTATGGTTTTCTATTTTGTTAAAAAGAACATACACTTTGTGCAGGCGTCAATGGCTCATCTAAATAGACCTGCACAAATGATCAGTTGTCTAAAATAAATAATGGATATCTAAATATGATTCAATTTGCTCGATCGTTGGAAGTGTCACCACCCAGAGATCTGCATCAACTACTAGGGGTGATGTTCTTGTAGAAGAAGCTCCGTCATCTCCCTGAAACATAGTACTTGCGTTAATAAAGAAGGAAGTATAGCGGATGTAATCACGTCATATGATCTCGCTTGATCGAGCTGTCAGTATCCATACCTCGAAATGCATAAGAACATCAAGGGACGATGTAACTGCGGTGCACACTTCTGCAAGCTGTTGCGCCGACCCGTAACTGCACGCTCCCCCTTCTTCTTGGACTAATGCTCCATCGACTCCCTGAAACATAGGACTTTCATTAGTAATGAACACAATATTGAAAAAAGAAGACACATAGGAGGGCGACGACAGAAGGACATATCAATGGCTAAAAACGAAAGAAACATTGTGTGTAACAATCACGCTACAAGAATGCAAGATCTGATGATCTCCATCGATGGAACTGTCCTGAAACGTACCTCGAGCATCTGAGTGACATCAACGGTAGTCGTCAATACGTTGGACTCCTCAGCATCTCCCTGAAAGACAGTACTTGAATTATTTTGGATAACAATAATTATAACTGAAAACAAAGACTAGAGGACGAGTACAAGGGTGTACCATTAGGTAAAATAATTACACGATAAATTAAAACTATTGATTTACATGCCTAAAACAAGTCAGTGGCAGAATAGCCTAGTAATATTACCCGATAGGCGCTTGAAGTGGCTGATGACTGCAATAACGACACGGATGGAGAATCTTCCGCCTTCATATTGAGTGGATACATAAATGGGGAAATTATTGTTAGCTAATGCTACACACTACCGCAAGGCCGAGAGATAAATACGTAAACTTGACTCACCAGTGGAGGGATGTGGACGAATAGAGTGGGAATAGCGGTTGAGAGCAATTTTCGCCTCGCTCGCGGTGTGTTCTTCTTTATTAGCAATGATGTGGAGTACATGTCAGAGGTAAAGTGCCTGCTGCAGATGCGGTATCGATCACCCCTCTTGTCCGCAAAGACTTCTAGGACTCTACTTTCAAGCTCAGAGGGTGGATATCCGCAATATCGGACCCATTCTCTTATCTGATCTATTGTCTTAGGGAAAACATGCATTATAGTACCTTCAGATTTATTATGGGTCTTCGAAGGACAACCGCCAATGGAACAGGCAGGCATTGTGGAAAGTTCTGAAAAGTAAAGATCAACAATTCTCTATGAATACCAATGTGTTAAAAAATTAAATACATAAAAGGTTCAATGCAAGGTATGTTTTGGTTTTTGGAACTATACACGGTATTCACATGCGGATAAGTATTTGAATAACTTTAAAAAAATACAAAAATAATTTGACTAAACTCAGAACATGTGACTAGTTCCTTGCATGTACTGTCTTGAACGAAAAGAAATTGGACGCAAAATGAGTATGGTACATGGCCTTACCTTGACGAGCAAACAGTTAGATGCAGGGATCAGAGTAGTTTCTTGTCGTAGAACAGGGAGCAGTTCACAGGTTGCAAACTGATGAGTTTGCTCAAAGTGGTCACGGAAGTTCACAGAGACGAAGAGCAGACAACCAGCACCTTCACGGGTTGACTAGCAAAGCGCAAAGAAGTTCTCATTAGAAATATGAAGTGGGTTATAAAGAATTCGAAACAGGGGTGTGTTTGTGAATGAATGACGTGTGGGGAGATGCTTGGCAGGAGACACGGGGTCTGGCGGTAGACATGGGAACAACAACCCATGCTCTATAGACCACTTTGAAGTGTACATGGTCTTTGGCACCTCTTGGCCTTTATCGCTCCCTGACAGCTCCACTTGCCAGCGCAAGTACCCCGGTGCGAACTGCCTTTGATAGGGCGGGGGGTGGATTGGGGCGGTGGTCGTGCAGACAAGACACAGGAAGACTCGTGAATGGAGACACACTTATGTGGATTGCAGGGGGCCGTCCAGCGTGAGGGGAGATGCTTGGCAGGAGACACGGGGTCTGGCGGTAGACATGGGAACAACAACCCATGCTCTATAGACCACTTTGAAGTGTACATGGTCTTTGGCACCTCTTGGCCTTTATCGCTCCCTGACAGCTCCACTTGCCAGCGCAAGTACCCCGGTGCGAACTGCCTTTGATAGGGCGGGGGGTGGATTGGGGCGGTGGTCGTGCAGACAAGACACAGGAAGACTCGTGAATGGAGACACACTTATGTGGATTGCAGGGGGCCGTCCAGCGTGAGAGGAGATGCTTGGCAGGAGACACGGGGTCTGGCGGTAGACATGGGAACAACAACCCATGCTCTATAGACCACTTTGAAGTGTACATGGTCTTTGGCACCTCTTGGCCTTTATCGCTCCCTGACAGCTCCACTTGCCAGCGCAAGTACCCCGGTGCGGGCGGTGGTCGTGCAGACAAGACTCGTTTGCCGTAGGGCCTCACCAAGGAGAGGCCATCTAACTGCATGTAAGAGGCAGGCTGCAGGATCTAGTACATGGAAGGCAGGGGGGTGAGTTTATAAATACCTCAGCCTCCCAGGAGAATATATGGGTGCAGTTCACCCTGGAGACCCTGAACAAAGTGGTGTGGTAAGTATTTTTGGGGGAGGAGGCAAGGCCGGGAGGCTTGATGCCAACCCGCAAAATAACATATGTATGTCTGCTGCATATGGGTTCAACGGTTATGTGGATTGAAGGTGGGCGGCCAGCGTGAGGGAGGATGCTGGCCGGAGACATGTGGTGTGACAAGACAAGGCACAGGAAGACTATTCAATGGAGACACACTAGATTCATTTAAAAAATCAAAACAACCATTGTTAAAATATATGTTGGGTTTTATTTTAGATCTTAATTTCAATTGAACATAAATAATAAACATTACACATTGTAAAGTTGCGGTTGCAGCACATCCCGGGAAAAGCCGCGGTATTGTCCACTGTCGCTGGGGAAATGTTGTCTAATGGCAAGTACCGCACAGGCAGGTATTACTCTCCGAACGCGGTGTCCGAGCCTCCCGTGAAGCCACCAAGTGAAGCAACGATAGGCCACCAGCCTGTACCACCTGTGAAAATGAAAGATGCAAACTGTATTAAAATGACAACTTTCTTATCACTGTCGATTCAGGTACAAAAATGTCATTCTGCTTTGAAAAAAATTCTATCTAGAAAATGCACAACATGGAACCAATTTACATGCATTCGAATGATATGTAGATGTAGTTTTATATGTGGGAGACGACCATGAAATAGTAGTGGCATCACTGACATCACAACCAGAGTATACTTACTCGTTACTCGGATTACGCGGACGAACAGTGCCGCAAAGTTCGTGCATAAGCACCATCATCATCCTCAACACTGTCCGTGAGAGGCAGGCTTCCCTGAACTCTGGCAGCTCGGTGATGCATTGCGGACTTGGCTCGCCTTCCGAAATGTAGGCCAAGCACCCGGAATTTTCACGGCAGCAGCAGTTCTCCTCCTCAGTTGGCATTAGCTCGCAACGATTGCACGTGCACCAGGTGGAGACGCCGTCCATGCGACATGGTCCAGGCTCTTCATCCGTTGACTGGTCCTCCCAACTGCCGTCCGAATCCCCATCGTTTTCGCGTGCTTGCCTTTCCAGTAGTTCTTCCTCGGTGTACTCGGGCTCGTACATATACGGCATTATTGTAGCCATTGTGTGGTAAAGAAAGTAAAATAATTTATAGCGGTGGTACTGGTATCTGTTCACACGGGCTACAATCAACGAAGGTAGCTGACCAGAGCACAGAAACGAGTCACAGAATACTCAAAGTAACACAGCGAGAGTAATGGAATCGAAAATCTGCTGCTGTGTGTTGTGAAACGGTGTGTTTATACTTATTGAGGAAAGAGGCGTCCTGCCGTTTCCATGGCGACACTTCATTAGCTGAGGCGCAGCGATTGTTGACACGAAACGTGCTTTGGCGTTGGGAAATGGGCGGTACGCGTCTGCTGATGTCAGCCTCGGGGGCGGGGGATTTGATTTAGTGCCGCAAAAGCAGGTGAGCCAGGGCGATGCGGCAAGTGATAGGATTATCAGAAAATGGCGGCTGATTTCGAGTGCGTTAATGGACGAAAAGTCGGGTAAGGTCCATAGGAAAGTTTTCCACGATCTACCGAGTTATGCTTAAAAACACATGGCCGAACCGTAGGGACAATAAAAAAAAAGTCCCGGAACTCTCCTTTAACTCAAACACAAAGTATAATTCAGCAGTATTAACTAAACTAACACAACACAATCCTATGACTCATATATACAGTAACCAATGGCCTAAAGGAATATTACACAGTATAGATCCACAACCTGCAAAGAAAGGGGTGACAGAGTGTGAATATATTTTAGGCAGTCCTTCAACAATTCAACCCTATCTAAGAGGCAGTGCAGTCCCTACGATGAGTGGAGCCTTGAGCTCAAAAGTGCATTCAGTGCCGGAGCACTTGATTGTGCGGTAAAGTTCAAAACAGGGTCTCTTCAAGGGTCTGTAGTGACTCAGGAAGGTGGGTGAGGTAATGAAGAATAACTTCCTACTATTCAAAGAGGGTCTCCCCAAGAGGGCAGTACAGGTTCCAAGAACTGGGATTAGCTTGGTAGCACAGGCTACATCTATAAAGAAGAGTGACCATCAGGGGACACTTGTGCTTTAAAGTTTATGGATGCACGAGGGGCCACCGGTAAGGGATGCAACTACTTACTGACCCTCAGCGCACTCTGAACCAAACATCACCAGTTAAGTCAAGATCGTTTGCAGGTTCAAATCCTATAGTTGCGCGGCTCTGCAGCTTTCAGGGACTGCACTCCAGGAATGATTCTGTGGCGGAACAGTGGCGATTTCTCTGCTCCCGGTGAAAGGATCATGCAAGTTCCACTGCAGTGAGTCTTAGAGCACAGGGGGCCATAGCAGCAAGGCAGCCAAGCTGGGTGACACAGTGACCATGTATGCTCGTGTTCAGGTGTACTCTCTTAATTCCAGACCTAGAAATGCAAGGTATACGAAACTTGGCAAGTGAGTGCCTTAAAACCAAAGCTTACATACGCCAAAGGCTCAAGTTGAAACTCAAGACGGCAGTGGTTCCAGGGTCAAGGTCCCATATGAGCTGGTTAGATCACTGAGCAGTCCAGAAATACTTGCAAGCAGGCTTGTTTGCAGGCAAAGCAGGAGGTGCTGAGAATAGTTAGTCCCACTACTCCAATGGGTTGAAGTGCCCTTACAGGCCTTCTGTGATTGATGCGAAACAGGGGCTCTGAAGGGACAGCAGTGGGGTCAGTGTGCTAAACCTTCAAGTGGGTCACCAGCGGTTCCACGAATCTGCTTCAGCAGTTCAGGAAACTTGGCTCCTTTACTAAGTTTGCATGAACTCAGAAGATTGACCTGAAATGGGTGTAAGGTGCCTTCTCTTATCCAGAACTTCTTTTACACCAAAACGAAGAGAAACCAATGGGAGATCTGCTCATATTCAGCCATCCCAGACAATCACAGACCACAGTGGTCCCAGTCATTTATAGCACACCAGACATCCTGGCACCAGGATGTATATTAGAACTAGATAGCTCCAGCCCACATCCTGGGTTCACACAGCCAAGGCATGCAGAAGCCAGCAAAAACTTTGGGGGTCTGTATGACCAAATAAGGAATTTCCAGGATCAGCTCGAACTGGGGAAGGCAACGGGACAAGATGGCCAAAGGCCAGAACAAAGGACCTTGTGGCATGGCCATTTTGGGCACTGGCCACTGTCCTGAGCCAAACGCGGTAAACCCGGTATGGACCTAGAAAAATGTGTTAAAAGTAACAGCTGCCAAAAGCTCTGTCCTGGACACACTTCTACATTCGCCAAAAATCCTTTAAGGGTATCTAGGGCCTTAAAAATTAAAAAGAGACCCCAGCACCTGTACTGGAAGGTACATTGTGCACTGATAAAGTGTTACTAAGAAATATCAACAAAGTGAAAGCCTAAGGAAAATAAAGTCTCCCAGTACTGACAGTCTGAAGGGCATGTCGGTTTCCTCATGACAAAATGAGCAAAAGCCCAGTGGAGTGCAGAAGAGGGCTGCGCTCTACTGCCAAAAGTCCGGCTAGGATGGTCAGACAACAGCAAAGAGGTGGGGGGTTCACAACTGGAGGGAAAATTATCCATAAATGGAAATCTTTCTTTACACTCGCCCCTCCCAGATCAAGGACTGCGGGAACTAATCCACCCCTGGATGAGCTTCTTGTTCATGTCGGTTAAACATTCTGGACAACCCATCAGCATTGCTATGTTGGACACCTGGCCTCTGCTCGATGGTGAAGTCAAACCCTTGCAGGCTCTGGGTAGAGGCCGTATCCTCCCTCCACCTACTTCATGCCCAAGGTAGACAACTGAACCTTGTCCAATCTGGCACTTACTGGTCTTTATGGTCAAGTGGGCCTTGTGAAGAGCCTGCAACACTATCCTAAGGTGTTTCTCATGATTCTCCCAGGTGGCACTGAAAACTGCTATATCATCCAGATATGCAAGACAGAATTCATCCAACCCGTTAAGGACAGGTTTCAGACGTCTCTGAAAAGAGGCAGGTGCATTCTTCAACCCAGAAGGCATTACCCTGAACTGGTAAAGGCCCTCCGGTGTTGAGAAAACGGTCTTCTCCTTGGCATGTTCCGTAAGAGCTATTAAGCAATAGCCTGCAGTGAGGTGAAATGTGCTGAGGTATTTGGAGGCACCCAAAGTATCAACCAGCTCATCTGTTCTAGGCAAGGGGTGTGCATCTGTCTTGGTGACAGCATTCAGAGCCCTGTAATCCACACAAAGCCTCAACTCAGAGGCACCTGCCTTTGGAACCAAAACCACAGGGCTGGACCAAGGACTACCGGAGGGTTCAATGAGCCCAAAATCCAACATTTTGTTGACCTCTGTCTTAATGTAAGACCATACTTTGTCTGACATTCTGTATCCCCTATTTTTAGTAGGTACACTCTGTCCTGTGTCAATATCATGTTTGCACCAAGGTGTCAAACCAAGAGCGTGTGAAAACAAGGGGGAAAACTGCCTCAGCAAACTTCTCGCCCCCTCTTGTTGATCAGAAGTCATGCGAGGGGCTACTTTGACACCCTTAAATGGAGCTATCTGAAGGGCCACCCTGGAACAGGTCAGGGAGAGGTTCTGACTCCTCCTCCTCAGCATCTGAAACCAGCAGCAGTGCATCTATTTCAACTCTTCGGATTAAAGCCTTCAGTCTATTCACATGGAACACCTATGGAGCTTGCCCAGCCCTTTCAAGGTCCACTAAAATGTTGACCTCAACTAGTGACTCCAGCACTGTATAAGGGCCTGACCATTTGTCCTGTAAAGCTCTAGGCCTTATAGGATTCATGACCAGGACTTGCTGGCCTGGTGTGAAGTTTATGAGGGCAGCTTTCTGGTAATACCAGTGTTTCACCAGAGCTTGCCCAGCCTTCAGCTTCTCACTAGCCAGACCCATCAGGAGTACCATTCTTATTCTGAGTCCTAGCACATAGTCTACTAGTTTGGTAGTTATAGGGGGAGTTGGCATCTCCCACCCCTCATTCACTACTGCCAATGGTACCCTAACAGGGTGACTAAAAAGAAGCTTGAAGGGGCTGAAGCCAACACCCTCCTGAGGCACCTCTTTGTAGACAAACAGTAAGCATGGTAATAGAAGATCCGAAGTTCTTCCAGAGCCACAATCATGCTCTTTGGGGTTCTGTTAAACCACTCAGCTAGACCATTGCTTTGTGGGTGGTATGTGAATGAAAATGTATAGGTGACTTCCACATGGCCTGCATAAACTTTGATATAAAGTTGCTGCCCCTATTAGACACAACTTCTTTAGGGAAGCCAACCCTATTACATTTGCCCAGTAAAGCTTATGCAACTGACTTGGCAGTCACCGTCTTCAATGGGATGGCCTCAGTTTACCTGGTGGCATGGTCAACCAGCACCAGGATAAACCTATTGCCTGAGGAAGTTTGGGGGTTAAGGGGACCAACTATGTCAATCCCTACCCTCTCAAATGGTACCCCCACAACTGGGAGTGGTACCAATGGAGCTTGGATTGTTGTGCCATTTTTCCCAGATAACTGGTATGTGGCAGAACTCCTGCATTGACTTTCTACTTGCACCCCCATCATGGGCCAGTAGAAGTGCATGGATAAACTTTGCTTGGTTCTCCTCATGACAAGGTGACCAGAAAGGGGCACTTCATGTGCCAACTGCAAGAGGAAGAGTCTTACAGCAAGGGGAACCCCCAACCTCCTATGGTCTCCTTCTGTAGACTCAATGTACTCACTGTAGAGCAGCCCACCTTCCCAATAAATCATGTGCTTCATAGGAGGTTCACCCTCAAGCTGGGAGCAGGCCTTTCTGCTTAGGCCTTCCAATGATGGACTCTCAAGTTGGCCCTTACTTAACTCAACCCTGTCAGGACCTCCTTCCACTAACAAACTCTGTAGTTCAGGATGGTCATGGGCATTGAGACTTTCAGGCACCACCTCTTGCTCATCAGGTTCAGGTGTTTGGCCAACTACTTCCACCTCAGTGGTAGGTGAGTTGTGGGGAATATTTTCTTTCCCTCTTCTGTCTTTTCTGACTTCTTTAGCCTTGGGCTTCCTGTTTGCCTTGGGCTGTGCATTGAACTTGGCCAGTGCAGCCCTTGTTTGTGACCTTGTGCATTGGCTCTCTGCTGTGTCACCCACAAGTCTTAAGGCTCTGAGATCATTCACTGGCAGGACCTTTCCTCAGACCTGCCTCTGAATGCTCACTGGAATCATGATCACTGTACCATTTACAGTAAGATTTACAGGCATAACTGGGAACTTGAGAGGGGGACCATCAGCTAACCTAGTGGGTAACAAAGGAGCTCTGGCAAATTCCTCTGGGTCTACCAAGGGAGAATCCACTATGGTTCTGCTTGCCCCACTATCCCTAAAGGCAGGAGTGTCAACACCATTGATCTGCACATTGTCTTTGAAATAGTGCTTGGTATTGTCTAGAATCCGAGCATAAACTTCTGATAATTTAGGCTCGCAGGAACCCAAAGAAACTAGGACTACCTCAGATTATATCCCACTGGGTAATGGGTCTGAGGAGAAGGATGCCCCTGTGATCTCTTCTTCCACATAGAAGGGGAAGGCCTGACTCACAGAGTGGACCCCCAAGGTTTTGACCTTACAACTGGGGTCCCCCTTCACATGGTCACTTGCTCCACAAGCCACACAAGATCCACTGGGTCTTGGGACATCGAGAGGCTTACTGTAACCAGACACTGTTGGGAAGGATGACTTCCACTACCCTGTGTATTCTCCTGTGACTTACCCTTACATTTCTTTTCCTGTCTCTTTTGAGAGGAGGTTTTGTCATATCCCCCACCCACTTTATCTTTGGGCTTTTTACCCTCCTCCTGCTTACCAGGATGAGTCTTGTTCTTATTGGACACTCTATGTGACACCCACAAATCTGCTGCAATGGCCTGTTTCTTAGGATCTAACTCCTTTGAATCTGCCAAGTGCTGCTTAAGCTCAGGGGCACAAGATGCAAAAGAATGTTCCAGCATGACAAGACATATCATACCCTAAAAGGTGAAGACGTTATAGCCTTCAACCCAACCAGTCAAGTTCTTTAAAGAATCAGTTACATAAGACACCTAAGTACTACCTTCTTTCTTTTTGTAGTCTCTAAACCTCTTCAAGTATTGGGCAGGGGTCTTCCCAAACGTTAAGATGAGAGTTTGCTTCAGTGTTGCAAAAACTACTCTTTCAGCTTTTGACATCTCCATAAAACAGTGCAGTCGGAATGGGGTAGTCTGCTGAGCAATCATGCAATTGTATCAGCATTTACAACCTTTTTAAATTCACATGCATACTCAAATACATTCAGCCATCCCATAATGTCATTCTTCTCATCATATACACTGAGCAGATCTTTAGGAAATCTTGGAAGAGAGGAGGACCCTGACCCATGTCCAGATCCCTTGGATCAATGTGAAACTTGAAGCTTGGTCAGTTTGAACTGGTGATCCCTGTCCTTTTGTTTTTCTGCCTGCTCTACCTTCAGCTTAGCCATGTGGAAATCAAGCTACTTCTGCTTAAACATCAGCTCTTGCTTCTTGAATTCTACCATGGCATCAACATCAGAGCTGGCAGAGAAAACATTGGACAAGCATCCTCTCTGTCTTCCTGGGTACCATGGATGAGTGCAGTGACAGATCTATCAGATCTGTCATGGAGGAACAAAAAAGAAGAGTCAAAACTTGAACCCTCTCGTCCCCTGCACACTAATATTCACTGAGCAAAGTCAGTTGAATAGCCTTTAGACATATACATATGTAGAAATGCATGTGCTTTCTTGTAAGAACAACAAGTAACAAGATCATTGTTTTGGAAAAATGTATATTGTTTTTACATATACAGTTTTAGTGATAAGGAACAAAGCAAACAAGTAAGTAAATACAACCAGATGGATGTGATTATTCAATTCCAGTCTATTTTGGCCAACGCTTTTCGAGGATAATGTTCCTCTTCTTCAAAAGCCTTGATGGACTGTAGAGAAATGTTGTAAAAAAAGAAAACATAAATATCCATCTAAATATTCAAACAGATCATAGTACAGCCAGACATTAATGATCTCATTCAGTTAAAACAAGCTATATAGATGTTATATATTGTACAAATTCTTCTACCTTCCTCATTTGACAAATTAAGGAATCAAATGGTCGCCAAATGACCTATTGAGTTTCTTAATCATGTTCATAACCTGATAATAGATTTGTGAAGTGTTCAATTAATAGTCCCAACTAATATACCCTGGAACTTGGTGGACTTTGGTGGCAGACCCATCCCCGGGGTTCTAGCTATGTACGAGTTGATATTTCAAGATATCTAAAGCATTATAAGGATAGAGAGTAGCGTTCTCTCCCAATCATGATTCATACTGAGACACTCCAGAAAAGCCATGCAAAAAGGTTAGGAAAACAATACCTTGATACTAGAATATATTCAAAGTGAGTGGATGTGTCGTGATTATCTAGGTCCTGAACATTAGGTTCTGCATTGGATACTAGTCTTCTAAACGTCCAATGGTTGAGATCGTGCCAACCGTTCTAGGGAGTAAAATTGACCCATTATGCCAATAAATGTATATTGAAATTAAAAAATGGAGTTAACTGTCCTAAAAGAATTATACCGTTTGTCAATAGTCTTGTATGCGACAATACTAATATGAAAAAACGGAATGTAAGTACACTTCAATTTACATTAATAAAGCATAATGGAACTGAGCATTCCTTACCGGTGCCGTTAACCTCCTACCGCCAGGGTCGGAATGACCCCCTAGCTCTCAGCAGGGGTGAGGGTGACTGAAAGCCCACAATTAGCACACACAGTAAAGGACACTACAAACCACTCCCAGTCAGGTGTATATATATTAAAAATACATGTACATTTATTCAAGGCCTTTGAGTTTCAACACAAAGTAATTATGAACAGTAATACCTTTAAACCAATGCAACACTACTACAATACATATATACAATAACAAATGGCCTAAAGGGTTAATGCAAAGAAGGGGTTAACAACCTAAAAGGAAAAGGAGCAAACAGTGCAAATATACTTTAGGCAATTCTGCCACGATCAAATCCTAACTGAGAGGCAGTCCAGTCCCTACAAAGAGTGGAACCTACTGCTCAAATGTACTTTCAAATGCTTGTGCACGCAATAGTGCAAAAGGGAGAAAACAGGGTCTCTTATAGGGTCTGTAGCAGTCAGGAAGGTGGGTGAGGTGTGTATATTAAGTTCCCACCATTCGTGGAGTGTCTCCCCAAAAGGGCAGAACAGGTTCCAGGAGTTGGGAATGGGTTGGTAGCTAGGGCTACTTGTGGAAATGTGAGTGGCCCTCAGGGAACACTCATGTATAAAAATGGATGGATGCGCTAGGGGCCACCGGTAAGGGCTGCAAGTACTCACTGACCCCCAGCACACTCCAAACAAAACTTTCGGCAGTCAAATTCACTTTGGTTGGAGGTTCAAATTTGGCAATTGTGCAGCTCTGTGGCTTTCAGCGTCAAAGTTGCAGTGATGATTCCCTGGTGGGACAGTGGCGATTTCTCTGCTCCTGGTGGATGGATCAGGACAGTTTCACTGCAGCAGGCTTCAGGGTACAGAGGGGCACAGCAGCAAGGCAGCTGCGAAGTTCGTCCACTGCTGGGCAACACAGTAACCACTTCTACTCCCGTTCAGGCGCTCTCTCTTTACTGCAGACCTGGGAATGGCAAGTGTATAGAATTCGGCATGAGAGTGCCGTGAACACAGAGCTTGTGATGTTCCAAATTTCAAGCATCTCCTCGAAATGGCAGCAGTGCCAGAAAAAAAGGTCCTGCGCAAGCTAGTCAGCCCATTGGTTGCCCCATGGACACTTCCGAGAAGGCTTACTTGCAGGGTTTGATGAAGGTTCTGAGAATAGTTGATCCCACTATTCCAATGGGTCAAAGCCTCTTCACAGTCCTTCTAGTTAGATCAGATGCAGAGGGGTCCAGCCAGACAACAGCAGGCTCAGGGTGCCAAACCTTCCATTGGGTCACCAGCGGTTCCTCGACTCGGCTTCTTAGTTTCAGGATACTTGGATCCTATCCTAGGTTCAGTGAGAACTCAAGAGATTGACCTGGCATAGGTGTTTGGAGCCTTCTCTTATCCAGAATCTCCTTCACGCCAAAATTAAGAGGACCCAATGGGAGATCTGCTCACATACAGGCACACCAGACATAGACTAATCATGGACCACGGTGGTCCCAGTTATTCACAGCACACCAGACTCTCTGGCACCCAGGATGTATCTGGCCACTTACCACAACACAAATAACTGTATAAAAAGTACGTATCAGACATGGCCAAACAATAAACCTCACTCCCAGCCGCCTGCAATCGAAATGATGTCCACGGACACCAAAATTGACCGCAGACCAGTCAGCATTTTTAAATCCTTTCTTCACCTATAAAAACAGTTCTACATTGCCTTCATTCTACTTCCCTACCATTTCTATACCTTCTTGCAGCCATCAAACAACCGCAAATGTCTTTTCCAAGCTGTCTGTTCACCTCGCCGCCTGCGCACTACTGCAACTCGGACAACTCGCCCTCCCTTCCCAGCCCTTCATTCCACCACCAAATGACCAAAGATGTGTTTTCCAGACTTTTCCTCGACCAAGCTGTCTGCGGTCTGCTGCAACTGGCCGCAGATCCAACATGGCAGGCATTGCCCAAAAATCTGACGCACCTCATGCTCTTCACCATCCAATCAGTGAGTGAGTCCGATGTCCGCGGATGTCATGTTGGCCTCTGGGACAATCGGAGGCCTGTCCGCAGACCGAACAGGGAAGTGAGTCCACAGACGGAAACCAGACATCACTTCTTTATTTTGGCCTACTTTCTGGTCATTTAAAAAAAATACTGGACGGATTGACACCAAATTTACAAAAGCACCCTTTCGGGCCCAAGCTGCTGCTCCTGCCGCACATTTGGTGAAAATCCATCCGGCGGTTTGGGCTGTGGACACGGGTAAAATTGTTTTTCCCATTGTGTCTATGGGAAAAACCACACATCATGGGCCCTGTAAGGATATATATATGGGGATTATACTGCCAGAATGCAGTATGCAGTATGGAAATGCAGCCAGGCACAGTTTCTCAAACTGCAGGCATTATTGTAAAAGCAATTAGTCTGTGGGCAGTATGCAATATCTAAATGCAGCCATTTCAAAAATAGATGCACAATAGGTACACAGCAGTTTTCAGTAATAAGCCAGCAGGCAATTTTTCAGAACATTTAGGTACATGTTTTAGCACAGTGTGCTGTCATTTTAAAATGAAGAGGTGCACATTTTTTACAAATTGGATATTTTCTTGTGTGCAAACTGCATTGGAAACACATAATTAATTAACCTTATACTAACTGCCTTACTAATATATTAATTTCAACCCCTCTAACATTATTAATGCATTTTTTGTGCACAATGAAATGCATTCAATGTTTTTACATGCACGGTTTAAAATTCACTTTATTTTCCATGAAGAGATGCACACTCAGTCCATGTAAGCGTTTTTTTTTTCCGCGGAGAGCAGAAATATGCCACTAGAAGGAAGGAAGGAAAACAGTTGCTTTGCAGAGCTGAAATCTTCATTTTCTTGAAAAACGAGAGCTGGTACAGGACACATTCTTTTATTCTGATTGGTAGAGATTGAGGGTGGATCGGCCACGTCAATAGAGGGCTGACCTAGGGGTGATAAGCAGGAGGAGTTTTCTTAAGGAATAACAAGGAGGAAGAGTTCAGTTTGTGCTGGTACAGAGGTACAGACAGTGCTTCAAAAGAAATGCTGCCGGACTCCATGTGAGCGCTGGCTACAAACTTAAACAGCCGGAAGCTCCCCACACATGCAAAGGAGTTCTTAGCACTGGGTCTGAAAAGCGGCGAGATAAGATCCTGACAACAAGAGTTTCAGACTTCACTGGCCTGGTTAAGTTAGTGCCAAGTGAGGAAAACAAAGAATGAATGGGAGATGACATAATTTGTTGGCAGTGCAGAGAGTTAACAAAAAAAAATAATACTGCATGTTCATATTTCTCTATGTTTAAAAATGCTGAACACCAAATTCGTTTTTTTGCAATGTGCCTGTTTGTTTTTCTGTTCTCTCTTATATTTTGTAGGCAATGCTGTGACATCATGTGTTAAGATGTATTTCTGTTTATAATTGCTATATAATACAGAGTGTAAAAAACAAAGGCTGGGATTTTGCTGTCATTCATGCGTCTGTGAATCTTTTCTATACAGGGAAATCACAAGGGTTTGATGTTTATACCAGAGCGGTAAAGCATTTGCTAATTTACCACTGTAGCTAAAATAGCAAGCAAGGAAAAGTGAATAAATACCTGCAAGGTAGGTAGGTGTGTGTGTAGGTATTGTGAGTGATTCCTTCTTTGCATGCTGAAAAGAAGACAGTTTCAGATGAGACACATAGATTATTGGATGTACATAAGCCAGTAATACAAGCCACAAACCATAGGTGCGTTCCGAATAAATTCATTGGGTTCTCTGAAGTGTGATAGGTCTGGGGTTCTCTACAGGTGACAAAAAGACATTCTAATAGAGAGGAAAGGTTTGTTTTATGATGGGGTTATAGCATAAAAAACATGTTCACCACTATACCACAAAAATAAGGTAATTCTGAAAATACCACAAAGTAAGATACCACTAAAATTACCACCAACACAAGCTAACATTATATTATCTCTAAAATAGGGTAATACTAAACTATCTCTAAATGAAAGGCCAGTTTACCACCAGTTTACCACCAAAATATCATGGTAAGAAAATACCGCCAAATCCCAGATTTTCCCCAATAAGACAAAATCTCCTACAGCCCCCTGCAAAAACTCCCCCCCCCTTAAAAAAACTTCACCAAACTCTGCAGTAGTGATCTGATGGGGCCATATACGTTTTTTCAAAGTTTTGTGAGGATTCGTCACGGGCGAAGTTACAAGCCACCCAAAAAGTGCTCTTCCTATGGGTTGAGCAACTTAACCATAACTACAGGGCCACTACCACAGGCCCTGTAATATGCTTACATATATATACACTACTTATACACCATACACTCATATGCCATATTCCTTACACCATACAGATTTATGGCACACACTCTTATGACACAAACCATTACAACACATGCTCAAAATGAATGTGCATCTTTTATATGAATGACAGTCATACGCTACTTATACTTATACATACAATTACATGCCAAACAGTTAAATACCAAACAGTCATACGCCTTACACTACACACATATTACACCCTCCCTTATGCCACATGCTCTTATGCCAAACACACTTATGACACACACAAAGTTATGGCATACACTGGTAAGACACACATTCCCATGACACACATTCTTACAACACACTCTCAGAATGAATGTACATATTCTATACCCACTGTACACGTGTGTGTAGGAGATGTACATTTTGCACATGTACACTTATTTATATATTCATACTGACAAAAAGTCAGGAATGACTTTGATGTCTGCTTCTATATCTATATGAGACATGTAGGGGATGCTAACTGTGCCCATGCACAAACTACAACACTTTTATATGGCTCCCATATGTTTAAAAACTTACAATAAATTCAGACCTTACATTAATGTAAATGTGTATTTGTTTAGGACATGTGCATTTCATAGGACCTTATACCAAACAATCATAGGCCACACATCTGTAATATACTCATATGCCAGACGTTAAGTGAGGCATGGTATCACAAGTATGACACTGACACAATAGCTACAATTTGTAAAACCTTTGTTCAATTTTTTGGGGTTTGGAAAAACTCCTGCTTTGCCCTATAACCATGATGGGAGTAGTCTCTACCATCAAATAATCAAGAAAACACATTCTTAGTCAGTCTCTATCAAACCAAAATAGCCTATACCAACAAAACCTAATCCATGCCCTATCTCTTATACAAACAGTGTGTAGAGGGGAATATGAATACAAAGGAAAATCAGTTTTAGAGTATAAAGAATCAATGTGTCTGAGTTAGCTCTCCTCCCCACGTTGGACAGCACTGAGAAAGGTGATCCCCGTAGACAGGATGAAACACTCTGGCTCAGGTTCTCAAAACAAAGGCAATTCAACATGTGGATCGAGGCCCGCTTGGTCTTCCGCGTTAAAGTCCCTTATCCAAGCTTTCAAACTTCTGTCACACTAGGACCTCTCAAAGCAAAAGGTTCACATAGGTCTCCCTCAGTCGGGCTCAGAGCTTTCAATCACAGCAATTGCAATGGTTCCCTTCCCAAAGCTGAATGCACATTCTTTATCGGTTCCCTTCGGCTAACCTATCACACTTCTGGTCTACCTCAGTGGGGCTCAGACCTTTTTCTGATGTTGAAGACTTTCAAATGTGTGCAGCTTTTACTATAGACCTCCGCAGGACCACTTTGGCTTTCCCTTCAGCTCACACTCTTTTATTATTTGCCCAAGTGTCTCTTGGTCTGGGTAGTTCAGTATCATAAACAAAAAAGTTCAACATTCACCCTTTCACTTCCCTTTTCACCATTGTTAATCTTGACCATTACACATTTAAGAGTTTATTCACTTTGTTTCTTTGTTGTTACATTTCATCTTTCGCAAAGACTTTCGAGAGGGCTACTTCCCTTCGCCGGACCACTCTGCTATTCACTATCCCTGGCTTCACAGTTATCAGTGATTTAAAGGTCACCACAGGTGTGCCTTCCTTCACGTCTCATCCATACGTGTGCAGCCTTCAATTGTGAGATATACTGTTGCAACCTTAATCTTTCCTTAAAACACACCAGCCTTTCATATCACTTGCCAACTCACCGGCTCTGTGCAATAAATTAAGCATGGTTTTCTTTTAATCGATTAGAGACCTAGGACGAAGATGGGATAAAGACTCAGACAATAACACAAACTAATGATATCACTTGCAAAACTCATGTCACTTTGGATCAACTACATTATGAGGCTAACTGTGTCCTTCTCAAGATTCAGAGTCATGATGCAGATGTCCAGTGCAGGAATTTGCATGGAATGTTACCAGTGACCCATGGAAAGTAAACATTGTACATTGTTACAGCACACAACATCACCCAGAAGAGACACACAACACAGAAGATGTACAGAATTGCTTGCAGACCCTCTAACAAAACCCACACCCTCTAAAAAATGTCAATGTTCCCTGTTTCCGCAATACATGCGGAAAATCCAGAAATATCACACACTGAAATACTTGAAGCATCTTTGCAACTGATAGAGGATTGTACTCATGGTCTGCACTTAACTCTCCCTAGTGTGGGGGACCTGTCCCCCACCATGGAATCACAAACCACTGTACTGCAGGATGGTTGAATATTAAGGGAGGCAAAATACATTGTATTCAACTGCTGCCTGATCGAGATTATGAAAATTATTAAATATGATCATACATTACGTAGAAGGATTTGTGGGGAGCCATTGGTGAAGTCGAGTTGTGTAGTCATGGCACCAACCTGAAGATCAAGTGTAGCTGTGTATACCATCATAGTGCATTTTCATGGTCTGCTCAGCCTATACTTGAGAAAGTGCCTGCTGAAAATGTACTTTGTTCATCATCTTTGTTTTGTGGATCAACGTTCAGTAACATATTAGATTTCTGTACATTTGTGGGACTTGAGTCCCTTGCTAAAACCCAATAATACAAATATCAGAAGAATGTCTTATTCCCTGCTATAGCCAGGTCTGGACACTCAAACAGATATCAATGGACAATGCTCTTGCTGTCAAAAGGCTCATGTTTACTGGTGATGAACAGTGTGATGGTCCTAGTTTTCTGCTAAATAATGCACTTACCACTTCCAAGACAGGGAGAGCAAAAAAAGAGTGAGTTCAGTCAGTGGGCAACTGTCTGTATGTACATCTTCTGTGTACATGGAAAATAGGGTTTTGTTAAATCCATTGACCTGATAGCCAATGACAGGCACTTAGGAATAACAAAAGAATAGCAAAAGCCATGCAACAGCAGTTCATGCACATAAGGCATCAATATGATATATAGCACATCAAAAAATCAATGTATACAACAATCACAGCTAATGGTGAAAAAAAGCCTGCAAAAAAACATTTCATATTGGTCACAGTCTATCAGCAACCATATTTGGTGGAACTCACAAACTTGTGATGGATCTGTAGATATTCTACTTTAAAAATGGCATTCAATGCTGCACCATTGTTCAAACGTACACTCTTGGGAAGAAAACAAACATTTCCACAAATGTGCACATGGACCATTGAGCAAGGAGCAGGAGCATAAGCAAAGGTGGTTGGTGCCAGGCTACCTCCTCACACAGCACTTGAGAATATTGGGCATGGCAAAATGCTTGCTAGAGACATGTGGGACCGAATTCTGCTACACTAGAGATTTGGAGGTGTTCTATAATATGTGCCTAAAGTAGAGGCCTAAAAGTTTGCATTTTGGCATAGACAGTATAGAGGCCAGAACAAGACTGACTGAACTTTGCACACAACGAGAATGTTGGTAGGGAGCAAGCAAAGACTGCAGGAACTTTCGGGATGCTTCGATTTTACAAGGAGTTTACCAGAAGAAGCCAACAGTGGGTGGCAAAGTCAATATTCCAGCAGATGGGTTTTGAATTTATTACAGATCTGATATTGAATTTGCATGCTATGCAAACACATGGAATTGCTCCACGTTTTGTTTGTTGACAGGGCCCAGTCTATGTCACAGAACATTGCAAAAGATGTTGGTCCTTCCAAAACTGAACTTGTTGAATGGTTAACTTCAAGATTCAAATTATGTGTGGATGTCTTCACAATTATTAACAAGGCCAGTTTCAAGTTTTTGCACAATGTTTGGAAACTGTTTTGATTGTACAAAAAATGTAATAGTATATGACTTGTAATGTGTTCAATAATTTATTTTTTATTATTTTGTCTGCGAAGTAACCTTTCTAGATAGGCGTTAATAGTTCTATTTTTCATTCAGTGTTTTTATTTTTTTCCCTCAATATCATTGATTTATATTACAACAATAAATGAAGATCTGATTATTTTAAGTATGTCAATTTCTTTCAAAATCATTGAAGTCTTTTTTATTACATTTCTAGATACATATGCTTTTTTTATTCTCAAACAATGTGTAAATAATCTCAGCAAATTGTTAATTACAAGAAATAGAACATCCACAGAAAGTAATACAATAAACATACTTAAATATTTTAAATACAACAGATGCAAGATGTACTATTGACATTTTTGGAATGTATCTTACACACAGGACATGGATTGACAGAACAATAACTATTAATTGTTTCCATAAGGGGTCGCATTGGCTTGCTAGTCAAGGATAAATATTTTGCAACGACCACTCAATCTAATGACCCAACATTTATACCTCTGTATCATTTACCCTATTTTACATACACCACACCATATGGTGTTCTTCCATTGCAACATATCCTTGATACCTCTTCATCCTACGATTACTTGCTCAAAATATCATACCTATGTTACTATTTTTCACCATCCCTTCACTCATTACTGACTTCCCTTCCCTTACCTGGCACGCAAACCTGCTCATTTGCCCACATTGCCCATTGAGTAATTTCGTGTAATTATCCCCCTTCCATTGCCCTGGTTCACATGTACATGCCAGATCACATTTATTTGACATTAATGTTCTGCAAGACACGAGAAGAAGTTGTGGTGGGGCACTTGTTGGTAATTGTCGCTATGGGGACAGCTCTTGAACAACACAGTGAAAGACACTGAGTGAACTTAACATTTCATTTGCAGACATATTGCACTTTCATGTAACGTTTTCTGCATATTTCAATTCATGGAAGCAGAGGTAACTGTGTGCAGTGTCATCCATGGATATGGTGATGGAGAGGGAGTAAGGCTGACCAACAATATGTAACTGTTGTGCATGAAGCAGAGAGGCTTTCTTTCAAAAGACTTAAAGTTTTCAGGAAGGGGTGAAAAGGATGGCTTCTCAGATGAGGACATTCTTGCTGCAGCAGGAAAAGCTTTAAGGGGCAATATTGTCTATTATGTGCATAAAATATGACCGGAAATTGTATCATTATAATAATACGTAATATCTGACTGTGACATCCTTTTGCACATGCTGTTGACCTGTGCAAAAGTGAGTACCACAATCTACCATAATTGTGTCATACATGGTTATTACTGGAGGTGCTACCAAACTATTTATTTGTAATGAACTCACAATAGTTCAAGAATTTCAGCAGAAAATTGGAAAGGCAGGCATACAGAATGAAAGCAAGGAAAACGTTTTTTAAGATATGGAGTCTAACTTCATTGGCAAGTAGGAACCATGCTAAGTGGCTGCAGATTGCAATAGACCAAGGGTTTGTGAGCCAGAGTGTTGGACAACATTACAATAATGGGCAAAGGAATATGTCATTAAAATGCATACTTTGCCAATGTGCAATATGAACATGCACCTCTGGCCTTTGCTCATGTTCCTCTTACAGTGGAGGCCCACATCTGGAGGACACCAAGGCACACATGCATCAATGCAGAAACCATAATGATTGCTGGAATAGATATACACAGAAGCCAGTAAGCCTTTCAAAACAGAACTCATTCTAGGCATGCATGAATCTGGGGATGTAAACATGTTTTATTGCCGCTCATTGCACATGTGGCCTGGTGCAACAGTCCACCCAGCCTGGTGCGAAAACACCCTTTTACCCCCCCTTCCTGGTCCATCCGTGCCCTCTCTATATATTACCCACCGCTTTTCATCCATCTATATCCATGCATCTGTATTTCATACTGCAACCATCTTTATATGTCAAATATGATTACTGAAATGGGTTTGTGTGCTTTTAATGTGCAATGAAGATAGGTTTGAAATAGTTACTTAGCTAACAACAATACATTTGGTGCATTGAGTAATGTTGCAATTGGTTGCATAGTGCCAACAGGCAAATGATGTAACCAATGGACACAATTTGCTTAATTGTTGTATTGGGGTCAAGGTGGAAACGCCTGCTTTCATGATGTGAATTTGTATTCTGTTTTTTGAGAAAAAAGTGGTCCAATTTGACCAAAATAACTGGCCCACATTGTCATTTTGCATTTATGTTTCTGCTCATCTGCTCATCTATTGAATTAAGGAGTTCAACCATGCTTACAGTGAGTCGGTTAGAGTTCCCCCACATTGCTCGTAGGGAATCTAGCGTGAACAATCTTTCTTCATTAAGGTATGACCCCAGTATCCTAAGTCTTTCCCTCTCAAAGTGAGGACAGTATAAGACTAGATGCTTCAAAGATTCTTTACTATTACATTTTTAGTGAATCAACATGAGTCAATTGTGTTTGCCCCCCTGAGATTTTCCAATGTTTGATTTTATCTAAAGTTAATAATTGGTTGAGTTTGAAACGTAAGTACATCCTGCGTGCATTAGGGCACAGAAATTGAATTAAATACATGGGTCTATCGCCCCATTTTCTATGATAAATGGCATATTCTGCAAACAACTGATATGTCCCTACTTTCTTCAAGAGGATACACCAGTGATATTCCTGGAATACTTTTTTCAGCTGGGTATATATACCGCTAGATCCTTTATGCTGACGTTAATGTCCTTTAACATGTTAAGTTTGGTGCACCATTTTTCAATGAAGGGGACTTTCTTCTCTTTTATTATCCTGTTTAGATCCTCATATGGTGAGTGTTTTGGTGGATTCAATATTTTGATATAATTCATCAACAAACGCCAGTTCCTTTTTACTGATAGGGGTAGCAGTCCCAACTCATGGAATATGATACGATTGGGGATTGATGTAGCCAGGTCTTACACAGTTTGCCAGAGGCAACCCTGGAGCACCTCCAGATGGATGTCATTTTCATTCCACATATATCTAGGAAATATAAGATAGTAGGTTCTACTTTAAGAAGATAAAATTGTATTAAGGGAAGGAGTGAGAACATGCAGTATTTACGCATGATTATTTTCATTGCAATGTGAGTGGTTTTATTTTGCAATTCAACAAATCCTTCCACAATTTACCGGTCAATTCATAGAATTCAGCGCAGAAGTAGCTCACGTGCCTGGCACAGAGAGGGAGCGTGCACCAGGCGCAGCGCAAAATAGCATTTTGGCGCACTGTGTATTCATGGATTTCCCGAGCCATTTGCAGCCGTGGAGTAGCGAAAATTCAGCAGCGCCAGTAACGCCCCAAAGAATGCCTCTTGTGCCATAAAAAGCTATAGAAATCCACAATATGGCGCAAAGGGTTGCGTTAACCCTGCACCAGCAGCCCCCTTACACCGCAATCGTGTGAAAAACTTTGCGTACCCCGCTTGTGGCATCCAAAACGCATGAAAATCTACTTGCGCACCCCCTTGAATTAGCGTACCCCGCTCGCGCCTGCCAAAAAACGTGAAATCTTTTCAGCCACTGAGAAAGTGCGTGAAACTTTCCGGAACTACGAAGGCTTGTCCTTCCCTAAACATTCGTCAAACATTTCGCGTAGCCAAATTCTTTAAAAATCTGTGGCAAAGACTTAAGGGTTACCTAGCAGAACTGTGCTATCCTATACAAAACACTCTGAACCATTGACTTTAGCCCAGGCCTTTGAGAAGAATTGCTGGTTGTATTTAACTAAAACCCTTTGCCCTGTTTATGAATGTATTTGGGCTGTCCATTCTTTTATTTATTTTTTTTAAACTTGTTTATTCATAGACAGCACACAGGAAGCATGAAGTTAGCAATCAACTACAACACAATCCCCCCAGCTTAAAACACCAGCATAGCCCACCCCCTCTATGTTCCCATTAAACACAGATCATTTTCAGTGTAGAAGGGCATGACTGGGTGCACCCTCCTCCCCGTCTGAGTGCAACGCCCTCACAATTAAACGTGGTTTGTAAGTCAATGCTAGGAAGTTGCGGTCATAATCCAGAAAGGGCGCCCAAATGTTCAAGAACCGGTGAAGAGTGCCTGCCTTGGCTGCTGTGATTTTCTCGGCTATCGAAATATCCTAGAGCTTAGTCCACCAAAGCGCCATCAGGGGGCCTTCGACAGACTTCCATGTGCGAGCCACCGTGATTTTTGACGCCATCAGAAGTTGGGTTATGAGGGCGGCCTTCCTGCCTGTTCTTGGATATGAGCCCGGGATCGGGACTCCTAAGAAGATAGATTCGGGGACCAGTGGTATCACTGCTTGGGTAATATCTTTTATTGTGGCAAGGCATGGGTCCAGAACTCTCTGACCTTTGGGCATGTCCACCACATGTGGAAATATGACCCTGGGAGGCCGCAAAGACACCAGCATTGGGAATCCAGGGTCTGAGAGATATGGTGCATATGAAGAGGGGGGTAGTACCACCGTAGAAGCAGCTTGTGGGCACCCTATTACTTACTGGAGCCCTTATTAATGCCAGATCCATGGTAGCCCATGCAATTGAAATTGCTGAAATACTAAACAACAGCAGCATTGACTTCCTTGCCGTAACAGAAACCTGGCTCCCCGAGGCAGCAGGACCTTCACTGATGTTAGCCGTACCTGACAACTACCAGATCCATAGAGTAGACAGACCCAATGCTAAAGGCGGTGGCCTAGCAATCATCGCGAAAACAACCTTGCCTATCAGACTCACCACCTCACCCCCCTGTGCTTCCTGCGAAGTACTCTCAGCAAAAATGCAACTCTCCAATAACCGCACGCTAACCATTCACTTGATCTACAGGCCCCCAGGCCCCCTGGGATCCTTTGAAGATGACCTTACCACCCTCATAGCGAACAATACCCAAAATCACTCGCAAACGCTGCTGCTGGGCGACTTTAACATCGGCTTTAATGAGCCAGACAATAAAAACGCCCTCTCCGTAACAGCTATCCTAAATGACCAAGGCCTTACCCAAAAAGTTCTCTCCCCCACACATGCTAAAGGCAGAACCCTTGACTGGGTATCAGAAATCAACTGCAACATAGTAATTACTGCCATCACCCCTCAACTATGGACTGACCACTTTCTAATAAACTTCACTGCCACACTTGACCTCCCCAGCCCTAAAACTATCAAAATGATACCACCACTCCCTACTAGAAGTAAAAAAGACATTACTACTGAAAAACTCATCCCCCTCCTCCTGCCTACTATTAACGGTCTGAAGGACAACACTGACCCAGACATACTAGTAGACACCTTTAACAAAGCTATGTCTCACGCACTAGACACCATTGCACCTGCAAAACTACGTAAAGCTAAGCAAGAAGCCCACCTCAATGCCTGGTTCACCCCCCAGTTTAAGGACCTTAGAAAGCAGAAACGAAAATTCCAAACTATCTGGCGTAATTCGCCCACCAACGACAACAAAGCTAAGCTAACCCAAGTTACCAAACATTACAAGTCAGAAATTATTAACACTAAAAAAAACGTATTCAACAACAGAATTACCAATGCCAAATCGAATACCAAGGAACTTTTTGCCATCCTCCGGGAAATGGAATCCCCTATCCAACCAACTGACACGATCCCCAAGGAAGATATGGTGCACTAATATACAGAATGCCCTATCGAACAAAATCTCCACCCTCCAACTTAAAATAACGAATAAAAAAGACACCCTCTCTCCTACTGATCAACAAGTGCCTCTAGTAACTGAACCCATTACTATCTCCCCTTTTAGCTTTAAACCCATCTCCATCATCGACACTGTAAAGGCTATCCTCTCACTGAAGCCCTCCAACTGTAAGGGCGACATCTGCCCAGCTCAAACAATAAAGGACGCTGCCAGAGATTTAGCCCCTTTCATCTCAAAGCTTATCAACTCATCCTTCAAATCTAACACAGTGCCAGCCAACTTAAAAGAATCCTGGGTCCTCCCCCTTCTCAAAAAACAAACCCTCGATCCATCTATCCCGACTAACTATAGGCCTATCACCACAGTACCGTTCCTACTAAAAATTATCGACAGAGTAGCCTATCTCCAAATTCAAGAGCACCTAGAAGCCAATCAGCTACTAGGCTCGCGCCAATCGGGCTTCCGCCCTCTCCATGGCACGAAAACAGCCCTGATAGATCTCAAAACAAAAATGGAGGAATTTAAGGATAATGGGAAATCAGCGCTGCTACTTCTATTGGACTTGTCAGCAGCTTTTGATCTGGTGGATCATGCAGTCTTATGCAACCACCTCAAGCTGGCTGCCAATTTCACAGGAGAAGCTATACCATGGGTCCAATCCTTTCTAGCCAACCGGACCATGAGAGTGTTCTCCTCCTCCACTTGTGCTGATCCCATCCAAATCACATGTGGAGTTCCACAGGGCTCCTGTGTCTCACCCACCATGTACAACATCTTCACCAAGCCATTATTCGACAAGTTGGACAGACTGGGCATCACCTACACTAACTAAGCAGATGACACCCAGATCCTCATACCCCTTTCGGGCAACTATGAAGTGGACTTGGCTCTGGTGAATAAAGTTTACATTCTCATTCAGGCATGGATGGCCACTCATGGCCTCTGCCTGAACGACGATAAAACCGAAATCCTGCTCCTCAGTTCAGACCACAACCTATCCAAACGCACCCCTCACGCCTCATTTAACATCGATAACAATACTTTTAAGGTTATGCGCGAGGTCAAAACTTTAGGTTTTTACCTCGACTCAGCTCTCACCCTTAAAAAGCAAGTAAACTCCCTCGCCTCCTCAACCACTTACACGTGTAAACTCATCCGTGCCGCCAGACCCTTCCTGTCCAGTGCCAGCTGCCTCACCCTGGCCAATGCCCTTGTCATGTCCAGACTGGACTATTGCAACGCCTTATACTCAGGTGCAAATAACTCGGTCACTGACAAACTCCAGAGATTACAAAACAACGCTCTTAGAGCAGCTCTGAACATCCCACGCAGAGAGCATATCTCCAAACACCATACAGAAGCCCACTGGCTAAAGATAAAGGACAGAATCCTCCTTAAAACTATTTCCCTCACTTCCAAATGCCTCAACAATCAAGCACCGCCCTACCTAGCGGAAAGAATCAATTGGAGACCCTCAAACCGACTGACGAGATCTACCAACACCTTCCTACTGGAAGTCCTTAAATTCAAACTTACCACGGCGGGCGGAGCGAGCTTCCCAGTTAGAGCTGCACAATCATGGAACACACTCCCATCTGACCTTAGACGCCCTTTACCTTACTCTAGATTCAGATCCTACGCTCTCAAATGGCTGCACAACAACGACTCACAACGATCCTCATCCTAGCGGAAACATCATAACCTGTTAAGATGTTATTCTTAGGCGCTTAACCCTTGTTATTCTATATGTATTGTATCACCTTGTACCACCCATCATAAGCGACCACTGTTTTTTTCTGTAATAGCCTGTGTCAGGCATTGTAACCAAGTCTGGAGTCTTCTTGTATTGTTGCGCCCAGATGCCCACGGGCTTGGAGTGCATTACCAAATAAACAAACAAACAAACAAACAAACACTCCCGGTTGGTAATTTTTATTTTTATTTTTTATTTATTTGATTGGCTGAAGACTTCAACCTTTCAAAAAATGCTTTGTTACAACATGTTTTGGACAATGACAGACAGAAATAAAATAACATATTGTTTACGCAAATTAAATCAATTATCTACAATTATACAAAAACACCATCCTTATACAAAAAAGAAAAAGATTTTTAAAACCAAACTTCTGCCAGTATAACTAAAATTCATAAAATAATTAACATATCATATTGCATTTAGCAAGGTAAATGTAAAAGGAAAACTAAATCAAGGGATTGTGAAATTTTCTTATGATAAAAAAAATAAAGTGCAATATGAATAGCAGTTCGATTGCTCGTGATTAATATGGTCCAGATTTCAATGGAAGAACGATCGCATAATAATTGTAGTAAATTGCGAAAGTAAAGTTCTGGTAAACTAGAGAGTGCAAGGCAATCGACTACTAAGTGAGATAGTGTTTCTACTGGTTTGCAATTTTTACAAAACCGGCAGAATTGTTGATCTTTTGGAATTATTCCGCGTCTAGCTAAGATTTGATTAGTCGGATGAAGATTCAGACGTAATCTTAGCATTTCTGCACAGACAAAATGTGACGGACACTTTATGAGGTAATATGCCATTTGTTTAAACTTTTTAGGAGGAAAGAGATTTAAATCAAAATCCACATAATTTGCACACAGTTGACGCGTCCAGGCCCAATCATGCCAATAGATTTTTTTCTTGGCTTTGTCAGGATTAGTGAGTAACAAATCAATTGAAATGTCAGCATCAACCAACAGCCTCAAGATAACATTTACCCACTGTTTTGGAAACACATCATGAGATGAACCAATGTACATTGCCAGTGACCCCAAAATATTTGTGTTGTTAATTCCCAGCAAACATTTACGGTAAAAGTTACACAACTTCCACATAACCAAAGCAGACAGCGAAATCAAGCCCAATTCGTACCTTAATAAACAAATCGGAGTGCACATCGGTAAGCTGAGAACTGCTTTCCAAAATTTGCCTTCTAGGTGATCCCAAAAGGTTCTTGGTCGTGGTATGGAAGTCTCAGCTCCGTACGAAAGAATAGGGACAACTTTCTGGTTGAAAAAGGTGACTACATGGCTTGAGGTGAATTTTCCGTATTTATGCAGAATTATCTTTGATTGCGATATTAAAGTCATAATTTTTGCCCTTAATGTGTCTTCAAGAATTTGATTTTTTACAGAGCCTGAGAAGGGGAGTCCTCGATATTTATAATTGGTTACAATTTTTAGAGGTGATTTCTGCAGGAACCACTGAAAATTTGACATTTTTGTGTTCTTTCTTCTTTGACAGATCACTATCTGCATTTTACTCACGTTGATGGTTAGATTGTTATTACCAACATAAACGTCCAATTTATTTAGTAGTTCTTGCAGTTCTTTTGGGGTTTGCGAGATTAAAACTAAATCATCGGCATAAAGAAGCCATATAATCTTTTGGGACCCTAACTTGGGTGCATCAGCGATTGCTTCTTCAAAGGAAACTCCTATATCTAATAAGAAAAGATTAAATAATGTTGATGCTAAAATGCACGCTTGTTTTGGGCCTCTTAATGTCTCAATGTTCGCAGACAGGACACCCTTGATGGACAGTCTAACTTGCATAGTTGTATTTGAATGTAGCTTTTTGATTATGGTTAGTACTGAGGGTGGTAATGCAGGGGGAGGATGAGCGGGTCCTCGACCAGATATCGACCCAAGTCTGGTCCTCCATGGTGAGCCCTAGGCCCTCCTCCCATTGGGTCATATAGGAGGCTTTCGTGACAAGGGGTTTTCCTGCATCAACTTGTAGAGGGCAAAAATCTTCCCTCTGGCTGGTAAGTCTTTCGCAGTGAGTTCCAGAGGAGCCAAGGCTCGAGTTGCTGCCAGTTGAGTCAGAGTGTGGGAGCACCAGTGGCGCAGTTGCCAATAGACACACCTGTCTGTTTCCGCTAGCTGGAATGCTTCCTGGCATTGATCAAAGGAGCGCAAACGCCCTTCCTCAAAGAGCTGTCCCAGGGATTCAAGGCCTCCCACTACCCAATTTCGAAAGTTTGCGGCACAGGTTCCCGGCGAGAAGGCTGGGTTGTGAAAGATTGGGGAGAAGGGGCCCAGTCCTCTCGGGATGCCCCTTGTCTCAGGGCCCAGTCCCAGGCCCTCACCAGATGCTTAGTGGAGGACAGTACCCCCGGCCAGGTGCAGCGCACGGGGTGGGGATGTGCAGGAGAAAACAGAGGGGAAGAGGCAGGTGAGACTGTTCTATCTCCACCCATTGTGGGCGCCCTGAGGTATGAATTCATGCCTGGATATGGGCTAACTGTGCTGCTATCTGATACCTGCGAAGATCGGGGGCCCCCAACCTGCCCAGCCTGGAGCTGCCCACCATGATTCTCTGGGAAATTCACGACCTCCTACCTTGCCAGATAAACCTGAGCATTTGTTTTTGGAGCTGTCTTAATGGGGAGGGGGATTGAGACAGGCAAAGATGAACAAGCGTAGAAGAACCGCGGGAGGAGGTTCATTTTACAGGCCATTATGCGGCCTAGAAGTGAGATCTCCTGTGGGAGCCAGCGGTCTAGATACTTCTACAGCTCCCTGAAGAGGGGGGGCGAGTTTAACTGGTAAACTTCTGCCGGGCGGGCGGAAATCTGAACCCCCAGGTAAGGGATCGCCTTAGCGCTCCGTCGTATTGGGCATTGCTTCTCTAACACTTCCCTCTCCCCTTGACCCAGCCCAATCCCCAGGGCCACTGACTTTGCGAAATTGATGACAAAGCCTGCTACTCTCCCAAAGCTGTGAATCGTCGGCCAGGGCCGGGCTCAGTGAGGCTGACACCTCTGTGATGGTCAGTAGCACGTCGTCCACGTAAAGCGCAAGCCTGTGCTGGGAGGGGCCTACCTGGAGGCCCTTGATCTGCGGGTTGAGATGAATGCGTTGTGCTAGAGGCTCCATAGCCAAGGCAAAAATCAGTGGAGATAGAGGTCTCCCCTGCCTAGTGCCGCAGGACTGGGGAATTGGATCAGACAGGAGGCCGTTGACCCTCAAAAAGGTCTTGGGAGAATGGTTATTGGCCAGAACCAGCTTTTGAAACACACAGCCAAAGTGGAAGGATTCAAGGGCCTGATGCATTCGATCGAAGGGTTTAGTCTTGTCTAAGGCCAACAATGCCAGCTGTGGCGATTCTTGATTAGTCACATCAATTAAGTTCAGGGCTCTGCGGATATTGTCACTCGTCGACCTGTGGGTTATGAACCCCGTCTGGTCTGGGTCTATGATGTTGGGGAGGACGCCTGCCAGGCGGTTAGCCAGGATCTTTCAATATATATTGGAATCAAGGTTTAACAGTGAGATGGGCCTATACGAGCTATTGTCCTTGGGGTTCTTCCCCGGTTTGAGAATGAGGAGCATAATTGATTCCTGCATGGAAGGAGAGATAGTTCCCGTGGTAGCAAAGTATTTAAAAAGAATTGTTAAGGGGGCTTTGAGCTGGGGACAGAACATTTTGCAGAAGCGAGTAGAGAAACCATCTGGGCCAGGGGATCTAGGTTTGAGGCTGCTGATGGCCGCGTCGACTTCCTCACCTGAGATGGGGGCCTCAAGAGATTCCCTTGCGGGGGCCTAGAGTCGTGGAGGGCGGCGCCCTGCAGGAAGTTCCTCTGCTCTGCTTGGTCTCTCAGAGATGCTGTCATTATTTCTGAGTGATGGACCACAGCCAAGCGCAATTTGTCCTGCTCCGCGAATTGAGTGGTGCCGCAGGAGTCATGCAGAGCCAGAATAAAGTTTTGCTTCTTGCTTTGGCCAATTTTTCCACCAGCAATCTGTTCGCTTTATTACTTTTAGCATAGTACCATTGTTTGGTTTTCATTAGCATGTGCGCCGTAGCCTCGGCGTAGTGTGCCTCCAGCCACTTTCGTGCCACCTGCAGGGTCCAATAGGATCTCGGGGACCATCCCTTCCTCTTGTGGGCGGCCTCGGCTTCCTGGATCTCCTTCTCCAGTGCCGTGCGGGCGTCTCGTCTGAGCCCATGGAAGGCTGCTCCATGAGCGATCTATTCCCCTCTCACCACCGCCTTCATGGCATCCCAAGTATCAGCCGGGGATGTATCCTCATTCCGATTCTCCATGAAGAAGTTCTTGATTGATTTGGCTATTGAGTCCCTTAATGACATGTCATTCAAAATGGGGTCATACAGATTCCACCGGCGGTGGGGCGGAAGGTCTGAGTCATGAGCCCCGAGTGTCAGGGTCACTGGAGCGTGGTCGGAAAGGACCCTAGGGCCAATACTGACATCATCAATGAATGCAAGGATTTGGGTGGAGGCCAGCAGCAGGTTAATCCAAGAGAAGGTTCTATGCACATATGAGTCGAAGGAGAAATCCTTCTCTATGGAGTGGATCACTCTCCAGTTGTCCACGACATCCAGGGTTCGGAAGAGATGAAGAAGACTCTCCGCCAGTCTCAAATCCTTGGGGGAATGGGGTTGAGACCTGTCCTTGAGCGGGTCTGGGACTCCGTTGAAGTCACCTCCAATGATGACTTGGCCCTCGATGAACGGAAGGAGCGCCTCCTCTAGGTCCCCGTAGAATCACTCCTGGTTATCATTGGGGGTGTAGGCAGAGACGAGAGAATACAGCTGGCCGAAGATGAGGCATTTGACTGCAGTAAAGCGCCCCGCTGGGCAATGCAAGGAGTCCAAAATTTGCAGCCTAATATTCTTTGCAAAAAGGATTGGTGTGCCTCCCTTCTTGGTACCATTAGAAGCGAGAAATTGCAATGGAAAGAGTCTGTCGCAGAGGCGGGAGAAGTCGGTTGGGATTAAAAGGGTCTCTTGACGAAAGATCACTGAGGCTTCCCCGTCCTGTAGGCGCTGGATCATGGATTTCCTTTTTGGGGGAGAGTTCAAGCCCCTGACATTCAATGTGACAAATTTTAATTTCGGATGCGGGCGCAGACGGGGTGCCTCCTGAGTCATTACAGGTTCCGAGGGTGGGGTTTGGGGGGAGTGGGATTCAACCATTGTCCGGGGATGTGTTCATGATAAGATCTTCCAATGGCTGAGGTTTTATCTGTAGCTTCCAACAGGAGGGTAAATCTTCCAACATCGACATCCAAGGGGAAGCCAGAACTTGGGGAGCCACGATCATTCTATCAGGGCTTCCCCTAGCCAACAGTGCTACAACAGAGCATAAAGGTTGGGTTGCACTCCAGGGGAAGTACGATGACATACACCCTGGAGTTGATCATGGGCCACACGGGGCTCGCAGCAAGAGTTAGCGATTGAGGTGTTCCAGCGCTGTTTAACCTTCATGGGAGGCACCAACCATCATTTCACCCTCCGGTTCCTATGTACTCTTGACCAGGATGAGTGCTTTGGTTTGGGAGGAGTTTTATTGGATTCTTCTTCAGTACCATATCAGGTGCAGGGGCCTTTGCCCCTCCAGGGGGAGCCGGGTTGTAGGATTGCTCCCGCGTCATCAAGGTGGCTGATCATTCAGGGGACTCCTTTGTAAGAAAATTGGAGGGCCGTTGGAAACAGCCAACGATAACGAGTCTGCTGGTCCTGGAGGAAGAAGGTGAGCGCTCGGAGGGCCCTTCGATTCTGCAGAGTCAAAAGAGAGATCTTGGAAGATTTGAAGCAGGGATCCTTGGAAAGTCAGTTCTTCCCGGGAGCGACCAATAGCGGAGATGGCTTCTTTAGTACTAAGTGGACTCTTGTGATCAAGTCTGGGGTGGGTTCTGCCTCCACTCCCTGCTGCGGGCGCAGCCTATGAGTGTGATCCAAGAGGAGTAGTGACTTGTCCAGATGCGGGAGCAGCAATTGAAAAAAGTCACCCACATATTCCGCCAAGTCCTTGTCTGGGATCGAGGGGGAATCCCCCGGATCTGGAGGTTAATGTGGCGGGCCCTATTTTCTAGGTCCTCCTGTTTGTGTTTGAGGATCCTGCTTTTGTCCATCAGGGCCTGAATCGACCATTGCATCTCTGTGAGGGAGGTGGAGTGCTCCTGTACCAGGTCCTCCATCTCCCCCAGCCTTTGCTCCACATTGGTAACCCTCTGGTCCGTCTGCTCCAATTTCCTCCCGAACTGCCCTTGCACTGTAAATTGGCCGATCCATCAGCCTCCCTTCCTACACTGAACCATGCTCGCCATTTCCATCCTGGCTTGAGCAGGTGAGTGTGTGCGTCTTGCTGCTCTCCCCTCCCCTCGAGGACTTGACCTGTGTTTTTGGTGCCTTTCTGGTGCCACCGGCCCTTGTGTGCTCTCGTTCCCCCAGTGCTCCTCCCCACTCCTCCTTCCTCCCGGACTGCCCCTGCACTGTAAATTGGCCCATCCATCGGCATCCCTGCCTACACTGAACCATGCTCGCCATTTCCATCCAGGCTTGAGCAGGTGAGGGTGGTGTGTTGTTGCCCCCCCCGGACTTGACCTGTGTTTGGTGCCTTTCTGGTGCCCCCCAGGGCCTTGTGTGTTCTCGTTCCCCCAGTGCTCCTCCCTGCTCCCACTTCCTCCCGGACTGCCCCTGCACTGTAATTGGCCCATCCATCGGCCTCCCTGCCTACACCACACTGTGCTCGCCATTTCCATCCAGGCTTGAGCAGGTGAGTGTGTGCGTCTTGCTGCTCTCCCCTCCCCCCGAGGACTTGACCTGTGTTTTTGGTGCATTTCTGGTGCCCCCCAGCCCTTGTGTCTTCTCGTTCCCCCAGTGTTCCCCCAGCTCCACTTCCTCCCGGACTGCCCCTGCACTGTAATTGGCCCATCCATCGGCCTCCCTGCCTACACTGCACTGTGCTCGCCATTTCCATCCAGGCTTGAGCAGGTGAGTGTGTACGTCGTGCTGCTCTCCCCTCCCCCTGAGGACTTGACCTTTGTTTTTGGTGCCTTTCTGGTGCCCCCAGGCCCTTGTGTGTTCTCGTTCCCCCAGTGCTCCTCCCCGCTCCTCCTTCCTCCCGGACTGCCCCTGCACTGTAATTTGGCCCATCCATCAGCCTCACTGCCTACACTGAACCATGCTCGCCATTTCCATCCAGGCTTGAGCAGGTGAGTGTGGCGTGTTGTTGCCCCCCAGAGGACTTGACCTGTGTTTTTGGTGCCTTTCTGGTGCCCCCAGGGCCTTGTGTGTTCTCGTTCCCCCAGTGCTCCGCCCCGCTCCTCCTTCCTCCCGACTGCCCTTGCACTGTAATTGGCCCATCCATAGGCCTCCCTGCCTACACTGAACCATGCTCACCACTTTGGCCGTTTTGGGAGCCATCCGACCCTGTTGGTAAATGGAATTAGGCCCCCCAGCCCCTGTCTAGCACCTTCTTGCCCGTCTCCTCCTCTGCATCCCTTCCTGGTTCCTTGAACCTCCCTCCTCCCTCCCCGCCCTCCCTCTCTGATTGGTCCTTACAAGAGGACCCCCATTCATTATCAGTCCTCCCAGGGCAGCCCTCAGCCCGGCAGCCCTTCGGCTAAGGACCCAAGCCAAAGGACGGCTCCTTCAGTGACGGCTCCAGGTCGTATCTGCAGGTATCAGCAGGAGAAGCAAGAAGCCAATAACAAATAAGTGTGGCAAGGGCGGGGACAGAAGCAATTACTTCATGCCTTACTACCCTACCATTCAACCCTAGAAGCTAAACCACTGTAATAATCTTCATACTGTGCTGGCATTGCCTTTAGAAAACCTGTCTAACAGCATTGCTATGATATTGTTGCTTTGAGGAAGTGTGTCAAATAGCATATCTGTGGTATAGTTGCGCATAGAAAGGGGGAATTCACTGTGGAATTTAGCAGTGTGCCTAGTATCCTCTCTGTGCAAAGTTGAATTTAGAAGTGTGCCTAATATCATCTCTGTGCAAAGCTGAATTTAGAAGGGTGCCTAATATCCTCTCTGCGCAAATGCTGAATTTAGAAATATACATAACAACATCACTTTGGCATAGCAGAATTTAGACAGTGTCCCTAATAACGTCACTGTGCCAAAGTCTAGAAAGTCTGCCCTATAGCATATCTATGGCACAATTGTATTTACAAAGTCTGCTCTATAACTTATCTATGTCACAATTTCAATCAGAAACTCTGCCCTATGGCACACCTGTGTCATAATTGCATTTGAAAGTTGCATCTAGAAAGTTTACCCTATAGCGTATCTGTATCATAACTGCAATTAGAAAGTCCTCCTAAATTGCACTCCTAAAAGCATATCTGTGGCGTCGCTACATTCAAATTTCTCCCTAATAGCATACCTGTATTCCAGATTGCTAGGAGAAAGTCTACCCAACAGCGTAACTGTGCTGTAGTTGTCACTAGATATGCCGCCCAACAGCATATCCTAAGGTCTAGCTACACTTCAAAACCACCTAAATGCATATCTGCAGCCTAGTTTACAATTAGTACATTAAAACTTAGAATAAGTGAATAATATCACCCTGCTTAGTTGAATCTAGAAACCATGAATAATCTCACCCAGTGATATAGCTGAACTTATAAAGTCCAAATATAAAGTGTAATTTGCATCTGAAACTTTACCGAAACGGAAAATGGATGACGTAGGTGAATGAACTGGTGATGTGTCTGGAACCAATGAGGTAGGTGGAACGTGTGAAGTGGATGGAACGTGTGAAGATGACGTATGTGGATGGATGATGCATGGAGAAAGGATAAACTGGGTAAAACTAATGAAAGAAGCATTGCATGGAACGGGTTGGAGTGCATGGAACGGATTGGAGTGCATGGAACGGATTGGAGTGCATAGAATTTCGCGACTTACATGGAAGGGTTTAGAGTGCATGGAACGTTTGAAAGAGCCTGGCAAAGAACAGTTTTGAGTGCTTGAAACGGGCGTAATGCACGGAACAGTTGGAGTACATGGAAAGAATGGAGTACATGGAACTATTGGAGTAGGCCCGATCTCAAACACATAAGGTAAACCACCATATCACATCTCCACGCTTACTCTCTTCTTTACACCATCACTCAACTAGAACACAGCGATACAATGACACCATTCGGTACAGCTGTTCTCATACCATCATCTGCCTCATACTCCCCATCACTCTAACTAAACACTGCTGGTTACACACCCTCCAGCATAGGCGTTCTCCTCAGGCCTAACGCAGCCAGAATCGGTCTGGATAAAAACCTGCCAGAACGAACACATACTCTTGATCTCTCACCCACCATACCTACCGCTAACAGGCAGCTATAACACGAATGCCACACCAGCTGCACACATGTCCGGTACTCACACGCACCTTTGCCTCTCTCTACTGACTTGAACTTCGGTTTCCGAGGGCGTTCAACCTACCAGAGCCTTGAGACCATACCAATGGTACATAAGGTGCTACATAAATGCAAAGTAACATAACATGACATAACATAACATAAAGGCTTGGAGATCCCCTTTAGTTGCAAGGGTCCCTCTGTCTTCCGGGGGCTTTTGAGGTGTTAATTCTGGAGGCTCTGCCTTTTTCCCTTTGTCTGCTGAGAGGAGTATAGTTGAAATGTCTGCATTCTTAGGAGGTTTAAGCTGCTTGGCCATCCTTGGGACTTGACAAGGAGGGTCTGAGATGACGGAGAGGTAAGGCACTGGAGCAGGGCCCCTCCATTGAGGGCCAAATCACCACAGTGGTGTGCAAGGCATAGGGACTCCCCTCGACTCCAAGCTAGTTAGGGTGCCCAGCCGAGAAGGAGCAGGGGCAAATAGTGCAGGGCAGGGGGCTCCGGATTCCACTGTGGGGCTAGTTGTTGATCGTAGTGGTTGGCCCCCGGAGCCCAAGGGAGATACCTATCTCATGGGGATGAGGGGTCAGCAGGCATCAGAGAAAGGAGGATGCCAGACCCAGGAGGCCGATGCAGCTCAGAGATTAAAGTTCCCAACGGGGGGGGTGCTAAGGAGGCAGTTGCCCCCAGTTGTGAGTTCAATCCAGCGGTGATGTGGCCAGTGGCTGGGGGAGTTCTGGCAAAAGTTGCCCCCCTCCTTAGAAGCAAAGAGATGGTGAAATAAGGAAGGGGGGAGGTGAGAGGAACTCTGGGCCAAGTGATGGAATGTAGGGGACCGGAAGCACCACGGGGGAAGGACCACGTCTGGCGGCGGCACAATCCATCCAAGCTCCCTCCCCCCTGGTACCTTCACTGCAGCATCGGAGGCTGGGTCCAGGTGAAGGCGGCGGCAGGACTCTCAATCCAGGTCCAGGCAGGGCAGGGCACGAGCGCAGGCACTAGAAGAGCGCTGCTCCGCTGTTCACCCTGAAGCTGGTAGCGTCTTCAGCGGGGCCCGGAGATGCGGCTGCGGGCCTCCGTCCATGGCGGGATGCAACTGCTCACCCGCCTGCAGGCTGCAAAGGTCCGGCGGGAGATGCTTGCTGGGGGGGGAGGCTGGCAACCACGGGAGGGGTTCTCAAGCTGGTGAGGCCCCCAAACTCATTCCAGCAGCAGGGCAGCTGTTGAAGAGCCGCTGCAACACAGCCAACGGGGCCCGACCGCCGTCCAGAAGGCACACGGCAGAGACCCCGGAAAGTACCCCTGCTGATACCTCGAGCACTAGTAGGAGTCGGGGGCCCAATCTAACATCATATGAGCTCACGGAGTTCAGCAGTCGGGTGCCGCTGTCAGCAGCGCTGGTGGGCAGCGAGAACCTGGCATTAATGGCACAAAGCTGCAAGACCTGTGCGGAGGCCATTAGAGGTGCTACCGCATCATGGAAGCTCCAGGCCACGCCCCCTGCCTATTCCTTATCTTTTCCCTCCTTTTTTAAGTATCTGAAGTGCCATTTTGCTCCTACTTCATTTTTGAGCTAAACTTTTTCAATTACTTACCGGTTGGATTTTTGTGGTGTATTAGTGTGTGATGTTGAGCTGCTTCTGCTAGTGTAATGTTTTCTAACTAACTGAGTAAATAAATGTATATTCTTTTACCAAGAAACCTTAAGTAAGTGTTTACTTGAATCACTGTATTTGTTGGTCCTTTGTGTAACTTGTTCTTCTGCTCACTTGAACTCTTGAGATAAGTCTGGCTGCTCAGCCATCGCTACCATTTTACTGTGTAAATCAGGTTTGTACCAAAGGTGAAATTGTGCTTACACTTGTAGTCCTAATTGCCTGTAGTGTTCCCAAGGGTACTGCAACTGATTCTGCCTACCACTGGTGTACAGTGGTGAGGATAAAGTATACTTGTTACATTTAGAGTGCGACTTTTACTTTTGTTCAAATAATCCTCCCAAGGCAAAGCAACACTAGTAAAGCAATTGTGTTATCATGACTGATATAGAAAGCTACAGACAGGAGACCCTAGATACTTTAACTGTTGATCAATTGAGAGATATGTGTAAAGCTAGGAATCTCACTGTAAAAGGCAAAAAGGTTGAATTGATAGAAAAGTTGTTAGAATTCCAAAGTCTGAGGAGTGGGTCTGAAACCCCCACACCTGCAGCAAATGTGGAAAATGTTGATGAGGATGATAATGTTTCTGAGAGTAACTCAAATGGATGAGTTAGATGAGGAAGAAGAGTCTTCAAATGTAGGCCCTGTTTTATCTCTACCTACTCATAAGCCTCAACCTCTGACCACAGGAACCCCACCAGGTCCATCATTAAGTCCTGAATTTGTCTCTTTTGAAAGAATGAAACTTGAGTTAGAGTTTAAAAGAATCCAAGCTCAAACTGAATGCAAACATCAATAACTTAAACTCAGAGAGATGAAATTGAACCATGCACTAGAGATGGAAAAGTTGTCTGTTGAAACTGGTTTTCTCGCAGAGTCCTCTAGGTCTTCCAATCCTAAGAGGCCTTGCATGCCCAAAGATACAGTAAGTATGTATGTGGTTAAGCTTGATATTTTGGATTGGTTGCCAGCTTTTTTATTTATTTTATTGAAAAATGTACAGTTTTAACATACGTAAAAACTTTTGTTTCAATTCCACGAACATAACTCAATAGGCTCTTACAAAACCGATAGCTCTTCACGTCAGAAAAAGACAGTAAGTGAGCAAAAGCAAAGATAAAGACACACCAGCCTGTTTGTACATAACATGCGGAAAGTCAATTCTATCCCAGTTCATGACCTCCAAAACACAGAATAGAAGCTTGAGATCATTACTCAAAGCGGGCATTTCAGTAGTGCATCAAGATAGTTCACAATTGCACCAACATGTTTAACATTTGCACCAGATGAAATCTTAAGCCACAAAGCAAACATGTCATTATCTAAACGAGAAAATTGACTCAGGCGTACAGAACGCAAGGCACTAGTTTTCTCACACTCGATAACTTAAGTGTTTCAGCGATTCGACTGCCACGGAACAGAAGCGGCATAGATTGTCTTTTGCCAGTTTATCTTTTCTTTGCCAGAGAATTTCCTTAGATTTCAAGATGTTCAGTCGAAACCTCAGGAATTGCTCATGGTAATAGCGAGATGGAGAATACATTAAATAATGCGACTGGAAATTTAACTTTTTTTGACCAATACCTGGCCAATTTGTTGAGGATATTTTTTCCCGTTTGTCGATGTTGATGATCCAAGCCCAAGATTAAAATTTCTTTTTTGCATGTTGTGGTCTTGTGGAAAGATCGAACTCAGAGATTCCCGCGGCATCGACCCAGGCTTGTATTCTGAGACGCCACATATCGAATAAAGTAACATTATTGTCAGAATAGGTTATGTTGAATATTCGATGTGCGGGCATTGGATTTTCAACAGACATTTTTCGCATTAATGTGATTGATTTCCAGATCACATGGCTATACAAGGAGTTCAGTGACCGTTCATCTCGTAAAGAGATCATTGAAACACATTGAAGTAGGTGGAGAATATTGTACCAAAAACGTCCTTCTAAAGAGTTCCAGATATAGTCACTGATGTTCCAGCTGACCTCAGCTCCAAAAGTTAATATAGGAACTACCTTTTGCAAGTAGAACGTCAGGACCGGGGATAAAGAAAATTTGCCATAGTTTTGTTTATTCTTGCCGCTTGGAAGACAAGACTCATGGTTTTTAGTTTCAGATCTTTCACCCATTGGTGTTCACAGATGGAGTTGTTAAAGTGCACACCCAAGTATCTTATAGAGTCAACAGTATCAAGGAACTGGCCACCTACAGCCCACCTGAACGCCTTGGCCTTTTTACCTGAAACAGTGCCAATTGCCACAATTTTTGTTTTTTCTGTGTTCATTGTGAGCACATTGATCGATAGGTACTCATATAAACAGCTGAGTAACCGTTGGAGACCAATTTGAGTTCTATCAATTAACACTAGATCATCCGCGTAGGCAATACAACTTACTGGAACTTGATTGATCTTTGGAGGAAAACAGTGGACATGTCCAAGATGATCCGGTAAATCCACCAAGAATAATTTGAACAAATCCGCGGCAAGGGGGCACTCCTGCTTTACACCCCTTGCCATTTGGATAGAATTGGAGAGTTCACCACTTCTATTTAGGAGTACCCGGATTGAGGTATTCAAGTGAAGAGCTATTATTAGATCAAGGATATTTTGTGGACAATTCCATTTTCTTAATTTGTTCCAGAGCAGGCCTCTATTTATGCAATCGAAGGCCTGGTTCATGTCAATAAATGCTAGGTAGATGTTATGCCTGGCATTCTGAGCTTCAAATTTCAGGATTGTGAGAATCAAAAGGTTGACATCGATGCCCACACCTTTTGTGAAAATACAAGAAAAAGGGGGGGAATGTCCCATAAGCAGTTGGGGAGGGGACTGAAAATCCAATATATACAGGAGGGTCCCTACTGCTGTGAAGTATAATTACAATGATTCTAGTCAAAAATAATTTGGAAATCGTACCGGAAACGTTATCACACAATTTGTTGGGATTCTCTAAAAACAAAAAGGGCAAGTTTCTAAAGAAAAAATGGGTGTTTATTTTACACAAAGAAATTAAAGTGGTTTACATGTGGAAATTGTGTCGATAGTGAAAAGCATAAGAAGCATAAAAAGCATAAAAAACGTTAGAAAACGTGGTGCAATAAGCAAATAGCTGCATACATAAATAGTTTCAAAGTTTGGAGTTATTCATCAAGAAAACACAAAGGGAACAAAAACACACAACAATTCAATTATGCAGTTTGGTTAACTAAAAACAGAAAGAAATCAGTTATCACATTTGATTGCAAAAAGATGGAATACTCATAGAAACTAGATTCATGGACTGAGATTAAAGGGAGAATAGCCTAATTGTCGATCAACAAATTGGGTCTTTGGAATTTCCCTTTCCTCTAATTGGGCAAGTCCAAGAATACTCTGTTTCCTGTATTTCAATGACAGGCCTGCCTACGTGTACGTGTCACAAAAAAACATAGGATAATAAGGTTCAGATTGACATCATCAAAACAACGTTTCGGCAAGAGGGCCACCTGTCTGGCCATAAGTTCATAACATATTAGAGAAAATGCCTTCCTCAGGGCGAGATACCTCACAGCAACTTGACCCTGTGGGGAATCAGACATAAAAGGATTAATTAGAACATGATAGGGGCAATCCCCAATTCATGAAGTAAAATTGCCCTTGTTGTTTTAAAAGAGAAAAAACAGCAAAAGAAATTACCTAGTTAGTGGGCTGTGGGTAAGATGAAGTAGAACAGGTGTAATGAGGGCTCGGGAGCCCAATGATGAACGCTTGAAGGGTGGATCCGGCGAAAATACACGGGGGAAGCTGCAGCGAGTTTAGGGAGTAGTAGGAGCTTTGCTTCTAGCTTCAGCCCAAGAGGAGGAGGAGAGTGAACATCTACCTGACATACTCCGAGGCCAGCCTTTAGATGAGAAAGTAGAAGGAGTTAATCTCTCTTCTAACTTGACACCTGAACAACAGGAGGAGTGCAGGTTTCTGTTAAATCAGTTTGCCTCTCTGTGCTCACTATCACCAGGCTTAACCCCTTGGGGCCAGCATGATATTCAAACTAGTGACTGTTTACCTGTCAAAAACAGAGGTTACAGGATGTCAGATCATGTAAGATCCCACATAAAGGAGGAGGTCAACAAGATGCTTGATCTCGGGGTAATAGAGCTCTCTACCAGTCCATGGTCTAGTCCAGTTTTTCTAGTACCAAAGGCAGGATCCAAGGAGTTGAGATTTTGTGTAGACTATAGAGCTCTTAATGCAGTCACCAAGACTGATTCCCACCCTTTACCAAGGACAGATGAACTGGTGGATAAACTTGGTTCAGCCAAGTACCTCAGTACATTTGACCTTACTTCAGGCTATTGGCAAATTGCCCTGACAGACCCTGCCAAGGAGAAACCTGCAATTCCGACCCCAGCAGGCCTCTACCAATTTAAGGTTATGCCTTTTGGACTAAAACCTGCACCTGCTACATTCAAAAAGATGGTTAAGCAGGTTCTGAATGGGATGGAGTACTTCTGCATGGCATACTTGGATGACATTGCAATGTTCATCCCTACTTGGAAAGAACATGTTGACTACCTAGGATATGTTTTGCAGGCTCTTGAGCAGACCCATCTGGCCATAAAGGCTAGTAAATGTCAAATTGGTCAGAGTAAAGTGGTCTACCCTGGACATGAGGTAGAAGGAGGTGAAATCAGGCCATTGCCTAAAAAAGTACAAGCTGTACAAAACTGGACCGCCCCTACTACTCAAACCCAGGTGAGAGTCTTCCTAGGTCTCACTGGGTACTATAGGAACTTCATAGAGAACTATGGGACCATAGCTTCTCCCTTGAATGTGATCTCCTCTCCCAAATTCCCTAAAAAGGTCAGGTGGAATGAGGAGTGCACTCAACCCTTTGAAGGCCTAAAGAAAGCCTTGTGTCAAGCTCTAGTCCTAAGAGTTCCTGACTATAACCAAACCTTCATTGTGCAGACAGATTCTTCAAATACATGTATAGGTGCAGTCCTTAGTCAACTGGATGAGAAAGGTAGGGAGCACCCCATTTGCTTCATCAGCAGGAAGCTGAAGGAACCAGAAACATGGTGGGCAACCATTGAGCGTGAGTGCTTTGCTATTGTGTGGTCATTGAAGAAGTTTAGACCATACTTGTATGGATCTACTTTTGTGATTCAAACTGACCACCAACCCTTGAGATGGTTGATGCAAATGAAAGGGGAATACCCAAAACTATTGAGATGGCCAATCTGCCTGCAAGGGTTTGATTCTAGCATTGAACATAGGTCAGTGTGCCATCACCAAAATGCTGATAGTCTCTCCAGGATGTTTGACCGACTGGAGTAAGGAGATTCATCCAGGAGTGGATTAAATCCTCCTGTCCCTTAGTCCGGGGGGGGAGGGGACGAGTGTTAGGGAGAGTTCTCCAAATGTGCTAATTTCCCTTACCTTTTGAGACCCCCTGCAACTTTGCTGGATTTCTGGGATTTCATTTTTTTACTTGGGAAGAGTGTGATCCTTTTTATTCCCACTCTTCCATGTATTTTGTGTGTGTTATACTTTTGTGTTCTTTGGTTATGAAGTTTTAAAAACAACTCCAGTGGCATCATCTTTTTCTGTGTGTCACACAGCACCTTCAGTGCAGTGGCACAGGGGTGTATTTTCAGACTCCCCAAAGGTTAAAATGCCTTCCCTGAGAATGACTACTGTCTCTCAGGACATGTAGAGTTAAATGGACTTAACTAGTCTTTTTAAATTTACTGACCCACTACACACTATCTTCCAATAGCGTGCTGGAGGGGTTGCTTAGCTTCCTTGAGTCAAAACACTCATGTAACAGTAAAATGTTACCTTTTCCTATTTTAAATGGCTGGTGGCAGTGGTTTAGATCAACTACCATGATTTTTCGCGACAGCTAACCATGGTAGCCCAAAATCAGGGGTAGCCATATTTTTCAATATGGCGCCCCAGACGTATCTGTAAGAACAGACTCTGGTCATCTTTTTTCGACATTTCTTTTAGGAAAAGTCCTTCTTGTGTTTGTCTCTGCGCGCTAAACCAGGTTTGGTTCCTTTGTTTGTGCCCTTTGGTGGGCTTCAGTGCATTTTTGCGGCAGGACAAAGTTTGCACTAGTTCGAATACAGAATGGTATTAGCACTAGAGCAAACTTTGCCCTGATGCAAAAAGGCATAAAAAATGTATCTTTTATGCACTAGGGCAATTTTTTCCCTGGTGCTTTTAAAATGTCAAACTGCACTTGTCATGGTGCAATAGTTTTCTAATGTCTACCAGTGCATTTAAGAATAGGGCAAACTTTGCCCTAGTGCTAATACCGTGCAACTTTGCACTTGCACCGGTGCAAAGTTTCTGTAATCTGGCCCCAGCTGGAAGGTAACGCTAAGATCACAACCACTAATGAGTACAGCGATGAATGCAGGCGCACACCGAGTGTGTAAAACAGTTCTTCTTCAATATTTGATTACAACATTGTCACTGTTTAAATAAATCATTGCAATAAAGAAAGGCAGTAAGAAAAAAAAAGTAGCCTGCCTCTTGAAAGGGCTGCACCAGTCTTGCAGAATAGCAGAATGCTCGGACACGAATGCACATGTTTTTAACGGGGCATGTTCGCTTTTATAGGCGTTTATCTTGTAATGTGGAAGTAAGTGACATGATGGCAGTACATTTCTTTTAGGGTTTTTGAAGTACAGAACCCACCTGCCTTAGTGACTGGTCACTGGGCCTCACTATGGGCCTCATTACAAGGAAGGCGGTAAACCATGGTGCCATTAGCACCATGGTTGCCGCCGGTACCATACCGGTAAAAGGATGGAGAAAAGGGGAATTACCACCCCATTCCAAGGTTGGCGGTGCGGTAATTCCCCCTTTCTCCATGGCCCTTCCCCATTCCCATTTTTGCCCCATAGGGCTCAATGGGAATGGGGAAGGTGGTAATTACGGTACCACAAATTGCGGTACCGTAATTACCTTCAAGGTCCCTTTGCAGGTCCCTACTTTAACGGCTGGTAAAACCAGCCGTTAAAGTAGGGACCCGCAAAGGGACCTCGTAGTAAGGCGGTAAGGGTTAACGGTCACCGGTACCCCCACCGGTGACCGTTAACCCTAACCACCTTCCGTGTAATGAGGCCCTATAACTTTTCCGGTATCCTGGTGGTAATTCCGACAGCATACTGGCAAAGGGTAACAGTGTTACCGGCACTCAGTCCGGCAGTATTAGTATATATTAGTAAACCTGTACTTTGCTGGTGTGGAAACGTGCCGGTATACAGTAGTACCGCCATGTTAATTCGACACAGGCAAAATTAGAATGAGGCCAAGAGTCTATAGCAGCCGTTCGAGGCGCTGCCTAGCACCTGACTAACATTACTGTTGCAATTAGCTGACCAACATTACTGTGCAGGAGAAGTGACTTTTGATTTTCCTGGGGGGAGCCGGTGGATAGACTTTTATGAAGTCCCTTTAAAAGTACAGGCAATTTTGGTGCAGATGTCTTTTTCTGGGGTGTGCCCGGTCTTCGGATCACCCACGTACTTTGCACCTCTTCCGGTTGTGCCATAGACCATAGTTGTTGTGCTAGACTTCAGTTTATGTACAGGGCCTCAAGGCCCTATACTTGCACCAATGTATATTAAAAGGAGATTCTACTGTTATTTTAAATAGTAATCAATGTTCATTTTAAGTTATTGATCCTCTTTATTTGCGCTCAAAGGGCCTCATTGAGAGTTTCATGGTATTACTATAGGTAATACCAACTAATGAAATTGCTGTTTTTGTGAAACTATTATTATTATGGTATTTATTGAGCATGAACTAGCTTCAGGATGCAGTGGAGTGCTGTTTAAGTCATACAGGGAAGCACAGTGAGGGAAACAGGTTACAAATGATCAATACAAGGGAGGTGGAGTTAATATGTGAGTGTGGGCAATTAGCCAGCAAGAGATCTACAAGCAACCAGGGGAGGAAACAGAATTAAATTACCCAGAATGCTGAGGAGTGGAAAGGGTGTGGACCTAGGTGTGGCTGAGCTGTTCCCTAAAGACGGGGCATTGACCACCTTTCTGAAATTTAGAAGCAATATGGTGAGTCTGGTGTTGACGGGAAGGAGGTTGCAGAGTCTTCGGGACATAGGAAAGAAGGCTTGTCTTCTGATCTTTTCCTTCTGCACCGGTGGAGTTCAAGTCTGCACATGTCCTGGCTTCTGGTGGATCATAGGCCTCCAGAGATGCAGAGTTTCTCGGTGAGGTACCTTGGAGACATCAGGGTGACAGCCTTGTAGAAGGTGCAGTGATTTGAAGTGATCCAGTAAGCATGCAGTAACAGGAAGTGTCCCCATGATTGAGAGTCATGAGGACCTGTCACTTATTCCACATTTTCGAGTCTCGAAGGATTGCATATTACCTCATGCCCTAATTCCTCCACATAAAAGCAGGCACATTTTACAGTTTCAAAATTTGGTGGTGTGGTAAAAGTGGCGTAAATTATTAATAAGGCCCAATCTATTGATCTCAGAAAAATAAAAGACAAATTTGACCCTACTGACTTTCTGCATGGGTGCTATTGCATGTACAGCACTTTGCATGGCAGTAGTGAGAAGATCCCTGATCGAGCGCAAAGTTTAAGGCATAACGAACACGTAAAATAAATTAATTAATAGAAAAATAATAAAATAAATTGTTTAAATGATTTATGCAGTTTGATGGATGTCATGTAGCATACACGTAGAACATAGAAGGCATGAAGTGCGTTTTTGATTGCCACAAATGATACATTGATCTGTGAGTGGTAATAGTTTCAACTGAACACATGCCTAAATAATTCGACAGGGAACACATTTTTGTATTGCATTGCGAGCGATTTGGCAAAAAACCTGACAGCACATTCTTAAATTTAAATCCCCCCCTTTGATGTGACATCGCATTCTTAATCCTTAGCCCCCTATGCCTGCATTCAAATCTGCTGTTGCAGAAGCCCCTGAACTGAGACGGTGCAAGCTCCGCAGACTTGCCCTCCCCACCCCCCAAATGCACTACAAGGGCCTGATCAAAACTGGTCCAAAAGCAAATGCAATTGAATTTTCTAGGGATAATTTCCTGTTTATAGTTGAAAAGGCATTTAGGCATGGGCAAGAAACATCTGACTGCATGGTTTGAAGAATGGTGCTTTCGCCAGAAGCCAGACGTAGATCCATCATATTGTAAACATCTACACAATAATATACAAAATTTAACTTAGCTCTGTTGCGCTAGTGGCTGCACCATGACTGCTTGGATGATGCAAGCAGATAGACTGAAGAAGCCATCATCTCGCGACCAGGAGCAAGAAAGGGGTGGGCAGTGTTGGGGGGCGGTCCTGAGCCCCCACAGCGTGCCCGCAAGCCCCCACCCGAAAGGACACACACGCACACAGCCTTTCGGTTCGGGCTTCCCGGTCGCTCTGTTCGCGGCCGGGAACGCCCCTTTATTTATATTCTAGGCGGTGGCGTGCAACATCACGCCGTCGCGTAAGCCCGTCATTACAGGCAGCGCCACACTCTTCCTTTTTCGGGAGGAACCACAACAACTGCACTTTTAACTATAATAACTTTTAACACACAGCTAGACTACAAACCACCACTGCACACCCAACACCCCTTTATTGTCAACCACCCGGATCCCTTCATCACAGTTTACTGGCTAAGTGTCCAAGAACATACTCGCTGAGGTAAGCAGGTTTCCCTCGCCCAGCCCTCTGGGGGTACCTCCTGCCTACCTCCGGCACGTGACGTCCCTCAGCCGCGGCTCCCCGGATTGGGGAGTCTGGAACATCCTCCCGGAGATCTCCATCATCGGGGTCCTCTGGTGGGTCAGGTTCAGGCAGAGTTTCAGTCCGTGGATCACCCAGTTTCTTGAAGAAGCTCACATTCCGGGTAACGGCAGATTGTCCATCCGAGGCCGTCACCATGGGTCCCTTGACCGCCACTACATCCAAGGGCTCGGGTTCATAGGGGAGTGAGAGTTTCCCATGGGGGTGTCGGTTGCGGACTAGAACTTCGTCTCCCGGCTCAAGCCATTGAGGCCGGAGACCCCTTCGCAGGTTTTCTTGGTCAATTCTCACTCGCCTTTCCATATCAACCCGCTGGTTGTCAATCACTCCAGGCTCTTTCTCCCCAACCTCGGGTAGCAGGCCCCGGGGGCATCTCTTGAACAGCGCTTCTGCGGGAGCCACTCCAGTTGAGGCATGCGGGGTGGTGCGATACACCCGCAGGAATTGGTACAGGGCCCGTTGTAGGGGCTGGCCCTGTCCCTGGGCGATTCGGAATGTCTTGTTAAGAGTCTGCAAGAGTCTCTCCGCATCGCCATTGGCTCGGGGCCACAGCGGTGACACCTTCCTGTGCTGCACCCCGCAGCTCTCCATGAGCTCGGAGAACCGCTCACTTTGGAAAGGAGCCCCATTGTCTGAGCACAGAGTGTGGGGAAACCTGTGGGCTGCAAAGATCTTCTCCACCGCCACCACCACATGCTCAAACGCCACGGATTCGACGAACTCCACCTCTGGATATCTAGAGTCCTCATTGACAATTGCCAGGAAGTGGGTGCCCACCGACGTCGATCCAAAGTCCGCGTGGACGACCTCCCAAGGCCGTGTGCCTCGGGGCATCGCTTCTATCGCCGGCTCCCGTTGCAGAGGAGAGGCTGCCTGACACCACACGCATGCCACTACAAAGTCATCAACCCTCTTCTCTAGTTCAGGAAACCAGACCTTCAACCAGAGCCGCGCCTTGGTCTTGGCTGTGCCTTGATGTCCATGGTGGGCCAAAGTGATGACCTCCTTCACTTTTGAAAGGGGGACGACAATCCGGTCACCCCGGAGCAGCAGGCCCGACTCCGAAAATGACAACTCATCCTTCACTTTCCACAGCTGTTCAAGCGTTGTTCTGGCCTCTTGTGTCCGCCCGGCCACAGCCCCGAGGACGGACTTCCAGGAACTGTGTTGCATCGAGTGCCTCAGTATTTGAAAGCATTCGTCTTGGGCCGCCGCAGCCTCCAGCTCCGCCAGTGGCATCGCGTTTGGTGTGGCCGCCTCCACCACCATCCGTACATGGCTGTCAGCCTCTTCTTCGCAGATATCATGCCCCTCTCCCCCGGGTGGCGGGAGAGGTAGTCCGCCGCATTGTTGGCCCCGGGCCTGTATACCAAGTTAACGGAGTTTTCAAGGAGGGCGAGCATCCACCTCTCAATCCTGGCCGGGGGTTTTGACGATGACCCAACCAGGATTGGAAGCAACGGTTTGTGATCGGTTACCACCGTCACGGACGACCCAAGACATAGAGTCGAAAATGTCTGCAGCCCCACAGCACCGCAAGGGCCTCCCGCTCGATCTGGGAGTACCTCTGCTAAGTCTCTGAGAGTGCCTTGCTGGCATATGCCACAGGGTGAACTCCCCCGTTGCGATCCACCTTAGCCCCCCACCTTAGCCCCCAGGCCAAAAGGGCTTGCATCAACAACGATCTCTGATTCCAGGGCAGGGTCGAAGAATGCCATGGTGTCTTCCGTCGTGAGGGCAGGTTTAATGTTCTCAAAAGCGGCCTGCTCAAGTGGGCCCCAGTGCCACGTTGACTCCTTCTTCGTCAGGGCCCGGAGTGGTTCCGATCTGGAGGCGAGGTTTTGGATGAAACGCCCACAGTAGGTCACCATCCCCAGAAAACTCCTCACATCAGACACCGATTCAGGAGGTTGTGCCGATTTGATGTCCTGGACCTTTCTTGGATCGGGCGATACCACTCCCTCCTTGAACACAAAACCGAAGAATTCAATGGAGGATGGGTTGAACAGGATGGGGAATTCAGAGGTGCTCCCTCAACAAAATAGCCCTTGGAGGCGATATACAAGGGTTTCCTGGGGTTCTTCCACTTCTATGTAGCCATTTTGTTTCCCGTGCAAAAAAGGGACACAAGACCCATGTGTGACCAACCCATTCATGTTGTTAGTACAGGCTATGACAAACCATGTAGACCACACGTTCGCTCATTATGTGGACTGAGTTTCATTTCATTCAAGTATCATTTTGACCAAACCCGCTTGGCTGTACTTTGCAGCTTCAACAGCAACAGTGATGGGAACCCCACCCAGCACTCGCACTGACTAGGGCAAAGGCTAGCTTTTCCACTTACAATGCCAGCTGACAGATTTGTGAGAGGCGACAATGGATGGACCATGTGACTTACTATTTCCCCAGAGTGTCAACGGTGGCCCTTCACCCTGCAAAGAGAAGCCACCCAGCCATGAGTCAGCTTGTGGGGGCTACGGCAGAGAGAGATTTGAAGCAATTGGCAGGGAGGAAGACCAAGGGTAGTAGAGGGTAAGGAAGGAGCAATGCAATGGACTAATCAACAGCGTTGCAATAGCAGCTCGGACTGACTGCCAGTGTAGGCATAGACAGGGAATCTACTGTGAACAAGAGAAAGAGTGAATGATCCAGGAAAGAAAAGCCAGAGACCAAGAAAGAAAGCTAAAACCCTACTGAAAGCTAGATTTTGAAAACTTTCTCAGGCCATATTCAGAGCAGCAGAAAAAGATGAATGTCTGATGAGAGCTGTACTGTATCTCAGACACTAGCTAAGACTGCACTCAATAGGGAAGGGGGACAAAGCTGAAAGGTATGTTGATTTGAGAGAAGCAAGACCTTTACAATGGGCTCAGGTGCCGTTACCACACAATCACGCCCAATGGCCAGGTTGTTATTGGTATGAACACCCCTAGTTTTTAATCTGAAAACCTGGGGTACTAATAACATTTTATTTGTTTGCATGAACGGGTTGCTCACTCTCTGTCCCGTTCATTCAAACAAATACTAACCTAAGATGGCTGCCATGGAACTAGAAGGTGAGGCTCCATCTGGAGCCCCTCTTCCATTTCCATGGCATTCTAGGAAGTGGAAATGGCAGCAGCGGTGGTGCAGCACGAGAGGAATAAGAGAAGTTGGGGGCGGGGCTTGCGAATAAAGGAACAGAGACCGGAGGGAGAAGCATGGAGGGGAGAAGGGGAGAAAATGGCAGAGCCGTGCTTGCAGCTCTGAGCTTGCTAGAAACTCAGGCTTGCATCATGGGATTCAGCCCACTATCCAAGTAAGCTAATTGTAAAAACAAAGAAAGCTGAAAGTCTGCTCAGCACAGATATTTCACGGGTTCAGTAGAACCACCAAGCTGGATTTATAAAGCTGACCCTAAATAGGGAGGAAGAAGCCCCCACACTCCCGCTTCCAGCTTGGACGGCAGTATGGGCCTACCACATGTCATGGGACAGGGTAGCAATTGGCCGTTAACTTAGATCTCAGAGATTATCCGCAAAACACTCAGGTATAAGACAGCGCCAAATCCAGTTGTTCAAAAACAAAGGTTTATTATCATTATATTCAAGTTGCCCTTGCCGATGACACGTGTTTCGGCTATCTTGACCAGCCTTTTTCAATTCAGGGCCTAATCACTCCTTATATAGACAAGCTCATAACAGAAAAAAGTGTGATATTGGAATCAAACAAAGTAACAGAATTATTTGGTGCCAGATTCAACATTTATCCACCACTGAGTTGGCATCACAATCAGTATGGAAGGCGTAAGGGAATGCATCACAAAATAATCATGTATGTTGTAAAAGTAACGAATACAAATTATTCCATCGTGCAATCACAGAGACACAGGGGTCGGCAAAGGGGATGGATTCATGGGATATAGAGAACAATTTTATAAAGAAGCAGCATGCCAAATCAAGAAAACAGGGTATTAGAAGAAAGAAAACGAAAACACGAGAAAAGAAAAGAAAGGAGAAAGTTAGTCCAAGTGTTTCAATCTTGGTTTCATTACACTAGGTGCTTTTTGTTCCAAGGAAGAAAACATATTTTACCTTGAATTAATGTTTTGTTGGTGTCATTATACTGATGTTCAAGTATAAATGGGTTCAATCCCTTTAAAAGCATTATTAAAGAAAATAGTTTAACCCATCCATAGATTGCTTACTTGGCTAAAGCTTTAGTAGGGTAGACTAGGATGTTCAGGATGTTGCACCAATTCCCATCAATGAATGGATTCCGGATTGCATAAGAGGACCAAAATGGGCGCTTTATATTGGGTCTCATACCAATGATGTCATTGCATCAAAGTGCGCGTCGACATCATGATGTAAACAAACAAAGTGACATCACCATGCATATGCGCGCTGCAAATTCATAACGTAAATAGAATTTGTAATGAAATGCGGACCTGAAAATGGTGAGGTCTAATCGGGCAAGTCTAAAGCAAAATAGTGACAAGGGAAATATATTGCCTTAATTTTTCAAGTGACAAAGGGAATATTATGCCTTAGATTTTCCCAAGTCGGCAGCAATGAACAATAAGTCATTTTTTAAGCAGTTGGTTAAGCGAGCGGCTGGAAAATTGGACCAACTTGATTCAAATGCTCAAATATACTGGTGGTACACCTAAAATGTGTGTGTTGATAACCATGAGGATCTTATAAATGGTAGTTCCCATTGTGTAAAAATTAAAACACCTATCACAAGCGTTCTTGCAGCATTGCATGCCCGTTCAACTATCTCAAGAAGTAAAGTTTTAGTTTAGACACATCTAGACAATCTACCGCTAACTCCAAAAACATTTTGAGATGAACAGGTCAAGGATATTACAACAAAAAACCTGATCCCTAACTAACAGTCCAGTTAATAGTTCACATTCTAATATTGCGGGATTCATATAAATACATCAAATTGAAGATCACAATGTGTAACAGTCATGTCAAAATTCAAGATATTACATACATTTACCAGATTCATTGTTACGGAGTTCACATTCTAACTTTTTGAGGTTCTAATCTTTGTTTTTGGGACATGTCCTATGCATATTAAAAAGAGAGAAAACCCAGTGTGTATGGATTCTGTTAGTTAACTTCCCATCCCTAGGATACACATGTCAATTACTTTGTTCCTCAATACTGTGTCCGTTCCAAGTCTTGTGATTTACACAAAGAGTTCTCTGTACCAACCTGGTCAATTCAAAGAAATGGACCCAAATAGAAATCCTCATTTAATCTGAGAGGGGCTTGTGAATCCAATTTATGAATCCAAAATAATTCTTTCTGAGAGAGGCGTTTGGCAAGATCGTCACCTCTGGGTAGTTGATGGATCACTTCCAAGATGACCCATCGTAGTTGCAAGATGTTATGCCTGTTTTCATGAAAATGTATATACACAGGAGATTTGACATTACTTATTCTGATGTTTGATTTATGCTCTTTTAGACGTTCTTCGATTTTCCTCGATGTTTTTCCCACGTAGTATTTGCCACAAGGGCACTTCAGAGCGTATATCACGTTTTTACTCTCACAAGTTGCGTATGCTTTAAGTGGGATTTTATTACCACTATTAGGGTGGCAAATATGGTCTCCTTTCAGAATATTGGAGCAGTGCTGACAATTCAAGCACGCAAATGTTCCATGTTTTTGTTTAGAGAGAAACATTTAATGTTGTTTTTTGCTTTAATCAATGAGTCTCTAAGGTTTCTGCCTCTTTTGTAGGCTAACATAGGTGGTGCTGGAAAATGTTTGTTAAGGTTAGCATCAGATTTAATCAAGTCCCAGTATTTTTGTATTATTTTTCTAATTTGAAAGCTTTGGCTTGAGTATTGGAGAGTATGAATCAGTCTTGTGGTGTCCCTTTTGGGTTTTTCTTTTAAAAGGTCTACCCTTTTCAATCATTCAGTCTGTTCTATGGCGGCAATCATTGTCTGTTCTGGGAAACCTCTTTTGATGAATCTTTCCTTTTATGTTCTCCAATTCTATTGCCAATTGTGTAGTGTCTGATGTTATCCTTTATGCCCGTAAGCATTGGCTGTAGGGTAAACTCTGTTTAAGGTGCGCTGGATGGAAGCTTGAAAAGTGCAGGGTGTTGTTGGCATCAGTGGGTTTTCTGTACATTTATGTACTGAAGTTGTTGCCAATTCTTGTGATGTTTATATCTATTAAATGGGTGTTAGGATTCCCGATTTCTAGGTTAAATTGTTTCTTTTGATGACAGCTGTTCAGATAACTGAAAAATTGTTGTAATTCATCTTGAGATCCATGCCAGATACCAAGGATATTGTCAATGAAGTGCTTCCAGAAAATTAATTTAGTTTTCCATGGTTCTTTGTCCAAAATATGGATTTTTTCAAATGTTTGCATAAGCTGGTGCTACCAACGAGCCCATTGAGGTCCCAGAGGTCTGCAGATAGAATTTGTTGTTGAATCGAAAATAGTTATTATACAAAATGATATTGATGAGTTCAATGGCAAACTCTTTGTGTATAGTAATGTTGTGATGTTGAAGCAAAAACCATTCAAATGCTGTGATGCCCTCAGCATGGGGGATTGAGGTGTATAGACTATTGACGTCCAATGTGACTATTATAAGTGATGGTTAATTGTTTTCAATTTTGTTGAGTAGTCATAGACAATGTGAGGTATCTTTCAGGTACGTGGTAGTCTTCTGTACCAATGGTTGTAAGGCTCTGTCCAAATAAATGGCCAACGGATGAAATATGCTCTCTGTGCCTGCCACTATGGGTCTGAATGGAGAATCGGCCATGTTTTTATGCACTTTAGGTAGTGCGTAAAGTACTGGAATCATAGGGAATTTTTTGTTTAGTAATTCACTTGTATAATCTGATATCCAATCATAGTCCAAGGCTTTGTCTATCGTTTTCTTGATAGCCTCTTTTATAGCCATAGTCGGATCATTGTCTAGCACTAAGTATGTTCCTTCATCTCATAGTAATTTGAGGCATACTTCATTGTACATGTCAGGGTCCATCATCACCAGGGCTCTACCTTTATCGTCCTATTTGAGTGTAATGGTGTTGTCCTCGGATAGTTCTTTAATTAATTTAAGTTGATGTTTCCTAATATTTATTTTGTTGGAGGTGCTCTACTTCAAGCGTCTCAGTTCTTTGGTGGATTTTAACTTGAATAGATTGATGACCGGATGATTGATTTGAGGGTGAAATGTACTCTTGTTTTTGATTTCCAAAAACTCGTGTTTTTTCCATTGTACAGTTGGTTCTGGAATGCAGTCGAAGAAAAATTTGAATACCATTTTTTGAATAAGTTTGAAAAGGTTGACTTCTTCCTCAAAGATTGTAGTATGGTTAGTCGGAATGAAGGAGATACCTAGGTTCAACGTGTCCTCATGTGTTTTTGTTAGTTGTTTGGAAGAGATTTTAAAAGTGATGGAATACTTTATTTGTTTTTTTGCCTCTGCTTTCTTTTTCACTCTGTGGGTTTATCACCTCCTTCTAAAAAAGGAGGTGGTTCTAATGTAGGTGCTGTGGAGGTAGTAGGGTTTACCTGTGTCTCTGGTCTTTGGATCCCAGTCGTGATATATTGGTTCTCACATTCACCTCTTGCTACATCAGAGCTATCCGTGTTGCCGTTGGTGCCTGGTTGTCTGGGTGGTCTTGTTGGGGTTCTTTGAGGTCTTAAGTTGTTATAATATTCCTGCCAAGAATATACAATATCTTGTGCATAATCTAGGGTGTCTCTACGGAATTTTCTAATTTTACATTTTTCAACATCCTTCTTATTTGATTCAAGTTTATGGTTTGTGTCTTCAAGAATCTTTTCCAGTTCTTCCCCAGTTTTTAATTTTGAGTGTTGCAGTGTGATTTCTTCAATTTCTTGATTAATTGAGGTTAGAGATTTAGATAGATCTTCTATTGTCAATAGAATCATATCCAAGGAACATTTATTTAGGATCTGTTCCCACCTTTTTACAAATGCATGATTTTCTTTGCATAATGTAGGTCTGAGGTAAACTCTCAGTCCTCTTGGTATTCTTTTACCTTTGAAATATGAGCAAGTGTTGTTGCATGCAGTTTTTGTAATATGTCACGCCTAATAAGTTTTTCCAATTTGAAGATTAATTTTTCAGGGTTGTCATCACATGATGTTTCATTATCGGCATCTTTGATTAAACCCAGAATTCTATTAGCTTCCTCTTCACAGAAGGGTTAGGTTGTTGCAGATTTACCAGTTAAAGAATTTATTTTAGAAAATGACATATTTCAGTTTGTTAATTGTGTGGGTACAAGTGGTCAAGTATATGCCACCCCAGATTGGTGAAAACCAAAAATGGGTAAATATATATGGGTAAATATATATGAACCAGCATTCACACCTATACTTTTCTCAAAGAGGGTTAAGGTTGTAATGTTTTGATCATGCTTAACAACAATCTTGGATACATTTCAGGTGCAGAGGAGATAATACCCAACCCTGGCATATGGGTTGTACAATATGAATCAACAGCAATGAAGTTCCCAATGTGGGAACTCCCGTCCCCTGCACACTATCAATGGCTCAAAACATGATGAGTCCAGGTAATTTAATGGTATTTTATATATTAGTTTCAATATAGTATGTTATCATTATACTTAGATAAGAAAACATTTTTCATTGTTATGATTCAATACATCTCACATAAACTGACACAATCAGCTTTCTTGGAAACCAAAGATGATTTATTTGTAGCCTAACGTGTTTTGAGAGTGATCTCATCTTCAGGGGCATATAAGCAAATTTTCAATCATTTCTAGAAAAATGTATCAAGATAATATACATTAGTGAAGGCTCTCAACAATTTTAGGTAACAGCAACATTTTCAACGCCATTCACAGTATTTGCAAAGAATGATCAAATATCCTTCCATTAGAACAACATTAAAAAGCATGTTTTCATATTTATTGCATGTTTCCTTGTTTGGAACCTATTTCATAGGTTTTTGTGACCAGAGCTTTTTGTGGTCAAAATCGTACCAGAATTCCCAAAGGTTAAAGTGATCAAGTGCACCTACTCCTAAATTAGTCTTTCCAGATTAATCGTAATGGGAAGATTGTGTGATGTACACTGATCATGTTGTCCGTGACCATAGAATTTAAACAAGGATAGATTGCGACTGTTCGCCCAATGTAAGTAAATATCTCAAGAAAAAAACATAAATGATTCAGCCTACTAAAATGAAGTGATATTGAAGGCTTGCCTAAAAAGCTATGATACAAGCACATATGTGCCGTCTCAGCAATGATGTTTTCAGAATCCAACTGTTGATTACAGGTGCAGAGCACTGCTAGAAACCTGAATAGAAGATTGAGGTGTTGAATAAAATCTTAATCAATTACTAGAAAAAACTAAGTTGGGGTAAAAAAGGAATCTTACCAAAAAGGTGTGGTGTCAATAGTAAAGTCTTGACACAGCGTTTGCGTCCCTTATCCAAATATACAGGGTAGGTACGGTTCCTGATGGAAGCAGGGTGATAAAGCAAACCCTCTTGCTTCTAGTAAAACCTAGAGGTGAAAGGAATCCTTGTGAGAAGGGTAAAGCTCAAAGTATTATTAAAGACAAATGTTTAACCCATCCATAGATTGCTTACTTGGCTAAAGCTTTAGTAGGGTAGATTAGGATGTTCAGGATGTTTCAGCGATTCCCATCAATGAACTGATTCCAGATTGAATAAGAGAACCAACATGGGTGCTTTATATTGGGTCTCATACCAATGACGTCATCGGGTCAAAGTGCGCATCGACATCATGATGTAAACAAACAAAGTGATTTCAGCGCTGCGACGTCATAACGTAAATAGAATTTGTATTGGAATACAGACCTGAAAACGGATAGGTCTAATCAGGCAATTCTAAAGAAAAATAGTGAAAAGGGAAATATTATGCCTTAATTTTTCAAGTGACAAATGGAACATTATGACTTAGATTTTCCAAGTCGGCGGCAATGAAAATTAAGTCATTTTTTAAGTGGTTGTTTAAGCGAGCGGGCGGAAAATTGGATCAGCCTGATTCAAATGCTCAAATATACTGGTTGTACACCTAAATTATAACATAATGTTTGTGTTGATAACCATGAGGATATTATAAATGGTGGTTCCCATTGTGTAATAACTAAAACACCTATCACAAGCATTCCTACAGCATTGCATGCCCGTTCAACTATCTCAAGAAGTAAAGTTTTAGTTTAGAAACTTAGCATCTACCACTGACTCTAACAAAAATTCTAGATGTACAGGTCAAGGATATTACAACAAAAAGCCTGATCCCTAACTAACAGTCCAGTTAATAGTTCACATTCTAATATCACGGGATTCACCTAAATACATCAAATTGAAGATCACAATGTGTCACAGTCATGTAAAAATTCAAGATATTACATAAATTTAACAGATTCATTGCAACCTGTCTCTTATGGAGTTCACATTCTAACATTTTGAGGTTCTAATATTTGTTTTTGCGACATGTCCTATGCATATTAAAGAGAGAGAAAACCAAGTGTGTATGGACTCTATTAGTTAACTTCCCATCCCTAGGATGCACATGTCAATTACTTTGTTCCTCAATACTGTGTCTGTTCTAATTCTTGTGATTTACACAAGGGGTTCTCTGTACCAACCTGGTCATTCAAAGAAATGGACCCAAATAGAAATTCTCATTCAATCCGAGAGGGGCTAATGAATCCAATTTATGGATCCAAAATAATTCTTTCTGATAGAGGCATTTGGCAAGATCGCCGCCTCTGGGTAGTAGATGGATCACTTCCAAGATGACCCATCGTAGTTGCAAGATGTTATGCCTGTTTTCATGAAAATGTCTATACACAGGAGATTTGACACTACTTGTACTGATGTTTGAATTATGCTCCGTTAGATGTTCTTTGATTTTCCTCAATGTTTTTCCAACGTAATATTTGTCACATGTGCACTTCAGAGTATATATCACCTTTTTACTCTCACAAGTTGCATAATCTTTAAGTGGGATTTTCTTACCACTATTAGGGTGCCGAATATGGTCTCCTTTCAGAATATTGGAGCAATGCTGACAATTCAAGCACGCAAATGTTCCATGTTTTTGTTTAGATAGAAACATCTGATGTCGTTTTTTGCTTCGTGCTGCCTTAATCAATGAGTCTCTAAGGTTTCTGCTGCTTTTGTAGGCTAACATAGGTGGTTCTGGAAAAAATTTGTTAAGGTTAGCATTAGATTTAATCAAGTCCCACTTTTTCTGGATTATTTTTCTAATTTGAAAGCTTTGGCTTGAGTATTTGAGTGTTTGAATCAGTCTTGTGGTGTCCCATTTGGGTTTTTCTTTCAAAAGGTCTACCCTTTTCAATGGATCAGTCCGTTCTATGGTGGCGATCATGGTCTGTTCTGGGAAACCTCTTTTCATGAATCTTCCTTTTATGTTCTCCAATTCTATTGCCAATTGTGTAGTGTCTGATGTTATCCTTTTTGCCCGTAAGCATTATCTGTAGGGTTAGTTCTGTTTAAGGTTAGCTGGATGGAACCTTGAAAAGTGGAGGGTGCTGTTGGCATCAGTGGGTTTTCTGTACATTTCTGTACTGAAGTTGTTGCCAATTCTTGTGATGTTTACATCTAAGAAATGGATGTTAGGATTCCCAATTTCTAGGGTAAATTGTATCTTTTGATGACAGCTGTTCAGATAACTGAAAAATTGTTGTAATTCATCTTGAGATCCACGCCAGATCCCCAAGATATCGTCAATAAAGCCTTTCCAGAAAATTAATTTTGTTTTCCATGGTTCTTTATCCAAAATATGGATTTTTTCAAAATGGAACATAAAAATGTTCGCATAAACTGGTGCTACCGACCAACTCATTGATGTCCCAGAGGTCTGCATATAGAATTTGTTGTTGAATCGAAAACAGTTATTATACAAAATGATATTAATGAGTTCAATGGAGAACTCTTTGTGTATAGTAATGTTGTCATGTTGAAGCAAAAACTATTCAAGTGCCGAAATGCCCTCAGCATGGGGGATTGAGGTGTAGATTGACGTCCAATTTGAATAGTATAAGTGATGGTTCTTTGTTTTCAATTTCATTGAGTAGTCGTAGAAAATGTGAGGTATCTTTCAGGTATGTGGTAGTCTTCTGTACCAATGGTTGTACGGCTCTGTCCAAATAAATGGCCAACGGATGAGATATGCTCTCCGTACCTGCCACTATGGTTCTAAATGGAGGATCGGTCATGTTTTTATGCACTTTAGGTAGTGCGTAAAGTACTGGAATTACAGGGAATTTTTGTTCACAAATTCACTTGTATAGTCTGATATCCAATCATAGTCCAAGGCTTTGTCTATTGTTTTCTTGATAACTCTTTTATAGCGATAGTCCGATAATTGTCTAACACTACGTATTGTCCTTCATCTTGTAGTAATTTGAGGCATCCTTCATTGTACATGTCAGTATCGATCATTACCAGGACTCCACCTTTATCTGCCGGTTTGAGTGTAATGGTGTTTTCCTCGGATAGTTCTTAATTAATTTAAGTTGATGTTTCCTAATGTTCATTTTGTTGGAGGTGCTATAATTCATGTGTCACAGTTCTTTGGTGGTTTTTAACTTGAATAGATTGATGACCGGATGATTGATTTGAGGGTGAAATGTACTCTTGTTTTTGATTTCCGTTCAAATTTATCCAAGATTGTTGTTAAGCATGATCAAAACATTACAACCTTAACCCTCTTTGAGAAAAGTATAGGTATGCATGCTGGTTATTAACTTCTCTCAGTTCATATATATTTACCCATTTTTGGTTTTCATCAATCTGGGGTGGCATATACTTGACCACATGCACCCAAACAATTAACAAATTGAAATGTAATTTTCTAAAATCAATTCTTTAACTGATAAATCTGCAACAACCTTAGCCTTCAGTGAAGAGGAAGCTAATAGAATTCTGCATGCAACAGCACAGTATTTCAAAAGAAAAAGAATACCAAGAGGGTTGAGAGTTTACCTCAGACCTACATTATGCAAAGAAAATCAGGCATTTGTAAAAAGGTGGGAACAGATTCTCAATAAATATTCCTTGGATTTGATTCTAATGACAATAGAAGAACTATCTAAACCTGAAAGCTGATTGTGTCAGTTTATGTGAGATGTACTGAATCATAACAATGAAAATTGTTTTCTTATCTAAGTATAATGATAACAAACTATATTGAAACTAATATATAAAATACCATTTAATTACCTGCACTCATCATGTTTTGAGCCATTGATAGTGTGCAGGGGACGGGAGTTCCCACATTGGGAACTTTATTGTTGTTGATTCATATTGTAAAACCCATATGCCAGGGTTGGGTATTTTCTCCCCTGCACCTGAAATGTATCCAAGATTGTTGTTAAGCATCATCAAAACATTACAACCTTAACCCTCTTTGAGAAAATTATAGGTGTGCAGGCTGGTTTTTAACTTCTCTCAGGTCAATACTCTAACCAGAGACCTCTCCACCCAACTGGAGGAGGCCGCTGAGATAGCAAAACCCAAAGTCTTTCCAGGCTTCAGGCAAATGGTTGAAGAGCGGGTCAACCTTGCTGATGCCTGTGAGATTAGTGAGCAAAAGCAAAAGTTGAAACTGGTGTTCTTAGATTTTCAAGATATCTTTGCTGTGGACTCGTACGCCTGTGGTCGCATCGAGATCCATACTACAACAATTCCCACGGACCATGGAATGACTCCCGTGTTTGTGAAGCAATATCGCTTGCCTCTCACATCCATGGAGTCCCTGACAGAAATCCTCAAAAATCTTGAGTCACATGGGATAATTCGTCCAGTCCACAGCACCTTTAATAATAAGGTGCTCGGGATTTTAAAACTAAATGGCCAATGGAGACTTTGCGCAGACCTTAGAGAGCTGAACAAACGGGTCCACATGTTTTGATGGCCTCTCCCCTACAGTGACCAAGGGCTGGCCCAGATCCAGTGGTCAAAGGTGTACGCTGCCATTGACCTCGAAAATGTGTACTGGACCGTGGCCGTCAGTAGGGAGGACCAATACAAGCTGGCCTTTACCTTCGGGGGGCAGCAGTACACGTAGTCCCGGACTCCCTTCGGATACATAAACTCCGGCAACAAATTCAACATCTTCCTACAAATGGCTATGCCAGACTTAGGTGAAAGGGGTAACCTGGCCTATTTGGATGATGTCTTGATAAAAAGCTCAACTATGGAGGAACACATAGCGGAAATCCATTATATTCTGACCCAGTTGAGGGTTGCCGCAGCAAAACTTTTCTTCCAGAAAGCACAGTGGTGCAGGGACCTTTCTTGGGACATGAAATAACTCCTGAGGGTCTCTGTCCCCAGGAGAAGAAAGTGGAAGCACTATTAAAATTAAAAGACCCCACAACTCTGCGTGAGCTAATAAGAGTCCTTGCACTGACTAATTACAATAGGAAGTTCATTGAGGATTACGCAGCGGTCACAAGACCCCTGATCCATCTGTTGAATGGGGGGGGGGTCAAGTGGGAGTGGGGTCCAAAAGAAGTTTCTCACATGCGCCTTGTCTAGCTTATCCTGTCAAAAACAAGGAGTTCTTCTCGGAGACAGGGTTCTCGAATACATGTCTGACAGCAGTATTATACCAAAAGCATGACAAGGTCATCGCCTATGCAAGCAAGAATTTATCCTCTGGAGGAAAAATTCAACGATTGTGAGAAGGCACTCATGGCAATGGTGTGGGCATTGAAAAATTACCTCCCGTTCATCCAGGGGGAACACATCATAGTGGAGACTCCACACCAGCCTTTGCTATACCTCCAAAGTTACAGAATCCAGGCCGGAAATGTGAGTAATTCCAGAATTACTTCCTGGGTTCTGTCAATGCAAGGCTTTCCTGCGGAGGTCAGATATGGGCAAAACAAGAAGAGTCCCCTCACGCAAGGTCTGGTTGACTTGCATGATTGTGCCAGAGAACACTGTCTCCAGGAAAAAAGTCTTAAAACCCAGGACAACATGGAGGCATACCTAAATTCCCCGCACCCCCGCACAAAGTCGATGAAGAAGACAAGTGCCAGGGAATGACAACAGTTTATGTGAACGGGTGCTCCTACCGACAACAATGAGGAAAAGGAACTGGTGGCCAACATTGGGAATGCCTGTGTGAATGATGTCCCGGAACCCTCTGCTGGGTACACATTCGGTCCCCGCAGTAGTCAGGTGGCAGATTTGATGGCAGTTCATCAGACCATCCTCACTGCCGTCCAACACCAACTCCATAAACTGGTCATAATCCCCGATTCAGGTTATGTCCGGAACAGGTTCGTGGAGGACATGGTTTATTGGAAAACCAGAGGCATGCTGTGTGCTAATAACAACCCACTTAAACATAACAAGCTAACACAAAATATTGATGATCTGATCACCTCTAATGGGATGACCATCAATTGGAAGAAGATTAAGGGTCATTCCAGAATAGAGGGGCCAGACAAAACTGGAAACAACCTATCTGATCAGCTGGCCAAAACTGGAGCCATTCAGGGGAATCTCCTGGAGATCGAGTCCCTTTTGGGGGAAATCCAGGTCACTGCTGTCTCTAGGGCCCAGACAAATGCTCACAATGAACTCACAACTGCCCAGTGGTGTAAGGACACCCCAGATGCTGATTTAATCATGGCACAAAAAGGGGATCCGATTAATGGGAAATTCTATCAGCATATTGAGGACCCTGAGAACTTTCCTTTGATGGATACTGATTATATTGGGAAAGAGGACCTCGGGGTGTTGATGAAGTGTCCAAAAATGTTCCGAATCCAAGACGGTTTGTTGGTAAGGAGATCCATCTATGGTTGTGACCAGTGGGTGTTACCTACCTCATTCCGGAGCCTGATGCTAAGTCACGCCCATGATGCAGCCACAGCCGGTCATCAAGGGTTTCATTCTACTCTAGAAATCTTGCGGGAGGTTGCATACTGGCCACACATGGGGAAGGACCTCGACCAATATTTGAAGGGGTGTCTTGTGTGTGCACAATTTCAGCCATCTTCACTCATACACTGAGCTCCCCTCCAGAAGAGGGGGATGACACTGCATTGGTCAGATTTACAAGTGGATTTCATCGGGTCCGTGATTCGCTCCACTAGGGTGAACAAGTACATGTTAACAGTAACATGCTTGTTTACCAAATGGGTGGAATTTCTCCCAGCCCCAAATTGCAAGGCAGAAACAGCAGCTGCCCAGATGATCAAACACATCTTTTTGCATTTTGGCCTACCCCAAAAGATTGAGTCAGACCGAGGAAGTCACTTCACTAGTGAAGTGATGACAAAGATGTGGGCTATACTTGGGGTAAAAAGGAAATGTCACATTGCATACTGCCAGTCCTCTAGTGGGGGAGTTGAGAGGTACAATAAAACAGTTGTGAGCATTTAAAAAAAAGTTTGTTGCAGATTCTGGGCCAAGTTGGGACATCCGATTACCGTTTGTCCTGATGGCCATCAGATCTACACCATCTTCTGCGACCAAGATGTCTCCATTTGAGCTAATGACTGGACAAAGGAGGGTCCTACCTTAGCATCTGCTCTATAGAACACAAGAGCAGGCACTGATAAACGACTCCACAACACATGAGTATGTTTAGAATCTAAGATAACACCTTCAACATGCTTTTGCGTATGCTCAGCGGAACCTGGAAACATCAGCAGAGAGGATGAAGACTCAATATGACTTAAAAACAACCAAAACGGAATACCAAGTAGGAGACAGGTTCTACTTGTACAATTTCCAAAGGAACCAGACCAAGGAGCGGAAATTTCTCCCTAGCTGGCGCGGTCCTTTTGAAATTGTAGATAACATTTCACCTGTCGCCTACAGAATCTACATCCCCAAAGGAGAGTTGGCAGAAGAGAAATGGGTCCATATTAATCAGTTAAAGAGTTGTCACCCCAGACACACTTTGCAGTTGCTTGAGGAGCCAAGAGAAAGTCAAATAGAGGAGACATCTGAAGAATGAGAACAAGAAAAAGAGGAACCAGAAGGGAACAGGTAGGTGCATAGGTATATCTATCTAACAGGGAGTACTTTTCTTCATTGTCAGTGCAAAAGGGTATCACAAAAAACCCTAGTAAAAATTTCAATAGTTATCTGTGTCTTGTAAGGAATTATTTGTTGTTATTGTCCGAGTGCTTGAATGACTGTTAAGTATGTGTGCCCCACTGCTGTCAACCTTCCGGGAAGATAGTCAGTGGGAAAATGTTGTAACCTGTCTTTATTTATTCACCAGAGTAGTAGTGACTCTGTTCCTTCATAGAGCAAGGAGGACTTCCGCGGGGACCTGGAAAGGAAAGACCGAAGGAAGATCTGTTGGTGTCGCTCCACACTCGAAGGAAAGACTGAAGGAAAATCTGTGGGTGTCGTTCCACATGCCAACAAAAGACAACAGGAGGATTGTAGCGTACCGCTCCTTGACTGAAGAAGGACTCCACCAGTGAAACCCACTTTGCCCTACTCTCCCTTAACAAGAAGTCTCGGGAGAGTCGGGGGGAATATGTGGGGTACATTTACCCACCCAGCAGAATTCCCCTCCATCACCAAGTTGCAATTCAGCAGTACCAACAGAATGGTTGTGCAGGCTCCTTTGAGCACCATTGCCTTGCATCAAAACTGCATGTTGCTGCTACGAAATGATGGCTGCACTGTCTTTGCCATGCACCTATTGGACAAGATGGAACAGGGGACACACCGATAAAAGCTGCCAGTGTGTTCCTTATGTACACCAAGGAAGAGAATTGAAAAGCAGCACTGCTTTGCTGCCAGCTCAAAATTTCCCATTCAAAAAGGAAATAGTTTGCATTAAAATGATGGCGCCCTGATGCTCTTTTTCATCTGTTCAACAATACACAGTTCTGGTCCAGTGAGACCCAGCTATGCCCAGCTATATTCAGGTTGTGCTTCAACAAAAAGGGGCTTTTCTCATTGAATGACAGGCTGTGTCACGCAAGATCTGTGAAATCACCAAGAACTTTACTCCCAGCCGAAAAAATGCATTACTTTGCACACAAAAAAATCACAGCTGAACTCTTCAAAAGAAACCCTATTTCTCTGTGCTTATGTTAGTGTCAGTGGATCTTTGCCTTGAACAGATTGCTGTGTAAGAGAAATTAACCAGGGCTGCAACTAATATTTAGAATCTGATGGAAGAGAAAACCGCATTGGGGGTGACAGCAAAAGAAAAATTCACCGTTTTTAGCGGCATGGCTACCTCAAACTCGGGTCCGGGTCCCACAAAAGGGGACTTACTGGGTCATTCTGACCTTGGAGGGCCCAGTAATAACCTTTTACGGGACCCAGATCTGGTAGATCCCCATTCCCATTTGGGCTCAATGGGAATGGGGAGGATGCTAACAACGGGCCCATTAATGACAGGCCCGTTGTTAGCATCCTGGACTGCTAGCGGGTCCCGCTATGCATGTCTGGTCTGACCAGGCATGAAGAGCGGGACTCGCTGCAGAACTCGTAATGGGGTGGCCCAGTATGAACCGTGCCGGTCCCTTACTGGCACCGTTCATACTGCAGCTGCACTCCTTGTAATGAGGCCAAATGTCTATTTAAAAGTAAATTGTTCAGTTACGACCCTGTGCTTGCCTAGAAATGTAAAGAGGGTTTAATTTGAAAACATATATGGGATGTTTTATTTCAATAGACTTGCTTCTGATTCAGAAAAAACAAATAAGTAATAAATCAGTGCATTTACTGTGGAAGCCACAGAACAGGTTTCCTGCACTGTCTTCAAATGACATTTGCTTTCTGGGAACAAGATTTGCCTTCCCCCAAAGGGGCCATTCCTTTGGAAACTATGAATGGACCAAGAGGAAGCATTTCACATGCTCATCAGACTTTGTGGCTGGGCTCTGGCCTTGTACAATAGATTTCTGGGACACTTAAGTGTGAAATTTCAAATTGCACCTCTCCTCAAATTCAAATGGAGAGCTTCAAAGAAGAACTCCAAGTCAGCACTGGGCTAAACTGACATTTGGTTGTGGCCTGGAAAGAAATGACCATATTTGGAAGACAAAGGCCGGTCCATCTGGCTCAAAAGACTATTTTAATTAATAAACTTTAAGACTGTTATTTCTGCAACAGGACAACACAGCAATGTGAAGGTTTTACAGTTTACATTCAATTTGTGTGGCTTTAAATTAAGATGGGGTAACCTTCACTAGAATGTTTCTCATGGCAAACGGCGAAAGATTATTTGAAGGGTGAAACAACGTCCTACAAACTTGGGAGTGGGAATATTATGCTCTGTGTAGAATATGTAATTTGCCTATATGATTTGCGAACGCACCACAACTGTAAAAATGGGCAATTTATGTCAAAACTGATATTTGGCAAAATTAACTGTTGGAAGGCCTGGGAATACTATACCACACCATAAAACTTATGTCATGTCTCTAAAGTCCAACCGGCTGACAGGAAGGCGGTAACAATAAACCCTGACCAATCCAGTTGTTTAGAGGCATGTCCAGCCTAAGCCTGCCCCCATGGTAAATCCTGTGATGTCACCCGCCTTACAAAAAGGGGGAAGATCACAGAGACGAAGGACACACACTCTTCTGAATTGTCCAGCTCCTGTGTATCCAGACATTTCATATTCATCCTGCAAAGTTTCCAGATTCCACTGCCAGGCCAGAGCATAGCTGATCCTATCCAGGCAGGACCGTGGATCCAGAAAATAAACCCATAACCAAAATCCCACTAAGTCAGGGAGAAAAGGGGAGAAAGCTGTGGTACCCTTTTTGAGAGTATCCTGTGACCAGACCAGCTTTTTGCCCCATTGCCTGCATGCTGCTGTGCCGTGACCAGACAGGTCCAGCTGTTTTCTGCTGGGAGAGCCCCGCTGTGGTGCCCTGACCAGATCCTTTGAGTCCAGAAACCCGGTTGGCTGTCCCAAATCCGAAATTCCAGCACTGATTGTGTGTATCTCGCCATCTAATAGCAACCCATAGTGTACCCTATTTGATACCTTGTCTTGGTTCCACCTTCTAAGCAATCCCATCAATACTTTGATAACTTGTTTAAAACTGCCAGAATTCTCTGTGCATTATGTTCCTTGATTTCCTAGTGTTGGCACAATTATTCCACTCATTTCTGTCATGTGTAAGTCTATAGTCCTTTTTTTGATTAAACTAATTAATTCCCACTTAAAGAGCCACACGGCACGAAGGGGTTACACTTGCAAAGTAACCTATGTCACGGGCAGCGTCTCCCTTTTCAACCCATTAAAATATAGTTTCTGTAAGAATTGTCCTTTCCTTTTTTAAAACCGATTTTCTCTGTCAACTGCTTTTATTTTCATCTCATCCAGTTATTCAGCTAGAGTCACTCTTTCACTTTTATGTTATCCCTGTGATGTGCATCTATCAACCAGCTTAAAAAACACATTCTGATTGTGTCTATTTCACCCATTTTTAAAACAGTTTTGACATTTAAAACTCTAAAAAGAAGAAAATCGTGAGACATTGAAGAGTAACCAGAATCATGTGAAAAAAAACCTACGGGAATGAGATTGGTGTTTGACGGTAGAATATAAAAACCGTTAAAACCTAATGGGAGATGCAGCAAAAGAGGGAAAAAAACAGAAAAACCTCCCTCAATATTTGGCAAAAGCCCCTAATGCTAATTACCGAAAGACTTTTATGAAATTTAGACTTAATCTATTTGATACAAGAGTAAGTCAAACACTGAGGTTCAGAAAAACGCCAGTGATGTTGACCTGTCATTTTTGGGAAAACCACCCAGAGACCTTAAAACACCTCACGCTATATTGTGTAGGGTTGAAATTCTTGAGAATTTTACATTTGAATCAAGTGGTAAAGCTATACCCTACCTTATGTGGGGAAGAGTTGTGGTTGAAATTTGCTAACCCAAGAGAAAAAGATGTCTATGGTTTGATAAACTTCTTGCGTAATCTGGAAGTAATGCTAACAGTCCGAAACCAGTTGGACGGTGCCAAAGATGTGAAGTAGGATGTGTCTTGGTAACAGAAAAAACAAATAAAAAACCCCAAGGAAGGTTAGTTACGCAGAGGGAATCACCAGAACTGAAAGACATTCAGGGATAATTGTGGGATGAGGTCATCCCAGTGGTTTGTGATTTTCTGTTGATCTGTTTTCCTTGTTGCATCCTTTTGTTGGCCTTCACTCCTCTTTCAAAATGTTTTGTATAAACTAAATGAAATAAAAATAAAAGAATAAAAAAAGAAGAAAATGCAATTTTCCAACGTGTGATTTGGCTACACTGTGTTCTTACTTCCAAGTAGATTTGTGTTCTGGGTGCCCTTTATTGATACCTTTCCTTGTAATTGCTACTGTTCTTACATCCTGGATACTGTTAGAACTCATATTTACCTCATTCATAAACCACACATTAAAATAAATATTTAGTCATTCTGAGTGCTAGTTATGCAATTGCAAAGGTTTTGAAAGCCGATTTTGCTTCTCATTTCGTGGTAGAAAGTCTAATTCTGTTCACTGCCTAGTATCCCTAACTCCTTGCTGCTCCTTTCTATCCACTCAAATTCGATTAATAGGGGTTTGAGGGGGCATTGCAGGGGGAAATCTTAACTCGGGTGCTGGCTCCCCGAACAGTAAAATTGGTCCCATTCATCTGTGCTTTGGATATGTTGTAGTAGAAGGTCAACCAAGTGTATTTCAGTGTACATTGTAATTATCACCCCATTGGTCATTGCTGTACAATATTAAAATTGTGTGATTTTCTTATGAATTCAAAATAAATAAATATTGTATTTCCATCCAGCAGCCTGGTACATTGGCCATGGTGACCCAGGATATTTGTAAAAGGAGGTGTGAGACGGGTTGGGTGCCAGCTCAATCCAAATTCTAGGAAATAAAGAAAAAGTGTTTTAATTGTGTGCTAAATCCTAGGCTAAGGGCAAGAGTGCTGGTTTGGTGTGTGACGCCCGATTGGAATCCTTAACAGTACTATCTGGCGTTGAGGTGGCGATTGGTGTAAAAGGCGTTGATTACCTTGTTGTCTGATGATAGCAGTGCCTCACAAATGACTAACACCTACACATCTGGGCCAGAATGGAGATCATACCATTAAAGCATGGGTCCCTCACTACAGAAATCTGGGCTCTAATTGCATATATTTTTTCAATTCACTAAGAGCATTAAATCATTGCCAAATACATTGACAAAACCTGAGAGAAGTGTGCCTGTGATTGTTATTGCAAGTTGGTCAGAACCACCCTTGCCTCATCGGGAACTCCTTCCTAGGCACTCACATGTCCTCTCTTCTCGTGATCCTTTCTCTGCAGTGCTGCGCGTGAACCATTAAGAAGTATGCACATTATATAGGATTACCTTTAACAGTGTCAATCCAATTAATGACATGATATGATAGATAATTTATAATGCACCTGTACACAAGTGTTTCTAGGCGCAACAAGACAAGGAAGGGGAAGAAAAAGGGTAACTAAAACATATGATCTTACTAGGCTTTGTGTCAAGGGGATGGCAGAGGAGACGTGCCAGGCAGAGGGAAAGGGATAGTGCAAAGTAAATCGCAAGTAAGTGCTGCCGGGGTGGCCAGTTCTAAGTAAGTACAAGTAGGCAGGGGACTGTATGGTTGCAGAAACAGACCCTAGTGCATGGTAGGCCCGGAGGCAGCGCATGGGGATACTGGTCATGAAGGGGCCTGGTCCCCATAAGTTTTAGAGAGAGGCCAGGTAAAAAGTTAGTGCAGCAGACAGGAACATCAGCAGGAGAGAGAGAGCAGAAGCAAAAAGGAAGGTCTTGAGTTGCTTCCCGAACCTTAGGTGGTCCTGCTCAAGTTTGAGAGAGGCAGGGAGTCTGTTCTTTCTGGTCACAGGGTTGGGAGGTCATTGGATCCCCTTGATTCTTTTCAAGGTGGTCTCGGAGGAGTTTACCACAAGGCAATCTGTGTGTATGGTTCAGGTGTATTAAAGCAGTCTTGAGGAAAGCTTCTCCAGGAAGGCTTTGCCTGTCTGCTCCAGAATAACTACACAGAACAGGGAGGCCATCAACACTCCAGAAAGTCTTCAAGGCACTCCGCATTCTGCTGTTTTCTGCAGCAGATAATGGAGTCAGCAACTACAATACTGAAAGTAGAGGGAAGACAGGTGCTGGCCCTGCACTCATTGCTTTTTTCAGTTTTGGCAAAGTGGCTTCCCAATGTACCATAACCTTTAACTTCTTCCACCAACCTCGCTTATCCCAGTTATTTCCTTGAAAGGACTCTGCTATAGAAAAATATATGCATAAGCCAGAATTATTGCATTGGAGTGTAGATAGGCGGCAGATGGCAGCTGAAGAGGGGCACACAGTCTCTGGGTGTTGTTTGGTTATTTACATACCCATTGACGGCCTAAGTCATGCCAATCCCTATGCTATTTCCTACCTACAACCTGCCAAAAGACACCCCGCAGAGATCTCCTGGAGCCAGCTCTATCATGCAGTAACACCCAACCTTGTCTGTATTGGACAATCCCACTGTTATTTCTAAGCAGTCTTTGTAGAGCATCCATTGAAAATGATCACCCAGAGTAATAGAAATGACTTCACAAAGTGTCCCGTAAACCACTTCATTTATAAGCAATATGCATCCCCTGTCGCTTGCACTGAAGTCCTGTTTAAAGCAGGCATTTGTGTATAGATGGCAGATGGGCATTTGCCAGGCACTGCTCTCATAGGCCCAGGTCATTACACCATTCTCCAGGTGTTGCCATCTTATGGTCAGATAGTGTCATAATGGCAGAGCCCGCCAAATAGGTATCCCGTGGCTACACAAACACCTCCTGATGTCTCTCTCTCCGGGCGTAGAAATGTAAAAGGGAATTTGTCCCGCCTCCCATCCCAAAAGGCCTGAAGAAACAGCAGCACGTGACCGAGTATGAGAGAAGCATCCGTTTCTAGGTAGGAAATGAACACATTCTTGCTTTTTCCTTGTGGACAAAAGATTACCGTGTAAATCGATAACAAGAGATAATCCAATAGTACGCAATTGGGCTCCAGCCAATGCTCCGAACACCTAAACACCCTCACTGCCCAAGCGCCAGTCCTGGGGACTTATCCATCCACCATCTGCCTGATTCTGGACGTCTACAGCCATCCAAGCACTCACTGCTGAGTGCTCCTGATTGAAAGTGCTTTTAGAACGTTTTCATCCTTGTCCTAACGGGTAATAAACTCATTTTCATTTTTCATTCGATTCACCCTGTGGACGAAACGAAGGCTTAGATTTCTGGGTAGACACCTCAATTGTCTACTGGTCAGGAATGTGCACAAGGAAACCAAGACCTTTCTATTCTCTCTCGTGAGAAGCCTTAATTCGTGATCCCAAACTACTACAGATGGCAAGCTTGTGGGGTGCTATGAGCAGAGTTTCTGTAACCCAGAACTGGCAAATGTGATTTTAATGTTAATTTCACGGCTCTGTGTACATTGGGATATTATGACCTTCCCAGCCCCAATGTCCTTGGAAGAGCAGGAAAACTTGACATCGCCAAGTTGCTCTCACACCACCACCTCACTCCCCCAGCCTGGCCATGCCTTTACCAGTAAGAGCTACACAATGAGTGCTTGTATCCGGGTTTCGGAGGGTGCTGGCTCTCTGACACGTTAGCTCTTGGCTGTTCCTGAGTGTGCAGCCGAGCGTCCTGCAATACTCTGGCACTGTTCTCACCTGGCTGGCATTTTCAGCACTGTGCTGAAGAAGGAAGGGATTATCGTGGAACTGTTGAATGGGGAAAACCCAAATAGATACTTAAAGCTCTCTTGTGTGTTTGACTTTTCCGCCCTGTACACGTGCCAGCTTCCTTGTTCCCCAGCACGTCCTATGACTGTTGTGTTTGCATCCTTGTTTCAAGCAGGATTTCTATCATTACTTTCCTTAAACTACAGATCATCCAAACAAGGCTTCTGTTACTCATTTATAAAATTGTCCACATACCAATCTTTAGACATTTTGAAGGGCCAGAAGAACCAAACACATGCAGAATTAGGAGCTTTGAGGAGAAAGAATGCCATACACACACTGAGTTGGAGCAAGCATTTGTTGGACAGCTACAGTTTTAAATGTAAGGCACAGATAATGTAGATCCCCTATTTTAATTCTCAAGACCTTACTCTTCAGCAAAACCCAGATGTGCTTCTGCATTTCTTACCACCCCCATGGCGGGAGCATCCAGTGCCACATGTTGTACCCCCCCACAATTCAGATGTTATCCTCAAAGACATGCACAACACTCCCTTCTTCATAGCTAGGCTTGTAATATATCATGATTTCTTTTTTGTAAACTTTGTTTATTAGTTGTGATACACAACATTGCAGTGACACATTGCAGTACATTCAAACATTACGGAGATGAGTATCTTAGGCACACAGCATATTATACAGTTTACAAAATCAACGAAAAAATCAGGACTTAGTAGGGCTTTCTTCATCCGAGAACATCTCGCATAGATATATCCTACACGGAGCCCATATATCTTTCGGTCGGCTTGTACTTGGTAATGTTATCACGAATTGTTCCTCACATTCGTTTAAATATGAGAGTTCTTTAAGTAAATGGTTTACGTGTGGCGCGTGCAGGCTTTTCCAGTTCTGAAGTATACAATTCTTGGCCACCACACAGGACACATTGAACAGCCTTCTGGTTACTTCTGGTTACTTCTGCCCTTTTCTCTATGTCCCCAAACAAATATTTCTGGGGTGTGAGAACAGCTGGAATCTGTGTTATCTCCTCTATTATATCGGCCACCACCCTCCAAAAACGCAGCTATAAGTGGGCAGCTCCAGTACATATGGAATGAGTCAGCTAACGGATGCCCACATTTCTGACAGCCACCAAGGCATCCTTCTGAAAATGTAGCAATTTTGGCTGGTGTGTAATGAAGTTTGTTTAGTATCTTAAACTGGATTAACCGGAGACCGGAGTTAAGAGATACCTTCTAGGATAATTCACAATACCTAGACCATTGTTTCTCTCCGATTGTGGTTCCCATGTCAGTTTCCCATGAGACCCTGATCATATTTAGTGAGGGTGTGTGTGTCTTTATTATCCTGTATAGTTTAGAAACACTGGTGCCAGACTGAGAGGACAATGGTATGAAGCATTCATGTGATAAAGGTTTGTCCGGAAGTAGAGGCCACCTAGCCTTGAAGGCCAGCTTCACACAATGGAATTGCAATATATGGAGCTGTCCCCCTCCCACAGCGGTCACAAAATCTTCCTGGGAGACGAATTTCCCATTGGGAAACATATCCCTCATCTTTATTTCCCTCTTGGGGTCCCATATCTTCTGCATGTCTGTATCAAATGATGGTGCAATGCCAGGGAAGTTCCAGAGAGGAGCATCAGGGTTGTACGGTGTCTCTAGTTTTGACCTTTTAGAGATCTTGGACCAAGCGTGGACTGCTGCACTGACCAGGTCAAACTTGAATTCATCTTTGTGTTGTGATTGAAATAGGATAGATCGTACTTCGATCGGGAGTGCGGAATGCCATTCTATAAGTGAGGACATGCGGTGCAGTGTCTAGAGGGTCGTACCAGTATTTAGCAAACTGGGCTTGCGCCACTAGGTAATAGAACTCAAAGTCTGGGGCAGCTATGCCTCCAGTGTCATACAGTTCAACCATCTTCTCCCACTCATCCTAGCTGTACTCCCATTCCAGATGAACGCTATGGCTATGGATCTTAAGTTATCAAAAAATAGTCTGCCCGGCCATATCAGGATATTATTGAATATATACAACAGCTTGGGCAGACCCACCATTTTTAGAACTTCAACCCTGCCAATCAATGATATAGGGAGTCTGGCCCACAACTGCAGTTTTGTTGTAATTGTATGTAGAAGTTGCTCATGGTTATCCGTGTACATAGAAGTTCTTTCTTTTGACACAAGAATCCCCAGGTATCTTATTTTTTTGTGGGCGACCATTTGAGTCTGTACACATTCGTTGGGCATCTAGTGACAGGAGTTAGGGGGAAGATTTCTGATTTAGAATTGTTTATTTTATAACCGGAATATTCTGCAAACTCATGTATGGCTTCCATTGTAGGGCCTAGATTAACTTTGGGTTCTCTAATATATAGCAGAGTATCGTCTGCATATAGGGATATTGACTGGATCAGTCCTGTCATCCTGATCCCCCTCTGTCCCTGATGCTGTCTAATGGCAGCCGCTACCGGTTCTATTGTAAGAGCAAACAGTATGGGGGAGAATGAGCAACCCTGTCTGGTACCCCCTGCCCAGATTGAAGAGGTCAGAGATTGTACGGTTGGTCAATACCTTAGCCCCTAGCCTAGAGTATAGCAGTTTGACACATTTAAGGAAATAGGGGCCTATGTTGAATTTTTCAAGGACAGCAAACAAATATTTCCATGACACTGAGTCAAACGCCTTTTCAGCATCTAGGGAAACAGCCACTGCCTGAGTTTCGGGTTTAATCTGAGCCATGACCACAAATAGTCTCTGTAGATTAAATGCAGTTGACCTTTTCGGAATAAAGCCACACTGGTCTGGGTGGAGAGGGGTGCATGATACCATTTGGCCTTCAGCAGGTTTGCGAGAGAGCGGCCTGCTTTATTCCCCTCACCGTACCGGCGTGCCCTGAGAGGGGTCGCCATGTAAAGTGGTTCTCTGTTCGCCAGTTTATTGAAATCCTGTAGTAAAGTAAACCATTAATGTCTGCCAGTGTCTTCTTTTCATGTGCTACGCTATATTGTATTTCCAGTTCCCTTAGGCGTCTCTCCACCTCCGCTAACTCAGACCTCACTGATTTTAACAATCCCGCGGACTTAGAAATCAGAATCCCCCTTATCCATGTCTTGAAGGTTTCCCAGACGGACCCCTTATTAATCTCAAAGAATTCCTCAACTTCAATATGGAGTGCATCTAAAACCGCTGGGTCCTTCAGGAGATCAGGTGGCATTCTCCATCTTCTCACTGGAGGCCTGACATCATCCATCAATATTTCTAATGATATTGGGAGTGGTCTGATAGAGTGCGGGGGTATATCTCGCAATTGTTGATCATATTAGAAAGGTGAGTGGAGACCAGCCAGTAATCAATGTGAGATTCGGTATCATGAACTGAGGAGTAAAAGGAGTACTGCCTCTCTAATGGATGCAATGTCCTCCAGGTGTCGATCAGGGACATTTGTATTAAAAACTGTGATACAGTAGTAGCTGTTCTAGTGGGCGCTCTGTTTGTACTAGAGGATCGGTCAAGGGAGACATCAAGAATGGTATTAAAGCAGCCTCCCCACAGTATATATTCACCATCTAATGGGTCTATCTCATGTACTATATTAGTATAAAAGCCTGGGTCATCGATGTTTGGACCATGTGCGTTAATAAGCACCACTTCCTTTGTGGCCATACTACCCCATACCATAACGTAGTGCCCCTGTGGGTCAATGTTCCTCCTGTCGAATCGGAAGCCTAAAGAGGGAGGTACCAACGTGATGACCCCTCTTGCCTGAGTCGAATATTCAGTGTTGTATATTTGCTGTCCCCAGTCCCTAAGGATACCAGCATTCACCTTCTGGATGCGTGCGTTTCTTGTAACATAACAATGTGTTGGTGGTGTCGGGCCACATAAGCTCCAACCTTTCTCGACTTTGCCTGGTTGTTCAGCCCTCGGACATTCCATGTAAGCAATTTAATTCTCAACCCATTCGGTATTACCCTGATGTGTGCCATGTATGTGATCTAGAATTAATCATAGTCATTTAAATTTTTTCCGGAAACGTGTTGTATGCAGCAGCGTGCTCACAAATTTTAACAAGCTGAACCATTTCAACTGGGTTCCAGCAGCTCTACTCCCCCCTTCCCCCTTACGTGATATCATAATAAAGCCATTCCCCTTCATTTTTTCCATCTCCCCCCCACTTCATCACCCCCATCTTGATAACGCTGCCCCTGGAATCTCAAAAACTTCCCAAAGGGCATACCCTTAACTTGTGGAATTCTCCTGAGGGTCACTCATTGAAGCTGCATGGCTGCCCCGAACCGAGGCTCACGGCCCCAGTTCTAACAATTATCTGTTGGAGCCCCCTTCATCACTGAAGGTCTAAGATATGGTAAAGGATATAGCTCTAAACTTTTCTCAATCTGTAGAGTCTTGTCTTTCCTTGCCTGGCCGTGGTTGCATATTTTGATCCACTACCCAGTCTCTGGGTGGCAGAGGTATGGAGGCTTCTGCAGGGTTCTCAAAAAAGTGTGCTCTTCCTCCGTGCTGAATTCTCATCTTCGCCGGGAAGATGAGAGCGTAGGGAATGTGGCGCAGTCCGGGTTGTCTCTTGACCGGTTCATATGATCTTCTCAGTGTTTGAACATTTGCCAAGAAATCCGGGTATATGTGCACCCTATTTTCCTTATAGTGCAGGGTACCCTTTTCTCTGGATAATCTCAGGATCGCGTCTCTATCCCTATAGTTGAGGAAACGGGCTATAATCGTGCGTGGTGGTGCACCAGGTCTGGGAGGCGGTGCAAGAGTGCGGTGTGCCCTCTTAACGAGGAAGTGATCTGAAAAGGATTCCGTACCCAGAAGGGTTTTCAAAAGGTTTTCCACATGTCTCACTACCGGGCCTTTACAGGAGGACTCTGAAATTCCAACAATCCGGATATTATTTCTCCTCGATCGTGATTCAAGCTCTTCGCATTTGTTTTGAGTTTTGTGCAGTTCATTCTTCAGCTGCGCAATGTCGCGACCGTGTTGAGTAATTGTGTCTTCCTTTGTGCTAATCCTATTTTCTGCATCAGTGATACGTGCACTCTCTTTCTCTACCCTTGCTTTCAAGGAGCTGATGGTAGCCACTATGTCATCTAACTTGACATTTACTGCAAGGAAGTCGTTTTATATAATTGTCATTAGACGATCCTCTCTTGCGTCAACGAGGGTCTCAGGCTGGCCATCGGTTGTCGATGGTGGCATCGCGGTCGACCCGTGCGGCTGCGAGCTAGCAAAGGAATCCATTGGGCCGGTTTTCTTGGCTCCTGATCCTTTCTTCTCGTGGCGGCCCATATGGAGCAGTCTTTCACCCAAGAGTGGATTGTGTTCTCCCACGTGTTTATGATACATGGGATTACTTTGTTCTGCTGTTCGTGGTAAGGGGTGGGTACTTATTAAATCAAGTGGCTGATTTACAATCTGCTCCCAGCGTATCGGCCCACCCCCACCTTCTCTGATGGTGTTGTGTCACCGATAGTACCCTTACGTTATTACTGATATGGCTTCCCAGGGGTCTTTCCTATCTCGGCAACAGGGTCCCTCAACGGTACCGAAAAGGATATGTTGCATTGTAGATAGTGGTCCGAGATGTGTAGCAGTAGCTGTTTTTCTCGAGGGCTGTAATGTTCTGCCTGCTGTTTTTTTTTTTTTTAGAAAGCTCCGCTGTGTTGTGGACTGATGTTTGGGCCAAGTGTCAGTATGTGTCTATGCCCAGCTATGGCATGTTCTGTGTCATAAAGGGGGCCTCAGCAGGGGATGGGATATCTTCGGTTGCATGCCTAATGCTACAGCTGTCAGTCTCTCTCAGAACTGCACATCTTGTGTTGTCCTTTCCCCATGTTTATAACCACCGGTAATTGTGATGCACAGGGTTCCCAGAGGAATCACTGCGTTCCCGCCGGACTCGGGTAGCCAAAGGATGATGGTGTATATGTTTTCTTCTTCCCCTGTTGTGTTCACTGTACTCCTCAACAACAGCTCACCGTCGTTTGTTTGTGTAGGACCCTTCGCATGGAATCTCGTGGGTCTACAGGGTGTGTCTGTATGTGTGAGCCCGGTGCAACCTTGGGTCTACTCAGATATGAGGGCCGTTAGCTCGAGGTGCGTGACTCGGGCTTCCCCAGTGGACCTCCGGGGTTCCGTTGTAGTGGCTTTACTCTTAGTATGCCGTTCCGTGGGGCACTTGTAAGGGGAAGGGAGGGCAGCACATGTACCTTCAACTGCAAAGTGGACTTCCCCACCTAATACGCTCCGTCGCACTACTCGTGCCTTCAGCGGGTCCCCAGGTTGTTTGTGTAGGCCCCCCGCACACCTTCCAGGTTTCCCGATCTTCTTCGGGTGTTTGTCCACAGGAGTGTCAGCATTTCTGAGGGGGCGTACCTCTCAATCCGCCCTTGCGGTCCCCGGCTGCCAGTCTATGGCTCCGCTTTCCGCCCGTAACATACAGCGCTGGTGATTCAAGTTGTCCGGGCACACTTATGGGGTTGATGTCAGCAGTCCCACCCCCATCAGTGTGGTGTGACTCCTGGCACCCCTATCGCCACGGCACATTGGGCACGCTGATGCTGTGGCATCATTACACAGCCCGTCCCCCACTTGGCCTTCCACGGGGCTCCGCCTTTGGTCTGAATTAGTTTGTGAGCGGATCTCTCACACGGCTCCTTCCCCGCCAAGCCCACGCTGAAGATTCCAGGTTCAATATCTCTGGAAGTACCCTGCTATTTTCCACCTCGTGTAAGGGTTAGTTCTGTAGACCTTCAGCTGTCACTTACATGTCTTTTCTGACGGCAGGGTGGCCCCTGAAAGGATTAACTCAAAAGAAGGATGTAGTTTGGGCCGGAGCTCTCGACTCAGGCAGCCATCAGCTTTGAGCGCCACCCAATATATCATGATTTCTAGAACACCACACATGGGAAATGAAAGAGAAGTTCCTGGGGTAAGCAAAGGGAGGGATTTAGGGTGTGTACACAATCACCGAAAGGCTGAAGTCACTTCCCTGAGAATCTTAAGAAGCTGCCTTGCTGCTTAGATGGGAGACAGGCCCTGGCTCCTCTGGAATGCTAGACGTCCTCAGTCTTGCAGTGGCCTTTCATTTGGTTGACCACAATCGTTTAATCGATCGATTGATCTTTCATACTGCAGCATGAAAGAATCCACATTTCTTTGGGTTCAAACCTGACTTATCAGTTGACCACTGACCATCAATTTCCCTCATTCCAAAATTGCTACTAATTATTTATGTACTGTGTCCCACAGGGCTTTGTCTCGGTACCCATCCAATAAATACTTATCTTTTTCTACTCTGCATCTTATTGAAGTCTTTGTTTTTCACTTTTACAATAATGGCAATGAAAGGCAAATCCTATCCAATGTTTATTATCTTCTAGACAACATCTCCAATAATTGAGCAAAGGCCTATTGTCTATTGGGTCATAGACGAGCGCATTGATGCTCACGCCGACCGGTGCACTATATCTATCTGGCCCACATCACTCAGTCAAAGTCCTATTCTGTCTAATGTTGTATAACTTCTACTCAATTCCATACTCTCCTTGACGCCTCCAAAGGCAGCTATGACCAAAGCTAACTCCTTCCACCTCCACATGATAGAAGCTGTGTTTCCCCCCCTTGGCAAACACATAACTTCCAGAAAATGGTAATGTGTTAATTTATTTATTTTTGCATTTGTTGCAGCACACTGAACTGGCGCTAGTTACATTGTGAGACAAAAAGGAAATATAGAGTACAGCGAATGCTAAGAAACAAATTAGAAAACATGATGGGGAGCAAGACGTGTCCTGCTGTCTTAAAAGTCTTGGTCCAAGGAGCAGGGGTGCAGCAGGGGAGACAGGTATCTGAATGTCTTAGTTAGTTAGCTCAGGGGATCTTTTAGGCGAAAAGCCACGTTTTTAGATGTTTAATCCCCCTGTACAGCTGTTATTCTTTTCACTTGTTCTTCAGTTTGCTTGAGTGAGTCTGATATGGGCATGTTATGGGGGCTGAATGATGTTAAGTTGCTTAACTCTGGCCCGGCCCTGGGACATCTGACATGTATTGTTACTTTACCCCATCCATTGGGACTTATTACTGGCCACCTGAGCACTTCATTTCTCCAGCTTTTGCTCATGGATTGTACTTGTGATGTGATGCTGTATTGTGCTGGCATCATTGTTGGGTCATTCTTTTGCCCTATTGGGACGGCTTTGCAAAACGACGTACACTTTGATGTTTGCAATGATGCTCCTTTTACATTGTACCTGTGTCGTGTTACTACGCATTTACACAACAACAATACCGAATCACTCTTTCAGGAATAACTATCACTCTCGTGCTCTCCCATTTAATGCTTGAAGTTTAGTTTCCAATCATTGGTGTGCACTTAGTGGAACTGTAAGAAGAATTTGTGTTTAAATCCACTCTTATGTGTGACATCTTTTAAAAGCTCATGATCTTATTTCACTTGTAGGCTTGTTACCTAAATCTGCTGAGTCAAGGTAAGCGATCTGCTCAATTTCTATTGCATGTGGTTGTATATAATTCACTGTGCACCTACTTTGCATGTAACAGTGCATCCCATCACATAGGTGAATCCCACGAAAAATTCGTTCCAGATGTCGCATAGTCTGTGCCACATGCATGTACACTGCATGTGAAGTATAGCAGATCCCTCAATTATAGACAGTTGCCCGAGGGACTCATTCACTATATTCATTCCAGCTACACTCCTCTTATAGTGTGCAGCTCATAGCCTACAGCTGTGTCCCGTGAAACACTTTCTTCTAGCTGTCACATAGTTTCCATCATGTTTAATGCACTCCTTGCCCCTTCACACAGGACTTCTGTGCTCTCCATAGTGTGCCTAAACTACAATATCTGCTGCATGCATTGCACTGCTCCTCCTCTTTTCAGGCTCTAGTCTGCTGCTGAAACGCCATGTAGCCTACAGAGCTTTGATACCACTTCATTTGGCAGGATGTGCTACACAAACATTAGCTAACATAACAAATGACGTCCTGGCCTGTGAGCCAAGGCCAAGTGTGGCAGGTGGGACTTAAGCGCACGCACACACACGCACACGTACACACGCACACACACGGCAGGCGGAGGCCGGAGGTGAGGTTTGCAGCTGTGAGATATGGGTAGTGTGCGGATACGAACATCCTGTTTGAGATATGTGAGGTGGCTGGTGAAGGGGTGTGGGAAGGTGTTATTCATCACTGGAAAGCACAGGCCAGGAAACACTCCTAGTAAGGACTTCAGTCTTAGGTAACTAAGCTAAAACTTCAAAACATCTGACAAACCGGCACTGTGCTCAGAGCCACCCACATTTTACTGCAATTGCACCCACAAAGTATGAATCGTTTTGACCTTGTTTACAGCTCTGTGTCCTTCATGAGACCTCCAATTGTGAAATTGCTGGTTACTAATGTTGCTTTAACGTTACTATAGGACAACTTCAAATGCATTTTACATTTCAGAAGCAAAGTGAAGCATATGAAGGGAGGTGCAACTCATAGGGTTAGGCATCAGACATTAGGGAAGTGAGTCAGATTAAAGTATTCCTGAGAAGTGACACCCATTTTAGTCCTGAAGAAACCAATTATAATTTGTGTTCGTTTTGGCACATATGTTGATGCATTAGGGGCAGTTCCTGGCCAAAACATGACTACAGAGGCGTGAAAGGAAGTTAAGAAACAGAACATGTGGTTGGCATGGCAACTGACAATGCTAATGACATGCAACAGCTATGTCACAGAATGTTGTTTGTGTCCCTCTTGCTCACAATTGTTTGTTCTAGTCCTTTGTCACAGACATTCCGATTCATCATAGTCCTGCACCCGTGTCATTGTCCATCTTGATACTTCGCCTAACCACCTTCATCATAACCCTTTGCCTTCATCACAACCCTTCACATGTGTTAGAGTCCATCACCTTCATCTTTCTCCTTTGATACATACCTTCTAATTCTTCATCACATAATCTCTTAATACTTCTCCTTCGCTATAGTCCCTCTTCTTTGTCCTGATTTGTCTACTTGATCATAGATCCTTGGTTCCCACGTTATATCTTTTGGGGCAAGTGCTTGCATGCCCTAATATAAGGTCCAACAGAGACAATTTCAGCCTGGAGCAAGGCTTCATTATCAACCATGCATATCTTAAGGGCACTACAGAATATATATGTGTGCTGCCTTCGTCTACTTCTCACTTCATCTCTCTGTGATAAGGAGTTACATATTGTCATGCCGGATGCATGTTTGACGCTTACTAAGCAATTCAGCCAGTTGGCATGTGAGTATCCTCACTGAACAAGTAGGCTTTTCATTTGTCTGCTACAAAAGGATTATATTGGACTAATTTTCACCACTCCTTCACAATCCCATCAGGACCACAGGAAATGGAAATGTATGGCACTCAAAGGAAGGGTATGATATGTTATGATTTTCTATTTGTATACATTTCTAATTTCTCTGTTGTGATTAACTTTGCATGCATCTGGTGCAAGTGACTAGAATCGTGAGATGGAATGCAGGGCTTAGAATGTTTATGAGTGTGCTCCAGGTTTCTCAGTTGCAAGGATGTAAGCCCTGAGAGAGGATGCCAGTGTGTACTGTGTGAACTGTATTTGATGTACCTAAACTTAAGTAAATAAGTTAACAATTCACTGGAGTGTTCGAGTCATTTATGGCCGGACCTTGAATCCAACACTGGCGACGACGTTGAAGCTGGCTGTGCTGGGGGGACAGCACCAAAGGGAGACACCCACCGCCACCCCTAAGAGAAGTGATCCTCTCTCAGATAAGAGCTCTGGGTGGCTGTGAGGCGCTGCAGGCACAGTGAGGGCAAGCATGACGCAGACAGAGGTGCTACAGAGGCAGAGGCGCAAGAAAGGCCCAGACAGAGGCGCTGTGAAGGCACTGGAATCAGGGAGCAGCCATGGCTGTCAAGAGGTGCTGTAGAGGCAGTGGAGTGCTGTTATGTGCAATGAGGTGCAGCAGAGGCAGTGAGGTGCTGCAACAGGCAGTGAAGAGGTGCTGCAGAGGCAGTGAGGTGCTGCATGAGGCAGTGAAGGAGCACTGCTTGAGGCAGTGAAGAGGTGCTGCAACAGTCAGTGAAGAAGAGTTGCAGAGGCAGTGAGGCGCTGCATGAGGCAGAGAACAGGTGCTGCTTGAGGCAGTGAAGTGATGCTGCAAGGGCAGTGAGGCGCTGATGGATGCAGTGAAGAGTCACTGCATAAGGGGTGCTGCAGAGGCAGCAAGGTGCTGTATGGCACAGTGAGGTGCAGTGAAGAGGTGCTGCGAGGGCAGTGAGGTGCTGCACAGGCAGTATGGTGCAGCATGAGGCAGTGAAGAGGTGCTGCGAGGACAGTGAGGTGCTGCATGGGGCAGTGAAGGAGCGCTGCATGAGGCAGTGAAGAGGTGCTGCATGAGGCAGTGACGAGGTGCTGCTAGGACAGTGAGGCGCTGCAACAGGCAGTGAAGAGGCACTGCAGAGGCAGTGAGGTGCTGTGTGAGGCAGTGAACAGGTGCTGCTTGAGGCAGTGAAGTGATGCTGCAAGGGCAGTGAGGCACCGCAAGATGCAGTGAAGAGTCGCTGCACAAGGGGTGCTGCAGAGGCAGCAAAATGCTGTATGGCACAATGAGGTGCTGCAAATGTGAAGAGGCGCTGCAGATGTGAAGAGGTGTGAAGAGGCGCTTTGCTGAAGTGTGCACTTTGCTGAAATGTAGCACTTTGCTGAAGTGAAGTGGCGCTTCAGTAAGGCAAAGTGAGCCCCTATATGATGTGCTAAAGTGTGCAGTGAGGCGCTGCAAGAGGCTGTCAAGAGGCATTGCAGAGTAAAAGTAATTGGACAGGAGGTCCAAGGGAGCTGCTTAAAAGTGCCAGTGGAAAGTCAAGAGGTCCATTGGTTAGGAATGTCAGAGGCTGGGGTCTCAAGGAAGCGCTACAGGAGGCTGTGAGGAGCTGCAGTGGACTGGACCTCAGTTTAGCGCTACAGGCTCTGTGAGGAGCTGAAAATTGAAGTGACTTTGGTTAAAGTTTAAATGAGAAAATGCTGTGTCAGGGAGTCACGTAGATTAACATTGTGGCGGTTGATTGGAGAAAGGTGCAATGGAAGTACCTTTGTTATGTGGCTGTATTACAGAAGGGGCTGGCGGAAGTCCACGGCTATGAGTTGGGCGTGTTCCAGAAAAGTTTGTTGGAACTGGGAGCTCCGCTGTCATGGGTGTCTCAGCCTAAATGATGACGTCATTCAGAATACAGAGGGTGATGGCGATGACTACAGCGGAGCGAAGGCGTCACTAGTATCAGCGTTTGCTTCTTTGGAACAGTGAAGTGAGGATCTGTAAAGGAAAAGAAAAAGGAACCCAGGTTACGTAGCGAGTCGTCATGATGTGGCATTGGCCAGATGATGCTGTTTTTTTAGGGCAAAAAGGAGCCGGAAGAAAGGAATGCCGTGGAGCACTAGCGGATGTGTCTGGCAATGCGGAGGAAGCCATCAAAGGTATTGGGGAAAGTTTAAGTCAGTGACTTGTGTTCCGTATTGGTACTGCATTTCCACAAGAATGACAGTTCGGGCAGTGATCTCCATTCCTGAAGATTTTTGCTGCAGATGCCAAGGGATATGTTTCATGGAAAGGGGTGCACAAGTTAATTTTGATGGAAATGTTGTCGCACTATTGATGTTTGGAGTTAACATCCAATAATGCATATCTGTGATGATGAGGCCTATTAATGTTTTCTTAATTGGTGGTTGGATGTCTGTTGTGGGACCCTCAAGGAACCGACCAGGAGGGTGATGTATGGTTTATCACCATCTCATGGAAGGTTCTATTGTTCATTGTGGTTGGGCCAAACTTCAAGTTTGGTGAGTCATGCTATTGCCATATGGGTGAAATTCACTAAAGAAGTTCACTGCATTTGTTTGTGTAACTTAACCATGCATTTATCTACAGGATCTTACCATTAAGACTCTGCAGGCTTAAAGTATGGTATCGTGATGCAATGTTTATTGTTATTTTAAACCATTTTTAATGCTCAATTCATCAATTTGGTATGTGTGCGGTGTAGAGCATGGTGCGGGACTCATATTTGTGAGTTTTGCATGGGCTGACATGTACTGTCTAAGGTTGGGGACTAGTGGTCCTTAGTTGTACTGTGACACAAATTTGGTGGGACATGGTCCCCGAGTAGCTGGCTGTGGTAGTACACACTTTTGTGGTGAACTAGGTAGTTCCTGGTTATGTGGTGCCTTTGTATTTGGCATATGTGGTCAGACATGTGTGCAGACATTTGTGTGAGTCTGGCTAGTTTGTTGTTTGGTGTGCATGATCCAATGTTTAAAGTAGATATGCATGACTATGTTTCCTAACCTAATATTTATTTCCACAGGTACACTCGAGATCAACCCTGCACGTTTAAACTATGGACTCTTATCTGGTGTTTTTGTTTTACTGTTAACCATGTTTATACTAAAGTTGTTGTTCCGGGTGTTATGGAGTAGAATTGTGTGGGTTTCAGTGTGCAAGTCTGAGTGGATAGCATAGCATTGTGTTGGATCAAAGGATCCAATGTATGTGCTCTCTTCATGGTTTAAGTCAAGTTGTTTTACGCATTGGTGTCAAGGTTGTGTGGTACCAGTGGTGCCAACTTGAGTGAGACTTAATCAGTGGGTGTGTGATAGGGTACAATTGGTATTCTCTCATGTAGTGAGGTCAAGTTGTGTGAGGTAATAGTGTCTAGTTTGGTGTGTTATCAGTGGCGCCAATCTGACTAGAACTTATTCTCAGTGGGTGTGTTAGGCTAGGTGCTATCAGCTTTATGCAAGTTCATGCAAGTGGATTTCTGGTGGAGTGTTGTGGGTTTGATGTTGGTTGATTTTGAGTTGACATTGGTTGGGGGCTGGTTACCTGTTTTGAAGTTTGGTGGTATTGGCCTGCCACGTGGAGGTTGCTGGGTTCAGTGTATTCAGTACAATGATTGCCAGTGATTGCTAGTAGGAATGTTGTGTCTAACATGTTTTCTTTGACAGGTGACTTTAAAGTTTAAAAGTGCTGATTTCACGTGGAGATGAAACGTTTTGGCAGCATGCAATTGGCATTTTAGTTACGTTAGATTATGATAGAAATTAGCTGTCATGAGAGGTCTATAGTATCAGAATTTTGAGCATGAGTGCATGAGGCCGTAGCAGTACGTTTTGAGAATGGAGTGCAAGCTGGCCACAGTTATAAGTTGTGGCCTTTATCAGGGATGCATTTAGCGAAATGGATGTTTGTGAGTTTAATGCTAGAAAAAAAAAATGTTTAGCTGTTCCATGTAGGTAGATGAATATGTTCTCTCCACAGGTGGACTTCAAAGCTTAAAAGTTGGTGCACTATTTAGTTTTTGCTTTGACACATGTGTGATGTTGGATGAGTGTCAAAACGTGTTTTTGGGAACTGGTTCTTTAACCCTACATTTTCCCACAGGCACATTATCAGTATGGTCCCTGTAGGCTTGCATTTTGGACATTGATGGGGCGTTTCTTTTACTTGGTTACCATGTTCAATGCTCAAGTGGCCTATATGGTATGTGTGTGGGGGAATGGTGGTTGTTGACTCAGGTGCAATGCCAACGTTATAGTGTTTTAGCTCTTGCAAGAACAGTGTGGTTTTAAATTCAGCTAGAACAATGTGATATATATGGCAATGCAAATGTAAACTACTTACTGTGATGTGGCAGCAGTAGGGAGTGGTGCTGTGCATGGATTTGTACATCTAGGTGTATGGATGTGGAAGATGTGTTGTGATTAACTTTGCATGCATCTGGTGCAAGTGACTTGAATCTTGAGATGGAATGCAGGGCTTAGAATGTTTATCTATGAGTGTGTTCCAGGCTTCTCAGTTGCAAGGATGTGAGCCCTGAGAGAGGATGCCGGTGGGTGTCCTATGTCCCCTTTTACTTACCTGACTCTAAGAACTGTATTCGATGTACCTGAACTTAAGTAAATAAGTTAACAGTTCACTGGAGTGTCAGAGTCATTTATGGCCGGACCTTGAATCAAACAGTCTCCTTCCCGCTGTGTCCACTGCATTCACCATGCACTGTGGTCTCTTTCACCTCTGTCAGCTGGCTGGGAAACCTGTGATTTTTAGTCTTGCGTCTGGCAAGTTACAGTAACACCTAACAGATGTACAATTCTTCATGCTTCAAGGGTTCACTAGGGCACACCTCAAGCCCATCCTGCGACCGCTCACTTACTCATTTCATTAATTTCATGGACTACTGGAAACTGTTATTATGGGTTTTCCATGTGTTCTCTGACACATATTGAGAGGGCCATTTTCCAGTGCAGTGGTTTGACCTGACTTTTCTGTACAGATGCCATGCGCATAAACCATCACAAATGCCTTCCCTAGCGTATAACCACTCTCTTGTGGTTAGGATTCTCTCATGTCTGGGTACACCTCATACTCTCCTCTTATTAACCGTCTTTTCCATTCCTTTGATTATTAAGCTCGGGAAACCCCTTGTGGTAGCATAATATTTCATCTCTTGGACAAGCCTCTGAGCTACTAGACCATTAGGGTGGTGACTGGAGCATTAAAAGAAAAACATGACATAGTCTTTCTTCATCCGAGTCCTTCGTCTTTGGTCTTTGCTCTTATTCATCATAGTTATTCATCCCAATCCTTTGCTATCATAATCCGTCAAAGTCCTTCTCTCTTGTCAGAGATCTTTGACTTAGTGCTTCCCCAACCTCAACGTCAAGTCTCACAATCCACCTCTGTTCTGTTTCCTCTTCTTAATCATATTTATGTTTTTCCCATCATAGACCTTCTCCTTCATCATAGTCCTTCTTGCTCTTCAAAGTCCTTCAACTTCTACTTTATTGTTTACATTTTCCCCTTGCCCCTAGTCCTTCTCCATAGTCCTTCATCCTAGTCCTTCTCCTTCATCATATATTGTCATCCCAGACCATCTTCATCATAGTCCTTCTTCATTATCATACTGCTTCATCTTATCCCTTCATCATACCCCTTCATCTTAGCCCTTCTCCTTCATCATAGTCCTCTGTTGTAGTTCTTTGTTGTAGTCATTAAACTTCATAATACTTTTTCACCCTAGTCCTCCTTTTTTCTGGTCTTTATCCTTTCTCAAAGTACCTTATCTTTGTCCTTCTCCTTCATTATAGTTTTTCTTCCTAGTCATTCTCTTTCTTCATTGTCCTTCTGCGTCATAGTCCTTTGCAAAAGTCCCTGTCTTTCATCATAGTCTTTTCTCATTGTTCTGCATCAATGTCTTTCATTGTAGTCCTAGGATTGCTAAGGGTCAATGTGTGTGCCTTAAAAGCAAGACAACACAGAGCAACACAGGTTTGAATTCCGTTCCCACACTTAGAGACTGGTCTCTGATATAAAGTTCTTTCTAAAAGATGAATTTATTAATCCTTCATCATAGCCACTCACCATGGTCCTTTCCCTTTGACATAACGTAGTTCTTCTGCTTCATCCTAATCCTTCATCGTAGCCCTTCATCATCGTTTCTCTCGTAGTCTTTCTTTTTCATCACAAACCATCTCCTTCATCATAGTCCTTTTGCTCTGTCACCATCTTCCATCCAAGTTCTTCATTACAGTCTGTCTTCATTATAGGCCTATACCATATCCCTTCAACATTATCACAAACATTATCCTAGTCCTTCTCATCATAGACCTTTGTCCTCATCATTCTCCATCCTAGTATTTCACCTTAATCATTCTCTTTCAGCATAGTCCTTCATTATAGTTCTTCAGCCTATACATTTCCCTTTGTCAAAATCATTGGGCCTCATTACGAGGTAGGCAGTAGCCATGGTGCTATGAGCAGCATGGCTACCCCCTTACCACATTCCGGGTCTGGGTTGTTGGAATAGGGATTTACCGGGTCATTCCAACCTTGGAAGACCCATTAAGTCCCCATTCCGAGAACCATTCCCCATTCCCATTCGAGCCCCCATAGGGCTCAATATATATTTTTGTCTACCTGTGGCATCCCCCATGGTTCTAACCTCTCTCCTTGGCTGTTCAACCAATACCTGGCACTTCTTGCCCACCGCATTGCCGCTCTCTGCCCAAATTTTCAGTGCTATGCGGATGATACCCAGCTCATTTTCAGGCTACCCTCGGCTTCCTCCTCTCCTTCCCTCATCTCTGACTGTCTGTCTGCTATCCAGGAGTGGTGTGCCCCCAATGACCTCTGCCTTAATACCAGTAAGATCGAGATTCTACTCATTGGCACTCCCTCTCCCTCCTTCCCTTCAGCTCTCTGGCCTGCCTCTCTTAGCCCTCTTCCTGCTCCCACCTGCAAGGCTAAAAACCTCGGGGTCATCTTCGACTCCACACTCTACTTCTCTCCTCACATCTCCAACGTCTCTAAGAAGTCACACTACCAGCTGCACCTCCTCAGAGGTATTCTTCCTCTCCTCTCCTTCCCCCAGAAGCTCACCGTCTCCAGAGCACTGGTTCTCTCTAAGTTGGACTATTGCAACAGCCTCTATCTAAATCTACCTGCCTCTACTCTCCGCCCTTTGCAACTTATCCAAAACAGGACTGCGAGACTTGTCCTTGGCCTCAAGCCCAGTGATCGTATGTCTCCAGGACTGAAATCTCTGCACTGGCTCTCAGTGGCTGCAAGGATTAAGTTCAAATTCGTCTGCATTATCCACAAGGCCTTCTGGGGCCGCATTACCTTCAACTCTCACTTCCTAAATACCTTCCTTCTCGGGCTCTTCGCTCATCTGCATCCAACTCCCTCAGGGTTAGCCGCTTCTCCAAGCAACGGGTTGGTGGTCGATCTCTCTCCTCGGCTGGGGCCTCCTCTGAAACAGCCTTCCTGCCTCCCTGAAACTTATGGAGAGCCATCTCCGGTTCCGGAAACACCTCAAAACCTTCCTCTTTGCTTCTGCTTTCTCTGCCTCTTTCCCCTGCTGAAATTCCTGCCGATTCGGCACTGGTTACCTGGCCACCCTTCCTGATCTTTGGCCAGGTCCTGTCTTTGCACTCCTCCCCTGCCTCCCTGGCAACCCCCTGCACTTAGGGACTGTTTCTGTATCCCTTCAGTCCCCTTCCAGCACTTATGTCTGCTCTTACCTTGCACTTGCCACCATCAGGCCGTTTTATTTATCGTATTTATTCTTCTTTCCCATGTACTGCACTTTCCCCTTTCGCCTTCCCCCTGGCACTCTTCCCTTTGTCCGTACCCTCGCACTTGCGCGATCTGAATGACACCTGGCCTAGAAGGATAGTTGTCTGTCTTCCACTGTTTTTCCCCTCCCTTGCCGCGTTGCGCCTTGAAACACTTGTGTATAGGCGCGTTATAAATGCCATATCATATCATAATGGGAATGGAGCTAATAACGGCGCACTAATAGTGGGCCCGTTATTAGCTGCCTGGTCCCTTAGCGGCTCCCGCTAAGGGCGCCTGCTAAAACCAGGCACCCATAGTGGGACCCGCTAACGGACCTCGGAATAGGGCGGTAAGGGTTTACCGGCACAGTCTCCTTACCAGTGCCCATTAAACCTTACCGCCCACCTCGTAATGAAGCCCATTGTCTTTGGTCATAGTCCTTTGTCAGTGTTCTTCTCTGGCATAGTACTTTGTCCTAACCCATCACATCCTTTATCATATTCCTTAATCATATCATTTCATTAAAGTCCCTTTCTTTGTCAAAGTACTTCAACCTAGTCTTTCTATTTCATTATAACCCTTTGTCAAAGTTCTTCATCACAGTCAGTCTCTTTTGGGTATGTCCTTCTACATTGTCATAATCTTTTCTGCATCATAGCAATGTGTCTGACTCCTTCTCCCTCATCATAGTACTTTGTCCTAGTCCTTCATCATAATCCTTCATCACAGGACTTCATCATTTTCCTTCTCCATCACAGCCTTGGTCTTAGTCCTTTTCCTTCACCAAAGTCTTCATCATAGTCCTTCTTCTTCATCATAGCACTTCACCTGCTCACTCTCCTTTATCAGAGTCCTTCTCCTTCATCATAGTCACTTGTCAAAGTGTATCTCATTTTTCATAGTCCTTTCCTTCCTCACAGTCCTTAGCCATTGTCTTTCTCCCTCATCATAGTCCTGTGGCATAGTCTTTCTCATTAGTCATTGACCTTCTCCATCAGATTCCTTTGTCTCAATCCTGCTTGAGAGTTCTTCATCTCAGTCCTTTTCCTTCATTACAGCCCTTCATCATGGGCCTTCTCATTCATGATAGACCTTCATCCTTCTCCTTCACCCTAGTCCTTTTTCTTAGTTCTTCTCTACAGTGCTCTATTATACCAGTCTTCCATCATCGAAGTCTTCAATCATCCTAAGCAGCCCTACAGTATTGAGTAATTTGTGCCCCTTCAAAACAAACAGATAATCCAAGCAATAACAAAACATGGTGTACAAATACTCCAAACAACAAATAGAAAACTAATAGAAAACTTCAAAAGCATAGGAGCCTGCGCCCTTCTTCCACAATACTTTATGATAAGTAAAGAGAATAGAGCTGTGTCAGCCTCAATGTTAAATATTAACTAATCAGAAGATTTACTTGGACATAACAGTGCTTCTTTTAATTTGTATTAATTACTAGGCACAAGGTGATTGGTTTACAAAAAGGTATACGTCTTGGGAGGATAGCTCAGGGGCAACGTGCTCGCCTTGGAAGAAAGATGACGCCAAGCAACACAGGTTCGATCCCCGGCGCCACGCTTAGAAACCTCTGAGTATTAAGCACGTTATAAATAACCTATCATAATCATATATAGGCAGCACAAAAAGAAACCCATTGAGAATGAGAATTGTTTTTGTCATCCCTGGAGCGTTTGTCCTAGGCCTCCATCACCCTAGTTCTTCTTTATCCCAGTTCTCTTTTGACTTAGCCAGACTGTCTCTCATGTCCCGCATAGGAAACAGTTACAGATTCCAGTTCTCTCACTCTCTCTCCTCTATCACTTCATTTATCTTTTCTTTGTTTCCCCCACCACAGGGCACTTTTTCTCTCTCCCTCTTTCCTTCTCTCTGTCTATCTTCCTCTCTCTCTTTCACTCTTTTTTTCCTCTTGCTTTAAATTTCTTTCACTGGGAAGTGTGGTGTCGGATAGGGTAAAAATGACACGAGATGGAGAAGAGTTAAAGGCTGCATAGACATTGTGTAAGGGGGATGAACAGTGAAAGCATGACAGGTGATGTAATCTATGAGAATGTCCCTCTATCATGCTGAAACAACCACCCTCCAAGTCTGAATATGGATCTGTGGGTGGTGGTTCTACGTTCAGCAACTGGGAACTTCATTTGATTGGTTCAAGTACTTCATATCTGTTATTAACTGTGAAACCTGCAGGCATGGAGTAGAGCAGCTGGTTCAGTCGTCCTGCAGGTAAATGGTAAGGCATGAATGCTGCTCAATTGATTCTCAGCTAAAAATTAGAATACAACCATCATCATACATGATCTTACATCAGCTATATCTAGTATGCTTTGCTTACCTGGACATTGACAATCTTTTTGAATGGGAATGGCTACAACAATAGTATCAGGCAATACATTCCCTGCTAAGCATTGCCTCATATATCATACTAGCAGCTGTACCCGTGATTCGCATGGTAATTCCTACCAACAAAAAAATTAGACCAAGGTATATTGATATTTCATATTTTTTACATTGTCTATGCCATGGAACCTACCCACGTGCCACATTTCTGCTTTGTAGCATGTTGGGAAGTATGCTGAACATTTCAAACAGGCACACACACAAATTCAAGCATTGCGGATCGCTTAAAGAAAGGTTTAAAAAAAATATTTTGAAAAATGTATGCTTTATACTTTTTACATTGACTTCACCATCGAACCCACCCACATGCCAAAGTTCAGGTTTGTAGCATGTTGGGAAGTATGCTGCACATTTCAAACAGACACACACATATATCCACAAATGTCTCTTATTTATTATATATATATATATATATGGGTCACTCTGAATTGTTTTGCAAAGTTTGGTGATGTTTGGTGCAGGGGGGGGAAACTTATAGGGGGGGGTCCCAAAACGTCTTTTTTTCCCATAGACTGAATGGGGGAAAAACTTTGTGCACGCCTACAGCTCAAACCGCTGGATGGATTTTCACCAAATTTGCGCCAGGAGGAGGACCTTGGTGCCGAAAGCGTGCTTTTGTAAATTTGGTGCCAATCCGTCCAGTAGTTTTCTTTAAAACGTCCAAAAAGTAGGTCTAAAACAATTAGTGATATCTATGCCCGCTCCACGGTCACACTTCCCTGTTCGCTCCGTGGACAAGATACTGATTGGCTAAGGGGCTTGCGTCATGACCGTGGACCCGCAACATGTCCTCCGATTGGCTGGAGTGAGGCGTGATGTGCGTCAGATTGTTTGGATGCAGCCGACATCTTGGATCCGCCGACAGTGCGGCGCCGACCAGAGGCGAAATGCTGTTTTGGGGAGTGTTTTGGTATGTCACAGTGCTTGGGCAGGTTCACAGAGTAGGAGATGGGTGAAATACTGTATTTGTTTAAGCGGCAGGTGCTAATGATGTATTCGCCATGCCCACGCTGTCCGGGATGTTTGTAATTAGTGAAAATGAGGGGTGTCATAAGGATAGTACTTCCCTCTGTGCTGTGTGCAGGCAAGTACAAACTGTTCTAAGCACACGTGTGGTGTTAGTGAACGTTAAAATTAAGTACATGCCGTAGTTAAAATTTTTGTTTCTATGGGTGTGCTCCTGAGTTATACGCCACCCTGGGTGTGATATGCTGCGGTGGTTGGGGCCAGGGCCTGGAGTCTTGGGTGCCTGGCCAAAAGCCATGCACCCAAGACCAAATTTATACGTAGAGAAGTTATAAACCACAATGGGTGTGATATGCTGTGATAAGTATGATAAGTGTGATACGATTTATAACAAATCTTTCAAATCTTTACGCCAGTTCCTCAATCAGTATGTGAAAGGTAAAGACAAAATCAAAATGAAAGTGCTGCAAAATATGAATACCTGTATAGTGCGAAAATACACAGGATTACAAGGACATTCATTAGACTGCATTTCAGGACCTATTTGCAAAAGCACCTTCCATGATATCAAAATGATATCAACACATCATTCAAATATAAGAAATCTAGTGTATAAACTGTACAATACTAAAAGTCCAGCTTTAGAATTGGCCAATTTAAATAACACTCTTCTGCATGGTACCGTATCCAGAAAAATATTTTGGAAGTGAAAGCCACTTACAAAATGCAATGGTTTTACAACAGACTAGCAACAATTCTGCAACCTTCTATTACACACATACAAAAAGAAATACTAACATTTAAAAGTACATCCGCTGAAGTACCAAATTATGTGTATATGTGTTGCCGCAGAACTTTTTACAAAATTAACACAAAAACTATAGACGTAACATACAAAACAGAAGACAATGAAGTTTCCAAATGGTTTGAATTAGCTCTCTACCTTTTAGCAGAATACAAATACGAAGTAAGTGAACCCTTAATACTTTGCAGTTACTGCACTCTAGGCCCTCCCCACACCTACCAGATAGACATTCCTGACTGAAGTCATAAGCACTGAAGTTATAAGTAAGCATGGGTGTGATGTGATGCGGTGGTTGTGTGCACGACCTAGAGTCCACAGGCCATGCACCCAAAACCAAAATTATAAGCAGTGAAGTTATAAGCCACCATGGTTTTGATATACTGCAATGGTTGTGGGTAGGACCTACAATCTTGGTTGCATGGCCGTAGGGTGTAGGTCGTAGGTTATAATCCAAGACAAAAGTTATAAGCACTGCAGTTATAAGGCACCATGGATTTTTATATAGTTCGGTGGTTGTGGGCAGGACGTAGAGTTTTGGGTGCATGGCTGCAGGCTGTAGGCCATACACCCAAGACTCTAGGCCCTGCCCACAAGCACTGCAGCATATCACATTCATACATCACACCCATACAATGGAATGTCTATCTGGTAGGTGTGGGGAGGGTCTAAAGTCCTGGGAGCAAATTGAGCATATTCTGCAGTTAAGATGTTTCATTGTATGGGTGTGCTAATGTTTTATAAGCCACAATGATATGTGTGTGTGATATGCTGCGGTACTTGTGGCCAGGGCCTAGAGTCTTGGGGGCATGGCTGTAGGCCGTAGGCCGTAGGCCATACTCCCAAGACTCTAGGCCCTGGCCACAACCACTGCAGCATATCACAGCAATAGATACACCCGTAGTATCGCATATCGATCAGGTGGTTGTGGGGAGGGCCTAGCGTCTAGGCCATGCACCCAAGACTAAATTTATGCGTAGTGAAGTTACAAGCTACAATGGGTGTTATGTGCTGTGGTGGTTGTGGCCAGGACCTAGAGTCTTGGGTGCATGACCAACGACCATGCACCCAAGAACAAAGTTATAAGCAGAGGAGTTATAAGCCACCATGGGTTTTATATACTGCACACCCATTGATTCAAATATCTATGGCCATACATCAAAGACTCTAGGCCCTGGCCACAACCATCACAGCATATCACAGCAATAGTTAGACCCGTAGAATCAAACAACATTCAGGTGGTTGTGGTGAGGGCCTAGAGTCTTGGGTGCATGGCTGAAGGCCATGCAACCAAGACTACATTTATACGTACTGAAGTTACAAGCCACAATGGGTGTGATATTCTGTGGTGGTTGTGGCCAGGACCTAAAGTCTTGGGTGCATGGCTGAAGGCCATGCACCGAAGAACAAAGTTATAAGCACTGAAGTTATAAGCCAACATGGGTTTCATATACTGCATGCCTATAGATTCCATTATCTATGGCTATACACCCAAGACTCTAGGCCCTGGCTACACCACCGCAGCATATCACAGCTGTAGATACACCCGTAGTATCTAACATGGATCAGGCGGTTGTGGGGAGGGCCTAGTGTCTTGGGTGCATAGCCGAAGGCCATGCACCCCACACCAAATGTATACGTAGTCCAGGTGTAAGCCACAATGGGTGTGATATGCTGTGGTGGTTGTGGTCAGGACCTAGAATCTTGGGTGTATGGCCAAAGGACATGCACCCAAAAACAAAGTTATAAGCACTGCAGTTATAAACAACAATGGTTGTGATATCCTGCAGTGGTTGTGGTCAGGACCTAACGTCTTGGGTGCATGGCCAAAGGCCATGCACAAAAGGCTGAAGTTATATGCACTGAAGTTATAAGTCAGCATGGGTGTGATGTGGAGCGGTGGTTGTGTGCATGACCTAGAGTCTCAGGTGCATGTCCGCCAAGACCAAAGTTATAAGCAGTGACGTTATAAGCCACCATGGTTTTGATATGGTGTGATGGTTGTGATGGTTGTGGGTAGGACCTACAGTCTTAGTTGCATGGCCGTAGGGTGTAGGTCGTAGTTTATACATCCAAGACTCTAGGCCCTGCCTACAGCCACTGCACCATATTACTGCCATAGATCAGACGTATAGATTTGAATATGTATGAAATGTGTGAAATTATACCTGTTTAATTTGTTGACATTTGATATATTTCTTACATGACTTTAGTACTTGGAGTAAATATGCTTTTCCAATTTCTGTTATAAAAGAAAAGAGCATGTTAGTGTTTGGATTTTATAAAGACTTATTACATTGTATAATAGACATTTTAGCTTTTTTCTTACCCTCATATTGACTTTACAAACCAGTGTACTGTGCATTTTGCTCAGTTTCTGTGTTTGTTTTTGAAATCATTGGGTCTGGTATGTTTTGTTACAAATATGTGATATTCATTTATCTGTGTGGTTATTATACAATCTTGGGCAGTTAGTTACCTGTTGGCGTATTCTAACTGTTTATAGTCTTTTACTTGAATTTTTGTTAATGTTGAAGTACACATTAGTTACTAAATTTTGGCTTTAAGAAGATTAAGTACGTGTTTGTACGATTTGCTGGTAATCTCTGCTTTAGAGTAATGCTACTATCATTACATTTGAACCATCCACATTTCTTTTTAATATATGCAGTGTAGTGACCTGCATTGGTTGTGGCTCCTGCGTGGTAGATTATACCTATTGTTGTGAAGGTTTTCTTAAAAAGTGACACTTGACTGTGTGTGAATCCAGTCAGCTTGCAGTTGTTTTTGGTACCATCTGCATTGTAACGTAGAAGCATTAGTATTATGTAGTTACTATGTGTTTGTATTAGTAAGGTGGAGAGATTATCTGAATTGCAGATAGTACATAATCTGCCATGGTTTGCATTTTGTAGAAGTTGTTGAAATGGAATGGATTCACAATTAGGTATGGATACATACACAAATCGCTCATTAGGGATTTCTTCCTGTGTCACATTGTTACAGAGTGCATGTATGTTTCCACATGTATGAAATCTGAAAGATTTCATTTATAGGTATGTTTTTGTTTTCGAGTACTTGTAGTAAGTACATTAGAAATTCTTGTGGATCTTCTTGTGAGTTTATAGTGAAGCTCATCATTCCAGCACAGTAGTCCAATCCTTGTCTTATTCCGTGAACACTATACGTGTTGTCAGGATTGTTTGCTGCGTTTCAATGAAGGACTAACATTTGCAAACACAATTGGTCTGTACTGTGTAAGTAAATGTTGTTAACAATTGGTGGCAATTGAAATAATATTCATTGCTACATTTGCGTAGCAATTTACACCAGTTTCATTTGAAAATTTGAAAAATTGAAAATTTGAATGGACCAGATAGTTCTGTCTCCAAGTTATTTTTCAGAGTTTCTGTTACTTCTTTGAAGAAGTACCTGATTTACTTTCCCTAATAGGTTCTTCTTTGCTTGTGGTAATTGATGGAGTACTAGCTTCTTTTGTTTTCTTTGAAGGATTTGCAGTCAGATGCTGTTGCATTTCTATTAGACTTAGTTTTGTTTTACAACGTTTTCCTTTCTCTGGAACAGGATATGATTTCAGATGGGGTGTGTATAGTCAACGCTGTCAATTGTATTCTAAAATGCAAGGAATATCAGCGTTCACTTTACTTGCATCAAAGTTGATTAGAAATAGACTGTCAAGTGTACATAAACGTGATAGTGCTACGTAGCTCATGCCTTCTTTAAAGACTTTGTTTCCTATATCTATCAATGCTTTGTCTAGGGTAAGACCTTGGGATTTATGAATGGTGACTGCATATGCAACAGTTAGAGAAAATTGTTCTCTACGTACATACATGTCTTTGAAGAGAAGGAATCGAGCTGTTGAGTGCCCTATCCTTTTTACTTCTGAAAGTTTGTTAAAGAGAATATTGAAAAACTGAATGTTGTTGTCACGTGGGTATGTTTGAAAACCAACAACTGTACCCAGTGCCCCATTAACTAGTCCTTGCTCCATGTTAAGGTTACGTTTAAGCATTACTCTACAATTTAAGGATAATTTGAATATTTTTTCCAACCCAGCTGAGTTGGAGATTAAATTTTCTAAGGTATTTAGGGGCTGATTCATGGAATTTGTGCACTGAAAAAATGGGGATTTGTGCGCCATTCTGCCTGCAAATCCCTGTTTAACAAATGGGGATTTGCAGGCAGAATGGCGCACAAATGCCTGTTTTCCGGCACACAAATTCCATGAATCAGCCCCTTAGTCTTGTTGTGGCTTGCTGACACATCAGTAGTGTCATACCATGTACATCCAGTTTGTCTGTGGAGCAAATTTCAGTTATTGGTTGCATTTCATTTTTTAACATTGTTTCATTGAATTTGAAACAGCTTACAAGAGTTGGCATTGAGGCCATACAATTGACATTTTTCTGTGCTAATTGTTCCATAACATCAGTAGCAAATGCGTTATCACCATAAAGTGCATGCATGTGCCGGTTTTTCAATATTGCTTGTGCTTCTTGAGATAGCATACCAATTCTAATACTTTTAAAAATGTCGGCGTAAGTGAGGTCTGCAGATTGACGCATGTTTTCTCTTAATTCTCTGTATTGGAAATGTTGCCACAGGTTGACATTTCCTATGCTGCCAACAGTTTTATGGCACAGTTTGTGTCCTAAAGTTTTAAAAATAGGTTCACCTTTCACTGGTTTCAATTGTAGAAGATCTCCGAAAACGATAATGTGTTTTCCTGCAAAGAGTTCTTCGTAGTTTGTTTTAAGTACTTCTTGGAATCTGAGGTGAATCAAAGCCAACATTAGGTTGGAGACTATGCTCACTTCATCTATTAGTAGCATTTTCATTTGTTTTAATACTCTGCGTAGTTCCATTCCAGCTTCTACAGAAAGTTTGTAATATTCTAATTTGTTTTGGTGTTCTACTGGAAGGAGCAGTAATCAGTTTAAAGTGACACTGCCTATGTTGTAGGCAGCTAAACCTTTAGGGGCAGTTACAACAGCTGACAGTTTGTTGTTTGTCAATTGTTGAAGGAACTTGCTGATGATTTTGATTAAGAATGTTTTTCCTGAACCAGCTTCACCACTGACGTACAGCAGTATAGGGTTGTAATTTTGGCAGGTACATTCTTTATTTTCGTGTTGTACACCATGTGCAATTTCTTTTGTTACTTCTTCAATCTTTGTTAAGTTTTGATTGTAGTATAGCTAAGTCTTCTATATCTTGTTCATAGTGACACATGGTGTTTTCCACTTCTGTCATAGCTAATTCTGCTTCATTTGCTATTAGTGGCTGTCCTAGTGGTTCTTGACTTCCTGTTGCAGAAGGTTGATTACTGTCGGAAGTGTCCTTATCTATTTGGGCCTGGAGTTCTTCTTCGTGTTGCTGTTCATTGTGCAACATTGTTTTGTACTGCATAAAGTTCACATCGGTGATAGCACTTTCATTTGTTTTGAAAACGTCTTCATAGCAGTCATAGTTATCTAGTATCTCTTCCTCTTTTCTCACGGACATGTAATATAGTTCTTTCTGTTGAGGAGTTTTTAATGACAATTTGACATGATTGATTAAGCTTCGTTTGGTAAATTTCACTAAGCTGCCTTCACAATCTGTCACTCTTTATCTACCTTTGCTTTCTTCGGGTTTCATATTATTTTTGTATGCAACGTTTTGGGCTATGTGGTATAGACACATGCTTTCCAAAGTGGTACTCCTGTTCGGGTAGTATGTGTCCAGTAAATCGTTTTTTAAAATGTCTTGGCTGTTGGGATCATTTTGGCAATTGTTTCTATGTCCTCATATGATTTGAGAACTCTTTTTCTAGATTTAGCAGGACCAAGACTTAGCCATACTATATTTTCAGATTTTCATACAAAGCAGTACCGGTTAAATGATTTGCAGCTTCATAGGTGCCACATTCTCTATGAGAGAGCATTTGTATGCCTAGTCTGTACAATTTCTGAGATAGTGTTTTGTCTGATGATAGGTCATTCCAAAGGTCTTGAAGCTCTGTTTTTTCTGCTTTTGTTAAGTAGGCTGTAACATATCATGCAAATGCAGTGGAATTGTCTGCAATGTACTGCACATCTAGGTTTGCATTCCATAAGAGGGCAATGACTGCATTGTAATAATTGATATATTTTGATTCTTCTGTACTTTTTATGTAATACATGTTCTTAGGTGATTTACCTTTAACACTATGTCGAACTGAAGACATGAAGTTGTTCACTTCACCTGTTTCTCTAACTGGTCTAGGGAAACCAAAGCGGCATTTGGTGTAGTATTTCCCTTTGCTTTTTTATTTGTGATGACAATATTTGCCACATTTGTGTCTTTGAAATTGTACAATCTGGCCATGGAGGTCACTATGTGTCCTTTCTGAAGGGATTTCACAAGTGACATATTTTTAGATGAACTGCGAAACAGTTGCATCACTGTCCTCACCAAATTTAGGTGCATCTTTAATCCATAAAAGCATGTTCAAAATGTGGTGCTCCACTGGCTTGGTATTCTTTTCTCCAAAAGAAGTCTTGCACTTCTCCGAGGGGAGGAACAGTTTTATTACAAATAAAGTGTGGCATAGCAATGAAATGATAGTGGAAATATCTGAAACATTAACAGGATCTAGAGAGCAAAGTTCTCAAGGTGATAGTATATCTATGTTGGTTTTGTTGTTGTTTGATATGGGTAGGAAATCATGTAAATCTTCCCATGCATATTCTGCACAAGTTAATGTAACAAACCAAGTGGGCGGTCCAAGGTTTCTGATCGTACAACGTACATCTCCGTGCCGTCAGAACCAGTATTCTTTTGTACCACACGCGTTTGCAAACAGATTTGTTATACTTGAGTGTAAAACCTCATCTTTTTCTTGCACTTTTTGTATTAATTGCGTAGCTGACATATTTTGAAAGTGGGTTCTAGATTTCAATATGCGTGCAACTCCGTAACATAGGGTTGCTAGTTCACTTTCAAATAGTAGGTGGAATATGTATTCCACATTTTGTCTAAATCTGGGATCTTCAGAATACATTCGTAATGAGCGGTATTCTGATGCTGTTATCTGAGTGGGTCTATCATTGTATCTTCCTCCTTTGCCAGTAGGAAATCGCAGTGGAAAAGCCCATGCTTCTATACTTTTTTCCCATATGCTCATTGGTGACCCTTTGGTTTGTCGCATTTGGTAAGTTTCTAGTGCATCATCTATGCTATCATTAGAGTGCAATGAATGAATTGTATAATGGTCCAAAAGAGTGGATACTACAGCAGGATCCAGAAGTTCAAATTGACCAGTTTCTCATGACTCTTCAATTATTTCAATTGTTACCATTAAGCTTTCTTTGATATTTATTTGTTTGTAGTATGCATTATTGTCTTTCAGATATTGCAAGGCTTGTCTAACTTTATTTAAGTCCACGAGTTGTTGCCAAATTTTGTGTCTTTTGTTGGTACACCATTTACTAAGACAATTAAAGAATGCTCAATTAGACGTTGCACTCCTAGAGTGTGCACATTTTCTGTCAGATCTAATGGCAAATAAACTACTTTGCCACAAATGCCTTTCACCAATTCAGAGGTAGGCAATTTTGCTGTTTTTGGTTGAAGGTGTATTATTGCTTGAAATGGGTGAACTGTTTCAATTATGATGCTCTCATACAAATTGAGTTGTTACAGGGGTTTTGGTAGTGGGAATAATTACAAGTCATTTGTGATAGTACGTGAAGGAGTTTGGTTGCAGTCAAGTTTTGTAGTGCAGTAACTGCAAAGTGTTAAGGGTTCACTTACTTTGTATTTGTTTTCTGTGAAAAGGTAGAGAGCTAATTCAAACCATTTGGAAACTTCATTGTCTTCTGTTTTGTATGTCACGTCTATAGTTTTTGTGTTAATTTTGTAAAAAGTTCTGCGGCAACACATATACACATAGTTTGGTACTTCAGCGGATGTACTTTTAAATTTTAGTATTTCTTTTTGTTTGTGTGTAATAGAAGGTTGCTATGTGCAGAATTGTTGCTAGTCTGTTGTAAAACCATTGCATTTTGTAAGTGGCTTTCACTTCCAAAATATTTTTTCTAGATACGGTCGATTTCTTCTTGTAGGTATTTGGGTGTACCATGCAGAAGAGTGTTATTTAAATTGGCCAATTCTAAAGCTGGACTTTTAGTATTGTACAGTTTATACACTAGATTTCCTATATTTGAATGATGTGTTGATATCATTTTGATATCATGGAAGGTGCTTTTGCAAATAGGTCCTGAAATGCAGTCTAATGAATGTCCTTGTAATCCTGTGTATTTTCGCACTGGACAAGTATCCATATTTTGCAGCACTTTCATTTTGATTTTGTCTTTACCTTTGACATACTGATTGAGGAACTGGCGTAAAGATTTGAAAGATTTGTTAGGAATGTTACACATTGACGTACACGGCCATTTGTATACTGGACGGTCTGGTTCAGTCGAATGGAGAGGTAATTCTGAGTTTTCTGGGGATACTTTTGTAAGCAGTGTTTCTTGTTCCATGATGGTATTATTGATTTTTTCATATCCTTGTCCAATGCTATGGATGGCAATTGTGTTTGTTTGATTTTGTTGGTATGCTTCTTCATTAAAATATGGTATGGTTCGCTGGTCGTTGCGTGACTCCATTCACCTCCACAAATATTTAAGAAGTTATTTTTGTTGACATTCCATTTATTGAGAAGTTTCCTTTGTAGTTTAGTACTTAGTTTTGTTAGTGGTTTCATCCTATTCAACACTAAAATAAATAACTTCCTTATGAGAAGGATTGCACTGTCTACGAGAGCTTGTAAGATTCATTTTCTAGGGTAGGTTTTAAGGGTTGAAAATGATTTCGCTCCTCTTCTTATTAGATTCTGAAGGACTCTGTGGCGGAACATTTTTGCTAAAACACTTTTTTTACTATGGGTTCTTGCTAGTATATCAGGATTTATAGGAGCATTGTTAGCAGTAGTGGTAGCCGATTTATTGTAAAGCATTTTCTGTTTTGTGCCACATTTTCATCGAGGCAGCAACGTTTGTGTAGTTGAAGGTTCCTTTGTTTCGCTAAATGACTGTATTAGCTGCTTTGTTTCAACATTTTGTACAAACTTTGCTAGAGATGGATCCTTACTTTGGATACTTTTATTTTAATTTGCTCTATTTCTGCGTTCCTTTCTATTGACTTGTTTTTTGGTAGGCATTCTTTGGGGTCTGTTGAAAAAAAAAGGTATGGGTTGGTCTGTTTTACAAGGTATGTGTGCTGTGTGCATGCGTGTATGAGTTTGATGGGGAAGATTTTTGTGGTGGTGTGTGAATGTGCGTTGGGCAGTTACAATGAGTTGGGAAGGCTATTTTTCTATTTGTATATTATTACACTGTGCTTCAGATGTCAGTAGCAAGTAAGCCAGTGGTGAGGTGAAGCATTAATAGTGAACGTAATAGTATAGAATTAAAACAGCTATTTCTGGCACATGTGTTGGGGATGCAATGCGGTGCAAGCATACTGGGATGAAATTCTCAGTTGGATCAAAGAACTAGAGGAAGAGGAGAGGGTAAAACACCTTTTACTGGTCTTATTCGGCCTAATTGCAGAGGAAGAGAAAATCCTTAAGGCCCCAAAATGGTCTTGGGTCTACTGTTGGCCGCAAGGGCCTGCCTCACGATGAACTGGAAAAGACCAACCCTCCCCACTACGGCGGAATGGGTGAGTGTTGCCCGTAACATCTTTAGAATGGACAACTTAACTGCTGCCCTTCATGGAAACCGCACTTCTGTCGAAAATGAATGGGCTGAATTTCGTGATAAATGCATCATATGAATGATTGTGTGCATACTGTGTCAAAATGATCAGAAAAATGCATGTGATCAGCTGACTGTGCCTGTGACAAGTTGTTTTATTTGTAATAAGCCCTCCTGTTTACTGTTGTTGCCAAGGCTCTGCTAAAGACTACACTGCAAAGCAAAAGAACGTACTCTGTTTTACCTACGGACAAATGAATAGGGAAGGGGGAGGGACATTAAGTCTTAACTGTTACCATTTAACCTACACCAAGTGATAATGTTGTTTCTTTCCTTATCTTTTGTTTTATAAGTTATGTTTATATGATACTGTTGCAGTCTCCATCTGTAAAACCAATAAAACTGAAATTTCTTTAAAAAAAAAGCTATTTCTTTTGTAGTACGAACTTTCTAAGGCTTGTGTATGTTATTTGTGTTCCAAAAACACAGGGATTTGTGTGCCATTCTGCCTGTTAATCTTTGTTTAATTAATGGGGATTTGTGGGCAGAATGGTTCAGAAATTGATGTTTTTTGGTCCGCAAATTACATAAATAACCCACACAGTCTCTTTGAGGAAGAGTAAGAATATAAAGGTAGTACTGTACTTACTTCTTTTTGTGGATTGACCAGGTTTCTTCGGATATGTTGTTTACAGTGTAGATGCTGTTGATTTTCAGGAGAGCGGTCTTCACTGAAATTCTAAAAGGAAGAAGTTAGTAATTTTGTGTGTTTAAAGCAGTGATGTTAATGTACATGTTCGTTTTTCAGCCTTCGTGGGAGTATTCTCATTTGATATCTCAACACATTGTATGCGTGCATTTCATTTCACTATGTGCAGCCTTTATATGTTATTTGCAGTATGTTAGTTGAACTTGCTTCGCAAATGAGTACAATTTTCAGTTCATGAAATTCCCTTGTTTTTTTTCAGCTGTGTTGTACATAGCAGAGAGGTTTGGAAGTGGTAGGTCATTGTAGTAGATTGGAAAAATGTGCATACTTTCATATTATAAGTAGGAATGTGAAAAATCAGGAGCACCTGAGAGGGAGATGTCGCCACAGCAATCTGGAATGTTTTTTTCTCATATACAATCGCATTGGAAGTAGCATTCATTTAGGCAGAAGACAGTAAAAAATTGTGACCTTCTTTAATGGAAAATTGAGTTTTGCGCCTAAATCCGGAGAGTTGGTACGTATGTATAGGTTATGCGGCAGATAGAACGAAGTAGTGTGATTTTTCAATCAAAAATCGGAAGTCTTGCGCTTAAAGCGGGAGCGTTGGTATGTATGTATTGACTATGCAGATTCAGTGGCATTAGTTTGTTTAGATGGAATCATAAGAGTTGCACATGTACTCTGAATAAAATATTCATACCTGTACTTTGTAATCATGCCTGTGGGTATGCATGGAGCTGTAAGTAGAAATCTGCGACACTTGCACAGCAGTTTTTGTAGCAGGTGCTTTGCAATGATATGGGACTTGCATTCAGAGTGATCAACAGTACATTTGAAGTGCGGAACCTTGATGATGGAGTTAGATGTAGAGGTCTTGGATGTGATTGGTGGATGGTTGTGTGAGTGCTTAGCTGTGTCCAATGAAGGAATGGATTTGTGAGTGATCTGGAAAGGGTAGAAGGACTGGCTAAGAGTTACGTGCCGCACGGACACCGCGCTTGTGCGCGGGTAGGGCGTGCCACATACAGGGTTTTACAGCAAATCCAGCATGGAAAGGGTACTGTAGGCATCAGCCAATCAGATGTTGACATTGTTGATGTGTGTGGAAAGAGAGTGTGTGTAGTGAAGATGGCAGAGGTGGAGACAGTCAGGGTGTTGGTGCTCGGAGACATGTTTGTCCATGGTTTACAGCACTATTCTGAATGTAGGCATGTGGCAAAGAATTTCGATCTGAGAGGAGTGGAGGTGGAGTGGAGCACTGCGACGGATTGCAATGTAGAGGCAATTCCCCAAGTTTGCAGAGATAAGCGTACGATGAACAATCCCCATGTAGTAGTTTTGCACTATGGTGCTTGCCATTTGGGCTACGTGAGTTCTCCTACTTTGTTGGGAGATTTGGAACAGTTGGTTCAAGCAGTCATCACTATCTTTCCAAGTGCGAAAGTAATTTTTTCTGGCAAAATTTTTTCTGGCAAAATGGGACAACAGTTCTGTGTTTTGTCCTGATCAAAGTATTGGTAGGTTTGCAATCAATTGCGGCATGTATGCTTTCATGTTAAGAGCGCGTATGTTTTTCTGCAGCCACAAGAACATTGTTTCCAGTAATGTGACTTATTTTGAAGCAGATAGTGTTTCTTTATCTTTTTTGGGAAATACCATGTTCTTTTGGAATGTAAGGCTTGCTTTGGAGAAGGTTATGTAATGATTGTAGGAGTAAACAAATAAGAAAAAAAAAGAAAAAAATACAAAATAACAGGTATCTGTCAGGCATCTGCAAAAATACCAAAAAAAGCAACTCTTTTCAGCGCCGATCTTAAAGGGGAAAAGGGGAACACTATTTAAATGTACAGTAGTCATGCTCAGATCCTCTACATGTCCGCGGACATGGAGGTAGTCCACAGACAGAGCATACTACATACGGGGATTCTGGGGTCAAGAGGCATGCAAATGAGAATGAGCGGAGCTAGGGATTGGTCAGTAAAGTACAGTGGGTGTGTTGTGAATGGAGAGATTTAGTGAGAACGTCTTTTCCCTGAGAGGAGAACAGACAGCTATGGTTGTGTGTGCTCGAAAACAGATTATCTGGATTTTGAGAGACTCATGGATACATTGGTTGAAGGTGCATGCAGAACATTGCGGTATATCAGCAGATCTTAGATTCCCTCATATGGAAGAGCACTGGCATGGAGTGCGTGTAATGAAGTGGCTGGACTTGGTACCTCTCTGTGCTACTTTACAGACAGACAGAGCATCATCCTGATATATATATAATTATAATCCTGATATAATTATCATTCATTGTGGAGGAAACAGTTTTGTGTCTGGAATTTCTTTGCAATTTGCAATGAAGAGGGACTTGAGAAGGTCATGGACATGTTTCCAAATTGTCAAGTAATTTTTTCACAAATGTGGCTGCGTTCTTCTTTATATGGTCGACAAATCGAGAAAGCAAGGCTGTGTGTGCCTTTCTAAGAGATGTTGGTATGTCCTCTTTCAACAATGAAAATATTATGTTTCGTAGCACATTCATTTTTAGCAGGGATGGAGTCCATCTTACATATGCTGGCAATCAGATTTTTGTTCAAAATGTACAAAATGCATTGCGACCTTTTTTGCCGTTATAGTCACCTATTTTGCATTTCATGTTGAGGAATCCAAGCTTTTCAAACACACACAACACCACCAAAGGGCTCTTTTCACAGCCACCACTTACTGCCAGAGAAAAGTGCATTGGTTTTGTTACGGTTGCACCCTAAAATTTTGGCTGTCCTAGGACTGTCCGCTGACTTTTAAAAAAATGTGCGGAGGCCCACACCGTTTACTTGATAGTTCCTTTTTTAAACTGAGAAAGGCGGCTCTGTAAAGAGCCTTTTTAAAATGTTTTGTTGTTTTATCTTTTTTTTGATTTTTTTACACACGACACACTAGGAGAGGAGGGAAAAGGAGGGTAAGGAAGGGACACGAACCACAGGGATAAGAAAGGGCAGGTGGAGAGAGAAAGATGTAGGGTGGCCCTTATTTAGGTAGGTAGCAGGTCTTCTGATGCTCCGAGACCGAAGTCTCGAAAGCACTTCAAAGACTCTCCCCCATGCACTGTGCCGAAGTACATACACAATATTGTGACCTTTGAAAGGTAATGTCAACAGCATTGCGAATTGCCTGTGAGGCAGCTGGAGGGATGCGCTCTCCCACAGAGAGCATGCAGAACATTGCATCTCTTGTGGAGAGAGGATCAGATACGGAGGATGCTGCAGAGGAACTCAACCTACTACGTTCTTTACATGGTACCACTTTGCGAATGTCCGCACCGTGGAACGAAGTTAGGTGTCGCTTCATGGTTGTCGTACCAAAGCTGTACGCACCAGGTCTCCCACGACTCAGCACCAAATTGCACTTTTTACAGGCGACCAGGTTTGCACATGCTTTTGGGACGTTACCAAAAATGGTAAACAACCGCCACACCCACGAATCCCGGCGAGTGGCAGTAGTAGGGAGTTCCCCCACCTCATTCTCTTCTTCCTCGCTCTCTACATCCTCACGCATATTTCCCTCGCCAGGCCCTTCAGGAGGTGGTGTTACACATTGTGGGAGGTGGTCACTATGGGCTCGCAATCGATTGTGTGGTACTCTTCTCTACGCGACTCCCGAGAATCCTTCTCAAGATGACTTCTGTTCTGAAAGTAGCGGTCTAGACTCTTCACGTTTCTCCGAGACGTTCCGGCCTGCTCACGTGATCCTTTATCAAACACGGAAGCCGGCAACTCCTCGCGTCGCTTCTGTTTCTACAGACGCTCCGTGAGTTCGTCTCTAGGGATTTCAACATCTCTGCCTCTACCATTTGCCTTTCGACTAACCCTGTAACCTTTTTTGTCTCTCAAGCTCTCATCTCCAGACTCTCGCTCCCATTCCGGTCTTGCTATCTCTCGGGATTTCTCATCAAGCCCAGATATCCATCGGCGTCACGATTACGCCAACCCTGCTTTCATCCTTGCTGAAACACCCAATAGCTGTAAGTGCCATAAACTCGGAACTCCGTTCCGTCTCTCCCGATTCAGATTCTGACTCAAGTATTATTTCTTTTAGAGCTCTCGTCTCCCGATCTCTTCTCCTTCGAAGCCCTAAATCAATCATCCTCTCCTTCACTCCGCTGGTGAGAACCCTTTTACTGTGCCATTTAATTTCCACTACCCATTCCCTTCTTTACGCTACTACTCTGATCATTTTCCTTTCGTTCATCCAGACGAAGCCTTCCTGCCCACAGCCACTCGTAGAAGACATTCATCAACCATCCGGATCCACAACACTTCCAGATTCTACCAGGGTTTTCTTCCCATTCCAGGGTTTCCCTGGCTACCCTGTTCTCTCCCCTGGTTAATCCCACTTCGGGTCGGAGAGGACAGGGCTGTCCTAGGGTAGCTTTCACGGCTGCACTTGGTTGTTTCCTGGCGGTCTACTCGATCTGTCAAGGTGAGATCTTTCAAATTTTGCTAATTATTGTGGGAAACAGTATCGAGATTACTGTCGTAATTCCATTAAATAAAAGGTGGTGGCATTGGAGGGTTTGGGGGTGGTGCTGAGGCTGATGTAGCAACAGCAGCCATGGATGCCATTAGGGTTGGTGAGATAATCTCCACTAGAGCACTAAAGGCAGCAAAACTCAATCTACAATCGCCAGAAGTACAATGAAGATAAGCTCAGGGGTGTCATCAATGACATTTCTGATGTCATCTTTGATGTCCTGGGTGTTAGTGTGAGCAGTGCGCAGTTGAGGCGCGAGTTATGGTTGCGTAATTTACCATAACTTGCGAATTTCAGAGGTTTTTCGGTTTTACTTGGAACCATAACGTCCTGTTAACAAAGTTTTTTTTACTGAATTTTACATGTTTTTAGTAGGGCACCTTAACTATAATGTCCCGTTAACAAGGTTTTTTTTACTGAATAGAGAGATATGTCTACTTGTAATTTCTAGGTAGTACATTCCTACTTTTTTAGCCCTGTATCAAACACACTGTTGGGTGTTACATCCTTCAATTGGACTTGTTTAAATCCCATGGTAGACTTAAAAGGGAGAATTCAACATCCAGTTTCCCAAATCTCGTGCGGAATACCGAAACACTGGTTTCCACAACTGCATTAAGAATGACTGTGACTACAAAATAGAGTAGCAAGCGGAGTGAGGATAGGAATGAATGTAAATTACTTCCTTTTCCTCCCTCATCAACTTAATTCATAAGAGAGAGGCACACTTGTGAGTCTCTCTCTGTACCCCGGAAACGTTTTTCTCTCTTTCTTTCTTTTAGAAATGTTTTTTCTGAACTCATGTAAAAATGATTAATGTATGTGAGAATCCATTCGTATGTATTATTGAATAGAAGGGGTTTGTTTTATGTGTTATATTTATGACATAAGTGATCACATGTTTTTATGTGTGTTTTATAACAAAATTGGTTTAATAAAATTGTGAATATTGTGAAGGTGTAAAAAAAAATTTGGAACAGATTTTGTCCATCTAGAAAACTATGAAGCAGATAAACTTATGTCTGTCCTGTTGCACACTTCTACCCTGATTCATGGAATTATTTGCGTGTAAAACGCACATTTGCGCACCATTCTTCCCGAAAATCCCCATACCTCAAACAGGGATTTTCTGGCAGAATGGCGTGCAAATGTGCATTTTACATGCACATAATTCCATGAATCAAGGAGTTGGAGATATAAGAGAGGGGTAGTCGATCTTGAGGTTGTTCTTTGCCATGTAAACTGCACCTTGAGGGTGTGTGTTAACATTATTGATGATGCCATGCTGGATTCTACAGAGATTGAATGCATTTTATGCGCTTCCATAACCTGATTTGCAGGATGATGGCTTTGTGGCTCTGCCACCAATTTGACATTTTAAAAATATTTAATCAGCCATCACAGGTTAACAGCTCATATAATACTAGTCTAAGCATCAGCCCTCCATCCTGCCTTTTCGTTGAACTGGATCTTGTTTTTGGGGGTTAACAAAAATGAATGCCTATATACGTACAATTCAAATTTGAAAAGCTTTATAAACTTAGTACACTGTGTTTCATGACAACTAGAAGTAGCAATGTGTTTATGTAGCGCTTAAGCCTTCCTCGGGCAGCTACTGAGAACATTTGGGGATGGAGCAGCAAGAGGGAGTAGGAGGGTAGGAAGAGGGCAGGGAGATAGGGTATGCGGCAACATCCACCCCATTATGTTATGTATGCTGCTTAATACCACATTATGGCTCTTTCAAAGCAATCCTTAGGAAGAGGGAACAAAGTAGCGTAAATGTCAGCAATGGAATGTGGAAAGGGAAGTGGTGGGTGTTGCAATGGAATATAATTGGTGGCAGGCTCTGTTAGAATTTAGTCAGACAGTAGACTGAAAATGGGAATAGGAAGAGTGATCAAGCGATCATAGACAAGGAAGTCCCACCTACGCCTTCCATAACTCACCCTTTACTGCATGCATGGAGCGGGAGAGTCAACTCTACAATGAAATCCAGAAATAGTGAGCTTGGAGCCCTGAAGAATATATACCCCTTCATTTCCCTAGGTAGACTGGGCTTCTGGGACTATGATATCAAGGTTCAAAGATGGGTACCTTAAACGGTACTTATGGAAAAACATTGACACTCTCTCTGCAGAATCCAGAGGACAAGGGCCTGACCCTAGGATGCGTGGGTGCTGCACCACAAAGGCTCCATTGGTATGGTTCAAGTCTGCGACACTACAAAGATGTTATGAGCCATTAAAAACTCCTTCCTCATCTTCAAGGACATAATCAATGTGAAGGTGGTAAACCTAGAAATACATGGAGTTGCCCTATGCATCTCTAATCTCATTAGTGTGCCAAATTCCATGAGGGATTTCTCTCTCAAGCTCACATTTTCCTAAATCGCACCCTTTTTAAAAACTAAGAAAATATATATCATGTTCTCTGCCTTCCCAATGCACGGAAATGATGGTAACCAGCAGGGTGGCAAGTGCAGGTTAAAGTGCAGACAAGGGGTGTCTGATAAGTACAGGTAAGGGGACTGTAGGGTTACAGATACAGACCCAAGTGCAAGGGTTGCCAGGATGTAGTGCAGGTGTGTGGCTGGGTGGGTAGGGACCTGGGCCCGAAAAACAGAGGGTAACCAAGTGCCCAGTGCCGAAGCAGACAGATCGACAGGGGAGAGGAAGAGCGGAGGCAGAAGAAAAGAGGAAGGTCATGAGGTGCTTCCGGAACCGAAGATGGTTCTCCTCAAGTTTCAGGGAGGCAGGGAGGCTGTTCCAGGGGGAGTCCTGTTAAGTGTATAGACCCACGTTCAAGTTATTATGCTCCAACATTTGGTGCTGGGGGCTTAGAAATTTCAAAATGGCCAAAAAGCCCACATTTGCGCCAGAATCCAGGAAAACCGAGCAGTTTTTGCACACACCAAAATGGTTGCCTGACCCGCCACCCACCAGGGCGAGCGTGATGGGCCAGAAGCACCATGAGTGAAACGTGGTGTCAAAGGAAAAACAGCAGTGCCTGTTAGCTCAAAAAGCGCTTTGAAATCACCTTTGTTTCTCTAAATGCAAGCTCAAAATGCCTATTTCAAACATTACAAGATATTCAAAAATCTTACTGAACACCAGTAGATGTCTGGTAGAATGAAGTCTTGTGTGCCTACCAAATCAGGAAAGATGAAGAGCCTAAACTAATGTTCATAACACAACTGGCTGAGCTGTGGATGTCAGCAGCTTAAGTGAAATGGGATTTAAAGCCACTAAAATCAAAATGTTTCAAATAAATGAGTGACCTACTTTTGAGTGTCACTTAGGTTGCAACTGCTTAAATTTCATGGTTTTGAACTTAGAATCAGCGTTCTAGCTGCATGTTTCAAAATTGTAAGTTTGATTTGAATGAAGAAAAACTGGAACAAAAGTGACATTTGGCTGAAGGATGGCTTAAAGAGATTGAATTTTGCCAGACAACTACCCCCGACAGGAGTTGTAACTTGCCCAGCAACTGCATTCACAGGCCTGGCTGCATTCTGCTGCCCCCACCAAAAGGAGATCACACCTCTCTGATTGAATCAGGGGAGGAGTACCTGTGAGCCAGCTTAGCTTGGAGGAAGTGGACAAACCAGAAATTCCCCCATGTGCCTTGGGAAACCACACCCCTCTGGGCCAGAGCATACTTTTAGAAAGATGGATAATTCATAGTACAACATTTTCAAGATTATATAAATAATATCATTATTCCTGTGATTTTTCTGTGCACATTTTAAGAGGTGTTAGGACTCTGTGGTATGTTCTGGGGGTAGTAGGAGAAAATAGAGTATTACTCCAAGTATCTGTATGTTAAAAATCTGACACTTCATCATCTGATGCCCATATTCCTTGCGCACATTTGTGTAAATTCTGGAAAAGTTTAGAGGTTGTGTTCTGGATGAAAAGTGCAGAATTCTGTCAGAAGTGGACATGACATCTTACAAAGACAGGTATCGGATGGTTTAGTGCTACAGAAAATATTTTAACTGGACATATAATATTAGAAAAATGGTACAATAGATAAATATGCATTTGGATCAAAAATAGATTTGTGTGTCAAGTGACCAAGGGAAGAATTCTCTGACTCATAAACATACCTCATCTCGATGACACTCCATTTCCTTACCCCAATCATGGGAGAGAGGAGAACTTGGCCAATAATAACTTGTGAGGGGCAGGCTTAGTTATGCCCAGGCACACACCCACTTTCAAAAGACATAAAAAGAGCCACTGAGACCCAGGTAGCAACCGCTCTTTCCATTTTCTTGCGAAGCACTTTGCCGGACCAGAAAATATCCAGACAGATCCTGAGATCCAGAACTTAGACTCCAGAACTTAAAGCAGAGGGGCCAATCCACAAGCTGAATCCTTTTTAGCAGGTCTCAAAATCTTTTGCAACCTGATAGTCAACAGCCGGGCAAGCTGTTTGATTCTGGCTAGAACACTGTGCCAGAACCCAGAAAGCAGAGCTGTATCCAGACCGCCGTGTAGCGCCGATAGAAGACCAGACCCAGACCAGACCACTGTGCACTGCCAGAACTTTTGCTAGAACCAGAGATCCAGACCAGCAGAGCAGAGAGAACCGCAGCTAAACCTGTTGACCAGATCTGTGACAAGGCCCATTCCTTCCAAAATTAGGAGTGAGTATCCAGCCAGAGCTGTGCAAACCAATCTCTTAGTTTGAAATGATCTAATTCAAACCATTTCCACCTATTTAGAACTGCAAAGAAATGGTGTGTCCATTCTTTGATTCAAACCTGTGAAAGTGTCAATTGTCATTCTGAGCTTTACTTTCATTTTGAGAATCTACCTCCACTAAATTGTCCGTATCTTTTGAACCATACGTTTAACTGTCATCTTAAAGCTAAGAATCTAAGCTTTCCAACAAGCCCAAACCTCCTTATAGTTTTCCGTAATCGCGCTCGACGCACTCGGAAAAAGTGCAGCGAATTGCAAATTTGACTCAAATTCTTCACCTGTCAAAACCAGCTGACTCTTGCTTGCGTTGCTGAAATTCGTTTTCAACCTGATAATCCCTCATGAATCATTGATAGTGTTGACCTGAACCAATCTTAGGTAGCTATCACCTACCCTGAATCTCCTATAGGGAATTGAAATCATTTTAGCATATTTTTCACTTCATTGCAAATCACATTTAAAAGTATTTCGGCCAGTTTAAAAGCATACCGGTTGCTCTAAGCTTGCCAAGGGGGAACTAGAATTTGTATTGCATTTGATTATATTCCTGAAAATTGTGTGCTCCCCTTCCATCTCTTTATATTGCATAGGGGGGGAGTGAATTGCCACAAGGGGAAAAGTGATTATATTATCTCTTGTTGAAACCATATCAGTTTATCCCTGTGCTGCATTCTGTTCCATCATTGCATTTCCTTGAAACCATAAAGTATTCTCAGCTACCTTATCCTTTCTATACCAACTCCTAAGTGATTAAAAAAAATGTGTGCTAGTGTAATATTATCCATTGTTGATCACTGTTATATTCATAAGTGTGCTATCAAATATTAATTTATTTATAAAAGTGTGATATATATCTTGTTTAATTTTTCAATACATCTTTTAACTTGCAAAACAAACCTACTTCTTGGCTCAGTGAGGTCAGGAGGATCTCAAGAGAGGGGCGTTATATAAGGGTTTATTATCCAGATTTGTGAACTACTCATAAAAATATATAAATGAGGGCTTTCATTGGGCATCCCAGACTAGGCACTGACTTAGTTGGAGTACTGAATTTAAGTCACTTAACAGAGTGGGGGCTCAAGCCGGGACGTCTGGATTAGAACTACCACTTGTGCAGTTTAATACAGTGTGCTAACTGACAGGATACATAAATCCTGTTGGATCACCACGCTGTGGTACACTGTAAAAGCATCCCTCAAAAGAAGGACGCTCTAAGGAGACGGTCTGTTTTGAAAAATAAATCACTAACTTCTGTAAATCAGGAAGGAAATCAATTTCCAGAATGACGACCTTGGTAGATATCAAAATAGCCAGAGGGCACCTCTTACATAAGCTATTTGTGAGAGGCAAATGGACGGAACAGGACCAGACGGTGTGGTTGCAGGCAATCGCACCCCAGATCACTGCAACAGGGTCTGACCTATGGAGAGATCAGGGTCCATTACATGTGGCCCTGAGTGAACTATATATAGCCCCTAAAGCCAAAGATGAGCACGACAAGATTGTCAGGGTGGCGGCATATTTATATTTATATATGGCAGCCATACAGGACACATGTGCTGAAGGCCAAGATCTGGCAAATAGGCAACAGATGGCATTAGAGAAGATCCAATCTGACCTGGTCTCTTAGGAGCAGAGGCTGCACAGGAGCCAGGAGTCAGAAAATGAGAGTAGACAGTATCTCATTAAAATCAAATAGGATATGGGTATCCTGCAACAGGAAAAGTCTGACCAGGATACCAGATTTCTGGCCTTGCAGAAGGAGTACCAAGATGGTCTGGACTCCCTACTGCAGAGCCAGAAAAAGCTGAAGCAACAACTAGACTTCAACAGGGCATGCACAGAGCTAGAGAGAGTGAAGGCAGGGAGCAACAAACTGATTCTGAAAAACCTGGATACCCAGACAGAATTTGAGGAAGAGCGGCAGGAAGCTGGTGCCTTTCAAAGGCAGAGGGACGACCTGGCGGCACAGATGCAGGCTCTTAGTCAGGAAAGGGACACCTTAGGCCAGGAAGTCTGCCAATTAAATGAAAAAATTGAAGAAAATCACTTGGCCCTTCAGGGACTGGGTGACCTCCAAAAAGAGCATCAGAACTTGTTAGAGCACACCAGAAGGGTGGAAGATGCTCTAGCAAGAAAGGAACAGGCCAGTAGGGTTGGGACTCAGGAGGTAACCCTCCTGCAGCAAAGATGGGTCCAGTACTCCAGGACCAACCTGGAGGCACAGAGAGAAAATGAGGCTCTCTACCAGGACAATGATAGGCTCCAGCAACGGGTAGCCATACAGGAGAGACTGATCGAGTCTATTAAGGCCTTGGTTGAGGAACTGAAAGCACAGGCTCTTTCATTGCAACAGAGATCAGGGGCTGATATAGATGAAGTTCGCTGGGAAAGGGAAACACCTAAGCATAACCTCAGGAGCCCTAGTACCAGAGGCCTTCACCTCTCCCAGTCCCTGGACTCTGCCACCCCCATGTCCCCTGCCACACATGAGCCCAGGGCCACGGGGATGGCGGATTACTATCCAGCCAGAAGTATGGGGCTCATAGGCCAGTACCACCCAGGAATGGATGGGCAGGCATCTGGGTATGGGCACCCAAGTACAGTGAAATTTAGTGGGGAACCCCAGGAGAGTAGGCCCACTAAGGGTATCCTAAAAACCTCGACCCAGTTAGGTCAGTGGGGGGGGTACCCATCAAATCCTGGCAGCAAGGACGAATCTGAAGACTCCTATGAGCGTCACAGGACATAGGAGACCAGGTCCCCACATTCTGCCAGCCATTCCCAGGCTCGCAGAATCCGGGAAAACCTGGAAGATCAGTCGGGCACCTCTGGGAGCAGTGCTTCTGAGTCAGAGGATGAATGGACCAGGGTTACCCGAACCAAAAAGGCTAATAAGGCAAAAAGGGCCTTGCTTAAGGACCCCTTAAAACAGGTGAAGGCAATAAGGAGTGTCATCACCCCGTATCACAAGAACGCCAAGTATTCTGTTTGGGAACACTTGGAGCTTTACGAGCAAATGATGGAGACTTTCCATTTGAAGGACAGCAGTAGCGCATCCAGTATGTAAAATGGACATTCTCCCCAGAATACTCCAGTTTGTTTGCGGGGCTGGAGGACCAAAACCATTCAAGATGGTCCACATATAGGACGGCCATCTTGAAACATTTTTTTGTCCACCGGAACCCCCAAGAGGCTCGCAAGGCAGCCTATAATTTACAATCTCGGGAGGATCAGGCCCCACAAGAATTTGTGCAGGAGTTGAAGCATGCCTTTGCGGAGACTACTAAAAGGGTGCGCACGGACAGTACAGAGTTTGTAAATACGTTTTTCCATGCCTTACCCAAATACATAATGACCCAGCTAGTGAGAGATTTTCATGAGAAAAGGTCACTAGACTGGGTCATTGAACAGGCTACCCGGATCTATGAGGTGCAGAAGCCCATAGAAAACTAAAGTAATGCGCAGAAAAGCCCCAAATCAACCAGCACCCCTGCTGCTGCTAAGGTGGCAGAGGTAAAGGTTTCCCCCATTTTAGATTTGGAGATGGGGGGGCCTAAAAAATTGCCTGTGCAGAATAACTCTAAGCCCAGAAGGCCCTCGGGCCAGTCACAAACAGGGAGTCAAGGAGGTAGCCCCACAAATGGGATCCCTCATTCCCATGATAGTCCCTGTTACAAGGGTAACCAACCCATCCTGGGTTATGTGTGGACTCCTCCGGCCCAAGGGGGGGATCCAGCCAAGCACCTAACCCAGGGAACTCCCCTCCTAACTTCCCACAGGAGGGCAGAAATTCACCAAACCCTGAGCAGAACTTTTTCCCCAGTTATCCACCCAACTTCCAACCCCAAAATCATCCGTCCTTCTTTCCCCAATTCCCTGGGTCCAGACCACCTAATCCGGGAGAGGGGAGGCCAAGGGTGGAGGGGTACCCAAATCTTACCAACCCGGGGTACTACCAGTGAAGTGATAGCTACCGTTCCCGGGATCAGCCCAGGGGAGAAAATAGAAACCCGTATCAGCCTGAGCGGGTTTCACAGTTAGAACGCCAGATCCAAAGTATGGCACGGGATCTGGGTCACATGCTGAGGGTGCAACAAACCCTCAGATGAGCATGCCAGCGCAGAATGCCCAAACTCCGGACCTGGTGCTCCAGAACAATGACGGGGGCAGCACCCAGATAACCCACCGGTTCCCAGGGAGGAGGCACAAAGGGAAGGGGGGTGTAAAGCCTTGGAGGAAGCTTCCTTCCCCACTTGTAAACAGCTCCTGGAAACCCAGGAACCGTAAAAATCTCCTACCCCTGAAAGTCTGCCACCCAAGGAGCAAAAAGGAGGTAGGAGAAACAAAGGACCCAAACAGACCCAGTTTGTGGAGGAGGTACAGATCTTCCAATTTGAGGGAGAGGGATCCTCAGAGGATCCTGGGAAAAGGATCTTCTCCTTCAGAGATGGGGGAACTCCTTCCAAAGAAAGATGGGTCCCAAGGGATTCACATCCGGACTGGGTAGATGTGGGGACTGAGCTAGCGCCGCCCATCATCTCATCCCTGAACCAACAGCATCAGAATCCACTTGCTCAAAACCATTCTGGTGACTGCCTCCAAAAAGGGGGCGCGGCCCAGGACTGGAACCAGGGGAACTCGAACATCCTATTTCAGGTTGCCAACTTTTTCTTTCAGATCCTCATGACTCGCCACAGAATTCTGCCCAAATCTCTTCTCTCGCAATGTCCAAAACTAAAAAATGAGCCCACCAGTTGTCCAAAAATGTGCATTATCTGTGCCCCCTTGAGGAGAAGGAGGGAAGATACTATGCCCCGGTACAAGTACAGGGGCAGGGTACAATTTTGGCACTGGTAGACACTGGATCCCAAGCTTCTCTTCTGTCCAGAAGGGCCTTTAATGAACTAAATGCAGGTACGGGGGATAGTTACCATATTCCTCTCACCTCTCTTCCTGGACAACTTCAGAACTTTGACAGGAAGGAAATTACCGTTGAGGGGACTGCGGATTTGGACATTAAAATTGGCCGACACAAGGTGAAACACCCGGTCATAGTAGTGACTCCAGAGGGCACCCCTTGTTTACTAGGGAATGACCTCCTGAGAAGGTTGTCACCCCTAATAGATTGCGTAAACAAGGTCCTCTGGACCCAGACTAGCCGACCAATAACATTAAAACAGAGTGTCAACCATGTTAGTTTAAACGGCACATGCCACATGGTTGAACAAAAATCTGACCAAGTAGAATTTCAATTCCAGAACAACCAAATTCCAGACGTGACAGTAATAGCAGTAGAACAACAGACTGGTGATGGGGGGTCCTCTCTATTTCTGAAAATCAACCTTCCTTCCAGTTTAAGGTGGTATTCCACACTGGAAGGAAACACTCTGAAATTCCTTACTTATCCACAATCAGACATTCCCACTCCAATAGTCCAGAAAGATGTGAAATCAGCTCAGAGCCTGGCTGATATTCAGCAAATTGGAGTGCAGTTGTTCATCCCTGTTCAGTTAAATGATGGGAAGGACTCTTTTCTCGCCCGAGTGTGTGTGAACAACGGTAGGAGCTTCATCAGCGAAGCCATGTTCTGCCAACTCCCAAAAGATCCAACCATTCCCACATTCAAACTGATAGACAAATGGGAAATGGACCTGGAAACACCCAATTCCAAACATCTCCTGCCAAGCAGGTGTATGCTCAAAATCTCCATTGGCAACAAGAGCATAGTCCATAATTGTTGAGTCGTGCGAGACATCACTGCCGCCTTTTACTTAGCCAGCGATATTCTCAATCGCTTTGCCATTAGTTTGGACCTAATAAACTTCAAAGCTTGGTCCCGATTAGGGGATAATCCCATGGGCTTTGATGATCCAGAAAAAGCATTTAGGTCGGCTCATTTGCTACCTTATGCAGTGGAAATTCAGATTAAAGAGGTAGTCACCATCCCAGAAAGGACCTGACAATTCTCCCTGGAAGTGAAAGTTAAAAGAGGACAAAAATTGAAAAACCCTGATGCTTACATTCATCTAAATGCTTCTCTCCAACAGCAAGGGTTAGGGGTAAACCCAACACCATTAGTCAACATAGAACATGACACCATTCCATTAGAGGTGGATAACAGCGACTTAAGGAGTATTACTCTAGCCGCAGGCACCATTATTGGAATGGCAGTTGATGACCGACATTTCTCCATTGATTTAGGAAATGAACTGTTAGGACAAATCCCCAAGGACTGTTTTGACAATGACAGTGATGACAATACAATAACAGACAGGAGTTTCACCCGGCATGGGGGGAACTTCCTGGTGTACACTTCTTGCCCTTATGGTAAGGAAGATGTGACTTGTGACTTCAGGAGGGATGAGGTGATTTTCCAGGTCCATGAGGGCTGCCTTTCCCACCTGAAGCCTCCAGTCCAAATCAGCACTCTGACCAGGGACTTCTCCACCCAGCTGGAGGAGGCCGCTGAGATAGCAAAACCAGAAGTCTTTCCAGGTTTCAGGCAGATGGTGGAAGAGAGAGTCAACCTAGCTGATGCCTGTGTGACTCTGGAACAGAAGCAAAAGTTGAAACAAGTTTTCTTGGATTTCCAAGATCTCTTTGCGGTAGACTCATATGACTGTGATCGCACCAACATCCACACAACAACAATTCCCACTGACCCTGGAATGACTCCAGTGTTTGTGAAGCAATATCGTTTACCTCTCGCATCCATGGAGTCCCTTACTGAAATATTTAAGAACCTTGAGTCCCGGGGAATAATCCGTCCAGTACACAGAACCTTCAATAATCCGGTGCTGGGAATATTGAAGCCAAATGGCAAGTGGAGACTCTGTGCCGACCTTAGGGAACTCAACAAATGGGTCCATACTTCCTGATGGCCTCTGCCCTACATTGACCAAGGGCTGGCCCAGATTCAGGGGTCACAGGTATTCACAGCAATAGACCTGACCAATGGATACTGGACCGTGCCTGTCAGTAGGGAGGACCAATACAAGCTGGCTTTTACCTTTGGGGGCCAGCAGTACACATGGACCCAAACGCCCTTCGGATACCTCAACTCCGGCAATAAATTCAACATTTTCCTACTTAAGGCCATGCCCGACCTGGGTGCGAGGGGTAACCTGGCTTATGTAGATGATGTCCTCATCAAAAGTTCATCTGTGGAGGAACACATAGCAGAGATCCGTTATGTTCTGACACAGTTGAGGGCCGCCGGAGCAAAATTTTCCTTTCAGAAAGCACAGTGGTGTAGAACCCGTGTTAATTTCTTGGGGCATGAGATTACTCCACAGGGTCTGTGTCCCCAGGAAAAGAAAGTGGAAGCACTTCAGAAAGTGAAGGACCCCACAACTCTGCGGGAACTAAGGAGCCTCCTTGGACTGACTAATTACAGCAGAAAGTTCATTGAGGGCTACACAGAGAACACCAGACCCCTGATTCATCTCTTGAATGGGGGGGTCAAGTGGGAATGGGGTGCAGAACAATCTGAGGCAGTAAGACAGCTCAAAAGAGGCCTCTCACAAGCGCCTTGCCTAGCTTACCCTGTCAGAAACAAGGAGTTTTTCTTGGAGAAAGGGTTCTCTAATACATGCTTGACTGCAGTATTATATCAAAAGCATGACAAGGTCTATAAAGTGATCTCCTATGCAAGCAAAACTTGATCCTCTGTGGAGGAAATATTCAACGATTGTGAGAAAGCACTCCTGGCAACGGTGTGGGCATTGAAGAATTAACGCCCGTTTATTCAGGGGGAACACATCATAGTGGAGACTCCACACCAGCCTCTGCAATATCTCCAAAGTGACAGAATCTGGGCCGGAAATGTGAGTAATTCCCGAATTACTTCCTGGATTCTGTCAATGCAAGGCTTTCCCGTGGAGGTCAGATATGGCCAAAACAAGAAGAGTCCCCTCACGCAAGGTCTGGCTGACTTGCATGATTGTGCCAGAGAAAACTGTCTCAAGGACGAAAGTCTAAAAATCAAGGACAACATGGAGGCATACCTTCATTCCCCACACAAAGTCTTTGAAGAAGACAAGTGTGAGGGAATGCCCACTGTCTATGTGGACGGATATTCTTACCATGTTGACAACAATGGGGAAAAAGAACTAGTGGCCGGCGTAGGGAATGCATGGGTGAATGAGTCCCCAGAACCCTCCGCTGGATACAAGATTGGTCCCCGAAGTAGTCAGGTGGCAGAGTTGATGGATGTGCATCAAGCCATCCTCACTGCTGTCCAACATCAACTCCACGAACTGGTCATAATCACAGATTCAGATTATGTATGGAACGGCTTTGTGGAGCACCTAGTTAATTGGAAAACCAGAGGCATGTTATGTGCTAATAACAAACCCTTGAAACATGGGAAGTTAATTCAAAACATTGATGATCTGGTCACCGTGAATGGGATGACCATCTACTGGAAGAAGATCAAGGGTCATTCCAAAGTAGAGGGACCAGACAAAACTGGAAATGACTTAGCCGATCAGATGGCCAAAACCGGGGCCATCCAAGGGAATCTAATAGAGATTTAGTCCCTGTTGGGGGAGATCCAGGTCACTGCTATCACTAGGTCCAAGACAAATGCTCATGATGATCTTTCAACTGCACAATGGAGTAAGGAGACCCCAGATGCTGATTTGATTATGGCTCAGAAGGGGGATCCAATTATTGGTAAGTTTTACCAACACATTGAGGACCCTGAGAACTTTCCCCTGACGGATACTGATTACATTGAGAAAGAGGACCTTAGAGTGTTGTTGAAATGTCCAAAAATGTTTCGAATCCAAGACGGTTTATTGGTAAGGAAATCCCAACCTGGCCATGATCAGTGGGTGGTCCCTACCTCATTCTGAAGCCTGGTGTTAAGTTACGCCCATGATGCGGCCACCGCCGGTCACAGGGGGTTTCATAAAACACTTGAGATCTTAAGAGAGGTTGCATACTGGCCACACATGGGGCAGGACCTCGACCAATACTTGAAGGGGTATCTTGTGTGTGCACAATTTCAGCCAAAATCCCTCACACATCGTGCGCCTCTCCAAAAGAGGGGATGACACTGCCATGGTCAGATTTGCAAGTCGACTACATAGGGCCTGTGATTCGCTCCTCTAGGGGGAATAAGTACCTGTTGACGGTGACATGCTTATTTACTAAATGGGTGGAATGTCTCCCGGCCCCAAACTACAAGGCAGAAACAGCAGCTGCCCTGATGATCAACCAAATCTTTTCGCATTTTGGTCTACCCCAAAGGATTGAGTCAGACAGAGGTAGCCATTTTACCAGCGAAGTAATGACTAATATGTGGGAGATAATGGGGGTTAAAAGGAAGCTACACATTGCTTACCGGCCAGCCTCTTCTGGTGCAGTAGAACGTTACAACCGAACCATTGTGAGCATATTAAAAAAGTTTGTGGCAGATTCTGGGGAAAGTTGGGATATTCGATTACCTCTTGTCCTAATGTCCATCAGATCTACCCCTTCATCTGCAACTAAAATGTCACCATTTGAGCTGATGACTGGACGCAGGATGGTGCTTCCCCAGCATTTGCTCTACAGGACCTAAGAGCAAACCTTGATCAATGTCTCCACAACGCATGAGTATGTTGAAAATTTAAGGAAAGACCTCCAACATGCTTTTGCCTATGCTCACCGAAACCTAGAAAGATCAGCCGATAGCATGAAGACTCACTATGATTTGAAGACTACTAGGAAAGAATGCAATGTGGGAGACCGGGTCTATCTATACAATTTCCAAAGGAACCAGGCCAAACAGCGGACATTTCTGCCTACCTGGAAGGGACCTTTTGAAATTGTAGACAAGATCTCCCCAGTCGCCTAAAAGATCTGCATCCCCAAGGGTAGTTTGGCGGAAGGGGAAGACAAGTGGGTCCATATAAATCAGCTAAAGTGTTGCCATCCCAGGCACGCTCTGCAACAACTGGAGGAGTCCTCTGAAATCCCAGAGGGGGCCGCTCCAGAGTAATACAAGTCCAACCCTAAAATATTCCACAAATAGCGTATAAAATCCTATGATTCTTAAATGCAAATGTCTCCTGATGTATAAAATGTATATGTCGCCCACCATTAATAGTGGTGGGGAAATGTCTACGAATATGTTTCTGCCACTTTGCTTTGTCTTCCTAGGAGAGATAAACCATGGAGACTGACCAAGGAGGATGACCCAGAGACCGGGGGCAAAGATCGGAGGGGCCGGGGGTACCGCCCAATACTCCCATCAGGACCGGCGAGGAGAACCGACCAATCCACCCTGATGGAGGAAAAGATGCTGAACTGTGCCATCTGCAGAATCAGAAGAAGATGACGCAGACATCCCAGAGCGTGGGTAAAAACATCCATTGCACCCGACTCCCCCTCGACTCGAAATCAAAGCACAGTCGAGCAGGGGGGGGTTGTTAGGTGTATCGACCCACGTTCAAGTTATTATGCTGCAACATTTGGTGCTGTGGGCTTAGAACATCCAAGCTGGCCAAATTGCCACATTTGCGCCAGAATCCAGGAAAACCGCGCAGTTTTTGCGCACACCAAAATGGTCGCCTGACCCACCAGTGCGAGCGTGATGGGCCAGAAGCACCATGAGTGAAACATGGTGCCAAAGGAAAAACAGCAGTGCCTGTTAGCTCAAAAAGCACTTTGAAATCACCTTTGTTTCTCTAAATGCAAGCTCAAAATGCCTATTTCAAACATTACAAGATATTCAAAAATCTTACTGAACACCAGCAGATGTCTGGTAGAATGAAGTCTTGTGTGCATACCAAATCTGGAAAGATGAAGAGTCTAAAATAATGTTCATAACACAACTGGCTGAGCTGTGGATGTCAGCAGCTTAAGTGAAATGGGATTTAAAGCCACTAAAATCGAAATGTTTAAAATAAATGAGTGACCTACTTTTGAGTGTCACATAGGTTGCAACTGCTTAAATGTCATGGTTTTGAACTTAGAATCAGCGTTCTAGCTGCATGTGTCAAAATTGTAAGTTTGATTTGAATGAAGAAAAACTGGAACAAAAGTGACATTTGGCTAAAGCCTGGCTTAAAGAGATTGAATTTTGCCCGGCAACTACCCCCGACAGGAGTTGAAACTTGCCCAGCAACTGCATTTACAGGCCTGGCTGCATTCTGCTGCCCCCACCAAAAGGAGATCACACCTCTCTGATTGAATCAGGGGAGGAGTACCTGGGACTGCAGGAAACAGAACAATGAACTTTCCTTGGCTCAGGCAAATGTTAAATCAGGGGTTGTAAATGGCTTCCTCTTGGAAGGAAATGGGAAGGGCACTGCCTTTGTGAGCCAGCTGAGCTTGGAGGAAGTGGACAAACCATAAATTCCCCCATGTGCTTTGGGAAACCACACCCCTCTGGGCCAGAGCATAGTTTTAGAAAGATGGATAATTCATAGTACAACATTTTCAAGATTATATAAATAATATCATTATTCCTGTGATTTTTCTGTGCACATTTTAAGAGGTGTTAGGACTCTGTGGTATGTTCTGGGGGGTAGTAGCGGAAAATAGGGTATTACTCCAAATGTCTGTATGTTAAAAATCTGACACTTCATCATCTGCAGCCCTTATTCCTTGCGCACATTTGTGTAAATTCTGGAAAAGTTTAGAGGTTGTGTTCTGGATGAAAAGGGCAGAATTCTGTCAGAAGTGGACACGACATCTTACAAAGACAGGGATCGGATGGTTTGGTGCTACAGAAAATATGTTAACTGGACATATAATATTAGAAAAATTGTACATAGATAAATATGCATTTGGATCAAAAATAGATTTGTGTGCCAAGTGACCAGGGGAGGATTCTCTGACTCATAAACATACCTCATCACGATGACACTCCATTTCCTTCCCCCAATCAAGGGAGAGAGGAGAACTTGGCCAGGGGCAGGCTTAGTTATGCCCATGCACACACCCACTTTCAAAAGACATAAAAAGAGTCACTGAGACCCAGGTAGGGACTGCTCTTTCCACTTTCTTGCGAAGCACTTTGCCGGACCAGACAATAGCCAGACAGATCCTGAGATCCAGAACTTAGACTCCAGAACTTAAAGCAGAGGGGCCAATCCACAAGCTGAATCCTTTTCAGCAGGCCTCAAAATCTTTTGCAACCTGATAGTCAACAGCCGGGCGAGCTGTTTGATTCTGGCTAGAACCTTGTGCCAGAACCCAGAAAGCAGAGCTGTATCCAGACCGCCGTGCAGTGCCTATAGAAGACCAGACCCAGACCAGACCGCTGTGCACAGCCAGAACTTTTGACAGAACCAGAGATCCAGACCAGCAGAGCAGAGATAACCGCAGCTAAACCTGTTGACCAGATATGTGACGAGGCCCATTCCTTCTAAACTTAGGAGTGAGTATCCAGCCAGAGCTGTGAAAACCAATCTCTTAGTTTAAAATAATCTAATTCAAACCATTTCCACCTATTTAGAACTGCAAAGAAATTGTGTGTCCATTTTGTGATTCAAACCTGTGAAAGTGTAATTTGTCATTCTGAGCTTTACTTTAATTTTGAGAATCTACCTCCACTAAATTGTCTGTATCTTGTGAACCATACGTGCTAGGAACGAGATTTAACTGTCATCTAAAGTTTTCCATAATCGCGCTCGACGCACTTGGAAAAATTGCTGCAAATTGCAAATTTGACTCAAATTCTTCACCTGTCAAAACCAGCTGTCTCTTGCTTGCCTTGCTGAAATTCGTTTTCAACCTGATAATCCCTCATGAATCATTGATAGTGTTGACCTGAACCAATTTTAGGTAGCTATCACCTACCCTGAATCTCCTATAGGGAATTAAAATCATTTTAGCATATTTTTCACTTCATTGCAAATCACATTTAAAAGTATTTCTGCCAGTTTAAAAGCATACCGGTTGCTCTAAGCTTGCCAAGGGGGAACTAGAATGTGTATTGCATTTGATTATATTCCTGAAAATTGTGTGCTCCCCTTCCATCTCTTTATATTGCATAGGGGAGGAGTGAATTGTCACAAGGGGAAAAGTGATTATATTCTCTCTTGTTGAAACCATATCAGTTTATCCCTGTGCTGCATTCTGTTCCATCATTGCATTTCCTTGAAACCATAAAGTATTCTCAGCTACTTTATCCTTTCTATACCAACTCCTAAGTGATTAAAAAATAAAGTGTGCAAGTGTAATATTATCCATTGTTGATCACTGTTATATTCATAAGTGTGCTATCAAATATTAATTTATTTATAAAAGTGTGATATATATATCTTGTTTAATTTTTCAATAAATCTTTAAATTTGCAAAACAAACTTACTTCTTGGCTCAGTGAGGTCATGGGGATCCAAAGAGATGGGCGTTATATAAGGGTTTATCATCCAGATTTATGAACTAGTCCTAAAAATATATAAATAAGGGCTTTCATTGAGCACCAAAGACTAGGCACTGACTTAGTTGGAGTACTGAATTCAAGTCACTTAACAGTCCCCAGCTGAGGAAAGAGATCTACCCCCAGCTCATTGCTTGGAGCAGCGACTGACCCTGAGGGAGTTGGAGGTGGAGGACTGAAGAGCTTGAGTAGGAAGGTATTTATAGAGGAAGAGTTGAAGATATTTTGGACCCATGCCCCAGAAAGCCTTGTGGACCATGCAGAGGGTCTTGAATGTAATCCTTGCAGTCACTGGGAGCCAGTGAAGAGATTTCAGTCATGGAGAGATATGATCCGTGGGCCTGAGGCCAAGGACAAATTTGGAGTATTCGGCCCTTCTCCCCAAGGGGGAGCCCCTTGCTGTGAGGCTCGGGAGGTGAGCCCGCTCTGCAATAACCTCCCCAAGGATAGAGCCAAGTGGGGACAAGGACTGCTGTTCCCATGAGGAACTCCCTCAGGCTGGACGTACCATGGCCTACATGGGATGTGTTAAAACATAAGTAAATATGAATTGTCAAAACTGCGATGAAGAAATTCCAAAGGGATGTCATTATCTTGATAGAAAAGGTTGTTTCCCTTTAAATCAGGGTGTCCACTTCACTGGGGCGAGGATGTTAAAGGAGTGCTTCCATGGAGTGGGAGAGAAACAAGAGATAAGAGAGGGGAATGAAAGCATAGGCTGTGGTGGGTCCCAAGCTATGCTACACCGGATGAGTCGAGAGTGAGAAATTTGCTTGCAGGAGCTGTTCGGGGCTCCAGAGTCACAGTAATCCTGAGAAGCAAGAAATCAACACGGCAGAAGCTAAAACCAAAATTGAGGCGGTGGCGAGACCACATGAGCAAATCTGTGGTGAACCCTTGGTCCAAGGAACATTGTGGAGGCCGCAGACAGCCGAGAAGATTTGTGTCCGAGAGTGCAGTCCAGGGCGGTGGCGACACTGAAAAGGGAGCAAGAACACAAACACCGGAGAGAAGACGGCATCTGCAACACCCAGTAAGAAGGAGAGACCCTGAAAGCCAAACCCTCCAACGATGTTCCCCACCAAGAAAGAAGGTAACCGGTCAAACAGGAGGTATGGGAGTCTCCAGTGAATCAATGTTATATAGCCAACTCATTCCAGTAGAAGACATGGAAAAGAGTTAGCTTTGAACCTGAATGGATACAAAGACTACATCAAGAGAGAATTATTGTAATGTGCAGCCACCTCATCACAGTAGAAGAAATTAAATAGATTTAACTGTGAGAACAAATCAAATGAACACCAACAGTTTCAATCAGGAGTTAAACCTCACAAATAAGTAGAAATGAATGTCACAAATTGAGAGAAAGCCTTGATAAGAAACTGGACAATAACATAAACAACCAGTGGGACAAAATACCCTGGGAAAGGGGGAAAACAAAGTGCTATCCTGAACCAGACAAAACACTATTAATAAGAAAGCTCAGAGCCTACAGACATTTACCAGATACAAAGCAGAGGAATCCAGGAAACCAAGTTCCCTCAGAAGGGTGCAAGCAGGTTCATGAGCAAAAGCCTAAACCAACTAAGAGAGAGCCAAAAGGGAACCAAGATGAAGAAAGGAAGCGCAAAATCCTGTTAAGGGAATTAAAGAGACTGATACAAGAAGTCACTCAAGACAATTTGCAAATTGTATATTAAAGACTGGTTCTAGCAGAACCTGCAGAAGAAGGGAGTCATTCTCCTGACTTAAGTTAGTTTTTCTTAGTGGTGGGGTCAGTTAGGCTAGTTTTGGACAGCGGACTGGTTTCGTTTGGATATTCACGACTCACAGATGAGTGCCTGTGTTAATAAAATATGCAGTGACCACCCATAGACCTAGGGAAAGGTAGGCATTCTATATTATTTTAATAAACCAAAGTATATAATGTAATCAGAGATTCTGTGTCCTTCTAACGTGCCACTGTTGTTAAAACAAATCTGCTAACATGCCCACTGACAGCCATCCCTTAGAGGGTATGAAGTGCGCTAGCTTTGTGAGTGAATCCACCAGTACTAGCAATGATGTGTACCCTGAAACAGGGTTTAACTCTAAGATAAGGTCCACCGATACTGTATGCCGGTTTCTACTGGTTGGCCTTGCTTTGGGTGCAGGTCTTGCACTCAAGCACATAGCGGCATATATCCAGTATCATCTGCAGCCACCAGAAATGTTGATTTACCAGATCCTGCATTTTGTTTACTCCCGGATGTCCAGCCAAAGGGGAATCATGAAACCATTGCAAGGCCTGTGCTGGGTAGGTAGATACAGGGCTTGACCCTTAAATGATAGGCCAACATTGACCGTTCTTCCCAGTGCCAGGTCCTTCCCACGCTATAGTTCTTTTATGGTCATTGCTTTTCCTATTTGCTGAAACAGTTTGTCGTCTGCAGCTGTTTCTCCAATTATCCTTGAGGATGGGACTCTAGGCTGGGATTCCTCTTTTGGGTTTGTGCCCTCTCATCAGTGTGCTTCAGGTATCTGGACAGGATATCCACCTTTCTGTTTTCAACCACTGGTCGGTAGGTGACTACAGAATCGAAGTCAGTGAATTGCAATGCCCATCGTAGTTGCCAAAGACTTAATGTTTGTGTCCACTTCGGAAACTGAGGTTCTAGGGTCTGTTAATACTGAAACGGCATGGTGGGCCCCCAGGAGATAATGTCGTCATTCAGTGAAGGCAGATTTTATCACCAACAACTCCCGGTCTGCGATACTGTTTTTCTGTTCATTGGGACATAACTTTTGTCAGTAGGAAGGTACCGGCTGGAGTTATCTGCAACCGCCTCCTGTGAAGGCTGTAGCGCAAGCAAAGCGCCTGTGCGTCAGATGTCAGCTTGCCCATGCGTCCACCATTTTGGAGTCCATCTCACAGTGCAAGCCTGGGATGTGTGGTGTCCTGTCCCCTGGCGCTTGTTCTTGTCTCCCTGTGCTCCCGCTCTGCTGTTGTTGGTGCACAGGAGTCTCCCGGAAAGGGTTGGGGGGGTGATCTAAGTGGGGTCTTATTAAGGGTCTTATTAAGGCCCTTCTTGCTGACGTTGCTGTCCTGGACCTGGCTGTCCTTGACCAGTGCTCTCCAGACAGACAATCAACTGTATCCCAATGTTCGATTCACGCAGCGCTGCTACTTTGAATGCATCCACTAATTCATACATTTGACACCTGATGCATTTATCGATTATGTATTTATGATTCTGTTGCAGGAAGTAGGGATCAGAAATCATTGACAGTGAAAATGTGCAGTACTCATTGAGTGCATGGGGCATACCTGTCTGTACTTATGCACAGAAAACACAAACTGAAACATTCTATTGAACCCACACCCCACTATACTAAGTACCTTATTTAAAAGTTGTATTTAGCTCAAGCTCCTTTATTCTCTTTCACCTCCCCTCCACTAGCCATTGACACATTATAGAAACAGGATATCATCTGAGAAGAAGCACTTTGCTAGAGGCTATAAACATGTATGTGTGATGAGACTTTATGCTCAACCCACAGCCAACAAAACAGGCTCCTACAGTACAGTAAATTCCAAATTTGAAGATACTCTAAGAAGGTTTTGAAAGGAGGAAAGGCAGCCCAAATCATAGCACACATTGTGATTAGGCATATCGTCCAACTTTCATGCCTACTCAGGAAGGCACACATGGCCGGTAACAACTCGCCAGCCCGAGCTATGCAGGCCCCAGCAAAGCGTTGGCTATGCTTATAGAGTTCTCATCATCATCAATAACTTTTTTTGGGCCATAAGGCCATAAAAGTGCATCCTAACACGTACAAATTAATAAAGCAACAATAAATATGCATACTTCCAAGATGTAGTGGAACCAGTTTCAAGGGTTCAAGTGCCGCCTTTTGATCAACCATCTCAGGACCTCACTAGCTTCTCTTTAAATCTGCCAGGAAAACGTGTTCAATAGTTCTGATGGGGTTTCCCAAAGTCCTTGTCCCCAATGGCACTGTGTTCACGCCAGAAAGCACAGAAAAGTGTGATCTACTTCCAGAAGTGTAAACATTATTGTGCATTAGCGGCCACCTCTTCTCCGTCTCTCATCTCTGACCGTCTGTCTGGTATCAGAATCCAGGAGTGGTGTGCCACCAACGATTTCTGCCTTAATGCCAGCAAGACTGAGATTCTCCTCATCGGCACATCCACTCCCTCCTTCCCTGTCACTCTCTGGCCGGCCTCTCTTGACCTCTCTTCCTGCTCCCATCTGTGAGGCTAAAAACCTCAGGATCATCTTCAACTCCACACTCTCCTTACATTTCTGACGTCTCTAAGAAGTCACACTACCAGCTGCACCTTCTCAGAGGTATTCTTCCTTTTCTCTCTCCTTCCCCCAGAAGCTCACTGTCTCCAGAGCTCTGGTTATCTCTAGGCTGGACTACTGCAACAGCCTCTTTCTAAATCTGCCTGCTTCTACTCTCCGCCCTCTCCAACTCATCCAGAACAGGACTGCTAGACTTGTCCTTGGCCTCAAGGCCAGTGATCGTGTCTCTCCAGGACTGAAATCTCTTCACTGGCTCCCAGTGGCTGCAAGGATTAAGTTCAAAACCCTCTGTATTGTCCACAAGGCCTTCTGGGGCTGCAATACCTTCAACTCTCTCTTCCTAAATATCTTCCTTCTCGAGCTCTTCGCTCATCCGCCTCCAACTCCCTCAGGGTCATTCGCTTCTCCAAGCAACCAGTTGGTGGTAGATCTCTTTCTTTGGCTCGGGCCTCCCGCTGGAACTGCCTCCCTGCCTCCCTGCAACTTGAAGAGAGCCATCTCTAGTTCTGGAAGCACCTCAAATCCTTCCTATTTGCTTCTGCTTTCCAGGGCTGGACTGCCCCACCGGGACACCGGGACATCCCCCGGTAGGCCTCTGGGAATAGGGTCTATTTGGCCATGGCTCATAGCGGAAGGATACAAAATTAGGCCGAAAATGATCACGTTGCGCAAACTTCCAACCAGCCTGGGTGGATTGCATTGAGTTGGCTGTTACCCAGGCATGCTGTACATTTATTTGCTTCCCCAGCAGTGCTCACGCCTGTGCATGATGAGGACACTGCCCGGGGAACACAGGTGTGTGTGTTCGCACTGCAGTAGAGCCTGTTCTACACACAGATTGCACAGGGGAGGTGCAGCATGCGGGTGGCTAAAGTGCACTGCGGCAGTCTCAGTAGGATGTAGGCCTGCTTTCTGATGACGACGAGCGAGGACCAACAGGTGAGATTGAGAACGGAGCTGACTTGGTGGCAGAGAGTCTGCCATTTCGGGAACCGGGGTGTGAAAAAAGGCATTATATGTGGATTATCGACGTATCATATATGGCTTTTTTCACACCTTTCACATTTACACGTCGCGAGAAGGAAGAATTAATAAAAAGTTTGCTTGTTGGCTTTTTCCATGGGCGGGGGTGGGAGGGGTGTTGGGTTGGGCCGGGTATAGTGTAATGTTGTTGTCTGGCTGCTGGGCTGGTACAGGGCCTTCAAACATGGACTGCTATGAACGGTTATATGAAAGCAAATATATTCCCTGTGTTGCCTGACAAAGGGAGCAGGGAAGCTTTGCATTGACTGCGTACAAATGTTGAGTAGAGGAGACTATGCAAGCCATCGGTTGCCTGGGTTAATGGCATTTAATGCACTGATTGTTTTACACGTAACACCTCCTAGTCTGCTCATGTACTCTACTGATTCAGTTTAGCTGTGCAAAGGGCCGGCTATTTCAAAGAGCCACCAGCTCTTCTCAAACCTTACCCAGTTGGCCGGAGATATCTCCGCATGAGGCTGCAGGTGTACAAGGAGTGGACCATGCTGCAGAGAGCCCCTATGTGCAAGGAGTGGACCGTGCTGCAGAGAGCCCCTACCCTTCCCAACTCTCACCCCACAGGGCTCTGGCCCTGTGATTTTACACTAGCGCTCATGCCCTCTAAGCATTTCACATGTCTTCCTGGCCCACGCCCCTTTTGAAAAATAGCGCCCATGTTTGTGACACCACGCACCCTTTTATCAGTGCTATTGGAATGTGGGGCCATAATGTTCACAAGCATGAAAGCAAGTATACAAGTTTCGGTCCACGCAATCATGCTGCTGCTGCAGAGTAACAGCAATGCAAACATTATGTGCGCTAGTGTGTGTCGGAGGCTTTAAACCATGAGGACCCTAGACGTGCCCTCTGCTGCAAGCTTACTGGTGTCAATTTCACTTCCAGGTGACAGAAGCAGCACTTTGCTAATGACCTTCTGCTGGACACCACACACCGTAGATGGATGCGAAGAAGAGCTGGGTAAATACGTGTTTTTCTTTATGCCTGCATTTGAGTGCACATGTTACCTCTCGCATACACTTGTTGGCACCGTTTACACAATGTTGGGGCCACTCTGCCCTGAGCAGTCCACTGCACTGAGGGTAGGAGTCTGTGCACAAGGCATGCACCCTTCTAACCCACCAACCCAGATCAGGCAGCTGGCAGGCAGAGAGCATGGCTGGGCATGCGGCCACCATGGTGATGCCGGAGAAGCAATGCACTGGGCCGCTGCCCGACCCCCAGTGTTGGTTTTCGACTTTTCTGTGTAAGTGTATGCCTGTGCTGTCGTTGTAAATTATAGCACAGACATAGCACTTTACTTAACAAACCAGAAAAAACAACACTGAGGCCGGCCACCGGCAGGACCGTCATCGGCTCTGTCTGGGCAATGGTGTGAAAAAATGCATGTATTAAACGTCAGTTATCGACGTATGTTTAATAGACGCATTTTTCACACTCGGGTTCCCCTGCTGGAAGATCATCTCATTTTAACTTTTAGACGCAGTTGCATTGCGCAGCGTGATTATCCGGTGCATACATACACGGGCACTGAGGCACATTTGTTCTACTTCACGTTCTATAGCCTGCCAATGCAACCACCCGAATAAAGTGAATAAGAAGGCGAAATTCTCCTGGCCTGAACTGTTTACCTACTCGGACTTAAACCAGGCCAGATGGCCATTCTTTGACAACGAGGATTGACGCATTTGTTTTGTTGGATGAGTATTGGAGGTGAGGGGTGGATCACTGCCACAGTAAGCATACTGGGTGGCCAATTCATACATTGGCTCTGTTGGAATGATCCTGAATATTTATTAGAAAGAGGACACTAAGGCCTTTAAAATGGGAAAAGTCACTACCTCTAATTTAGGAGCCTGCCACCAATGATTAAACTATTATAATGATAATACTAGGCAGTTTTTATCCAAAGCCCAGTTTCTTAAGTGGAGCTGTAGAAAGGGTTAGTTGAGCTTACTCCCCCCCTCCCATCCAGAGTTCTCTCAGTCGCTGTGCCATCAGCTGCACTGCAGAGTGTTACAAAATTAAGGGTTTTTTTCAGCCTATATATGGTCTGCAGTGTTGGTGGTGCAAAGAGAGGATCAGTGGGTTGAGTGGCTGTTGCAGAGACGGTTGCCACTGATTGTGTGCATCACACAGCAGCACCCTGTAGAGGATTAGTGCATAGTTATGATTAGCACACTGAATTGCCTTTAGTCACTGATAGTCGGTGATGTATTTTTCCTGCAATGAATAGTACTCTTTGAATTGAGAAGGAAGGGCTGTCAAAATGGACTGTCTGAATTACATATATGCATGCAATTTCGTTTTCTGACATACAAAATCTAGGGTGAGCCTCTCAACACAGAATTCTGATATTTTATTTTCTGGCACACAGATGGACTGTGAATCTGTACTGTGACTGCGTGCCCACCCCATGTTTTGCTATTTTGGATGCATGGTACTGAATGAGGCCCCGCACTCTCAATACAGCTTTCACCATAACAACAAGTGCAACATGAAACACACTGTCATTGGTGAAGTGGATCCACTGATAAGTGTACAACTATGGTTATGATATGATATGATAGGTTACTTATAAGAGGCTTAATACGCAGAGGTTTCTAAGCGCAGACTGAACCTGTGGTGCTCCGTGTCGTCTTGCTTCCAAGGCGCGCATGTTGCCCCTGAGCTATCCTCCCGAGACAAGAACACACAGGTGCTGAGTCACTTTCTTAGGACACTGCGGGTGCTTCATTGGCAGGACTCACTCTCTATCGATGTTAGTTTTGGATAAAATGCCACCTATAAGCTGAAACTATTGCAATAGAGTGCAGCGAGGCAGAAATATCATATGAGGTGGGACACCAAACTTGTCCGTGATGTTTGGTTATTTACCTACCCATTGACTGCCCATGTCCATGCTAATCCTTATGGCCATTCCCACCTGCCTGCTTTCTGCCCTTCTTCAACCAAAACACATGCTCCTGGGATCTATTTTTGCTAGACTTACCTTCAAACGTTGTTCTCTTAAGTGCCTGCCAGTGTTTTCTCACAGCAGTCTTCTGAGAGTTAATGACTTCATTGGAGCTGTAAACATGCTACTGGTGTAATAGAAATGTCTTACCAGGTCTGCCTTCAGCCACTCGATTTATAAGCACTATGCCTGTCCTTCACTAAAGTTCTGTTCAAAACAAGCATTGGCAAAGCCAACAGTTTAAACTTGTGTATCAATATGAGGCATTCACCAGGCACTGCTATTATTTGCCAGGTACTCTCGCCACTTTGCAGCTGCAACAGTCCAGTTAATACCATTATGACAGTGGGCCTCATTACACGTTGTGCGGTAAGGGAATACCGGTACCGGTACCGGTAATTTCCCAAGCCAATCACGACCCGGACAAACCGCTATCAGCGCACCCGTTAATTACGGTGCCACTAATAGCGGCAAGGCCGCGGGCACGCGACCCCCCAGGCCGGAATTAGCGCCATGGCGCTAATACCAGGCCATCACAAGCCATGCGGACATGGCATTAGCGGTATGGAAAACAAACAAAAACCCCTTACCGGCATGGCGCTAATAACGGCATCGAAAAGCACCCGTTAAGAGACCCATCTACCACAGGTGGACACAATCAGCACAGGTGCATGCAATGGAGACAGGCAGCACAAAAGAACACCCCACACCCCTACCCACACCCCTTCCCACACCAAGATGGTCCCAATAGCAGCAGCATGACATGACGGTCTTGACTACATGATAGCAGTTCAGCACCAACAACAGCCCGCACCAGAGGTGACCCGTAACAGGTACCCATTCCTCACACCATACAGGCGATGCCAGCTATCCACTGAGGAGGTGGCTCCTAACCCCTGTACGGAACCCACAGAACCAGCAGGAAGAGGACCACAATATTGCACATCCTCATACCTGTGTCGTGATAGAGCTGGCAGTCAGCCTTCCAATGACAGTGCTCCGCTGCCTAAGCAGCCTGGGTGAGGCACTCCTGTACAGCCGTGTCAAAGTGGCAAAGATAACCATGGCATGTGTAGAGCATCAAAAAATGTGCATATGATGGAATGTGCCAATGCCACCTGAAATTGACATGCAACCACCAGAAGAGCATGATGTGGATGGGGATGAGTACGGGTGGAATGCCCCGGCAGGACATGCAAGAGGCAATGCCAAGGAGGCACACGATGTGCGTCAGCATCTGATTCTAAAATCCCATCAGGCACAAAGGTGAAATAGCATGGCAATAGCAATATCTGTCATAGGACGGAGACAGATATTGTTGCCCTGGTGCATGTTTTGAGTCCCACAAAGGACCCTGTCTAAAATAAATGACACATACACAATGATGGAGACCACGCTTGGGTTTCAACTTCAGAACAGTGTATATTGAACAGAATGTGATAAGAAGTGCAACACCCCAACACACCCAAATGTACCCTTACCCCCTCCCCCCAAAACACCCAAATGCACCCTTACCCCCCTCCCCCCAAAACACCCAAATGCACCCTTACCCCCCTCCCCCCCAAACACACAGGTGAGTCTTATGGTGTCTACGTTTCCTGCCCCACATGTGCCACGTGGTCCTTGGTGGACCTAAGCCTCAGGGCCTCCGCCAACATTGGGTTGGTGTGATGTGGGGCGCCTCAGGTTGCGCAGAGAGCGGCGAAGGGGGCTGGTCAGCTGGGAACTCGCTGAGGAGGAGGTTCCCGGTCGATCCTGTGTTGGGGGTTGGTGATGCTTCTCCATGATGTCCCCAATACATAAAATGGCCTGGCGGAGTTGGCCCATTTCCTGGCATATCCTGTCAGTGCAGGCCTCAATGGCCTCCTTTGTTTGCCCTGCATATTTGTTGAGGTCATCCCTTAGACGGCCTGTCTCGGCCACATGCTGGGCGACCAGCGCAGTAATGTCTTCCTGCCTCCGGGAGATGGTTGCAAGGTCAGGCAGGGTGGTAGGTGCTGCTGGGCTGGATGGTGCGCCCTGGTCCGTGCTTCCGGCATCCGGTGAGGACACCTGAGGGCTCCATGCACCTTCTACAGTGTGGTTGTAATGTGCTCCCTGGCTAGCAGATCCGGATGTTGCCCTTGGACTCCCCTCAATGGACCATGTTGGGCTGGGGGTATGGATTAGTTGTAGGACATCGATTGCAACCTCCTCGTCAGTGGGCGGTGCGGTGGCTGCTGCCTCCCCAGTTGAGCTGGTGGCAGCGGAGTGCGTGCCCTCCATGCTCATCTCAGCAATGATGGGGCACACTGGTGTGGGTTCAGCTACAACAGGAGCCGTGCCCTCAGGCTGTGATGTAATGGTGCTCCTGCCGCCCTTGCAGATGGACTGTCCTCCCAGTTCCCCTGGAGGTGGTGGCGGTGTCACCTTTCTCATGCATCCTGGCTTTTTTGGCTGCTGGGGGAGTACGTGCTGCAGTGCTTGTGTCTCCAGTGTCTGTCGGTGATCCTGTGGAGGACATAAATAGGGTACATCATCGTTAATGGGTCTAGGTGCCTCATGCAGAATGTTCACGTCATGCTGCTCTATGCATTGGGGCCTATTTATCAGTGATTCTTGTAATGGGGATGTCGGGTTGGTCATGCATTGATGGGTCTGTATTGCACGTGTATATGGTGATGCATGCATGTATGTGTGTGGCTGGATCAATGGCCTGGTCATCGACACATGTTTGGGGTACCCCCTCACCCTTCACTGTGCATTGTTTGATGTATACACTCACCTCCATCAGATGAGATGGCCACACCATGCTCCATATCTCCGACCCCCTCTATGGTTTCGACTCCTATTGTGGAGGCACATGTCTCCTCCCACTCCTTCATCTTCAGAGGTGATTCTGCGCCACCTCCTGTGGCCATTGCAAGGTTGCGGTTGACAGATAGGATATTCCGCACACGGAGCCAGAGGTCGTCCCACCTCTTGCGGCAGTCCTTCACACTACGGGTGGTAGTGCCCACCGCACTAACTTTGCGAGCAACTTCGTCCCAGATGGCCTTTTTCTTGATGATAGCCTCCCGGCGCATATCATTGACGGAGACGACTTCGGCATTGGCTGCAAGTGTGCTAGACAGCATTATGAGCTCCTCAGGTGTAAATTTCTCTTTCCGCTGACGATCTGAGGTTTTTTTTTAAGGCCTTTGACATCTTCGGGCAGTCCTGGATTGTTTCTTGTCGGAGTTCTCCGGAAAGAGGTCCTGGATGCAGAGGATGGCAAAGGATTGTGTTTTTAAAGATGGCCGCCGTTCGCTTTCCCGTTCCTGGGCGATGACGCTATTTCCGGTTCCGCTTTTTAACGGTGTCCGCTAATAGCGGTGACCGCTATTTGCATGTGGCGTGAGGGAGGAGGTGCTATCAGCACTTTGGTCGAGGCCGGTAATGGGCATTTTGTTGACTTTTGCGGCATGGCGGTAAAGTCATTTACGGCATGGCGCTATGCTCGTGTCCGCAAACTCGTAATGGTACGCTATTAGTGGTCTTTTGCGAGGGCGGACACGCTAATAGCGCCATGCCGTAAAATTCCGATTTTTACCGCACAACGTGTAATGAGGCCCAGTGTCTGGTAAATGCCTTTTCCATGCCTACACAAAAGCCAAAACTGTTGGCACTGCCAATGCACATTTAAGAATGCCTTTTATCTGTGTACCCTTACCAACATGGTAATAGGATTATCATTATAATTGTTCTTTTATTGTGACAAATATGCTGCCCCTGAGCTGTCCCCCCTCACCAATGGATGAAATGGATTAGGGATGCATGTTGTCTGGGCACCTTTAATACCGGATGAATTTGTTTTTCTAATCTGTAAATGTGGAACATCCCGGGTCCCTCTATCATTGAAGATCTACTTTGAGAGATCATGAACTTATTTAAAACATCTCTTTTTAATCCATATATGTTTAAATCCCGCTTTAAATGCACTCCTTTTAACACATTTTATCCAACATTTTCTCGGGGGATACTCCCAATCCCCTCATAGAAATGTTGGGCTTGTGCGCTGTGCTCGCTCCGTCGGAGAAATATGGGGCCACTTTGAAAAAAATGTCCAGGGCCACTTTTGGTTGTCAGTCCGGCCCTGTTGCTTTCTCTCCCCCTCTCCCCTGCTGAATTCCTGGACGAAACTGTACTGGCTACCTGGCCACCCTCTAATCTCAGGCCCAGGTCCCCTGCCCCGCCAGTTACACACCTGCACTGCCTCCCTGGCAACCCCCACACTTCGGGACTGTTTTCTGTATCCCTACAGTCCCCCACCAGCATTTTGATGTCTGCACTTAGCCTTGCACTTGCCACCAGCTGGCCCAACTTCTCTTATTGCTTTATGTATTCTATTATCCCATGTACTGCACTGTCCCCACCCCACTCCCACTCTTCACTTTTCCTCTTCCCCCTTCCCCTGCACTTGCGCGTTCTGAATGACACTTGGCCTAGTAGGATCGCTGTCTCTGTCTTCCCTCTGTTCCCCCTCTGTTGCCACGTCGCGCCTTGAAACACTTGGTTATAGGCGCGTTATAAATGCCTTATCATATCATATCACATAATAGGATCAAACTTTGTTTGCATTGTTTTGAGAAGGGTGGCATTTAATATCAAAGCCCAAAATCCCATTCGCTATTCTCTGCTCCCTAAAATTAATCTGATTAAGGTCAAAGGCACTCTCCCCCGGTGAATGAAGTCTGATGCAATTTGAAATGTCCTCAGGGGTTACAAACATGCAGCCATGAAGTACACACAGCCAGTGGATGCTTTTGTTGGTTAGTGCTTCCCTTGTTTCTAAGTGGTTAGGGGAAAGCTTTGAGAAAGGGCATTGTGCAGGAACACTACCCCCCCCAACGACCTCTGTTCCTCTTGCTGGTTGTCATGCCCTGCGCATACTGTGATCCATGGGCCCAGCGGCGGGCACTGTAGGTGTCATTGTTGGATGCCGCAGAGCCTTTCTCGCCATCTAGTTTGCCATCCATTTGGTTTGGCAATAAAAGAACGCTAGACATCTGTGGGGGGCGTTGAAAAGCATAGGACAGTGATCTAGAGGTGAGGGCTAAACGGCCTGGGTGGATGTTTCCCTGGCACTCTATGTCCATCAGTGCGCTATTGCTTCCTGAGCACTCTAGGGGTTCACCACTGGACCGCAATCCGACCAATATATATATATAGTACCCCATTGCAACAGCATCTAGGAGATCAAAATTAGCCTCTTTAGGTCTGCTAACTCTGTCAACACTAGGCTACACAGACTCCCAATAGCCACAGGTCAGGTGCCTCCTTTAAATCAGTGTCCATAGGGAGAGGGCTTGAATCATTTACAACACACTGATTGGCTACAGCACCAATATTGACCACATTCTTCCCATTCTCCGCATCTTCCATAGTTGAAAAAGGGATGTCTGGGATCAGGGGAAGTGGCAGCCCTTTAAGTTTATGTTCAGGCTCCGGTTCTGTCGGCGGGCGCTGCATGACTGGGGTCACCTCATCGCTAACGTCTCCACTTGAGATCCTCCTCACAAATGCCCACCCACTGCAGCAAGTCCCAAAGCACAGCATGTTCACAGTCAATGTACAATAGTCCCCGCCCACGCCGGGTGTGACTCAAGCGATACAAAGAACATCAAACAAATCAAGGGGGTCGCACACATCAGGAGGAATTGGGAGATCAGAGCCAACCGCCATGAACTCATTGGGAGGCAGCGTCTGCCGCAGTGACACAAGCAGGTATGATGGTATAATCGCTCGCTGCTCACCCAGAGCCTCCTGCACACAAATGGGCTCCATCTTGGGCAACAGGCAGGCAAGCCCCTAGGCAATCCTTCCTCATTAATAAGTATACTGCAGCATTGTCTGAAGTGGTATTGTTAAAATGATGGCTCGGGGCAGTATAAGTAGTTCAGACTTATTTAATTAAGTTCAGTTCAAGCGACAGCAGGCACCGCCCATGAAGGCAGAACCCAACTGAAGATTACAGAACTCCATAAAGAACTCCACAAATAATAACACTCTGAGAATACATATACATCACAGTGGAACACTGTAATAAACACATGAATATAGCATTGTGATTGGTCTGGATCAACATTCAGAACTATGTTACATTATGATTCATTGTTCAATGCATGCTTACCTAAGTAACACATAAGTAAGTAGACTCAACACATCTTCCCCCTTTCAATGACACAGAGTTACTCTAATACATAGTCTCGCAACCAAAGAGGTTTACCTCTCCTCCTTTCTGCACCGATATTAACGCCTGTGTCTTGTTGAACACTCTTATCAACTCCTCCGGATTCATAAACAAACCCATTGTCATTGCCATTGTCATTACCATTAACATTTTCCCCATCCTCTACCGCATGACCATTGTTATTACATTTTACTAATCTGGACATGGACCAGCATTCCCCACCTTCCATTATGACCACATTTCCTCTTACTACAGCTATTTTCTTGGGCCCAATGAATTTGCTCTCGATGCATTTAGGGGACAACCTGGGTTTTTTTACATACACAAGTTCACCTTCTCTCCATACCAAACTCTTGGATTTCTTTTCCATGTCAAACCTTTCCTTGTATGCATTTTGGGCCTCTTTGATGAGTGTCACAATCTTATTTCTATCAACATTCACACTCTTGGCCAAGTCAAGCCACCCTGGACAGAGTTTAGTACCCGGCTGCCTGTCCTTGAGAGACATAAAAGGTGACACTTTCCGCTGCTTCTGTATTTCAAAGCGTGATGGAGGTATGATGGAGGAAGTGACGGTATTCCAAGATGACATATTAGTGTTAGCTGAAAATGAAGCAGAACACAATGAGATTTTGAGGGCTGTCTTAGTCAGACTTAAAGAAGCTGGTTTGATTGTACAAAGAAAAAAATGCAAGATTGCTGTTAGAGAAGTAGACTATTTAGGTCATAGAATTTCTGGTGATGGTATTGCTCCGAAAAAGTCTCTTATTGACAGCATCAGCAGTGCTCCCCAGCCAAAAGACAAAGATCAGTTACGTTCTGTCATGGGGCTGCTGGAGTACTACCATAAATTCGTAAATGGTTTTGCCACCATCTCCACTCCGTTGAGAGAGTTGTTGAAAAAGAATGTGAAGTTTGTGTGGTTGGGTGAGTGCCAAGAAGCTTTTAAGAAAATAAAAGAGTGCATAGTACAAGCACCATCTTTGGGAGGGTTTGTGTCAGGAAGCAAAACTGTTTTATCGGTTGATGCAAGTAATATGGGTCTAGGTGCGGCTTTGTCTCAGGTGGACTCTGGTAAAACTGAACATATAATTGTGTTTGCCTCTAGACCATTGAAGGGAGCGGAAGAAAACTACTCTGTTATTGAGAGGGAGGCACTGGCAGTTTCTTGGGCTGTGGCACATTTTAAGTTCTATCTATGGGGTCAAACTTTCACGGTAAAAACTGACCACAAACCTTTAGTCCAACTACTAGGTAGTGTAGAGTGGGCCAAAGGATCACCCAGAATATCTAGATGGATGATTGAACTCCTAGCCTATGATTTCAAAATAGTGTACATAGCTGCTAGGGACAATGTAGTAGCAGACTGTCTGTCTAGGCTATCGGTGGAGGGTAAAGATACAGAGGAAGCATCCTTAGAGCAAGGTTTGAGTATTTCTGAGGTTGAATACAATGCCATAAGTAGAGATGAGTGTGAGATTGCTGATGGTGAGGATCTTATATTGAAACAGGTCAAGGTGTGGACCAGGACAGGGTGGCCTCATAAAGATGTTGTAGAAAAACAATTTGACTGCTTCTATTGCATAAAGGATGAGCTGAGTCTATCAGAAGATGGTCTAAAACTAAGGAAGGGCACTAAAGTGATCCCACCCAGTAATGTTAGATCCAAACTTGTGAGTATAGCTCATCAAGGCCATCTAGGGATGGGAGGAACCAAGAGGTACATCAGGGAGTTCTATTGGTGGCTGGCAGTTGACAGTGAAGTAGAGAGGTGTGTTAAGAACTGCAGAGAGTGCGAGAGGAGTGATAAAAGTAAGGTGGTTAGGGAAGCACCCATGAGACCTGTGAGTGTTCCGGGTGAACCCTGGAAAAAGGTGGCTGTGGATCTGATGGGCCCACTGCAAAATTTGGGGGAGAATCTCAAGTACTTAATTGTGTTAGTAGATTACCACTCAAAGTGGATAGAGTGGAAGGCAATTGGTGAGGCTACCACGGCCCAAATGATATCATTTTTTGAAGAAACATTTTACAGGGAAGGCTTCCCTACGGAATTAATTTCAGATAATGGTGTCCAATTTTGTTCTGACAAGATGGTGGAGTTTTTCAGAAAATTTGGCATAAGGCATTACAGAACGGCACTTTATCAACCCAGGGCTAATGGGCTGGTAGAGAGGGCCAATCGATTTGTAAAGGGAGGTTTGCAATTAGCAATGGCGGCAGGTTTGGAGTGGCAGAAAGTGTTGAGAGAGATGGTTTGGAACTACTGCACAACGCCTCACATTGTTACCAAAGTGTCACCTTTTATGTCTCTCAAGGACAGGCAGCCGGGTACTAAACTCTGTCCAGGGTGGCTTGACTTGGCCAAGAGTGTGAATGTTGATAGGAATAAGATTGTGACACTCATCAAAGAGGCCCAAAATGCATACAAGGAAAGGTTTGACATGGAAAAGAAATCCAAGAGTTTGGTATGGAGAGAAGGTGAACTTGTGTATGTAAAAAAACCCAGGTTGTCCCCTAAATGCATCGAGAGCAAATTCATTGGGCCCAAGAAAATAGCTGTAGTAAGAGGAAATGCGGTCATAATGGAAGGTGGGGAATGCTGGTCCATGTCCAGATTAGTAAAATGTAATAACAATGGTCAAGTGGTAGAGGATGGGGAAAATGTTAATGGTAATGACAATGGCAATGACAATGGGTTGGTTTATGAATCCGGAGGAGTTGATAAGAGTGTTCAACAAGACACAGACGTTAATATCGGTGCAGAAAGGAGGAGAGGTAAACCTCTTTGGTTGTGAGACTATGTATTAGAGTATCTTCTGTGTCATTGAAAGGGGGAAGATGTGATGAGTCTACTTACTTATGTGTTACTTAGGTAAGCATGCATTGAGCAATGAACCATAATGTAACATAGTTCTGAATGTGGATCCAGACCAATCACAATGTTCTATTCATGTGTTTATTACAGTGTTCCACTGTGATGTATATGTATTCTAAGAGTGCTATTATTTGTGGAGTTCTTTATGGAGTTCTGTAATCTTCAGTTGGGTTCTGCCTTCATGGGTGGTGCCTGCTGTTGCTTGAACTGAACTTAATTAAATAAGTCTGAACTACTTATACTGCCCCGAGCCATCCTTTTAACATTGGCGACGAGGATTCGTTCACGGACCCCTGGGCACCTGTCTGGAGCTGCTGGCTTTGTTTTGCTTTCGTGCAGAGTAGCCGGCGCTGTGACCCTTCCGCCTGCACTAACGACAGCAGGCGAGGCAGACTGACGGAAGGCGGAGAGGAACAATCCAACCAAGAGGCGGTCCACCCAGGCAAGTCGGTGTTGTTTGGGAAGAAGAAGAGCCGTGGGGGAGCTGCGCGAGCCGCAAGGGAGCCACACGAGCACTGCCGTTACACCGCAGGCCCCCGCGAGCCGTGGGGGAGCGGCGCACCGCTGTCAGCGTGCAGGCCCCGCCCCTCACTGCCTGCATGCTAGCGCACACGGCTCTCAGCTGGCTCTGGCCGCGCGCAGGCACACGCGCTGCGGCACACGCTGTGGGGGCGTGTCAGCTCGAGCCCCGGTCTCCATTGTGACACCAGTTGCCTGGCAACGTGTCGGCCTTACCTTTATGAGCCCCGGTCTCCATTGTGACATCAGCTGATTGCCGGCAGGACTCCCACGGCTGGGAGAAGTAAAAGAATGCTGGAATTGGCAACAACGAAGACACATCAAAAAAAAAAAAAAAAGAAAAGAAATAGAGCTCTATTCGTTGGAACTGAGGGGCCTATACATCAAAGGCAATTGTTCCCACAGTGAACAGTGCACAAACACTGGTCAATTGTCTTTAAGCACCACAGCATTGGTATTTAAAGTCCTGCCACATTGACATTTAAAGTCCTTCCACTTCACAGCCACCACAGCTATCTGTACACACATAATTGGTGCTATTCTTTCTTCATCATGGCAGCATCAATTCCTCCACCCATTTCGTTTCTCAATGAACCTGGCCGCCACCCCCTCAGGTGGGACAAGTGGAAGGACACATTTGAAAATTACCTGGTGACAATGGGCGGAGACAGATTTTCCTCAGCTCGCAAAAAGGCTCTCTTGGTCCACAATTTGGGCATGGAAGGACGCAGGATCTTCGATGGGCTAGCTGGGGACCAGGTGTTGGAGGCTGGTGATGCGGATGAGTATGCATTGGCCCTCAAAAAACTACAGGGCCATTTTGAACCCAGAAAAAATGTCAGCTTTGAAAGGCATACATTTTTCCAGCGAGTACAAGAACAATCAGAGTCAGTTGAATCCTATGTCGCATGCTTGAGGTCACTAAGTTACTCCTGTGAATTTGAGCATCTGACTGATTCTCTAATCAGGGATCAATTACTCAGGTGCACCAATGGTTGGGAGAGTGGAAGGAGTGTGATCTATGCATCCCTCCTATAAACGTTGTCCGGGTATGACAACACCCCTCTTCTGCATGTTAGTCTGTGGATACCCAGGACAAAGTTCTGTTGGCTCTGTTCACTGTATGTGTTGCATTCGGGTATGTTAGTGTGTCAACCCGCGGTCCCCCCCTCCTGTTCCCCTCCTCAATGTTTGGAAGGTTCCCTTGGTTGGTTTGGGTTGCGCCAGAGTGTGGCAGACTCTGTGTCCGGATGTGGCAGGTCTGAACGGAAGGATGTTGTGTGTAAAATGCTTTGTGTTGTTAGGAAGGGAGTTATTGCGGTTGAGTCTGGTATGAAAGGGAGATGTTGTGATGGTTATGTCAGGTTATGAAAGGGAGAAGTTATAATGTAGTCCTGTGTTATGTCACTGACCTAGAGTGCTTGATGTAGAATGATGAGGCATGAATGCAGCTCAGGAAAATGTTGGGTGCATCTGTGAGTGAATGTTCTGAGTGTGTCAGTTTGGGGCCTGAGCTGGAGTGTGAAGGATGGCCGGTGGGTTTCTGCTACAGTCTTGTCTTGTCTCCTGTCAACTGTACATACTAAAGAGAAACTGGATACTGTACATATGTGACTATGTAAATAAAACTGCCTGGAACAAACACCATGACTCCACAGCAGGTCTGTGTCTTGAGTCCAGCTTTACTACAACTTCCAACTCACTTTTATACAATCGCAACCAAAGAGGTTTACCTCTCCTCCTTTCTGCACTGATATTAACGTCTGTGTCTTGTTGAACACTCTTATCAACTCCTCCGGATTCATAAACCAACCCATTGTCATTGTCATTGTCATTACCATTAACATTTTCCCCATCCTCTACCGCTTGACCATTGTTATTACATTTTACTAATCTGGACATGGACCAGCATTCCCCACCTTCCATTATGACCACATTTCCTCTTACTACAGCTATTTTCTTGGGCCCAATGAATTTGCTCTCGATGCATTTAGGGGACAACCTGGGGTTTTTTACATACACAAGTTCACCTTCTCTCCATACCAAACTCTTGGATTTCTTTTCCATGTCAAACCTTTCCTTGTATGCATTTTGGGCCTCTTTGATGAGTGTCACAATCTTATTTCTATCAACATTCACACTCTTGGCCAAGTCAAGCCACCCCGGACAGAGTTTAGAACCCGGCTGCCTGCCCTTGAGAGACATAAAAGGTGACACTTTGGTAACAGTGTGAGGCGTCGTGCAGTAGTTCCAAACCATCTCTCTCAACACTTTCTGCCACTCCAAACCTGCCGCCATTGCTAATTGCAAACCTCCCTTTACAAATCTATTGGCCCTCTCTACCAGCCCATTAGCCCTGGGTTGATAAAGTGCCGTTCTTAATGCCTTATGCCAAATTTTCTGAAAAACTCCACCATCTTGTCAGAACAAAATTGGACACCATTATCTGAAATTAATTCCGTAGGGAAGCCTTCCCTGTAAAATGTTTCTTCAAAAAATGATATCATTTGGGCCGTGGTAGCCTCACCAATTGCCTTCCACTCTATCCACTTTGAGTGGTAATCTACTAACACAATTAAGTACTTGAGATTCTCCCCCAAATTTTGCAGTGGGCCCATCAGATCCACAGCCACCTTTTTCCAGGGTTCACCCGGAACACTCACAGGTCTCATGGGTGCTTCCCTAACCACCTTACTTTTATCACTCCTCTCGCACTCTCTGCAGTTCTTAACACAACTCTCTACTTCACTGTCAACTGCCAGCCACCAATAGAACTCCCTGATGTACCTCTTGGTTCCTCCCATCCCTAGATGGCCTTGATGAGCTATACTCACAAGTTTGGATCTAACATTACTGGGTGGGATCACTTTAGTGCCCTTCCTTAGTTTTAGACCATCTTCTGATAGACTCAGCTCATCCTTTATGCAATAGAAGCAGTCAAATTCTTTTTCTACAATATCTTTATGAGGCCACCCTGTCCTGGTCCACACCTTGACTTGTTTCAATATAAGATCCTCACCATCAGCAATCTCCCACTCATCTATACTTATGGCATTGTATTCAACCTCAGAAATACTCAAACCTTGCTCTAAGGATGCTTCCTCTGTATCTTTACCCTCCACCGGTAGCCTAGACAGACAGTCTGCTACTACATTGTCCCTACCAGCTATGTACACTATTTTGAAATCATAGGCTAGGAGTTCAATCATCCATCTAGATATTCTGGGTGATCCTTTGGCCCACTCTACACTACCTAGTAGTTGGACTAAAGGTTTGTGGTCAGTTTTTACCGTGAAAGTTTGACCCCTTAGATAGAACTTAAAATGTGCCACAGCCCAAGAAACTGCCAGTGCCTCCCTCTCAATAACAGAGTAGTTTTCTTCCGCTCCCTTCAATGGTCTAGAGGCAAACGCAATTATATGTTCAGTTTTACCAGAGTCCACCTGAGACAAAGCCGCACCTAGACCCATATTACTTGCATCAACCGATAAAACAGTTTTCCTTCCTGACACAAACCCTCCCAAAGAGGGTGCTTGTACTATGCACTCTTTTATTTTCTTAAAAGCTTCTTGGCACTCACCCGACCACACAAACTTCACATTTTTTTTCAACAACTCTCTCAACAGAGTGGAGATGGTGGCAGAACCATTTACGAATTTATGGTAGTACTCCGCCAGCCCCATGAAAGAACGTAACTGATCTTTGTCTTGTGGCTGGGGAGCACTGCTAATGCTGTCAATAAGAGACTTTTTCGGAGCAATACCATCACCAGAAATTCTATGACCTAAATAGTCTTGGGCCCACTGCAAAATTTGGGGGAGAATCTCAAGTACTTAATTGTGTTAGTAGATTACCACTCAAAGTGGATAGAGTGGAAGGCAATCGGTGAGGCTACCACGGCCCAAATGATATCATTTTTTGAAGAAACATTTTACAGGGAAGGCTTCCCTACGGAATTAAATTCAGATAATGGTGTCCAATTTTGTTCTGACAAGATGGTGGAGTTTTTCAGAAAATTTGGCATAAGGCATTACAGAACGGCACTTTATCAACCCAGGGCTAATGGGCTGGTAGAGAGGGCCAATAGATCTGTAAAGGGAGGTTTGCAATTAGCAATGGCGGCAGGTTTGGAGTGGCAGAAAGTGTTGAGAGAGATGGTTTGGAACTACTGCACGACGCCTCACACTGTTACCAAAGTGTCACCTTTTATGTCTCTCAAGGACAGGCAGCCGGGTACTAAACTCTGTCCAGGGTGGCTTGACTTGGCCAAGAGTGTGAATGTTGATAGGAATAAGATTGTGACACTCATCAAAGAGGCCCAAAATGCATTCAAGGAAAGGTTTGACATGGAAAAGAATTCCAAGAGTTTGGTATGGAGAGAAGGTGAACTTGTGTATGTAAAAAAGCCCAGGTTTTCCCCTAAATGCATTGAGAGCAAATTCATTGGGCCCAAAAAAATAGCTGTAGTAAGAGGAAATGTGGTCATAATGGAAGGTGGGGAATGCTGGTCCATGTCCAGATTAGTAAAATGTAATAACAATGGTCAAGCGGTAGAGGATGGGGAAAATGTTAATGGTAATGACAATGGCAATGACAATGGGTTGGTTTATGAATCCGGAGGAGTTGATGAGAGTGTTCATTGTGGGAACAATTGCCTTTGATGTACCGGCCCCTCAGTTCCAACAAATAGAGCTCTATTTATTTTCTTTTTTTTTTGTTGAGGTGTCTTCGTTGTTGCCAATTCCAGCATTCCTTTACTTCTCCCAGCCGTGGGAGTCCTGCCGGCAATCAGCTGATGTCACAATGGAGACCGGGGCTCATAAAGGTAAGGCCGACACGTTGCCAGGCAACTGGTGTCACAATGGAGACCGGGGCTCGAGCTGACATGCTCCCACAGCGTGTGCCGCAGCGCGTGTGCCGCAGCGCGGCCAGAGCCAGCTGAGAGCCGAGTGCGCTAGCACGCAGGCAGTGAGGGGCGGGGCCTGCGCGCTGACAGCGGTGCGCGGCTCCCCCACGGCTCGCGGGGGCCTGCGCTGTAAGGGCAGTGCTTGCGTGGCTCCCTCACGGCTCGCGCAGCTCCCCCACGGCTCTCCTTCTTCCCAAACAATACCGACTTGCCTGGGTGGACCGCCTCTTGGTTGGATTGTTCCTCTCCGCCTTCCGTCAGTCTGCCTCGCCTGCTGTCGTTAGTGCGGACGGAAGGGGCACAGCGCCGGCGACTCAGCTCGAAAGCAAAACAAAGCCAGCAGCTCCAGACAGGCGCCCAGGGGTCCGTGAAGCCCATCCTCGTCGCCAATGTTAAAATGATGGCTCGGGGCAGTATAAGTATTTCAGACTTATTTAATTAAGTTCAGTTCAAGTGACAGCAGGCACCACCCATGAAGGCAGAACCCAACTGAAGATTACAGAACTCCATAAAGAACTCCACAAATAATAATACTCTGAGAATACATATACATCACAGTGGAACACTGTAATAAACACATGAATAGAACATTGTGATTGGTCTGGATCCACATTCAGAACTATGTTACATTATGATTCATTGCTCAATGCATGCTTACCTAAATAACACATAAGTAAGTAGACTCAACAGGTATCTGTAACCCGACACACAGGGGTTGTAGGAGTGAACCCCATTGCTGGTATTTATACACACATTAACCGTGGCCTCCGTATCCTTGGCTTTATCCTTGAAACCCCACACATCCTGATTGGCAGCCAGGAAAATATAAATTTCAGTGGGATTTACCACCTGACACTCAGGATTTTCCGTTTGGCCTGGCAGGACAGGGGAGGGAAAGAGTGTGTGGTTGAAGGGTTCTCGCAGGAAATGGCATCCATGGTAGTAAGGGGATCTTGAGGAGTAACATGAGGTGTAAGCCCTGCCCAGCTCCACCCAGCCCAGTACAGCATCTCACCTGGTTAATCACTCCGCACGCAGGTACTGCCTTGCTTCTGTCTTGGCCCGCTCCACAATCTCAAATCCATCCACCCAACACCCCACAGTGCACCAAACTCCCCTTTCCCGCAGGTTTCACCGTTGCAGTATGGGTCCCGGGCTTTTGAAAGCAAAGTGGACATAGCTCCAGCTTCCACCCGCCCCGGCTCATAGCGGCAGGCCCCATGCTGCAATGGATGTGACTGTGGTTATGCATGGTGCACTCTTTCCCACGGGCTTTAGCGTTATTACCACGGTTGCAATTCAGCAAATTCAGCAAAGCTCCGCGTGATCAGTGATAGGAGACTGCAGTATCCTCGAGACTTCACTGGGACATCCACAGGTCAAAGGCAGTATCCTCAAGACTTTACTGGGACATCCACAGGTCAAAGACAGTATCCTCAAGACTTCACTGGGTCATCCACAGGTCGAAGGCAGTATCCTCAAGACTTCAATGGGATATCCACAGGTCGAAGGCAGTATCCACAAGACTTCACTGGGAAATCCACAGGTCAAAGGCAGTATCCTCAAGACTTCACTGGGACATCCACAGGTCAAAGGCAGTATCCTCAAGACTTCACTGGCACTTTCCCCCTCCCTCTTCCCCTACACCTGTGTGATCTCAATGTCACTTGGCCTAGTAAGATCGTTTTCTCTGTCCTTCCCCTGTTCCCCTTTCCTTGCCTTGTCCCGCCTTGAAACACTTGTGTATAACTGCATCACAAATGCAATATCATACTATATCATATCACACTGTATTAATTTACCCAGTAAAGAATTTGCAACACACACATGAACAGCATAAGGGAGAAAGAAGGTCTGTATACCTTGTCAAGTAGTTGAGGAGGGTATGGCAAATTTACACAGTTACTTTAGTATATGCTCCCTAAATTTAATTTTGTCTTCCAATGGATGGTGCATGGCTATCCACAACTTCTCTACCAACATCCCCCATTTTTGCTCCATCTTAGACTGAGTTCCGGTCTACAGGTCCTAAAAGTCCATGTTCTGACTCCCAGGATCAGTGTGGGACAGGGAAGGAGAGTCTATGTGAGCTGGAGATGGGAAAATAAAATAAACCTAAAAGTGCATGCACCTGCAGTCTGCGGTAAAATAAAATGGGCATGCCAGCTGATAAGGTGCGGACAACATACACCTGGATCTTTGTCTCTTCACCTGCAAGGTCCTCGTTTCTGGGCCCCTCACGTTAGTGTCACATTCTGCTGAACTGGCTCTTTCATACTGTGAGGACCTGACACACTGTCTTTTCAGAAGAGAGAACTTGTGCTTGCTCCTTCCTCGACTCACCGTTGTCGGTAGTTTTCTCACCCTTGCGGGCGGCAGATTGTTAGCATCTCTGAGTGAGTTTCTGTTCTGATGCATCCTATGCAGTGTAGTGTTCTTGCCTTTAGATTTCTGATTTGTAGTGTCAGCTCTGTCATAGGTTTGCTGCTTTGTGTTGCTGATTACAATGTTTCCTCCGTCCTTATTACAGTTTTATGTATGTTATCTTCAGGGTTCGTAGTTTGGAGCTGAACCACCTAGCTGCTTGTTTCTGACTGGGTGAATTTTTTTCATGGGTGTTGGGTGTTCTAGGGCCTCATTACAAGTGAGGCGGTAAGGGGTTAATGGCGCCGGTAAAGGTGCCAGCACCGTTAACCCCGTACTGACTCATTACAAGGTCCCCTTGTGGGATCCGCTCAGGACGTCTGGTCTGACCAGACGTCCTTTGCGGGTCCCGCGAGGGGACCAGTATGCTAACAAAGGGCCCGTCATTAACGGGCCCGTTGTTAGCATGCTCCCCATTCCCATTGAGCCCTATGGGGGCCCGAATGGGAATGGGGGTGGTCTGGGTCCGGGTTCCCTGAATAGGGAAAAACCGGGCCCTCCAAAGTTGGAATGGCCCGGTATTTCCCTATTCAGGGACCACGGACCCGGACCCCAGTTTGGAGGCAGCCATGCCCTTACTAAGGGCATGGCTGCCTCCAAACTCGTAATGAGGCCCCTAGACTTCTGTAATCCAGTTGTGGTGTGTTTCTGCTTATTCCAGTGGTAGCCTGTGCTGTCGTACTGTCATGTTTGTCCTTGTGTCATCTATCTATATATATATATATATATATTCAATGGCAAAAAACGTTGTTAAAGGAACGTTATGGTAAAGTTGCACTAGCAAAAACCTATGAGTTCAATGGACAAACGATGTTACAGGGACGTTATGGTTACAGGTAAAATGGTGAACAATAATGATAACGTTGCTTAGTGTTTGGGTGGTATGCTTTTTTCCTGAAATGGTGTTGAGACTCAGCGTCACACAGTCCTCCTTGCAGTGTTTGCAATTAAACAAAAGATAGGCGTCCTACAGACTACCCACAATCACAATGGACACATACGTACGACCACAGCAGGCCCTGCATGTCTGCATGTTGTCCACCACCTAGCAATGCATGTGGAAACTGACGTTTGTGTGTACTGCAAGTACGGGCATGTGTATGTGTGCCTCTGTGTCCTGGTAACATCAGCACTCTGCAGCATATGCAAAGGAACGTTAATTTGGTCGGGGCATCCACCCACATCCTACAGATAGGTATGCAAATAAGCATCCAACCTGCTGTATCCTATAAATAAATAGCCAGCATCTTCCCACAATGGTCGGTGCACGTCTGGTGCACTATTAGTCAGTAGAAAATTTGCAACGATGTGCATAGTACACCCACGCACATGCGCACAATGCAGGTTGGCCAAAAAGCATCCAGCGGAAAGTCGTCCAAAAGCGTACATGCCAACACTCTGTGGCCAAAAATGTGTAGGGATGTTGTTTCAAAAATCGTACCTACCATGCTAATGACATAACGGGAAATGATGCCGCATCAAGGTCTCCCGATCAAATGACAGGACATAATATACAAGGGAATTATTGCACGTGAACTTTGACCATATAAAATGACAGGAAATGGCCACAGTTGGCATATGGCCTTTAAGACCTTACAGTAGTGGAGTGTCTGGTGTGCTCCATCCCATATCCTGTGACCCATCATGATAAAGAAAAGTACCAAATGAGTGACATGGACATACTGTCACCCGTTTCTTCCTCAGCACAACACAGTTTCCTCTTCAAACATATCAATAACAACAATGTAATTCACAATTCACTTTGGATTTTTAGAAGTGGATGAAACCTAGTGAACAATGTATTAGGGCACGACACATGTAGTACTTCTGTACAAATAAACCATTTTAATAGTTCTTGGTAAAACAAACAACATGTCAGTGGGTAAAGACGAGCAAGTCAAGAACGTGATAATACTGTACTCAGTAGGTGAATGCAGTAACTTTTTAAATAGCAAAGTGTACCTTCACATCAATCAGATTTTGTTTTGTAGAGGCCTAAGAAAGTGTTAATTTTTAACAAAAAACAAGTGTACCTGGTGTTACAAACCGTAATGTTACATTTAAATAAGTAAGCATTAGATAATTAGGGCCAAAATATGACCAAACATACAATAGAGGATTCTAGAATCAGGGGAGCCGGGAGCTATGTAGATGCTACTTGTAGCAGAGAAGGGCCTGGCTAACTTGACACCCAACAGGTAGCAGGAGCTACATTTCACTCCCACAACAACTACTCCCAAACAAGCACACCTATGTCAATGTGGGACAATCTGTAAGTAAACATTAGGACACATCTATATCACATTTAAAGCATAAGGGGTCTTCAATAATGGACCAAATTAGGTGTTCCCTTCTTTTGTGAAAGCTACATTTGTAGAACCACATTCACTACCTCCTTGTTGGCCATTGCAACCTCCTGGTCACTGGTGAATGCTGGCTACCCAGGAACTGGTTTCAGATCCTGCTTCTCCAATCTTAATTGTGAGGCCTGTCATACTTATTGGGTCTTACAGTACAGCTCATAGTGGACCTACTAATTGCGGACGCCCCGGGCTCACAAGAAGAGGATCTACTCAACCCAAGCATGAGCTCGCATCAGCAATGGTATTTCAGGGGTGATGAAGTTGGCAGGTATTGAACCTGGAGGGGCATTGTCCCGAGGAGAAAGCGGGACGCTTTGAGAAGTGGTAAGGAGATGATAGGGACCAAGGGATAGTTAGGGAGGAAGTTGAATTATTTAATTATTTAATTGTTGGGGAAAATTAAAGTGTTGAATTATTAATTGGTTGTTTAAAATATTTTGTTAGTCTGTAAGGCCATGGGGCCAGGTAAGCGGTTGTTTGTAAGCTTTGGCCTGTCACATTAAAGCAATCTTTTCAACTATAAGCGAGTCTGGGTTTTTGTGCAGTAAGCCAAAAGGGGGGGGTTGGGGATAATGCAAAGCGCTTCCCCCCGGGGGTGATTTTTGGTGCTGCACAGGCCAGCGAGAGGGCCTGCGCGTAGAGTGCCCTGCAGGGGTTTTTAAGGGGTCAGGGAAGGTTCGGGAAGCAGGCGACGGTTGGGACATTTTCTGCAATTTTCTGAAAATCTGCACATTTTCCAATCTATGAATCAGAGGAGGGGACAGGAACAGGGAGATAAAGTACAGGCATCAAACAGTGCCAATTCACCACAGGGTACACCCTGTGAAAGGTGCATTAGAGGTCAACATAATAGATCACTCAGTTTCTTACACAGGCAGTGTGATCTCACAAGGAACAGATACACTATTGGGTGTTTGTGAAAGGTGCATAGAGGTTCAAAGAACACATCACTGACTTTCCTACACAGACCCTCATTCCTCACAAGATACACATACACTGGTGGGGGTCTGTGCAAAGTACATTAGCGACTTCAATCAGATATCACTCAGTTTCCTACACAATCTTTCAGACTACACACAGTACACACACACTGCAGGGGGACTGTGAATGTTCTTGAGCAGTGTGTCACAAAGGCATGTGACAGGCCTTTATTGGATGGGGTAAAAGAGTGTCTCTTGAGACCATTTCTATAAATAAATGGGTGTATTTCACTTTTAGCAATGGTGAAATGGCCAAAAGTACTCTGCTACAGTGCGTCTGCAACTACCAACAGCCATGTCACTCTGGCTGAGTACGCAGAGTAGTGGAGAAAATTATGACCGGCCCTTCCTGTCACCTACACCAGCAGCAGTGATACTCCCCATTGTCCCAATGTCATAGGTAGCTTGCAGAAAAAGGGGGTATACGCAGGTGCGTTTACCCAAATACAGCAACTGCCTTGTCCGAATCAAGCTGAAACATTTCTTCCTCCCTTTCTAGTGTCTTCTTTGCATCACAGCAACATTGCGTACTCATAAAAAGTTGCACACGCTTCCACCAGTAACATTGAAAAGCTCTTCGTTTCACAGTATTAGTTGTCTACAACAGGCCTCTGCTTGCACACCACAGCCACAAACGTAGCTGTGCAAGCCCTGTGGCTGTACAGTCCCATTTCCATAGCTGCCATCCTGAAAGTCCTCGGATGTGGCTTTCGAGCTGTGTAAGGACAGCAGTGGCAACATGAGCAGGCGACCACATCGACTGTGAGCGCGAGCCCTCATTTCGTGGACAGTAGCCGGACTCTCCAACAGCGGCAATGAATAGGGTTGAGCAATGTACACAGTTTTTTTTTGAGAGGGCAGGCTTACAAACGCATCACCATGTCCCATTGCACATGCATGTTTGCGAACAATGTACGCCAGCTTTCCGGGTAAAAAATGTCCACAATAACTCGCCGAAAGGGCACACCGTAGAAGTGCTCTGTAATGTATTTGCGCCTTTTCTGAACAGCGGAGCACAGCACATAGGTTTGCCTTTCAAGTAATGGTGCACCAAATATGCTCAACTACAGTGTGTCTGCAAGTAGTACCAACCATGTCACTGTGTCTAAGTACGCACACTAGTGGAGAAAATTATGAACAGGCCTTGCTGGCACCCACACCCACAGCAGCGATTGTCCCCATTGTCGCAATATCATTGGTAACTTGCAGAAAAAGGGAGTATACGCATGTGCCTGTACCGATGGACAGCGACAGCCTTGTCCAAATGAAACACACACATTCCTACTTCCCTTTCCAGTGTGTTCTTTCCAGCACAACATCATTGAATACTGGTGAAAAGTTGGACACGCTTCCACCAGTGATATTGAAGAGCTCTCCATTTTATAGTATTACTTCTATACAACAGGTGTCTGCGTACACACCACGACCACAAACACTGTTGCGCATTCCCTGTGGGTGTAAGCCCCATTTCAATTACCTGTTTTAATAGAGCAATTTATGCCTGCAGCTTTTGTCCTTAACTCTAACTATATGTTCCTATGGGGAAAGGGTATCTGTACCTTAAAGAACGGTCCCTGGTTGGATAATGGGGGATAGCAAAAGAAACTCACCCTATCCTGGCTCACTACTTTCCTAAAATTCCAAAAAGGTGTCGGAGTCAACAAATCTCTTTATTCATGTTGCTGCACCTTGGCGTGACTTATGATAAAATCACAGCAAACTGTGGTCCAATATTCATTGGTCCCCTTCCTGCTGTGTATTGTAAAAAACAATGGATATCTTTTTTCCAAGCTCATATATTGATTATTTATAAGTCAAGTGGGTCAGGTCATCACCCTGAACCAATATTTGTCAACCGGTTTCAGCGGGGAAATAAAGTTTGCCGCTTTCTTCAACTCTATAGATTATGCTTATTTTGGGCACTCTCTACATTCATAAAAATACAGTTGTATCATGTCTCTGTCCTTCAATTGCTTTGTCTCATTTAGATGGGACATCTCATCTGCACATCGGCTCCCTGTAAGGGAAAATGCATAAATCAGGAACCTGAAAGGCATCTGACTACTAGTCATTCTACAGTTCATACTTTTTAATTCCTTTTACCGCCATCCGTTGTCTACTGTGGTAGAACATTGGGTCGGTCTCTGTGCTGTTTTTCCAGGATCTCTGGTCTCTGTCAAATAAATGACCTCTGGTCAAATTCATGTTACACCCTCCTTTTCGCTTTGGTTTATATTTTTGGGGTCTAATGTCTCTTGTGTCACAGCACTTACCATCACCTTGATCGTATAGGTTCTCGGTATTCACATATTTTCTTATTTTATTCCTTTCACAGGTGTTGTTTCCCAGGGGCTGTTGTGCCTGCAAGCCCTACAAGGTGTAACAGGTAAGTGTGTCAGGAGTGGTTGGTGTATCCCTGATGTTTAAATGAAATGCCAAGGCAGAGGATAGAGAAAACCTCCTATACTGAACAGTATGAATAAAGACTTACTAGAATTCCATTTAAATACCCTGTATGAAATATAAAGGAGCTGTTCTGCCGTAGACCAGGAACAGTTAGACCTAGATAAAGAAAATGTCATAAGAATTGGTGTATTTATTGGAACATCAGGGATCCTTAAGGGACAGATGCCCTTCCCCCATAGGGACATGTAGTTAGAGTTAAGGACAAAAGCTGCAGGTATAAATTGCTCTATTAAAACAGATTCTGCTCGTGATGTGTTAAAAAGTACTGGGGAGAAGACAGAATCCAGATACCCGTACAACTCCATTTGTATTGACCATTTCAATGACCGCCACCCTCAAAGTTCCCGGATGTGGCTTTCAAGCTGCATGCAGCAGTGGGGGAATAACTTGCAACCAGGGTACGGGAAGTTCGTTGTAGGAGGCGGCTCTCAAGAAAGCATTGTCTTCTTTTTTTTTACAAGCTTGTAGCCAAACACCTTTTCTTTCAGATGTTATTTGCTTTTCTGTTTTCTTGTGCAGACATTCTTACAGTAAACTCTTCACTGCTTCTTATAGACGGGCAAACAACAAAGCATTACCAGTGGGTAACAAAGAAATGCCATTTCTTGAAAAAAATCTGGATTCCCACAACTAATGAGGTCATTGTTGCAGAAGAACATTCCAACACAGGAAACAAAAGTGTACATGTTTCTGTTAATGAGACACCTTCCTGCCTCGGGCTCCGAACAACATCCATGAGCTATGTCCCATACTGTTTGTGGTGTTATCGATGAGAAAAGCACCTTCGCAGTGGGAAAAAGCCACTTCACTAGATTTACCAACCTCCTCAGTCGACGGAACAAACCTGCACAACCCGTGTAACCCATATGCATGCCGCCGTAGTGGATGACGACAACATCTGATCTACCAAAAGTGGCCAAGTATTTGCAAAGTGCATGCATGTCGGCGAAACTGTCCACTCCTTCCAAGCCAAAATTGACAGCAAGATTTCTTTCCAGGGCATACTTGTGAAGATCTATCACAAAGGCATGACCCAAAGTCCAGACAATGCGTTTCACCATGTCAGCCATCTTCACTATGCACTGTACAATGTACATTTTCACCGCCCCTTCCTGTGAACCACACCCACAGTACATCCGGACAGTCCCATGGCCATTGGCCAGCATGGTGAGAAGGACAGATTGTGGCACGTGCGGTGCTCAAAAGACTGCGAGGGCCACACCCAGTAAAACAGTAGCAGTTCATCTTTCCTTTCCACTAGCTTTTCTACGCCACTACCTCATTGGATACGAGTAAATAGTCACACATGATTCCACCAATGACAGGGAAGACGTTATCATCTAACTCTGTTTGTTATACATAACATTTCGTAGGTACCATTACAAAATCAGCCTGCTACTGTGCTGTTACTGCACAGCATGTGCAGTACAAAAGTTATTGAAAAAGTACAAGATTACTGCATCCACATTCACCCACATAAGCTCCCAGCACCACAAAATGGATGTACACAAACGTTTTCTGCAGTATGTTTACTAGTGTACTACAAGTGCTGCTGCACACAGTAAATGCCACATATCCGCCATTACGTTCTTTAATAGCATACTGCTTTCTTTCCCATCCCCTACCTTGAAGTGGCATTTCAGTTACATGTGCGTGCAACCTTCTCATTTACCCATATCATACCATGGAATACCGAAACAGGATCTGTCTGCTTTCCTGTCCAGAATGGCACGAAATGTTTTCCCCACTAACCCATCGCCTACAGATATCGTCCAAATATGCCACCTACAGCAGCATGGAATGTATCGTTCCAAGCGAAATCAACTGTTCAAAAGATCATTATCTATACAGCTGTACTTATTTGTAGGCTGCACTATTGCAACACTCTTTTCAAATCTGCCACCCTGTACTCTTCACCCTCTACCACACATGCAGAAGAGTAGCACCCAACTTCCAATGGTATCTCTCCTACCCTGAAATATCGCAAATAGCTCACAACACTCCACCCACTCCAGATATACAATACTTTAAAGTGCAGTACACTAGTTAGTAATCTGCGCAATGCACAATACTCAAGTACATACACTATGCGGTTGAACCCTATGCAGTACTACACACACACACTTTCTCACCACAACACTCAGTGCACACACTATATAACTGTGCACTCCATAAGCTTCTGCCATGCACTACAAAATGTACCATGTGCGAACACTCATCATAACCATCGACCTACCAATACATGTACATCTCACAAAGCACACATGAAACGAGACCATTTAAGCAGCATTTACACACAAACTGCAAACCTATTTTTTACTCCTCCTGTCATGTGTAATGCACTCCCGTAGAATTAGGCCTGCCACTCTTCACCCTGGCCCCATCTGAACATGCATGGCTGCATAACGTAGTCCTGCCTGTATGAAACGGTGTATGAGTGCCTGTGTACATTGTCTATATTGCAACTTTCTGCTGCTGATCACTTTCATATTGCAACTTTCTTATGCTCATGACTTCCTTTCAAGGGCCAATGTCTTCAAAGACTTTGTCAGGCAAGGCTGTTGCCTACCCATAGCAACCACAATTGCTGCCATGTACCTCCCTATTGTACAACGGGGGCAATGATGAACACCATATGGTCATGCACACATACCAGCTCACTTCTGCTCTTCACCCAAGTGTACAATGTCCTCCTCAACCATTCTGTGCACCTCAACTACTTCAAATGCATGCACAGTGACAACTATGTACAATGTCCTCCTCAACCATTCTGTGCACCTCAACTACTTCAAATGCATGCACAGTGACAACTACATGGCTGCATTATGTTGTGTTGCCTGTGAGGAAGGCTGAGACTGCTGGGTACATGGCCTAAGGCCTATGGCCTTTGGCCATGCAGCCAACACTTTAGGTCTTGGCCACACCCACCACAATTTAACCGAGCTATTCAGGCCACTATCTATGCATGTGCCAGAAATAAGAAAGGCAACATAGCCTCCAGCACTTCCACCCAACAGCTGCACCACAAAGCAGAGATACAAGTACACATGTTGCACTTACCGTAACGTCCGAACGTATTGCTGTATTTTGCACCGCAAACCACTTGCTATCATAATGCGTTGTAAGTATGGCACCCTAGGAGCACATTCTGCACAACATTGGGCCTGCTCTCCAACCCTGTACTATGTGCATACAAGCAATGCTGCGTTGCAAACTAATCTGCGCAATGCACACTACAGAACTACATATAAAAAGCAGTAGCACCATACCGTCATCCATATGTACAATATTCCATTAGTACATGCAGTGGATACACTGCAAGACTGGTCACTGGAACATCTCCACCCACACACCTACAACTATAGGTTGTTCCACGAATCAGCACACCCATACACCCACTCACAAACCAACAATGTGCCACCTACTTTAAATCTGTGGACATAACTTTTCAGCCAGTGAACATACTTACCTCTCCTAGGGATGCAGCCATACATCGAGGGGACTATGGACTTACCTCTCACAGCACACCATAGTGTGCGCTATGATTAAATGGTATTGTCTTGTGCAACGCACTCCCCTTTTCCAAATGTGCCTGACATCCCTCATCACATCAACCCATCGCCCCTTGAGCTGCCATACCATACCTAAGGCTCCCTGCAATCACTAGATAAGTTTGTTGATTCTTCAGATAACCACACATTGCCGTACTGTGCGCCGATACCGCTGGCACACCAACCTCTTCTCATAACATTTCTCATATGAAGCGCTTCTCACTTGGGCCCCCTTTCCATACCTTCTTCCCACCACCTGCTGCTGTGCACTGTGTTCTTGAGGCCCTTTCGCCACCGCATTGTCCTCCCATACAACATTCCCCTGTCATAGCAAGCTTTTCTGACACATCCCGTCACCGCCCACTGCAGTACACTCAAAATTTCACCCACGCAGTGAACAGCAAAAATGGGATGCCAGAGCGGAGCCATATATTACTACTTTTAGTGGGCACAATGCTACATACAAGAGGCCCAGCTGCACACTCTATCTCTTCCAACCTTGCCACACACACCACAACACTATCCTCTGATACAGCATGGTGGCGTTTCCCTAAAACATTGACGCACAGCACGCTTCCCTCCACCAACCACCGGCCATGTCCACTCTTCGCTGACATCACGCTGTACCGCACCAATCACTCTTCGGTCCGCGGAGTGAACAGGGGAATGGGGCTGCAGAGCGGACCCAGAAATCACTCATTTTTAGAGACGTACATTTCAGTTCTTTGCAACAAAACTACTGCTTTTGTAAATTTAGTGCCAATCCATCCAGTAGTTCTCTTTAAAACGACCAAAAAGTATGTCTAAAAAAATTAGTGATATCTATGTTCGCTTCGCGGTCACACTTCCCTGTTCGCTCTGCGTACAAGATAATGATTGGCTAATGGGCTTGTGTCATGACCGCATACATGCGACGTGTCCGCCGATTGGCCGGAGTGAGGCGTGATCTGCGTCAGATTGTTCCGATGCGCCCGCCATCTTGGATCCGCCGACAGCGCGGTGGTGAACAGAGGCGAAATGTAGTTTTGGGGAGTGTTGTGGTGTGCCAGAGTGATTGCGGAGGTTTAGAGAGTAAGAGATGGGTGAAATACTGTATTTGTTTAGGCGGCAGGTGCTAATGATGTATTCACCATGGCCACGCTGTCCGGGATGTTTGTAATTACTGAAAATGAGGAGTCTCATAACGATAGTATTTCCGTCCGTGCTGTGCGCAGGCAAGTTGAAACTGTTCTAAGCAAACGTGTGGTGTCAGCAGTCATTAAAATTGAGTACATGCCGCAGTGAAAATGTTTGATTCTATGGATGTGGTTCTGAGTTATAAGCCTGTTATCTACAAAAAGAAGTTCAGTTCCTTAAAGGGTGCCAAACACATGGGTATCCTATCTGGTGGTTGAGTAATACTATAATACTCAAAAAATACAAATGTTATTAGTCATACGAAATCAATAAAAAAATCATCGTAAAAGTCGCATAGACGTTGGCCCGCGTTGTGATGACGTCAGCATGTCCGCCGTGAGTATGATCCCAGAATACACATTTTTTCAAAAACAGCTCTTGCTATAGGCATACCCCGGATCGAGCTACTGACCAGTTTAAGAGTTACTCAGTGAGTATTTTACAAACTAAGTACTTTTGCTTTTACTCATGGTTAGAAGACCAGTTGGCCTAATGAGGTTTCTTTGTTTTTTGTGACTTTACAGCTACCTAGAACGAAGAGGATATCTCCATTTGGGGAGTGCCTAATTTGAAAATTTGAAATAGCAACTAGCCTTACAGGCTGGATGTCTTGGATACTTTCCCCCTTATACTATTTGACAAGTAAGTGGATGCTTTCAAGATAATAAGCACACTAGCTTATAATATAATTATTGGACAAACCACTGAGGGGAGTCTCTTTTCTCTCTATAAAGTATATCTTTCAGGGAACAGACACCTACTTGGAGAAGTAAACCCTTTTTCTGAGAAGCAGGAACATACCATGTTTGGATAGAGTGACATTTGGATCATGTGTTTATAATAATATGGTAAGCCCCCTTGTTATGGAACCAGGATATGGTAACATAACTTATCAGGCTACTGTAAGTCTAATGTCAATATATGTTGTATACTAGGACAGAAGATAGAGGAAACAAGGCATTTATTTCTATAGCAATTGGAATTTTGCCATTACGAGAACCAATCAAGGTTAGAGAAGACTCCAGGATATTGAGCCCTTGAGTTAGAGAGGTATGTAAATCAACAGCATGCTTTTCACCCTTATGGGGATAAGGGGTACACAACTAGTCTAATTAATGGATTAGGATTGTGTCATTAGGTATTAACTTAGTGCCTCCTCTTTATTAACAGGGTACATCGTCTTTACAAGAAGATGGAGGTTTGGTAATACAGTTTCATCTTGAATAGAATCGACACAAGATACTTCACACCCCTGAAGAATGTCCTACATTGTTGTGCTAATGGGACAGAAACTTATACAAGTTGGGAATCTACAAATTCAAAATACGCAATAGCCATTAACATCTAAGGCTAAGGGATCTCAGTGCAATTAGACTACACGGGTTGACCCAAGATTGAATTAATGAATAGAACCCATTTAGGTTGATTCACTTGTGTTGTTTTAAAATTGATTGATTGTTTTATAGGATATGATCAATTTTTACGATGATTTTTTATTGATTTTGTATGACTAATAAAATGTGTATTTTTTCAGTATTATAGTATTACTTAACCACCAGATAGGATACCCATGTGTGTTTGGCACCCTTTAAGGAACTGAACTTCTTTTTGTAGATAACAGACAGTGCTCCACAGAGTAAGAAGTTTGTGAAATCCCCTCTGTGGCTTCTAGCCGTTTTGAGAACAGTACTGAGTTATAAGCCGCAATGGGTGTGATATGCTGCAGTGGTTGTAATCACACCCATACATCACACCCATAGCTTCAAAAAACAAAGTTATAAGTACTGAAGTTATAAGCCACTATGGGTGTGATATGTTGCGGTGGTTGTTGCCAGGACCTACAGTCTTGGGTGCACGGCTGAAGGCCATTTACCCAAAACTAAAGTTATAAGTACTGTAGTTATAAGCCACTATGCGTGTGATATGCTATAAGGAGTAAAATTATAAGCCACCATGGGTTTCATATACTGCGGTGGTTGTGGGCAGAAGGTAGAGTTTTGGGTGCATGGCCACAGGCTGTAGGCCGTAGGTCATACACCCAAGACTTTAGGCCCTGGCCACAACCACTGCGCCATATCACACCCATACAAGACAAAGACTAGAATGAATCATCAAGAGGACCATGACCTTAACTATTACCTTCCCCAACAGCCCTAAGGACAAAACATAGAGAGGGAAAGGAAGCACTGCACCATGGGCCCCAATGCAATGGGTGAGAAACAGAATGTTTCATCATTACACACGGTCCACCAATACAAAGCAGGAAACAATGCCCCACCACACAAACTACAACTAAACACCAGTCCCGAGGATGTCAAACCCACAGAAACCAAAGAACCAGTCAGGACAGAAGGATACGAATGTCTGAATACACAAGCTCACCAAGACGGATCCACTAGGACAACACATCAACACAACCCCGGCCCTGAACCATTCAAAGCTTCAACTGACCAAGGTCACACTAGATCACCTGAGAATAGATATCACCCACCCGGGCCCACACCTGAAGATCAGGTTCAGACGCACCCACCAATCCAAACCACACTCAATAGGATACAGTTGGATCAGCGCAACTCCACCAAAGCGAGCCGGCCCACAAGGAACCAGCAACATCCCAACCAACAGGTATACAACTCTAACGGAACCATAAGTACCTAAATCAGGATACTGATCCCACTAACCCAACCCTCAATCTTCTGCATACTTAAACCCACACAAAACCACACAACCATCTCTCTCCCAGCAATCCACACGCACTTTACCACACGGCACCAACAACACATAAACTTCACCAACAGCACTCGAGGCTTTCGCCCAATCCGATACTAGCACCAAATCCCAGCACTCGGTGTATACCAAGCTGAAGCTGCCAACAGCACACCACTTTTTCCACTCTCCTTCTCCCCTCTTCCCGACTAACCCTACCCACCCTTCCTGTTTACAGATCCGCCAGAGCGCCTGGGGACCAATTCCGTTGGTGACGGTGCACTATACAAGTACCGCTAACATAACATAATATATATCACACCCATACATTTGAATATCTATTTGGTAGGTGTGGGCAGGGCATACAGTCCTGGGTGCAAATTGAGTATATGCTGCAGTTAAAATGTTTCATTATATGGGTGTGGTAATGACTTATACGCCACCATGGGTGTGATATGCTGCAGTGGTTGTGGCCAGGGCCTAGAGTCTTGGGTGCATGACCGCAGGCCGTAGGTCATAGGCCATATACCCAAGACTCTAGGCCCTGGCCACAACCACTGCTGCATATGACACTCATAGATACACCCATATAATTGATTATTTATCAGGTGGTTGTGGGCAGGGCGTAGAGTCTTGGGTGCATGATCGAAGGCCATGCACTCAAGACCAAAGTTATAAGCACTGAAGTTATAAGCCACAAGGGGTTTCATATACTGGGGTAGTTGTGTCCAGGACCTAGAGTCTTGGGTGCATGGCCAAAGGCCATGCACACAAGACCAAAATTCTAAGTACTAAAGTTATAAGCCACAATGGGTGTGATATGTTGCGGTGGTTTTGGCAAGGACCTACATTCTTGGATACATGGGTGAAGGCCATGCACACAAGAGCACCCAAGACCAAAGTTATAAGCCTTGAAGTTATAAGCTATCATGGATTTCGTAAACTGTAGTGGTTGTGTCCAGGATCTAGAGTCTTGGGTGCATGGACGAAGGCCATGCACCCAAGACCAACATTGTAAGTACTAAAGTTATAAGCCAGCATGGGTTTTGTATATTGTGGTGGTTGTGGGGCGGATGTAGCGTCTTGGGTGCATGGCCGTAGGTCATGCACCCAAGACCAAAGTTGTAAGTACTGAAGTTATAAGCCACAATGGGTGTGATATTGTGCGGTGGTTGTGGCTAGGACCTAGAGTCTTGAGTGCATGGCTGAAGGCTGTAGGCCGTAGGCTATACATCCAAGACTCTAGGCCCTGTCCACAACCACTGCACCATATTACAGCTATAGATCACAAGTATAGATTGGAATATGTATGAAATGTTTGAAAATATACTTACTGTTTCATTTGTTGAGATTTCATTTTTTTTTACATGACTTTAGTACTTGGAGGAAATATTAGGCCATATACCCAAGACTCTAGGCCCTGGCCACAACCACTGCTGCATATGACACTCATAGATACACCCATAGAAATGAATATCTATCAGGTGTTTGTGAGCAGGGCATATAGTCTTGGGTGCATGGTCGAAGGCCATGCACCCAAGACCGAAGTTATAAGCAACCACGGGTTTCATATACTGTGGTGGTTGTGTCCAGGACCTAGAGTCTTGGGTGCATGACCGAAGGCCATGCACACAAGACCAAAATTCTAAGTACTAAAGTTATAAGCCACAATGGGTGTGATATGCTGCGGTGGTTGTGGCTAGGACCTAGAGTCTTGGGTGCATTGCTGAAGGCCGTAAGCTATACATCCAAGACTCTAGGCCCTGGCCACAACCACCACACCAAATTACAGCTATAGATCACACGTATAGATTCGAATATGTATGAAATGTTTGAAAATATACTTACTGTTTCATTTGTTGAGATTCGATATTTTTTTACATGACTTTAGTACTTGGAGGAAATATTCTTTTTCAATTTCTGTGATAAAAGAAAAGAGCATGTTAGTGTATGTATTTTATAAAGACTTATTACATTGCATAATAGACATTTTACCTTTTTTTACCCTCATAATTAGTTTACAAAGCAGTGTACTGTGATGTGCCTTTTGCTCAGTTTCTGTGTTTGTATTTCAAATCATTGGGTCTGGGTAAAAAAAAAATCCTTGGCGGATTAAAAAAAACCTTTCTTTGTTATGCTACACACTTTGAGTGTTCACTTGTTGTTTCTGGTTAATGTTGTATCTGTTGGCTTGTTGCACATTTTTGAAGCAGTTAGATACCTGTTGGCGTATTCTAACTGTCTATTCTTTGTTACACTTCAGTGCCATTCAGTTATATGTGTGGTTCTTATACAATGTTGTGCCAGTTAGATACCTGTTGGCTTATTCTAACTGTTTATAGTCTTTTAATTGCATTTTTGTTAATGTTGAAGTAGAGATTAGTTATTCAATTTTGGCTTTAAGAAGATTAAATAAGCGTTTGTAAGATTTGCTGGTAATCTCTGCTTTAGAGTAATGCTAATATCATTACATTCAAACCATCCACATTTCTTTTTAATATATGCAGTGTAGTGACCTGAATTGGTTGTGGCTCCTGCATAGTAGATGATACCTATTGTTGTGAAGGTTTTCTCACCAAGTGACACTTGACCGTGTGTGAATCCAGTCAGCTTGCAGCTGTTTTTGGTACCATCTGCATTGTAACGTAGAAGCATTAGTATTATGTAGTTACTATGTGTTTGTATCAGTAAGGTGGAGCGATTATCTGAATTGCAGATAGTACATAATCTGCCATGGTTTGCATTTTGTACAAGTTGCTGAAATGGAATGGATTCACAATTAGGTATGCATACATACACAAATCGCTCATTAGGGATTTGTTCTTGTGTCACATTGTTGCAGAGAGTGAAAGTATGTTTCCACATGTATGAAATCTAGAAGATTTAATTAATGGGTATGTTTTTGTTTTCAAGTACTTGTAGTAAGTACATTAGAAATTCTTATGGATCTTCTTGTGAGTTTATAGTGAACCTTACCATTCCAGCACAGTAGTCCAATTCTTGTTTTATTCCGTGAGCACTATACATGTTGTCAGGATTGTTTGTTGCGTTTCTATGAAGGACTAACATTTTCAAACACAATTGGTCTGTACTGTGTTAGTAAATGTTAACAACAATTGGTGGCAATTGAAGTAGAATATTCATTACTACATTTCCATAGCAACTTACACCAGTTACATTTGAAAATTTGAATGGACCAGATAGTTCTGTGTCAGAGTGATTTTTTGGGAGTTTTTGTTCCTTCTTTGAAGAAGTACCTGATTTACTTTCACTAATAGGTTCTTTTTTGGTTGTGGTAATTGATGAAATATTAGCTTCTTTTACTCTCTTTGAAGGATTTGCAGTCAGATCCTGTTGCATTTCTGTTTGAATTAGTTTTCTTTTACAACGTTTTCCTTTTTGTGGAACAGGATATGATTTCAGATGGGTGGTGTACAGTGAACGTAGTCTATTGTATTCTAAAATGCAAGGAATATCAGCGTTCACTTTACTTGCATCAAAGCTGATTAGAAATAGACCGTCAAGTGTACGTAAGCATGATAGTGCTACGTAGCTCATGCCTTCTTTAAAGACTGTGTTTCCAATATCTATCAATGCTTTGTCTAGGGTAAGACCTTGGGATTTATGAATGCTGACTGCATATGCAAGAGTTAGAGAAAATTATGTACATACATGTCTTTTAAGAGAAGGAATCGAGCTGTTGAGCGCCCTTTTTACTTCTGAAAGTTTGTCAAAGAGAATATTGACAAACTGAATGTTGTTGTCATGTGGGTATGTTTGAAAGCCAACAACTGTACCTAGTTCCCCATTAACTAGTCCTTGCTCCACATCAAGGTTACATTTAAGCATTACTCTATAGTTTAAGGATAATTTTAATATTTTTTCCAACCCAGCTGTGTTGGAGATTGAATTTTCTAAGGTATTTAGTCTTGTTGTGGCTTGCTGACACATGGGTAGTGTCATACCATGAACGTCCAGTTTGTCTGTGGAACAAATTTCAATTATTGGTTGCATTTCTTTTTTTAACATTGTTTCATTGAATTTGGAACAGCTTGCAAGAGTTGGCATTAAGGCCATACAATTGACATTTTTGTGTGCTAATTGTTCCATAACATCAGTAGCACATGCGTTATCGCCATAACGCATATGGATGTGCCGGGTTTTCAATATTGCTTGTGCTTCTTGAGATAGTACACCAACTCTAATACTTTTTAAAATGTTGGCGTAAGTGAGGTCTGCAGATTGACACATGTTTTCTGTTAATTCTCTGTTTTGGAAATGTTGCCAAAGGTTGACATTTCCTATGCTGCCAACAGTTTTACGGCAGAGTTTGTGTCCTAAGGTTTTAAAAATAGGTTCACATTTCACTGGTGTCAATTGTAGAAGATCTCCGAAAACAATAATGTGTTTTCCTGCAAAGAGTTCTTTGTAGTTTGTTTTAAGCATTTCTTGTATTCTGAGGTGAATCAAAGCCAACATTAGGTTGGAGACGATGCTCACTTCATCTATTTGTATTATTTTCATTTGTTTTAATACTCTTCATAGTTCCATTGCAGCTTCTGTAGAAAGTTTATAATAGTCTAATTTGTTTTGGTGTTCTACTGGCAGGAGTAGTAATCGGTGTAAAGTGACACTGCCTATGTTGTGGGCAGCTAAACCTGTGGGGGCAGTTACAACAGCTGGCAGTTTGTTGTTTGTCAATTGTTGAAGGAACTTGCTGATGATTTTGATTAAGAATGTTTTGCCTGAACCAGCTTCACCACTAACGTACAGCAGTATAGGTTTGTAATTTTGGCAGGTACATTGTTTATTTTCGTGTTGTACACCATGTGAAATTTCTTGTGTTACTTCTTCAAAAATGGTGTGCTGGTCTTTGTTAAGTTTTGCTTGTAGTACAGTTAAGTCTTCTGTATCTTCTTCATAGTGACACATGGTGTTTTCTACTTCAGTCATAGCTAATTCTGCCTCATTTGCTATTAGTGGCTGTCCCAGTGGTTCTTGGCTTCCTGTTAGAGAAGGTTAACTACTGTAGGGAGTGTCCTTATCTAGTTGGGCCTGGAGTTCTTCTTTGTGTTGCTGTTCATTGTGCAACATTGTTTTGTAGTGCGTAAAGTTCACATCGGTGATAGTGCTTTCATTTGCTTTGAAAGCATCTTCATAGCAGTCGTAGTTATGTAGTATCTTTTCTTCTTTTCTCCATGGTTTGAACAGTTGTAGCAGGGACACATAATATAGTTCTTTCTGTTGAGAAGTTTTTAATGACAATTTGACATGATTAATTAAGCTTCGTTTGCTAAGTTTCACTAAGCTGACTTCACCATCTGTCACTCTATATCTACCTTTGGTTTCATCGGGTTTTATATTTTTTTTGTATGCTATGTAGTATAGACACATGGTTTCTAAAATGGTACTCCTGTTTGGGTAGTATGTGTCTAGTAAATTGTTTTTCAAAATGTCTTGGCTGTTGGGATCATTTTTGGCTATTGTTTCTATGTCCTCATATGATTTAAGAACTCTCTTTCTAGATTTAGCAGGACCAAGACTTAGCCATACTATATTTCCAGATTTTCCATACAAAGCAGTACCGGTTAAACGATCTGCAGCTTCATAGGCACCACATTCTGCATGAGAGAGCATTTTTATGCCCAGCATGTACAATTTCTGAGATAGTGTTTTGTCTGATGATAGGTCATTCCAGAGGTCTTGCAGCTCTGTTTTTCTGCTCTTGTTAAGTAGGCTGTAACATATTGTGCAACTGCAGTGGAATTGTCTGCAATGTACTGCACATCTATGTTTGCATTCCAGAAGAGGGCAATGATTGCATTGTAATCATTGATATATTTTGATTCTTCTGTTCTTTTTATGTAATACGTGTTCTTAGGTGATTTAACTTTAACACAATGTCGAACTGAAGACATGAAGTTGTTCACTTCACCTGTTTCTGTAACTGGTCTAGGGAAACCAAAGGGGCATTTGGTGTAGTATTTCCATTTGTTTTTGTATTTGCAACGACAATATTTGCCACATTTGTGTCTTTGAAATTGTACAATTTGTCCATGAAGGTCACTATGTGTCGTTTGTGAAGGGATTTCACAAGTGACATATTTTTGGATGAACTGCAAAACAGTGGCATCACTGTCCTGACCAAATTTAGGTGCACCTTTAATCCATACAAGCATGTGGGTATGTGGTGCTCCTCTGGCTTGCTATTCTTTTCTCCAAAAGAAGTGTTGCACTTCTCTGAGGGGAGGAACAGTTTTATTACAAACAAAGTGTAGCATAGCAATGAAACGATGATGGAAATATCTTGAAACATTAACAGGATCTAGAGAGCAAAGTTCTCCAGGTGTTAGTATATCTATATTGGTTTTGTTGTTGTTTGATATGCCTATGAAATCATTTAAATCTTCCCATGCATATTCTGCACAACTTAATGTAACAAACCAAGTGGGTGGTCCAAGGTTTCTGATCATACAACGTACATCTCTGTGACGTCGGAACCAGTATTCTTTTGTACCATGCATGTTTGCAAACAGATTAGTCATGCTTGACTGTAAAACGTCATCTTCTTCTTGCACTTTTTGTATTAATTGCGTAGCTGACATATTTTGTAAGTGGGTCCCAGATTTCAATATGTGTGCAACTCCGTAACATAGGGTTGCTACTTCACTTTCAAATAATAGGTGGAATATGTATTACACATTTTATCTACATCTGGGATCTTCAGAATACATTCGTTAAGGTGGTATTCTGATGCTGTTATATGAGTGGGTCTATCATCGTATCTCCCTCCTTTGCCAGCAGGAAATATTAGTGGAAAAGCACATGCTTCTATACTTTTTTCCCATATGCTCATTGGTGAACCTTTGGTTTGTCACATTTGGTAAGTTTCTAGTGCATCATCTATGCTCTCATTAGAGTGCAATGGATGAATTGTATAATGGTCGAAAAGAGTGGATACTGCAACAGGACCCAGAAGTTCAAATTGACCAGTTTCCGATGACTTTAATTATTTCAGTTGTTTCCCTTAAGCTTTCGTCAATATTTATTTCTTTGTAGTATTCATTATTGTCTTTCAGATATTGCAAGGCTTGTCTAACTTTATGTAAATCCACGAGTTGTTGCCAATTATTTTTGTCTTTTGTTGGTACACCATTCACTAAGACAATTTAAGAATGCTCTATTGGACGTTGCACTCCTAGAGTGTGCACATTTTCTGTCAGATCTAATGGCAAATAAACTACTTTGCCACAAATGCCTTTCACCAAGTCAGAGGGAGGTAATTCTGATGTTTTTGATTGAAGGCGTATTATTGCTTGAAATGCGTGTAGTGTTTGAATTATGATGCTCTCATACAAATTGCAGGGGTTTTGGTAGTAGGAATAATTTCAAGTTATTTGTGATAGCACGTGAAGGAGTTTGGTTGTTGTCAAGTTTTGTAGTGCAGTAACTGCAACATATTAAGGGTTCACTTATTTCATATTTGTTTTCTGCAAAAAGGTAGAGAGCTAATTCAAACCATTTGGAATCTTCATTGTCTTCTATTTTGTATGTTACGTCTATAGTATAGCCCTGAGGTGCAAAGGGCTGAGGACGTTGCTGTTGGGCTGTGGCGAGTGTGGACTACTTGCTATTCATTCTGCTGGACATTTTACTTTTGCATTAGAAGAGATAAAGAGGTGCGTGTGCCTGTACCTTTAACCCTTGGTCTTGATCACCTGACCACCTGGGACTGGTACTAAAGGCCGCCTCCACCGCCCTTGTGGCGCTAAGCCCTGAGGTGCAAAGGGCTGAGGACGTTGCTGTTGGGCTGTTTGGCGAGTGGCGCCATGCCGTGACCCTGACCACGATGACAAACGGGAGAAAACCAAGTCACACACCCCATACCACATCTACATCTACGCTGAAAACCCGGGCGCTGAAAAAACGTGAGTGTGTCGCAGATGTCAGGGGGCCCTTTGTATCTCAATGTGATAGACAAAAGAAATTAAGTCACTATCATTCATGCACGTCCAATAGTGAGTTCATTGAGTCATGTTCACAAAATTGCAATGAAACACTCGCTAATACAATTATATTGACATTAAACGACAATGTGGTCAATGAAACAGAAGATGCTTTTCCCGAGGTTTTCATTGTTGATACCTCTATTCAACAAGATGTTATGCTGGAAAGCTACCCAATGGACGATGATGTGACCCGTCAGTCTATAATTGAAGAGACGGATACACCTGAAATAAACGCGTCCCATAACACAAATCAGAAATCTACCTGCATTGAGGCTCAGTTTTCGGTATCTTTGGTGAGCGGCCCCAGCAAGAGCGGCAGGGCAGCGGTTCCCGCGGAGACGCCGTGCGAGTTGCCGGAGGCTTTGGCTTCGGCTGTGTGCTCCGATGGACGCGTGCACAACATGCCAGACCGAAGCTGTAGAGTGCAGTATGATCGATGCGAGATCTTGCACCTTACACCCTGGAGTGAACTCTGCCGGGACGACTCCACTTCCGCTGGGCATGGCAGGGGATAAAATGTGTGACACAGAGTTTTCGACTAAATTAAAGCCGGCGGATCCCATACTTGGGGGATGGTGTGAAGACCAAAACACTGGGTTACAAACAGGTATGCTGACAGACCCTACAATGTTGGCCATAACAAATAATAATCATGATGTGCGATGAGATTCAATGGAGATAGCAAACAATGTATTGCTAAACTTACTTGCAATGAACAAAGCATGTAAAGCTAATGCTTGCGATATAACACCAACAAATGAGAATGGTCGCTTGAAGGCTTCACTGAAACGTCATAATACGGGGATTACTGACCTTTGTCAAGAATCTTCATTAAATATTCCCTACAAATGGGCAAAAACGTCTGAAAAAGGCAAACATACTGGGACTTCCCTTGATCTATCTGGTTTACCAACCCTGTCCCAGAAAAGGCTCTGCTCTAATAGTAAAGGTGCAACCATCTGCAGAGACTCAAAAATGAAAACACAAATGCCACATTTGTCAAGGTCAGACGACCCTGAGACCAACTCTGACGATTCTGCTGATTCCTCCCTCATGGAACGACCGTTCCCTATAATTAGGAACAACAGAGGCTGCAATGTCAGAGTGCCTCACTGTGCTAAAGCCTTGAATCGTGGCTTAGATCTAACAACGACATTGCAGACAAGGGAATTACAAGAACTATTACTATCTACATTGTCCATCTCTCTATAGCCATTTATAAAATTATATGAAACCTTACATGAGGCAAACAAACGCCGATGGAGAAGCGGAATACAACATTTCGCCTGAATTGCTTAACATGTCAACTTATGACGAAACCGAATATGAAGACGTTGAAGCGTCTTCTGAAATTACTAAAGAAAAACAACAAACCAGCAGCAATATACCAACTGATAAGGAAGTGACACATGAAATGCCGGGGGGGCAGATTTGTAGTGATTGAAAAGAAAGCACATGTACGAGACACAGCAGCCCCTGGTCTGGCAGCATCACAACCCTCAATAGAAATGCCCAGTGTTAGCATCGACTTGAGAGGTGGTCCTTCTCTGGCAAGATTGCAGATGAGGAGCCCTATCTTTCAGACCATGCAAGAAAAATGCTTAAAAATACAAAGAGACGCTTATGTGAGAATTACAAAGGAAGTAAATAATGGTCAGTGTAGGAGCGACCCGAGTGGGAGGCAATGACAAGACTGCGAGAAACAGGCTGTTCATTATTCCCCTACATTGTCTGACAAACAGAACTGAAGCAAACCTCCAAAAGATCACAAAACTGACCCCTCATCGATGAAGAGAAACCTAACTAGAGGTGAAGGGCATCGATATTGGGTCAGATTAATGATGGAGAGGCTACCTGATCCTAAATCGAAGTAATATTATCAAATTATTACATCTTATACCAAGTCTACGCTCAATCAACACTGAAGACCTGCAGATCGTCGAATTTCTGGACTAGCGGTGAAATGACAAAGCAGTGATCCATATAGCTTCACCTTTAAATGTTACATCGATTCTGGACGCTAATGTCTCTCTATTTTCTTTGGGCTTTGATGTTTATAAGTTACAAGATGCCCACCCAACAGCTCAATCAAATGTTAGAGCGATGGTGCACTATGCATCAGAGCGCAAACTTCCCTCGCATTTTCATTGGGACTGGACAAATCTGCCTCTAACCAGTCGATAAAATCTGCATTACAAAATTGCAACAAGGCTAGAGAGGTTGAGCCGATGCAAAACACGGTGACCACTAGAAAAAAACAAGTTTCGTTTGCGAAAGATAGAAGTCCAGAAACAGTAGACAGGTTTGAAAAAATAAGTATAACCATACAAGGCCAAATACCAACAGAAGAAAGTACGGTCAAACCACCACTAGACAACAACACGCAAGAACCAATTCAAAACTGGCATTGGTTAGCTGCAACGTTAAACATAAATCAACCACAATAATGCCAGAAGGACCAAACCATGGAAGATCTCACCTTAGGCTCTTGGAACACGAGGGGTTTTGGTCACCTGTTTAATAGAGAATGGCTGGGTGACCTATCTATTGCTTGTCTACAAGAGACCTGGCTAAGTTCCACACCAATGGTAGTAGACTTTAAAATTGCTGTAAACCCAGCCATAATCCCAGAAAAGGGGCTTCCAATGGCAGGCTTGATAACTTTGGTCAGAAACTCAACATCCTTTTTTGACATCCTCAATTCAATAAACCACTCTCCATATATCCAAGAGTCAACGATTGGAAAATTGAACGGTAGGTCTAAAATAATAGAACAAATGACTGTAATAAACATCTATTGGAACCATGAAAGAGCGGGGCAACAAGAGTTTATTGATGCAGTCTCAACCATCCTCGATCGCCTATTCGTGGAACAAAAGGGTACCAACATAATACTCTGCAGTGACTTGAATATCGATCACTTTAATTTGAAGACACCTCAAAGTAAAAAATATTCGTCTAATTGGATGAAGGAAATGAGTGCAAGAAATTTACAAATGTTAATTGGATGCACATTAGGAGACATACCACCAGCTCTGACATGGAATCGCGAGAATCATGACTCTACAATTGATTATATCTTTGTATCGGCCAATCTCCACCAACGGGTGAAAACTTTCAAAGTGTGCCAAAAAGAAAATAGTGACCATGACATGTTAATCATGGAATTCTGGAATGTGATGGGATTCGTGAAAGCAAAATGGTCACAGAAAATTAAGGTGGAAGCCAGAAGGGTGAGATTAAGGTTATCTGAAGACGAGGTTACTTTGATATCTAACCAATATTGTAGTGCAGAATCTACGCTCGAATATGCACACTTACTGGCAGACTTTAAAACAAACAATGGTGGATTTAAACATGCTAACATGAAACATCTTCACTGCTTTGATTTGGACATATTAATCCAAAAACGATTGATGAGACGAACAATTCGCCAAGCTCGGTCTGCTTTCAAAGACACCAGTGGACCGAAGATGAAGGCTGCCAAACAAAGATACAAACATTGGATTCGATCACACAAAAGCCTAATGTTACAAAGAGACTCAGAGCGAATGTTAGAAGGTCTCCTAAACAAGAATACTAGAACCTTCTAGAATATCATCAATGATACACAAGCCCCTCAAGTGGCACTGCAGGTTTCTATGGTCCCGGAAACAGCATGGTTAGCTCACTTTAATGAGCTCTACAAAGCTAATGAAAATCCTTCTAACGTGTATGTTCCAACCACCAAAAAATGGGCTTTAACTTTTCCTAAGGATGAGATCTTAAGAATAATTATGAAAGCAAACAATTCATGTGCCCCTGGTCCAGACGGCCTAACAAATTTCACGATAAAGCAACAACCGGAACTATGGGCAAACGCTTATGTGGCCTTCTTTCAGAGAATAAATGATCAGTGTCAAACACCTAAGTCCTGGAAATCAGCCGTGATCGTGCCAGTGTTTAAAAAGGGAGACAGAACTTGCCTGAAAAACTATCGCCCAGTCGCATTATTAGACATCATAGGGAAGATCTATGCAACCATGCTACAAATAAAACTAGTAAAATGGGCCAAAATTTTGAAGCACATAGACGTCAGACAGTCAGGCTTTGCTAAGCAGGTTGGCTGCTCTCTGAATCTGCTGATATTGAATTCATTGAAAATGGAGGCAATAAGAGCTGAAAAAACAATATATCTCGCCTTCATTGACTTCTCCTATGCGTTTGATACGATTGACAGAGGATTACTATGGAATAAAATGCGCACGTGGGGCTGTCCGGACGACCTCATGGCGGCAATAAAAAAACTGCATACTGACACTTCAATCAGGATACGCTTTGATCAATCTGGTACCCTGTCAGCACCGGTCAAAACATTTAAGGGAGTTAAGCAGGGCTGCCCTTTGGCAGCTGCAATATTCAGTTTATTCATATCGGACATTGGAATCACCATCGAGCAGACAACATTTTTCCCCCCAAAAATGCATAGTTCTCACTTGAGTTGGCTATTATACGCTGATGACCTCATATTGCTGGACTTAACACCAATCCGTTTGCAAAGAAAAATCGATGCAGTTCAACAATATGTGGCTAAAAATAACTTACTTATCAGTTCGAAGAAGTGTGAAATACTTGTCCTCACGAATCTTAAAGGGAGAAGGACTAGTCGATCAACCCGTCTATCTTGCTCTATGGGGCAGGAAAATCTGCAGATAGCATCCAGTGTAAAATATCTGGGCATGATCATCAGTTCATGTATTAATGACGAACCTTGGGCGACGGCTACAAAACGCAAATGTTAACAACTGGCGATCCAGGCTTTAGCACTGAAAAAAAGATTTGGCAAGTTTGCATTGAAACCTGTGCTACGATTTTATAATCAAAAGGTAATACCAGCACTAACTTACGGGGCCGAAAATGCCCTGGGTTGCTCGTGGGAGCTATGGTCCACACTCGAGTACACCTACTGGACCAAAGTACTAGGAACATCGACAGTCACCATTCGATATGAACTATCGTTAATATCTATTCATGCACAAGTTTGTTGGAACCTGTTGTCATTACATCGGAAAACAAAATCTTGCGAACAAATTCCGCAATTTGAAATCTTTCACAGCGCCACCTCAACGGCTACCGGAGTAACGGGATTGTGGCTGAAACGATGCCAAAATTTGTTGGCAGAATACGATATTACTCCAGAACTGCTTCATAGTAATCCTGACGCAGCGAAAACAAAAATCTGGTGGATAGATCGGGTTCAGACTTGCACCCAAAGGGGTGCATCTAAATCATTGAGCGAGGTTCCACCTGAAGCCCGTGCTTTCAATATTTTGCAAAAATACATTGATCTATACCGAGACCCAAATGCCAGACGATTATTTATGTGTTTCCGACTTAACATATTCAAAACAAAGGAACGATTACGAGCATGGTCGGCAAACGTGGACCTGGATCTGAAGTGTCGCTGATGTACACAAGAGATCGAAACTTTGAAACATCTAGTGTTATTTTGCACTATTTTACGAACAGAAAGAACTCGATGCCTGGGTGTATGGAGTGAATCTCATCCATCTCTCAACGCAGAAGATTGGTGGCAACAGATGTTCAACGGCACAGACATGAAACTGATATTGCCACTGACATACTTTCTGGTGATAATTAAAAAGTGGCTTCTGTCTTCTTGATTGTCGTAATCACTCAGATTTGCATCTCTGGTCATTGAGTTTGTAATAAGATGATGAAGTTGCGTATTGAGAAACGAACATGTGTAAACAGTTATAAGGAGTTATAATAAGGAATGGTTTTATTTTAAAGGTTTGTAAGTAAACCAATAAAAACATTTTTTTTTAAATTGTTTTTGTGTTACTTTTGTAAGTTCTGTGGCAACACACACACACACATGGTTTGGTACTTCAGCGGATGTACTTTTAAATTTTAGTATTTCTTTTTTGTATGTGTGTAATAGAAGGTTGCCATGTGCAGAATTGTTGCTAGTCTGTTCTAAAGCTATTGCATTTTGTAAGTGGCTTTCACTTTCAAAATATTTTCTCTGGATACGCTCGATTTCTTCTTGTGGGTATGTGGGTGTACCATGCAGAAGAGTGTTATTTAAATTGGCTAGTTCTAAAACTGGACTTTTAGCATAGTACAGTTTATACACTGGATGTCTTACATTTGAATGATGTGTTGATATCATTTTGATATCATGGAAGGTGCTTTTGCAAATAGGTCTTGAAATGCAGGCTAATGAATGTCCTTGTAGTCCTGTGTATTTGCGCACTGGACAGGTATCCATATTTTGCAGCACTTTACCTTTCACATACTGATTGAGGAACTGGCGTAAAGATTTGAAAGATTTGAAAGATTTGTTGGGAATGTTACACATTGACGTGTACGGCCATTTGTATACTGGACGTTCTGGTTCAGTCGAATGGAGAGGTAATTCTGAGTTTTCTGAGGATACTTTTGTAAGCAGTGTTTCTTGCTCCAAGATGGTATTATTGATTTTTTCATATCCTCGTCCACTGCTATGGATGGCAATTGTGTTTGTTTGATTTTGTTTGTATGCTTCTTCATTAAAATATGGTTCTGTGGTCGTTGTGTGACTTCATTCACCTCCACAAATATTTAAGACGTTATTTTTGTTGACATTCCGTTTATTGAAAAGTTTCTTTTGTAATTTAGTTTTGTTAGTGGTTTCATCTTGTTCAAAACTAAAATAAATAACTTCCTTTTGAGAAGGATTGCACTGTATATATAGAGCTTCTAGAATTAATTTTCTACTATAGGTTTTAAGGGTGTGGATGATTTTGCTCCTCTTCTTATTAGATTCTGAAGACTCTGTGGCAGAACATTTTTGCTAAAATACTCAGTGTTAGCAGTAGTGTTAGCCGAATTCTTGTTAAGCATTTTCTGTTTCGTGTCACATTTTGATAGAGGAGGCAAAGTTTGTGTAGTTGAAGCGTCTTTTGTTTCGCTAAATGACTGCATTAGCTGTTTTGTTTCAACATTTTCTACAAACTGTGGTAGAGATGGATGCTTACTTTGGACACTTTTGTTTTCATGTGCTTTATTTCTGCCTTCCTTTCTACGGACTTGCTTTTTGTTAGGCATTCTTTGCGGTCTGTTGAAAAAAAAGAAGGTATGGGTTGGTCTGTTTTACAATGTATGTGTGCTGTGTGCATGTGTGTATGAGTTTGATGGGGAAGATGTTTGTGGTGGTGTGTGAATGTGCATTGGGCAGTTACAATGAGCTGGGAAGTCTATTTTTCTGTTTGTATGTTACTACACTGTGCTTCAGATGAGAGTAGAAAGTGAGCTAGTGGTGAGGAGAAGCATTAATAGTAAACGTAATGGTATAAAATTAAAACAGGTATTTGTTTTGTAGTACTAACATTCTAAGGCTTGTGTATGTTATTTGTGTTCCAAAAAAACAGGGATTTGTGTGCCATTCTGCCTGTTAATCTGTGTTTAATAAATGGGGATTTGTGGGCAGAATGGTTCAGAAATCGATGTTTTTTTTGTTGCACAAATTACATGATTGACCCACACAGTGTCTTTGAGGAACAGTAAGAATATAAAGGTAGTATTCTACTTACTTTTTTTTGTGGAATGAACAGGTTTCTTCAGATATGTTTTTTGTAGTGTAGATGCTGTTGAATTTCAGGAGAGTGGTCTTCACTGCAATTGTAAAAGGAAGAACTTAGTAATGCTGTGTATTTATAGCAATGATGTTTATGTACACATTAATTTTTATGCTTTCGTGGAAGTATTCCCTCTTGATATCTCAACACAGTGTATGTGTGCATTTCATTTGACTATGTGCAGCTTTTATATGTTATTTGCAGTATGTTGGTTCAACCTGCTTCGCAAATGAGTTACAATTTTAAGTTCATGAAATTCCCTTGTTTTGTTGCAGCTGTGTTGTAGATAGCAGAGAGGTTTGGAAGTGATAGGTCATTATAGTAGATGGGAAAAATGTCAATACTTTCATATTATAAGTAGGCATGCGAAAAATCGGGAACACCTGAGAGGGAGATGTCACCACAGTAATCGGGAACGTTTATTTTTCTCATACGATCGCAATGGGAGTAGCATTAATTTAGGCAGAAGACAGTGAAAAATGTGACATTTTTTAATGAAAAATCAAGTTTCGTGCATAAGTCGGGAGGGTTGGTACGTATGTATAGGTTATGCGGGAGATAGTAAGATGTAGTGCGATTTTCCAATGAAAAATCAGGAGTCTTGCGTTTATAGCGGGAGCGTTCGTATGTATGTTTTGGATGTGCAGATTTAGTGGCATTCATTTGTTTATATGGAATCATAAGAGTTGTACATGTACTCTGAATAAAATATGCATACCTGTACTTTGTAATCATGCATATGGGTATGCATGGAGCTGTAAGTAGAAATCTTTGAGACTTGCACAGTAGTTTTTGTAGTAGGTGCTTTGCAATGATATGAGACTTGTATTCAGAGTGATCAACAGTACATTTGCAGTGCAGAACTCTGACGATGGAGTTCGATGTAGAGGAGGTCTTGGATGTGATTGGTGGATGGTTGTGTGACTGCTTAGCTGTGTCCAATGAGGGAATGGATTTGCGAGTGATGTGGAAAGGGTAGAAGGACTGGCTAAGAGTTACGTGCCACGTGGACACCGCGCCTGTCCGCAGCTAGGGCGTGCCCCATGCAGGGTTTTACAGCAAATCCAGCATGTAAAGGAGACTGTAGGGATAATCCAATCAGATCTTGACATTGTTGATTTGTGTAGAAAGAGAGTGTGTACACTGAAGATGGTAGAGGTGGTGACAGTCAGGGTGTTGGTGCTTGTATATATTTTTGTCCATGGTTTACAGCACTATTCTCAATGGAGGCATGTGGCAAGCAATTTCGATGTAAGAGGAGTAGAGGTGGTGTGAAGCGCTGCGACTGACTATATATAGAGGCAATTCTCCAAGTTTGCAGAGATATGTGTAGGATGAATAGTCCCCATGTGGTAGTTTTGCACTGTGGTGCTTTCCATTTGGGCTGCATGAGTTCACCTACTTTGTTGGGATATTTGGAACAGTTGGTTCAAGCAGTCATCAACATTTTCCAACTGTGAAATTAATTTTTTCTGGATTACTTCCTAGAGCAAAATGGGACAACAGTTCTGTTTTTTGTCCTGATCATAGTATTGGTAGGCGTGCAATCAATCGCGGCATGCATGCTTTCATGCTAAGAACTGGTATGTTTTTCTGTAGCCACGAGTACATTGTTTCCAATAATGCGGCTTATTTTGAAGCAGATGGTGTTTTTTTAATCTTTTTTGGGAAATGCCATGTTCTTTTGGAATGTAAGGCTTTCTTTGGAGCAGCAGGTTATGTGATGATTGTAGGAGTAAAGTAAGAAGAAAAAAAATAACAGGTGTCTGTAAGGCATCTGCAAAAAAACCAAAAAAACGGCTCTTTTCAGAGCCCACCTTAAAGGGGAAATGGGGAACACTCTTTAAATGTACAGTCATCACGTTTAGATCCTCTACATGTCCGCGGACATGGAGGTAGTCTGCAGGCAGTGCGTATTACATACAGGGATTCTGGGGTGGCGAGGCATGCAAATGAGAATGAGCGAAGCTAGGATTGGTCAGTAAAGTTCAGTGGGTGTGTTGTGAACGGAGAGATTTAGTGAGAACATCTTTTTCCTGAGAGGAGAACAGACAGCTAGGGCTGTGTGTGCTCGAAAACAGATTATCTGGATTTTGGGAGACTCATGGATACATTGGTTGAAGGTGCATGCAGAACGTTGCGATATATCTGCAGATCTTGGATTCCCTCATGTGGAAGTGCTCTGGCATGGAGTGCATGGAATGAAGTAGCTGGACCTGGTACCTCTCTGTGCTACTTTACAAACAGAGTGTCATCCTGATATAATTATCATTCATTGTGGAGAAAACAGTTTAGGGCATGTGTCTGGAATGTCTTTGCAATTTGCAATGAAGGAAGGACTTGAGAAGGTCATGGACATGTTTCCAAATTGCCAAATAATTTTTCTTATATTGCGCAAAGACAAATGTGGCTGTGTTCTTCTTTATTTGGTTCACAAATGGAGAAAGCAAAGGCGTTTGTGCCTTTCTAAGAGATGTTGGCATGTCCTCTTTCCACAATGAAAATATTATGTTTCGTAGCACATTCATTTTTCGCAGAGATGGAGTCCATCTTGCATATGCTGGCAATTAGATTTTTCTTCGAAATGTACAAAATGCATTGCAAACTTTTTTGGAATTATAGTCACCTATTTTGCATTACCTATTGATGAATCCAAGTTTTTCAAACACACAACACCACCAAAAGGCTCTTTTCAGAGCCACCACTTACTCCCAGAGAAAAGTGCATTGGTTTTGCTATGGTTGCACCCTAAAATTTTGTCTGTCCTAGGACTGTCCCCGGACTTTTTGAAAAATGAGCGGGGGCCTACACCGTTTACTTGATAGTTCCATTTTTGAACTGAGAAGGGCAACTCTGAAAAGAGCCTTTTTTTAAAAATGTTGTTGTTTTATATTTTTTGGGATTTTTTACACACAACACACTAGGAGAGGAGGGGAAAGGAGGGTAGGGAAGGGACACCAACCACAGGGATAAGAAAGGGCAGGTGGAGAGAGAAAGATGTAGGGTGGCCCTTATTTAGGTAGGTAGCAGCTATTTTAGTGCTCTGTGACCGTAGTCTCAAAAGCGCTTCGAAGACTCTCCCCCCTGCAGAGTACTGCATCGCAGTACATACACAATATTGTGACCCTCGAAAGGTAAGGGTCAACAGCATCGCGAATGGCCTGTGAAGCAGCTGGAGCGATGCTCTCTCCCACAGGAGTGTCTCTTGTGGTGAGAGGATCGGAAACGGAGGATGCTACGGAGGAACTCAACCTACTACGTTCTTTACATGGTACAACCTTGCAAATGTCCGCACCGTGGAACGAAGTTAGGTGTCACTTCATGGTTGTCGTACCAAAGCTGTATGCACCAGGTCTCCCACGACTCAGCACCAACTTGCACTGTTTACAGGTGACCTGGTTAGCACATGCTTTTGGTACGTTACGATAAACGGTAAACAACCGCCACACCCATGACTCCCGGCGAGTGCTGATAGTAGGGAGTTCCTCCACCTCATTCTCTTCATCCTCTTCATCCTTGCTCTCTACATCCTCACGCGTATTCCCCTCTGCAGGCCCTTGGGGAGTTGGTGGTGGTGGAGGGTTTGGGGATGTTGCTGAGGCTGATGTAGCAACAGCAGCCACGGATGCCATCAGGGTTGGTGAGGTAATCTCCGCTAGAGCACTAAAGGCAGCAAAACGCAATCTGCAATCACCTGAGGTACAATGAAGATGAGCTCGGGGGTGTGGCTTTTTATAGGGGTGGAGGGGTGCGCCTCATGACCATATTGATCACTCAAAAGCGTTCAAAAAGCTCCAAACAATATGTGGAAAGCTAGGGACATTGTGTGGTTCATGTGAAATTGTGATTTTTTATTGTAAAATAATTTGGCTTATCTGCATAAGTTCTTTTGAAATGTTGGGGAAGCAGACAAAGTGCAGAAATTAGGACACACGCTCAGCGTGGGTGCGGTCACATGATGACGTTGTGAACACATCCACGAAGGTAATGGGTGCCCGCAGGACACCAAATGCACAGGAACGGTTGTGCGCATGCACGCGGGTGTTCTACGGACAGTGTTCGGGTCCTGAAACTAATTCAAAGTGCGACACAAGTGAGACGGACAGTTACGGACAGGCGCGATGTTCGGTGGATTTACGGGTGTGTTGCGCATGTGCGTAGATGTTCTGCTGACTGTACGGCCAGCTATAGTGTCCTTAGGACACCTCCATTTTGTTTGACTACGGAGATGCCGGACACTGGTACGGACAGGTATAGTGTCCTTAGGAAATCTATATTTTATTAATTATGGACAGGCTGAACATGCGCGCTGTCCATGGAGATTTTAACTCTTTAAAAAGAAAAAAATTAGACACAAACAATTCCATTAAAACTAACATAACATTTGTTTTATTAAACACATATACAGCAATAAAGAGAGAGAGGGGGAAGCAGACACTGAAACAAATATAGATGAATTAGGGGTTTACACAACCTGGTTGTGAGGGGATGAAGGGACGGAAATTTCGTCAAAACATTTATGTTGTTCTTGACGGTTTGGGGATAGTTGATTGGGAAATGGAGAAGGGGGACAGGTAAAGGTAGTCCAGTGGTATCTAATTTTCCCTTTGACGTGGTCCTCCACAAAGTATTGAAATTATCTTTGAGCATGTCCACTTTCTCTTCTATGCATTTCAAGGTGTCTTGCACTGTGTCTTTTGGTTGAATTTGTTAAATTTTTGTATGGTCTTTTAAAAATAAATATATATATGTTAAGTATACATAAAGTACTGACTATTAATTTCCTTATGAAGAGAAGTGTGCACCATTATTATCGCTATCCTCCAACATTTCGTCATTTGGAAAATTCTCCTCCAGCCACTCCAAAGTACTGCACATTTCTGTGTGAAAAACACAAATACATTACTTTTTCTGTACCTCATACAAAAAGTATACAACTATATAAGAAAAATGAAGTTTACTTACTAGTTTTTTGTAATTAGTATTCGTTGTGTTGTGGTTGTGTGCTGTCGCACCTAGCTCTGCAGTTTCTGTGAGGAAATTATGTTGGAGGCATATTTTTTTAGTTATGGTATAATCCATTTCATTACATATGGTATTTAAATGGATGTTGATGTGTTAGATGTATAGGTTACACTGCTTATTTATTATTACTTACAATGTGTTTACGTGCTGCTTTTTAAACTCGTGCAGTTTTTCGATGGTATGATAGGACAATTTCAGATACCCCCTGAGTGTTTGGGTAGTGTTTGGGTAGTGTTGATGTGGTCCGCGCCTGTTCTCGGATATACGCACAGTCCGTAGCCTTCAAAAATCATCAGCGCAGGGGTTCAATATGTTATACGTATGTAAAGTAAGTGAATTCTAGTAAACATCTCCCAAATTCACATGATGCAGGTGTATATTCAGTGAAGGGATGTTATGGTTCAGTTGCGCTACTAAAAACCTATGAAATTGCTGTCTTCTAAGTCTGTCTTTTCCCCTTTGTATATGTTTCAAATGCTTTGAGTGGACCCTGAGTGAATTCCTGTAAGAACATATTTGAAGTATAAGTCTACAAATATAGTACTTTTTACTATAGTATAGTGATTTTTTAGTTCCTGACTGTTACTGGCCTAGATATATCAGTAAAGGAAAAAAGAGTGAGCCAGACATTTGTGATGTCATCTTTGATGTCCTGGGTGTTAGTCTTAGCAGTGCAGGGTGGTTGCACGAGTTATGGTTGCTTAGCTTACCATAACTGGCGAATTTCAGGGGTTTTTCGGTTTTACTTGGAACCATAATGTCCCTTTAACAAAGTTTTTTTACTGAATTTCATAGGTTTTTAGTAGCGCAACTTAACCATAACGTCCCTTTAACAAAGTTTTTTTTTACTGAATTTCATAGCTTTTTAGTAGCGCAACTTAACCATAACGTCCCTTTAACTAAGTTCTTTCACTGAATTTCATAGGTTTTTAGTAGCACAACTTAACCATAATATCCCTGACTTCATATACATGTAACATAGAACATACTAACCCCCTCGTAGTGATTTTCATGTCCGCGGACTACCGCCATGTTCCCGGACACTTCGAAAATCTTAGCGTGGTGAATGTAAATTTAAATATTGTGCCCCATTTCCCCTTTGAAGTTGGCTCTGAAAAGAGCCGTTTTTTTTTTTTTTTTTACAGATGCTTGACAGACACCTGTTATTTAGTATTTTTTTCTTGTTTTTTTTCTTACTTTACTCCTAAAATCTTTACATAACCTTCTCCAAAGCAACCCTTACATTCCAACATAGAAAGGCATTTCCTGTAAAAGATAAAGAAATGCCATCTTCTTTAAAATTAACAGCATTACTGGCATCAATATTATCATTGTTACAGAAGAACATACCAGCTCTAAGCATGAAGGCACACATGCCTCGGTTGATGACACACCTAGCAATGTTTTGCTGAGGACAAAAAACTGAACTATTGTCCCATATTGCCCTAGGTAGTAATCCAGAAAAAATTACTTTCGCTTTTGGATGGATCTTCATTACGGCTTGAACCAAGCGTTCCAAATCAGCCAACAAAGTAGGGGCACTGACGTTGCCCAAATGGAAACCACCATAGTGCAAAACTACTACATGCGGACTGTTCATCGTGGCCATGTCCTCACAAACTTGTACAATTCCCTGTACATTGCAATCATGCACAGTGCTCCACACCACCTCCACTCCTTTCACATCAAAGTTCTTTGCAACATGCCTGCATTCAGCGTACTGCTGTAAACCATGCACAAACATATCTCCGAGCATCAACACCCTGGCTTTCTCCACTTCTGCCATCTTCACCACACACAGTCTCTTTCAACTCAAATCCACAACCTAGACATCTCATTGGCTGATCCGTACAGTCTTCTTTCCATGTTGGATTTCCTGGAAAAACCCGGATGTAGCACGCCCTGTCCACGAACAGCCGCGGTGTCCGCGGACGGCGTCCACTTTACTCTCTGTGCCATTCCCTCATTGCATACAGCTAAGCAATCACACAATACGAATAACGTCCTCAGAACACCCCCATTTTGTGAATTTTCGAACATTTCAGGACAATTATCATTTCATTATTCAATATATTAACATAACAAATATTATACTTTCATCTTGTACGCTGCACACAATGCTATGTTTCTTCATTAGTAGCTCAGTATACTAGATAGAATCCCATAATACAATGCTATTTATATCAATGCATCGTTCAAAGCACTAATAACGGTATGATATTTATTGCAATATCCTTGACACTTTTTTGCAACATTATAATAAAAATCTCTAGTACACAAATTCCATGAAAAGTACATGCACATGTGATGTCATCAGTGATTTCATCAATGACATTTGCGATGTCATCTTTGATGTCCTGGGTGTTAGTCTTAGCAGTGCACGGTGGTGGCGCCAATTATTTTTCATAGCTTACCATAATTTGTGATTTTCAGGGGTCTTTCGGCTGTACCTAAAACCATAACGTCCTTTAAACAAACTTTTTTTAATATCACGCAAAAATTATACAAACATGGCGTGCAAAAACCAACTTCTACAGATGGCTTTACACAGAATGTTGCAAAGTAAGAATTTATGCTCGTTCACAGTGAAGGTCAGCTGCTTCCATTTTTTCCTCAGGCTCCGGAGAGGCTCACGAAGCGGACTATAAGGTTGTATTGTGTTTTGACCTTGACAGACATAGATTGTGATGAAAGACTTCTCTTGAAGGAGTGTTGCTAAAACTTAAGAGAAGATAAGGATGACATTTATGAAACAAAAACACTTTTATATATTATATCACTATGCGAAAGATCGTTGGCACACGCGGAGTCGTATTTTTGGACTGCACCACTCGTAGACAATGGAAATTGCAATTATACTGTAAGTAACCCTTTAGATTATTTTATACCAAATATAATTACAATAGCGTAGCATTAAAAACCGCTCAAGTTGAACTTGTTCGTTGAAAGTGGCATAATGTTTTCTACCGCGCACTATCACCGCCAAATTGATCCCCTGTTGTTTAGAGGGCTCTGAAAAAGGCAGATGACTCAGGGTGGGTTAATAGAAATAATGTAACCGGTCTATAGGCGGTCAAGTGCTCTACTCGCTGTGCCACTTCACTGTAGCCTGTCAAATGGCACAGCGAGTACAAAGCTCGCTTTGACATCCATGCACAGCTTGCTAACACAAGTTCGAATCCCGGCAAGGCCAAACTCAGCCTTTCATCCTTCCGTGGTCGATAAATGAGCACCACACACCGTGGTTAATAATAAGCACCGCTTAGATACCTCACGGTTCTTTGCGCTATATGAATGGGAAAATATTATTATTTTATTATTAACATACTCCATTGCACTATCTTCGATAGCAAATAGTTTCACGCCCTAATAAATAAAATGATGATTTTTAATGAAGATCGGCTGGTGAGACTAATTTATGGTTTTTAAAACAGGTATGTGGCCCCATTTTGCCTATGTCATGATTTACAGACTCCAGCGGATGGGGTCTTCAACTGCCAGGTGCAGGTCCAAATATGCAACTTCATGACCCTCACCATTTTATGGGACAATCGCCAAGGACCAATATGCCCTCACGCAGTATTAACGGCTACAAACAACATACCAACCAATAGGGTGGTCTAATGGCTCGTTTTTGGAGCAACCTTCCGATTATCAGCGACCATTTACTGCTTTTATCATAAACCAACAGCCTATCTACCGCAAAGGAACAACGCGTGGCTCCAAATAAACTTTTGCTGATCGACAGCAGAGACAATAGCAAATCGCTGAATATTCACTAAACATTTCATGTGAAATAAATGTACTTTACCAAATGTAACGTCACGGAGAGAGGCGGGGAATATGAATGCTTTGATAATATCAGGCTTAGGGGCGGGAGATATGATTTAGTGTCGCAAAAGCAAGTCAGCCAGGTCAATAGCGCCAGTCATAGGATTATCACATAATGTCGGCGCACACCAGCCGGATTTATCGTTTCTTTAGTGGGCAAAAAGTCAGTTGACGCCCATAGGAAATTGTACTATTAGCGGACAAAAGGAGTGGTCTTAAAACACTTTCACCCTGACAACGAACAATACAAACAGCGTTCTCAGAACACCCCCATTTTGTGTAATTGCAACCATTTCGGGACACCGCGAGTGTTCTTAGAACACATTCAACTAGACAGATTACAATACGGACAGCGTCCTAAGGACACCCCCAGTTTGTGTATTTACGAACAATTAAGTACACCGCGAGTGTTCATAGCTCATTTTTACCTTCCTTGCAAACAAAAATGACACATACTCCGTCCTCTAAACACCCCACCATTTAGTTTAGTACAAAATGTCATAACAGCCGTGTTCTCCGCGGACAAATCGAACGCAACAAAAACGTCTAGCACATTAAAAAAAAAACATTGAACCTATCTCATACTCCCACACCCTCCCCAAACACACTTACACACCAACACAGGGCACTAAATACAATTTTTTATCCACGTTTCACCGCGCTGTACGCGGTCGACGGCGAATACAAGATGGTGGGCGTCACAGAAAATCTGACGCGCTACACGCCCCTCGCCGTCCAATCAGCGAACACGTCACATGTCCGCGGACATGACGCAAGGCCATGGGCCAATCGGGGTGCTGCCCGCGGAGCGAACAGGGAAGTCCGTCCGCGAAGCGAACACAGATATCACTAATTTTTTTGCCTTACATTTTGGTCATTTTTTTAAAAAACTACTTGACGGATTTACACCAAATTTGCAAAAGCACGCTTTCGGGACCAGGCCGCCGCTCCTGCCGCAAATTTGGTGTAAATCCGTCCAGCGGTTCGGGCTGTAGCCGTGCGCAAAGTTTTTTCCCATTCAGTCTATGGGAAAAAAAAAAGTTTTGGGACCTCCCCTATAACTTTTCCCCCCCTGGACGAATCCTCACCAAACTTTGCAAAAAAATTCAGAGTGGGCCATATACTTTTTTTTGCTAAGTTTGGTGAGGATTCGTCCAGGGGGAGCGAAGTTATAAGCCGCCCATAAAGTGCTCTTCCTATGGAAACACCAACTTAACCATAACTACATGGCCACTACCGTGGCCATGTAGTATACATAGTTGCATGTTAGGACCCTTTGGACATTACTAGCTACATGACATTTCGACATTGCACCCCTTTCCCTGGATTTCAGCAAAAGTCAACATGTGTTTGTGGGTTTGTGTCTTGGCACAGCATGTTTCCTTTTAAATTCCACACTGTTTCACCAATCTGCACCGAATTTTGCATATTTACCTGTCAGGACCCTCCAGACATTACTGGCTACATTGCATTTGGAAACCCCACCCGTTCCCCGGATTTCAGCACAAGTCAAAATTTGATTGTGGGTTTGTGGCTTGGCGAAACCTTGTCCCTTATACAATTCCACACCGTTTATACAATTGCACACCGTTTCACCAATCTGCACCAACTTTTGCATAGTTAACTGTTAGGACCCTCCAGACATTGCTGTCTACATGACATTTGCACACCCCACCCCTTTCCCTGGTTTCCTTTGTTCTTATTACAGCTTGAAGTATGTTATCTTCAGGGTACGCAGTTTGGAGGTGAACCACCTAGCGCTTGTTTATGACTGGGTGAATTTTTTCATGGGTGTTGGGATATCCTGGACTTTGTAATCCAGTTGTGGCATGTCTTTGCTCATTCTTGTGGTAACCTGTGTTGTGGTACTATCATACTTGCCCTGCTGTCATCTATCGATATATATAAATGTGAAAATGTGTTTGTTTGTGGCAGGATTTCTGGCAAAGCATTGTTCCTCATACAATTCCACACCGTTTCACCAAACTGCACCACATTTTTCATAGTTACCTGCTAGGACCCTCTGGACATTACTGTCTACATGCCATTTGGACATCCCACCCCTTTCCCTAAATTTCAGCACCTACACACATGAGACAGTTGCCTGAAATCGGCGAAACATCAATGTGGTCATGGAAGGACCGGTCTAAACACGAGGAACAAAAGTCGAAGTCTAGGCCCTAGCATGCCCATTTTCCAAGATATTTGCACTGCAATACACTGCAACGAACTGCACCACACCAGAGTGAGGCAACAGGTGGGGGAGAGAGCACCAAAGGTCCCAGTATGCAGCAGCACACCAACACTCGCCTCCCTCCAACATTTGCTCTGGGTTATGTCAGCCAGCCACACATGCCCATTTTCAATACAGTTTACTTCAGTGTGCAAAGCACATGTGATAAGCAAATCAGAACGGCGAACTACAGGATTAGTGCTCTCATGTCTGACTGCAGAACCCATTTGGAGAATGGGCACTTATGCTAGTTCATTACATATTAAGTTAATCTAGGGCAGGGCTTTTCCAAGTTCCCTTGGTGATGGTTGCTAGTCCTTTTTGTGTAGGGGGGGAGTACACACGTCGATCCAGAAAGTATCATGAGGTGCTCACAACACAGCACGTAAGTCGATGGACCCATAGTTCTCAGGCCCTATTGTCAGAAGATTGCGTTCAGGGTGTGTGCGTCTGAGTGAGTTACCCCTTCAACTATTTCTTTAAGGTGAAGGATCGCCATGTTGAAGTTCAGCGAATTGAAGCGTCAAGCTCTTCTTCATCCAAAATGTTGAAATCCCCAAGTAAAATTCAGTGATGAACCTTGAGATTGACACATGCAGAAGCAATTCTTTCTAGAAGGTTCTCCAGACACAATAAAGGCACTGCATCATCCCGTAACGCAAATTATTTGCTCCAGGTCAAGAGCAGTCACCATGCTGGTATCTTCAGTAGGTTAGACACGATTCCCTAATGAATGTTAGTCTTGAGAAATCCTGACGAAGATGGAGAGCTGGAGTGGCAGGCTCTTTCATGATTGACAGGTTGCAATCGATGGTAAAAGAGTCTCTCGTTTCACTCGTACGGCACCTCTTTTGCTCCAAAGCATATGTTTTGAAAACCAACAGCAGATGTTTTTCTTAGATGTCTTTAATTTGCATACGAAATCCCAATCCCAGCCCATTAGATATACATGTGTTGAAAAGGCTGGAAAGTGGTAAGTTATTTCATTGAATAATAAACAAGCATTTGCAGTGCCAATTGTTCTGGCATTTGTAGTTGTTTATTGCATTTTACATTTAGTATAGAGGCAAGGTATGAGGAATGACGGCACGGGGAAGAAAACATGACAGCATGGGGGTCTGAGGAGACCACTGTGGGTGGAGGAATAAGAAACAAAGGCAACATGAGGAAGAAGTAAAAAATCCAATTGATGAAAGCCAGGCAAGCAAAAGTACACAGGAGCGTTGTACAACATTTGAAGGAATGCATGACAGTGCAAATCGGGGGAGAAAGTAACAGCGCAAATAGGGGGAAGGAGTGACAGCACAAGGGGAAAGGAGTGACAGCACAAGGGAGAGGAGCAACAGTGCAATGGGGAAAGAGCAACGGCACACAGGAGAAGGAGTGACTGCACAAAAGGGACAGAGCAACAACAAATGAGGATGGACAACGCAAGCGAGGGAAGGGGGACAGCACAAAGGAGGAGGCGGGAAAGGGCAAAGTGTGAGGAGGGAGAGCACAAAGGGGAGTAGGGAAGCACAATGGGTGGAGGAGGGACAGCACAAGGGGGAAACGGTGCAACAGCACAAGTTGTGATTAAGTCTCTTCGTTGTATGTATAAGTGCAGCCTGGTCGTAGTTGCCGTATATTGTAGTTTTGCTCTCAATTGTGCTCATTTTCAGCCCAGTGCAGATGTCCTCAAAAGAAGTCTGACATTTATGATACCCGTTTCCCCACGTTCTATGCAATTGCACGAAGCAGTAGGAAGAAAGGGCGTCCAAAATTCAGAAACATGATGTGCTTTGAAATGGGCATAAATCATGTTATGACCGGGAGCAGGGGAATGCACACTCATTAATGACCCTTTGTGCTATTCTTAATTTCGATCCCTCCAACAGAGATAGAAATGCCTAACCTACGAAAAATACACACTCAGAGCTCAAATATGTTTTCAACAATGAGCATATAAGACAAATATGAAAACCCTGGGATCTGAGCATTACATTGCATACAAGCCTTCTTTTTTTGTACAAGTGGAGTACCACTGGCAACATACAGAGGTCCACATAAGAAATCATGGATTTCTTATGAGGACAGGTGCAGTATCACTGACAACATACTGAGGCCCTCTCAGATTTCTTATGAGGACCTGTGTATGTTGTCATTGGTTCTGCAACTCTCCAAAATATTATGCTGTTATTGTAACAGCATCCTAGAAAGGAAACCTACCTGTAGCCCAACGGGGCCAGGAAAGTAGCCCAAATATTGCCCAGAAAAGAAAGATCACTCGGGGGCCCCAGATTGGAAATGTGGAAAGATTGACACATGCACGTGATATGCTACAGTGCTCGTGATTGGTAGAAGAGCTAAACAAGCTATTTTTGGTTTGCATCAACATAATGAAACAAGAAAATACATTGAGTGCATTTTGTGCTATATCATTTACTCATGAAAACCCTGGGAACTGAGCATTATATTCCATTACAAGCATTATTTTGCTGTACCACTGAGAACATACAGAGACAAGGTCCTCTGTATGGATTTTGTTTTGGGAGAGGTGCGGTACTGCTGACAACATACAGAGGTCCTCTGAGATTTCTCATGAGGACCTCTGTATGGTGTCATTGGTGCTGCACCACTAAATAAATAACAGTACCCATAACGGGAAACCAACCTGTAGTCCAACGAGGCGGGAATGTAGCCCAAAGATAACCCAAAGCCTCGGACTCCAGAAAGATCAGTACGCGGCCCCCAGCTTTGAAATTGACACACACATGTGACATGGTCCAGTGCTCCTGATTGAGAGAGAATAAGTTAAACACGCCATTATTGGATTGCAATGCCAAGGAAACAAGAAATAACATTGAATGCACTGGCAGATTCCGCCACAGCATTTCCAGTTGTCATGCTTTTTATTCTATCCCTCTTCTTTATAGAAATGGTGTTGGTGATATTCTGGTGGCTGTACCACCAAAATGCACCAAAACAAAAAAGGGAAGAGCGCAAACGTAGAGAGCGCCAGGGACGGATGATCATAAAGCAGTGCAAATGAAAGTGGGCAGAGAATGCGCTCATTTCTTTTGTGCTACATTCAGAAGTGCTCAGTTCACCACATTCACAAAGGTGACCTGAGCATTTCTGGTGAAGCTGGACCGCAGCATAAAGATGCGCTGTCCAGCCCACTTGCATACATCGGTGTCGGAGCGCGCTCCCTCCATTAATGTATGACAGGCTCTCAGCAAGCACGAGGTTGCTGGGAGCTCATTTTACAGAGACAGGCGGATAAAGGCCTTCCTCACTGAAACAACTGAGGAGAAACAAGCATTCTGTTAGGTTTTGATCCGCCCCTGTCCATTCTGTGAGTATGTGTTGGTGCTGTACTGAGTGTGTTGTGGAATGTTTGGACAGGACCTTGCATGAGTGTTCTACTGTGCATGAGGGTTCTAAGAAAATCAGTTGGGACCTGGCACTGAATGGAAGAGGGGGCCGGTGGATGTCTCTCCCTGCCTATGTATTTTACCTGACTGCCCTAATGTATTTACTTAAAGTCTGTACCTAGTAAAACCCTATCGAACCCATGAACGGCTTCACTCGCATACTTTGACTCCAAAGCATGAACTTAACATTGGCGACGAGGATTTGGCTTTCGGGAGGTCGGCTGAGAAAGGAGTGCAGATGAAGGCTGACAACAGAGGTAATATGGAGACAAGGGGCGCATGCAGCAGGGAGAAGCAGGCAGAACACCAGATGAGATATCCACCGGCCACCCCAAGATGTCCCCTGGCCATGAGGTGAGCGTGCCCCATTTGCCAAAGTTGGCAATAGACTGCGCCAAGTAGTAATTTAATGGGGGGCTGGCTTGCACCTTAATGGGGCACTGAACTCTAAAGGACCCATCGATCGGGGTATTAGCCTTACTGGACACCCACCTGACACGAGTGTTTCCCCTGAGGGAGCGCTACATAGTGGGTATGGGCTGGCTAATATAATGGCCCCTGGACATTAATGAGGGCTGGTGAGGAGCCTGCAGGTGTGCCAACCACCAACAATGTATAGCTGCTGGCGGTCCCAACGCCCAAATTGCGTAGTAATGTGGCGCAACTGGTGCCATTTGTATTGGGAGCAAGACTTCAAGGTTGTGGCACTTACCTCTTCTTTGCTGGCTGCTCTTCTTGTGGGCCGTGGTGCGTGCGGTCCAGGCGGCTGCGTTGTTATGATGGCCTGTGAGGCGCCGTGTGGGTCTTGGTGAGCGGGTCCACTGCGGCGGTCCAGGACGATGGTTGGAGCGGAGCTCTCCTTCCATGGCCGACCTCGACATTGCAATAGTGACGTCACCTGGATGCTGGGGGAGTTGGCGATGACTAACGTGGAATGCTTCCTCCAGCATTCCAGGACCCGGCAGCGCTGTGAGCGCGACAAACAATGTTGAGTAGGTTAGAAGAAAGGACCTTCCAACGTGGGTGCCGCGTGCCCTAGTTCCGGGTTTCACACGGAAGTGAACACTGGCAATGAAAGCTCTGACAACAACTGCTGTACAAAGAATTTATAATGTACTGCGTTCGTTTGGAACTTTGCCTACTGGAGTTGTCAGCAGAGTCATGGGGAATTTCAGCGATCACTATGTTTAGAGTGAAGTTAAACGAGAACCTTGACATGCAGTGATGTGCCACGAACTGTTGGAGGAACTGCACTGTTAACTTAAGTACTAGGGGTTAATGATGGGTGTTGCTGTGATTTTAACTAATGTTATGGTTAATCCATTAATTGAATGAGTAATTTTTGTTTTTTTTGGCATTTTTTTTCAATTGATGCAGTGCAACCCATAATTTATTGTGATGTGTGTATAATCTTGCATATTTCTGCCTGGAACTTAACCAAGAGGGCTCTGAAGATTTTAAAATGTTGGGTTCGGGAGGCGGTTATTCTTATTTGTATTTTTATCCACTTTTATGTCTGATTCGTCCTTTGGCTAGGTTATGAGAAAGGCAAAGTGAATTTAAGTGCATGATTGACATAATGAGTATTAGAGGTTGCGTCAGTTATTGGAGTTGTTGTACATGGATTTGACACATCAGGTGCCATTAGTCTGGCATAGTGGATGCCATTGGTTTGGCATGGATTGTGCCATTGTTGGCATATTAGATGCCATTGGTTTGGCATAGGTTGTGCCATTGTGGGATTTTAGATGCCATTGGTTAGGCATGGATTGTGCCATATTTGGCATATTAGATGCCATTGGTAAGGCATGGATTGTGCCATTGTTGGCATATTAGATGCCATTGGTTTGGCATAGGTTGTGCCATTGTGGGATATTAGATGCCATTGGTTAGGCATGGATTGTGCCATTGTTGGCATATTAGATGCCATTGGTTTGGCATAGGTTGTGCCATTGTTGGCATATTAGATGCTATTGGTTTGGCATAGGTTGTGTATTAGTGCACAAGAAGTGCCATTTGTTCGGCAGAGTTGTGCCACAGTTTGCTTTGGTGATGCCATTGTTTTAGCATAGTAGCTACACAAGTTGCATTGTAGATGCGTTTGGTTTGGTGCATGATGTGCACATGACGTCGCTGATTGGGCGTTAGTAGTACATTTGAAGTGTACAATTTATGCCTTTGGTCTGGCATAGGATGTGCATTGGAGTTGCATATGAGATGTGTGCATGCCATTATGGGTTTGTGCTAGGCGCAATGTTGTGTGACACACCAATAGTAATGTGTTATGTGTCGAATTGACTCATGAAAAGGAAATGTAAATGAAATACTTGTCATGCATGGTATGTTAACAAACTATTTTTTCCACAGGTACACACAGATGAAATGTTTGTTTAACCAATTAATATCTTTGCCACATGTACGCACAGTATCTCCCTGCAGGCTTGAATTATGGTCCTATTCCGGGCGCATATTTTGTGTTAATGTTCACCATATTTAATGGTGAATTCGAGGCTGTGTGGAGGTGTGAGTGGAGTTGGTTATGGGTTGCGTGTACTGGACAAGGGTCAGTCATGTTGTTAAAATGTGGAAAACTGTTGATGGGGATAGTCCCGTCAGCTTATTTGTTTGCGGAACAAATTTACTCCTGGCACGTGTGCTAGGTTTTGAAGGTGTGTGTGCACACCTCGTAGTTGGAAGTTGGATGATTAGATTGTTTTGCATGTAACATGGTGGTTATGGTTGCCTGCTGAATGAGGGCTGGTTCCCTGTTATTTGACGTCTGTGGTGGGGCCCGCTGCACAGTTGGTGTTTGTCTATGGTTGGTGTTTAGCTGTTTTGAGCTATAGTAAGGTAAAGTGAGGATAGCACATTTTGCTCTGAGCTTTAGCTTGGTTAGTCAGAGTTGTATTGAAGAGGATTTGTCGGACCTGACCTCTGTGGTCAGTATCAATTTTTTTGTGTTCAGAGCAATGTTGAATCTTCTCCCTGTGTTTTATCCCGTTGTTGTCTGGTTATATAGGGGGAAGATGTGTTAGGTTTTGATCTGCCCCTGTCCATTCTGTGAGTATGTGTTGGTGCTGTACTGAGTGTGTTGTGGAATGTTTGGACAGGACCTTGCATGAGCGTTCTACTGCGCATGAGGGTTCTAAGAAAATCAGCTGGGACCTGGCACTGAATGGAAGAGGGGGCCGGTGGATGTCTCTCCCTGCCTATGTATTTTACCTTACTGCCTAAACTCTGAGTGCAGTGGCAACTCTTCTTTTATAATAGATGTTCACATTACATCAACCACTGGGAAGCCCAGACACAAAACAAAAGGTAAACAGAAGACACACCCTAGTAAACCCTCTTACTAGAAGTAAAAACACCAAAAACACCAATAAATAATGACCACATGCAGAGTCAGGGACCCGAGCCTAGCTAGACATTGAGAGGGCTTGGAGTCGGCTAGCATGGAAAGCAGCCCAAGACCAGTTATGCCAACTCAATGACCTAAGGCTGGTGAAAATGAAGAGCACTCCCTCTGGCATTGTCATAACTATGGGAAGGGAAGGGACATATATGAGGAGAATCAATCCAGAATGACAAATGGCGCTGCAAAGATCAAAGATGAGCAGAAAATCAAAATCCAGTTGGGAGAATCCCCAGAGACGGTAGACACAGAGCTGAATACCAGCAAGTCTCTGAAACCATCAGCGGTTGAAATCCCATGTAGAATAAATCGTGCAGTACAATGTTTCATGTGCAAGCTTTGGCAATGCTCGTATCCAAGTGAATCATGATAACATTATGAACTAAACTGAACACATAGTGCAACCAGGTAGGTTCCATCTGGGTTTTCATCAGAATGTGCATTTCTGGTTGAAAGCAAAGCCTGACAAAGTGCACATCATCCATAGAGAAGGACTCCACACAGGTCCATTAAGGGCAAGGCACTTGGACCATATCATGGGACTGTGCTTGCAGGGCCCAGCTCTGGGGCCCATGGTGATGTGATATGATCGGGCAACCGGTCAATAGCACAGTGGATGGGGGACCGACAATGTGAGGGTTTTAGTGCCAGCATGGCACTAGAGATCCTGGGGGGTATGCACATGTACAGACAGAGGTGCATGCAAGCATAGGATCACAAAGTGCACAAAGGTACGAGCACACAATTGCAGGAGATAATTAGAGGTGTGTTCCTAGAATAGTTGAGGTATTTGGCCACACCCACCACGGGCCGCATGCATGTTGGCACTGATTGTTCATTTGAGGACCTGACTTTCCATGGCTTAGCAAAGCAGAAAGGTTTCTATGCCCCCCGTCCCCCTGATAGCTGTGTGCTTCATTGCTGGCCCAAGGCTTAAAGGAAGTTGGCTCCCTGGTCATGGGATTTAAACCCACTAGACCCCCATGCAGAGCCTGCATTTGTCAGACTTCCAGTGGACATATAGAAAGAGGTTCTTCCATGGTGAGGTGCAGGCAGTGAACTATCTGCTTTCTTTCTGCAGTTTATCGGCTTCACCGTATTGGGCTTTACGGGCCAGGTGCCGGAAGTTAAAGTTAAGTCGGGCCTCATCCTGCAGCCAGTGCAAGCCCCTCGTGGCCCCAAGAAATGGTTTGTTTTCCAGGCTTTGCAGACCAGCCATGCTATTCTTACCCCTCTTGCCGGAAGACCTCCAGCCCACCATCATGGAATGCCCCAAAAGATAGTGGTGTCCTTTTCAAGGTCAGATTGGGTCCACAAAGACTGTTGCAAAGGGTTCCCCGGACTCACCATCCTCATCCCCTGTCTATGATGTCAGTCTCTGCTACTCTCTGTCAAACCTGCAGCTTCTTATCGAGGTAACCATCCTACCCTCCTTTCTCTCTGGAAGAATCTGGTCCCCTAAGATTGCATGATGGTCACTAGTGACCCTTCAGGCTTTATGTGATCATTAGTCACCTCAAGAACTGTGTTTAGTTGATCTTGCTGTGATTTGCACCCACCCCATTGGGTGCCGCTTATCTCACCACAACAACTTTTTTCCACGTCCTTCTTCGTCTAGTCATTCACATGTCTTTCTCTTGGTGTGTTCGCAAGCTGTCCGACCACTTAACCTCTCTCGCCTTCTCTCTCTTCCCATGCCCACCCTCCATATATCTCTCAGACAACACCCTGGTCATTACTCTCACTAAACCTCTACCCATTCAAACCTCATCTCTCCACTCATCCTTCCCAAGGGAAACCCCTCTACTCTCTTCACCCTTCTTCACTCCTACTGAACTCACTCTGGGACTCAGGAATGCCAACCCTCTGAACCAACAAACGGCCTTTCCCACTCACCACTTCTTCCATCATCTCAAACACTCTGTGATGGCCTTTACTGAAATTTGTGTTCCCCCTTCTTGACACTGCCACACTGGCTGAGCTTCACACTGACTCTGCTACCTTCTCCTGTTCCCCTAGACTAACCAGGAAAGGCGAAATTGTTGGTCTGGTGATTAGCAAGGACACATCATTGGCCACTTTTTCTCCTCTTACTTTTCTTCATCTTCTTTTTAACACATCCCGGTAACTTCCTGTTCTCACACCGCTCATGTTCTATCTCATCAATTGTACACCTGGCACTTACAATCATCTTTTCTCTGACCGCAATCTCCTGCTGGAGTCTCTCCTGGCTGATGTTCTTTGTGTCATCATGAGTGACACCAAGCTCACTAATACGACCACGTCCCACTGGCTACAGCTGCACTCCATTCTCTCTGACCACTGTATGGTAAATCTGAACACCTTTCTTACCCACAATAACGGCATATCGCTATAACTTATCTCCCGATCCTACTAACTTCACTCCTCTGCTTTCACCCACTTCACCATCCCTGCACCCTAAACGATAATTCAGGCCCAACTGCATGGCTCTTTCTTGGCCAAGTGAGGACCTCCCTGTAAAAGAACGGAGGGGGGTGTCTGTACTCCGGCTCTCTATACGGCAGAGGAGAGGCACAGAGGACCCCAGCCAGGATTCTCTATTACGGTAGCAATGGACGAGCAATCAGGGTTTAGCTTCTCAGGAGGTGATGTGGGCTGGTCCTTAAGTACAGTGTAGTCCCCAAGCCCCCACAAATGAATGTCCACATGCTGTGTTAGTTAAAATACAGCTCTTTATATAAATGAGGTTCAAGGTTATACACACAATCACAATAAAACACTTTGTGCTCCGACAATTCTAAAATGGTAAATATATACAGTTCTAGGTGGTACCACTATTACTCTGATTCCATTAAAATGCATCAAAGGTACTCAGTTCAAATAGCATACAAATCAATACAGCAAAACAATATCAACCATAGACTTAGGAGGAAGACAGGTTGGTTAGACAATTGACAGAATGCTGGTCCCGTTACCTAGACACAGTTCCGTGTGAGGATCCCCCCCACCTGAGCAACCTTTAAATGAAGATGCACAACAAGCCTAGTCCATATATTGTCTATTAAAGTCTTATCTTCTTCTATAGTTCTGTAACCCAAATGTACCTTGTGTTGTAGAGATCTTCGTCGGGGGCACTTCTTGAGTGTGCTCCCTTTCAAGCAGGAGCCACGGGTCGTCGAACTTCCAAGATGAAGAAAAGGTGAACTTTGTCGTTGAGGCAGCAGCTTCTGTCCTTGCAGTGCTTGTTGACAAGTGATAGAAAACGTCCTGCAACAGGGCAGGTGTGTGGTGCACCTCGACAATGATGGTTCATCGCCGCAAAGAGTTAGTGAAGGACTTTGGCCCAGCAAGGGCGTCGGCGTCTGGCGTCAGTGAACGGGACATGACCACGGCTGGCTTCAGTAGCTTCGTCAGCATCTCCGAGTTCTTTGGGTGGCGGGAAACCCACCGGCAGATTCTCCTTGGTCGTCGGCGGCCTTGACTTTCTCCAGCAGGATGAAAGCGGTCGACAATGATGAACAAGGGAGTTATTGGATCAAACGTTCTTAGGCAAAGGGAGCACGGCGGCTCCAGTCGACGACGGCGGTCGTCAATAGTGGACGGCTGTCCAGTGCTTCTCTTTGTTCTCCTCGGCGGTCCCTTCTCCAGTCAGCAGCCTTTCGTAGGTCTGTCTACCAGGGAGCTTCGGCAAAGATCAGCTGGTGCACGATGGTCCCTCGTAGCTTGGGGAGAGGTCTCCTAGCCAGGTCCTCTCTTGGTTCAGTTCCTTGAAGGCACAGCAGCTTTCAGGTTAGCGAAGGACAGCAGCAGCAGTTCTTCTTCTTCCAGCGGGATTCAAAGATAAGCATCAGTTTCAAAGTCAGTTTCTACTTCAGCTTCAGAACGATTTCTAGCAGTGAGAGGCCCCAGATATACTGTTGATCTCCCATTCATTCTGCTGGGTCACACTCAGGCAACCAATCACTCAGAAGGGCATTGAGGCAGTCAGTCAGCCAATCAGGCGCACCGTGCATTCCGGCCATTCTTCTCCATCCAGACACTCACAACACAGAATGTGGATTCAGACAAGTACCCTGCCATTCAGCACTACACACTGCATTCATACCAGTTTTGGGCAGGGCTGTCTCAGTCATTGTGTCAAACACCAGATACTAGACACCCATAACACAGAATGCGTATTCCACACACACTCCATTCACCCAGGTTGCACCCCGTGGGCATACCCACAACATACAGTCATTCGGAAGGCTCCAACCAGTCTGGCCTGGACGTCCCTACAACACCATGTATGGAACTTCCACGCAACAGCCAGTCAGGGGGAAGGCACAGAGCCAGGGCGTCCCGGGACTTCGGGAAAAGAAGGTAACAGGCGATAGAAAGCAAGAGGCCACAGGGGCGATCTTGATTCCTATCAGGAATCCACTGATTCCAATGACAGGGCATGGCCATCCCAAAATAGAGGATGCACAGGGCACATGTCAATTCAGCACGGAGCTACCACCAGCCCATACCCTGCTCTGTGGGTCACACACAGGTGCCCAAAAACATACACTAGGAGTACAGGTTCGTACTCCACCCAAGGGTCTGTTCACCAAACCAAATACAGGAAGAGCCGCACTGCCCTGAGTCCCACGTGAACTCCTGTGCGGAAAACAAGACAGAACATGATCAAAAGTAATAAAGGACAAGGATTTAGAGGCCCTGTCGCCCCAATGCATTTCCAGCATCACACTCCCTCCAACCTCTCTCAACATTTGCTCACTCTGTTGAACTTGCCTTTGTAGAGTATAATACAGCTTTGGCTGCCCACTTTGAGCTTCTCTACCCCGCTAGCTCTTTCGCTCCTCTTCACCCGCAACCATGGATTTCTCCAGCCGCCCAACTGCTCAAAAAAAGCATACATGTCCATATGCACTGCTGGTGCAGAGCCCACTCCTCTGTTCTCCTTGAGGCCTCCAAGGACTTTAGCCTCACCACTGCTGTAGTCTTAAATCTTTAATTTATGTTAAACAGATATCCTCCGATCATACCCTCACACACTGTCAATAATCCTCCAGGCCATGCTTGCCCTGCACCCGTCTATCCATATTCCACTCTCTATGGTCATGTCTTTTCCTCCTGCTGAACCTCTAAAATCACTGAAATATGGGACAGCCTTTCTTTTTCTATTCCCTGATCCACCACCTAACCACACCATCTCTTCCGTAATCCTCTTTTTTCCTACCTTTCCTACTGAGGAAACATTCACTCTCTGCTCAGACGAATAGTCCGGTACTCCGATTGACTTTTTGGCACCCACAAACAGCCATAAAGCTGGAACCAGTGACCTGCTCTCCCCTTTCTTCTGTTTTCAGTCAGTCTTCTCAGCCCGTTGCAAGGTGCTGACGGTTAGGGAGATTTCTCACCCACGTGCCAAATTCCCTCTACCTTAGAGTCCTCCAGCTCTTTTGCTATATTTTGGGGCTTTGAACTTTTCATTTTCAATGTGTTTTCCTTTTGTGTTCTTTTGGTTATGGAGTTTTAAATTAACTCCAGAGGCATCATCAACTGTTTCTGTGTGTCACACAGCACCTTCAGTGCAGTGGCACAGGGATGTCTTACAGATTTCCCAGGATTTAAATACCTTCTCTGGGACGGACTACTGTCTCCCAGAGCATGGAAAGTTAAATTGACTTTACTAGTTTCTTTAAATTTACAGACCCAGCACACACTATCCTCCTATAGAGTGCTGGAGGGGTTGCATAGCTTCCCTTGAGTCAAAAAACTCATGTAACAGTCAAATGTTACCCTTGACTACTTTAAATGGCTGGTGGCAGTGGTTTAGATCAAACTATCATGATTTTTCCAGACCACTAACAACAGTAGTTCAAAATCGGGTCAGCCATGTTTTTCAATATGGTGCCCCAGACCTATCTGTAAAACAGACTCCTGTCGACTTTTTTCACCATTTCTTTTAGGAAAGGTCCTTCTTGTGTTTGTCTCTGCGCGCCAAACCAGGTTTGGTCCCTTTGTTCATTGGCCTTTGGCAGGCTTCAGTGCTGAAGCCCTCCTCTGGCGACTGAGTTTCGGAAATCTTTTCGGCAAAGTTTGTGAAACTTTCCCGACTTTGAAGACTTGTCCTTCCCTAAACATTGGTCTAACTTTTCACCTAGCCAAACTCTTCTAAGATCCGTGGCAAAGACTTAACCGTTTGCTACCAGAATTGTGCCATCCAATAAAAAGACTCTGAACCATTGATTTTGGCCTAGGCCTATGAACTGAATCACTGGTTGTAGTTTACTGAAACCGTTTGCCCTGCCTATGCAAGGATTTGTGCTGTTGATTCTTGTAACCTTGTCTTTTTACCACTTTGAAAAGTATCTGCCATTTTGCTCCCTCCCACTTCAAGGGAGCTGAACTTGTTCAGTAACTTATTGGTTGTGTAATTTTGGTTTATTAGTATATGATCTTGAGCTGCTCTTGCTAGTGTAATGTTTTCAAACTGACTGCGTAAATAAATGTATATTCTTTTACCAAGAAACCTTGAGAAAGTGTTTGTTTGAATCACTGTATTTATTGGCCCTTTGTGTAACTGGCAGCTCGGCCATTGCTACCACTTTACTGTGTAGTAAAGGCTTGTACCAAAGGTGAAATTGTACTTGCACTTGTAGTCTTAATTGTGTGTAGTGTTCCCAAAGGGTACTGCACATGATTCTGCCTAACACTGACGACCGTGCCCATTTTGAAGAAACCTATTTCTGGATGTGAAAATCCCTTTTCCTACAAACACATCTCCCTCCTGCTTCCTCATTTTGAAATCCTACAGCCATTGATTTCAACCATCTCATGAGCAAGCTAGAGACCAACAACAATGTGTGTTCCCATACAGAGCTTCCTGCCTGATTCCTCCCACTTCTAAGAGATTGCATAAGAGGTGTTGCTATGACCCCATGTATTCGTGTGCAATGTATCAGGATGTGAGCCTCAACACTCGGGTTCCACAAGCTTTAATTAGACGACCTAATCACCTTTCCTGACTAACACTGAATGATCTTTATTGGGGTGCCTGCTGGATGTTGCAGCCCTCGCTTCTGGGAATCAAGCTCTAGACCTGGATCACACTGATACTAGGTTACTTTGTATCGCTAGCGCTGTCTAAGGAGCTATGTTATTTTGTAACACAGTAAGTGTTCCTACCACTAAAGTATATATTCCCCAGACATAAGATAGGCTTAGACTGCCTTGCTGGAATTTGGGACTGTGATCTGGCAAATGAGCCCATACCTCTGCAATGAGTGTTTCCCACACTACTGAGCCATCTTCTGAAAAATCATAGCATTCAAGTGTGTCAGTAGGCATTTCACCTTTCAGGATCCATGTGATCAATGCATTCCCCACGGAAATGATGTGAATGCTGCTGGAGTTGTGCTGTAGAGAAAGGACAGATAGGCAGGTGCTCAAACTAGAGTGCACATGAATGGAGTGCAGAGGATGTGCTATTTTCATCTGTGCTCATTTCAGAGTAGTGCTGGTAACCTTATTCTCGAAGGTGACTTGCGCATTTCAGGGGTGGCTAAACAGTAGCGTAAAGATGCACTCCCCAGCCCGCTTAAATACATTGATGTAGGGGCGTGCTCTCAACACTTATGTACTAATGTACTATAGGGTCACAGCACCCACTTGGGTGCCTGGACCATATTTCAGAGTGGCATGCCCTTAGAGCACCTGTCACTGTGAAATGTGGTAACATTCAAAAAACATTTCTATCCTTGTTTGAGGGATAGAAATGCAAGTGGGAGACGACCAGCGGATAACACTGCTGCTCTCCCACTTCAGAAAGAATGCATGAAAAGATTTTAAAATGTACCTATCGTGCATTGGGCCATCGGATGCGCATAGTCCAAAGCAGCGCAATGGAAAATCTTTCATTTTTTGCACATCCCATTTTTGGATTCAGGGTGTGCACTGAACTGCGCACAAATGCCCCCTTATTTGTGCAAATGAGCAAAGAGAAAGAAAAGGGGCAACTGAATGTGAGCGTCTAAGATGCACACATTCAGAAGCCCTTTGTGGAGTTGGGTGCACCTTTTTTTTGGCCCACGTGATGAGATGCGTAGTTTTGGGATTCCAGCTTACTTGATATATGATATGATAGGTTATTTATAATGCGCTTAATACCCAGAGGTTTGCGAGAGCAGACCCGGAGATCGAACCTGTGTTGCTCTGTGTCGACTTGCTTCCAAGACGAGCACGTTGCCACTGAGCTACCCTCCCGAGACTCAGCGACCACAGGATTCATTGATGAGAACAGAATGTGGTCGTGAACAACCGTCAGGCAGCAGTTTGGAGCTTTTGCAACTCACCATAAAACATCCTGCCATGTTTTGTAAATCATGGGCACAGATTTTGAGTCAGGCTGTCATGTGGGGACCCTGGGCTCGAGCCCCTTTTGCCCTCCCAAAAAAACGTCTCTGCTTAACAAGCTCTCTCTATCAAGTCTCCCCTTACTGCCTTCCTCCTTTACCTCAGAGGCAACTTGCCACTGGAATGCTCTCCCGCCTGACATCAAGGCAGCTCAGTGAGTCAAGGTTTCCAAGACCGGTTTCCCCTGCTAGCCAGTGAAGCTTCGCCTTCCACCATCCCACTCTTACTTTGCCCCCATATTTCTCCAACCCACCCAAACCTGTTGCAAGCATGTCATTATGTAACTGCCGGTTGAGCATTCATTATATTTCTGTATATGATTGTGTTGTTGACTGTCCTCACCAGATCCTAACCCAGCAACACCCAGCCTCTTACTAATCGCCTATTCGAATGGATTGTGTCCTCCCACGTATTCCTCATCTTTAGATATGTTATCTCCCAGCTTTGCTGCTTCGGAATTTATTTTTCACCAGAGGGCGCTGTGTTCAAGGCTGCAGAGTTGTAGTCCCTCGAGGGCGGCCATTGAGCATCAACGTCATCCGCTGGATAAAGGGCTCAAGCAGCGCCCGTTACCTCAGTTACGTTTTTCCAAGCAACTGCTTCGTGTCACGAACGGCTCATCAGGTATTTTGTTGCCAATGTCCTCAGCATCTACTCCCACCACACCCAAGACAGGTTTCAAAAATTGCCAGAAGTGTGGTAGGAAAATGTCAATATCCAACCCCCATAGGAATTACTTCTGGTGTCTCAGCCCAGACCATCGGGTTGACGAGTGCGGTTCCTGTCAAGCCATGTCCAATTAGGCTCTTAGGGAACGTAGAGCTAAGCTGGCGGTGGGGGAGGAAACTTGCAAGTCTTCTAAAAGACAAAAAGATTCAGATGAATCTAGTCGAAAATCTCGACATGGGTCGAGGAGGATGAGATCGAAGAGTTGTTCTAGTAAATTCTCCTCGTCTTCAACTAAGAAGTCAAAAAAGCAACGTCACAGGTCTTCTTCCTCCTCTGAGAGGAGAGTGACTTATCCATCCAAGCACGATTACCCTGAAAAATGGGAGGCCTTTAGGGCTTCAATGCTTAAAATATTCGAGAAAGCGACCCAGACCCCCTCGAAGATGCCGTGTGGAGATCATGCCTCTACCCACTCTAAAAGTGACAGAGGGAGATCAAAGACTAAACACGCGAGGACCGAAAAAGAGTCGACAGTGTCATCAAGGGAAAGTTCCTTGACGTCTCGTACTAAGACAAAACCTCTGGTGCATAAATCGGTGGGAGCGGACTCGACATCGAAGTCGAAACTCGACTCGACACAGTCGACGACTACTGCATTGAAACCGTCAACGAAAATGGCGTCGACACGTTTGACTGTATCAAAGCCTTCTTTGACAGTATCGAAGCCTCCTTCAAAAACGTCAAAGCCAGCGTCTTCTTTATCGACGCCTTCGACGCCTTTATCTAGGCATTCTTCAATCCCGCTACCCAAGTCGACGCCATTGCTCATGCCTAAATCGATACCACCCTCTTTACCTGAAAAAGCTTTCCATCCTCAACCCAGATAGGAATTTTTCAGATCCATGTCATCCATTTTTGAAGAACACTCCTCTGAAGTGGATGTCACTTCAGCTGGAGTTAGGTTTGGAACAAGAGAGGTCCCTGAAAAGCTAGTGGACCCGAATTCCAAAATAACAGATCTTTATGACTATCTCCAAAATGCCAGTGGCCTAGACACTTCACCTGAAGTGGAATTTGAGAGACCAGACCCTACAGATCATGCTGATCCTAGTTATAGAAATCTCATGGGAAGGGTCATTGATTTTATGGGTTGGAAGGCAGCTTCCCCAGATTTCGACCAGGATGACATGACAGACATCCTGAGTGAAGGTCCTCTAAAATATCCTGTTCTTCCATTCCACAAAGCACTTCAAAAGAGGGTGATGGTAAATTGGAATACTCCTGATTCTATTTCAGCAGTAAACAAGAATAAATGTGCACCAAAATAAAGGACATCTTTATCAGATCCAGAATATTTATCTAAACATACCTCCCCTGAATATCTAGTGGTTCAAGCTGCAACCTCCACTAGGCAATCAGCTTACCCATCAATACCACCAGACAGGGATGATGAAAAAGTTGATGCTTGGGCCCAGAAAGTTTTTTCTTCGAGCAGCATGGCCCTTAAATCGACTAATGTTGCTTGCACTTTAGCAAGATTTACATATACCCTGTGGGACTGCATGACATCAGCGGCTGAACGCATCCGGGAAGGTGAGGAAAGGGATGGTTTCATGGCTATTGTAAAAGATGGTAGAGAGGCTATGGAGGAATGCCTTCAGTCAGGACTGGACACTTCAGATAGTTTAAGCAGGTCCATGGCCTCTAGCACGGTCCTACGCAGGTTTGCATGGTTAAGGAAATCTGACTTTGCACCTGATGTGCAGTCTAGATTACTTAATATGCCCTTTGACGGCTTGAGGTTGTTTGGCAGCAAGGCAGACAAGAGCTTGGAGAAACTGCAGACCTCAAAATCTGCAGACGGGCTAAAAAACGGTGGTGTGGAAGGTTGCCCAGAGCAATGCCAGTGGCTTTGATTTATTAAAAACCTTCCAGCCATCACTTTTTTGGTTTCAGTTTGTCTCCCTATGTGAGAGAGGGTATGCCCAGACGTGGGTCCCTTGCTCGCTGCGCCATAGGAAACCAAGCTGCACCTCACTGAGGAGGCCCAACAAGGCCAAAACATGCCTGGGGTTGCTTGTGTTTCTGTGCAGAGGGGACCTGGCCTAGCAGTTCGGGCAGGGCGGCTCCCATTGGTGGCAGTACCTGACTGATTTGCATATGGTTGGGCCCCTTTTGCAATGGTGCAGATGGGCTAAACAACAGTGGTGTGGAAGGTTGCCCAGAGCAATGCCAGTGGCTTTGATTCATTCAAAACCTTCCAGCCATCACTTTTTTGGTTTCAGTTTGTCTCCCTATGTGAGAGAGGGTATGCCCAGACGTGGGTCTCTTGCTCGCTGCGCCATATGAAACCAGGGTGCACCTCACTGAGGAGGCCCTACAAGGCCGAAACATGTCTAGGGTTGCTTGTGTTTCCATGCAGAGGGGACCTGGCCTAGCAGTTCGGACAGGGCTGCTCCCATTGGTGGCAGTACCTGACTGATTTGCATATGATTGGACCCCTTTTGCAATGGCGCAGACGGGCTAAAAAAAGGTGGTGTGGAAGGTTGCCCAGAGCAATGTCAGTGGCTTTGATTGATGGTGGTTGTGGCAGCGAGTATCAGAAGAAGGGGGATTCACGTCTACCCTTATCTGGACGATTGGCTAATCAGGGCAAGTTCACCCGAACAAGCCCAGGAACATCTGGCCTTGACCTGCCACTTCTTACACAGTCTGGGCTTCTCCCTCAATTACAAAAAGTCACAAATGATTCCAAGTCAAAGACTCCACTTCATCAGAGCAGTCCTGGATACTTCCTCAGAGAAAGCTAGGAGAGAGCTCACCACATTCTGCAGATGGTAACGAAGTTTCAAAATTGACCAACATCTACCAGCATTCGACTTTCTAATGTTGCTAGGCCTTATGGCATCCTGCATTTTTCTGATGCCAGAGGCCAGATTGAGGATGAGATCCCTTCAATGGGCCCTCAGGACTCAATGGTCCCAATTTTTGGGGGAGATGTCAGATCTTCTGCAAGTCTGGACCAAAGTGGCTCAAGGTCTCCTATGGTGGGCTTGCAGGGAGAATATCCTCAAGGGGGAAACTTTTTGGCAACCATGGCCGGAGATAACGGTAGTGACGGATGCTTCACTCACGGGGTGGGGAGCCCACACCAATGATCTGACAATCAGCGGTCATTGGTTTCCATCAGAGTCCAAACTACACATCAACCTTTTGGAGCTGGGGGGCAATCAGACTAGCGCTGAAAGCCTTTCTGCCCTCTTTACGGGGAAAGAATTTCCTAATAACGACGGACAACACAGTGGCCATGCACTACCTCAACAAAAGAGGAGGGATAGTATCACTCCCACTGTGCTGAGAGGCAATGCAGCTCTGGTTCTGGGCAATGCAAGAAGGAATCTCTCTATCGGCAGTTCACCTAGCCGGAGAGCTGAACACGGCGGCGGGACGCTCTGAGCAGGCCCAGCACAGTCTCTCATGAATGGGAACTAGCTCAGGAAGTCATTCAAGAGATCTTTGCCCTTTGGGGAACCCCTCAAGTGGACCTGTTCGCAACCGGTGCCAACCAGAAGTGCTAACTGTACTGCTCAAGGGAATTTCCCCCAAGAGGGGCTCTAGGGGACTTGTTCATAGTGGACTGGGTATTTCCACTCCTTTAGGCATTTCCTCCTGTGATTCCTCAAGTGATCAGGAGGTTGAGAAAGTTCAGGAAAACCATGATCCTAATTGCCCCGGATTGGGCCAGGAGGACGTGGTACCCGGACCTTCTGGACATGTCCATCTGCCGTACAATACGTCTTTCACAAAGAAAGGATCTTCTCTCGCAAGAGGAAGGTCGGGTTCTCCATCCAGAGGTCAAGACACTCAGCCTTCATGCATGGTCTCTGAGAGGCTGAGAAATAAGGATTGGGACCTCGTGGATGACTTAATGGAGATTTTGCTTTCGGCCAGCAACAAAATCCCTGTACCACTGTTAAGTTCAGTAACTGGTGCAGGGATAAGAATGTGGATCCATTCATTTTTAATACTCCAATAGTACTTTCTTTTCTCTTACACTTAGCCAATTTGGGGCTCCAGGTTGGCACTGTAAAGGGATATCTGGCAGCGCTATCTATCTTTAAGCGTTCCTCTGAAGAGGTGTCCTATTTTAAAATGCCCTTAGTAATTCAATTCTTGAAAGGGATAACAAATGTGTACGCCCTGACACCTTTTCAGGTGCCTATTTGGGATTTGAATTTAGTCTTAAAATTTCTCATGTGTGCCCCGTTTTGAACCTTTACATTATTGCCCATTAAGACTTCTCACTCTTAAACAATTCTGTTGGTGGCTATAACATCAGCCCGCAGGGTAAGTGAGTTGCAGGCAATGTCTTGTAAGCCTACTCACACCATTTTCCATAGGGACAACGTTATTCTAAAAGTCAAACCATCTTTCTTGCCTAAAATAGTTTCTTATTTTCATCTGTCACAAAACATTACCTTACCTTCTTTTTATCCTCCTCACGCTAGTAAGGAAGAAGAAAGGTTGCATAGACTGGACCCAAAAAGGGCTCTCAGTTTCTACATTTCCAGTTTGGCAAACCTTTGACAATGTGACCAACTATTTGTTGGGTATACTGGACACAAATTGGGCCTAGGAGTGTCTAAATAAACTCTATCAAGATGGATAATTCTAGCAGTCTCTGAATGCTATACATTGGCTGGAAAAGAGCTTCCAGATGGATTAAGGGCTCATTTAACTAGAGGCATGGCAACTTCCACGACTCTTCAGAGGGGTGTCCCGGTGCAGGATATTTGTGCTGTGGCCACCTGGTCGTCAATGCACACCTTTGTGAAGCATTACTGCTTGGACTCTACTTCATACCAAGGAGGACTATTTGTAAAAGTTGTCCTTCATTAAGTCCATAATTAAAAATTTGAGTGCTCCCATCTCCAAAATTACCACTGCTATGGGAGTCTATCATAACATGAGAAATACGTGGGAGGACACAATCAATTTGAAGAACAAGTTACTTACTAACTGTGATGTTCTTTCGATTGGATGTTCCTCCCACGTATTCCTCATCGACCCTCCCAACCTAACCCTCCGTACAGTTTCCGCCAGTTGCACTCTAACTCAGTGGTCGAAGTGTACTAAAAGAAGTAGTGGAACTATTTTCCCTACTGGTCTGCCCCGCTCACCACAAACCCCATCTCTGCACCCCCTTCCACACGCAATCTAAACCTCCAAACAAACACACCTGATATTTATGGGAATGTGCAGTGCAGTGCACTGAAATGCAAGCTTCAACTTCTTCCTACACTTTTATTTTAAAATTAAACCATTCAAGAATGGTTTCTTTTTACAATAAAAGAATAAAAACTTAAAAATAAAAAGTATGTGAGCGCCGCTCTCGACCGCTCCCACCCACTTCGACCTCTGCTCTAACTTCCCTAAGAGCCTGGGGACTTAAAACCTGATCAGCTGATGCGACCATGAACACCGTAAAAACAGAACTCAGGTAACGGGCGCTGCTCGAGCGCTTTATACAGCGGCTGACGTCAACGCTCGACGGCGGCCCTCGAGGGACTATGACTCCGCGTCCTCGAACACAGCACCCTCTGGTAAAAAAAAGAATTGCGAGCCAGCAAAGCTGGGAGACAACATATCTAAAGATGAGGAATACGTGGGAGGAACAACCAATCGAAAGAACGTTACAGTTGGTAAGTAACTTGTTCTTCTCAGCAGCTTGCTTAAAAGTCCCTGAATTACGACTGCCTTCGCTGCCTCCTGCACTATGCACAGCGCATCGGTTTGAAGCACCAACTTGATCTACCAAATAGGTATAAATCAATACAAATACGTGCGCTGCCCTAACTAGGGCCATTCCGAGCTGGTACATCAATGTGTCCAGGATGCCACAGTTCAGGGTATTTCACTGGATACGCTGGGCATTGGTGAGGGCACCCATCACCCCAGGACTCTGATTGTTAGGAATGAGAAACAATAAGGGGTGAAACACTATTTTCTGAGACACGGCCATAGCAAAACAAGACGTGATTGCTGGAAGGTTTAGAATTAATCTTAACCTCGGGCATTGCTCTGGGAAACGCTCCAGACCCTCGTTATTTGCCTGCCGAGCCATTACAAAAGGGGAAAGACCATATGCAAATCAGACCTGGTCTCATCTCAAAAGGGGCAGTCCTACCCAAACTGCTTGGTCACATCCACCCTAAATGCCAGCCATCCATCCCGCCAGAGTTAATCACATGGATTAGGTGGTCATTTCGATGAAGGAGACTTGAGGAAGAGTTTGCGGTACTGTGGGACTCTAATTTGACTCATTATATAGAGGGGCTTAGACTCCCCAGGATTCTCTGCCAATGAGCTGTTAGACAGGAAATAACGAAATAAATGGAGAACCAACTCGTCCGATCATTGAGACAGAGTCTGGACTAGTCTGTGAGCAAAATGACCAGTGAAAGGGACACTAGTAAGCGTGTTAGTTGCATGGATGATTCTCTTACAGTCAGGACATTATTATGGAAGAAGAGGGAGCCAGAGTGGGGTGGAGTCTGGGGGAGAAATCGGCTTGTAAGCATGGGTTTCATTGCATCCGTGGTGTTGTGTCGGTAGACGCTAGTTTTGATTTCTATTTAGCCTTGTGGCATACTGCGCTAGCGGCTCTGCAGTTGATTTTGGTCTGCCTAGAATGGTGTATTCTCCAGCCCTGTTCCACCTGCATACTCTACTTCGATCGTAGGCAGGGTGGTGGAAAATCAAGACCCTTGGAATTAAGATTTGCAGGAGCCTCAGAGTGGACATGATTAAAGGTAATGAGTCTCGTTATGAGTCTTGCGGTAACCCTGCCAGTGCTACCGGCGGATTGACGCCAGACACGTAACATTTTACCGTGCCTGACTTCCTGTGTCACCGCGACATTACAAGTCCCAGCTTCACGGGAAGGGAAGTCAGGAGCCGGATTTCATAACTCCCCACACCCATAGAGTCCAATAGGACTCTATGGGAGTGGGGTGATGGAAGCACTGGCACCATTGCAAACGTTGCTGGCGCTTCCGTGAAGAGTCAGTCTACTGTGACCACTGCGCATGGGAGGGTCTGACCTGTCGGTCGCAGCAGCCCAGGCAAGCAAGCTTGTAATTTGCTGGTCTGAAACAAGAGTGCCAGTGATTTCCAGACCGGCAATGTCGTAATGAGTCCCAATCACTCCAGCAATAGCTTGTGATACATTGTACAGGCAAAACCTGGTACAGAGGAGCATGTCTTCCATAAATCACTCAGTATGAGAATGTGGTGACAGGGTGGCTGAGCAGTGTGTGGCTGGACGCTTGCGAATTGTCCACTGAGGGTGGTGTGTTGGCACATGGCTGGCCAACAGTTTAGTGTCTTCACATCCATGTGTCCTTGATGAAAGATCCAAAAGAGTACCGTGGCCGACATCATGGAGAGGACTGTGGTAGGCACAGTAGAGCTAACCACACATTTTGAAAAGCAGGACATCAGAGAGACCAGGAGATCTTGAGGCAAAGGGGGGCGGGGAAATGAAACCGAGGCATTTGGATTGGAGCAAGAAACAAGGGATTATGGTGGGCTAGAGTGTGGATTTAAAGAGCCCTTTTGGGGAAGGCATGGAGAAAGCATGTGTGAAACAAGTGCAGCATTAAAATGTATTTTTGGGAATAGAGTACCCTAAACTGTATATCATTTGGACACTGCAAGTGATCCCTTGGTTACTTGACTTGATAATGCTCCTGTGCAAGCGGTCCGTGCTTATAGTTTCTCCTGGAACACCTCTGTCCTGATAGCACGCAGGTATCCCACACTTAATGGACTTAACCTAGTGAAGGCTTTATCTCAGCTCAGTACAGCCATGGCTTCAGCGAGACCTCATCAGTACCTAATGTTGCTATGTGCGTACAAAAAGTAATGTCTGCGTGGAGCAACTCTGATCGCCTTGGTGGGACTTTGCACTTGCAAGGTCATACAGAGCCACTCACACAATGTGCAATTTTTCCCTTTGTTTGCTCTCTTCTGGAAACCAATGGGATCTACAGGGTCCTCCATTTGTTCTTTGGATAGACCGTCCATTTGGGATTGCCCAGACATCTTCTTGATACTTTGGCTCTAAAATATTGCCACCTGGCTGCTTCTATGTCAAGACCCGAGGCTTCCTATCTACAATGCATGTTCCTCTTTATCTACTCGTCCAGCAGCAAAGAAAAAATACACTTGAAAGAACGTTATTAACAGCTGTAAGCAAGTAGCTGAAACAGAGCTCCAAAGGAGGCAGGGCCATGACCCTCAAAACAGCCAATCACGTGCTTGCAACGAGTTCCTCTTCTTCTGATTGGCTCAGCACATACGTATCTCCCATTAACAGTAGTACTCTTTCCTGTGTGACAAGCGTTTGTTCCCTGTCATTCAGTTAGTTATTTGTGGTTTTCCTTACAATTTCTATAGCTAGTCACAGTGTGCTGGGGCAACATGTCAATGTGTTTTTGACTTATATAGTGTATACTCGTGGCAGACACTTTTATAAATAGGGTGTTATATTTTAATGTGGAAGCAGCTTACAAGAGACAGCAGTGGCGAAGTAGTTAGGTGTCTGACTTTCAGCAATGGGTTGCTCCTGCATTGGTGCAGTTTTGGCATCTCGGGCACCAGGGCGAGCTCGGCTTCAGGCTCAACAGCGTATTTCCCTTTCCTTCTTCCCCAACAAAACACACGTTCTTTTCGCCACGCAAGCAGCCTTTTTCTGTGCCCGTGGATCCGTAAAAATTGCGGTAAAAAAGGAAGCACGCTTTTGCCACCCTTTTTACTGATCCACTGAAATGGTGACAATTTATCACGTAGAGTTAGGGAGCAGGACGGCCTTAACATGTCTGCCTGTTTTACCCACACCCCACCTGATAAATGTGGCAGCATTACCGGATGCATGCATTTAATGCGGGAAGTGAAGCAATGGATTCCTAAGGAATCCAAATGAAATGGCAACCTGGTAAAAGCAGGTGGGGTCTGTATCGATGCATTGTAAATGCCTCCCACAATCATTAATTATGGGATGAATTTACACTTCTGCACAAACATAGTGCAACACTAAAGACTAGAGGCCATTTTACTCTTTCCTTTTCCACTATGTGGTGGAAAAGATAAAAATTGCATGGAGCAAACCCCACCTTGTTTCTGTGCAGGAGCCGGCCAGCAGCCTGGGCCTCAAGCTGGGCATATACCCTTGGAATAGCAGAAGCATGATATGATATATGATAAGTCATTTATAATGCTCCTGTACACAAGTGTTTCTAGGCAGAACAAGACAAGGGAGGGAAGACAGAGGGAGGACAAAACAAACAATCTTACTAGGCCTTGTGTTATTCAGATTGTGCAAGTGTGAGAGAAGATGACAAGTGACAAGGGGGATAGTGCAGTGGCAAGACACAGTAACTGCTGCCTAAGTGCTGCCTGGGTGGTGGCTCCAGTAAGTGCAGAGAGGCAGGGCACTGTAGGGTTGCAGACACAGTCCCTAAGTGGGCGGGAGGCCAGAAAGCAGTGCAAGGGGCTACTGGTCATGCAGGAACATGGTGCCCGAGAGGTTCAGTATGGTGGTCAGGAAACCAGTAAGCGCAGCAGACAGAAGCATCAGCAGGGCAGAGAGAGAGAGAAAGCAGAAGCGCAAGGAATGTCTTGAGCTTCTTCTGGATCCTTAGGCGGTCCTAGTCAAGTTTGAGTGTATGGCTTTTGTCCACCATAAAGTGGGAATTGCCTTAAATGGAGTTATGCTAGCCCTAACATGTAACATTCCCATCCACTCCATGGGTGGATGGACTCCCATGAAGGGACAGGGCACTATTTGTTTGCACCATTCCTTTTAGATGTTGGACAGAATTGGTGGCACCAGCACCACTTATGTGTCAAAGCATTAGTAAAACAAAAGGGAGAGAAGCTGGGATGATGAGAATCAGGATATCTGGCTGTCATGGTAACTGGTAATACTTGAGCATGAATTAGCTGCATTACAAAATGTTCATTGTTGTCTCTTCCAGCCACTTAAACCAATGAGTGGATGCATTTTCATGATTGTGCCTTTGCAAAGCATGTGCTTTCATCCCATTCAGCAGCAGAATAATTCTTCCTTTGCGGGCTACTCCGCCTCACCACTCTATGTGCTAGCTACCTCCCGTCATGCATGCAAAACTCTTGTTGGAATACAAGAGGCATGAGTGTATGGTTTTGTCCACCATAAAGTGAGAATTGTCTCAAATTAAGTTATTTTACCCCTAATACGTAACTTTCACTCCCCAGATGGCTTCCTCACCTCCCCTGCCCTCTGCCTTTCCCCCACAGCACACTCTGTTTCTGTGACGCAGTTTGCTTTCAGATGTCAGCTATTCCAGGCTATAGCTGAGGCTACAGAAAGCTTTATGTTGCAAACTCAGTCCCTGGATCTCCTATAACTCCCAAATGTCACCTGGAGTCCCCCAGCAACCTCCCCACCTCTAGACTAAAGGCATGTGCAATCATTTTAACCTGCAAATAGAATAGCTTTTTAACTACTTTTATTTTCCTGTTATCCTCAGCTATAACCGCGGTTATCTCTTGCATTGAGAAAAAACAAGCTAGCGGCTGTTTCATTTCTAAAAAAAAACGGTTTTGGATAAATTCCCGAGATATAGCTATCTGTTTTTTACATCAAATATTTAAATAACTACTGCACGTAATAACTCCCAACCATGCAAGGATTACGAGTCAACTCTTGATGCCCAAGTTGTTTCGGACCAGGTCCAAATCTGTCCAGCGGTTTGGGCTGTGCACTTTGACAAAAATTGCCCAAGTTTGTCTATGGGGAAATGCATGGGAAGTAGGCTGTACTTCTGGAGAAATAAAATGTTTTTGTCTTCTTAATAACTTTTTTATTTTTGAACAAATCTTTACGAAACATTGCAGTCTGGGAGTGGGAGGATCATGAGTGCTTAATCACTTTAGAAATTTCGGTCAAATCTTTTATTCGATTCAAAAGTTTTTTAACAATAGAATTTTGTGGGATTCTTATGGGAGTCTGACTCACCTTAACTACTGGCGCTGACCGCTGCCCTATAATATTGCTTGTTCCCCCCAGCTCTTTCTGAAATGTCATCAGGCCTAGTAAGGTAGTTAATTTCACATCCTTAATGTTCATGGCCTGTAAGAATGTCTTTGTATTTTCCCTTGTTCCCTCCCTTGCCTTGAAGCGCTTTGAAACACATTGTTTATAGGCGCTATATAAATACACTATCGGGGGGCGTGGCTTGAGCTCATGGTGTAGACACATGCCTGCACTGAGCTCCCGTCCAGATCCTGGCCATGATCCTTAGAATGTACGGCAATAGAAGCAAAAACAGGAAAAACAAGCATAAATCCATAAAGAAAGGGGTCCTGCCCTCAGTCGGTGAAAGACCGAAGAGAAACGGAGCCCGCATCCCAGGAAACGAAGACCGCAAACTGGTGCCCCGAGGCAAGCAAAATGGCGGACGGCTCCACTGCTTGGGAGTGAGAAGTAGGAGGGAATCGAGCTTTGCGGCTGCCGGATTGAAAGCTGATAGAGTGTCGGGCGCTGCCTCTGGATCGTGCTCTTCTTCGGAGGGGGCAGCTACCTACCTGAGACGCCGGTAGGAAACAGTACTCTTATGCGAGAGCAGCGGGCTGAGGCCAGTCCCCACGACCGGTCCGGAGGAGGAAGCAGATTCCTGAAGGAGGCTTGGCGGTCCAGCGCGCACAGGAGAGGAAGTGAGATGGCAGTGCCGAGGAGATGGCACGTGTACCAGCGGCTGTGCCGACAATCCTGACCAGCAGTACCTTGGGGCAATGAATCGGGCGAGCCACTGGGGAGTCGAGCACAAGGAGAAACCCGGCAGCGGTGGAACAGCCTGAAAAGCTGGCTTTCAGCAAAACAACGTGGATTGCAAACAGGAAGAAGGCAAGCAGAACGAAACCATCGGACGAACCACAAGCGGCAAGAGGGAACAGAGAAAGTGTCTGCGGCATACACACCAGCTGCTGGACAAAACCCAGGGCAGGGGAAAAACGAGCGAAGAGGCGTGATGGCTGAAGGCACGGGACAAGGAAGGTAAATGGGCACTATTGCTACGGGGGCAAAGGGAGGTAATGCACGTCTGCCCTGCTGTGGCGTGTGATCATTCATGGACATAGGCACAGTTGTGGGACACGTCACTTGGGGAGCAAGATTGAATAGCACTAAAATCCAACGAAATCCAGCACATATTGGAGGAATAGAACAATTACTAAACACTGCCTTGCAAAGCCCTCTGCTCGGTGTGAGGATACCAATGCCACATCATAAGATAACACAGCACGCAGAGCGGCTAGACAAGGACACCGGGCCAAGATAAAGGAAGCTGCAGAACTGGGCATTAGAGCTGGAGCGGATACCAACGCTACATGGGCGGACAGCTGAATTCCAGTCACTCTCGCCAAAGAATTAGTGGGGTACCTGTGAAACACGGGTGGGACAGTCCTTGCTGCGCAAATTAGGAAACACAACAAACAGGAGAAACAAAGAGTACCACAGCTGCAATCAGGTCCCACAGGTGGCTGGTGTGCTAATGGGAGGCAGCACATGGACTAAAGAAGCATAGATCAAACAGGCACTCCAAGACCTGAGTACCTGGGAACGACAGAGCAAGTGCAGAGAAAATCGCTGCAGTACAGCAGCGTATCAAGGAGAAAATCCTGTGGAAGAGGCACTGGGAAGAAGTCCTGCTGAAAAATTAGCAGATACCTGGGAATAAACCATAGGGCGTTGTCATGATGCCTACCCAGCGCATCAGGACCAAGGCCCCCAGCTCCGGGAGCAGGCATCCAGACATTTATTTAAACCTCAGCTGCCACGGCTATGGGCTGTCTGGGTTCAGTCCTGGCGCCTTAGGCGCCAGGCTCATCATAGAAATCAGTCCTGGCGCCATAGACGCCAGGCTCATAGACTTTACTTACCTGATGCAGACCATGCTGCAAAAGAGTCCAAGCCTACATGAGGCCTGGATGGGTCTATTTTGTTACAGGGACTATTCTTTACTCGGGCATGGCTCTAGGGAACTTCTTACCTGGAACTACTTTGGAGGCTATTTAAACCACACCCGAACAGCAGCACATGCTTCGTGTTATTCTGCATCCAGCAGCGTGACGCTCACCGTGCATGCAGACAGCATCCAGTCTTCTGCCACGCCCGCGTGCCTGCAGCCAGTATCCAGTCTTCTGCTACACCTGCCTCGAATCCGGAGCTCCTAGAATAAAGAAGAAGAAAAGGACAAGGTTAGAAAACAAACTTATTTCAAATTCCTCACCTAATTCCGGAACCATTTCATCTCCGGACCTGGAAAGTACATCAATCCTGCATGCGTCGCTTCGCCAGCTCCAGCACGGCGCCATACTCACCAGTTCTCACAGCATATTTTCGATCCGGCACTGTCTCCATCATTTCTCCGCCGTAATCCGGCACCTAGAGGACACAAGAAAAAACAAGGTGAGCCAAGGGAATCAACAAATACAACCTCTTACCACCATAGACTTACCTGATTTACCACTGGCGGTATTATTCAATAACTCTCCACATTTTCATATGCCGCATCTGTAAAGAGGGAGAAAAACAACACGTTAACGCATGCAATAGTTACCGGACAGCGTTGGGTAACACAGACTCTTACCTGAACGCCAGCAGCAGCTACGAGAACTTCTTCTCACGAACTCAGTTGCAACTTAAGGAAGGAAGGGGACAAGAGTGAACATCGGGCACATTGAACTCTTTGAACTTGATACTTACCAATCCCGCCAGGGACTTCAGAGTCAATACTTACCGGAACTCTCCCAACGACTTCAAACCAGTGAAGTAACTGGTATCTACGCACCCCTGCAAGACACGCAGGATGGAGAGCTCATCTTTTACGAACATAAGGTGAGGTTACTAAAGGGATATCGGAGGTGATTAGTGGGGGAGAGTGAGAACAGTTGGGAGGCCATCACTAAAACCCACAGGTGGTTAATCCCTGTCTCCACTTGCAGGAAAATACTTCTTCGGGTCCAGCAGACAAGACTAGGCGGGCCAGTCCAGACAGTCATCTCTGCACTACGCATCACGTTGAAGGAGACCGCAGCTGTCCGGGTCCGATCGACACCCCTGTGGGGTCCAGGTGAGCGTAACAGGCGTTGAAGCATGATGCTAGAAGAGCACACGCCCTGAGCACTGCGGGACACAACATCACTCCTGCAGACCCACACAACCCAAGGTCACCACAGGTGGTTATTTCTCCAACCAGAAAGAACAACATGCCCTCCATCATGGAATCCTTTGCTGCAGCCAAACCACAGGAACAAACACAGAACTCTAATGCAACCTTCACCGAACAAGCAGCTCCAGACAAAGGCAACAAAGACAAGCAAGTGCTCGAAGCCACAGCAGGGCTGCGTACCTTTATCAACACTAAAATAGGAAAGGTCAAATCTGACATGCAGCTGATGTGGCAGGACATGTGTAACCTGCAGAACGCGTGACTATCATAGAGACTGGACAACGGGTAACAGCAGAAACGATGAAAGACCCCCAGTGCTGAGTACAGGAGCTGGAGAAGAGAAACAAAGTCCTGGAAGAGAAAGCAGAAGACGTAGAAGGGCGCTTCAGAGGCAACAATGTGCGCCTGCTCGGAGTTCCATAGGGGACGGAAGGCTCCAACCCCGCGAATTTTGTAGAAACATTACTGCAGCATGAGATAGGCGCTGGCCTCCTTTCACAGGGGTCTGCTGTGGATAGGGCCCACAGATGCTTGCAAAAAAAGCCTCCACCCGAATCACACCCGCAACCGATAATAGCAAAGATCCTGAATTTCCAAGACAGGGAAATCATACTGCGATTTTAACGTGAAGGAGGCGAGATCAGCAGGGACAACTCAAAAATCGCAATATACTCTTACTACACTCCAGCGGTACAGAGAGCGCAGAACTCCTTTGTACCAATCAATACTAGGCTGCGCCAACTAAACCTCAAGTACATGTTGATGTACCCATCAAGGCTCAAAGTGCTATACAAAGGGAGAGTGGTTTTCCTGGAGACCCCAGCCGCGTCCACCATGTGGCTGGAAAACAACAACTTGGTGGAAGGAGAAGAAGCTGTAACATAGCCTGAATCACCAAGACAGGGGGAGGAATACCTACTGACTACTGTATCTTAAAAGGCTAAACGCTGGGGAACGATTCGAAGGAAACACAAAAATGTACAGTAATAGAGTTGTAGTTATGATGGACGGGAGAACTGTGGTTACACCTGGCCTGAGTTAGCAGGCACTTCCATGCGAAAGGACTGGTGCTGGCCTGTTGCTGAGGCACCATAACCTGCCCACAATGTCCCGGATGGGTCAGGAAGGAGCGGGGACACCTGAGCGTTGCAGGACTAGTGTAACCGCTGGGTGGAGTTGGTTGAGTTTGGTTTATTACTGTTTGAAATGTTTTACTGTCTCCACAGTATCTGTTGCAACCAAGATATGGGTGCTAGGCAAAGGGGGAGCAGGCTCTGGGGCAGTACAGGAGGGGTTGAAATTACATGAAAATAGCAGGTGACCTAAGAATACGGACATGGAATGTCAGAGGGATGGGCTCCTACATGCGCAGGAACTGGATCAAGTTGGTCCTGCAGAGGAAGAAAGTCTCCATAGCATTGCTGCAAGAGACACACCTCAATGCTGAATGCAATAACAAGGTGGGTAGGCTTGGGGGGGGGGGGATTTGGGGCAACATACTCCAAGGATGCACGTGGTATATACACCTGGATATGCGGAATAGTACCCTTCCGCCTACTGTCGAAGGAGATTGATGCAGAGGGGCAATACCTAGTAATCAGGGGAAGTATCGAGTAGTTGGAGGTCTGCATAGTCAACTCCTACCTTCCTAACTCTGGAAACCCAGCTTACCTGAATGGGTTGAGTGTGAAACTGGCCCCTCACTGTGATTGCTTCTTCATTTGGGGAGAAGATTTTAACTGTGTCCGGGACCCCACCCTAGATAGATATAGCCTGCCAGCGCAGGGGGTAAGGGCATGCCCATCGCCCCTGAATGCAGTAATAGAAAATCTGGATCTGGTGGAAGTATGGAGGGAGCTGCACCTGGCGAACATGGAATTCTCAAAGTTCTCATCACCTCACAAGCTTTCCACTAGAATAAACAACCTGCTGGTAGGCGGAACACATCCCCCCAAATAGAATCAGCGGATTACCTGGGCAGATCAATATCAGATTACTCACCGTTGCTCATGGTCTGGAGGATGCTGTGCCCTAGACCACCTATACCACAGTGGCACATGTCAGCAGATGTGCTGACTGACGGTGCCTTCAGGGAGGTGCTCCAGAATAGGTTGACAGAATACATAGGTAACAACGTGGGGAGTGTGGACCAATGGGGCGAAATCTGGAAGGCTTTGAAAGTTGTGGTGAGAGGAGAGGCCATTGCAAGTGCAGGTAGAATCAGACAGCAGCCGAGGAATGACCTAGAGGCGGATGAGGAGAGGATTAGACTGGTGGAGGCCACAGCCCAGAGAACCAGGGAAGCAGAGCTAGAACAAGCAACACTCAGGTACAGCTGTCATAGTGCCTGGGTGAGACTGTCGAAGTTCGACTACATCGCAAAGACTACCAGGGCACACTGGGAGGGGGATAAACCGAGTAGACTGCAGCTACAGAAATTTAGATGAAACAGGGACTGTGCACATGGCGCAAATGTCAATTAATGAAACTTTCAGGAAATGTTATGCCCAACTGTACAGCCATGAAAATCTGGAGCGACATATTAGACACGCTAGAGGAAATTGGACTCCCCACGCTAGATAGTACGCAGCGAGAAATGCTGGAAGGGGAACTAACTAACTAATTATTTTTTTGATGCCTTATACATGGAGACTACATTATTCACATAAATGACTAACTTAATTAACATTGCTAAATACTAATTCTAACCTCCATAACATTATAATGTAGTCTCATGTGCAAAATGAGGTGAAAATACATGTTTTGAGTGTATTACTGAAATGCATTTTAAATCCACACTGGCGTTTACTTTAGTTTGCAGGGAGCAGAAGGAATGCTGCAGCAGGAAACCAAAGAGATACAATAATTCTGTTCTGAAGCTCTCATTGTTTGGAACATGAGGGTGGTTACAGAACACACTCTTGTTAATCTGATTGGAGGAGAATTATAGGCAGACATGCCACGTAAAATAATGGGAAGGATCCGAGTTTTGCTAATGGCAAAAATTGCGGAGAGGAATTAGTTTGGGCTGAGCTGTGAAAGCTGACAGAATTCCAAAAGGGTTAGAGCGTTGGCTATGAGAGATATCTTGCGAGCGCTCCCCACACAAGATTTACGGAGGCGTTTCGCGGTGACTGGTCCTGCCTTTTCAAATGGAGCAAGGTCGTGCTGAGCACTTCAAAGAAGTGCTAATCTTGGTAAGATTTGTTCCAAGTGAGGATCATTTGAATGCTGTATGTTTGGCTAAGGTTCATTACAGTGTAGAAAGGTTAGGAAACCACTGCATGTATATTTTTGTCATTTTCAGAATGTGGGAACATTAATCTATGTTTCAAATAGACCTGCTTGTTCTGTTTTGTTTTCTTTTGTACTCCAGAGGCTGCAGTAAATAACCATGGTAAGACTTGATGACATGTATATGTAATTCAATATAATGAGTACCTATGAAAACAAATGGGAGTTTGTGTCATTCATGCATCTGCAAATTATTATTATTATTTTTTACATAGGTAATATCTAAAGGGGAGGCTCATATTAATGCAGTAGTGCATTTGCCAATTTATCAACGCAAGTAAAGTAACAGATAAGAGAAGGTTTGTGTGCGGTATGATGAATGCCCCTTTTTGTGCATGCTGATGGGAAAGGATCTGATTCATAGATCACTGGATGTAAATAAGCCAGTGATACTTTATGACATATATTACTGGATGTAAATAAGCCAGTGATATTTTGTGACATATAGATTACTGGATGTACATAAGCCAGTGATACCAGCCACAACCTATAGGTGGTGCTCTAAATAAAATCATTGGGTTTCCATCAAGGAGGTATTCTAATAGAAAGGAAAGTTTTGCTTTATGAAAGGGTTATAGTATAAGGAAGAAAACCATGCGCACCACTAAATACCACAAAACAAAATACCACTAAATTACCACCAATATAAGCTAACAAGATATGGTCACTAAATTAATATGAGGCCAAACCCAATCTAAATGCAAGACTAATTTACCACCAAATTACCGCCAATATTTTTACAGTAAGAAAATACTGCAAAATCCCAAATTTACCCCAATAAGATAGCTTACAAGTGATTAATGGGGTAATTCATAGAATTCAGCGCACAAGTGGAGCACGCAGCTGGCGCACAGTGTGCACGTGCAGCAGTCTGCGTGAGCCGCGTGCGCCAAAATCAATTTCTGTGCACAGCGTATTCATGGATTTTAACATCCATTACCAGCCGTGGCGCAGAGTGGCGCAGCGACCCTGCAGCAGCGCCAGTTATGCCCCCAACCCCTCCCCGTGCGCCATGAAGAGTGCACAAATCCCATACATGGTGTACAGGCCAGTGGACCAGCATAAAGCCCCCCAATCATGAAAACGTCTGTAAAAATCCCCGTGCACCCCTCTGAATACACGTACCCCGCTGCGTGGGAAGTGTTACATGCGATTGGCCCTGTGCGAGCGGGTACGTGTATTTCAGGGGTGTGCGGGAAGTTTGCGAGCGGTGTACATGTATTTTGGGGGTGCACGGGAAGTTTGCGAGCGGGGTACATGTATTTCGGGGGTGCACGGGAAGTTTCACACACGATTGGCCCTGTGCGAGTGGGGTACGTGTATTTCGGGGGTGCGCAGGACATTTTACACGCAATTGGCCCTGTGCGAGTGGGGTATGTGTATTTCGGGGGTGCGCGGGAAGTTCTACACGCGATTGGCTTTGGGCGAGTGGGGTACGTGTATTTCAGGGGTGCACGGGAAGTTTGCGAGCGGGGTACGTGTATTTCAGGTGTGAGCGGGAAGTTTCACACGTGATTGGCCCTGTGCAAGCAGGGTACGTGTATTTCGGGGGTGCGCGAGAAGTTTTACACGCGATTGGCCCTGTGCGAGCGGGGTACGTGTATTTTGGGGGTGCGCAGGAAGTTTGCAAGCGGGGAACGTGTATTTCGGGGGTGCATGGGAAGTTTGCTAGCAGGGTACATGTATTTCGGGGGTGCACGGGAAGTTTCACACGCGATTGGGCCTGTGCGAGCGGGGTACATGTATTTTGGGGGTGCGCAGGAAGTTTTACACGCGATTGGCCCTGTGCGAGTGGGTACGTGTATTTCGGGGGTGCGTGGGAAGTTCTACACGCTATTGGCCTTGGGCAAGTGGGGTACGTGTATTCTGAGGGGTGCGCAGGGTGTTTCACACACGATAGGCCTTGGGCGAGCGGGGTACGTGTATTCCTGGGGTGCGCGGGAAGTTCTACATGCGATTGGCCCTGTGCAAGCGGGGTACGTCTATTTCGGGGTGCGCGGGGAGTTTCACACGCGATAGGCCTTGGGCGAGCGGGGTACGTGTATTCCTGGGGTGCGTGGGAACTTTCACATGCGATTTCGCTGTGTGAGCGGGGTACGTGTGTTCTGAGGGGTGCGCAGGAACTTTCACACGTGAATTCGCTTGCAGAGCGGGGTACGTGTATCTAGTGGGGTGTGCGGGGTGTTACACACATGAATTGCCAGTGTGGGTCCTCTCAGGTGTGCCCTCGCCCCCCTCCCCAGCCCCTGCAGTCAGCCCACACCACAGGGGACTACCCTGCACCCCTGGTCATGTCCCGCAGGCAGCCCATCCACCATGGGCATGCCTCCCAGCCAGACCACATGTCACCTTGCACTAGTGATCACCGACTCATGTCCCTCAGACCCCCACCCACCCAGCATTGAGGGGCGCCTGCCAGCAGGCCCTGACTCATGTCCCTCAGCACCCCCACCCACCCAGCATTGAGGGGCACCTGCCAGCAAGCCCTGACTCATGTCCCTCAGCACCCCCACCCACCCAGTATTGAGGGGCACCTGCCAGCAGGCCCCGACTCATGTCCCTCAGCACCCCCACCCACCCAGCATTGAGGGGCACGTGCCAGCAGGCCCCGACTCATGTCTCTCAGCACCCCCACCCACCCAGCATTGAGGGGCACCTGCCAGCAGGCCCCAACTCATGTCCCCCCAACACGTCATAAAGATGCACAATCATGGGCCTCGTGTGCACCAAAATCCCACAGCACGCCACCCCAGTCTTGAGAGGCAATCAAGTCCCCAATCCACCCCACACTGAAATGGCTATTCCATGACACAAACCGAAAGTCAACTATATACATCAAATCATGTCCCTCACACACACACACTGGGTACTACATGATATCACATATGCCATAAACAGTGCACGATCAACCAATGAGATGTGTGGACATTGATCTTTGTGTACTAGGCCATCATAGGCGTACAGTCCATATTGTGCATGTCCCAGACACACACAGTGCCACGAGTCCCGTGTCCATGTATCAGCCACCAGGCGTGAGTGCTAGAAGCATACATCAATGAGATGCTGATGAATGTCACGGCCCTCCGGTGCCTCGCAGACTCCTTGAGGTGCTGCCACATCCCCACCCTCATCATGACTATCATCAGGTGCTTGCAGTTCTGCGTCAGGGGGCATGGGCACATTTCTACGTACGCACATGTTGTGGAGCATGACACATGCCATCACCATCTTTGCAACCTTCTCATGGCGGTACAGGAGTGCCCCGCCAGACCTGCTGAGGCAGCGGAAACGACCCTTCAGTAGGCCGAATGCCTGTTCAATGACTACACGGGTACGTGAGTGGGCATGGTTGTAGTCCTCCTCATGCTGGTCCCGTGGGTTCCGGACTGGTGTGAGGAGCCATCTCTTCAGTGGATATCCAGCATCACCTGTATGTGGACGACAAACGTGTGATGTGTAATGCCATTGCTACGTACGCACACCCCCCCCCCTTCCTGCCAGGTCATTGCCGAATCACATACCCCACATTATCATGCATGTAATGAGACTCACCGAGTAGCCAGGATCTGTTCCCTGCGTGTAGCTCCATGTAGCGTGGTATTGTAGAGTTCCTCAAGACCATAGAATCATGGGTTGATCCAGGGAATCGGGCACAACAATGTGTAATGATCCTGTTGGAGTCACACACCATTTGTACATTCAGAGAATTAAATTGTTTTCGGTTGCGGTACTGGGCCTCCATGGCATGTGGGACGACCAATTCCACATGGGTGCAGTCGATGGCACCAATGCAACCCGGTATGCCGCCAAGTGCATGGAATCCCACTTTTGTGTTGGTAATTTCCTGCTCCGAGCGTGGTAGGGAGATGTAGTCGTCTGCGTGCTGCAGGAGGGCATCGAGCACTTGCAATAGTGTCCGTGAGAACAGTGGCTGAGAAATGCCATGCAACTGTCCGACTGTGTGCTGGTAGGTGCCTGTGGCCAGGAAGTGTAGTACAGACACCACCTTCAGTAGGGGTGGGATGGCGGTTGGGCTATCTATCATGCTGACAAGGTCAGCCTGTGTCATGTCCACAATGGCGGCTATGGTGTCCCGGTCCAGACGGTAGAGGGTGTGGATCTGCTCATCAGTGAGGTTGAACGGATGTGCTCGGAGGCGTGGGATTGCGGGCTGCCTGCGTGGTGGTAGTGGCTGTGCTGGCGGCCCTTGCTGGCCCTGCCTTGCCCTCCTCCTCCTCCTGCGTCTCCTCCGTGCGGCCGGTTGTAGTTGGTGTTCGTCTTCTTCTTGGAGTTGGAGTACTTGCAGTGCTATCATGTCCCCCAGGGCCAACATCGCGAGTCCTGCCGGTAGCATTTCGGTGTGGTTGTGGGAGGAGACTGGCTGTGCAATTTATGTGTTATCAGGCTGTATGGCCTCCACCTGTGGTGATTCATTCCACCTGTGCAAACTGCTCTCCCCTTTGGCCGAGCACGTCCCGCGCACAACGCTGCAATTCGGGGAATGGCATCTTGCTATTGCAATCATGTATTTGTACCCGATGGCCGTGTAACATTGGTTGATATGTTCATTCTGCTGTGGTCCCATTGTTTCACATACTATCTGTGCAGTCGCGAACAGACTTGTGAAGGGTCAGTGGAACGTAGTACTCGAGTAATGGTGGGCCCTCATGCATCACTGTACCGAGTTGCAACGACGGGCGGGGCGTCCCATTTGTGGGTGAAGGCAGTTGCCATTTTCACACACAGCCGCACTCGATGGATTAATTAGTGATTTCAAACGGCCACAGATGCCTCTTCGACGTGATGTTGCAAATGAGGAATTCGAAGGGCGGCGCTTTCGGTTTTCAGCTGGCGGCGAGGAAATGCCCACAGGTCTGACTGCAAATATAACGTACTATTGTTCAATGTCCTTGGGACAGGGGCCATGGCGAGGATGCAATGATTGATATGAATAGTATGGGATGCGCAATAGCGACGTGGGCGATGAGGCCGGACGTTCCCAAATACATGTTACTTCACTACACTGGAATTACGGGCTGGGGCACTGTGGATTTTGCAGGCTGCATAACGCACAGACTCAATGGATATTTCTAATGTTATGTGAGTAAATATTCAGGCGTTTTGATCCCGGGATGAGGGAATGATGAATGGATGCATGGGCAGGTGATTTGATACAGAGTTTGCCATGTACAGGGCTTCTTGGGATCTATCCGCCTCCCCTACGCTATGTGATGCAGGGCTGCCATAGTGGGACCATCGTCTATCTGGCCTTGTTGAGCCGTCCCTGTCTCGACGCGCCCTCAGACACTTGTGTCCATGCACGTTACCAATCCCATCTGATGGATTCTGTTTTGACAGACGCATGCACAGGTACACTTGTTTGTGATGGTGTTTACACCTCGATATAGATAGTTATGAGTCGCAAGTGGTTTTTGGGTGGTGATGGACCTTTGGAGTGGGCTAGCATGCATATGGCTGTGGATTTAGTGTGATCATTGAAGTGAGTTGTTGGAATGTAGTTCTGATGGCCATTCTGTTCTTTTTCTTTTCTTTTGGTTGACAGGTATCTCCTCCCCTTTTGCCACTGCCATCTGTATGCCACTCCTGCAGATGGGTTTTACTCCCGACACCTGCTGCTTCGTGTTAATCAGTGGAGCAGCATTACGATCTTATGGGACGATCGCCAATGGGCCACATGCCCTTACGCAGTACTGGTGGCTCGGAGCAACATTTCGGCCTTTCAGCTGGACTAGTGCCTCCCCATTGGGACGGCCCTGCGGTTCTGTGCGCTTCCATGTTGCCTTTTCGTACGTGAATGTGGCTCTGTGTACCATGATGGAACAGGGCGTCACACAAGTAGTGGCTGGTCATTTCTTGCGGATGCAGCCCACAATGGTGAAATGTGTTTTGGAGTTCATGGCCTGATGGCTGTATGGGCTTGGTGATTTTGTTGTGCATTAAATTTCTATTCTGATTTGGCCCGTATAGCGTTCTTCTTTGCAAGTGATGTGGCATATGCCTATTTGGGGAGCAATGTATTGTGAGGAGATCTGCATTGGGTTCCAGCTTCGGAGTTTAGTTGCGTGGTACTGTACTGGGCGCGTTTGCCTACGAAGCCCGTGAGGTCAGGGATGGGGGCTGCCAATATGACTGTTTGAATGTTGTCATGCTCAGGGGCGGGGGATTGGGTTTTGTGTGACAGATGCCGGTCAGCCAGGTGGACTGGTGGAATGATGTGATTTTCGGAATATTGCTGGTCACAGGTGCCTGTGTTTGCGTGCGTTTCTTGGTGGGGGACTGTGGTCATGTCCATTGGGATGGCTTCTGTATTCGTGCCATCTGTGCCCTGCAGCTCCCATTGGCCCCTGTTGTGTTTTTTTGTTCGTTGGCATGCATGGGTGACTTGTACATTTCACTGGTTGCATTGTGGCTTCATTGCACCTACGGGGAGTTGTACTTTGTGGGCAGGGAGCGGTGTACAGGCACTCAGTGGGGCCGTTTACGGTTGATTCGCGATGCCGTACTTCTCACCATGGCGGAATGGTACATTCCGCCATGCTTGATGGCGTTAGGTACATGTCCGCTAGGGTCGGAATTGGCGTACCCTTGCGCCATGGTGGTGTTTACGGTTTGGCATGGCGCGCGCGCGCGTGCTTGGTGCAGTTGGCGTTGGCGTTCACTACGGTGTCGCTAGTGGCTTCGTACTTTGCGGTGATGGGTCATAGTCGCACCGAGCGCTATTCGATGGCGGTATTGCATTTCCGCCATCGTTTTCCGAATTCCGCCAGGGTCGTAATGAGGGCCATTGTCTAAATCCACTTTTTCACATGCAGTAACCCAATGAGTGAATACCACACATGGAAGTAAGAAACAAAAATGTATTATGAACAAAATGAATGAAATGAAATGAAAGCATAAAACAAATTTCAAACGATGAAATGAAATGTATGTCCGAAACAGAATAAAAAAACATATGAAGAACCAATCCAAAGTGATGAAAAAAAAACATGTGTCCATTCTCACAGTCCACCAAATGAAATCCAAAGGAAACGTAAATTGAAAAATCCATTGATCCATGGTGATAAATAAATTAAAATCCTCACATGATCCACTGTTCAACTATGTACACCGAGTTCATCCAGGGTCCATGAGCCCAACGAAAGAAATGAAACCTATCCAAAAAACTACCTAAGAAAATAACTATATACAAATGTGTGGGGCATAGTCCAAACACCCCAAATCAAAGGAAAACAAAAATGAAACCTAACACTAAAAACTATATACAATGGCGGCGGCTAGTCCGACAGCTAACTTTCTGATTTCCCGGGCCAGGGTATCATCGAACTCCTGCTAAATGTCCTGAAGGCGGTCTTCTTCCATGGCCCGAGGGTTCGCAGGGACGATGCCATTTTGACCTCGAACTCCCTGCGAATTGCCTCGAGGCACTCGGTCCGCATCAGCGCCCTCCCCATGGAGTTCTCCGCCCTGACCATTGTGAGCCGTGCCTCTTCCACCCGCCGCTGCTCCGCATCTATGACCTGGCCCAACCGATGCCACAAGGAAGACACTTACAGTCCTGGGTCCTCCTGCCCTGTGGCCGATGCCTGCCCCTCGGATGTTGAAGGCCCTGAGCCATCATGGCTCCCACCTTGTTGCTGCTGCTGCTGTACCTGTGCCTGTGCCCTGGCTCTTGCTGCCTGCACGTTCTCCTCCGGCTGGGGTGCAGTTGTTGTGGTGGCCACCCTTGCAGGACGTCAGACTCCTGACTGTGGCAGGGATGTGTCCTCCACCAGCCTGGCAGCTGGGTCAGAGGCAGCTCCACAGGGTACCCAGGTGATACATGGGTGGGAAGATGGCATGGAGGACGACTAGCGCATAGGGGGTTCAGGTGAGGAGGGGGTCGGAAGAAGGTCCAGCATACGGAGGAATCCAGCCCTGGTGACCCGTCCCAGTAGGTCAACGCGGTCAACAATGCAGCCAAAATGACCTGCAGTGTCTTCACGAAAACACTGCAGGTCACCTCACATGCCCCGTTGACGCAACGCTATCCCAGCCAGGACAGGCTCAACCCGGTCCAGGATTGTCACATCCGCAGGGAGAGGAAGGCCAGTTGTTGTGCACTCATCCCCTCCCTGAAAACAGGTCTGGACATTAGCATCCTTGCTGGTGCAGAATGATGCAGTCACAGGATCGGGGACAGGATTACACACAGGCACCTCCGCGGCGGCCTGTGTTGCCTCCTGTCCCTGCCCCTGCACTGCACCACTAGCACCAGTGGAATCCCCACCTCCAGACCCCGTGTGTGTCCCTTCCACGGCCTCCTCCTCCACCAAACCCCCCACCAACCTGGATGACTCCGTGCCATCTTCCTCCGTCGGACCCTGTGGGTTCTCAGCTGCCCCTTCTGCTGCCGAGGAGTCCACCTCTGACCTCTGCCTCTTGGACCTACCCTCGGCAGCTGCGGCCTGGGACGCGGCACCAGACTCCTCACTCCCTGACGAGATGACAACCTGGGAGGGGAGCCGGGTCTTGCGTCTCCGGCTGGCGGTGCGATCCCTGCCACCTTGCTCCACAGCACCCTCTCCGCCCTCTTCATCAGTTGACATTGCAGACAGGGAGAGATAGGACACAGGCATCAGGGCACTGTACAATGGACTGATACACACATGACAGTTGTACATGAGTGGCAGTGTCAAACTTCAGACAAGGCATCACACTCCCCAACACACATGTCATTTCAACTCACACACATAAGCAAATCAACAGGAATATCGCACCAAGCAGCACCATCCATACACATACAACAGCACGAGCAGCCCAAGGTGAGCCTGACATCACATGCAACACGGAGAGTGCATAACACATGCACACACGCCACCAGACTGGCATGCATCTGTACATCTCCACCACTGCAGTGACAATGTCACCATCCATGTCACATCTGGCAATCAGCCTCCTACATGTCAGTGTCACATGCATCCATGTTGCATCACAGTTGCACACTTGTCCCATACACACACATGCACATGTACACAGTGCAGATACATGCAGCAGGAACCTACATCCATGTGTGACACCACAACCATGCCACAGTACATACACATAATTTTAACATGTGCGCACTCACACATGCATTTGCCCAGCATGCTTGCCAACACATACACCATCGATGTGTCTCACACATGAGAGGAATCACATGTGGCTGGTTAACGTCCCTGTACATACACATCCATACATCGCCCTACAAAGACATATGCTGAACCTGCACACTCCTGGCAAACCACAACACGCACAGCGTACAATCAGTAGGCATCTACACTTACCGCTCGACTCCAGACGGGTCTGCCTCTCAAGGACATGGACATGGAGCGCTGGGTGTATACGTTCCAGGACCCTCATTTGGATGGTGGTAAGGCGGACCCGGCACCCCTTGCCATCCGCTGGCTTCAAGAGGTGCCAGGCGTTGCTGAGGGTCCTGGACCTGAAGTCCTCCCAGCGCTTCCGGACGTGTTGAATGTCACGGACTGCCACCTCCTCCGCATTGATGGCAGTCACGATGTCCATCCAAATTATCTTCCGTCCTTCATTGTCGGCACGCAAACTTCCAAAGAAGGCATCATACTGCCCCAGGACATGCTCCACCAGGACACCAACTTCACTGGCACTGAAGCTGGTGGCCCTCTGCCTCTCTAGCAGGGGGTTGACAGTGGTGCCAGATGGTGTAGACATGGCAACCCCAGAGGCAGTTGTGGGTGGGCAACTGGGTCCTGGGCTGGGCTGTGGAGCGATGGTATCCGAGTCGGGAGTCTTCAGTTCCAGCAGGGGTGGTCACAGCAACTGCACCCCTGGCTGACGTGCAGGCACCAAATAGCAGGGCACGTGGGCAGCAGGCAGGCAGCAGCAGATGGCAGGTGGGAGCGTGCTCAGGGGTCTGGGGGGCAGCAATATGGGCTTCTGGGCAGGAGTGTGGTCTTCCGTGTGTTGTTGCATGGCCAGCTTGATATGGAGTGATTTGGCACGTGAAAAATCTCACGTCAGCGTGAAATTCGAGGAAAGGCCGTTAGCGCGTAAGCGCATCTGTGACATTACGCACGCGGGCATGTCCAACAACACGGGTGAATAGTGGATTAGCACGTGAAAAAAAACACACGTTCGTGTGGGAATGCATGTAATTCGAGGAAAGGGCCTAAGCACGTAAGTGACGTGACGTGCGCGGGCGTTTCCCTCAGCACGGGTTAAAGGTGAGCGGGGCCAACAGTTCACTGTACGTGCCTTTCGTGGAGACCAACGTGTGTGTTGCTACTTCATGTTGTTTTGCGCGCCATCACTACTTCACAGTGGATCAAGGATGTATCTCTTCTTTTGGCGGGGGTATTGGCTATGCGTGTTTTTCATCATCGCGCTAGTCTGACGGTGAGTCGCGCACGCTATTTTTCCCACTGCGGGTGCCCCTGTGTATTGCACTCGTTTTCGAGGTCATAGTAGCCTGCGTGTCCCACGCGTACGCATTTTTCGTGTTACTGGGTGCCACTGCGTACTGTGGGAGGTTAATTCCACGCACGTAGGCTGCAGGGGTTGCATGCACGGTTTTACTGCAGTTTTGGGGTGCCTGAGCGTTGCGTGACCCGTCACTACATCACCGGGGTCACATACAGCCTTGCAGGTGCAGGGGTGCTGTTAACATCTTGCATCCCACCCCCTTCACCCCAATTGCCCAGGACAATTGTGGTGTACACCTCCCATTGGCATTCCTCCATCTGTGCCGGCACTACTCCATCTGTGTCATGTTTGGAAGGCCACCAAAGGTGAGGGGCGTCTCAGCTGGGTGTCCTCCTCGTGGCGGGCGTGGTCAGGGACATGGCCTGGGTGAAAAGGGAGTAGGGGGACTCCAGGGTGTCCAGGGTGGCCGCAGAGGGGGAAGAGGCAGGGGTGCCCCACTTGTGCATGATATTGTGCAATTTGTCGGTGCAGTCATGCCACCACCCCCTGTGGTTCCGGGAGATGCAGCTTCTGCCTCTGGCACTGGCGCTCGTGTGACCTGGCAGTCCGTTTCATCGACTGCCACGGGCCCTAGGGTAGTGGTAGCTGCAGGTGCAGCTGTGGACACCACCACCCAGGCTCAGGTTCTGCCAGTGCAGGCTGCGTTGACACTTGAAGAGTCCTTGGAAGATTTACAAAAGGGCAGGAGGGAAACCGTAGGTGCACGCAGGGCTGCCCTGACCGAGGCACATGTCCCTGGGGCAGTAATGTCATCTGCTGCCCCGACCAGCCGGGTGTTGGCAAGTGCAGGGGCAGATGCAGCCAACAACACCCCGGTTGTGAGTCTGCCAACCAGGACAGTCGCAGTCAATGACCCTGGCACAGAGGATGTTGCTGCGCAGGGTCCATTAGAGGGCACCCAGCTGCCACTGACGCAAGTCAGGCCTTTGGTCGTCCCTCCACCTGCCACTCCCTTGGTACAATTCACCGGTGCCACTGGCCATACTGATCAGGGTGGCATTTGCCAGCCAGGGTCTGCGCCACAATCCAAGAGGAGGAAGGTTGCACCTGCAGCACAGTCTGAGACCCCACACACAGCCACGACCTCCTGCATGTTGAGGAAGAAGCCTTTCTGCAACCAGGAACTGGACTAACTCGTGGACTACGTGCGGGAGCACAGCCATGACATGCTAGTGGGGCCTAATTGTCAGACTACGGCTGCCCACCGTGATACCTACTGGAAGCAAGTTGCGTAACATGTGAGTGCATTCGGCCATGAGGTGCGCACGGCGCAAGAGTGCAAAAAGCGTTGGAATGACCTCAAATGCAGCGCTAAGGCTAAGCGTGCCTCAAATTACAACTTGACTCTGGTAACTGGCAGTGGGCCTGCACCTGAGGAGGAAGACCTCATTCCGCACGAGTCACTCGTTGCCGAGTTCATACCACCTGAATCGGTCGAAGGAGTGGGAGAGATGCCGGACTTTGATGCCCAGTCCAGTGAGTGTTGCTGCATGTTTGTTGAGCACATGTGTGTTTTACTTGTGTGATGTGTTGTGCATGACTGCCACTACATGTCATGTGTACATGGTTCTGATGTGCAAGTAATGCAATGCTTCACTGATGCATGGCTTCTCTGCAGGATGGTGGACATGTGGAGCGGACGGGGACTGTCCGCATCACCACTATTGCACCCTACTCACATGCTGGTCACCAGGATGCCCCTCTGGTCCATGTTCCAGCTCACTGGCCCTTCTGCATGTAGCGTGGGATGACCTTCCTCTCAGCCCTGGGACTATGTCATAGCATGACTGACGTGCATGTGTCCTCTGCCTGCATGCGGGTACTCCATGTAGGCATGCTCCCTTGCCCCTCCACCCCCCCTCTGCACCCCAATTCCACCTTTTCACTGGTCTGCTTCAATGTTGCCATTGAGTACTTGCCTGTTCATGCATTCTGTATACATGCTAACTTCCACCAGCCAATCTGCCAGACATATGTTGTGGGGTACATCCTTTGTACTTGATGCAGGGTGTCTCACTTGGACTGTACAGAGGTCAGATGCCCCGCAGGGACATGCGTGCCCATTCATGCTCCATGTGGATTCTGTGCATGCCCCTATGTGTCCCTGACTGGATTATCATTGTAGTACGTGTCCAGGGTGACCTACATTGCATGGCATTTCATCAGCCTTCCCATGGCCACTGTGGCTCAGTCCTGCGTCGCACACATGTTTAGGGTGTGACAGTCTGTGTGTGTCACAGGCCTCAGCCTGTTTCATGGCCAATGACTCTGTCCAACTGGTGTAGTGTCTTCTTCACACGTGGGTGTACTCTGGAGGTTTCATCATGTGCCCTGCTTACTCTCCCATCATCATCTGCTGTGTTGTCACTTGACTCACATGATGCAATTGATTCTAGTCAACACTGTCTGTCAATACACAGGTCTATGGTCATCCTTTTGATACCATGCAAAGCATCCCTGCATTTGCACTTGGGGGGAGGGGTGGTTTGCTTGTAGCCATGATACCCATTGAATGCACATTGCACGTGATGCCTGAAGTTTTACCTTGCACTGCCTTCACATTTTCAGATACACATCATGAAGTACTTGTACATGTAGATAGTGAGTAACATACAAATTTGCTGCACTGCATCGACCCACTTCTGAGCGATATAACACCATTCTACATGCCTAATCACAGAAGCAATGTCAAGTTGACCCAGCATGCATGGCAGGTTATCTTTTGTGTGTGACATGTCTGCTTGATGTGTTTGATGTCTGTGTGACATGTCTGCTTGATGTGTTTGATGTCTGTGTGATGTCTATGTGTGTGTGTGATGTGTGCTTCTAACATGTGTAGTGACCTTTTTTCTCTCTACTTTTCAGATGATGACACAATGGAGCCAGAGGATGGTGTTGTCATGCCAGGCACAGGGTTGTTATCACTACAGCAACCCGGCACAAGTGGGGGTTGTGGGGTGGTAGGCCACGAAAACCCACATGTGCTACAGTCCATCTTGTCTCTGGCTGGCAATGAGTCCAACCCTGATGACCACTCTGACGTCCATGTCGAGTTGGATGTGCATCAGGTCCATATGTCAGGGGTGAGTGATTCTGATGTGGGCACTCCTCTGTCCGCGACACCTGCAATGAGGGGTCAGACTGTGTTGGAACCTTCGCCTGTGGTGGATCGGGATGCAGGGTCACCCTACACACCAGTCACTGATGTGCCCGGGCCATCACGTTGATGGGGGCATGTAGTCGTGCAGCCGCGGGCGGTGCCAACACAACGAGGACACCCGGTCCTTGGGTCCCGCAGGTGTCAAGCCCAGCAACGCGGTTGCCACGCGCAACCGCAGTATACTGAGTGGGAGCAAGTCATGACTGCCAATTCTGAACGCCAGGGCACAGCAATGGAGAACATCGCTGTGAGCATGGAGCGTGTGGCCCAGTCCGTGCTCCCCCCTGCTAGACAGGTGTTTCTCCAGCAGCAGGCGGCATGGTCCACGGCCCGCTCGATCAGGCTGGGCATGGCGGCCTCAGACAGGGCACACCAGGCTGAAATGTTGTCTCTGTGTAAAGCAATTGCTGCTCGCGCAGAGGCACACATGGAGGCCCTGAGGCAGGTGTATGCTTCCCTCAGATCCACTCTGGGTGTCCTTCTGATGTCCCAGAGGGAGCGGTCAGAGGAGAGGTTTGTGCAGCTTTAGCATACCATCTCGGCTGAGCTACATGCTTGCCAGGAGGTGCATCAGTTGTCCAGCCAGGCCTTGCAGGAGGAACTCCGTGTTACACGTGCTACCTTGCAAGAGGAAGCACGTGTATCACGGGAGGTTCTGCATGCAGACCTACGTGTCATTGCCGCACAGAACCAGGCTCACCCATCAGGCAGACTTGCTGCCGACGAGGGGCAAGCTGCGGCTAGGCGTGGTCAGGCTCCTGTGCCACATCCTCCTTTCCAGGAAGAGCCAGACTCGGATGACGAGGTATCTCCCACATAGGTCGGGCTGTGCAGGCGTTGAGCCCATGGAGTATTTTTTTGTTCCGCAACATCATCGCATGTGGGTGTTGAGCAGCACCCTGTACCTCCCCCCTCTTGGGTGCCTCCCCCCGGGTCATATGTAGCCAATTTTGATTTTTCTTTTAGTTCAGTTAGTTAAGTTTCAATTTCATAGTTGGTTTAATTAGGTAATGTAGGTTTTTCATAGTTAGTGTAATTAGTTAATATAGTTTAAAATTGCTTGTCTGTTGTGCTTTCATGTGACGGTGTGGTGCTTTGTGGCTTTTGAAAGCATCCACTGTCTGTTCCAGCTGGTCCCTTCAAGCTTGTCTTGTGTATGTGTTTGCAGCTTGGGGTCCTGACTCACATATGCCACTCCTGCTTCCCTTATCCATGGAATCGCAAGGATGGTTCGGTGTTACAGCCTATTACACAAGGGCTTTGGACTGTCATATCTGTGGCATGTCGGCTGCTGTACTACTTGTGTTGACACCCCTAGTGGGGATGATAGGGGTGATTTTGACCACAGTTCTTCCTTTGCTAGATGGGTGGTTTCATTTTTCATATGTGCATTAATTTCTATACATTGTGTAGTGTATTTCTTATCTTTGCTGTACATGTGCTTGATGCAATTCATGCTGTAGACAGTGGCTGACACACTTTGGCTGGGAAAGTCGCACTGATGGAGTGATTTCTGATGTACGTCTCTGACATGGTCCACTCATGACATGCCTGAGGAGACACACACAAGGAAATTTCATGCATTAATCATGTGTTTTCTGCCCTTTCTGCAGGGCGATGAGCCTCCAGACCACCTTTCCCAGCAGACATGGCCCATTGGAGGTCTGGAAGCTGGCCACGTTCGGTGGGGCAGACATGCACATGTGTGCGCAGGCAGAGCCACAGGGATTGCGCTCATACATCATACAGAAGCTGACGTGTTTCAAGGAACTCCAGGCAAGGTGAGCAGCACAAGGGGGCCACACCGGAGCAACCATCCACCAGGACAGTTGCACATGCATGGTAAGTAGCACCACTGACAGTGAGCTTGGACAGATATTGGTGTGAAGCACGCAGTACAGCTAAGATGCGTTGGTGGAGTAATGGGTAGTTGATGGGAAAGTTGTCAGGGGTACATGCAGGGGCAGTGGCACATATCCTCCGGTCCAACATGGTCCATTGAGGCAGTTGTATTAGCCATGTAGCGTTCCAAGACAGGGAAGGAACCAGCTCACAGGGAAAGACAGCGAGGGACAGACTTGTGTGCAGTGCATTTCATTTACAGGTTTAAATTGTCACATGCACTGCCTACTTTATTTAGGTTATGCTGGAACACGACTTGTCGTTCCTTGCTAAATGCATCTGGATGCTTACCCGGGGAACATTGCATGTTGTGTGAATCTTGACACATTGGTCTTCCATTTTCCACGCACCCAACGGGGCATTACTTACGGCATTGACTGTGTATGAACCGTCACGGGGGGAATCTTACATATGGGTACGAAGCCCAACACCATATAGTTTGTAGAGTATCTTTTTACTTTGGGGCATGCATGGTGGTGTGTGTGTTATGGTCACGCACAGATTAGTGACTCTGCCTCTCTTTTCAGCATTGAACTGCTCATGTTACCGGACCTGAGAGTGCGCAGGCAGGAGGCCAGCACTCACCCCAGAGATAGGTTTCTCTTTGACTTCAATTTGAGTAATTTGGTACTATGTGCATGATGTACAAGTTTGGTCTGATTGTGTAATGTGATTATTATGTTTTTGTACATTCCCTACTTTCCCTTGTCAATCCTACTCTCCTCTCCTGCCCCTCATTCCGGTTATCCAGTGTACCAATGCCTGTCCCGACTGCATATCCCTGACCCTCCTTCTCCACCAGGGTCTCAGAGGCCTGTGTGAGTTTGACCTTGCAGGCACCCAGACCACGGTGGGGGTGGTTGGTTCGTGCCACTCCTGCGCCTGTACAGGGGAGCTGTGACAGTACACATCAGTTTGTGGTGCATCATTCTATGTTATGTACCACACATGGTACACATCCTGTTGTGACATTGTTTTACTGTGCTACCTTGGTTGTTCCATCATTGTGCTAGTACTTGGGCTTTGTGACGTACTGCTACTTCAAGTCATCTACTGGAGGCTCTTCTGTTTTTTTTTGCTGCCTGCAGGCTTTTTGCTTGGCTTCTGTGTTGGTCTGCTTTGCTCTTTGATTTGATGTTTTTGCAAGTCAAGGTGGCCTCTGAGGGTGCTGGACACTTTTTACACACAAGGTGGAAGATGGTGACAAAGGGGAAGAGTGATCATGTGGCCAGGTGAACTTCAAGGATGAAGGCTACATACCCCATGCTCAGTTGTTCAGTGGGTCATGGTGATATGTGGGGGGGGGTATTTTGTTGTTGGACAGTTGCCTTGCCCCACAGTGTGATGGGCACCCTGACATTGTAATTGTGGTATCCTATGTACATGATGTATTCTGCTGCTCAATGGCTGTTCATGTGTTGTGTTTACCTTACAGGTGTGAGGGTATAGTTGTGGTTTGATATGCTGGGCTGTACACATGAGCAATGTTCACATGTGATGAGGACACTGATGGTCACTTGATTGCACATGCATGTATTGAGTGCATGTCCCTACTGACACACACACTCACACTATGATCCACAATATGTACAACCACCCTCACATGTCCACATGTGCCCGCAGTTAGCCTTCTAGGGCCTACTGTGTCCCTGCAGCACATGATCTATGACCATTTGTCGATCCTGTACATGTTTAATTTGCTTTTTGATTTAGTTTATCATTTGAATGTGATGCTCAGGGTGTGCGTCACACACAATGGCTGGTCACTATGCTGTGTGCTGAGCCGTGTGTTGCAGGAGATGGACACAGCACACGGATTCTGCAGTGTTGATTTTGCAATGCACAATGTGCATGTAAACAGGCATTCATTGTTATGTTCCAACTACAACTGTTGGGTGTACATTATTGGTACTGTTTTGGTGTTTTGCTATTGCTTGCCATGTCATGTTGTGGTTTGGGAGGGTTTGGGTGACATACCAGTGATAGTCATGGCTTGTTTTGCAGGTCTGTGTGATTCACACCTTGCATGTGTACCTTTAGGTCACACAGGATTGTTTGGTTTGAGTAGTTAGGGATGCACACAATGTGGCACTTCCATGGCAACATTCTCAGGGTGATACAGTTGTGACAGTTGACTATCTCTTTGTCATCATCGATTGTCACCTGGTATGTGCCAGGCCTGTGTGCACTCCGCAGGGGTGGGAGTTTAGGTGAAAAATGTGGCCACAAGCTGGGTCCGGCCTGCCTCGCCACGTGCCCTATCCCCTCCCATGGGCAGCGCCTGTGCCTGTGTTTGGGGATGTGGGGGCACCACCATGTCCACTGGTACGCCTTGCCGTGTTGCAACATTGTGCAGGACACATGCTGCCACAATGATCCTGCACACTACTGGGGGCGCATAGAGTAGCTGCCCGCCAGAGCGGTCAAGGGAGCGGAAGCGTGACTTGAGCACTCCGAATGTGCGCTCCACTATGGCCCTGGTTGCAATATGGGCCGCGTTGTATCTTACCTGGGGAGGTGTGGTGGGGTTCCGGATTGGCGTCATCATGTGGTTGCTCAGAGGGTAGGCACTGTCCCCTGGAGAGGTGATAATGGTTGTGATTATTGGGGTTTGTGTATTTGTCTGTGTGTGACATGCATGCAAGTGCACATGCATTTGTACTCACTTAGGAGCCATGTGTCACCATGCTGCCCAGCTTCCAGGGCCCGGCTCAGGGCGGACATTCTGTATATGAAACTGTCATGGGTGGAGCCAGGGTAGTTTGCATAGACAGAGGTGATGATTCCCTTGGCATCGCATACCACCTGCACATTGATGGAATGCCAGTGCTTGTGGTTTTGGTAGATGCGCTCAGTGGCCCTAGGTGGACGTAGGGCCACATGGTTGCAATCTATGGCACCAAGCACTTTGGGGAAGTGTGCCACCCTGTAAATGTCCTGGACGACGGCCTGCCTTTCTGCGGGTGTTCTGGGCATGTATATGTGCCTGCGGACTGAGGGGCATGCAGTCATGAATGCCAAGACCTGGTGTAGGCAGCGTGACTGCGTGGCCTGTGAGACCCCCCCACTATGGCAGTAGTCCGCTGAAATGACCCAGTGGCCAAAAAATGCAGGACATTGAGCACCTTCTCCAAGGGGCTCAATGCTTGGGAGCAGAGAGTGGGGATGTAAGGTCATCTTCCCACTCCCTGACCACGTCTAGGATGATACGAGGTGGAAACCTATACCTGCCATAGACCTGGTCATCAGGCATCCCAAAAAGGCTTGTCTGGGGGGAAAAAATGTGGGCCCTGGCTATTCTCCTCCTCCTGAGGTGTCCCACGATCAGTGCTGCGACAAATGGGGCATTCATCGTAGCAGTATGTACATGTTTGTTGTTTGTGCGCGCTTTTATACTGTGCGCAGGGACGCTTCCGCCTGCCTTCGTGTGGCGGACGCGTTGATGCCTATGCGCGTCTTTTGCCGTGCGCGGGTTTCCCGTATTCAAATCCATGAATACGAGTTGTTTGTGTGCGCGTTCCGTGTATTTCCCTGCAGTACTTCCCCAGTTACACCTTCTTTTTCACGCGTTGTTCCCCATTCCGCGTGTTACGCCCTGTGTCCCGTCCCCTTTTTGGTGTGTGCTCGGACATTGTGCGCTTTCCCTGTGTGCGTCGCGCATGGCGTTCGGGACTTTGCAATGATGGGTGCGCCCGTGTGCGCCACGCATGGGTTTGACGCACATTTCGGGAAAAACACACGTAGCGACTTCCATGAATCGCACGCGTGCGCGTGCGCTTCCTTTTTCACGCTTGCGCCACTTTTTTCGGTGCACATTTGTTCCATGAATCGGCCTCTAAATATCTGACCACTTCCAAGACCCCTGGGAGCGACGGGTTGCACCCTGCATTCTACAAGGCATATAACTCAGAATAGACCCCGGTCCTACACAAAGTATTCAAAGAGGCATATAAGAACAAGGTGCTACCGGAATCCATGAGGGAGACATTAGTAGTCCCGATACCTATGCCGGGTAAACCCATGGATGTCTGCGACGTTCCCAGGTGAGCTTGTGTGCCCCCTCGGTCCCATCAGGCCTTTTTTAAAAAAAAAAAAGCTGGTGCCGTGTCTCCATGTGCACCCAGGCCCCGTCTTGCAGCCTGCGCCCGATCCTTTCCCCTTCCTCTTCCCCTCCCTCGCCCGCCTCCCGGCCCTCCCTCCCTCTGTGATTGGCCGGCTCTCCAGTCTTAAGTAAACCCCCCAAGGCAGCCCCTCTGCCTGGCAGCCCTTCTGGCTAAGAGCCCGAGGCAAAGGGCTGCTCCTACACTAGCGGCTTCAAGATGTGTCTGCAGGTGTCAGCAGGGGAAGCCAATGAAGCCAGAAGTCAACAGACTCCAACAAAAACTGTAACGGGTGGGGTGTAGAGCAATTACTCTACACCAAAAAGCCCCTGCCACTCTAGCTTACCTTTCGTTTTTATGGATTTCCATAGCCTCATACCACGCATACTGAGAGATTTGTGACCACCAACCTAAATCTACTCAATGATGACTAGACTGTAAATGTTGTCTGCATTACATACTAACCTAACTACTTGCCAATTTTAGCATGTACCACACTTAGATGGAATTCTCAATTTTATCTTGCGTCACATCTAGACAGGATTGTTAATGCTAGCATGTGCCACACTCAGACATAATTCCCAACTTGGGCCTGCACCGAATCTAGACAGGATTGTGAATGTTAGAATATGCCACACTCAGACATAATTCCCAACTCTTGCCTGCGCTGGATCTAGACAGGACCGTGAATGTTAGCATGTGCCACACTTAAAGTTGAGAACATTAGCCTGCACCGTATCTAGACAGGATTGTGAATGCTAGCATGTGCCACACTTAAAGTTGAGAACATTAGCCTGCGCCGTGTCTAGACAGGATTGTGAGTGCTAGCATGTGCCACACTTAAAGTTGAGAACCTTAGCCTGCGCCGTATCTAGACAGGATTGGGAATGCTAGCATGTGCCACACTTAAAGTTGAAAACATTAGCCTGCGCCGTATCTAGACAGGATTGTGAATGTTAGCATGTGCCACACTTAAAGTTGAGAACATTAGCCTGCGCCGTATCTAGACAGGATTGTGAATGCTAGCATGTGCCACACTTAAAGTTGAGAACATTAGCCTGTTCCGTATCTAGACAGGATTGTGAATGTTAGCGAGTGCCACACCTAGACGGAATCATGAAGATTGCCAAGCACTACACTTTAAAGGAATTGAGAATGTTGGCATGTCCCGCACTTTGATGGAATTATTAACATTGGCCTATATGGTATCTGGATGGTATTGTTAGGGTTGGTGAGTGCCAGACTCAGACTGAATTGTGTAGGGCAGCAAGTGCCATACTTAGAATTGTGAATGCTTGCATGTTAAATGTCACATAACCCACTAACCAATATAAACTCTAACTCTCTGCATACTTAAAAAAAACTCACACAACCATCTCTCACACAGCCAGCTGCACGCACTTCACCACACTGCAACAACACATAAGCCGCACCAACAGCACACGCGGACTGACACTGATCCAATACTCGCACCAAAGCTCAGCACCCGGTGTCTACCTAATTGAAGCTGCCAACAGTACACCACTCCTCCCACTATCCTACTCCCTCTTCCCACCTTCTCGTTTACAGATCCTCCAGAGCGCCTGGGGACCAATCCCATTGGTGACAGTGCGATATATAAGTACCGTTAACATAACATAACATAACATAACATAACATAACATACAGACCACTAGCAATGTTGAATTATGACGCCAAAAAAATGACGACCATACTGGCTGAGAGGCTTTCCATGGTGATAGGGACCATAGTGCATGGGGGCCAAAACGGGTTTATTCCGGGCAGAAACACAGCAATATATTTGAGAAGGCTGCAACATATAATGGCACAAACAGCAGGCTTACAGGAGGAATACGTAATAGTCTCACTTGACGTCATAAAAGCGTTTGATTGAATATACTGGGAATTGTTGATTGGTGTGCTGAGAGGTTTTGGGCTGAGCGAACATTTTATTGGATGGGTCAAACTGCTTTACGTAGTGGCTTGGGTGAAAACAGAAACAATGGTGTCAGCAACCTGGGACATCCAAAGAGGAACTAGACAGGGCTGCCCATTGTCGCCAGTGCGTTACATCTTGAAGTTGGGGCCGATAGCGATATACCTAAGGAAGCAATTCTTTGACGCAGGAATCAAAGTGGGAGGGACACACCATATAGTGTCTTTGTATGCTGACGATGTACTACTATACGTAAGAGACCCATATCAGAACATGCTGATCATCCTGGATGTCCTGGAGAATTTTGCAAAGGTGTCTGGGATCTCCTTCAGCAGAGAGAAATCTTGCATATTCCTGTTGGCGGGACTGTTTGGGAAAACAGTAGAGGAACTCCCGTGAGTTGGGCTCAGGTAGCAGCGGCAATCGTTTCGATACCTGGGAGTGAATATCTGGCACACACCTCAACTGATGCACGAGGGTAACAACAAACTGGCGGTGAAAGGACTCAGGAAGTCCATGAAATTTTGGTTTCAACTACCACTATCGGTGGTTGGTAAGGTCGCCATTATTAAAATGATCGTTCTGCCAAGGTTCCTATATTTTTTTCAGAACATCCATTACTACATCCCGGCCTCTTTCTTTCGCCTACTGAAAAGCTGCTGAGGGAGCTTCTCTGGGGCCCCTCTAGACATAGACTGTCCCTGACTACACTAATGTTGCCGTACAAGGAGGGAGGGGTGCAGCTACCGGACCCAGAGCGCTATTACCTGGTGACTCAACTAAGCTTTGTGGCCAGGTGGCTTGCGGATGAGATCACTTCAGAAACAGGACTGATAAAGCAGCTTGTAGCGCCTGCCACCCTAAAAGAAACGCTATGGGTTTCACTGAGATGCCTGGGCAGCGTCCCAATGATTGTAACGCTAGGTAGGAGGATCTGGAACACGGTCCTGAAACTATCGGGATGGGTGCACCCCTACTCACCCGAGACCCCGATTGCTGCAGATGTTTGAGTGAACAGAGCAGACCTGATGACTGTGTGACAATGGGAAAGTTGCGGCATCCACACATGGGGGACACATATGAGGAGGGAGGTTTTAGGGAGTTTGAAGCCATGGGAGAGAAAGAAGGATTTCTATGGTATCAAAGGACCAGGAGGATAGCATGGAAGAAGTGGGAAGAATGGCCTGAGGAGCAAGCGACAGACTCAATACTGGAGTTACTCCATAATCTGGGGGATGGATGGAAGCCAGTGTCCAGGCTCTATAGTCAGTTGGCGGATAGGCCCAATCACAAGCGCGCAGTGTTGAAACAGTGGTGGGAGACTGACTTGGGAACCAGCATAGCAGAGAGGGAATGGGAGAGAATCCTGGTGTACCCTCAGGAGGTGTCCAGAAACGCCAGATTCAGGTTGATTCAGTTGTATGTTTTGTATAGGACCTACATGACACCAGGCAGAATAGCCAAATTTTACAAAGGCACTCGCCCACTATGCCCATGGTGCAGGTTTGAGGGAGTGGGGATTCTGAACATGTTTTCGGGGTGCCTGAAAGCACAAGGTTTCTGGGCCAGGATAGAAGCAAAAAGGCTGGGGTAGCAAGAGGCAAGATATGAATGGTCACCAAAAGAATGCCTCCTGGGTGTCTACCCAAGAATAAGCAAAATTAGGCACCTGGTCAAATATATGGCCATGGCGTGTATACTGGCCAAAAGGTCTATCACAATGGCATGGAAGGCTCCGGGGGAACCACAATATACTAGATGGAATAAGGAGCTGGAACACTGGACAGAGGCTGAAACCAGACTATGGGGGAACGGTGTGTCCAGAGCCGGGGAAGATGCAAGCCCAGCATATGAGGCCTGGAAGACGCTGATCTGGGATGTATTCCACCCATTGGACGACAAACCCCCATGAAAGAATAATGTCCACACATGGACCGTCCAAGTTCTGCTGAGAGCTAGGCTATTAAGCTAGAAACACCAACCAGCAATCGCTCACACCCTGCAAATGCAATGGAGCACCAGGCCCAGGAGCCATCCAGGACAAATGCTGAGCACCCCATAAGGGGAAATGAAGGGAAAGAAAAAGAACAAAAAACAATTCCTGTGGATAAGACTGTTGGTTGTTTGTTGTTGTTATAAAATTACTAAATGTTGTTGACCTACCATCAAATGTTTGCATGAAAATGATGTCAAATTGAGATGCTGAAAAGTGTATGCCACCTATAAATGCCAATAAACACATTAAAAAGTTAAATAAATACACTATCATATCATATGATATGGTATGATAGGTTATTTATAACGTGCTTAATACCCAGAGGTTTCTAAGCACGGATCTTGGGATCGGACCTGTGTTACTCCGTGTCGTCTTGCTTCCACGTTATACATACACACACAGACGTTGTAGTGCAGCAGCCGCCGCAGGATAGTTAAGTTGAGAATCGAGTTACATAGGAAACCCAGAAATTGAATTGCTAATAACATTTGACTTGCATGAAGTATTTGGCTGAAATTTTTCAAAAAAAAGTTAGTCATGGGCCACGGTGGACTGGACTTTTTGGGAAAGATTTGTCAAAAAATAAAAAAGTTATTAAGAAAGTTAAAAACCCTGTTTGTGACCTACTCCCAATCATTTCCCCATAGAGAATAAGTCCAAGGCCCTCATTAGGACCTTGGCGGAGGACCATGGCGCTATTAGCACCATGGTCCATGGCGCTAAGCTGCCAACTCCGCCATGGTGGTTGGCGGACTTACTGCCCCATTCCGACCTTGGCGGGGCGGTAAGTCCCCAATCCCCATTTACCCTTCCCCATTCCCATTTTTGCCCCATAGGGTATAATGGGAGTGGGGAAGGCGTTAATTACGCCACCGTAAATTACGGTGGCGTAATTAACAACAAGGTCCCTTAGCGCCATGGATTTTAACGCCTGCTAAAAGCAGGCGTTAAAATCACCATGGCGCTAAGGGAACTCGTACTCAGGCGGTAAGGGGCGCCATGGTTTACGCCGGCGTAAACCCCTTACCACCTGGGTCCTAATGAGGGCCCAAATGTCTGCGCAGCACACAAAAAAACACTGGACGGAATTAGACTAGGTATGCAACAACTTGGGCACTTAGCCTTGACTTGATTTCCAGAAGGGGTTTGGGGTTATTCTGTCCAGTAGTTCATCAAATATTTGATGTTGAAGGGGGTGCACCCTTCTCCCAAAATTATATCTATATCTCGCACGGTACTTTGCAGCAGGGAGGCTTTTCATAAATGAAAAAGCAGCCATTTCTTGGTGCGAAGTAAGAGATACCCTCTGTTATTTCCAAAATAACCGGGGTTAGCTGAAAACAAAAAGTTTAACAAATGCCATTTGGAGGAGAAAAAAGAGTGAAATGGCATCACGCTGACAGTGGGGAGGGGGAAGAGGCAGGACACCATGTGAAATTGGGGTGTTGGGTGGGGACTGGGTCAAAACATATTCTGGCAACATGTACAGTGATCATGGGCGAAGGCCGTGCCTAGTGGCCATGAAAACAATCTATGGTGTAACAAAACCCTTGAAATTCACTTAAAAAAAACCTTAGTTACAGTGCAGTTAAGGTGTGCAGATTTGACAAAACAAAATCCTTGAAATTCAGCAGATGTGGGAAGTCATGAACAGCTTAACTGGGTGTGCTCTCGTTGCAAAGCTCATGTTTGGGGCTCCAGTGGGCTGCACACAGGTTACCAATGCCTGACTTTGGAGTGCCACACTGTTGGTAATCTCCCCGTTCCCACTGAGGGCAAACATTGAATAATGGGGAGAGTTGGATCTCGGCTGGTTCTGAACTACAGGAACCAGATTTCCTTGCTGCAACATCCTGGTACTTACGAGTAGGATTCAACCTTGCACATCTGAATCAGATCTGACTCACTAAAGATTGCTGCATCATGAAAGATTGTGCTGGCAGAATACCACTGGACTGGGCGCTGATTGCAGCTGGAACCCAGAGTTGAGCCCCAACCACCCCTCTTTTGTCTACACATATCAATGGAGCTGGAGTCTTGGGTGGCAGAGGGGCTGCACCCAGATTACCAATGCCTGCCTTTAGAGTGCCCCACTGTTGTTAATTCCTCCCAACCGCCAACCCACGCAGGGCAAGCAACCCTTTTGCTTCCCTGACGAATGCTGAGGCATGAAAGTGTGCTTGGAGGAGAACATCACTGGACTGTGAGCTGATGGCATTTGTACCCTAACAAGCCTTCTTTTGTCTCTCTAGGTATATGAATATATATGTTTCCGTTAATTTAAAGGAGGATACTTCTTTGGTTACGTATGTATCTATATGACCCTGCCTTCCAATTACCTTCAGGTTCCTCTACATATAATGAGGTTGTTGTTTTTTCCCTGTTGGTCTTGAATGTTTTGTTACTTTGGTTGTGTTGGAACACAGTTGAAGGGGCCTTCTGGCTGCAATCTTTTGCCATCTGGGAGGTTCTCTGCTTTTAAATGTCAGCAGCTGTATATGATTAGGTTTTTCCTCACAGCAATAGCATTACTGTTTAATGCTCTTCCCTTTCGCTTGGCTTCGCTGGATAGGAGAGGCAGAGGTACCTGGGTACATGGGCCTATTACTTGTCTTGCCTCTTCCTCTTAGGCTTCAGTATGGGTCATATGAAGAGTTCAAATTGGCATTTACATTTCCTATGTTATGTTTTATCCCATATCTAGGCCCGGAAGGGGAAGAAAGTGGAACAATGAAGCCATTTTAAACGGATTGAATATAATATAGTAATTAACGGTTTGCAGACATGTCCAAGGGATATCGCATAGATCACAGCAGCGCATGCCATACTACTATATAGTATAGCTTATGACTTTTAGTACCTGGCGAGCGCGCAATCAGAATGAAAAAACCATTCTGATAGGCCCTCGCTGAGGCATTACCCGGCCAGGATTCCCTCGGCCGGGATTCCACGGCCATTGTCCATGGCGTGGCAGCCCCTCAGCCAATGAGGATGCTCGAAGTGGGGCCATCCCTGCTCCAAGCCCCCCGCCGGGGACTTAGGTAAGGCTTCTTTTTTTGTTTTCCCTCCTCCCTGCCCTCCCGACCCCACTTACATTCTTGCTGCTTTGTCCCCAGTGGGGGGCGATGGCAGCCTACAGCCTTGTGGAGACTCTGAGCAGCGCCATCTCTGCTCCGTGCCTCCACACGGCTGGAGGCTTCCATTGTCCCCCACCGAGGATGCAGGAACGTTTTTTTGTTCTTTTTTTTTCCCTCCCATCCTTCCTCCCTCCCAAACCCACTTACCTTCTTCTCTGGCTTCTTTCTGGAACGGACGCGCTGGGAACACTAGTTTCCAGCGCGTCCTCTGCCGATGGCCACCATGGAAAGGGAAAACTGACTCAGTTTTCCCTAACCGGCGGCCAATTTCTTGTTTTTTTGTTTTTTTTTCCTGTTCTGAAACGTTTCGGGACAGAAAAAAATGCTTTTAGTGCCCCGGTCACGCAAATCTTGCGGGCCGGGGTACTAAGAGCAATATGACCCTTGTGGCAGGGGCATTACCTACTCAGGTAATGCCCTGGGGCCTTCATGAAGGCCCTCGCTTTGCTCGGGCCCATAACTATTGGCCCCAGTGTATTACATGAGTCGGTAATGCCCCCGCCGCTCGGGTCATACTGCTTCAATAATATATCTTTAAACCTGCAGAATAGGATGACTCTGTGCTCAACAAAGAATGACTAATTCCGCTCCTATTGTGAGTGGGGGTTTAGATTCTACTGAAGACGCAGAGTCAAGTATTATCCCTCCCTCTCTTCCACCTCCTCGCCCCCCACATCTTGAGTGGATTGCAATTTTTTCTTCACCTCCACGGTTGGGTTGCTTGGAGGAATGGTTAAACAAGTTGGAGGGAAGCCATCAGGTGACACAGATCACAGGTTCTCCCCTTCCATGCTTAGTGCTTTAATAATACGGTTATCTCTCTGTGGTGTCAGTGTTAAGCATTTTGCCCCAATACTTGAGGAAGTGAATGTCATCAGACGGACGAGTACATAAAGAAGTTAATGCATAATAATTGCCCCTTTTTCTTCAATAGAATCTTAAGTCCCGCTCACGACAGTGACAGGTGTTGCTATTATTATTGGCTGGCTTGGGATACTCCTGAGCCAACCTGCACAAGATTTAATTAAGAGGAACTAAACTATTGTCTTCCCCAATGTCTTGTTTCTTTTCCAGATATTGTTATGTGTTTAAGGAAACTATATAATCTTTCTGGCCAAGTTTAACTGGAACCTCTGTGTTCAATGTGACCGTACTTAACGGACACCTATTCTTCTAAACTGTAACGCCTCTCATCATTGCTTCTGCCTTGCTAATCAACATCCGAAAAAGGGCCCTGTGTTGCAATGGAATCTTGCAAAAAAAAAAAGGCACCATTTTAATTAACTCATTTTCCTTCCAAGATCGCTTGCGGCTTGTTTAATTCTGAAGTGGCAAGAATCTGTGCATTGTGTAAGAATCTGTGCATTGTGTAGACGGGGACGTGTGGTACTTGAACACAGAAGAAAAGGAAGGATCCATGCACCGACATTGCAAGTGTCTTGGCCCAGCTTCCCCATCTGAGAAAATGGTGTGTGCTTCAGCACATTGCTTCCTGTGACGTATTTCCCTTATCGGCCCGAGACTGCAGGCTTGGGAAAGAGACAAAACGACAGAAATAGGCAACACAATACTTTATCCTTCACAGGGAGAAGGAAATCTGCTTAAAAAGAGAAAGAAATGAACGTCATGTCAGTAAACATGATCTAAGGCACAGTTCAAGAACTATAAGAGGCTCATTTTGTTACAAGTGGTAATTGCATGCAGGGGACGCCACCGTCAGCCCTAACCTGAAGTTACATCCCATGCATGCAATCTTTAACTTTGACAAAACATATCAAAAAAGGAAAGTAAACAAGTGCAATATCCTTTAATCTGCTTTTACTCACAATTATTTTTTTAACATGCAAATTGCTGCCTGCAAACAATGCTTAGCAGGTGACCTTTACAATGGATTCCTATAGAAACGGCCTTCTTTTATCAGGTACAAAAAACTACGGATGTGTTTTACGCATAAAATTGTGTGCCCTATGAAGTAGGAGCAGGGAAGCGCAGCGTGAATTACCCAGTCTCGCTTTTAAGTAGAAAAGGACACTTTAATGTGACAGGCCACAGCTCACAAAAACATGCTAGCTTGGCTCCCTGGCCTTACTGACTAAAATATCAATTTTAATGATTGCCAAAACAAATAAATAAATAAACAATTTAAAATTCTCTGTTCCTGTCACTTGCTCCCCCCACTCTCCTTAAATACCTCTCAACCCTCATTCCCGCTTTCTCCTATCTTCTCCCCGAGGCCACGTTCCTCCTTTTTCAATACCTCTTCCCCCTCTTTGTTCCCCCGGCGTAGCCTGTTCGAGCAAATGGCACCACCCTCCTCCTTTACCACGCTAGTACCCCATTGTGCTTCCCCCAACCCTCACCCAAAGGCCATTTCCCCGATGCTTGCATAAGCCCCTTTCCTCCAGCAAGCTCCCCTCAACACCAATCTCCTCAAACCTATTCTATGACCTGCAGCCAGGCTGACCTGCAACATCAGCAACAATGAATACCTTACACAATATTGCTCATTTTACTGCCTCAGCTGTCACACAAAACCACCACACCTCGAAAAACAACTCCTCATCTTTCTCAAACCCGAAAAATAAAATATCCATTTTAATAATTGCCAAAACAAATAAATAAATAAATAATTTAAATTCCTCTGTTCCTGTCACTTGCTACCCCCACTCTCCTTAGATTCCTCTCAACCTTCATTCCCGCTTTCTCCCATCATCTCCCCAAGGCCATGCCCCTACATCTTCAATACCTCCCCCTCATCTTTGTACCCCAGGGGTGGCCTGGGTGTACAAACAGCACCATCCCCCTCCTTTACCATGCTAGTACCCCATTGTATTCCCTGAAACCTCCTCCAAGGGGCCATGTCCCTGGCACCAGAAAAACCCTCCCCGGAGTTGATCGGTCTGCCCCACCCATTCCCTACCCATTTTCTCCTCTACCTCCAACTCTTTACAATATTCTCCACAGCCAACCTAACATCACCCAAGTAGTACATGTTCCCCAATAATGACAAATGCACCCCATTCGCCCGAAATAATGAAAAATCCTTGTAAATGATCTCCTGGTGTGCCAGTGTTTGCACCCCCCAGGATCTGCAAACCATCACCATCTCACTGTTGATCTTTTTCCTTGTCCTTTCCACCACACCTTCATTCACAGCCCCCCTCCATACTCTTCTTGGCAACAACTTGGTCCAAACCAACTCCACCCTGGGCCATATCTCCTACAACCAAGATCCCTCTTCATCTTTTTTGGCAGTGATACCCCTGTATCCCTAACGAATGTGTTCTCCCCTGCAGGCAGAATTGTTGCTACCAGAACCCCATGATGCTCCCTCAAACCCACTAGCATAGGCAGGAGTTGGTCCCACCCGAGTCCCTCTACCCCCGACCATCTCAAAAAAGCATTTTCATAGCTAAATCTCAACTGGGTCCCAAAATGTGTTTTGCTATATCCTTCCCTGCTAATTTTGCCATGGAGTGTCCACATATCCAGATCTGTGGCAACTCACCACATCACTGTGCCACATCAGAAAAAGAAAAGATTTCATGGGTCTTCTCTCCACCAACTGGAATACCCCTCCCGCCACTCTCTTTCCTTTACTAACCGGCCCCATTATCCAGCTCTATGGGTTACCAGTCAAATGGTCGAAAACATTTGGTCGACAGACAATTTGGTCGACACCATTTGGTCGAATGCCAAATGGTCGAATTTTTTTTTTTTTTTTTTTTTACCCATTTTTTGGTTTTTTTTGGGGGGGTCCCCCCCCCAACCCCCTTTTTTTTCTTTTTTCTTTTTTTTCCCCACACGAAAACCCACAAAACACATATATATATAAAAAAAAAAAATTCGACCATTTGGCATTCGACCAAATTGCGTCGACCAAATTGCAGTCGACCAAATTGCAGTCGACCAGTTGACTGGACACCAGCTCTATGATGTATCCCTTCTATTTTGCTGATTTCCATAGCCCCAAATTCAAATCTTAACCTTCCCCTCAGATAGACCCACCCTCCTATCTTCCGATGTCACCCCCATCCTAAAAGAATGTGTACCAAAATCTTCAGCTCTCTCCCCCAAAGCCAACAGAGCTCTCCTCATGACCCCCAAAACTTGAGCTGCCGTCACCTCATACCCATTTTCATGCTGGAAAACAAACCCTCTCTTACTTTACATTTTTCCTGCCACAATGCTCCCACCCTCATTGGACACAACTCTATACTACCTCTATCCTGAAACACCCAAAAGCCCTTTCCTTTCTTCCTTTCTGATCCGTCTTTGATCTACAAATCTTTATATCTATGCTAATTTCTGATGAGTGTACATCTTTCCACAGTAGACCTCCTTCATCTCTTTTCCCCGCTACCAGTTCCGACACCCTAAATGCCCCAAGAAAACAACCAATAAAACAGGTCAAATACATGTCCCTTTCCGACGATGACGGACCTCTCCCTCTCCGACGACACCCCCTCCGAGACCTTGGACAACCTCAAAAACAAGGCAGCTGAAACTGGTCTCCTGCTATCCTTACTGTTCCTTTTTCCCTTGCCATCCTTCCAACATCCTACATGCCATTTCACTGCCACTGGGCTAAAAGCCCCAGAACCAATTTGCGTAAAAGGCAATGCCCGCCAATTTCCTTGCTATCGTTGCCCTAGATCAACCCTTATCCATACACATCAGTATAAAATCAACCACATCGTCCCTTCTTCTCTCCTCCGCATTCTCCATACCCTTCCATCTGCGAGCCCCCCCTTTTATAAAGTCCAACCATGCCCTCTTGCATGCAGTCCTAGATGCAGGGGCTAGAGAACCCTCCACTAAGCACAGTGTTCTCAGTTTGCTAGCCATCACAGCTCCCCTGTGATCCGATGCCCGCTCACATCCGCTTTTGGTGCCATTCCACAAAATATCTGCCACTGAAAATGAGATAATGCATCAGCAATGCCATTATCCTTCCCTGGCATGTGCGTTGCTCTAAACAGCCCATTCAACTTCATACATCGCAGTACAAATTCTCTCATTAGCCTGGCTACCCTCTGGTCCTTAGCTGACTGCTTGTTCACAATATTGACCACTGCCTCATTGTCGGTGTTAAAATGTACTTTCTAATTCTGCAACTCTCCGCCCCACAACTCCAGTGCCACTAAAAATGGGGAAAACTCCAAAAAGACTATGCTCCTCCCTCCTCTCTGCCAATACTCAGGCCACATTTTCGGCTCACCACTTACCCCTCCAGAACACTCCAAAACCTCCTGAACCCGCTGTGTCTGAAAAAACTTGAACTTCCCATAAAACTGGGTCACCCTGTAGCCACATTGACACTCCATTGAATTCTTCCCAAAATCTTAGCCAAATCTTGCAATCCTCCCTGACCGCTCCAGACTGATGCTCCTCTGACGTCTTCTCGGTGGGGTTGCACCACTCCCTTCCTGCTCTTCTCTTCTTGAGCGAGGGAATCTCTCCTTCACCCTGTGCTCCGCTGTGCTAGGGGCTGTACTGCGCCCTCTAGGCTGTCCTCGCCCACCTGCCAGAGGGGCCTCTCTCAAACCCACTCCTTCCACCTCCTCTGTGAACACGGGGGCCATTCCATTCCCTCCGCGTACCACCCTATTTTGCATGGAGGTCACTCCATACCTTCCCCTTCCTTTGCTATGTAACGGGGATAGAGTCCTCCTCCTCTTCCCACCTGCAATCTTCTGCAGGCATTTCCCCCCTCGGCCCTTCTGCACTGCCACGCCTCGTGGGTCCAAACCGAGCCTAACCTCATCAGTAACCCATCCTCTGCCCACCTCTGCCCTAGTCCTCCTCCGCTAGCAGCCCATCAATTCCCGGCCCGTTACCTATCTCCCGACATCTGCTCCCCCACTCCTACTTGCCCTCCTGGGTATATACCTCCTACTCTTTCTGGCCCTTTTGTCCCATACCTCCCCCTCCTGCTGATGGGCTGCAAGCCACCACCACTGCGAGGGCCCCGTCTGAAGCCACTCTGCGCTGTGGCCCCCCCTTCCAGTACTGCCCCATCCAGCTGGGCTTTTGATGCCCTGCTAATAATGCTCAGTGCCTCACACAAAGCCTCGGCGTCCACCAAGCCCTTTGACCCAGCACCCGGCACTGCCATCCTGCTCCACTAAGGAAAATGTATCAGTTAATGACACCGACCCCAGCAGCACCCCCAAAATATACCTCCTCCGGAGCCTAGTTGAATAGATCTCCCTGCTACTGGCTTATATATTTATCGTAAGAAAGTACCTAAAAACCTTAATAGGTATACCTTTCTATAGTTTATTATTAATTATGTTACATATTCTTAATGGCAGTCAGGGGCCACCCCCCTTTCAAGACCGAAGGCTCCTAACAATCTCCCACCTGACTAAGAAAACCTATTTCCTGCAATATATAATCAATATTGCATACCTAGATTCCTTAAAAAATGCACTTAATTAATACAATTCTTCCCTACCCTGCCGGGAGCTGACAAGCAGCTCTCAATCAGTCATGTGGGAGGCTAACAAGCGGCTCACCTTTAATCCTGAGCGTGTCACTCACTAGGACCGCGCACCACACTGCCCCCAAGTCGGCACAAATGGCACCGCACTTGCAGATAACTGTGTTCGGGCAGAGGAGGCTCCCTCCTGTCTAAGGCTGCCCGACATCATCCCCACGAACTACATACTGGTTGGTGGCCAATAACTGACAGGCCTCCTCCCACCCTGCAAAAGGGGGATTCTGGGCGACCCTAGCCTACCTACCCAGATTGTAATAAACTGGCTACTAAACCGGCATGGCACCACATGACACAGAAAGGAGAAGATGGGGGATCAGGCCGCCGGTGAACGGGGTTGAAATAACCCCTTTAGGTGAGAGCGCATGCCTTTCAGCACCGCTTTAATTAATTTCCTTTTTTTTAAAAATCATATTCTGGCCCCACAGCCACCAGTGCCCTCCTCAAAAATAAGTCAGAAGAAATCTTTTTGGAACAACACTACCTTTCCCCAACACAGACTCACAGCAGGGAAGGCTTGGGAGCAGCGACCAGACAAACGTCACGTCTCCAACCGTTGCTTGCTCCTGAACCTTCTCTTCCCCCATTTATACCCCTAAAACGGTGCACTATATGCAGGCAAGCTCGCTGGCCTATGCAGCACCCAAAAACACGCTGGGGGGAAATGCTTGCACGTTCCCCCCTGGACCTCCTTCTCCATCTCCAAATGGCAGCAAAATGCCCTGCAGTGTAAAAGTAAGACCTAGATGGCGATAGGCTGTTGCATTCCGGGGCTTCGAAAATAAGTCCCTAGGAGGCTTTGGCCACCACTGTCAGGGACCAGCTCATTCTTGGAATCCACAGGCGTGGGTTATGTCTCAGCATAAGGAGCTGTGCAACGTGCAGCATGTGGGCACAATGAGAAATACCTTCTTCGGTCACTATATAAGTACCTCTAAAGCCGCATCAATGATATTTCGGGTTTGGGGTGAGCATTGATGCACCGCTGCCATCCTGGTTCATCAAGATTCCTCAGTTCAGTCATCAGGCAGGTATTTAGCATCAGCCGTGGGGTACAGGCTAAGATTAAGATGGTGCACATTGGTGGGGTGAGATGTTTTGAATGAATTTTGGGATGTTCCGTCATGTAACATGCATTACTGCGACTGCGCCCGTGCATGTTGACAGTGCCCTTTATCCTAGTGGTCCACAGGCAGACAGGTCAGACACATGTATGCGTTCTCTTCTGTCTGAGGATTTAGGGTCAGAATGTGAAGGCCACGGGTGCCCTGCAAGCTGGCATTTTGTGGGGTGGTGAGTCATCCATTCAGAGACAACAGGTGGCTGAGTGGTCATCTTTGATGGCACAGTTGATATAGACAAGTTTCAGGAAGAGGTAGCTCTTTTGGCAGGGATCGGTGAGGTCACTTGCTGCACATTGCACCTTTGCACCTTTGCATTCATGTGCTGTATTCTGCCCTCTGTGCATTACTCAGAGCTGCTCATGCAAAGTGTTTAGAATAGGCCGTTTTACTTTCTGGTTGCAGGTTGTAGACGTTTTCAGGAACTAACCATTTGAGGGGAATGGTGAATGTCTATTAAAAATGTGTCCGGTGAGAATGACACCTGAGTTAAGTCGGTGTGAACTAGTTACAAAGCAACAAACCACTTGGCCCTAGGCCCATGTAGTAACATCTTAAGAAAAAACAATAACAGACTCTGCTTTCAGAATGTACATAGAGCTACTACTCTCTAGCCCACAGAAACATGTAATAACAACATTGTTAACATTATTTGGATGACAGAGTGCATAGTTTCAACAAATGCTTAGTCAACTCACAAGTCATCTTGAATGGGAGTTGGCGAGGTGTCCAGATTGATGGCCACTCTCAGCTCTGTTAATGATTGTGAAATGTAGAGAATCAGTACTCAGCTTAACGAGGGGTGTTGCTAGGTGTGGAAAAGATCTGGGGCTACGCTTATGTCTGGACTCGGGGCTAGCTACCTTCTGGTGTTAGCCCCTGAGCTTCTATCCGGAGCTACAACCAAAAGACCCTGCACTATAGCTCCCCTAGTCCTCTGTCAGCAATGCCTCTGAGTGTAACCGAAGTAGAAGACAACTACACAGTACAGCATTCCCAAAACATTGATTGGACTGATTCTGGCTGGAATCCACGTTTCTCCACCTGAGCAGGAATGTGATCAATGTGTTCGAGCTATATACTCTGTCTTCCAAATTATGTTGACAACATTACTGTTACATGTTTTTCTGTACGGTACATAACATCACTCTATGGCCATTACTTTATAAAAAATGCTAATTGCATGCAGGGAGCACTGACGTTAGCACTTACATGCTGTTAAGATGTCCGCATGCAATTATCAACTTTTACAAAACTGAGTGTTAAATAAAAGTCTGAAAGCAGGCAAAATTACTTTTCCTCTCAGTTTTCTCTCCTTTTAATACGACTGATAAATGTGGACTGCAAGTAATGCTTTTCAGGCGGCGTTCACAATGGATTCCCATGGAATCTGCATGCTATCATCAGGTGCTAAAAACAGGCGGATTCCAACGGAATCCATTGCTTTCATGCCGACATAATAATCTCACTGAGACGTGAAAGTGTGCCCCCTTTGAAGTCTGAGGAGGAAGGCACAGTGGACGTATGAATTCGGTTGCATCTTCTCCGACTCCAAATGGCAGCAAAAAGTCCCGGTGTGCAAAAGCAAGGCGTAACTAGCGAGCGCCTTGCTTTTACGCATTGCTTTTACACCACAAGGGCTGCATCTGTCGATTGTAGCCGCCATTTATAATGCACAGTGTGGAATGTGCCTGCTTTGACCATGCGGTGCATTCTGGGGGAATCCATACGATTCCATTGAAATATCATAAGGCTTACAATAATGCAATAATGCTGGTAGATGCACAAGGCCCTGTTCCCACCGGGCTGCAGTATGATTATGACGGTAAGTGTGGCGGTAATCATTGATGACACTTATGGCATCACTTATTGCCAATGCACGGTATTCCACATGTGCACACAATGCCCTGCAATGACATTCGACTGATTATATGTTGAGTGCAGCATTGCATGTGCTGTACACCTTACTGGAACAGGAGACTGCAGAGGCCAGCCGTAGCCGTGACAAGCCATGGTGCTTTGCATGGCTACGTCTCTTTTACTCAGACACTTGGCCCCTGCTTTGCAGCAGAAAGCTCTCTACTGGTTGGTGAGTGGGATCATTGATATGGGTACGGTGTGTACTTGTATTGTGATTATTGCATGGGGCCTCAGGCAGGTATGCTGCACTCTTCAGCATTGTAAGCATGTGCTTTGCTGCTCAATATGTCCGTCTTGTATTCCAGTCCTTACAGCAAGGTGTGTCCAGCACCTCTGCATTCTGTTGGCTGGGTGTGGCACAGTGGGAAGGGTTGGGCACATACAGAGTCAGCTGTGTTTTATAGGGTGCATTGATGAGGTGTAGGTGTGCCATTCCCATGCCCAGCAGCCAGGCATGGAGTACGGGTAATCCCTCTATGATTGGCTGGCTACTCTGAGCTGGAGTCATGGGTTCATGGATGGAGCCTAGGAATCGGGCACGCACATGTGCGATGACCATGTGGGCAACACAGGCCATCAGCACATTGACGAATTGAGGCGTGCCTCTGCTCCTGAAGGCCTGCTCTCTTGCTCTGGGTGTCACAGTGGCGACATGTGTACAGTCCGTAGCCCCAACCACATTGGGATGCCCCGTATAGAATAGATCTCTGCCATCGTATGGTTGAGGGACTCAGGAAGGGTAAGCTGTGTCTTGGGAGGTCTTGCCCTTTCCCCCCACACACCGTGGCCTTCCCGAGCTGTTACCGCTGTTTCTCCATCTCACTGGTTCCCAGTGGCAAACACTCCCGGCGCACTATCTTCGGTGGTGCCTCTGCTGGGGCCTGATTCACAGCGCATTTTTCAATGGGATTGCACCATTATAAAACGATTATGCGAACCAGGCCCTCAAATGCAAATGTCTTGCTTTTTATATAGTGCTTAAAATCCACGTTAAACCTGTTGCTTGGTGCTCCCATGGTCATTAGGTGAGGCAACTAAGGCAAAGGGATTACATAAGGGCTTGTTGCCTCAAATCACACGATGCTTCAACTCAGTCTCTTCTTTTAATTCAAAGTGTTGATCACACAAGCGATTTACAGTGATCTCCGTGTGTCGCTGTAATGTTGTTTATTGATCAGTTCTCGGACACGGGTCACGGCTCGTGTTCATAGAGCCGTGATCACGTGTCTTACACAACTGAGTTGCTTGGCTGCGCACCGATGCAAGGAGGACATTCTGCCTTCAATCACGTGTCTTATTAAACCAGGTTGCTCGGCAACGCGCCGATGCAACAAAGACAGTCTGCTTTGAGCAGACGCTGAGAGAAATTCTCCGCTTCGTTCTTTACATATGGTGAGTTACAATTCACGCCTGTTTATTTCTATTTAGCGTTTAGCTACACTTTGAATAGGTCCTTTATATATATTCACTTTACCATTCACAGCACCTACTCGCCGTACACGGTGGAGCAGCCTGACCTCTGAAACATAGATTTCGCCATTACTCACCTACATCAGGTAATGGACCCGATTCCCTCCATTTTGTTATAGGATAACTTTACTTGCCTTTGTACTGATTTGTTTCTTATTTTATATCTTTTGACCTGCCTTCTGATCCGGCTCATTACATTGTCGGGTATGTGTTTACCTTCATATTTTTTCAACTATTTGGATGATGATTGTTCATACTGATATTTAAATACTTACGTTGTTTCTAATGTGGGAATTATTCTATATTGGATATTAATCTTGGGATGGTTGGCACAATTGCATGTGAATGTTATGTGTTTATTGTTTTAGACTTGCCCTGATGAAGGAATTTGTTATATTCCGAAATGCATTGGCACAAAAATAAGTCTTCAGATAGAGTGATTTATGGCAATCTCTTCCTCACGAAGAACAATTTTGGTGGCTACTAGTCACTTCTTTCTATAAAATAATTTTCAACATTGAAAAATCACTATAAATTTGACTTTTGTATTTTTTCAAGAATTGGATCGAAGGAACTATACATAGTGAAATTACAACTAATATAAAACCCAGTATGGGATTCCAGAGAGCGGCTGTATGATTGGGTTTTCACCTAATCTTTGTTTCTTGCTGTATTTTTTGGGTTTGGGTGTCTCCAGGCCTTTTTCAGCCAGCTCCTGCATAGAGGATCTAACTTCCTAACAAAGACTTATCACACTAGAAACTTTTGATAACGCCAGAAGGATTCGATACTCCTGTGGTGCCCACTCAAATTTGCTTCCTGCTTCTTTCCTTCCCTCTTTTGGTGAGACACACAGCAGTGGTGGCACACAATTTCAAAAAAGATTACCCAACATACTGAACATGTCATTTGAGGACATTGAAGGTTTATCCAACATATGTGCAGAAACTTTAGGTTTCTCAACTGAGGAAGCATCTGCCATTCTTGAACTCATTAGCGAAACGTCTATTGGTGCTCATGGTACTACACCAAAGGATCCGGCCAAACGAATTAAACAATTAGAGTATCTTATACGAAAGGAGATAAACAGGAAATTACACGCAATTACCCTTGGACGATATTTCAAAAACCAACGCATCCCAAGGGGGCTTCGCATACAGCTCCGACCGACCCTATGCAAAGAGAGTAAAGAGTTTGTTCGAAGGTGGGAATCTATACTGAATAAATGTTCACTGGACCTCATCTTGCTAACTATCCAAGAGTTATCAAAGAATTTAACAACCCTGGGTACAGAAATTCAGGAGATAGAGAAGGAATTAGTTGATACACTTGGAAGAGAGGAATATGACACTTTACTACTAGAGATTAACACTAAACTTGAGAACTACAAATCTGGATTGGAGCAAAAGAAGATTAAAAAATTCAAGAGGGATACCAATGATTATATCAATGACGAGGTATACACCTGGATGGACAAATACGGCCGAGCAGCACCAAAGAAACCTTTTGGATACACATCTGACAATACCTCCAGTTCCGATTCAGAAGCCCAGAGAGAGTCTGATATTCCAGCAGAACAAACCACAGAGAATCTTGCACAGACAACAAGCCCTTTGGCACAAGCTCCGTCTGCTGTATCTTTTTTAGGCGCCCGCCGAAAAGAACCCGCAGGGGGAGGAGGCAACACAAGAAACAAACCCCTAACGAGATTACAGCAGAAGAAAAGTTAGTCGTTAACATTTCGGGGAGGCGACTCAACAAGGCAGAGGAAGAGACTCTACAGAAAGGTCTCAGCTTCGTACCGACTTACGGTACCACCTTGTTTGACACGAAGATAGAACTATATAAGTTTGTTCGTAAACTTAAACTTAAAGTCTTCTTTAACGAGTTGGAGACACAAGAAAGTCCGACCGAGATTCCAGACTTTCAAGAATTTAGAGTCAAAAGTGGGTTTGTTCCACCCATTACAGTACCATCCATAGAAATATTCCAGAGACTAGTCACTCGGGACCTTGAACGTATCAGCTACAGAAATCCTCCGTACAGGAACTTAAAACCACACGAGATGAGATTGATTAGAGACCTGTTTAGTGACAAGAGTATTACCATTCGTCCTGCAGATAAGGGAGGAGCCTTGGTTATTCAGAATACATGTGACTATGATGCTGAATGTAGAAGACAGCTCCAAGACCAGACTACATATGCTAGTTTGGACCATGACCCCACCCTTTCGATTAAACAGAATTTGAAGAGCCTCCTAGATAAAGCATTTGAATTGGATTGGATCAACGAGCATACACAAAAATTTCTCTCGAAAGAACATCCTAGAATACCTAATTTCTATACGCTGCCAAAAATCCATAAAGATGCCATCAAACCACCAGGTAGACCAATTGTTGCAGGGATAGAGAGCATCAACCAACCTTTAGGGATTTATATAGATTTCTTCCTACAGCCATTGATACAAGAGACCAACACCTACACAAGGGATACCACCCACTTCCTGCAAAAGCTTAGCTCATTGACACCTTTGCCTGAAGATCTGTTGTTTACTATAGACGTGAAGAGTTTATACACCTCTATACCCCACGACCTGGGAATGGAGGCTGTAGAATGGCTGTTACTGAAAGCACCCGAGATACGGGCCCAGAAGGAATTCATACTGGCATTATTACAATTCATTGCTGAGAACTCCTATTTTCAATATGGCAACCAATTTTTTCTACAAACTGCAGGGACTTCAATGGGAGCTACCATGGCACCCTCATATGCCAACAGTTTCATGTATAAATTTGAAACAGACCATGTATTGAATAAACAGGAATGGAACAAGGACATCCGCATCTGGACGAGATACATAGACGACATCTTTGGAATTTGGAAAGGAACCAGAGAGTCTTTTGAAACATTTTTTGTGTATCTAAACAGCATCGACCAAAGGGTACAGTTCACTAGAGAGATCTCAGATGAAATCATAACATTCCTTGATGTACAAGTCAGAAAACAACTCACTATCTACAGCACTTCACTGTTTCGGAAAGAGACTGATCGGAATAATCTCCTGCACCGACTCAGCTTCCATCAGCCGAGCCTACTGAAGAATCTACCGTACAGCCAATTACTTAGGGTCAAGAAAATAGTGAGTGATCCTGAAGACTACAGAATGCAACAGATGGAAATGAAAGAAAAATTTCTGGCCCGGGGATATAAGCAGGGTGAACTCGATCTGGCATCTGACAGAGTTGATGCCATATCACGAGAGACTCTATTATCAGAACAGAATCCCAAAAGTAAGAGAGAATTGAAGTCACCAGTATTTGTATCCAAGTTCTCTACGCAAAGTAACAAAATCAAGAAAACTATTATGAAGCATTGGGAGATTTTCAAGAATGATATTCGAGTTCAAGATATTTTTAGTGAAAGACCAATCTTTGCATACCAACGCAGTAGGAACCTAAGGGATGAATTGGTGCAGACGAAACCCACAGTCAGGGAACCTATGACACAGCGAACTGGGACATATCCTTGTTTACAGTGTGTCAACTGTAATTTTGTTATTAAAGGAAACTCCATTAACCATCCAAGGACGGGGCAGAAGATTATGCTTAAGACTTTTGCTACATGTGACAGTAGTAATATCATCTACGGCATTAAATGACCGTGTGGGAAATTTTATGTGGGACAGTCAACCCGAACAGCTAAATTGAGGTGGGGTGAACACCGATCTTGTATTCGTAATGCAAACATTAATTCAGCTGTGGCACGACATTGGAAGGCCAATGGACATAACGTGTCCCAAATAAAATTTGTAATTTTGGAAGCTTTAACCAAGAACAGCCCTCATGAGGATTTATGCCAACGTTTGAGTCGTAGAGAGACATATTGGATTGACAAACTTGGCAGTCTGGCACCCAATGGGTTAAATGAGGAGATCAACTTTCACTGTTTTCTCTAATTGTTTTTTCTAATTGTTTTCTTACATTGCATTTAGCATCATTTGGTTTAGATTGACACCAGTACGTATAAGACCTGAATGTTGAGGGTCACTTGAATGTATATGAACAAGAGATGTTTCCCATGTTTAAAAGATGTCCTGCATGCTGCGCATCCTGGAGTTCCCCCAGGACCCGAGGTGCCGTCTGTTTAGACGACACCACAAGCGGCATTAAGGCACATACTATTAATATAAGGTACAGCCCTAGGGTTGCTCCCTAGGCTCCATCCATCCTACTTAGGTACGTTCATAATTAGTATAGCCTCATCTGAGGTGCTCATATAACAGCCATTACTTTTATCCAAATGGGTTCATTCAATCTTAGTATTTTTTCTATGTCCATGGATGACAGATTACTTATTTCTTTTTTGATTCTTAGGCGATGACTTTTATCATTACTGCCCCAGGAGGTCCAGTAATTAGATATTTTGATCATATTGAGTTTATTGATCAGTTCTCGGACACGGGTCACGGCTCGTGTTCATAGAGCCGTGATCACGTGTCTTACACAACTGAGTTGCTTGGCTGCGCACCGATGCAAGGAGGACATTCTGCCTTCAATCACGTGTCTTATTAAACCAGGTTGCTCGGCAACGCGCCGATGCAACAAAGACAGTCTGCTTTGAGCAGACGCTGAGAGAACTTCTCTGCTTCGTTCTTTACATATGGTGAGTTACAATTCACGCCTGTTTATTTCTATTTAGCGTTTAGCTACACTTTGAATAGGTCCTTTATATATATTCACTTTACCATTCACAGCACCTACTCGCCGTACACGGTGGAGCAGCCTGACCTCTGAAACATAGATTTCGCCATTACTCACCTACATCAGGTAATGGACCCGATTCCCTCCATTTTGTTATAGGATAACTTTACTTGCCTTTGTACTGATTTGTTTCTTATTTTATATCTTTTGACCTGCCTTCTGATCCGGCTCATTACATTGTCGGGTATGTGTTTACCTTCATATTTTTTCAACTATTTGGATGATGATTGTTCATACTGATATTTATATACTTACGTTGTTTCTAATGTGGGAATTATTCTATATTGGATATTAATCTTGGGATGGTTGGCACAATTGCATGTGAATGTTATGTGTTTATTGTTTTAGACTTGCCCTGATGAAGGAATTTGTTATATTCCGAAATGCATTGGCACAAAAATAAGTCTTCAGATAGAGTGATTTATGGCAATCTCTTCCTCACGAAGAACAATTTTGGTGGCTACTAGTCACTTCTTTCTATAAAATAATTTTCAACATTGAAAAATCACTATAAATTTGACTTTTGTATTTTTTCAAGAATTGGATCGAAGGAACTATACATAGTGAAATTACAACTAATATAAAACCCAGTATGGGATTCCAGAGAGCGGCTGTATGATTGGGTTTTCACCTAATCTTTGTTTCTTGCTGTATTTTTTGGGTTTGGGTGTCTCCAGGCCTTTTTCAGCCAGCTCCTGCATAGAGGATCTAACTTCCTAACAAAGACTTATCACACTAGAAACTTTTGATAACGCCAGAAGGATTCGATACTCCTGTGGTGCCCACTCAAATTTGCTTCCTGCTTCTTTCCTTCCCTCTTTTGGTGAGACACACAGCAGTGGTGGCACACAATTTCAAAAAAGATTACCCAACATACTGAACATGTCATTTGAGGACATTGAAGGTTTATCCAACATATGTGCAGAAACTTTAGGTTTCTCAACTGAGGAAGCATCTGCCATTCTTGAACTCATTAGCGAAACGTCTATTGGTGCTCATGGTACTACACCAAAGGATCCGGCCAAACGAATTAAACAATTAGAGTATCTTATACGAAAGGAGATAAACAGGAAATTACACGCAATTACCCTTGGACGATATTTCAAAAACCAACGCATCCCAAGGGGGCTTCGCATACAGCTCCGACCGACCCTATGCAAAGAGAGTAAAGAGTTTGTTCGAAGGTGGGAATCTATACTGAATAAATGTTCACTGGACCTCATCTTGCTAACTATCCAAGAGTTATCAAAGAATTTAACAACCCTGGGTACAGAAATTCAGGAGATAGAGAAGGAATTAGTTGATACACTTGGAAGAGAGGAATATGACACTTTACTACTAGAGATTAACACTAAACTTGAGAACTACAAATCTGAATTGGAGCAAAAGAAGATTAAAAAATTCAAGAGGGATACCAATGATTATATCAATGACGAGGTATACACCTGGATGGACAAATACGGCCGAGCAGCACCAAAGAAACCTTTTGGATACACATCTGACAATACCTCCAGTTCCGATTCAGAAGCCCAGAGAGAGTCTGATATTCCAGCAGAACAAACCACAGAGAATCTTGCACAGACAACAAGCCCTTTGGCACAAGCTCCGTCTGCTGTATCTTTTTTAGGCGCCCGCCGAAAAGAACCCGCAGGGGGAGGAGGCAACACAAGAAACAAACCCCTAACGAGATTACAGCAGAAGAAAAGTTAGTCGTTAACATTTCGGGGAGGCGACTCAACAAGGCAGAGGAAGAGACTCTACAGAAAGGTCTCAGCTTCGTACCGACTTACGGTACCACCTTGTTTGACACGAAGATAGAACTATATAAGTTTGTTCGTAAACTTAAACTTAAAGTCTTCTTTAACGAGTTGGAGACACAAGAAAGTCCGACCGAGATTCCACACTTTCAAGAATTTAGAGTCAAAAGTGGGTTTGTTCCACCCATTACAGTACCATCCATAGAAATATTCCAGAGACTAGTCACTCGGGACCTTGAACGTATCAGCTACAGAAATCCTCCGTACAGGAACTTAAAACCACACGAGATGAGATTGATTAGAGACCTGTTTAGTGACAAGAGTATTACCATTCATCCTGCAGATAAGGGAGGAGCCTTGGTTATTCAGAATACATGTGACTATGATGCTGAATGTAGAAGACAGCTCCAAGACCAGACTACATATGCTAGTTTGGACCATGACCCCACCCTTTCGATTAAACAGAATTTGAAGAGCCTCCTAGATAAAGCATTTGAATTGGATTGGATCAACGAGCATACACAAAAATTTCTCTCGAAAGAACATCCTAGAATACCTAATTTCTATACGCTGCCAAAAATCCATAAAGATGCCATCAAACCACCAGGTAGACCAATTGTTGCAGGGATAGAGAGCATCAACCAACCTTTAGGGATTTATATAGATTTCTTCCTACAGCCATTGATACAAGAGACCAACACCTACACAAGGGATACCACCCACTTCCTGCAAAAGCTTAGCTCATTGACACCTTTGCCTGAAGATCTGTTGTTTACTATAGACGTGAAGAGTTTATACACCTCTATACCCCACGACCTGGGAATGGAGGCTGTAGAATGGCTGTTACTGAAAGCACCCGAGATACGGGCCCAGAAGGAATTCATACTGGCATTATTACAATTCATTGCTGAGAACTCCTATTTTCAATATGGCAACCAATTTTTTCTACAAACTGCAGGGACTTCAATGGGAGCTACCATGGCACCCTCATATGCCAACAGTTTCATGTATAAATTTGAAACAGACCATGTATTGAATAAACAGGAATGGGACAAGGACATCCGCATCTGGACGAGATACATAGACGACATCTTTGGAATTTTGAAAGGAACCAGAGAGTCTTTTGAAACATTTTTTGTGTATCTAAACAGCATCGACCAAAGGGTACAGTTCACTAGAGAGATCTCAGATGAAATCATAACATTCCTTGATGTACAAGTCAGAAAACAACTCACTATCTACAGCACTTCACTGTTTCGGAAAGAGACTGATCGGAATAATCTCCTGCACCGACTCAGCTTCCATCAGCCGAGCCTACTGAAGAATCTACCGTACAGCCAATTACTTAGGGTCAAGAAAATAGTGAGTGATCCTGAAGACTACAGAATGCAACAGATGGAAATGAAAGAAAAATTTCTGGCCCGGGGATATAAGCAGGGTGAACTCGATCTGGCATCTGACAGAGTTGATGCCATATCACGAGAGACTCTATTATCAGAACAGAATCCCAAAAGTAAGAGAGAATTGAAGTCACCAGTATTTGTATCCAAGTTCTCTACGCAAAGTAACAAAATCAAGAAAACTATTATGAAGCATTGGGAGATTTTCAAGAATGATATTCGAGTTCAAGATATTTTTAGTGAAAGACCAATCTTTGCATACCAACGCAGTAGGAACCTAAGGGATGAATTGGTGCAGACGAAACCTACAGTCAGGGAACCTATGACACAGCGAACTGGGACATATCCTTGTTTACAGTGTGTCAACTGTAATTTTGTTATTAAAGGAAACTCCATTAACCATCCAAGGACGGGGCAGAAGATTATGCTTAAGACTTTTGCTACATGTGACAGTAGTAATATCATCTACGGCATTAAATGCCCGTGTGGGAAATTTTATGTGGGACAGTCAACCCGAACAGCTAAATTGAGGTGGGGTGAACACCGATCTTGTATTCGTAATGCAAACATTAATTCAGCTGTGGCATGACATTGGAAGGCCAATGGACATAACGTGTCCCAAATAAAATTTGTAATTTTGGAAGCTTTAACCAAGAACAGCCCTCATGAGGATTTATGCCAACGTTTGAGTCGTAGAGAGACATATTGGATTGACAAACTTGGCAGTCTGGCACCCAATGGGTTAAATGAGGAGATCAACTTTCACTGTTTTCTCTAATTGTTTTTTCTAATTGTTTTCTTACATTGCATTTAGCATCATTTGGTTTAGATTGACACCAGTACGTATAAGACCTGAATGTTGAGGGTCACTTGAATGTATATGAACAAGAGATGTTTCCCATGTTTAAAAGATGTCCTGCATGCTGCGCATCCTGGAGTTCCCCCAGGACCCGAGGTGCCGTCTGTCTAGACGACACCACAAGCGGCATTAAGGCACATACTATTAATATAAGGTACAGCCCTAGGGTTGCTCCCTAGGCTCCATCCATCCTACTTAGGTACGTTCATAATTAGTATAGCCTCATCTGAGGTGCTCATATAACAGCCATTACTTTTATCCAAATGGGTTCATTCAATCTTAGTATTTTTTCTATGTCCATGGATGACAGATTACTTATTTCTTTTTTGATTCTTAGGCGATGACTTTTATCATTACTGCCCCAGGAGGTCCAGTAATTAGATATTTTGATCATATTGAGTTTATTGATCAGTTCTCGGACACGGGTCACGGCTCGTGTTCATAGAGCCGTGATCACGTGTCTTACACAACTGAGTTGCTTGGCTGCGCACCGATGCAAGGAGGACATTCTGCCTTCAATCACGTGTCTTATTAAACCAGGTTGCTCGGCAACGCGCCGATGCAACAAAGACAGTCTGCTTTGAGCAGACGCTGAGAGAAATTCTCCGCTTCGTTCTTTACATATGGTGAGTTACAATTCACGCCTGTTTATTTCTATTTAGCGTTTAGCTACACTTTGAATAGGTCCTTTATATATATCCACTTTACCATTCACAGCACCTGCTCGCCGTACACGGTGGAGCAGCCTGACCTCTGAAACATAGATTTCGCCATTACTCACCTACATCAGGTAATGGACCCGATTCCCTCCATTTTGTTATAGGATAACTTTACTTGCCTTTGTACTGATTTGTTTCTTATTTTATATCTTTTGACCTGCCTTCTGATCCGGCTCATTACATTGTCGGGTATGTGTTTACCTTCATATTTTTTCAACTATTTGGATGATGATTGTTCATACTGATATTTATATACTTACGTTGTTTCTAATGTGGGAATTATTCTATATTGGATATTAATCTTGGGATGGTTGGCACAATTGCATGTGAATGTTATGTGTTTATTGTTTTAGACTTGCCCTGATGAAGGAATTTGTTATATTCCGAAATGCATTGGCACAAAAATAAGTCTTCAGATAGAGTGATTTATGGCAATCTCTTCCTCACGAAGAACAATTTTGGTGGCTACTAGTCACTTCTTTCTATAAAATAATTTTCAACATTGAAAAATCACTATAAATTTGACTTTTGTATTTTTTCAAGAATTGGATCGAAGGAACTATACATAGTGAAATTACAACTAATATAAAACCCAGTATGGGATTCCAGAGAGCGGCTGTATGATTGGGTTTTCACCTAATCTTTGTTTCTTGCTGTCGCTGTAATGTTACCAAATGCAAAATACAAAAGTGGCCGGGCTTGATTAGATAATAATAACGTGTTTCTATATAGCGCTTCTTGCCGGAATCCTCCCCCTTCTAAACGCTGGAATAACTGGCGTTATTACTACCCCATTAAACGAGCAAGATATTGCAACAACCCCAGTGGGATGGGGGAGGGTTGGGAAACAGAAGAAGTCAGAGTTTAAAACAAAAATCATGCAAGCAAGATGGGACGAAAAGGTCACATGGGCACGTGCTAATTACTAATAAGTTGATACAGGTACATATATGCCTTAATACATGGGCATCCGTTTTCACAGAAGGTTTTAAAATACGGTCTATGGCAATTGTGACACACACGTGGAGACCCCGCCATCAACTCCAGGGGGCCTTTACTGATTTCTAGAAATGCAGGATCCGTTTCCCCCTCAATATTGTACTTCTAACATTTTTGGGGGAAACGGTCAAACATCTAAAGTCAGCGTTGTTGCCAGCCCGGGAATTTCAAAAGCACCAAAGGACCATAGAAATGGCAACAGTTGCGCTATATAACAACTACTGTTCAATAAAAAATGACAAAGTATGTACTTAACATGATAGACGTATGAGGCGTCCTTTGCCGTCGTAGTTATATCCAGCAGTGACATGGGTGGCAACTTTGTATTCTGACTACAGGGGACAAAATTCGAAGCAACTGACCCATACCCTAACCCATACCCAGGTCGGAACAGCACACCTTTCAGCAGGAGTGGGAAAAAGGCCATTGGATTTACAAGCAGGTTCGATCATATAACATCTCAGCAACAGTGGCCCGACCTGCTGAGCTGTCTTTTTAGCACTCTGCTCCAGGACAGCTCCCTCATCTGTCTAAGAATTCACCATCGTTAGCAGATTTCTGAAAGTACTCGGGTCACTCACTCTATTACCAACAAAATGCAATTACGGTGCAGGACTTGTTGACAGTGACCTCGACCCTGCCCGCAATGTCATTTAGGGTGAGCGGATGGAAATCCGTGCGGGGCAAGGCTTCTCCCCTGTTGCTATAGACGGGGACAGTGACAGTCGCCCCCTCTGCCCTGCTGTACGGGGCGGCTACGCACGTTGATGTTTCGAGGTTCATTCTGGTGGAAAGCTCTCAACGGGATATAGATTATGCCCTGCAAGACGATAACCGGTGCCCAGAGCGCCATGTTGGTTTATCCACCTCGCCCAGCCCTTTCCTGGGGACATTATTTCTACTGTAACATGCTATGGGTAGCTGCGCTCTGTGCTCTGTGTAGAGATGCAACACAGCGCCATCTGGTGTCCCTAGAAGTTATTGTACTACCAGGAATGTCGGCTGGATAAGCATCTTATTTCCCAGTCCCAACACGGCCTTGATTACACATGTGTGCGCGCACCGTGCAGGGTCAAACTGTGAAAAACGTTGCTCTGGCACCATACAAAGTGGGCCCGTTTCACAAATCTCTATTTGTGACTTTTCACAAATACTGCTGGAGTTGGAGACATATGTGGCACGTGATGCACTTTAAAGTTCTCGGTACTGCCTCGCGCAGATTGCAGCCCTTATCACGCTGCTCTGGTGCAGTAAAAAGCAAGTATGGCGCCCAGCGCCCCGTGACGTAATAAGCAGGCGATCATGTAAGCCTTGTAAGGCATGTCTGTGACTGTGAGTCAGGCAGGAGATAATGGGCGCCATTGATCGAAGGACGTACACACGTGCCTACATTTTGCCATTCTTGATGTGGAATTGATGAATTTTGGAGAACGAAAACTGCTAAAACACCAAAATTCCACAGAGTGCACCAGTTTTCTAGTTGACTCGCTGGTATGCATACTTTTACAACCAGTATGGCTTAAAGGCCTGTACACCCCTTCTCCTTAATGACATGGCAATATTGAAGTGAGAATGGAGGTGACGATGGTGGAACCCTTTGAGGAGGCGCCCAGATAACAGGGCAGCGTCCTCATTCCTCCCCCCAGGGTAAGAGAGAGGGGTTTAGGTAAAAGCTCACAAAGCCAGTTGTTTTGCCCGGGAAGAACGTGAGGGGGCAGAAAGCCCGCCAAGCAGGATAGGAAGCTGCAAAAGGGCAACAAAGGAAAGGGGCGTGCCCTTTCAGGATAAGAGTGGCTTAGCCGCGGGTAGTACCATCTTTTCCCTGAACAAGCAGCAGAGGAACGAGGCCAGGAGCAGTTTATTGTGGTGCTGGCAGAATCACAAAACCAGAGCATGGGTAGCTTACCACTTGCCAGCGATAGCACACTACCATAAACTGGGTGGGATGCCTGATCCCACTAAGGAGCATTGCATCTCGATGGCTATGAAAGCTGTGGCGCCCCATAGATATTCTGAAACTACACAACTTGATAGGAATCCTGCCAAAAACATGCCAGAGTGAAGGAGAGAAGGTACTGTTCAGGGCAGCATTCACCTTGGCTTTCTTTGGGGCTTTCAGAGTAAGCGAGTTGGTTCCAGAAAATAAAGAGGGCCAGGGTTCTGGGTTTTTGAGGCTGGAAGATGTTAGGTTGTCAGGGGATCGGGTTCACGTAAACCTAAGAAAGTCTAAGATGGATCAAAAAGGGAGGGGGAGAACAATCACACTGAACTGCATTAAGGAGAGCCCAGTTTGTCCTGTAGCCGGTCCAGCCGCATGCCTGCAAGTAAGACAGCCCGCAGGCTCACCCCTATTTTAGCACAGGGACAGGACGGCCCTGAGCAGGAAACAGTTCAAGAGCGTGATGGGCATGGCATTGAAAGACATTGAAAGACATGGGAGTGACAGAAGGGGTGTTTGGAACCCATTCATTCAGAATTAGGGCAGCGGGGCTGGGCATGAGGCCAGAAGCAATTATGAAAATAGATAAAGCAAAACTAAAGATCTATCAGATAGATTGGATAAAAACTAGAGATCTATGTTTAACCTACCATGACGGTGATGCATTGCGATTTCCTCCAAAGAAAGTTAGCATTTTGCCACAATACTTCCTACGCTGTCCTTTGTACAAACATCGTACTCGAATACTCCATCTGCGTTTTAATTTATGGGCCACTAACGATATAAAAGCAAAACGCAGGCTTTTGAGTACCGATAATAACATCTGCCGCTTCTGCTTAAACGGAGATACCCGTGAAACCTTAGTACATCTGATTACAGAGTGCCATTGTTAGGCAGAATCCTGTGCAGTGCCCTTAGGGACCACTACACACAATTAAGACTATAGGTGGTAATACAAGTTCACCTTTGGTACAAGCCTGTACTACTATGTTAAAGTGGTAGCAGTAGCGGAGCAGCCAGACTTATCTCAAGAGTATATGAGCAGTAGCAGAGATTACACAAAGGACTACAATTACTGTGACTCAAGCAAACACTGACTCAAGGTTTCAGGTAAAAAAATATAAGTACATTTATTTTTAAACCATCTGTTATGAAACGCTTCACTTCTATAGATTTGAAACCACACGTAAAATACACTACACACAACCAATTCCACTTGTGCCAGTAAATTCAAGGTAAGTACATTAGGATTTGACAGACCGGTGTTGCGATACTAACGCGTACCCGCGGATAGAAATGCTCACAAAGTTAAAACACACTTTGTAATTAAGAATTTGGAACAACGGAAAAGTGAATAAAAATCAAAGGCAATACTTTTTCAAGGCAAGGAGACTCGAGGACCAGTTCAAAGATACAGATTAAAGTCAATAGGCCTGCGCCAGTGTCAATGGAGCAGAGGCTCAGTTGTCGAGGATCACACGTTGAACAGTTCGAGATTCGAGATGCCAATAGTTCGTAAAGATTGTCAGATGGAAGGAAATGTTATAAGAAGGAGGGAAGAAAGAACAAATCTTCGTGGAGGAAAAGGGTTCACCCAGATTCCAGCTGGTCAGTCGGAGAGAAAGACCAAGTATGCACAGTACCTTATTCCGTTGAAGAACAGCTGGTGCCACGGCAGTTGTTCCTGGTAGTTCCTGCAGACTCACAGTTCCTGAGGCTTCAGTCGTGGGGACAAGAAGGAGGACGTCTGGAGCGATCTGCACTACCCAGGGAGGAGGCCAGCGGCAGCGAAAAAGACAACGATGAATAAAAGGTGCGTTCCTTTAAATCAGGAGAGGCCTCTTCTGATGGCTATCTGACCACTACAGCACAGCAGTGATTTCGACCCAGGAGAGGATTCTTAGACTGAAGAAAAGACGAGCTGGTTGATCCCACCAGGCTCAAGGGAAGAAGACTCCGGACTGGATCTTCTCTTAGTCGTTGAAGGGGTAGATAGCTCAGGACTGCAGCAGGGCTTCACCGGGACTTGGGGTTGCAGCAGCCGTCTTCTTCTCTGCTTCTCTTCAGTTCCTTGTAGTTCCAGAGGCGACTCTGCCTTCTAGCTCAAGAGTCCTGCCTTTAATGCCAAAATCCCCCATTCATACAGCCTGGCTGTCAATCACTCAGCAGGGGGGTTGTCCAGCCCAGACAACCACCTCAGCTAATCAATACAAAGCGCGACTTAGGTCTCCAAGGAGACCCTGTTCAGAGGGTGACTACACCCCTCCCTCACATTCAGCCCACCTAGACACCCAGACGCCAAAGGAGGGCTTCTGGTCAGAAGCCCGCCAAAGGTCGGCAAACAAAGGAGGCAAACCTGGTTTGCCGCGCAAAGAAAGACCCAAGAAGGATGTTAACAAAAAGAAATGGCGATTAAACCCAACCAGAGCCGAAATAAAAAGTATTTGGGCTAGCGGGTTTAAAGTTCGAGGCTACTAAAATAGCTAAAAACAATACCACATTATGTAATATAATCGCGGTAGGAAAAGATGGGGTGTACTGGATCTGTGGTTAAATGACTATGTAAAGTTAATGGCAACTTTACCCTTTTCTGGGGGACAGTAGTCAGCCCCAGAAATGGAGTGGTGGGAAGTCAAAACGACAACGCTGTGTCACTGCACTGAAGGTGCTGTGTAACACCCAAAAGAGTGGGGCTACTGAAGTGATGTACTCCAGAGTCCACAATCACAAAAACAGATGAAATACACATGGCAAAACACAGGTACGAGTGGGGGAAAAAGCTCACACTCTTACCAAGTGGAAAAAATAAACTCCAGAAATCCAGCAAAGCTGCTGAGGGACTCACTAGGTAAGGGAAATTAGCCATAGAATAAGAATTCTCCCTAACACCCGCCCCCCCAGTCTAAGGGACAGGAGGATTTAATCCACTCCTGGATGGATCTCATACCTCTAGTCAATTATAAACATCCTAGAGAGACCATCAGTATTTTGGTTGTGACTTTCTGCTCTGTGCTCAATGGAAAAATCAAACCCTTGCAGGCAGATTGACCATCTGAGTAACTTTGGGTTTTCCCCTTTCATTTGCATCAGCCATCTCAAGGGTTGGTGGTCAATCTGAATAGTGAAGGTAGAACCATACAGGTATGGCCTAAACCTCTTCAGTGACCACACAATAGCAAAACATTCACGTTCTATTGTTGCCCACCTTGTCTCAGGATCCTTTAACTTCCTGCTGATGAAACAAATGGGGTGTTCCCTACTTTACTCATCCAGTTGACTAACGACTGCACCTATACCTACATTAGAAGCATCAGTTTGTATAATGAAGGGTTGGTTATAGTCAGGAGTTCCTAGGACTGGCACTTGACAAAGGGCTTTCTTAAGTCCTTCAAAGGCTTGATAGCACTCCTCATTCCACCTGACCTTTTTAGGAAATTTGGGAGAGATGACATTCAAGGGAGAAGCTATGGTCCCATAGTTCTCAATGAAGTTCCTGTAATACCCAGTGAGACCTAGGAAGGCTCTCACTTGGGTTTGAGTAGTAGGGGTGGCCCAATTATGTACAGCTTGTACTTTGCTAGGCAATGGCCTTATTTCACCTCCTCCTACCTCATGTCCAAGGTAGACCACTGTACTCTGACCAATTTGACATTTACTTGCCTTTATGGTCCAGAGCCTGCAATACATATCCTAGGTGTTCAATATGTTCTTTCCATGAAGGGCTGAACACTGCAATGTCATCCCAAGTATGCCATGCAGAAGTCCTCCATCCCATTCAGAACTTGATTGACCATCCTCTGAAATGTAGCAGGTGCATTCTTTAATCCAAAAGGTGTTACCTTGAATTGGTAGAGGCCAGCTGGGGTGGAAAATGCAGTTTTCTCCTTGGCATGGTCTGTCAGGGCTATTTGCCAATAGCCTGACGTTAGGTCAAATGTGCTGAAGTACTTGGCTGAACCAAGTTTGTCTACCAGCTCATCTGTCCTAGGCAAAGGATGGGCATCAGTCTTAGTGACTGCATTCAGAGCTCTATAGTCCACGCAGAATCTCAACTCTTTGCATCCTGCCTTTGGTACAAGCACAACGGGGCTAGACCATGGGCTAGTAGAGGGCTCTATAACCCCGAGATCAAGCACCAAGATCTTGTTGACCTCATTCCTTATATGGGTTTTTACATTGTCTGATATTCTGTACCCCCTGCTTTTGACAGGCAAACAGTCACCAGTGAGTATATCATGCTGGCCCCAAGGGGTCAAGCCTGGTGAGAGTGAGAACAGGGAGGCAAACTGATTTAACAGTAACTTGCACTCATCCTGTTGGTTAGATGTGAGACTGGAAGGGAGATTAACTCCTTCCACTTGCTCATCTAAAGGTAAGCATCTGAGGAGGTCAGGCAGAGGTTTACTCTCCTCCTCCTCCTGAGCTGAAGCTAAGAGCAATGCTCCTATGTCAGGTCTAGAGACATAAGCCTTTAAACGGTTGGTTTGAAAGACTCTAGGAGCCTCCTGAGGAGTGCCTAAGTGCACCAGATAGTTTACCTCTTCAAGTTTACCCACAACTTTGAAGGGTCCTATCCATTTGTCCTGCAAGGCCATCTGCCTTGTGGGGACCATAACAAGAACAAGCTGGTCTTGAGTAAACTCAACCATGTTAGCCTTCTGGTCATGCCAATGTTTGACCAGAGCGTGACCAGCCTTCAAGTTATCACTTACCTCTGCCATCATGTGTGAAATTCTTCTCCGGAGACCTATCACATAGTCAGTCAATCTGACTGGCTTGGGGGAAGGAGCACTCTCTAACCCCTCCTTAATCAGGGCCAATGGACCTCTGACTGGATGGTCATGGAGAAGTTTGAAGGTACTGTAACCTACTCCCTCATGAGGGACTTCTCTATATGCAAAGAGAAGGCATGGCAGTAGAAGGTCCCACTTTCTTTTAAGGGGTTCTTCTAAAGCACCTATCATGCTCTTCATAGTTCTGTTAAACCTCTCTACCATCCCATTGGTTTGGGGTGGTAGGCAGTAGAGAACGTGTAGGTGACTCCACAGGTTTTCCACATGGCTTGCATGTAGTGGGAGATAAAATGTGATCCCCTGTCAGATATCACCTCTTAGGAAGACCTACTCTGGTACAAATACCAAGTAGGGCCTTAGCCATGGCCCGAGCTTTGACAGTCCTCATAGGTATTACTTCAGGATACCTGGTAGCATGGTCTACCACAAGCAATATAAATCGGTTGCCTGAAGATGTTGGCGGGTCTAAGGGACCAACAATGTCGATTCCTACACTCTCAAAAGGGATTCCCAACACTGGGAGAGGCACCAAAGGTGCCACATTCTTGGCTCCACTCTTGCCAGATGTCTGACAAGTGTGACAGCTTCTACAGAATTTATCTACATCAGACCTCATCTTAGGCCAGTAGAAATAAAGAGAAATCCTTTCCTTGGTCTTCTTAAAACGTAGGTGACCAGCCAAAGGAATCTCGTGGGCTAACTGTAGAAACTGAGGTCTCACCTCCTGGGGCACTACATGTCTTCTGTAGTCTCCTGGGGTAGATTCAATAGGTTCACTGTAGAGGAGGCCATCCTCCCAGTCCAATGTGCTTCCCTGGCTCTTGCCCTTCCAGCTGGGAAGCTGCCTGTTGGTGAAGTCCTTCAAGAGTAGGACACTCTCTTTGACCTCTGCTGAAGTCTGCCCTACATGGGCCACCTTCTGCCAGTAAAGACTGCAGCTCAGGATGGTGTTTATGAGCCAGATCTCCAACAGGGGAAAGGTCTTCTTCCAACTCTGTGTCATCAGTAGCTGTCAGAATTCTTCCTCACAAACTTGACCCCGTAGTGTAGAGGAAGAATTCTTTCTATCAATATACCTCTCTGAATGTACAAAGGAATATCCAGAAAGATTGATTAATCGAAAGACTGGAATCCTTGGAGACCTTGTGGCTGTGAAGAAAGATACATTAATTAATAACGTGAATTCTATAGCAAAAAATTACCAACAAGATAACTACTACACTAACCTGTGAGGTTAGTGGCAAGACCCAGAACTATAAGAACTCTAGTCAGGAGTCATGGAAATTTCCTGTAACAGAAACCACTGCGTGAGAACAGAATAAACTGAGAGATCAATGATACAACCAATAGCCTAACCTCTATGTTAGATAAGCAGTATGAAAAGGTAAGAATAACCCTTGGATAGCCAAACGTGAGGGAAAAGTTCCTATCTAACCCGTATGGATTGGGGTGACCCACTTCCCTGAACAAAAAGGAAATAAGAATGAAGCACAAGTTACCGTACCACAATAGTTCCGCTAGATCTCTCCCACGGTGCAGCTGAGGCTGAGTCCGGGTCTAGGTCTTCAACCAATCCTACGGGTGGTTAGGATGGAAAACACAACACTCCCACTTAGCAGCAGAGGCTGGCAGGATCCCACGGTGCAGCTGAGGCTGAGAACTCCTAATCCCACGATGCAGCGGAGGCTGATGCTATTCCGCGGTGCAGCAGCGGTTGAACCACTCCAAACCCGCAAGGAAGCGAGGTTGAGAAAGTTATTGTCACAAAGAGTATGTGGGAGTCACAAAAGTGAGTGTACAGATAGGAACTCAAACACGGAAAATCCGAAATCCGTAAAGGCGTCAAAAACAAGGGGGTCAAGAACAGCAAGCCAAAGTCCAGTCCGAATCAAAAACACAAGCGGGCGGCGACAGAACCAGGGAGCAGACAAGTAGCGAGTCCAGGGACGAGTGCCGTAAGTCGAAAAAACCAGAAGTTCCAGGTACCAAGACAGACTAGGGAAATCCAAAAAGCAGGTCCAAAAAACGTAAGCAGAATCACAACAATGCACGGATCGAAGCGGTAAACCAAAAAGAGCTCAATCAGAAGCACTGAACTTAGGACAGGGCAGAGTTTAAGAAGAGGAAGTCATGTGACTAGTGTTTGCTTCCTGAACGCCGACTCCCTCCCCTTGACAACGGCTTCCACCGTTGCCAAGGTAACTTCCAAGCCCTTCTGCATGAATCAGGTCGGAAATGCAGGATTCTTTTGCTGCATTTCTGTCTTACATTAGGTTTAGCGAGACTCTTGGTGAATCGCGGATTTCTTGAAAGCCGTCTCGAGTCCCGTGGCGTGACAGTAGCTGACTCAACCTCTTCTGGTTGGATCTCACACTCAGCCTCAGCTGGTGGAGTAGTCACAGGTGTGACTTTGGACTGTCCTCTCAGGGATGTCCTGGTTTGATGCACAGGAGTGCTATCTTTCTTGTTTCCCGAGACCTTGGGTTTCCCCTTTGTCTCTTTCTTCCTGGGAATAGAAGTTGGCTTTTCCTGTGGAACTGGGTGTTATAGGTTCTTCTGTAACAACCCACTGAGAGTCATTTAAAGTGAGCTCTCTGGCCTTCCTAGTCTGCTCCTGCTTCCTTTTACTGGGAGGCCTGCGGGTGCTTGATACAACTCCAAGAGTTTTTAAGTCATTCCCCAACAGGACGCTTTCAGGCACCTCACTCTGTACACTCATTCGTATTCTTACAGTCATATTGTTGTATTGGATGTGTTCTGGTAGTATTGGAACCATCTGGAGAGGGCCTCCAGCAAGCTTAGTGGGACCCTTGGGTGCCTTAGCAACATCCTCAGGTTTGAAAAAGGTTTCATCCTCCACTGTGTTGCTGGCCCCAGTGTCTCTAATGGCAGGGGTCTCCTGACCATTTACAAGTACACTGTCCTTGTAGTATTCTTTTGTGTTATCTAGTATAGAGTTTTACACATCTACATTCTGCTGTTCCCACAGACCCAGGGACACTAAAGAAATACTATCAGAGGCTCCAATGGGGTCTTCAGCCAATAGTTGAAAGTTTCCACTTGCCATATGTACTTATCCCTCAGGGATGAAGGGTAAGGAGGCAGTGTGGACCCCTGAAGGTTTACCCTTGCATCTGGGATCCCCTTTCACATGGTCAGTTGACCCACAAGCATAACATTTTCCAAATGTTTTGACAAATGGGGGCTTCTGCTGACCTCCCTCTGGTTTGGCACCAGAGGTTTCACTAGACTGACCTGGTTTCCCATGTGGCTTACCCTTCTTATGTTTGTGGCCCTCTTTTGGATGGGAGGTTTTCTCTTTGTCATCTTTCTTGTGCTGCTTCCCCTCATCCTTTTTATGAGTGGCCCCAGAATCCTTGTGAGTATCCCTGCTGGCAACCCACAAGTCATCTGTTTTTGCTAGCTTTTTGGGATCAATCTGTTTAGAGTCAGCTAAGTGCTGTCTCAGCTTAGGAGAGCAGGCATCAAAAATAAATTCCAACGAAAACAGATTGCTCATTCCTTCAAAAGAGTTCACTCTATAACCCTTAACCCATTCATCTAAGTTTTTCAAACATTCACACACCCATGTAGCCCAAGGGGTACCATGAGTCTTTTTTAGGGTCCTAAACCTCTTAAGGTACTAGGAAGGAGTTTTCCCAAATTTAGCTATCAAAGCTAGTTTCACATTTTCATACACCAATCTTTCAAGTTCCCCCACCTCCATTACAGCATCAGTTGAAACCTGGGGGAGCCTAGACAAAAGCCACGGAATCAACTGAGTCCCTGTGAAACCCTGAATCCCATAGTTATATTCAAAAGCACCCAACCATCCAAAATTACAAGTTTCACATCATACATACTCACTGCTTCTTGAGGCATGCAAGGTCTCTTTGGACTGGAAGACCTAGAAGACTCTGGGATAGAAACATTTCCAAGAGACAATTTCTTCATTTCAAGAGCATGTTGCATTTCCATTTCCCTTAGATTGATGTCCTGATGTTTGTTTTCAGCTTGGAGTTGTAATCTTTTGAACTCTAACTCAAGTCTAATTTTTTCAAGAGAGACACATTCTGGACTCAGCACTGGACCTGGTAGGGTCCCTGTGGCTAAAGGGTGAGGCAAAAGGGCCTGTTGAGGTAAAGAGGAGCTCTCTTCCTGAGACTCCTCTGACTCTTCTGACTCTTCAACAATATTAGAGTTAGACTCTGAATTATCATCCTCGTTATCATTTTCCACATTTTCCCGGGATAATAGGTGTGACAGTCCTACTACCCAGACTTTGATTATTCAACAATCTTGCAATTAGTTCATGTGTCTTTCCTTTAACAGGGAGATTCCTGACTTTACACATTTCTTTCATTTGCTTTACTGTTAAAATGATCAGGGCTTTCTGTCTGAAGTTGTCCATATCTGGCATGTTACAATTGCTTTTCTAGTGGATGTTAGCCTTGTGAAGTTTTTTAGTTGAACAAAAGTAAAGCAAACTCTCAATGTAACAACTCTACAATATATCCTCAACGCCTGCCACCAGTGTTAGGCAAAGTTTGTTTGTTTGTTTATTTATTTATAGCGCGCGCCAGACCCGGAGGTATCCGGGCGCGTGTTCAAGAATACTTTAAGCTTACAGGTTACAGTTACACACAGTTACACATTCCAAGTAATTACAAGATACATTGATTGCAAGAGGATGACAGTATTCATGGTTATATACAGTTACACACAGTTACACATTCCAAGTTACATGATGCATTGACAGTAAAAGGATGGCAATATGCATGGTTATATGCACAGGTGTTTGTACACAGAGGTGTATACACAGTATACGTTGAGAGTTAAAAGAGCGTGTCCGTGTACGTTTAGTTGCAGGTTAACAGGTGGGTCAGGTGTGAGTAGTCCTAGTGTCGGTCAGTTATAGGTCATTTTCTTTGAACCATTTAATACAGTTGAGTCTGACGTGTGGGTAGGGTTGGTCAGGTCTTAAGGAGGATGGGAGGGAGTTCCACAACTTTGTATGCAGTACCCTCTGTGGCCACTACACACAACTCTGACTACAGGTATAGGAACCCAACCTTTGGTATACACTTGTACTACACAGTTTTGGTAGCGTGTTGAGCAGTCAGGCTTATCTCAAGAGGGGTCAATGTGAGCTGTAGTGGAGTTACACAGAGATTCACAGTTACAAGTATTCAAATAAACTCTTACACTCAAGGTTTCTTGCACAAACAATTATTCATTTATTTATCAGTCAGTTAGAATAAGCCTTCTTCAGAAGGGGGCAATATAATAGTAACACAAAAATACACTTCAATACTGTACACTCTTACAGGCCGATTCATGGAATAATTAGCGCGGCGCAAGTGGGCAAAAACGTGCGAATCGCAGTGGAATAGCGAAAATCGCAGTGCAAGTGCGAAAATCGCACGAAAAGCAGCGCACGTCGATTCATGGAAGTCGTGCGCGAGAAAACCAGCGGATGTGCAATAAAAAGTGCGCCGCGCACGTTGGCGCACAGGCCATCTAACAGCGTGCGCCAGGTCACAGCGAAAATCGCACAGGCCACAGCGAAATTCGCACATAGCGCGGCGCACGCAACAAAAGTAGGCGGAACACGGGCGTAACACTCGGAATGGGGAACAACTTGCAAAAACGTGGGCGTCACGGGGGAAGTACAGGGCACAAGTGCGCGGAACGCCCACACGCTCGCCTACAACACGTGTTCATGGAATAGAATAGGGCAAAAAAGCGCACGCTCAAACCAGCGCACAGGCACAAACGCGACCGCCACAAGAAAGCAGGCGGTAGCGTCTCTGCGGCTGTAAGAAATGTGCGCCAAAAGGTGCGCCAACAAATAGCACCCATATACTGCCATGATGAATGTCCTATACTGTGGCCCTCCAGGACAAATGACGTGCAAAGGGGTACCCACAAACACGGACACGCTGACAAAAAATACGTGTGCGTGTATACCGGGGTGCGCGGGAAGTCTCACATGCGATTTGGCCGGGTACGTGGATTTCAGGGGTGCGCGGGAAGGTCCACACGCGATTCCATCAGGGTAGGTGTATTCCAGGGGTGCGCGGGAAGTTCCACACGCGATTACAGCAGGGTACGTGTATTTCAGGGGTGCGCGGGAAGTTCCACACGCGAATAGGCTGGGCGCGTGTATTTCAGGGGTGCGCGTGAAGTTCCACACGCTAATAGCCTGGGCGCGTGTATTTCAGGGGTGCGCGGGAAGTCCCACACGCGATTACAGCAGGGTACGTGTATTTCAGGGGTGCGCGGGAATTTCCACACGCGAATAGCCTGGGCGCGTGTATTTCAGGGGTGCGCGGGAATTATCACACGCGATTTGGCTTGGTACGTGTATCACAGGGGTGCGTGGGAAGTTACACACGCGATTAGGCTGGGTGGGTCCTCACAGGTGTTCCCTGTACACCCTCGATGGCCCCTGCAGGCAGCTCACAAAACAGGGGACTACCCTGCACACCTGCTCATGTCTCCCACCACCCCCACCCCCCCAGTCACCAGGGGCACCCTCCACCAGGCCCCCACCCATGTCTCCCACCACCCCCACCCCCCCAGTCACCAGGGGCACCCTCCACCAGGCCCCCACCCATGTCTCCCACCACCCCCACCCCCCAGTCACCAGGGGCACCCTCCACCAGGCCCCCACCCATGTCCCCTATCACCCCCACCCCCCAGCAGTGCAGGGGCACCCTCCACAAGGCCCCCACTCATGTCTCCCACCACCCCCACCCCCCAGTCACCAGGGGCACCCTCCACCAGGCCCCCACTCATGTCTCCCACCACCCCCACCCCCCTGCCACCATGGGCACCCTCCACCAGGCACCCACTCATGCCTCCCACCACCCCCAACCCCCTGCCACCATGGGCACCCTCCACCAGGCCCCCACTCATGTCCCCTATCACCCCCACCCCCCCGCGACCAGGGGCACCCTCCACCAGGCCCCCACACATGTCCCCTATCACCCCCACCCCCCAGCATCCAGGGGCACCCTCCACCAGGCCCCCACTCATGTCTCCCACCACCCCTACCCCCCAGCAGTGCAGGGGCACCCTCCACCAGGCCCCCACTCATGTCTCCCACCACCCCCACCCCCCAGCATCCAGGGGCACCCTCCACCAGGCCCCCACCCATGTCTCCCACCACCCCCACCCCCCCAGTCACCAGGGGCACCCTCCACCAGGCCCCCACCCATGTCCCCTATCACCCCCACCCCCCAGCAGTGCAGGGGCACCCTCCACCAGGCCCCCACTCATGTCTCCCACCACCCCCACCCCCCCAGTCACCAGGGGCACCCTCCACCAGGCCCCCACTCATGTCTCCCACCACCCCCACCCCCCTGCCACCATGGGCACCCTCCACCAGGCCCCCACTCATGCCTCCCACCACCCCCACCCCCCTGCCACCATGGGCACCCTCCACCAGGCCCCCACTCATGTCTCCCACCACCCCCACCACCCAGCATGCAGGGGCACCCTCCACCAGGCCCCCACCCATGTCTCCCACCACCCCCACCCCCCAGTCACCAGGGGCACCCTCCACCAGGCCCCCACCCATGTCTCCCACCACCCCCACCCCCCTGCCACCATGGGCACCCTCCACCAGGCCCCCACTCATGCCTCCCACCACCCCCACCCCCCCAGTCACCAGGGGCAGCCTCCACCAGGCCCCCACTCATGTCCCCTATCACCCCCACCCCCCTGCGACCAGGGGCACCCTCCACCAGGCCCCCACTCATGTCCCCTATCACCCCCACCCCCCCGCCACCAGGGGCACCCTCCACCAGGCCCCCACTCATGTCTCCCACCACCCCCACCCCCCGCCACCAGGGGCACCCTCCACCAGGCCCCCACTCATGTCTCCCACCACCCCCAGTCACCAGGGGCACCCTCCACCAGGCCCCCACTCATGTCTCCCACCACCCCCACCCCCCAGCATCCAGGGGCACCCTCCACCAGGCCCCAACTCATGTCTCCCACCACCCGCACCCCCCCAGTCACCAGGGGCACCCTCCACCAGGCCCCCACTCATGTCTCCCACCACCCCCACCCCCCTGCCACCATGGGCACCCTCCACCAGGCCCCCACTCATGCCTCCCACCACCCCCACCCCCCAGCATCCAGGGGCACCCTCCACTAGGCCCCCACTCATGTCTCCCACCACCCCCACCCCCCTGCCACCATGGGCACCCTCCATCAGGCCCCCACTCATGTCTCCCACCACCCCCACCCCCCAGCAGTGCAGGGGCACCCTCCACCAGGCCCCCAACCATGTCTCCCACCACCCCCACCCCCCTGCCACCATGGGCACCCTCCACCAGGCCCCCACTCATGCCTCCCACCACCCCCACCCCCCCAGTCACCAAGGGCAGCCTCCACCAGGCCCCCACTCATGTCCCCTATCACCCCCACCACCCTGCGACCAGGGGCACCCTCCACCAGGCCCCCACTCATGCCTCCCACCACCCCCACCCCCCCCAGTCACCAGGGGCAGCCTCCACCAGGCCCCCACTCATGTCCCCTATCACCCCCACCCCCCTGCGACCAGGGGCACCCTCCAACGGGCCCCCACTCATGTCCCCTATCACCCCCACCCCCCGCCACCAGGGGCACCCTCCACCAGGCCCCCACTCATGTCTCCCACCACCCCCACCCCCCGCCACCAGGGGCACACTCCACCAGGCCCCCACTCATGTCTCCCACCACCCCCAGTCACCAGGGGCACCCTCCACCAGGCCCCCACTCATGTCTCCCACCACCCCCACCCCCCAGCATCCAGGGGCACCCTCCACCAGGCCCCCACTCATGTCTCCCACCACCCCCACCCCCCCAGTCACCAGGGGCACCCTCCACCAGGCCCCCACTCATGTCTCCCACCACCCCCACCCCCCTGCCACCATGGGCACCCTCCACCAGGCCCCCACTCATGCCTCCCACCACCCCCACCCCCCAGCATCCAGGGGCACCCTCCACCAGGCCCCCACTCATGTCTCCCACCACCCCCACCCCCCTGCCACCATGGGCACCCTCCACCAGGCCCCCACTCATGCCTCCCACCACCCCCACCCCCCAGCATCCAGGGGCACCCTCCACCAGGCCCCCACTCATGTCTCCCACCACCCCCACCCCCCTGCCACCATGGGCACCCTCCACCAGGCCCCCACTCATGTCCCCTATCACCCCCACCCCCCTGCGACCAGGGGCACCCTCCACCAGGCCCCCACTCATGTCCCCTATCACCCCCACCCCCCCGCGACCAGGGGCACCCTCCACCAGGCCCCCACTCATGTCTCCCACCACCCCCACCCCCCGCCACCAGGGGCACCCTCCACCAGGCCCCCACTCATGTCTCCCACCACCCCCAGTCACCAGGGGCACCCTCCACCAGGCCCCCACTCATGTCTCCCACCACCCCCACCCCCCAGCATCCAGGGGCACCCTCCACCAGGCCCCCACTCATGTCTCCCACCACCCCCACCCCCCCAGTCACCAGGGGCACCCTCCACCAGGCCCCCACTCATGTCTCCCACCACCCCCACCCCCCCAGTCACCAGGGGCAGCCTCCACCAGGCCCCCACTCATGTCTCCCACCACCCCCACCCCCCTGCCACCAGGGGCACCCTCCACCAGGCCCCCACTCATGTCTCCCACCACCCCCACCCCCCTGCCACCATGGGCACCCTCCACCAGGCCCCCACTCATGCCTCCCACCACCCCCACCCCCCCCAGTCACCAGGGGCAGCCTCCACCAGGCCCCCACTCATGTCCCCTATCACCCCCACCCCCCTGCGACCAGGGGCACCCTCCACCAGGCCCCCACTCATGTCTCCCACCACCCCCAGTCACCAGGGGCACCCTCCACCAGGCCCCCACTCATGTCTCCCACCACCCCCACCCCCCAGCATCCAGGGGCACCCTCCACCAGGCCCCCACTCATGTCTCCCACCACCCCCACCCCCCAGCAGTGCAGGGGCACCCTCCACCAGGCCCCCAACCATGTCTCCCACCACCCCCACCCCCCTGCCACCATGGGCACCCTCCACCAGGCCCCCACTCATGCCTCCCACCACCCCCACCCCCCCAGTCACCAAGGGCAGCCTCCACCAGGCCCCCACTCATGTCCCCTATCACCCCCACCACCCTGCGACCAGGGGCACCCTCCACCAGGCCCCCACTCATGCCTCCCACCACCCCCACCCCCCCCCAGTCACCAGGGGCAGCCTCCACCAGGCCCCCACTCATGTCCCCTATCACCCCCACCCCCCTGCGACCAGGGGCACCCTCCACCGGGCCCCCACTCATGTCCCCTATCACCCCCACCCCCCGCCACCAGGGGCACCCTCCACCAGGCCCCCACTCATGTCTCCCACCACCCCCACCCCCCGCCACCAGGGGCACACTCCACCAGGCCCCCACTCATGTCTCCCACCACCCCCAGTCACCAGGGGCACCCTCCACCAGGCCCCCACTCATGTCTCCCACCACCCCCACCCCCCAGCATCCAGGGGCACCCTCCACCAGGCCCCCACTCATGTCTCCCACCACCCCCACCCCCCCAGTCACCAGGGGCACCCTCCACCAGGCCCCCACTCATGTCTCCCACCACCCCCACCCCCCTGCCACCATGGGCACCCTCCACCAGGCCCCCACTCATGCCTCCCACCACCCCCACCCCCCAGCATCCAGGGGCACCCTCCACCAGGCCCCCACTCATGTCTCCCACCACCCCCACCCCCCTGCCACCATGGGCACCCTCCACCAGGCCCCCACTCATGCCTCCCACCACCCCCACCCCCCAGCATCCAGGGGCACCCTCCACCAGGCCCCCACTCATGTCTCCCACCACCCCCACCCCCCTGCCACCATGGGCACCCTCCACCAGGCCCCCACTCATGTCCCCTATCACCCCCACCCCCCTGCGACCAGGGGCACCCTCCACCAGGCCCCCACTCATGTCCCCTATCACCCCCACCCCCCCGCGACCAGGGGCACCCTCCACCAGGCCCCCACTCATGTCTCCCACCACCCCCACCCCCCGCCACCAGGGGCACCCTCCACCAGGCCCCCACTCATGTCTCCCACCACCCCCAGTCACCAGGGGCACCCTCCACCAGGCCCCCACTCATGTCTCCCACCACCCCCACCCCCCAGCATCCAGGGGCACCCTCCACCAGGCCCCCACTCATGTCTCCCACCACCCCCACCCCCCCAGTCACCAGGGGCACCCTCCACCAGGCCCCCACTCATGTCTCCCACCACCCCCACCCCCCCAGTCACCAGGGGCAGCCTCCACCAGGCCCCCACTCATGTCTCCCACCACCCCCACCCCCCTGCCACCAGGGGCACCCTCCACCAGGCCCCCACTCATGTCTCCCACCACCCCCCACCCCCCTGCCACCATGGGCACCCTCCACCAGGCCCCCACTCATGCCTCCCACCACCCCCACCCCCCCAGTCACCAGGGGCAGCCTCCACCAGGCCCCCACTCATGTCCCCTATCACCCCCACCCCCCTGCGACCAGGGGCACCCTCCACCAGGCCCCCACTCATGTCCCCTATCACCCCCACCCCCCGCCACCAGGGGCACCCTCCACCAGGCCCCCACTCATGTCTCCCACCACCCCCACCCCCCCGCCACCAGGGGCACCCTCCACCAGGCCCCCACTCATGTCTCCCACCACCCCCAGTCACCAGGGGCACCCTCCACCAGGCCCCCACTCATGTCTCCCACCACCCCCACCCCCCAGCATCCAGGGGCACCCTCCACCAGGCCCCCACTCATGTCTCCCACCACCCCCACCCCCCCAGTCACCAGGGGCACCCTCCACCAGGCCCCCACTCATGTCTCCCACCACCCCCACCCCCCTGCCACCATGGGCACCCTCCACCAGGCCCCCACTCATGCCTCCCACCACCCCCACCCCCCAGCATCCAGGGGCACCCTCCACCAGGCCCCCACTCATGTCTCCCACCACCCCCACCCCCCTGCCACCATGGGCACCCTCCACCAGGCCCCCACTCATGCCTCCCACCACCCCCACCCCCCAGCATCCAGGGGCACCCTCCACCAGGCCCCCACTCATGTCTCCCACCACCCCCACCCCCTGCCACCATGGGCACCCTCCACCAGGCCCCCACTCATGTCCCCTATCACCCCCACCCCCCTGCGACCAGGGGCACCCTTCACCAGGCCCCCACTCATGTCCCCTATCACCCCCACCCCCCCGCCACCAGGGGCACCCTCCACCAGGCCCCCACTCATGCCTCCCACCACCCCCACCCCCCAGCATCCAGGGGCACCCTCCACCAGGCCCCCACACATGTCCCCCTGCCCCCAGGTCCTGACGATACTCAATCATGGCAGTAATGGGCAGCATACCCAGCACAAACACCCAGGCAAGGATTGCATCCACCCACATAGTGAATGCAATTACATTATACAACCCCAATGGCAAGTATGTAAATGAACACATGTCCGTCACACACACATACACAATGGGTGCAAGTGAATGTCAAAACCCATATCATGACATGTATGAAACCAATGAGAAAATACCACAAGTGAAAGTAAAAAAAAATTGTATTAAAGATGTGAAATAAGTAAACAAATCAAACACACAACAATGGGGATAACAAAATAAAAGGTCCATGTCCGAGAACAAATGTAAAAAAATAAAAAAAATTAGGAATCCAAAAACAAATGTAGTCCAAAGCAAAATCATGTGGAAGGAAAATAATGAAAAACCATTTCCTCATGGTGAACACAATAATTAATAAAGAAATGTCCATTCAAAAAGCAAACTATATACACGAAAATTCAAGGGTCCATGAGCCCAACACCATAAATGAAACCTACTACTACCTAATGAAAAAATATATACAAAAAAGTGGCCATTGTCCGAGCGGTCCAAAAAAATAAAAATGAATAAAGGAAACCTAACACTAACTAACTAAATAACTATATACAAAGGCAGCGGGCAAGTCCTGCGGCTCACTCAGTGATGTTGCTGGCCAGGGCATCATCGAACTCCATGTCGATGTCCTGGAGGCGGGACTCTGTCCTGGCCCCGAGGTCTCGCAGGTATAACCCCATGTCCAGCTCAAACTCCCTGCGAGCTTCCTCGAGGCACTCAGCCCGCCTCAACGCCCGACGCATGGAGAACTCCGCCCTGACCATGGTGAGCCGCTCCTCTTCCGCCCGCTGCCGCTCCGCACCTATCCGCTGGACCAACTGCTCCCACACGGAAGACACCACCATCCCAGGGTTGCCCTGCCCTCCGGCCGATGCCTGCCCCTCTGATCTTGATGGCCCCGAGCCATGATGCCTCCCACGTCGAGCCCGCTGCTGCCTCCGACGCCACTGCCTCTGCCAGCACGACGGCATCCAGGCTGATGGAAACAACTGACGCCGTCGTGCACGTGCCCTGCCCGATGATGCTGTCACATCTTCCATCTGCTGGGGTCCAGTTGCTGTGTTGTCCACCCCTGCTGGACCTCCGACTCCCGACTGTGGCAGGGATGGGATCCCCACCGAGCTGGCTGCATTGGTCAGGGTAGGTCCACAGGGGGCCCTGGTGGCATCTGGGCTGGAAGACGGCAAGGAGAACGACTGGTGAATAGCCTGCACGGAGGAGGAGAGGGCCGCCAGATTGGCCAACACATGCAGGAAACCCCCGAACATGGCCGATCCCAATTGGGCCACGTCGGCACGGTGCACTTCGTGATGACGTGCGTGCTCCTCCCGGGAAGCACGCACGGCATCACGAATCACAGCCGTGCGCATCGCGACCCCAATCAGGACCTTCTCCACACGGCCAGGGGTCCCCTCGTCCGCAGGTGGAGGGGAGTCAGGTGACATGGACATCCCCTCTACCTGCGGACGGGCCTGGGACGGGGCATCCCTGCTGGTGCATGGTGGTGCACTCACAGGGTCAGGGACAGCAACATGCACAGGCCCCTCCACGGTGACCTGTGCTGCCTCCTGCCCCTGGCCCTGGACTGCACCACTTGCACCAGCAGGGATGCCCCCACCAGGCCCCATGTGCGCCCCAGTGGCAGCCTCCTCCTCCTCTGTGCAAACCACCAACCTGGATGGCTCCTCACCGTCTCCCACCGTAGCAGGCCCCTGTGGGGGCTCACCCACCCCTTTCGCTGCAGCCGTGGGGGCATCCCCGCCGCCTTGCTCCACAGCGCCATCTCCGCCCTCTTCTTCACTAGCCGCTGCGTAGAGGGAGACAAAGAACACAAGCATCAGGGTACTATACATTGGTCCCCTAGACAGGAAGCAATAGCAGATGAGCACCACTGTCAAAGTACACTTCCATCATGTCCCTCCACAACACATGGGTCAGTCCAGGCAAAACACACACAGTCACAGGCATGGTGCATGCCATGGACATTTCCATGCATGTCCAATGGACACTTGAAACATACAATGATATGTAACTCACATGCATCATGGATCATGCCTATCACATGCACACACTTCACCTCAGTCACATCCATCTGGCCCCATACACCCCAAACACAGCGGATACAAGGGTAATTTGGCTGCTTCACTGAATCTGTGCATTGTCACACACATGTGTCATGCATCCATGGCATGCACAAGTCACAGACACGCAGGTCAGGCACACAGACATGGCTAACATATATGTACCTGGCATCAGCACCCATCCCTCATCCCCACCCATGTCCAGGTACAGAGACTGGCATGCTCTCATGTTCATAATCTGCATAGGGCTCCCCATGTGGCATTCAAACACATGCTACAACCATGTGGCTCACACATCACTGGTCGCACATGCATTACCATGATGTCCCTGCACACATACATTCATACATGGCCTATGGCACACATACAGGCAAGTATCATAGAACCAGTACACCGTAACATGCCCTGTCTCACACAGTAATGCTCGGACACTTACCGCTCAACTCCAGACGGGTCTCCCTCTCAAGGATCTGGGCGTGGAGCGCTGGGCGTACGCGTTCCAGGACCCTCAACTGGATGGAACTCATGCGGCCCCGGCCCCCCTCCACGAGGCGCCGGGCCTTCACAAGGGTCCTGGACCTCAAGTCCTCCCAGCGCTTCTTGATCTTCTGGACGTTGCGGGTTGCCACCCCCTCCGCGTTGATGGCAACCACACAGTCGGCCCAGATCCTCTCCCGTCCTTCCTTGCTGGCGCGGGACGATCCAAAGAGGGCATCATACTGCCCCAGGACATGCTCCACCAGGACACCAACTTCGGTGGCAGTGAAGCTGGTGCCCCTCTGCCCCTCTGGCCTGGGGTTGCCACTGGTGCCAGATGTGGAAGTGCCCGACATGGCAACCCCAGAGGCAGGTGTGGGTGGGCAACTGGGTCCTGGGGCTGGGCTGTGGAGCGATGTAATCCCAGTCGGGAGTCTTCAGTTCCAGCAGGGGTGGACACAGCAACTGGACCCCTGCAGATGGCTGATGTGCAGGCACCAAATGGCAGGGCACGGTGGCAGCAGGCAGGCAGGCAGGCAGGCAGCAGCAGATGGCACGTGGGAGGCTGCTCGGGGCACTGGGGGGCAGTAACTCGGCCTTCTGGGCAGGAGCGTGGTCTTCCGTGTGTTTTCGCGTGGCCAGCTTGATACAGAGTGATTTGGCACGTGAAAATCTTGCACGTCAGCGTGAAATCCGAGGAAAGGCCCTTAGCGCGTAAGCGCATCAGCACGCATACGCGATTCTATTGGACCAGAGTCCCTCAGCGCGTAAGCACGTCTGTGACGTGACCCGCACGGGTGTTCCCCACTCAGCACGTGATGACGGAGAACACGTGGAAATACTGCACGTCAGCGTGTAATTGGACAAAAGTGCGCGTACACGCGATTGGCCTATGTACGTGTATTTCATGGGTGCGCGGGCACTTACACACGCAAGTACGTCAGCGCACCTGTATCCCGTGGTGCGTGGGAATTTCCACACGCTATTGGACTGGGAACTGGATTCCAGGGGTGCGCGGGTCACACGCTCGCCTAGAACACACGCAAAGCATAAATTTGCGCACTTTAACAATAACAAGCTCAGACGCCAGGATGAACATACCGTTCCTAGCAGCAGTGGCAGTGGGCTACCAAAGGAGGAGGAGGAGGAGGATAGTCAGGGCCAGAATATTCACACCCAGAACCAGCCTTTTCGGGATGCCTGATGACCAGGTGTATGGGAGGTACAGGTTTCCACCACACATAATACTGGACCTGGTGAGTGAGTGCGAGGATGACCTCACATCACCCACCCTGTGCTCCCAAGGACTCAGCCCCCTGGAGAAGGTCCTCAATGTACTGCACTTCTTAGCCACTGGATCATTTCAGCGGACAAGTGCCATAGTGGGTGGGGTGTCACAGGCCACCCAGTCACGCTGCCTACACCAGGTCTTGAACATCATCACTGCACGCCCATCAGTCCGCAGGCACATATACCTGCCCAGAACACCTGCAGAAAGGCATGCTGCCGCCCAGGATTTTTACGGTGTGGCACGATTCCCCAAAGTGCTAGGTGCCATCGACTGCACCCATGTGGCACTACGTCCCCCCAGGGCATCTGAGCACATCTATAGGAACCGCAAGCACTGGCATTCCATCAACGTGCAGGTAGCATGTAATGCCAAGGGAATCATCTCCTCAGTATATGCCAACTATCCCGGGTCCACCCACGACAGCTTCATTTACCGAATGTCCACCCTAAGCCGGGACCTAGAAGCTGGGCGGCATGGCGATACATGGCTGCTTGGTGAGTATGTATGCCACTGCACATGCATGCATGTTGGATACTGAGCAAGGTCACAACCCCACCAATGATACCAACCACCACCTCCACAGGGGACAGTGCCTACCCTCTCAGCCCCCACATGATGACGCCAATTCGGAACCCCACCACGCCACCCGAGGTAAGATATAACACAGCCCACATTACGACCCGGGGCATAGTGGAGCGCACATTCGGAGTGCTAAAGTCATGCTTTCGCTCCCTTGACCGTTCTGGCGGCCAGCTGTTATACGCTCCCCCAGTAGTGTGCAGGATCATAGTGGCAGCATGTGTCCTGCACAACGTTGCAACACGCCGGGGCCTGGCCGTGGACATGGTGGTGGCCCCACATCCCCAACCACATGCACAGCTGCTGCGCATGGGAGGGGAAAGGGCACGGGGGGAGGCAGCCCGTACACAGCCAGTGGCTAATTACTTCACATAGAAATCACACCCCTGTGGAGTGCACACTGCCCTGGCACATTCCATCTGACAATCAATGATGACTCAACCTGACACTAATCCTGAATGTCTGGAGAATGAACCGTGAATACCATATCAGCCTGAGATTGTTCACCTGGAAGTGTCACAATGTGTGCATCCCTACCCACACAGACACCACCAATGCAGTTTTGTGGAGTTACACATTCAAGCAGCTAAAAAGAATACCCACTTGCAAAATGCAACAAGAGGACAGTGCCATGTCAGCCAACCCAACCCCAGCACCGCCACACGACACACCGTGCCATGTCATGCAATTTGCAGGTAAACAAAGTAATCCCCACAACATGACACTAGTGTCACTATGTACAGTGTCCCTATTAGAAACCTGCAACACCTGAGATGCTCACAGCGATGCCGGACCAACAACATACTCGAGCACGTACTACCATTAACATGACATCACAAATGTTACATATTAGTAGTCTCACCACCTGGAAATGCCTGCACTCCCACCACTACCAACTGTGCAGTGTTGGCGCCATGTAGAGTTGTAGGTGCACTGCTGCCAACATGGACCCCATCTCCAGACTAGAGGTCCTTGTGTAGACATGAGGAAGGGACCTGCAAATTGGGAGGTAGACACAGAAGATGAGTTACACATCAATGCAACATGCAGTGTACAACACAACAGCAATATGCACTAGGAATGTATACACAGTATTGACTACAGACTGCCCACACAGCTCATGGGAGTCCAACGTCACTGTGTAATTCACTGTCACTTGGGCACACCCTTTGCAAGCCCATGGAAACGGGAAGCAGGAGGGGTGTGTGTGACTCAAACCCAAGCATCTGAACCAAATACATTACAAGCCTGCATGTGCCCAGCCACAATGCAGCGTATGCCCACAGGAACCACGGAAGCCAACAAATCGTCCCCAAAAAATAGGGAATAAAATAAATGAAAATAAAAATAAGAAACAATCAAAAATGGCCATTGATGGGCCCGGGGGGGTTGGGGAGGCCACCCAGGAGGTCCGAGGACAGGATGCACACCAGAACCCACCTGCGTGGATCCTGGGAAAATAAAACACCTCCATGGGCTCATGGCCCACACGGCTACCCTATTGTGGGAGTATCACTGCTGTCGCTATTATCACCCTGTGCAGCTGCATCCGGAGGTGGTTGCACTATGGGAGGCAGCCCACGCAAGGCCCTAGTCTGCTCCTCCATGGCTGCAAGCATGCGGGTGTGGTAGGTCTGGTTCTGGAGGATGAGTGTGCGGAGGTCCCCATGCAACAACTCACGGGATGCCCGGACCTCCGCCCTCGTTGCCTGCATCTCAGCTGAGAGCGTACGGGTGAGACGTTCCAGCTGCTGTTCTGTCCTTTGGTGTGTTGAAGCCTCAAGCTCAACAAGAGTCGTCCTGAGGTGAAGGAGCTCCTGCCTCAGGGCTTCCCTGTGGCCCTGGGACTCAATGGAGATGGCCTCCTGCAGAGTCGCCAGTGCCGCCCGCCTGTCCCTGTTGGACCCCAACATGTCCTCCCTGTGTGACTGGCAGATGGAGTCGGTTGCCTGCTCTAGTCGCTCCATCAGCCTTTCTGGGGGGACAATGGAAGTGGCCACCCTATCCATGGCCTGAGCCATCATCTCGGATGATGCAGCCTGTTGGGTTGCCATACCGTAAATGGATTGCTCCCATGCGGTATTGCCAGGTGGCGTACGGCCACCACGTCGGCGGGCACCACACCTGTCTGGGGCCAGGCGAACTGTGCCTTGCTGTGCCGGCACTGCCTGAGGCTGCAGGACTGCATTCCCCCTCTGATCTGCTGGCCCAGGAACAGGATCAGATGTCGCGGAGTGTGACCCTGCATCCGTAACCACCAAAGGCGTAGCTGCCAACACTGACATCCCCATGGAGGGTTCTGACCCTGGTGCAGGTGGGTGAGACAGAACAGAATCCCTCCCTGGAACACTCACCTGCGACGGCACGTAGGTCTCATCCGAATCAACACCTGAGTACAGCTCGGGGGAGGTGCAGCCAGAGACACCCCTTGAGAGCACGACCTGCAGCACTTGTGGGTTCTCCCCCACCACCACACCACGTCCCTCACTGGTGGTTGGTCGGCCCTCGGACCCCTCCTGGGTCTGCACCATCTCCACAACCCCAGCAGTATCAGGTGCGTCTTCCCCTGCAAAGACATGAAAACAAAGAAATGGAAACAGGCATTAGCACCATGGCACACAATGAGGGCTGAGAAGCAAGAGAACCAGTACTTGATTGACACATGTCCCACATGACTAAAACCCTCCCATGCATACACCCTCACTGCGTATGAAGTGCAGGCAAATGGCACACACTGATGACACCAAGATGGAAGATGAACACATTTTCTGCATGCTGCCTGGCAGTGGCATCACACATTGGCCTGTGATTGCCAGGTGAAACACACATTCCATCACACAGATGGCATGTACCATTGCTATTGAGTGAAGATGGAGAGGAGGGCAGCACCTATTCATTCAGTCCAGTTCCCGCATGTAATTGCTTTTCTAATTCTAACAGGTCAGATTTTTCACCTGGAGCTGGCAGTCTGAAATGGTCCAATTGCACAGGGACATGTGTGTACAAATGATATCCAGGTAACAAAGTCACTCCACTTTACCATAGCCATGTCAGACATGTGACTAGTGGACAGCGACATGGCTAGTAAAAGTGGGGGAATGCAAACAATCTGACTGAATGAACAGTGAAAAATAAGCAACAATGTTGTGGCAAGGTGACACTTCAAGGGCAACTGGCGTGCAGTTGGGCTAGATGTCTACTGTTGGCAGAAGGGATACTGCTATGGCCAAATGCAGCTGCGCAGGAAGTATTGCATGAAGCACATGGCTGACCCATACGACTCAGGCGCACACACTCTCACCTGGCACACAAACAGAAGCCCTCACACACACACCACATGGATGACACACACATGCATGTGCACTCACCGGACAATGCCTCGTAATCAGTCAGATCTCCCACGCCTTGGATCTGTTCCTCCGTAACGTAGGTCCCAGCGACTGACTCATGTGGAGTGAGTTCCATGTCTACTACTGGAGACCCACCTCCAGTCACTAGAGTTGCAGCATGACTTGAGGCCAGCTTACTCTTTGCCCTGCGCTTTAGGTCATTCCAGCGCTTATAGCAATCATTGGCTGTGCGCCTCACGATTCCAAGGGCACTTACGATGTCCGCAACGGTCTCCCAGTGTGCCTGGCGTTGTGCAGGTGTGGTCTTGGATCCTGCAACAATGACCATCTCGTTGTCATGTCCGGACACATACTCGACAAGTGCATTCAGTTCGTCATCCGTGAAGCTGGGCTTCCTGGACGGGCCGGACTGTGTAGCCGTGTCTGGGGCAAACCACCTGTGCCGGACGAGCACTCTTCCTCTTCCGCTTGGAAGGTGGTGGTGATCCTGAGTGTCCTGCGCCGCTCTGGACACTAGGGGCAGGAGCCCTGGTGGACTCTGTATCAGGAGTGTGGGATTGCACACTCAGCATGGGAGTTGGTGCAGGCATTGGCTCTAGTGTGATGGTGTCAGGGGGAATGTCAGCAGCATGGACTAGGACCGACACTGTCCTGGCTGGGTGTGTGAGGGCTGGGGTGGATGGAGCCGCAGCTGCCCCTGCAGCCTCTCCGCCCTGCCTCCTTGGTGCAGCAGATGACCTTGCTGCCCCAGATCCACGTGGCATGATGGCATCAACGTGCACCAGCGCACGTGTCGTAGCCCTGCTGACCTGGAAGTCAGCCATGGAGTCAGCGAGGTCTGGTGCCACAATGGGCTGGTCCAACAAGGGCTGAGCATGGATGGTGTCAGCCACATCAGCCTCAACGGGAGGGGGGGAGGGGGGGATTATGGGTGCCCGTGACTGGTCCTCCACACATGGGGGGACAGGCTCACCCTGCAAGTTACGACCACGTCCCCTACCGGATCCACCACGGCCACCACTTGTGGCTCTTCCACCTTTGCCACCCTTACGGAATCCTCGCCTCCCAGCCATGGCACTGATGTTAATGTGCGTATGGGGGTGGATGTAGACTATTGTCCTGGGCAATTGGGGGTCAAAGGGGTTGGGTACCAGATGGTAACTGTACCCTAGTGCTCTAGCAAGGCTGAATGTAACCCCTGGGGAAAGATGACGGGTCACGCAACGCACAGGAGGCCCAAAAAAGGGAGATGACGTGCACGCAACCCCTCCTAGACCACGTGTGCAGAAAGAAAAACCTGCACTACGCTGTGGCACCCAGTAACACAAGAATGAACCTATGCGTGTCACACGCAGCCTAGAATGACCTCTGAAGGGGTAGGCTACACACGGGGCAAGCACAGATGTTAGATACGTGCGTGACTCACCGTCTGCCAGGTAAAAGAGCGTGAAAAATGAGCGCGTTTGGTTGGCAACACCCCCGCCAAAAGAAGATATGTACGCTGTCTGAGGAGACAGGACAACAGTAGAAGGGAACACTGTTTGAGGGAACAGGCCCAGATAAACCAGTACAAGAGAAAAAATAGTAAAAGCTGTCAGAGGTAACAGGGAGTACGAACTTGAAACGCCGTGAAGTAAATCGCGTGTGAAACGACAAGAAGTACAGAATTCACCCACTCGCCCTCCACGAAAAGCAGTACAAGGAATTGGTGTTCTACACGTACCTTATATGCAGGCCCACACGTACAGCGTCACTTACGCGGCGTGTACGTGCTAGGCCCATTCCCACCAATTACACGCTTTGTCACTTCTGCGTGTAGGTCCATTTGCACCAATTACACGCTTTGTCACTTCTGCGTGTAGGTCCATTTGCACCAATTACACGCTTTGACACTTCTGCGTGTAGGTCCATTTGCACCAATTACACGCTTTGACACTTAGGCGTGTAGGGCTATTTCCACCAATAACACGCTTTGACACTCGGACGTGTCACGCAACTTTTTCCTACGCGTGCACATGACTTCATAGACGCGCATACGCGTTTACGCGCTAAGGGCCTTTCATCGATTTACACGCAGACGTGTGGGATTTTCACGTGCAGAATCACTCACTACGTATCAAGCTGTCCAGGCGTTCACACACGAAAGACCACGCTCCTGCCCAGGAGGCCAAATTACTGCCCCCCAGAGCCCTGAGCACGCTACCACCTGCCATCTGCTGCTGCCTGACTGCCTGCTGCCCACGTGCCCTGCCATTTGCTGCCTGCACATCAGCCAGGGGTGCTGTTGCTGTGACCACCCCTGCTGGAACCAAAGGCTCCCGACTGCTTTTCCGTCGCCCCACAGCCCAGCCCCAGGACCCAGTTGCCCACCCACTCCTGCCTCTGGGGTTGCCATGTCGGGCACTACAACATCTGGCACCAGTGGCAACCCCCGGCCAAGGAGGCAGAGGGGCACCAGCTTCAGTGCCAGGGAAGTTGGTGTCCTGGTGGAGGCTGCCCCTGGATGGTGGGGGGTGGGGGTGGTGGGAGACATGGGTGGGGGCCTGGTGGAGGCTGCCCCTGGATGGTGGGGGGTGGGGGTGGTGGGAGACATGAGTGGGGGCCTGGTGGAGGGTGCCCCTGGTGGCTGGGGGTTGGGGGTGGTGGGAGACATGGGTGGGGGCCTGGTGGAGGCTGCCCCTGCACTGCTGGGGGGTGGGGGTGGTGGGAGACATGGGTGGGGGCCTGGTGGAGGGTGCCCCTGGTGGCGGGGGGTGGGGGTGATAGGGGACATGAGTGGGGGCCTGGTGGAGGGTGCCCCTGCTCTGCTGGGGGGTGGGGGTGGTGGGAGACATGGGTGGGGGCCTGGTGGAGGCTGCCCCTGGTGACTGGGGGGGTGGGGGTGGTGGGAGACATGAGTGGGGGCCTGGTGGAGGGTGCCCCTGGTGGCGGGGGGGGTGGGGGTGATAGGGGACATGAGTGGGGGCCAGGTGGAGGGTGCCCCTGGTGGCTGGGGGTTGGGGGTGGTGGGAGACATGGGTGGGGGCCTGGGGGAGGCTGCCCCTGCACTGCTGGGGGGTGGGGGTGGTGGGAGACATGGGTGGGGGCCTGGTGGAGGGTGCCCCTGGATGGTGGGGGGTGGGGGTGGTGGGAGACATGAGTGGGGGCCTGGTGGAGGGTGCCCCTGGTGGCTGGGGGTTGGGGGTGGTGGGAGACATGGGTGGGGGCCTGGTGGAGGGTGCCCATGGTGGCGGGGGTGGGGATGGTGGGAGACATGAGTGGGGGCCTGGTGGAGGGTGCCCCTGCACTGCTGGGGGGTGGGGGTGATAGGGGTCATGGGTGGGGGCCTGGTGGAGGGTGCCCCTGGATGGTGGGGGGTGGGGGTGGTGGGAGACATGGGTGGGGGCCTGGTGGAGGCTGCCCCTGGATGGTGGGGGGTGGGGGTGGTGGGAGACATGAGTGGGGGCCTGGTGGAGGGTGCCCCTGGTGGCGGGGGGGTGGGGGTGGTGGGAGACATGAGTGGGGGCCTGGTGGAGGGTGCCCCTGGTGGCTGGGGGTTGGGGGTGGTGGGAGACATGGGTGGGGGCCTGGTGGAGGCTGCCCCTGCACTGCTGAGGGGTGGGGGTGGTGGGAGACATGGGTGGGGGCCTGGTGGAGGGTGCCCCTGGTGGCGGGGGGGGGGTGGGGGTGATAGGGGACATGAGTGGGGGCCTGGTGGAGGGTGCCCCTGCACTGCTGGGGGGTGGGGGTGGTGGGAGACATGAGTGGGGGCCTGGTGGAGGGTGCCCCTGGTGGCGGGGGGGTGGGGGTGATAGGGGACATGAGTGGGGGCCTGGTGGAGGGTGCCCCTGCACTGCTGGGGGGTGGGGGTGGTGGGAGACATGAGTGGGGGCCTGGTGGAGGGTGCCCCTGGTGGCGGGGGGTGGGGGTGGTGGGAGACATGAGTGGGGGCCTGGTGGAGGGTGCCCCTGGTGGCGGGGGGGTGGGGGTGGTGGGAGACATGAGTGGGGGCCTGGTGGAGGGTGCCCCTGGTGGCGGGGGGGTGGGGGTGATAGGGGACATGAGTGGGGGCCTGGTGGAGGGTGCCCCTGCACTGCTGGGGGGTGGGGGTGGTGGGAGACATGAGTGGGGGCCTGGTGGAGGGTGCCCCTGGTGGCGGGGGGGTGGGGGTGATAGGGGACATGAGTGGGGGCCTGGTGGAGGGTGCCCCTGCACTGCTGGGGGGTGGGGGTGGTGGGAGACATGAGTGGGGGCCTGGTGGAGGGTGCCCCTGGTGGCGGGGGGTGGGGTGGTGGGAGACATGAGTGGGGGCCTGGTGGAGGGTGCCCCTGGTGGCGGGGGGGTGGGGGTGGTGGGAGACATGAGTGGGGGCCTGGTGGAGGGTGCCCCTGGTGGCTGGGGGTTGGGGGTGGTGGGAGACATGGGAGGGGGCCTGGTGGAGGGTGCCCCTGGTGGCGGGGGGTGGGGGTGGTTGGAGACATGAGTGGGGGCCTGGTGGAGGCTGCCCCTGCACTGCTGGGGGGTGGGGGTGGTGGGAGACATGGGTGGGGGCCTGGTGGAGGGTGCCCCTGGATGGTGGGGGGTGGGGGTGGTGGGAGACATGAGTGGGGGCTTGGTGGAGGGTGCCCCTGCACTGCTGGGGGGTGGGGGTGATAGGGGACATGGGTGGGGGCCTGGTGGAGGGTGCCCCTGGATGGTGGGGGGTGGGGGTGGTGGGAGACATGGGTGGGGGCCTGGTGGAGGCTGCCCCTCGATGGTGGGGGGTGGAGGTGGTGGGAGACATGAGTGGGGGCCTGGTGGAGGGTGCCCCTGGTGGCGGGGGGGTGGGGGTGGTGGGAGACATGAGTGGGGGCCTGGTGGAGGGTGCCCCTGGTGGCGGGGGGGTGGGGGTGATAGGGGACATGAGTGGGGGCCTGGTGGAGGGTGCCCCTGCACTGCTGGGGGGTGGGGGTGGTGGGAGACATGGGTGGGGGCCTGGTGGAGGCTGCCCCTGGTGACTGGGGGGTGGGGGTGGTGGGAGACATGAGTGGGGGCCTGGTGGAGGGTGCCCCTGGTGGCGGGGGGGTGGGGGTGAAAGGGGACATGAGTGGGGGCCTGGTGGAGGGTGCCCCTGCACTGCTGTGGGGTGGGGGTGGTGGGAGACATGAGTGGGGGCCTGGTGGAGGGTTCCCCTGGTGGCGGGGGGTGGGGGTGGTGGGAGACATGAGTGGGGGCCTGGTGGAGGGTGCCCCTGGTGGCGGCGGGGTGGGGGTGGTGGGAGACATGAGTGGGGGCCTGGTGGAGGGTGCCCCTGGTGGCTGGGGCTTGGGGGTGGTGGGAGACATGGGTGGGGGCCTGGTGGAGGGTGCCCCTGGTGGCGGGGGGTGGCGGTGGTGGGAGACATGAGTGGGGGCCTGGTGGAGGCTGCCCCTGCACTGCTGGGGGGTGGGGGTGGTGGGAGACATGGGTGGGGGCCTGGTGGAGGGTGCCCCTGGATGGTGGGGGGTGGGGGTGGTGGGAGACATGAGTGGGGGCCTGGTGGAGGGTGCCCCTGCACTGCTGGGGGGTGGGGGTGATAGGGGACATGGGTGGGGGCCTGGTGGAGGGTGCCCCTGGATGGTGGGGGGTGGGGGTGGTGGGAGACATGGGTGGGGGCCTGGTGGAAGCTGCCCCTGGATGGTGGGGGGTGGGGGTGGTGGGAGACATGAGTGGGGGCCTGGTGGAGGGTGCCCCTGGTGGCGGGGGGGTGAGGTGGTGGGAGACATGAGTGGGGGCCTGGTGGAGGGTGCCCCTGGTGGCGGGGGGTGGGGGTGATAGGGGACATGAGTGGGGGCCTGGTGGAGGGTGCCCCTGCACTGCTGGGGGGTGGGGGTGGTGGGAGACATGGGTGGGGGCCTGGTGGAGGCTGCCCCTGGTGACTGGGGGGGTGGGGGTGGTGGGAGACATGAGTGGGGGCCTGGTGGAGGGTGCCCCTGGATGGTGGGGGGTGGGGGTGGTGGGAGACATGAGTGGGGGCCTGGTGGAGGGTGCCCCTGGTGACTGGGGGGGTGGGGGTGGTGGGAGACATGGGTGGGGGCCTGGTGGAGGGTGCCCCTGGATGGTGGGGGGTGGGGGTGGGGGTGGTGGGAGACATGAGTGGGGGCCTGGTGGAGGGTGCCCCTGGTGGCGGGGGGTGGGGGTGGTGGGAGACATGAGTGGGGGCCTGGTGGAGGGTGCCCCTGGTGGCGGGGGGGTGGGGGTGATAGGGGACATGAGTGGGGGCCTGGTGGAGGGTGCCCCTGCACTGCTGGGGGGTGGGGGTGGTGGGAGACATGGGTGGGGGCCTGGTGGAGGCTGCCCCTGGTGACTGGGGGGTGGGGGTGGTGGGAGACATGAGTGGGGGCCTGGAGGAGGGTGCCCCTGGTGGCGGGGGGGTGGGGGTGATAGGGGACATGAGTGGGGGCCTGGTGGAGGGTGCCCCTGCACTGCTGGGGGGTGGGGGTGGTGGGAGACATGAGTGGGGGCCTGGTGGAGGGTGCCCCTGGTGGCAGGGGGTGGGGGTGATAGGGGACATGAGTGGGGGCCTGGTGGAGGGTGCCCCTGCACTGCTGGGGGTGGGGGTGGTGGGAGATATGAGTGGGGGCCTGGTGGAGGGTGCCCCTGGTGGCGGGGGGTGGGGGTGGTGGGAGACATGAGTGGGGGCCTGGTGGAGGGTGCCCCTGGTGGCGGGGGGGTGGGGGTGGTGGGAGACATGAGTGGGGGCCTGGTGGAGGGTGCCCCTGGTGGCTGGGGGTTGGGGGTGGTGGGAGACATGGGTGGGGGCCTGGTGGAGGGTGCCCCTGGTGGCGGGGGGTGGGGGTGGTGGGAGACATGAGTGGGGGCCTGGTGGAGGGTGCCCCAACACTGCTGGGGGGTGGGGGTGGTGGGAGACATGGGTGGGGGCCTGGTGGAGGCTGCCCCTGGTGACTGGGGGGGTGGGGGTGGTGGGAGACATGAGTGGGGGCCTGGTGGAGGGTGCCCCTGGATGGTGGGGGGTGGGGGTGGTGGGAGACATGAGTGGGGGCCTGGTGGAGGGTGCCCCTGGTGACTGGGGGGGGGTGGGGGTGGTGGGAGACATGGGTGGGGGCCTGGTGGAGGGTGCCCCTGGATGGTGGGGGGTGGGGGTGGTGGGAGACATGAGTGGGGGCCTGGTGGAGGGTGCCCCTGGTGGCGGGGGGGTGGGGGTGGTGGGAGACATGAGTGGGGGCCTGGTGGAGGGTGCCCCTGGGTGCGGGGGGGTGGGGGTGATAGGGGACATGAGTGGGGGGCCTGGTGGAGGGTGCCCCTGCACTGCTGGGGGGTGGGGGTGGTGGGAGACATGGGTGGGGGCCTGGTGGAGGCTGCCCCTGGTGACTGGGGGGGTGGGGGTGGTGGGAGACATGAGTGGGGGCCTGGTGGAGGGTGCCCCTGGTGGCGGGGGGGTGGGGGTGATAGGGGACATGAGTGGGGGCCTGGTGGAGGGTGCCCCTGCACTGCTGGGGGGTGGGGGTGATGGGAGACATGAGTGGGGGCCTGGTGGAGGGTGCCCCTGGTGGCGGGGGGGTGGGGGTGATAGGGGACATGAGTGGGGGCCTGGTGGAGGGTGCCCCTGCACTGCTGGGGGGTGGGGGTGGTGGGAGACATGAGTGGGGGCCTGGTGGAGGGTGCCCCTGGTGGCGGGGGGTGGGGGTGGTGGGAGACATGAGTGGGGGCCTGGTGGAGGGTGCCCCTGGTGGCGGGGGGTTGGGGGTGGTGGGAGACATGAGTGGGGGCCTGGTGGAGGGTGCCCCTGGTGGCGGGGGGGTGGGGGTGATAGGGGACATGAGTGGGGGCCTGGTGGAGGGTGCCCGTGCACTGCTGGGGGGTGGGGGTGGTGGGAGACATGGGTGGGGGCCTGGTGGAGGCTGCCCCTGGTGACTGGGGGGGTGGGGGTGGTGGGAGACATGAGTGGGGGCCTGGTGGAGGGTGCCCCTGGATGGTGGGGGGTGGGGGTGGTGGGAGACATGAGTGGGGGCCTGGTGGAGGGTGCCCCTGGTGGCTGGGGGTTGGGGGTGGAGGGAGACATGAGTGGGGGCCTGGTGGAGGGTGCCCCTGGTGGCGGGGGGTGGGGGTGGTGGGAGACATGAGTGGGGGCCTGGTGGAGGGTGCCCCTGCACTGCTGGGGGGTGGGGGTGATAGGGGACATGGGTGGGGGCCTGGTGGAGGGTGCCCCTGGATGGTGGGGGTGGGGGTGGTGGGAGACATGGGTGGGGGCCTGGTGGAGGCTGCCCCTGGATGGTGGGGGGTGGGGGTGGTGGGAGACATGAGTGGGGGCCTGGTGGAGGGTGCCCCTGGTGGCGGGTGGGTGGGGGTGGTGGGAGACATGGGTGGGGGCCTGGTGGAGGGTGCCCCTGGTGGCTGGGGGTTGGGGGTGGTGGGAGACATGGGTGGGGGCCTGGTGGAGGCTGCCCCTGGATGGTGGGGGGTGGGGGTGGTGGGAGACATGAGTGGGGGCCTGGTGGAGGGTGCCCCTGCACTGCTGGGGGTTGGGGGTGCAGGGGGACATGAGCAGGTGTGCAGGGTAGTCCCCTGTTTTGTGGGCTGCCTGCAGGGGCCGTGGAGGGTGTACAGGGAACACCTGTGAGGACCCACCCAGCCTAATTGCGTGTGATAATTCCCGCACACCCCTGTAATACACGTACCTGGCCAAATCGCATGTGAGAATTCCCGCGCACCCCTGTTATACACGTACCCAGCCGAATCGCGTGTAGAACTACCCGTGTACCCCTGTAATACACGTACCCAGCCAAATCGCGTGTGATAATTCCCACGTACCCCTGTAATACACGTACCCTGGCCAATCGCGTGTAGTACTTCCCACGCACCCCTGTAATACACGTACCAAGCCAAATCGCGTGTGATAATTCCCACGCACCCCTGTAATACACGTACCTGGCCAAATCGCATGTGAGAATTCCCGCGCACCCCTGTAATACATGTACTCAGCCGAATCGCGTGTAGAACTTCCCGTGTACCCCTGTAATACACGTACCCAGCCAAATCGCGTGTGATAATTCCTGCGTACCCCTGTGATACACGTGCCCTGGCTAATCGCGTGTTAAACTTCACGCGTACCCCTGTAATACACGTACCCTGGCTAATCGCGTGTATAACTTCACGCGTACCCCTGATATGCACGTTACCCGCTTTGCGTTCCTTGTTTGGCAGCCCTGTAGACTGGTCCAGGGTTAGCGCAGCCCTTTGCGATGATTTAGCGATTTTGATGGCTTTTCCTTGCGCGAGGGCGTTCTTGGGGGCGTTACTGGCGCTGCTGCAGGGTCGCTGCGATACTCTGCGCCACGGCTGGTTTGGGTGCCTAAAATCCATGAATACGCTGTGCACGGAAATCGGTTTTGGCGCACGTGCCTGGCGCAGACAATCGCACGCGGACACTCTGCGCCAGCCGCTTGCGACACTTTTCTGCGAAATTCTATGAATTACCCTGTAAGTTTCTAAATCAGTAGAGACCCTTTTGGGAAAGCCCACAGACACAACCTACACCCACAAGTGACGTCCATAACTAGGGTGCTGGGGATATTAATATCTTACTGTTGACATTTAGAATACTCTTAGAAGTTTGTAAAAGGCAAAGGGTATTAGAATAACAGGAGACCACAAATATTCTTAAGTAGGCAAACACTTTTGGATTCCTCAAGAAGAGTCATACAATTCACTAGGCTAAGCCAAAGTCAATGGGCAAAAAGTATGAAGCACTTCTGGTAAGTAAATGGAAAAGTCTTTGCACAAGTTCCTAGGAGTCTTTGATGAAAAGAAGAATCAAATGTAGGCCACAAGCTGATTAGACTTGTGAGTTGTAGAAGTTGCAAGCACTCTACAATAAGAGGTAAGTTCTCACAGACTTTTTACAGTACCTTAGAAATGAAGAAATGATGCAGCTGATGACTTCTGTTCCTGTGTAGCTCTGCAGATCACGGGGTTCCTAGGCCTCAGTCGTGGGGACAAGAGGGAGGACGTCGGGGGACTCTTGCAATGCATTGGAACGGTCAAAACTTGCAACCAGCAAACTTCGCTTTCAGTAACTGTTCAGTGTTTCAGCTCCTCACTTCTACCGCAAATAGCAACACTGCGGTTCCTGGCTGTCGCGATGGACTTCCCTTGCTTCTGGGGTCCCGCACTTTGTTGAGGGTGCTCAGTCCTGCGAGTCCAGAGGATCTTCCAGAAGCTCTAGGCCAGCTTAAAAGCAACACACACAATCTGGTGTTCCTCTCCCTGGCTATACAGTTTCCAGCAGCAACTCTGTGGAAATTCAACCAGCTCCGAGATGGATGTCCAGGTGGCTTACTTTGGAGTTGATTGGTCCCACCAACTCAAGGGGAGAAGTCATCCATGCAGGGGCTTCTCTGTCAATGCAAACTTGGCATTTCGGCACCGCAGCAGGGCTTCACCGGGCAAACCAACGGTCCAGGAGTTGCAGCAGGTGTCCTCTTCAAGTTCTTCTTCAGTTCCTTCATCCAGGGGTCGACTCTGCCTTCCATGCCAAAAGACTCACTTTTTATTCAGTTCTCTCCCATTCATTCCAGCGTAGCTGTCAGTCACCCAGCAGGGTGGCTGTCCTTGCTGGACAGTCAACCGGCCAATAAGTACAGAGTGCATTTGGGTCTCCTAAGAGACTAAGCACAGGGAGTTGCGGGCACCTCCCTCACTTCCTGCCTACCCCAGACACCCTGGAGCCAGAGGCGGGCTTCACTGGTGAATCCGGCCAAAGGCAAAATGAACAAAGAGAGCAAACTTGGTTTGGCTCGCAGAGTAAATCTCAAGAAGGACCTTTCCAGAAAGAAATGGCGAAAAAAGAAGACCAGGGCCATTTTGGCAAAAATGTCACCCATGGGTGCTTTACTGTAGCTACGAACGCAGCCCGGCGTAAATGCACACCATGTTAGTTAAAAAGAAACCACTGCCACCAGCCATTCAGTGAGAAAAGGGTAACATAAACATGTTACACTAGAAGCTAGACAAAGGGGATACTATGTAACCCCTCCAGCACTCTATTGTAAGATAGGGTGTGCTGGGTCTAGCAAGTTACAATGGTAAGGATAGCTCAGCGGCAACGTGTAAGCCTTGGAAGCAAGACGACACGAAGTTCGATCCCCGGGTCCACGCTTAGAAACTTCTGGGTATTTAAGCATGTTATAAATATGCAAGACAAAAAAATAAACTATTACGCAACTAAAAAACAAACAAATCCTGTGACAGCTCTTCAATGCCTGCGGGCTGTGTAAGCGCTTTAAAAATGCAAATAAATAAATAAAGTAAGTAAAGTCAATTTCACTTTAATGCTTTTGGAAACAGTAGTTTATCTAAGAGAAGGTATTTTAAACCTTTGGGAAATCTGAAAGACTTTGTGTCACTGCACTAAAGGTGCTGTGTGACACAATGTAAAAGATGATGCCTATGGAGTTTGTCAGACTCCAAAACCAAAAGAAAAACAGTGTTCAAAATCACAATAAAATACATGAGACAGTGGGAAAAAGGGTCACACAAACTCCAGGTTAAAAAAATCAAGTCCTCAAAATCCAGCAAAGTTGCTGGGGGTCTCTAAGGTTGCGGGAATTAGCACATTTCTGAGAATTCTCCCTAACAATCTGCAAGATGGCACTGGCTCTGAGACTCTGATCCAGGCCAGATGAGACCATTGAAATATTTCATGTATGCTTCTGAATAAAGGGTCAGCTAAATTATGACAAAATAAGCCAGCTATGATGGTTTGTTTTCTTCTCCCAAATGTCGTGACTTTGTTTCGGATGCTCTGAAAGCCTTGCACAGGCTACCGTCAGAGGTAGAGGTCTAATGGATGAAGTCGTTCAACTGTGAACCCCAGATGGGTGCACAGAGCAAAACATGTATTAGGCTGTCATGGGTGGAAGACGGCCATGTGGGTGCTGCCGGCAAAACTAGGGGGTCCACTTGAGTTATTTTTCAGTTTGCTCTCTTCAGTCCGAAGAGGTTTAATTTTAGATTTAACTGCTATGAGAGCATTCGATTTTCGTGCAAATGCTACAAAAAGTGCATGAGAGCTCACCATTTCTATTTTTCTTTTTTTGTCAAAACAATTGCATTTCTTAATTCCTATCTCAAGCGTAAATAAAAGTAAAGTACCATGCTGTTATTGGATCTGCGCCTTCCTGCATACAGGCTCTGATAGGTTCCGATGGAGACACCGATAAAGGCCCACCTAAGTCATCCAGGAGTAGTTGTGATTTTGTGAACAATAAATGCTTACCGCCACGCACTCAGAAACATATTGACCTTAAAAACCATAGTAGGGACTGGCATGGGCGGAATGTGAGTGGGTTCAGTTGGAGAGGGTTGTACCCTTGCAGTTGGGCCCATTTGGAGATGGGGGGCCACAGTACATGGTTTGGCACGAGGCCTGGGAAAAGCTTGAAGCAAGGTTAGAGGTATGTCCATGATCAATCCACTGATGGGACATGAGACGGGTAGGTTCAGTCTTGGAGAGGGAGGGGTATAGTTTGGTATGGAGGGGTGGGACGTCATGTTTTGGGGATTTGGGTAGATGCAGATGTGGGTTTCTTGTGTTGTGTTGTCTTGATAAACTGGCGATGTGCATTATTCACAATACGATATGTCCTGGATACGATCTTACAGCTAGATGTATGATAAATAAAACAAAACAATAGTATACATAGATCAAAGAAAGAGCTATTTGCTTTGTATTGCATTATAGTAGTAATTTATATAGCACCTTTTCCCATTTGTATGCCCTCAAAGGGTTTGTGGTGGGAACACCCTCATGATCGAAGTCCAGGTATGGGAACATTCTTAGAGGAGACTTGGGTGCGTGTGTGTGTGTGTGTGTGTTTCAATGTTCCTCGCCAGCTACCATCCGCTGATATCCATTACTACTTTCCTGGGCAAACTCCTGGAAAAGCTGGCCCTCTCCCAGCTTAATCTACATACTGAAACTGTTGTTAGCCTCCATGACCACTTCAGAGCTGCCAGAAGCACGGAAACCGCTCTCCTTTACACCCGTGAAGACTTTGCTCTGCTATCTTGACTAATCTCCATTCTGTTCTCATTCTCCTCGATCTATCCTCTGCTTTTGACACGGTCAACCATGACATCCCGCTCAATCGCCTCTGCAACAACCTTGGTATTATTGATCAGGCCCTGGCCTGGTTAACCTCCTTTCTCACCGACCGACCCTCTCGGGTCCAACTGGGGCCTTTCCTCTCTTCCATCTCCTTCTCTACTTGTGGTGTTCCCCAGGGGTCTAAGCTCTCTCCCTGTCTCTTCAACCGCTACCTGGTCCCTCTCACCCATTGCATCGCTACTTTCTGCTCCAATTTTCAATGTTGTGCGGATAACCCTCAGCTCTCTTTCAGGCTTCCCTCAGCCACGTCTGCTTCTTCTCTCATACCAGACTGTCTGGCCGCAATTCAGGAATGGTATGCCGCCAAATATCTCTGCCTTATTGCCAGTAAGACTGAGATTCTCCAGATGGGGACACCCGGTCCCTCCTTTCCTCTCTCTCTCTTGCCACCCACTCTGGGCCCTCTTCCTGCTCCTTCCTTTGAGGCTAAGAACCTTAGTGTCACCTTTGACTCCACACTCTCCTTCTCTCCTCACATCTCTGATGTCTCTGAGAAGTCAAACTATCAGCTCCACCTCCTTTTCTTACTTTTCCCCATAAGCTCACTCACCTCACCAGAGCTCTGGGCCTCTCTAGGTGGGACTATTGCAACAGCCTCTTTCTAAATCGTCCTGCCTCTACTCTTCAACCTTTACAACTTATCCAGAACATGACTGAGAGACTTGTCCTTGGCCTCAAGACCAGAGATCCTATCTCTCCAGCTCTGAAATCTCTGCACTGGCTCCCCGTGGCTGCAAGGATCAAGTTCAAAACCCTCTGCATGGTTCACAAGGCTTTCTGGGGCCTGGGACTGCTCTACTTCCAACTTTCTGTTCCAAAACATCTTCCTTCTCAAGCTCTCCACTCATCCACCTCTCACTCTCTGAGGGTCAGACGCTTCTCCAAGCAGAGAGTTGGGGGCAGATCTATCTCCTCATCTGGAGCCTCCCTGCCTCTCTCAATCTTGAGCAGAACCACATATGGTTCCAGAAGCAACTTAAGACCTTCCTTTTCGCTTCTTCTTTCTCTCTTCCTCTCCCCTGCTGATGCACCTAATTGCTCAGCGCAGTGGTCACCTGGTCACCCTCTGAACTCGGGTCCAGGCCCCTGCATGTCCAGTTGCCATCACACTGCCTCTGGGCTCCCCAGCTCTTCGGGCTCTGTATCAGCAACCCTACAGTCCATTCTCTCTGCACTTATGGGCCACCTGCTGGCTACACTCGGGAGTTAACATCGCTTCCCCTTCCCCTCCCTCTCCCCTGCATGTGCACGATCTGAATGACACATGGCCCAGGAAGATCTGGTCTATGCTAGGTGAAGTCAGAGGACAGAAATCCACTTATACGGTCAACCCTATAGGTAACACTGAATGAATCGCTTATCTGGAAAAGCGTAATGGTGGGATTAGTAATATTACTAACAACCCGGGGCATATGAAACCTAAAGCTCACCCTTTTGTGATAACTATTAAAGAGCTTCAAAGCCGAATTGAGTAGTTAAATTCGTCCCGTGCCCCGGGGCCTAATGGACTCTCCAATGCGGTGCTGAAGCGAAATCCCCTTTTCTGGGCCTGCCTACTTAAAATACTTTTTGGGAAGATCCTACGTGAGGGCCAAATACCTCCATCTTGGCAGACAGCAATCCTCATACCTGTATTTAAAAAAGGCAATAGAACCGAACCTGAAAACTATAGGCTATTGTCCATGTTGGATTGCACTGGCAAGATATTTGCTGCTCTTATACTTAGTGAACTCCTAAAATGGGTTGAGAGCGCGGGCATTTTGGATAAATTTCAATGTGGCTTTAGGGCTGGATACTCGACCACACATAATCTATTCATAATGAATACATTGAGAATTAAGGCCTTAACACATTCTAATCCACCATTGTATGCACTCTTTATAGATTTTAGGGCTGCTTTTGATTCGGTGATCGTTCTCTCCTATGGAAGAAACTCAGTAGATTGGGATGCCCTGAAACCTTACTTTATTATTTAGAACTCCTACACACAAATAATACGGTACAGGTTCGATTAGATAACGCTGGGGCAGTGACTAAACCCGTCCCCCAGACCAGAGGAGTGAAGCAGGGTTGTGTCACAGCCCCCACTCTGTACAACTTATTCGTATCTGATGCACCAGAATGCTTACAGGGAATCAACAACTGCCCACCAAAGATTGGCCCTAGTCATTGTCCCATGCTTGCATATGCAGATGATTTAGTGATCCTCGACCATACCTTTAATGGGATCCTAAGATCTGCTAAACAGCTATGGGATTATGCGGAGGCCAACGAACTTGAGATCAACATCAGCAAAACAAAACTATTATTGTTCTCAGCTGGAAATGTAGCCAGACCCCGTATGATGATAGGAGTGACTGAAATTAACTATACCCCCAGCTATAAATATCTAGGTGTTGAATTTGATCACAAGGGAAATTATCTTACTTGTATTCAATTACGCAGAACAAAAGCAACTCAACTTACAGCACTCATATACAAATTCACGCGAGAACGGAGTGGTTTCTCGATATGGGCGGCACGACAGCTGTATATCCAATGTCTGGCCCCGATGGTCACCTATGGGCTTGATCCCCTCTACAATATGAACTTGGGATGGCTACAGCTGGTTGAGGGTAATTTCTGGAGGAAAATCCTCGGCCTCCCCCAATGTATACCCATGGCCCTGATTAGATTGGAACTAGGAATTGGTTCCCTCAGTGCCATGGTTTTGAAAAAACGAATGGAATTATATATCCGTCTTAAGAACGACCCTGGAAATGGCCTCCTAATTAGTATCAGCAGGGAGATGGAGGCAGGCAAATTGAAAAACTTTGAAACCCAGATGGAAAAACTAAGTGAGGAAACCTGCTGGCAGCCGGAGTGGGGTCGAGAAAACAATTGCTTGTTCAACAATTTTGCGTACCGTCTCAAGCTATGGGACTGGCAGTGTAATTATATTCACCTTGAAGGACTGAAAAGTTACAGCTTTGTCTCACACGTTCTCTACATTTTTATGAAGGCGCAGCCGTATTTAAACCTCTGTCCGTCGGATCAATTGAGGCGCTTTCTTCTACTCCTTCGTATTAACCATCTCCCAATATTGGCGGCCAGGGGTCAGGAGATGGGTCTAGCAAAAACGGAGAGGTATTGTAGAATCTGTGATCTGCCCAATGAACTTGAAACTGCTCGACATGTTCTAACTTCGTGTACTGGGATGAGAGCTAGCTATATCAAACACCTTGGTAGATTTGTGCATAACCCTGAATTCATAGAGCAAGCAGAATTCTGGATACAACGTATCAATACCCTTAACCCAAAACTACATATGGCACTATACCAGGTATGGCGGGACGCTCTTGCTTGTGCACTACAAACCCACAGAGGGAGCCATGGAGTATTAATTATGTAATGGGAAATGCACATGCATGCTTGTCTATCCCTTCTCTCTCTTATCTACACCTGTTCAAGAAACATAGTTAAACAAAGATGTTTATGTATTTTATTTAGGTATTTATGGGAGGCTATATAGCTGTAAATCTTGTACATTTTGAAATATCATATGATTATAGGATTCTATGAGGATGAATACCTAATTATCACCTATTTATTTCTTTTACTGTTTTACGCTTTTTTATGTGGAATATGTGTAAAGTTTGTACGTAAGTACTAAACTATATCACATTAATAAATAAATAAAGTATATCTGAGTCTAAGCATAACATATCAGCGGATAATATTACCCACTTGTCTCCTTTAATGTTGTATGACATGGCTCCATGCAATCTCTGTCCATGATGTGGCGCCTTTCTAGAGCGGGGCCAAAGTGTTTTGCATTTCTTATATCCATTCTAATTCTGCACATTATGGGAACCGCGATGATTGAATTGTGCACCTAATCGGCTTTTCGTTGGGGGATCTGAGTGTTTATCTTTCTAGTGCTGTTGTGATGGGGACCCCCATTCTTTCCATTGAGAGTACTACCATCCAGGAACTTTATCCCATCTCTGCAATGCACGCCTCCGATTTTATTGATGCTCAATTTTTATTGAGTTTGGGGCTGTATTTGGTTTCAAAGTTTTAAAAAAAACCTCTTCTACTTTACATTAATGTCTGTTTTAATTTTTGTAAGATAATGTAATGTTTCAAACAAATTAAGGACGCAAAGCCAGGAATCACCATGCTGACAGCAAGATACCTTTAAAGAGGGGGAGTAACGTATTGAAATGCACATGAAATGCACGCCTGTGATTCACCTCACTGGCTTCAGAATGCTGCTAACAGAAGGAAATGCACGGGTAACACATGCATGAGACACATCTCACTGATAGGAGGATACTGCTACAGAGAAGGAAATGTGTGGGGAATGCACGCCTGTGATTCATCTCACTGGCTTCAGAATGCTGCTAGAGAGAAGGAAATGCACAGGGAACACATGCATGAGACACATCTCACTGATAGGAGGATACTGCTACAGAGAAGGAAATGTGTGGGGAATGCACGCCTGTGATTCATCTCACTGGCTTCAGAATGCTGCTAACAGAAGGAAATGCACAGGGAGCACATGCATGAGACACATCTCACTGATAGGAGGATACTGCTACAGAGAAGGAAATGTGTGGGGAATGCACGCCTGTGATTCACCTCACTGGCTTCCGAATGCTGCTAACAGAAGGAAATGCACAGGGAACACATGCATGAGACACATCTCACTGATAGGAGGATACTGCTACAGAGAAGGAAATGCGTGGGGAATGCACGCCTGTGATTCATCTAACTGGTTTTAGAATGCTGCTAACAGAAGGAAATGCACAGGGAACACATGCATGAGACACATCTCACTGATAGGAGGATACTGCTACAGAGAAGGAAATGCGTGGGGAATGCACGCCTGTGATTCATCTTACTGGTTTCAGAATGCTGCTAACAGAAGGAAATGCACAGGGAACACATGCATGAGACACATCTCACTGATAGGAGGATACTGCTACAGAGAAGGAAATGTGTGGGGAATGCACGCCTGTGATTCATCTCACTGGCTTCAGAATGCTGCTAACAGAAGGAAATGCACAGGGAACACATGCATGAGACACATCTCACTGATAGGAGGATACTGCTACAGAGAAGGAAATGTGTGGGGAATGCACGCCTGTGATTCATCTCACTGGCTTCAGAATGCTGCTAGAGAGAAGGAAATGCACAGGGAACACATGCATGAGACACATCTCACTGATAGGAGGATACTGCTACAGAGAAGGAAATGTGTGGGGAATGCACGCCTGTGATTCACCTCACTGGCTTCAGAATGCTGCTAACAGAAGGAAATGCACAGGGAACACATGCATGAGACACATCTCACTGATAGGAGGATACTGCTACAGAGAAGGAAATGTGTGGGGAATGCACGCCTGTGATTCATCTCACTGGCTCTAACAGAAGGAAATGCACACGGAATGTGCATATCATTCTTCTCACTGATAGAAGGCTTCTGCTATAGAGAAGGAAATGTACATGGAATGCACACCTGTGATTCATCTCACTCGCAACAGAATGTTGCAAGAGAGAAGGAATTGCCAGGGGAATATACACATGTTTCATCTTGCTGCTAGAGAAAAGGAAATGCATGGGAATGCCCACATGTGATTCATCTCACTGGCTGCAGAATGCCTTCTAGAGAGAAGGAAATGCAGAGGGAATGCACACCTGTGATTCATCTCACTTGCAACAGAATGCTGCTCGAGAGAAGAAAATGCAGAGGGAATGCACACATGTCATATATCTCATTGACTTCAGACTTTCTTAAGGGGTTAGGAAGGATGTCAATGGCAAAACACACCAAACATTAATTCACCTCCTAGCACCGGGTGTTTGCAAGTCCCAAATTCAAGTGAAGTCCAGAACAAGAATTGGTCTTCCACCATGCATGTAAAGAAAGGAGAAATGGGGGCCTGCTGTGTTCACTTTCTTTCAAAAATGGTAGCAGGCGTACAGCAGGCGCCCTTCTCCAGAAAGAAATATCCTGTTCTGTGTTTTTTTCCCACTTTGAGAGTTTGCAGCCATCCCTTTTTGCTCACTGTACCTATCACAGATAGGAAATATCCTCTTCAGTGAGGTGGAGCTGCGCCTCTCTGAGCACAGTGAGCAGGGAGTCCACTTCTGGGTTCCCCCAGGAAACTCAGGGTGACCAACCCCAAGTTCCTTGCAAATATTTAAAAAAAGGTAGCAGGCGCTCCTCTCCAGAAAGAACATGGCATGATTACCTGATCTGTGGTGTTTTCCCACTTTGAGAGTTTGCAGCCATCGCTTTTTGCTCACTGTACCTATTACAGATGGGAAATAACTATTTGCATATCAGTCTTTGTCCCGCCCACATGGGCAGTCCAGCACCGAAATGCTATGGCAATTCCCTTCTGAACAAACAAGAGTACCAACAGCAACCCCATACACGTGTTTCAGTCTTGTTGGGCCGGATCAGTGAGGAGGAGCTGTGCCTCTCCGAGCACAGTGAGCGGGGAGTCCACATCTGGGTACCCCCAGGTAACTCAGGGTGGCCAACCCCAAGTTCCTTGCAAAAACATTTTAAAAAATGGTAGCAGGCGCTCCTCTCCTACGTTCACATCCAGCAGTGCTCCTCCCCCCTCCCGCTCCCTTTCTCTCAGCCAATGACACCCTCCATAAACTCTGGCACTCCACTTAGCGATTCAATGGCTGATAGCCAGATGGCTGCTCCTTCACCTGATATATTGGGGTCCGTGTTTCACACTCGGTGCAATGTATCAATTGGAGAGAGTGAGTGAGTGAGTGAGTGAGTGAGTGAGTGAGTGAGTGAGTGAGTGAAAGAGAGAGAGAAAGAGTGTGAAATTGAGTTTTTCTGCAGAGGTGGGAGATTTGGGGGAAGAGTGGTATTGGTGATTAAGGGTTGCAAGGGAACTCCGCACCCCCACTCTCTCATCTGGGCATATTTAAAACGTTTAACAGTTTTTTGTTCTTGGTGTGCTTCTTTCACCCCTACTCCTGGACGTGGGTGGGCTGTCTAGCTTCCTCTAACTCCCAGGACTAACCGTTACCCACCCCTCAAACCCACACCTTCATCTCTCACCACAGCTCACACTGCGTGATCACACAAGAACAGGATCAGTGCCTTAGATCTATATATGAGACCTCCAGACAAACACATAAGCGCACAAACATCACATCAACAAACCGGGACCGACAAGTGCCGGGGTAAGGGATTAGAATTCTGTACGACCTGCCAAAAGTAGCCCCTCACACATCGGGCTGGAAGGTGGTGTGGAGGCTACTAAGTGCCTGGCTTTCTGCCAGACACACCATGACTCGCCAGAGTTCAGGATTCCACGATCGCACGAGGTCAGATCTCCGAGGTTGGGTAAATGGCAACGGTACACTGGACAAATCACACATAACATAACATAACATTTTGTTTGTACAATACTAAAGTGATATAAGAGGCCACCCCACTTGTGTTGCACAGAGTTCAAGTGAAACCCTTTCAGCCTCTCATCTTCTATTTCAGGTTCACTACTGAAGCAATGTCATGTTTGTACCTGATAAAAAATCTGATTTACTTCGATGACACAGTGATAGCCCAAATGAAGAGTTGGATTGCTTCGCAGCAGAACCTCACTACAGGAGCCTTCCCAGTCAGTGGACCAGGCGCCGACCCTCACTTGGAGGTAAGAACATACTTTATCGACTGGCAAGGGCATAGTGATGATGCTCGTCCCCACATCACCGTACCTTTCTCCGGCACCGGCGCTGGATCTGTGTTCCCATTATCTGGTTGGAGGTACCCCCGATGATGGGCGGCCAGTTGGATGGGTGCGTAGTCACATCAGACTCCTTGCCATTATGTTCTTTGAGGTGTAGGATTAGGGGTTGTCTTTTTTGGTTTTAAGGTGCTCAAGCATTGGTTCAGAAACAGTACCATGTTCTCTCTGGCTTGGGAATTTTCACTGCAGGATACTGCATAGGATGCTGTACACCTGGCGGTACGCTGGCTCTGTGCTAGTTGGTACTAGATAGGACTGGCAAAATACTGGGTGTTGTAAACAGTATATACCAATGGCATTTTATAACTGAAGTGTACTTGAATTTTTCAAACTGGGAGCATACTGGTGTTATGTAATGGTAAACTGGGAGAATTATGGAATCATGTATACCAGAATTCTGAAAAATAGTAGTCTTGTAAAGTGTGGAATATTCTGTCGAGGTCCAAACAGAATATACTGGAGCTGCCAAACCAGAGTTTCTAATGGATCGCGTCCTCCCACAGATTCCTTATCCTCAGATTCCTCATCTTCATATAAATCCAGGCTGGCGGCAGCTGTCGCCATGAGAAATCTGTGGGAGTAGCCATCCATCAGAAAGAACGTTACCATGGGTAAGTAATTTATCCTATACAAGCAGCCTTTCTATATATTGAGGAGTCTTGGAGCCAGCCCCAAGTTGGAAATCCTTGCCGCGTTTCACTCGACTTAAAGCAATTCTTACTGTTGCCCTTAGATTATTTTCACTAGGAACAGTGGTGATCTTGCACGTACAAGCCCTGTATATCATTTGGAAAAGCACACTTGTGTTTGTCGGTCTTTATGAACACATTAAATATTTTATAAAAGACTGTGTAACTCAAAATAAGCCTCATGGTTATTTCCAAATGCGACTAGATGAGCATGCAGACTCCACACTCATTTCATTATTGTGCACCCCTATATAACCAGCCTAAGCAGAAAGGCTTAGTAGATTGCACGCAACTGTTACGCAAAACATCACCCGTGGGTTTCAGTGCGGGTAAGGATTAACTAACTGGGTGAACGCTGCAATCGTATATACAGGGTTGAGGGACAAACCAGAATCATACTGGGATTGTGAAATATACTGGTATAGTGCTAAGTTAGAATATATTGGGGCTGTCAAGTAGGGAGTATACTGGGATTTTACAAATCCTGTGCATGCTGGAAATTGGTTTTATACTGGGATTGCCCAGACTGGATATATGGTGGAATTCTAAGTTTCCGTATATTTTTTAGAATACGATTTTACCTAAGGAGAAGTGACCGAATTTATTTCACCGAAAATGGTAAGTAAAGTGGTATATGTAGTGAATAATAGGTGAGCGTGGGGTAAGGGTATAAGTTAGGGTAGGGAGGGGTCAGGGGGTCTAAAGGACGTCCCCCCCCCCCACACATTATAAGAAAGAAAAGTAGAACAATTAAAAAGTTAATTTCTTTTTTCGGTGAAATAAATTCGATCACTTCTCCATGAAGTAACATATTTTCGATTAAATCACTGACATCCGGGATTCTGCAAAGTGGGAGTATTTTGGAATCACCTAACAGTAAACTGAGGGTATACTGTTGTTCACAAACTGGATTTTAAAACTTGGAATAAACTGGGATTGCGCAAAATAAGAATAAATCTGAATTGAACAAACTGGGAATATAATGGGGTCGTCCAACTAGACTAGACATATACTGGTTTTATGTACACTGGAAATATAGTGAGATTGTATAACCAAAAGTCTGCATTGTGCAAACTGTGAATGCCAAATGAAGAGAATTCTGGTGTTTCCAAAATAAAACATACTGGAATTGTGCTGACTGGGAGTAGACTGGGAATAGCAGTGGGAATATACTAAGGTTTGGCAAACTGTGGCTGTACTGGAATGGCAGAACTGACTTGTAATATGCTGAGCACATTGGAATGAGCAGAGGACAGTATACTGGCATTGTGCAGACTAGAAATGTAGTGAGAATTCCCAAACTGGGAGAACACTAGAACTGTCGAACAGTTTACCAGGATTCTGGAACCCTGATTGTAAACAGTGAATATACTGGGACTCTGGAACACGGAAACAAACTCGAGTTGAACACCATGGCATGTAAAGGGCTGTCAAATTATAATGACTCTGAATTTATGCCAACTTGAATTATGATGAAACTTGGATTGTGCAATCTGGGAATGTCGAATTATAAGCATAGTGGGGTTTTGGAAACTGAGGTTGTATGGGGTAGTGCAATCTGGCCTACACTGAGACTACGCTGTGGTGATCAGACTGGGGATATGCTGATAGTGGCGAATTGGAAACTGTCTAATAGTTTATAGTAGCAACACCAATCTGTGTGCATAATGACATTGCACAGACTGGAAATGTGCAAGAGTTTACAGAATAAACACTATGCCTGGATTCTGTGAAATGGGCTGGAAAAAAAGAGAATATAGTGGATGTGTTTGAAACTGGAAACCTCCTGGTATTAAACTTGGGTTGTTAAACTGAGATTATACTTGTGCTATCAAGCTGCAATGTTACATAAGGTCCAAAATTGGCAATCTGCACAGATTGTGCAAACTGTGGGCAAAAAGCGGTCGTCTAAGTGGGAATATATTGGGATTGCCATACTTACTGAGAGTGTAGGGGTTTCTGCACACTGGTAATGTTCTAGGATTGCATAACTCGGAGTTGTCGCATAGTTGGAAAGGATCATCAGACCACACCCACTCAACTTCAAGTTTAACATGGTTTTATTTGGGACTGGTACAGTGCTGGATATTCCAAAGATCGATAACTAAAAGATAAGAGGATCCAAAATGCATTATGCCTCTCAGAGTGCTAATGGCATTGGGGCTCCCAGTTGTGAAAATGGTGTACCAAAAGAAAGTCCCAAACAATGCATCTTTCTTTATCCATGGCTTCCTGTACCTTGGTGTAAATAGGGTGCACAGAGAAAAGCTGCAAATTGATCCAAAGTCTCAGTTCTGGGGTTTGTAGTTTCCCACGCCCTGTATACTTTCGTCAGGCAGGTTCAGCCCCCACCTGCAGCCTCGCTTCACTACCTCGAGGAGAGAGAGGTAGAGTTGTAATTCCTCTATTGCATCCAACTCCTCCTCCGATTTCCCGGCATCGACGGGGAGTTCATTCTTTGTGGTCAGCCAAGCCTCACAGGAGGGTTCTATGGTGTCCTTGAGGACTGAGTCACTCAGACCACCTGCTCGTTGCTCCCAGCCTTTTCCTTTCAATCACCCCCTTCACTGTTTAAGAATGAGGTAACCTCCCCGCTGAATACCTATTCTTCTGCCCACCTCTAACATCTGCCTAGGGCTAGCTGGCCCCAACGGAACATTCCTGATCTGACTGCCTTCCTCCTTCTGTGGTTCTCTCATCTCCTCTTCTCTTCATCCTACCACCTCAGTATCTCTTTCTGGTCCCCAACATCCACTCCACAACTTCTTTGGCAGGTATTGGAAGCTCCTTCACCAACCACATATCACCTCCTGGTAATTAATCCTCAGACATCCCCCTTCTGCCTACTATATATTTAAAACGTCTGGCCTTCTCTGAGAACCGTCTGATGTTCTCCACCCTCCTACTCACTATCTGTTATGTTATGTTATTGTGCATTTGTGTGGCGCCTTATATACCATGGTATGATCTCAAAGTGCTGTGGGTTGAACGCCCTCAGGGACCGTCGTCCAGTTCAATGGAGAGATAGTAGCAAATAACGCTTGCGGGCACTCAATATGTGTGCAGCCAATGTGGGTTATGTGGAGTGTGGCGGCATTCTCTGCATTCTCATGCTAAATGTGGTGCAGTGGTCGTGTGAGGTCAGTAGAATGTGAGCAGAAAAGCTGTTGACCTCAGAGTTTGCTTTCTGGCAGTGGTGGAGCTTGTGTATGAAATTATATGTGCAGCTAGGCCAATTGTTTCATGGGGTATTGCTGTGTTCTAAAGACGGTTGTGGTACTAATGGAGGTGTGTAGGTATGTGTGCAGATAGGCCAAACTTGATTGAGGGGTATAGCTGCATTCTATTGTTTGTTGGTGTAGAGGAAAGAGTGAGCATATCGGTATGTGTGAGCAGGGGCGTTGCTAGGGGGGGGGCTAAAGGGGCTATAGCCCCTGATCTTTTGGTTGTAGCCCCGGATAGAATCTCAGGAGCTACAGCCAAAAGACCAGCTAGCCCCCAGTCCCAACAGTTCCGAGAGCAGCTTAGCCCCGGGTCTTTTCCAGACCTAGCAACTCCCCTGTGTGTGAGTGTCTGTGCGGATTGGTGGGAGACCCCTATTTCACATTACCTTCCATTACCAGCTGAGCTGACCGTATCTATTCTAGAGGTTTGGTGCATTGGTTCTCCAAGACAGATTCTCTGTCTAGTGCAGAGTTTGTTCTGATTACCAGGCTTAAGGTTGCCATTCACAGCTTGACAGTGCCATTGGTGTTGAGTTGCCCTATTCTTAATCTTTATTGGATTAAGCGAATTGCAGGGCTATGGTCATCCCTGTGTCTCGTTGAGTCTGCCGTTGTTTATTGGAAGATATCTTCACGGTGTGCAGGTACATCCAGTTCTGTTCTATCGGACTTATGAGTACTAGCTAGATTTGATGACTGGTGTTCAGTGGACCCAGGGACGAGCAACAGCCACTAGAGTCATCCCTGTGTCTTGATGGGTCTGCAGATTGCTTATAGGATGACACCTTCTGAGTGTGCATTTACTTCATTTCTGTTCTATCGGACATACAAGTACATCCTAGGCATGAAGACCAGTACTGAGTGAGCCTGAAGGTCAAGCAACAGATCAGGCCATGATGTAAGTGGTGTGTCTGAACTGGCAGTGTTATATGCAGCAGGGGGTTAGAGTGTTCCTGATCTGGTGTGCGTTTAGAGGATTGATGCCAGGCCGTTTCTGAAGCTCGGTTATAAGTGCTAGAGGGCCCATTTTCCGGGTCCCTGGTAGTTGTTTGTAGCCGGTGGATGGGTATTCCTGTCATAGTTTATGGTTTGAATTGGTGTATTATATCGTATCATTGTGCCTTCCGAGAGCTAAGAGTGCTAGGGAGCTCCTCTGATTGGAGAGCGTAGTGCATATCTGCAAGAGACAAAAGGGCAATTCCAACCCAAGCATAGTTGATACTGCGCCCTGGGTGAAGGAGTTCATGGCATAAATTCCCAGGCCGATCAGGGTAGCATGCCTTGATCAGAGACCAGCTTGGCTAATCTTCACACTTGTATGTAAATGTGACGCATGGTTAATCTTCACAATTCTATCTAGATGTGACATTGCTATTCTTCACAAATCTATCTAAATGTGACTCATGGCTATTCTTCACAAATCTATCTAAAGGTGATGCATGCCTAATCTTCACACTTGTATGTAAATGTGACGCATGGTTAATCTTCACAATTCTATCTAGATGTGACATTGCTATTCTTCACAAATCTATCTAAATGTGACTCATGGCTATTCTTCACAAATCTATCTAAAGGTGATGCATGCCTATTCTTCACAGATCTATCCAAATGAGACACATTGCTAATCTTACCAATATGTCTATTGTAACACTCTTCCTGCCTCCAAAATACATTTGGGTGCAACACATTTTGTTTCCCGCAGAATACATCTAAATCCTGCATGACGTCTGACCGCTAGTAGTGCAACACATTTCCTTCCTCAATTCAGTACAATTGCTAGCTATGAGGTGTATCACAAAGACTGACTATGGAGGTTAGCACAATTTAACTCATAGAGCAACTATTCAGCACCGTTTACATAGTAGTAGTAGTAGTGTAAGAGTGGCTGGGTTTCTGGAGCACAGTAATGGTTGTGCTTACCGCCCGCATCGCCTTATGATGGCTAGTTACAGGGTGTGAGAACAATCAACACAAATTAGCTATGGTGTGGAACACAATGGCTAATTAAGGTGCGCAGTGCAGTTATGGAGCGCAGCAAGGGAATATAAAAAAGCTATACCAACAGCTTGGGTGTGAAGAATGGCTAACGTAGGTAATTTAGGCTTCATCTAGAGTATAGCTATTTCACACACTTAGACTGAGTGCCAAAATGGCTACCGTACACAGTTACGCTAGGTAACAGGTATGTGGGATGTATTTACCCATGCATCCGAGCCATACCTCAAAACTGTGCAGTACTGACATGGAAAACATCATGATGGCCAGAGCTTCCCAGAAAATGCACAGGGAAATGCATGAAGAATAGGCTGCCACTCATTTTTGCCGATGTTATGGGCACAGAAGGAAACTGCCTAAAACCACCATTGGACTACCCACACAGTAGTCTGAAACCATTGGGAATGGCAATGCTGATTGCCAAAAGCAAACCCATAACTGTTGGGAATTCATTTTCTTAAATCCCAAAAATGGGTGCAGTACCAGTACTCACCACTATCCAAAAGCCGGCAGTTTAAAAACACCCTGTGTTTCTCTGAAGGCAGGCTCAAACTGTCTATTTTAAACATTGCAACACATCTAAAAACTCACTGGACACCAGCAGACATTTGGTAGAATGGAGTGTTGTGTGCCTACAAAATCTGGGAAATGAAGAGCCCAAAACAATGCTTATAACAAAACTGCTATGGAGTCAGCAGTTTAAGTTGCACTGGATTTAAAGACACTAAAATCGAAAATGTTTAGTTAAATGAGTGACCTATGTTTGGTGTCACATGCCTTTGTAACTGTTGAAATGTCATAGTTTTGCACTTAGAATCAGCATTCTAGCTGCATGTGTAAAATTGCAAGTTAATTTAAAAAGCAACAAAAAACATGACAGTTAGCTGAAAGTCTGGCTTAAGGAACTTGATTTTGCTTGACAGCTTCCCCCATCAGGAGTGAAACTTGAGTCACATCTGTGTTCCCAGGCCTACCTGCCTTTTGCTGGCCACACTAAGGATATACCATCTATCTGATAATTGAATTACCTGTGCTCTACAGGAGCTCTGAACAAAGCCTGTCTTGACTCAGGCAAAGGTTTTATTACAGCGGTCGTAAAATGTAGCTTCCTCTTGGCAGAAGCTGGGAGGAGCACTGCCTGTGAGAGCAAGCTGGCTTGGCAGAACTGGATAAACCAGTATTTCCACCATGTGACCTGGGAAAACACACCCCTTTGTAGCCAGAATATTGTTTAGAAAAAGATGAATAACTCATGGTGCGGACATGTGAAAATTTTATAAATGATACCATAATTCTTGTGATTTTTCTGCCCACAGTTTAAGAGGTTTTTAGAACCGGTGGTATGTTCAGGGGGGTTTTAGCGGAAAAGTGGATATTACTCTAAATGTATGCATGTTAAAAATCTGAAACTTCATCAGTTAATGTCCATACTCCCTGCGCACATGTATGTAAAGTTGGGTCAATGTCAGAAATTGAAAAATCAGTTAAAAAGTCAATTATGTGCCATTTCTGAATGCAAGCTATTAGAAACAGCAGATTTGGACAGATACATGGCTAAATTCAGCCACACCATGTATATGTAATTTCAAGCAACTGTGTAACTGTGAAATATGTCTTTTGTTATCAAATATAGAATATGTGCAATCTGAGAGGGGAGTGTCCTATCTGCAAGCCATAAAATGACATCACTCTGACTCACAGTTCCTTCCCCAATCAAGTGAGGAATGGAAATTTGACCAATGACAAGGGAGAGGGGCAAGTTTAGTTATGACCAACACACACACCCACTTGCAGAACATATAAATGGACCACTGAAACTTAGGTAGAGACCTTCAATTCCATCTGCCGCTGGAAGCTCTGCCGGAAAAATCCATACTTACCTCCATCAAATTTCAAAGAGCCAACACTTAGACTTCAAGATAAACAGAGACTTCAGAACCTTAACCAGAAAGGCCACTGCCAGCAAGAGTATTTGTCAGCAGGCCTCAAAATATTTTTGCAACTGAACTCTTCAGACAGCCGGCTGACGCCGTCTGAATTTTGCCAAGAACTTTTGCAAGAACCCGGTGACAGAAATATCCAAAGAGAAGGCAGGACCCGACCCAGAGAACCGGTGCCTAGCAGAGACCAGGCCATTGTATCCAGAGTGCTGACCCCGATGCTGTGAGCAGTTCCAGAGACCAGACGCTGTGCCCAGAGACCATCCGAAGTCCAGACCTGTTGACCAGATCGTGACAAAGCCGCCTTCCTGTTTAAAATCTCTTGTGAGTACCGCCAAACTGTACCAAACCAAAGCTCTTAGTTTAAATTCATCTAATTCAATCTATTTAACCTAAGTAGAACTGCCTGATAGCTCCAAATCTGTCACCTGTCATTCTAGCTGCAAAATCTGTCACTTGTCATTTTGAGCTTTTAAAATTTCAAATCTGAAAAACGACCTTCACAAAATCGCTCATATCTCCGCGACCGTTTTTCTTAGAGACTTGCAATAACTTTCATCTGAAAGCTTAGAATCGTGGCTTTCCTACGAACCTAGAACCGCATTCCTACCCCCTATAGTTTTACCGCAATCGCGGAACACGCATCCGCGAATTTTACCGCGATTTGCAAATTTCTCCTCGTGTAAAAACAGCTGCTGCTTGCCTTCCATTTTCCAGAAATTCGTTTAACCTGCTAATCATTCCTGAATCATTGCAAGAGTGAGCCTGAGCTAATATTAACTAGATACCATTCACCCTGAACCTCTGAAAGGGAATTAAACGCATTTTAGCATATTTTTTTAATTCATTGCCAGCACATATCAAAGCAATTTGGGCCTGTGTTTTCAAACTTCTGTAGTCTAAGCTTGCTGGGGTGAACTGAATCACATTTGATTGCATTTCTGAGAACTGTGTGCTTCCCTCCATTTCCTTGCATTGCATAAAAGGGGGGGGTGAATTGTACAAGAAAGTGATTACCTTGTTTTTGCTGAAATCCTATCAAGTTATTTTCTTTACTGCATTCATTGAATATTGCATCCACCTGAGCTTACATAAAGCATTCTTTACCACCTTCTTCTTTTGTTCCTATTTACCACTGTGCTACCTTATCCATTTCATGTCAACTCCTTATTGATTATAGAGAAGCGTGTTAGTGCCAGATTCTCCGTTGTTAATCTTTATCATATCAGATTAAGTGTGATATTCAATTATTAATTTATTATAAAGCGTGATATAATATATATTGTTTAAATTATCAAATAAACCTTTTAATTTGCAAAACAGAACTACTTCTTGGCTCAGTGGGGTCAGGGGGATTCCAAGAGAGGGGTGTTATATAGGGGTAGTCATCCAGAACGCATGAACTGGACATAAAGATATATCAATAAGGATTTTCATTCAGTATTATAGACTAGGCGTTGACTTAGCTGTAGTGTTGAATTGAATCCTCTTACAAAATGGGGGCTCGTCCGGGATGTTTGGCTTAGAATACCACTTGTGCAGCTTAATACAGTGTGCTAACTGACGGGATACATACATCCGGTCGGATCACCACGCTGCATTACGCTGTGAAGCATTCCTCAAAAGGGACACTCCAAGAAAAGTTCTGTTCTGCAAAAATAAAATACTAACTTCTGTAAGTCAGGACAGAGACCAATCTCTAGAATGACGACCTTGGTAGATATGAAAATAGCCAGAGAGCACTTCTTACATAAACTATTTGTGAGAGGTGAATGGGCTGAGCAGGGCCAGGATGCCTGGTTGCAGGCCATCACGCGACAGGTCACTGAAACAGGGTCAGACTTATGGAGAGATCAGGGTCCATTACATGTGGCCCTGAGTGAACTATATATGGCTCCTAAAGCCAAAGAGGAACACAATAAGATTGCCAGGATAGCAGCATACCTGTAACTATATATGGGAGACATGCAGGATAGATGTGCTGAAAGCCAAAATCGGGCAAATAGGCAACAGGTGGTGTTAGAGAAGGTCCAATCTGACCTGGTCTCTTCTGAGCAGAGGCTGCAGGGGAGCCAGGAGTCAGAAAAGGACAGCAGGCAGTACATCATTAAAATAAAAGAGGATATGGGCATCCTACAACAGGAAAAGACAGACCAGGATACCAGATTTCTGGCCCTGCAGAAGGAGCACCAAGACAGTTTGGACTCCTTACTGCAGAACCAGAAAAAGTTGGAGCAACAGATCAATTTCAACAGGGCATGCGCGGAGCAGGTAGTCACCCTGCAAAGCCAGCTAGATAGAGAGAAAGAGGAGAGCAATAAACTGATTCTGAAAGACCTGGATACCCAGGCAGAGTTTGATCAGGAGCGCCGGAAATCTGGTGCCTTCCAAAGGCAGAGGGACGACCTGGCGGCACAAATGCAGGCTCTTAGTCAGGAAAGAGACGCCTTAGGCCAGGAAGTCTGCCATTCAAAAAGGAAAATGGAAGAAAATCACTTGGCCCTCCAGGGGCTGGGTGATCTCCAAAAAGAGCATGCAAACTTATTAGAGCACACCAGAAGGGTGGAAGATGCTCTGGCAAGAAAGGAGCAGGCCAGTAGGGATGGGAATCAGGAGGTAACCCTCCTGCAGCAAAGACTGGCCCAGTGCTCCAGGACCAATCAGGAAGCACAGAGGGAAAATGAGGCTCTCTGCCAGCACAATGAGAGGCTCCAGCAACAGGTAGCGATGCAGGAGAAACTGATAGAGTCGAGTAAGGCCTTAACAGAGGAACTGAAGGCACAAATGCAGGCTCTTGCATTGCAACAGGGAGCAGGGGCGGATAGAGATGAGGTTCGCTGGGAAATGGAAACTCCGGAGCATAACCTCAGGAGCCCTAGTACCAGAGGCCCTCATACCTCTCAGTCCCTGGACTCTGCCACCCCCATGTCCCCTGGCGCACACGAGCACAGGGCCACAGGGATGGCAGATTACTATCCAACCAGAAGCATGGGGCTCATAGGCCAGTACCACTCAGGAATGGAGGGGTGGGCATCCGGGTATGGGCACCCAAGTACAGTACAGTTCAATGGGGAACCCCAGGAGAGTAGGCCCATTAAGGGCATCCTGAAAACCTCTGCCCAGTTAGGTCAGTGGGGGGGGGGTACCCATCAAATCCTGGCAGCAAGGAGGAATCTGAAGACTCCTCTGAACTGCGCAGGACACAGGAGACCAGGTCCCCAAATTCTGCCAGCCATTCCCAGGCTCGCAGAATCCGGGAAAACCTGGAAGAACAGACGGGAACCTCTGGGAGCAGTGCCTCCGAGTCCGAGGACGAATGGACAAGGGTTACCCGAACCAAAAAGGCCAATAAGGCAAAAAGGGCCTTGCTTAAGGACCCCTTAAAGCAGATTAAGGCGATCAGGAGCGTCATCACGCCTTACCATAAGAACGCTAAGTATTCTGTTTGGGAGCACTTAGAGTTGTTTGAACAAATGATGGAGACTTTCCATTTGAAGGACAGCCAAAGCTGTATTCAATATGTAAAGTGGACCTTCTCCCCGGAATACTCCAGTTTCTTTGCGGGGCTGGAGGACCAAAATCATTTAAGATGGTCCACCTATAAGGCGGCCATCCTGAAATATTTTTCCATTCATAGAAATCCTCAAGAGGCTCGCAAGGCAGCCTACAATTTACAATGTGGGGAGGATCAGGCCCCACAAGAATTTGTGCAGGAGTTAAAGCGTGCTTTTGCACAGACCACAAGAAGGGTGCGCACGGATAGCAGAGAATTTATAAATACGTTTTTCCATGCCTTGCCCAAATATATCATGACCCAGCTCGTGAGGGATTTTCACGAGAAAAGATCTTTAGACTGGGTCATTGAACAGGCTACCCGGATCTATGAGGTGCAGAAACCGATAGATAGCAAAAGTAATGCCCAGAAAAACCCCAAAGCCAACAGCACCCCTGCTGCTGCCAAGGTGGCAGAGGTAAAGGTCACCCCCGTTTTGGATTTGGAGATGGGGGGGCCTAAAAACCTACCTGCACCTAATAATGCTAGGCCCAGGAGGTCCTCGGGTCATTCACAGACAGGGAGCCAAGGAGGCAGCCCCACAAATGGGGTCCCTCGCTCTCCTGATTATGTAAGTCCCCGTTACAAGGGAAATCGACCCATCCTGGGTTATGTGTGGACTCCTCCAGCCCAAGGGGGGGGATCCAGCCAAGCACCTAACCCAGGGAACTTCCCTCCAAACTTCCCACAGGAGGGCAGAAATTTACCAAACCCTGGGCAGAACTTTTTCCCCAGATATCCACCCGACTTTCAGCCCCAAAACCATCCATCCTTCTTTCCCCAATTCCCTGAGCCCAGACCACTGAATCCGGGAGAGGGGAGGCCAAGGATGGAGGGGTACCCAAATCTTCCCAACCCGGGGTATTACCAGAGGAGGGACAGCTACCCTTCCCGGGATCAGCCCAGGGGAGAAAACAGGGCCCCGTATCAGCCTGAGCGGGTTTCCCAGTTAGAGCGCCAGGTTCAAAACATGGCGCGGGATCTGGGTCACATACTGAGGGCTCAGCAGAACCCTCAGATGGGCGTGCCGGCGCAGAACGCACCCAACTCTGGACCTGGTGCTCCAGAACAATGACGGGGGCAGCACCCCGATAACTCACCGGTTCCCAGGGAGGAGGCACAAAGAGAAGGGGGGTGTAAAGCCTTGGAGGAAGCTTCCTTGCTCACTTGTAAACAGCCCCTGGAAACCCAGGAACCGGAAACAAAATCTCTTGCCCCTGAAAGTCTGCCTCCTAAGGAGCAGAGGGGGGGTAGGAGAAACCAAAGACCCAAACAGACTCAGTTTGAGGAGGAGGTACAGATCTTCCAATTTGAGGGAGAGGGATCCCCAGAGGATCCTGGGAAAAGGATCTTCTCCTTCAGAGAGGGGGGAACACCTCCCAAAGAAAAATGGGTCCCTAGGGATGCAAATCCAGACTGGGGAGATGTGGAGACTGAGCTACCGCCGCCCACCATCTCATCCCAGAACCAACATCAAGAAAATCCCCTGGTTCAAACCCATCCTGGTGACTGCCTCCAAAAAGGGGGGGGCGGCCCAGAACCGGAGCCAGGGGAACCCACAATGGCTCTGATCTCCAGTTGCCAACTTTTTCTTTCAGATTGCCAAGGCTCGCCACAGAATTCTGGCCAAATTTCTTCTCTTGCAATGTCCAAAACCAGAAAATTTGCCCACCAGTTGTCCAAAAATGTACATTATCTGTGCCCCCTTGAGGAGAAGGAGGGAAGATACTATGCCCCGGTACAAGTACAGGGGCAGGGTACGATTTTGGCACTGGTGGACACGGGATCTCAAGCTACCCTTCTGTCCAGAAGGGCCTTTGACGAACTGAATGCAGGAAGGGGAGAGAATTACCAAATTCCTCTCACCTCTCTTCCTGGACAACTGCAGAACTTTGACGGGAAGGAAATTCCCGTCGAGGGGACGGCAGACTTGGACATTAAAATTGGGCGACATAAGTTGAAACACCCGGTCATAGTTGTGACCCCAGAGGGCACCCCTTGTTTACTAGGGAATGACCTCCTGAGAAGGTTGTCACCCCTAATAGATTGCGTAAACAAGGTCCTCTGGACCCAGACTAGCCGACCAATAAAATTAAAACAGAGTGTCAACCATGTTAGTTTAAACGGCACCTGCCACATGGTTGAACAAAAATCTGACCAAGTAGAATTTCACTTCCAGAACAACCAGATTCCAGACGTGACAGTAATAGCAGTAGGAAAACAGACTGGTGATGGGGGGTCCTCTCTATTTCTGAAAATCAACCTTCCTTCCAGTCTAAAGTGGTATTCCACGCTGGAAGGAAACACTCTGAAATTCTATACGAATCCACAATCTGAAACTCCCACTCCTATAGTCCAGAAAGATGTGAAATCAGCTCAGAGCCTGGCTGAGATTCAGCAAATTGGAGAGCAGTTGTTCATCCCTGTTCAGTTAAATGATGGGAAGGACTCTGTTCTCGCTCGAGTGTGTGTGAACAACGGTAAGAGCTTCATCAGCGAAGCCATGTTCCGCCAACTCCCAAAAGATCCAGCCATTCCCACCTTCAAACTGATAGACAAATGGGAAATGGACCTGGAAGCACCTAATTCCAAACATCTCCTGCCAAGCAGGTGCATGCTCAAAATCTCCATTGGCAACAAGAGCATAGTCCACAATTGTTGGGTCGTGCGAGACGTCACTGCTGCCTTTTACTTAGGCAGTGACATTCTCAATCGCTTTGCCATTAGTTTGGACCTAATAAACTTCAAAGCTTGGTCCCGATTAGCGGATAATCCCATGAGCTTTGATGATCCAGAAAAAGCATTTAGGTCAGCTCAATTGCTACCTTATGCAGTTGAAATTCAGGTTAAAGAGGAAGTCACCATCCCAGAAAGGACCCGACAATTCTCCCTGGAAGTGAAAGTCAAAAGGGGACAAGAGTTGAAAAACCCTGATGCTTACATACATCTAAATGCTTCTCTCCAACAGCAAGGGTTGGGGGTAAACCCAACTCCATTAGTCAACATAGAACATGACACCATTCCAATAGAGGTGGATAACAGCGACTTAAAGAGTATTACTCTAGCCGCAGGCACCATTATTGGAATGGCGGTTGATGACCGACATTTCTCCATTGATCTTGGAAATGAACTGTTAGGGCCAATCCCCAAGGACTGCTTTGACAGTGACAGTGAGGACAATACAACACCAGACAGGATTTTTACCCGGCATGGGGGGAACTTCCTGGTGTACACTTCCTGCCCCTATGGTAAGGAAAATGTGACTTGTGACTTCAGGAGGGATGAGGTGATTTTCCAGGTCCATGAGGGCTGCCTTTCCCACCTGAAGCCTCCGGTCCAAATCAGCACTCTGACCAGGGACTTCTCCACCCAGCTGGAGGAGGCCGCTGAGATAGCCAAACCAGAAGTCTTTCCAGGCTTCAGGCAGATGGTGGAAGAGAGAGTCAACCTAGCTGACGCCTGTGTGACTCTGGAACAAAAGCAAAAGTTGAAACAAGTTTTCTTGGATTTCCAAGATCTCTTTGCGGTAGACTCATATGACTGTGGTCGCACCGACATCCACACAACCACAATCCCCACGGACCCTGGCATGACTCCAGTGTTTGTGAAGCAATATCGCTTGCCTCTCGCATCAATGGAGTCCCTTGCTGAAATAATTAAGAACCTTGAGTCCCGGGGAATAATCCGGCCAGTCCACAGCACCTTCAATAACCCGGTGCTGGGAATATTGAAGCCGAACGGCCAGTGGAGACTCTGTGCTGACCTTAGGGAGCTCCACAAACGGGTCCATACTTCCCGATGGCCTCTGCCCTACATTGACCAAGGGCTGGCCCAGATCCAGGGGTCACAGGTATTCACTGCAATAGACCTGACCAATGGATACTGGACCGTGCCTGTCAGTAGGGAGGACCAATACAAACTGGCTTTTACCGTTGGGGGCCAGCAGTACACATGGACCCGGACTCCCTTCGGATACCTCAACTCCGGCAATGAATTCAACATTTTCCTACATAAGGCCATGCCCGACCTGGGTGCGAGGGGTAACCTGGCTTATGTAGATGATGTCCTCATCAAAAGTTCATCTGTGGAGGAACACATAGCGGAGATCCGTTATGGTCTGACACAGTTGAGGGCCGCCGGAGCAAAACTTTCCTTTCAGAAAGCACAGTGGTGTAGAACCCGTGTTCATTTCTTGGGGCATGAGATTACTCCTCAGGGCCTCTGTCCCCAGGAAAAGAAAGTGGAAGCACTTCAGAAACTGAAAGACCCCACAACTCTGCGGGAACTAAGGAGCCTCCTTGGACTGACTAATTACAGCAGAAAGTTAATTGAGGGCTACGCAGAGATCACGAGACCCCTGATTCATCTCCTGAAGGGGGGGGTCAAGTGGGAATGGGGTCCAGAACAAGCCGAGGCAGTAAGACAACTCAAGAGAAGCCTCTCACAAGCGCCTTGCCTAGCTTACCCTGTCAGAAACAAGGAGTTCTTCCTGGAGACGGGGTTCTCTAATACGTGCTTGACGGCAGTATTATACCAAAAGCATGACAAGGTCAATAAAGTAATCTCCTATGCGAGCAAAACTTTATCCTCTGTGGAGGAAAAATTCAACGATTGTGAGAAGGCACTCCTGGCAACGGTGTGGGCATTGAAGAATTACCGCCCGTTTATCCATGGGGAACACATCATAGTGGAGACTCCCCACCAGCCTCTGCAATATCTCCAAAGTGACAGAATCCGGGCCGGAAATGTGAGTAATTCCCGAATTACTTCCTGGATTCTGTCAATGCAAGGCTTTCCTGTGGAGGTCAGATATGGCCAAAACAAGAAGAGTCCCCTCGCGCAAGGTCTGGCTGACTTGCATGATTGTGCCAGAGAAAACTGTCTCGAGGACGAGAGTCTAAAAATAAAGGACAACACGGAGGCATACCTTAATTCCCCACACAAAGTCTTTGAAGAGGACAAGTGTGAGGGAATGCCCACTGTCTATGTGGATGGATGCTCTTACCATGTTGACAACAACGGGGAGAAAGAACTGGTGGCCGGCGTAGGGAATGCATGGGTGAATGAGTTCCCAGAACCCTCAGCTGGATACAAAATTGGTCCCCGAAGTAGTCAGGTGGCAGAATTGATGGCTGTGCATCAGGCCATCCTCACTGCTGTCCAGCATCAACTCCACGAACTGGTCATAATCACAGATTCGGATTATGTACGGAACGGGTTCGTGGAGCACCTGGTTAATTGGAAAACCAGAGGCATGTTATGTGCTAACAACAAACCCTTGAAACATGGGAAGTTGATCCAAAACATTGATGATCTGGTCACCTCGAATGAGATGACCATCTATTGGAAAAAGATCAAGGGTCATTCCAAAGTAGAGGGACCAGACAAAACTGGAAATGACTTAGCTGATCAGCTGGCCAAAACCGGGGCCATCCAAGGGGATCTAATTGAGATTGAGTCCCTGTTGGGGGAAATCCAGGTCACTGCTATCACTAGGTCCCAGACAAATGCTCACAACGACCTTTCAATTGCACAATGGAGTAAGGAGACCCCTGATGCTGATTTGATTACCGCTCAGAAGGGGGATCCAATAATTGGTAAATTTTACCAGCACCTTGAGGACCCTGAGAACTTTCCCCTGACGGATACCGATTACATTGGGAAAGAGGACCTAAGAGTGTTGATGAAATGTCCAAAAATGTTCCGGATCCAAGACGGTTTGCTGGTAAGGAAATCCAAAGCTGGCCACGATCAGTGGGTGGTTCCTACCTCATTCCGAAGCCTGATGTTAAGTCACGCCCATGATGCGGCCACCGCCGGTCATAGGGGGTTTCACACAACATTGGAAATCTTAAGAGAGGTTGCATACTGGCCACACATGGGGCAGGACCTCGACCAATACTTGAAGGGGTGTCTTGTGTGTGCACAATTTCAGCCATCATCCCTCACGCACCGTGCGCCTCTCCAAAAGAGGGGGATGACACTGCCATGGTCGGATTTACAAATCGACTTTGTAGGCCCTGTGATTCGCTCGGCTAGGGGGAATAAGTACATGTTGACTGTGACATGCTTGTTTACCAAGTGGGTGGAATGTCTCCCAGCCCCAAATTGCAAGGCAGAAACTGCAGCTGCCTTGATGATTAACCACATCTTTTCCCGTTTTGGTCTACCTCAAAGGATTGAGTGAGACAGAGGTAGCCACTTCACCAGTGAAGTAATGACAAAGATGTGGGAGATACTGGGGGTCAAGAGAAAGCTGCATATTGCTTATAGACCAGCTTCTTCTGGGGCAGTAGAGAGATATAACCGGACAATTGTGAGCATATTAAAGAAGTTTGTGGCAGATTCTGGGCCAAGTTGGGATATCCGATTACCTCTGGTCCTAATGGCCATCAGATCTACCCCTTCATCTGCAACCAAAATGTCACCATTTGAGTTGATGACTGGACGCAAGATGGTGCTTCCCCAGCATTTGCTCTACAGAACCCAAGAGCAAACGTTGATAAATGCCTCCACAACTCATGAGTATGTGGAGAATTTAAGGAAACACCTTCAGCATGCTTTTGCCTATTCTCAGCGGAATCTAGAAAGATCAGCCCAGAGCATGAAGACCCACTATGATTTAAAAACTACCCGAAAGGAATATAAGGTGGGTGATCGGGTCTATCTATACAATTTCCAAAGGAACCAGGCCAAACAGAGAAAATTCTTGCCTACATGGAAGGGACCCTTTGAGATGATCGACAAGATCTCCCCTGTGGCCTACAAAATCCACATCCCCAAAGGTCCTTTGGCAGCGGGGGAAGACAAGTGGGTCCACATAAACCAGTTGAAGTGTTGCCATCCCAGGCACACTCTGCAACAACTGGAGGAATCCTCTGGAATCCTAGCGGGTACTGTCTCAGATTAATTCAGTTCCAACCATAAAACATACCACATCTAGTCTCTAAAATATTGTGATTTGCATGAAACTGTCTCTTAGTTATACTGTTTTTTTTTTCAAAATAAGAATGTAATGTTTGTTATGATGAAATGCATATGCTGCCCCACTATCTCAACAGTGGTGGAAAAATGTCTATGAATAGGTATTGCCGCTCTTCCTTTGTCGTCCTAGGAGAAAGAAAACCTGGAGACGGGCCAAGGAGGACGATCCGGAGACCGGGAGCAGAGACGCGATGGGCCCCGGGGTACCGCCCAATCTTCCCATCAGGACCGGCGAGGAGAACCGATCGATCAGTACCGGATGGAGGAAAAGATGCTGAACTGTGCCATCTATTGGAAGAAGAGGAGGAAACATCCCAGGTCTTGCGAGTCCCATTCGTGAAATAGAATGGCCATCGCAAGAGGGGGGCTTGTGGGATGTATTTACCCATGCATCCGAGCCATGCCTCAAAACTGTGCAGTACTGACATGGAAAACATCATGATGGCCAGAGCTTCCCAGAAAATGCACAGGGAAATGCATGAAGAATAGGCTGCCACTCATTTTTGCCGATGTTATGGGCACAGAAGGAAACTGCCTAAAACCACCATTGGACTACCCACACAGTAGTCTGAAACCATTGGGAATGGCAATGCTGATTGCCAAAAGCAAACCCATAACTGTTGGGAATTCATTTTCTTTATTCCCAAAAATGGGTGCAGTACCAGTACTCACCACTATCCAAAAGCCGGCAGTTTAAAACCACCCTGTGTTTCTCTGAAGGCAGGCTCAAACTGTCTATTTTAAACATTGCAACACATCTAAAAACTCACTGGACACCAGCAGACATTTGGTAGAATGGAGTGTTGTGTGCCTACAAAATCTGGGAAATGAAGAGCCCAAAACAATGCTTATAACAAAACTGCTATGGAGTCAGCAGTTTAAGTTGCACTGGATTTAAAGACACTAAAATCGAAAATGTTTAGATAAATGAGTGACCTATGTTTGGTGTCACATGCCTTTGTAACTGTTGAAATGTCATAGTTTTGCACTTAGAATCATCATTCTAGCTGCATGTGTAAAATTGCAAGTTAATTTAAAAAGCAACAAAAAACATGACAGTTAGCTGAAAGTCTGGCTTAAGGAACTTGATTTTGCTTGACAGCTTCCCCCATCAGGAGTGAAACTTGAGTCACATCTGTGTTCCCAGGCCTACCTGCCTTTTGCTGGCCACACTAAGGATATACCATCTATCTGATAATTGAATTACCTGTGCTCTACAGGAGCTCTGAACAAAGCCTGTCTTGACTCAGGCAAAGGTTTTATTACAGCGGTCGTAAAATGTAGCTTCCTCTTGGCAGAAGCTGGGAGGAGCACTGCCTGTGAGAGCAAGCTGGCTTGGCAGAATTGGATAAACCAGTATTTCCACCATGTGACCTGGGAAACCACACCCCTTTGTAGCCATAATATTGTTTAGAAAAAGATGAATAACTCATGGTGCGGACATGTGAAAATTTTATAAATGATACCATAATTCTTGTGATTTTTCTGCCCACAGTTTAAGAGGTTTTTAGAACCGGTGGTATGTTCAGGGGGGTTTTAGCGGAAAAGTGGATATTACTCTAAATGTATGCATGTTAAAAATCTGAAACTTCATAAGTTAATGTCCATACTCCCTGCACACATGTATGTAAAGTTGGGTCAATGTCAGAAATTGAAAAATCAGTTAAAAAGTCAATTATGTGCCATTTCTGAATGCAAGCTATTAGAAACAGCAGATTTGGACAGAGACATGGCTAAATTCAGCCACACCATGTATATGTAATTTCAAGCAACTGTGTAACTGTGAAATATGTCTTTTGTTATCAAATATAGAATATGTGCAATCTGACAGGGGAGTGTCCTATCTGCAAGCCATAAAATGACATCACTCTGACTCACAGTTCCTTCCCCAATCAAGTGAGGAATGGAAATTTGACCAATGACAAGGGAGAGGGGCAAGTTTAGTTATGACCAACACACACACCCACTTGCAGAACATATAAATGGACCACTGAAACTTAGGTAGAGACCTTCAATTCCATCTGCCGCTGGAAGCTCTGCCGGAAAAATCCATACTTACCTCCATCAAATTTCAAAGAGCCAACACTTAGACTCCAAGATAAACAGAGACTTCAGAACCTTAACCAGAAAGGCCACTGCCAGCAAGAGTATTTGTCAGCAGGCCTCAAAATATTTTTGCAACTGAACTCTTCAGACAGCCGGCTGACGCCGTCTGAATTTTGCCAAGAACTTTTGCAAGAACCCGGTGACAGAAATATCCAAAGAGAAGGCAGGACCCGACCCAGAGAACCGGTGCCTAGCAGAGACCAGGCCATTGTATCCAGAGTGCTGACCCCGATGCTGTGAGCAGTTCCAGAGACCAGACGCTGTGCCCAGAGACCGTCCGAAGTCCAGACCTGTTGACCAGATCGTGACAAAGCCGCCTTCCTGTTTAAAATCTCTTGTGAGTACCGCCAAACTGTACCAAACCAAAGCTCTTAGTTTAAATTCATCTAATTCAATCTATTTAACCTAAGTAGAACTGTCTGATAGCTCCAAATCTGTCACCTGTCATTCTAGCTGAAAAATCTGTCACTTGTCATTTTGAGCTTTTAAAATTTCAAATCTGAAAAACGACCTTCACAAAATCGCTCATATCTCCGCGACCGTTTGTCTTAGAGACTTGCAATAACTTTCATCTGAAAGCTTAGAATCGTGGCTTTCCTACGAACCTAGAACCGCATTCCTACCCCCTATATTTTTACCGCAATCGCGTAACACGCATCCGCGAATTTTACCGCGATTTGCAAATTTCTCCTCGTGTAAAAACAGCTGCTGCTTGCCTTCCATTTGCCAGAAATTCGTTTAACCTGCTAATCATTCCTGAATCATTGCAAGAGTGAGCCTGAGCTAATATTAACTAGATACCATTCACCCTGAACCTCTGAAAGGGAATTAAAAGCATTTTAGCATATTTTTTTAATTCATTGCCAGCACATATCAAAGCAATTTGGGCCTGTGTTTTCAAACTTCTGTAGTCTAAGCTTGCTGGGGTGAACTGAATCACATTTGATTGCATTTCTGAGAACTGTGTGCTTCCCTCCATTTCCTTGCATTGCATAAAAGGGGGGGGGGGGTGAATTGTACAAGAAAGTGATTACCTTGTTTTTGCTGAAATCCTATCAAGTTATTTTCTTTACTGCATTCATTGAATATTGCATCCACCTGAGCTTACATAAAGCATTCTTTACCACCTTCTTCTTTTGTTCCTATTTACCACTGTGCTACCTTATCCATTTCATGTCAACTCCTTATTGATTATAGAGAAGCGTGTTAGTGCCAGATTCTCCGTTGTTAATCTTTATCATATCAGATTAAGTGTGATATTCAATTATTAATTTATTATAAAGCGTGATATAATATATATTGTTTAAATTATCAAATAAACCTTTTAATTTGCAAAACAGAACTACTTCTTGGCTCAGTGGGGTCAGGGGGATTCCAAGAGAGGGCTGTTATATAGGGGTAGTCATCCAGAACGCATGAACTGGACATAAAGATATATCAATAAGGGTTTTCATTCAGTATTATAGACTAGGCGTTGACTTAGCTGTAGTGTTGAATTGAATCCTCTTACAGGTAATACAAGTGGAGTGGTTTTCCTGGAGTAGAGTAATCGTTGTACTCCTCACCAACACCACACTTCATTTCTATGTTGCTGTTGGTTGACTGCATCAGGCGTCCCAGGCAAACACAGACAAGAAGAAGGGTGTTTCCTAGTGATGTGATGAAGGACACAGTCCAATATGGATTACTAACTGCAAGCCAGGTAAAACTACAGAAAATGGACAGGCACCCCTGACTCCCTCGGCCAATTGCCATCAACATGGGAGGATAGAGGAGAAAGGAACAGAAACAAAGTACTACACCCCCAAGGTAGTCCTCTCATGTGCTTGCTTTACAGGATGCCTGGTGATTACTATCTGCAAGCCAGGGAAAACTACAGACAATGCATCAACTCCCTTTAGCTTGTCACCATCCGGCTCCTGGTGTGCGCCAATATTCTCCTTTTCAATTTCTCTTTCAGTTCTTCACTGTCTTCCTCCTTACTGACAACAATCTCTGTCAGTCCTTCCCAAATCCCATATTTACTATCAGCAACTTTCTTCTCAGTGTCACTAACCTACTCCTTAGAATCTTCACCCATATCACTACTCTCTTCCAGACCCTTTTGTATCTCCTCCCAACTATCACCAACCTCCTCCTGCGTGTTTACAGCATATGCACTACTCTTTCAGATCTTCTCCAACATTTTTCTCACCCTTCTCACTACTTTCTTTCAACATGTTTTTTCAACTTCCTCCTTAGTATCACCAATATCCTCCTCAGTGCTGCTAGCCTTTGAATCTCTTCAACACCTGCACCAGCCCCCTGCATGGTTGTGACACTCACTGTGTGAATCCGCCTGGCGCTTGCTTTCACCAAACTCATGCTGACTTTCACTAAAATCTTCCTCAATATCACCAACTTTCTACTCATTGTTACTAGTTTCAGAATCCCCTGCACCAGCCATCTGAGGGATTTAAACACCAACTGTGAACCACCTGGTCTTTGCTTTTCCAAACCTATCCTTTCTCTCACTATCTTCCTCCTCCTGAAAATGACCATAAGCCTCCTGCTGATCACAAACCTTGTTATCACCAGCTTCTGGATCTTTAGGTCAGCCTCCTGGGTCTCCATCCAGAACCAGTCCCTGCTGGCATGACCTCGCATAGCCAGCAGACTTACATTCACTCTCAGTACCCTCCTGTCAGGTCTCAACCCTCTTCCTCAGTCTATATCCAAGACTTGGCCCTCGAGGTGTGGCCTCACCCCGCACTCTGTGCCTCTTTCTACCACTTCTTCACTCTTGTCTGTGCTCACTCATCCTGGGTCTCTATCTAGGATGGTACCCTCATGGTAGCCCCCTGACCTTGTCCACTACCAGTTCTCCCTTGCCTGGACTCATCCCTCCTCCTGGGTCTCTATTAAGGACCAGTGCCTCCTAACATGACTTTGTCTAGCCCCCTGAGCCTCTATTCACCCCATTTCTCTGTCCTCTGTTCTCTTCAAAACACTCACACTGACTGACTAAAGTCTCTGACTTTTATAGTGTTCTTCCTTCTCTCCCTGGGTGGGGATCTGGGTGAGTGACTGCTTCTGTGTTTTGCGTTTGTGGCAGAGATGGGATTGGGTGTTACTTCTGGGTACACCTGTACGTGCTTTGGGTTTAGGGGGCTGTAGCAAGCTTTCATCTGGCTTGTTGGGCATCTTAGTTCAGACTCTGCCCTTCCTGCTACTCTCTGGTGCTGCCTGTGCAGAACCTAGGCCTCCTGTTCCAACGCCAATAGAGGATGACCAGGTGGCCCTGCTCATAATTATGTTTTGCGCATCATCATCTAGCTTTGGGACGTATCTTGTCCTCTAGGTTACCCCACTTTGAACCCCAGAAATGGGCTGGTGATCGGGTCACAGAATATACTAGGATTATGCAAATTGGGAATATGCCTTGATTGTCAAACTCTGATTACTCTGGAGTTGTGATGACAGGCACTACAGAGGGATTTTTAAAACAGGGATTCCAATGGAATTCTTTAACACTATTCCAGGTGCATTCTGGAGTACTGCATGGCGGACAAACTGTTGTCAAACTGGGAGTATGTAGGGAATATCAAACTGGAAATGTACTAAAGTTATAAAAACAGGTATTGTACTAGGCTGTAATTCTCAGACTACAGATGGATTGTTCAAAATGGAAGTGTATGGGATTGTGTAAACTGGCACTATACTGTGGTGTCATTCTTGGAGTATACAGGAAAGTATAATTGGGACTACACTTGAGTTTTTGTGACCTGGGATTGTAGATGGTCTTATCAAAAATGAATATCTTGTGCTTGTACAAACTGGGAATGCACACGCATAATTAATATTTACAGTTGCGCCAAGTGGGAATGTGCTGCTGTTCTGAATACTGGAAGTGTGCAAAATGTGGAAATGCTAGAATTGCCAAACTGGTAATATACTAGTATTTCCCAAACTGTGTGCAGATTGGGTAGTAAAACTAGGAATATACTGCCTTAATGTAATCGGAGTCTACTGGGATTGTCAAACGGGGAATATACAAATACTAGGGTTGTGAAACTGGAATTATATTGCAATTGCCAACCTCAGAAAATGCTACCAGTTTGCAAAGTGGTACTGTACATGGATTCTCAAACTGGGTGCTTACTGGAATTGAGAAAACAAACTGGTAATATACTGGATTAGTCAACTGGAATGTACTTGATTGGAAAACATGAAGCTTTATCAACTGGCAGTGTATTGGGCCTGTCAAAGGTGGAGTATACTGAGTATCAAAATGGGTCTACACTGGCGCATATTCCAGACTAGACATATACTGGTATGGCCAATCTGGAAGTATCATGGCATTGTGTTGACAGGACATAGACTGGAATTATGCAAAAGTGAACACGTACTGGGATTTGTCACACCGTGTATACTGTAGGTTGGTTGGAAAGATTGGGAATATAAAGGTTTGTTAAACTGCATGTCCAGGAGTTTCAAATTGGGAATGTACATGGATTATACAGTGCAAACTAGGATTATGTTGGGGCTATCTAACTGGATATGTACTGAGTCAGTAAAACCATAAGTACACTAGGATTTCCAAATTGGGAGTATAGTAGAATTGAACAACTGGGATTTTGCAGAGTGGCTCAAGAGTTGGATTGTAAAACTGTGAATTAAATGGCATTGTGCAAATTGCCAATGGAGTTGTCAAACTTAGAATATGCATGGTTGCTAAAACTGAAACTGTACTGGAATTGTGAAGGCTTGGAATGCCAAACTGAGAGTAGGCTGAGACTATGAAAATGGGAACATACTGAGGTAATGCTGAATGAGCCAATACTGGAATTGGGCAGTTTGGGAACTGCGATAAACCAGAAACAGGAGACAGACAAAGCGGCATTGTGAGTAACTTCCTTTTCTTTATTTACCTAAGCCCTCAGCTGTCCCTACAGTCTAACACGCTACTCTATGAAGGAAAGAATATCAAAAAGGGTGCTCATCTGGATGTCTGTCCAAAATTAAGAAAGTCCTCCGTCCAGAAACTGATCCCAACTTAGTCTCTGTCCCTATCACTGGTAACAAAACAAAGAAAGGCAACATAAAATACACTAGGAACTCTTGTCATGGAATGGTGACTGGGTTCTGACCACCACCCCCAGTGTGGTTTTTTCTTTGGTGCTTCATGGCCCGGTTGCACAGTTTATGACTGAAAGTCTTTTCAGTCTGTTTGTCTTTTACATAGTTCCTTGATCTGCCTGCTGTCGTGCAGCTTGGGACCCGAACGGGTGCACTTGACCGGTTGTTCTGATCACTCCTTCAGTAGATTTGTCAGGGTTTCACATGCTCAGCCTAAGTTGGGTCCGGCATGCTTGGCTAACCCTGTCCTCTTCCTGCCACGCCTCCCTGCAGGAGAGCTCTGTGCATATGCTGCTCCATGGATGTCTCGTCTCTTGTTCGAAGGATGATTGGCTCTTTCAATTTCAGCTGATCCGATGCACACTTAGGGGCAGAAACCACACCAACCATCCTTACCGGGCGTTTAGAGTTATTAGAAAGTTTAACTCTCATGTAGCCAACAAAGGTAGTACTGGAAGCGTTGGCATAGGGAGGGTAACTAATATCCCTTTCTAGGGACATCCTATCCTCTACGGGGGTCATACCGAGTGGGATGCCACTTGCCCTGACACATGGTGGTGGAGGGGTTAAGCTGAGCGGGCTCACCTCGCTGGAACCAAATGGGGTTTCTCCCCCTTGGTGAGAAGGGATGAATTCCTTGGATTCATCATCGATCATACTGGAATTGTGCAACAGTAAATTGGGAGTTTAGTAGAATTATTTAAAAGTAAACTAGCAGTAAAATGGGAATTTGTAATAGCGCATTAGGAGATGACTCCATGTTGCAGAAAGGGAAGGCCAGGCAAGTTTATGTGTGTACATTTTAGTAAGGTTTAAATACACTGGTGGATAGGGGAGGTTTATGGGCTGCTTTAGGGCAACATAAACATGAGTCTGGATAGTTTTTTCCCTAATATGTAGTTTGCATCCGGTTTCCATCTTTCTCTCCGCCCCAGGGGACAACTATCTAATACAAGACAAACAAAAGGTGTTAGCAAATCTGAGGATCTTATTGCTTTGAGAAGATCTTGCTCCAAATTCAATAATTTTCCTCGGTACTCGTACCAACCCAGATTCAATTCCAAAACAACAGCCTCCTAGTGATTTAGTTCCCCTCAATGGCTGAGAAAAAGTTTCTTGGTTGTTAGGCTCCCACCCAGTGTCTCGGTACACACCCTTCCCGGATATTTTGGCTCTCTCAATATCATGAGAAGCTAGGATATGGTGGTGGAGACAGATTTCCCCTCTTCCAATCTCGTTTTCTTGGCCCACAGTTAAGGAGTACAAAGGATTGGAGCTGCCCCAACAACTAAAAGGCCAAGGTCTGAAGAAGACAGGATTCCCTGCCTTCCACAGGACTCCCCTTAGGGTGTTCACCGCACCCCTCTCTCTGAGTCATGGACCCACTACCCACAACCCAATCTTACTTTCCATCTGATGCTGCACTAATGGTTGTACCTATATTAATCTCTCTTTTCCCTGTCCTCTCTGGCTCTCCTTTTCCATCGCCTCTATCTTCACTTGCACCTCTGCAATGCTCCAGTACATTCAAACTACCTGCCTAGGTCTCAGGGTGCACCTCTTTCTCCTGACTTACCCCTGAACCAATGAAAGGAAGCTTTGAGGGTTCTCCCACCAAAAAATTATTTGAATAATGGGGTAAAATGGTACATTATACAGCACACTTTCTGTAAATAAATTGGGTGAAAGGCCATACAGTTTGCAATCAGTTTTGTAGGACAACACATGAAATATTCCAATAAATGCAAATCAGAAATAGTACACAGGAGCATTTCCCAATATATGCCAGTATAAAAAATAGTGTACGCTGGCTGTGCCCATACATTTGCATGCTGGCTGGACCAATATATGCCAGTATTCCAATATAAGAACATACTGAAGTTTGCTTTGTCCATAATGTCAGTAATGATAGTATAACAAAACATGTCCAAGCTAGCTCTGCCAATATTTGCCAGTACCCCGACATAAGAACATCCTGCTGTTGCCTTCACCATTACAAATGCAATGCCACAATAAGAAAAAAATGTCAAAACTGCCTGCACCAATATAGGCCAGTCTAGACACATAATAACACTTATCATGCTTGCTTTATCATAGATGCCCAGTAAATAAAGTACCATGCCATAGTAAGCAGTGGCTAGACTGGCTGCATCAAAATGCCAGTACAACTTCGCAATAATCCTCATTAAGTAGGGCTTTGCAAAAAAATGGCAATAAAACATGGCATGTCACTTTAATGGGCTGGTCCACCAAACCACCTGTGCCTCGCACTAATACATAATCAAATTCATACCCATTCACCCACCAGTCACTCAAGCATACACCTTGTAACACATGCGCACCCAGAACATTCTCTTGATTCTCTGTATGTGCACCCATCCAGAACATTCACACTCACTGCATACACACACTTCATTCTCATTTTTATGACACAAGCACTCACACCCATGCATACACACCATTCACGTGCATTAATGCATATATACCCACTGAGGGTTAATATTGAAAAATGGTGGAGAGTTGGATCCTGGCTGGCTCTACACTACAGTTACCAGAATTCCCTGCTGCCACATCCTGGTACTTACCAGAGGGAGTCAACCCTGAACACCTGAATCCATTCAGCCTCCCTGAAGAATGCTGAGGCATGAAAGCCCTCTAGGAGAACATCTTCGGACTGTTTGAGCTTACTGCAGCTGGGACCTAGAGTAGCTCCCCTGCCACGATTCCTTTTTCTTTATATACCTACATACATACACATCTGACATGCACACATGCATAGTAACACATATACTACATATACAAAATTAAACAAGTATTTTGTATCTGTTTCCCTCCCAACTTCAGAAGCCAGTGCCAGAAATGTGACCTCTCCTCCTTCCTCAGTCAGATGTTACACTTCTCTCCTTCTCTTTTCGACCTCCTGCAACATTCTTCCAATATTCTGTTTCTCCTCCTCTCCCCTTGTATAATGTTCCTCAACCCACACCCTGATCTTCTCTGCTCCACTTTCCTTCAACCTCCTTCTGATGTTTGATTTCTGCTTCTATCCTCCCCTCCGAGCACCTTCCTCCACTCTCTTTTGCTGTCACTCCTTACTCTTATCATTTCCAAATATGAGCTTCCTCTCCAAACACAGACACAACTCATTTGATGTTCCCAATTTACATAGGGATTTGATCGATTTACCTGGGCCGTGCTAGCCCTAAGTGTATGCAGCTGGTTTTCAGAAACATTCAATGGTTCGAAATGGAGGACTGCAAGAGAGATGTTGGGCCTCATTCTGAGGTTAGCGGTAAGGGGTTAACGGCGCCGGTAAAGGTGCCGGTGCCGTTAACCCCTTACCGCCGCATTACGAGGTCCTTTAGCGGTTCCCGTTAAGGGCGGCTGGATTTACCAGGCGCCCTTAGTGGGAGCCGCTAAAGGACCAGCATGCTAACAACGGGCCCGTTATTAACAGGCCCGTTTTTAGCATGGTCCCCATTCCCATTGAGCCCTATGGGGGCTCGAATGGGGATGGGTTCCCTGAATGGGGAAATACCGGGTCCTCCAAGGTTGGAATGCCCCGGTAATTCCCCATTCAGGGAACCCGGACCCGAAATGCGCTAAGGGGGTAGCCATGGTGCTAATAGCGCCATGGCTACATCCAACCTTGTAATGACCCCCATTGACTTCAGTTGATAAGAGAAAGGCAGTGACCGCAATTGGCTGCCATCTTTGATATTAGAAGCAGCATGCACATGGCATGGTCTGACTGCCCTCACAGTGTGGGTCCCCTGCTCCTACATGTGGCTCCCCCCTTGCGGGCCCGCCAATGACTGGGTTACAGCACCTGTAACATGTTGGGGTATCTGGAATGCAAACTATGGTCATGCTATTGCAGGAGAAATGTAATGGGTTCAATCTCAAATGTTGGGATTCCCTTAAGGGGAAAGTAAGATGGCTAAGCACCATAGTAGCGTTGCTACAGGATTTGACTAACGATGCCTTTAATGTTTATTGCACCATAATGACTTCCTCCGGCGAGCCCCTGCCACCTGCCCATGGCGTGGTGGAAGTTACCAAGGGCTCCTCCCGAACTTCCCCATGGGTCCAGCATCATGCAGCAGGTGGCGGCTCCTAGCCCCCTTGGTTATTCCACCAGCCATCTTTAGGGTCAGGCAGAGGACTTGGTCACAGAGAATAAGCCATGCAAATGAAAAAGATCAAACGAGGGTTGGGCCCATTATCCCCAATAGCACATAACATAGATTTCACCCCAGGCTTGAAGGTTTCTGGGTAGGTTGGAAAGGCGCAGACACCCTAACACTGCAGGACATGTACCAAAACGGTGACCCAATCCCTGGGGGAAAATGAAAGGTTCAGATACATGCAAATACGACACTGGATCTCCCACCCATCAGTGAAAAGAGCGGGTACAAGAACACTAACAGGCTTGGAACTAACAATGCAAGAGGGGAAACCAGAGAGAGGGATATCTAGAATTTACAGGCTACTCGATGGAGCACAACCAATGGACAACCTAAGATATAAAGAGAATTGGGAAAAAGATGTAGGAGAGCCGATAACGGAGAGAGAGTGGGACCAGATATGGACGAGAGCTCATAGATCCTCCAAATGTACAGCAATTAAAGAAGCTGCATATAAATTATGCTACAGATGGTACATGTCCCCCCACAAACTACACAAAATAAACTCAGAATATCCCCCAAACTGTTGGAGACAATGTGGAGGGAGAGGAGACCTGTTCCACATGTGGTGGACATGCCCCAAGGCGATTACCTATTGGAAGGAAATACTGGGACACATCAAAGACATTACTGGCAGAGAATTACCACTATCACCTAAAGTGATCCTGCTGGGAGCGGAAGCAGAGGGTATATATGCGGCATCAGGGCATATATCCACTCTAATAACACACTTACTATCGGCGGCATGAATGACATTGGCACAAAGGTGGAAAGCGCTAGAGGGCCCAACGACACCATGGTGGTGGGTGAAAATATGGGGAGTAATGGCAATGGAGAAGGTAACTGCCATAAGAACAGAGACTTACCAGAGATTCTTATCCATATGGTCCCCGTTTAGAGACTTGGTCGGAGACAGGGAAGCCCATTTCTATAAACCAGGCAACCTCAGAAATATATCGATCACCTAACAACCCAGAGTGAAGAAAGAGAGAAAGAATCAGCACGACGAGAAAAAAGAACAAGGCGAAAAAGTAAAGGGGGGAGGGAGTTAACTGTCTAAGTGATACACTCAAGAACCTATGTATGAAAGAAATGATCACTGCAGAGTATTTAGCCTAGGTGAAAAGACTCTGGAACCTAGAGATAAAGGACCTGGGGGGGGGGGTGAGGAAATAAAATTAAGAATGAATCGATAAAACTGAAAATTTCTGTTGTATAGCAGCAGACTACGAAGTTATGATGCGGACTCTTATCGTCAAAAGCTATACTCTTGAACATTTGTTGAAAGTAAAATAATAATTTATAGTTTAAAAATTGGAGGCAATTTACACAACATCGGGTGACATTAACCCTGAATGAAAATTTGGTTTTATGCATTGTGTTAACACAGTATAATGTTTATATGTTGTAATTGACTATGCTTCTATCGAAAAATAAAAATGGTTAAAAAAAAAATGGGAGTATGCATGACTTTTCTGAAAACTTGGTATACGCTGGTATGTTTTCTTCTGGTGGTATATTGGAATTGGCAATACAGGAATAATGAATAAAATGGTCAAATGCTGTGATTGCCAAATTGATAATATAGTAGAATTCAGAAAACTGAACACAGTCGAACAGTCGTATAGTATAACTGAGAGTATACTGGGAAGGTCAAACTATAAATATATCAGGGTTGTAAAATGTAAGATTACATTAGGGTTGGCAACATTAGAATGTACAAGGACTCTAAAACTGGGAATATCCAGGGATTGTTCGGACAGAGAAAAATGAAGGTTGTCCAACATAGAGTTTAGTATCTTTGTCAAACTGGGAGTGTACTGTGTTAAATTCGTAGTTCACTAGGCTTGCCAAACAGGGAATATATTTGGATTGTCAAACTGGGAATAACACAGAGGTCTGGCAAAGTTTCGAACTCTGGTAAATTTCCCAGTGTATCGAAAAATCTGGATATTACATTTTTGGGGGCCCTAGATATTTATGGTTAAGACTCTTATGGGATTCAAAACAACCTATATGATTGCATACAGATCTATTTTGTTGCCAGTGTGTCCATTATATGACTTGCTGACCTTACTGTTAGGACACCTTACCTAAGTCCCTCTGACATAACTCTGCTCCTTTTCTTTACCCATGTTCATCAAAAATCAGTATATTCACAGAATGTTAATATACTGAATTAGCACCCGGGATGGGGGAGCCAACCAATCAGATTGCTCGGTCCATGGGCAGAATTCCACAATCTCAGCCTGTGTTCCAAGGAAACTGATGTCTGCTCCCGTGTCCGTCCATTTTTCCCCCCACTCTATGCTCCCCCTCCGGCCACTGTCCCCTTCCCTCTCTACCTCACTCAACTTATACTTTTGCCAGCGGTGCAACTGTTGCCGCCACACCAACCTCCAAGGCCGCCATGGAATTGTAAGAGGGGCTCCATATGGAGATCCGTCTTCCAGCGCCATGGCAGCCATTTTAGGTACGTTTTTCTACAAATAAAGAGGACGCAGTGAGTGCATCATGTTAATTCATACAAAATACATGATTAAAAAATCTGTGGTGCGAATAGCAATAAGTGGCAATAGCGCCGGGACCATCGTTAAGGCCCCCCAGATCGGGTGTTACTGCTTAAACAGTCATATCTGGAATTCAGCATTATTCAAAATGGGAACCTCAATCTAGGAATGTACTCTGGTTTTACAATCTGGGAGTATACTTGCAATGTATACAGACTGTAAAAAAAGGAATATACTGAGGTTAAGTACCGCTGGGTTGAAGAATTTGAATTGGAAGGATTCGGAGTGTTTCAAACTGGGTTTGTCATAATGGGAATATAGTGGAGCTAGACAAACTGAATACATACTAAAGTGAACATCCCTGGAATATATTGAATTTGTGCAAACACGGAATGTGAAATTGGGACTATACTAGGATTTTGTAGTTTTTTAACTGTGCCCTGTGAGTAAAACCGAATGGCACAGTGTGGGACACTGAAAATGTGCAACTGTTGCGAGAGTGCTAGAATTCTGCAAACTGAGTATTGTGAGCACTGATGCCCTCATTGCAAGTTTGATGGTAACTTTAAAAATATGCAGCATTTGCATCCATGCCTGTTTTTACCAACCGCTTTGATTGCATTATTTTCTGTGGGCAATTCCCATGACACCACATGTGGTAAATACTGCCATGTGCTGTTGTACAAGGCTATGTGTGGTTGGTTTCCTTGTTGCGGTGTAGTGAAGTGCGTACGGTTTAGTGTTGCAGTATAGTGAAGTCCGTTTGTGGCATGTGAGACTGAACAAGCCCCCAGGTGGATGCAATCACATGAAAAAGTGTATGAAGGACTGTAGCCCATAAACCCCTCCATGGAGCTCTGTTTACGGGGAAGATGATCTTCGAGGGAGCCCTGGCCGCCAGGCGGAGGATAAGAGGAGACCGCTAGCTCAGAGGAGTAGGAGGAGACAGAAGCTCCTGTACCAAGTACAAGACCCTCTCACTTGCAGTTCAGTAAGGAGCAAACATCGGCATTATATAGGCTGAACAGAGAGGCCCCCATCACCCCCCTTACTGCAGCGTATTTCTACAAAGCAGCATCTGCATACACACTGCCCTAGCCACTCTGCAAAAGATGCGGGCAGTCCTGCACTTCTGTGCCACAGGAACATTTCAACATACCACCGGACTACTGCAGGGAACATCAGTCCACTTTCTCTAGGGTACTGGGATGCCTCCTTGCCACCCACGACTATCTTGACATTGTACTCAGCACAACACAGCAGAGTGGCATTCTAGCTAAAACCAGTTTATTTGCCATCACTGTCTCCCCTAATGTGCTGAGTTTACATGTCTGATCACACATACCCCTGAACCCCCGCACCTATGCCAGGGAGCATTTGTTTAGGAACCAGAAATAGTGGCCGTGCAGAGGACCTGTAACACCACCCACTACCCTATGCGCTGTTTTGTCCCTTCCCCCAGATCGACGCATGACTCCATGACCCTGTGGGACAGCACTGTGCCCAGGTTCATTGAATCACTCAGGCAAACAACAACCTGGCGGCTAGGTTTGTGACTGAAGGAAACATTTTAGTGTATACAAATGATTGAACAGCCCTATAAAAACTGGTTGAAGTTTCATAAAATTCAAAACTATATTCAAGAAAATCAAGACCTGGTAAATACAGGTGCCAGAGGGATTTGGTGGAGACTAAACTTTAAAGATCGAATTGAAGCGAAATCTCAATCCACCTGTGTCTCTGAAAAAGATTGGATCAGACACTTTGTCATTTTTTGGTTTAGTGGGTGATGAAAAGAGATGTTGAAATCATACTTTGACAGATATGATATCAACGTAGTGATAGGTAGGCTGAATAATTTGAGGGCCAACAACCCCGATGAAATGACAAATAGCCCCCTGAAAAGTGAAATAGGGCTCTGGGTGGATATTTTGTATAACTTATTTATACAAATAGTTAGTTCTGTTTCTGTACCAGAAACCTGATCTCTTGCAATTATTTACCTATATTCAAAAAAGGTAGTGAGGAATCCCCTGTAAATGATAGGCCTATCTCGCTGATCGACACCTCTTCTAAGATACTCGCAGGCTTTGTTTGTAAAGATCTTACGAAGTGGGCTAAAAGCGCACATAGATTTACATGTCTTACAAACTGGCTTCATAAAGGGGATGGGTACAAAAATAAGTGTGCTAGCAGTTTTGGCATGCTTAGCGCAAGCAGGTTGAGGAACAGGACGATCGCTGTATATTCAAAGCCTAGACCCGTCCTCTGCGTTTGACAAGGTAGATAGAAAAAGACTGCGGGCTAAGCTAAATGCATGGGGGATATATCCAAGACTCCTCAACATGTTACAACTGTTTTACACAAATAATTAACTAAAAATATGTCTTAACTTAGATGGTGACTTATCTACCACAGTGGAAGTTGGAAGAGGTGTGCGTCGGGGATGCGCGCTGGCACCTACAGTCTTTTTACATATATGTTGCAGATGTATGGGAGGAAAGTGAGAAGGAAATTACTTATCCCACCAAACTAAATGGTGTAAATGTTTACTGCATATGATCTGATTTTGTTGTTTTTTACGCCGGTAGGGTTACAGCGGTTATTAAACAGAGTAGCTTCTTTTCTTTCTGATAATAAAGTAGTAATTAATGCTGTAAAGTCTAGAGTTATGACGATAAATAAGAAGTAGTGAAAACAGTACTGTTGGACTATTATGAAAAAATTAAGGAGGTTGATGCCACCATTTATCTAGGGTTTAGTTCCTCTGCTAAGATGAAATTAGAAACACATGAAGAAAAAATGGCAGCAAAAGTTATATGTATTTCACTGATGAAGGTCACAACTAGTAAACTATGTGCCTTTTCACTCTCGCCCTTGATGGAATTTTATAAAACGAAAGTGTCTGCTATGGTTTTGTATGGTATAGACTGGTACACTTTACTGATAGGAAATATTTCGATACTTTGGAGGGGAGTATTTGGAAATTAGTATTGGGTTTGCCTAAGCCAGTACCCATTAGTATCATCAGACTCAAACTGGGGTTACAGTCCTGGTGGTCTCTGTACACAAACAGGTGCATTGGGCTGTATATGGAAGTGGTGAACAAACTCAGCCACAGGTCGTGTCTAACTTTAGATGAGACGATTAGAACTGAAACCAATGCTCTTATGGTAAATGTTAGTAAGATATGTGAGAGCTATATGCAAGAGGTAGGACTGGATCTTGAAGAATCTAAGTAGGTCATTAAGAAGAAGATACAGAAGTGGGATAGTATTGAAGATGGGAATGATTTAATGAGATTACATATGTACACAGATGTGTCCTTCTGGTACTCGACTGCTACTCATATGAGACCTTATTTGATAAAAATCCCCTATCAGGATATGAGGAATTGGTATTTGAAGTGTCGCCTAAATTGTTTACCAACCATAGAAGTTATGGGACCCAAGTAGGGGATCCCAAAAGAAATTAGATCATGTAGATTATTGGACAGGAATTGCCTAGAGACTCTCTATCACGTAGTAATGGACTGTCCTACATTAGCTTCAAGAAGAACACATTTTTGGGGTAGTTTGTGCACTCTGTGTCCTCTGTGGCTTTGAACAGCTTATGGGAAAGATCAATGAGTGGAACACAATTGTCTTTAATGATTGCTCTGGTAAGATTGTTAAAAGAAATGTTTAAGTAATTGGAAGATGTTAAAAGTGAAGGTATGAAAATGTTAAAAACAGCGTTGATCACCTGATTTTACTTATACAATAATGGACTGATGTGTGTGAAGATATTTTGATATATTTGCATAATCACTGTTTGCTGTATTGTCATAGATATGTGTTATATTTGTTTTAGGCTTGGATGTATTTATATTTGATCTTAATGACATTGAATTGTAAAGAATTCTGTAAGGTGTGACACAGACCAGATTGAGACATGACTCCATGACTCTCTGGGACAACACTGTGCCCAGGTTCATTGAATCACTCAAGCAAACACCAACCTGGCTGCTAGGTTTGTGACTGAAGCAAACATTTTAGAACCAATATTTCCCGTCCCCACCTAAGGTAGTCAGCTAGTGTCACAGGGTACCTCCTATACAACTCCTGTGTTTCCCTGTTTTATTTTAGATCATTATTTCCAATCGATGTGATTAACAACCGCAACATCCATGATGCACTTGCTTATGAAATGAAAACAGGTCTGGGGCTTGGTGTCCCCGGTGACTCAAAATAAATACAGTAAAATAGACTCTATGTGGGGTGGCCATGGTTCTTGAGGCCCGTTTACATCAGTGGGGATTTCAAGAGTCAATTGCTACCATTAAGCCCCTCCCCCACCACCTCATTTCATCCCTGTACACCTTTAAATCCAATGACTTACTAACCTTGCCACAGTGTGAAATGATGACAGCAGTGCCATGACCATGCGCAGGGTTAGTTGGTGGCAGACCAAAGATATCCATGTCCCTGCATGCACAGTGCCCATGATTATGCTGTAGAGCCCGGCAGGAGATGCTGGATACTGTGATGAATCCTGCAGAATCAACATTGCCTAAGGTCTCCTCCCAGGGGTCCAGGGGAAGACAGTTGCTATCTGATCCTAACCCTGAGGGTGGTATTATCCGGGTGGATCCCCTTGGAGCAGAAGGCCTCCAACAGAACAGGAGGACTCTGATAGGAGAGACACAGTATTTATCTTCTTCAGAGAGGGATATTTCTATAGTGCCAGAATATTTATTGGCTTCTTTTAAGAGTAAAACTTCCCTTCACAAGGTTACCCACATTAATGGTAGTGAAAACACTTGTGATCAACAGGAGAAGAAAATATGTGAAATTCAGAACTTTAATATCCTGACTTCTGATGAATATAATTCTCCCTTGAATCTAGACTAACCATTGAACCCTTTAAACCCTTCTGTGAAGATCCATTTAATACCCAGAGTAAATCCAATAAAGCTGAATTTTGTATTCATGAAATAAAGGAAAAGGTAATCGGAACATTGGGGACGTCAAGTCCCACAATGCCCTAAGTACTGGGATGAGTAAGAGGGACTCAGAGGCACTAAACTGCAAGGTGCAGTCTAGAGGTTCTCATGACCCACACCTCAGCAGGACCTTTGAATATATAAAGCCCACTCAGGTGCAGGCCATTAAAAGCAGAAGCAGAAAACGAAGGTAGAGTTGCAGAAACCACCAGTCGCAGTAGCAGTGGAAGAAGAAAGGAGCCGCCGGAGCCGTCGCTATCTTTGAAGTGGATGTCGGTCCTGAGACGGTCTCCAAGGTTGATAACCTTAATTCTAGAGATTGTGCAGCAGGAACCGTTGTTGGCACATGCTTTCCCCCTGGAGAGAGAGGCTCTCCTGATTGCGTGGCGCATCACGGTGGCTGGCGAGCACTGGTGTGCACTAGGAGTGAAAGAACTTCCTTTCCGGAGCAGCGCGGGCCATGGAAAAATCAAAGCAGTCAGACGTGCAGGAGGCGGCAGAGGAAGCAGAACGAGCAGTGGCAGCGGATCACACAGACGCGTGTGCAGAAAAGAAATCGGTGAGTTTACCATTGTCGGTTAATCCTGGTACGCTCCGTAAGTGACCACTGACGACTGCCAGCGGTTTTGAATACCAAACTAATATAACAGTCACATTGGAGAAATAAGAACTTTGTAAAGAGGCAAGAGGAGAAGGATTACAATCATTGCTATAAAAGCCAATACTATTTCCAAAGTAAAGAAAGGGCAATACTGAAGCAAGATAAACTATAATCACCATTGCCAAAGTAAAGATGAAGCAATATTGTACAAAACAGATCATCCATGTTGGCTAAATAATAAGAGAACATTGTTGCAGGAAGATTGTGACCATTGTTTCCAGAGTGAGGAAGAGGCAATATTTAAGCAAGATATCACCAAACATTGCCTAAGCCAAAAAGGGACAAGTGTAATAAAGACACATTGTCAGCAGTTCATTGATGTGAATGATGGAAAACAAAAGTGGCAGGAGAAAAGCCCTCCTGGTATAACATATCAAGGAGGAGAGGAGCATAACCTGCATTGCCTGTGGCAAATACAAGAGTGGAACTAACAGCACCAATGTGTATCATGTTTTCCCAAAAGAAGTTGTGAATTTCAATGTTGTTGAAAGTTAAAGATGTTCTAAAGGTTTGAATTCACCACAGAGTGCTTGTAGTAGTGTTAGGAGATTTTGTCCTGGAAGGGGATTATAAAGGATACCTTTAGTGATAGTCCTGGCAGGTTAGTGGACCAGGAAGAATCAGTGAAGTACTACATCTAGATCTAGACATATGCGCCCTGACGGAAACGTGGGCCACTAGCTGCTCTGGTCCCTCCCTTAATCTATCAATACCCGACAGGTATGCTCTGTTACATTATGACAGACTTGAGGGATGATGTGGTGGCATTGCCTTAATTTAAAAAAATGCTCTTTCCATCTGGGAAGTGCAAGGTCAAATTATTGAAGGCACTGAGTCTTCATTTTAAAGTTGGCATGAATGCGGACACCACAGTGAACTTTGTACTGTTATATCGCCCGCCTTCGTCGACTGCTAACTTCTCTGTGGCCCTTTCCAATTACCTGCTACCGATGTTAAAGCCCAACTCGCAATTGATTCTCCTCAGAGATTGTAGCTGTTGGCTTGGCCACACTGAGGACCCTCTAGCGGCTGAACTAGATCAGTCTCTTTCTGACCTTGGCCACCTGCCAAGACACCCAAATCAGTCCTTGACAATGGTCCGAACATGCCTTTGTGCATTTTTCCATCAAAGTGGCCTTTCTTCTTAAAATTAAGAACAAAATGCCTGGCGCCATTCAGGTTCATAACCTGAAACATCTTACTCTGGACAAAATCGAACCCCTTCTTGCCCATGTAATTAATTTCATGGAGCTGATATCCCTTCAAGACATGTCTAGTGTTTAACAGCGAACCTGGATCATATTTCCTCCAGTCTCACTCCCCTGAAATCTAAAAAAAACCTTTGGGGAAAAAAAAGTAAACCATGGTTTTCAAACGAGCTCCAAAAACACAAATCTTCTACTTTGAAGCTGTTCCACTATTGGAAAGCTAATACCAGCCCAACCTCAATTAGCTGACAAAACATATAAAACTGTATTAGTGGAAGCAAAAAAAACACCATAACTCTAGAATCCAAAATGCCAAATCCGATTCTAAGGAACCTTTCAGAATTCTGAAAGAACTTGAGACTATTCCCGAGCCGCAGGCGCACACACCTCTATTGGATGCAAACTGGTGTCAGCAAGTTCAAAACGCAATGCACAACAAACTTCTAAGCATTAGAGAGGACATGGCGCTAAAAAAAAGAGGCGTTTCCTTTAACTCCAGATCTTAGCAGCCACAAGTCCTTAATCAGAAGTCCATTGATAACCCAATTAACTTCCACCCGATATCAGAGGCTGACCTGAAGAACGTGGTCGAGCAACTTAAGGCTACCAGATGCAAGGGCAACCCTGCTCCTACTTGATCATCAAATCTTGCCCTCTGGCACTCTTAAAGGCAATCTGAAAATGTATGAATGCCTTCCTACTTGAGGGATGTATTCCGGATGACTTAAAACAAGCCTCAGTTACCCCCATTTTGAAAAGACCGGGGCTGTTAGTAGACAACCCTGTCAATTACAGACCAATAACAAATGCGCCTTTTTTGTTAAAGATTTTAGATTGAGTCGCCTATATGCAGATCTCGCAGCACCTGAACCACCTCCCTATTCTGAATCACTACCAGTCAGGATTTAGACAGGGCTTCGGCACTGAGACTTCACTGCTGTAGTTGAAGTCCAGACTCTTTGGACGCATGGACACAGGGCTATCCTCTCTTCTAGTCTCTTTTGACCTGTCGTCCGTGTTCGACCTGGTTGTCCATTCCATCATGGTTGAGGTTGCCAACTTTTCCCCCTCTGCAGCATCATGGATTAGCTCTTTCTTGGAAAACAGACGGAGCAGGAGCTGCCTCGGGGAGGTATAAGCTGCTCCTGCTTCTGTGCTCTTTGGGGTGCCGCAGGGAGCTAGTACCTCCCCCTGTCTTTATAACATCTTTATGCAACCTTTCTTTGTTATGCTGAAGCAGGAAGGGATCTTGTTTTCGAATTACACCGATGATACCCACTGTGTCATTCCGTTAATCGATGTGCACTCTCAGGATGTACAGGAGCTTAATAGAATGTTTACCCTGACTGAAAATTAGATGATATGCAACAACCTTGCCCTAAATAGAGGGAAAACGGAGCTGATGATCATTGGTAACTCTAGGACCTTAGCTAAACTGGATTCCGCTTATAATTCTTTCAGGTTAGGGGTGGTGAAAACTATCCCCCAAACAAAACTAAAAATTGTAGGCATTGTACTTGACCAGCTGCTGAACATGAGGGCCCATGTGAGCAATACTGTCTCGGCGGGTGTCTATTACGTGAAACTGCTGCCTCACCTGAGACCGTTTCTCAGGCTAATGCGGAATCCGTAGCCAGAGCTATCATTGGGGCAAAGATCGACTATTGCAGCAACCTTATGGTCGGTCTTTCCAAGGCTGACTCCAATAGACTCAAAGTGGTACAGAATTGAGCAGTAAGCGTGGTTGTTGGTTTATCCCGCTGCAATCATGTCTCGGATGTCAGGCGTGACTTACACTGGCTCCCAGTAGAGGGTCGAGCCAAGTTTAGATTATTGGTCATTACCATCAAATGCAGACTTCGCCAAATGCCACCCTACTTGCAAGATCATATCATCGAGAAGGTTAACGGCAGATCTCTAAGGTACAGTAATCAAAATTACTTGGCTCTTCCACGCTCCAGAATGAAGATGGTCGACAATGGTGCCTTCTTCTTTGCTGCCCCAAGTTGTGGAACCTGCTACCGCCGGACCTAAGAGGTCAGGTTTCCCTGATGGACTTCAAGAAAGGCTTGAAGACCTGGTAGTTCTATGGATTCCCTCGCTTAGACACAGTTTATTCAGCTTATTTGACCTACCGGGACATTGTCCTTATGCCTCAGGGTCCATGGTTGCATGATACAAATTAATTAAAGTAAAGTAAAGTATGCGGGTGATCACGTTCTTTCTAAACATTTCACTTTATTGCTGATTCTGTGGCACATCTGGATGAACATGTGGCATTTCTTCTGGTACTGTACAAGTGGGGCACTACCATGTAAGTCATGGTCATACTTCTGACCGTATGGTTTAGAGAGTTAGCAATATGTTATGCTTTCAATGGGTTGTCAACAACAACCCTCCTTGTATGCTTTTTGTCCTGTAAGTCTCTGATTTGCCAAATACTTCTTCTACGTCTGCGGTGTGCAATGAAGTCCCTTGGCTCTCTCTCAGTGGGGATACCAGAAGGGGTGCCTTTTCTAGTTAGCAGGTGATAGGCCTGAGGGTTATATGAGGAGGATGCTCTGGTCACATGCACTTGAACCCCATTTTAGGGAGGGGGACAGTCACATGCTGCCTACAAGGGACAGGGTCCCTTTAACCTTTAAGGGTCGCAGCTGCTACACATGGGAAACGGATAACGTATGGGCAAGGGACATTAGGCTCTCTCATTCCCAAATCACAGTGCTTTTGCTTCAGTTGAAGCTGGTGACTCTCTGGTTACAGGCCCTTTAAGGAAATTGAGGCATGGCAGTCCTGCAGAACCAGTAGCTTTAGCCCCCTCAGTTCCTCTTGCACAGGTATCGGAATCCCATCTAAATTTACAGAAGGAAATAGAGTAACGTGAAGTAGGGAGGGAAACTTGCCAGTCAACCCGCCTTCTACCCTGCAAGGGCTCCACTGTCATAGGCCCTGATTATACGTTTTGTGGTATATCCACAAAAGACGAAACATTGCAACTACAAGGACCACCATTCCCTGCACCGATAGATAGATGAACTAATCATCAACACCTGGGAATGCCTTCCTGAAGAGAGCAAGAGACTTGAAAGTGCTAGGAGAACACCACAAGAGTTGGCAGGTACACTGTTCAGAACAGGATATATATCTAATATATAAATAGGCTGGCGGTCATTGCCCCATAGTTAAGATGATATTTATTTATTTATTGAGCATTTGTTAGGCACCTATACAACAAAATGGTGTTTTCAGGCATCACAGGGAAAAGGTGGGAGGGAGCAGGGGAGTAAAAAACAATGGCAAAAAAAGTAAATCTACAATTGTGGTCCTACTAGGCCTTGTGACATTCAGACATGCAAGTGCAGTGAAGGGAAGTGCTGGAGATAGGGGAGGGGGAGGTAGAAAGGTATGGGCAAGTGCTAGTGGGAGCCTGGGAGGGAAGTGCCACGTGGTGCCAAGGGGGAGGCCACTGGCTAAGTGCTAGGGTGGAGGAATCCAGGTGCAGAATGCACAGCTGCCAGTCAGGGGGCCCGCAAGGGCAGTGCTGAGGAGGGTGCGAGGGGGCTGGTGATGACTAGGTAGAGGACCTGGTAATCTGTGAGATTCATGAAGGACCGGTCCCCCAGTCTCAGTGGCAGTGGGTGATTAGCAGGCAAGGTGAAGAGGGAAAGAGGTAGAGAAAAGCAGAGGTTTGCGGAGTTTCCGGAACTTTAGGAGGTCCGGCTCAAGTCTGAGAGGGGCAGGGAGGCTGTTCTAAAGAGAGGCAATTGGCGAAGCAAGAGACCTGCCCCTACTCTCTGTTTGGAGAAGCTTTTGACATGCAGGGAATTGGAGTTAGAGGAGCGGAGGGCTCTAGAATGGCAGTATTTAGCGAGAGAAAGTTGGCGATAGCCTGGCCCAGGCGCAGAAAGCCTTGTGGATGATGCAGAGGGTCTTGAATTTGATCCTGACAGCCATCCTTTATTGGACTTGTATGAAAGACCATATACCGACGATATAGTTAAAAACAACGCAACATAATCATCATCTGAGAATGTACTTGCATCGTTGATACCTAATTCAGCAAACTGGCTTTAATATAAGCCACTATTCCATACCAATTAGAATATGGATCTAATATGACAACTGTCATTTCATTTGAACAAATCAAAGAGGAGATTTGTGTCTTAACCAAATGAATTATTTTATTGACCAATGTTATATACCAAATATCCATCTTGACAAAGATCAAGATGGTTGAAATACATTTCAGCTAGAGCTAGGCATACAGAAATGATTTGTGTTCACGGAAATGTTCTGGTGTGTAAATAATCAGATTCGTTTCTATAGCAACAAATTATTGGATAAGCGCAATCTTTCTGGTTGACCAATTTGTAAAATATTTATTATGTAAAAGGTTAGGGTAATACCTATGCTCACCAGATTTTGCAGCTATCCCTCCATCCCATCTTTTAGGGACTGTATTTAGAATCAATAGCCTAATCGCACCCCAATCCTGGATTGCCACTTTACTGATTATTTGCACATTGGCTAGTGGGCCCCAAAGAAACGTATTGGTGCAACATTTACAGTGGCCACGGCTAAACCGAACGGCTATTGGGTCCCAAAGAAGCCTATTGGTACAACACTTACATTAGCCATGGCCGTAGGCCAGGGTTAGTTGGCCCCAAAGAAACCTATTGATGCAACATGTACAGTGGGCATGGCCTTCAGCAAGGACTAGTGGGCCCCAAAGAAAACTATTGGTCCAACATGTACAGTGGCCATGGCTGAATGCTATGGCTAGTGGGCCCAAGGAACCTATGGGCGAAACATGTAAAATGTTCATGGCCAAAGACCATGGCTAGTGTGCCCCAAAGAAACTATTGTATAACAAAACCCTTGAAATTCTGTGAACAAACTTTATTTAAGAGAGAGTTAAGGTGATCATATCTAACAGGAAATAAACATAGCGACTAAACCTTTCAAATACAGTGAACAAACGTTGGTTAATGATGCCTGCAATGATGACATCTGTGATATCATGACTGTGATCATCTGCTGCACATTAGCGGGTGCAGAGTTAAGGTGAACTTGCTTGAAATGAGAGTGCTGAATTTCAGTGGTTTTGTTGCATTCAATCTCACCTTAACTCTCTCTCCACCAAGGTTTTTCTGTGGAATATATACACACACGCGCATGCACGCACGCAAATACACACATGGGATAATTTGCATACTGACAATGTTTTGCTTACGAGGCTCTGAACTGGAGGTGAACTTCCAGTGGTGGCTGCTGGGTGGCGCCGTGGCATATGTGACTTGGCTCAATTGCCTTATTTCACTATGCATACACATGTGGGATGTTCTATAGCTATGCTCGAAGAGAATAGACCATGTGACCAAAGAGGGCAATGCTACATGGACTGCAGACTGTTACTGGGACATGATCTGCCCCACCAAGCTCCTACCATGTCATTGCCCTGTGGATAAGGCTGCCAGGGCATTTTGCTCACAGCGTGGGCACACACACACCATGTCCTGCATGGACTGCACTCTGGGCTTCTGTCATTGTGTATGTGGAGTAAGGGCATAGCAACAGTTGGCAAGGGGGCTAAGGCTACATCCTTTCTGTGGCTTATTTTTCTCTTTTGTATCCTGACCTGTTCTGCCTGTCATTGTTACGTAAAGGCTATCATTAGCTTGCACATTAGGTATGATGTTATTAACACACATGCTATAGATTTAAGAAAAAACATATTGCTTGGAAAATAGAAGTGCTTGAATAAGGGCATCGATATTGCTTTTATTGGGAATACACAAATCAACATGGGAAGCGGAGCCATTGCCCGAGTTGGTGAATAAGGGCGCAGGAAGCCCCTATCCCCCACACCACAAACCCACCTTGTGTTAGTCGTACAATGATCTCGGTTGGTTGTGACTCGTGTGCCTGAACTCCTCATGGTGGCCTTGGGGGATTGGGGCGCGGGTTCCATTTTCACTTCCCTAGTCCATTCCCTGGGCTGTGAGTTAGTCCATCCCTGCTGAAACATTCCCCCCCATGCTGATCTTTGCTTCTCCCATTCATGATACTGTATATTCGTCTTGAAGTCCTTGATCTTTTCTTCGTGTCACCCTCAGTACCCTTCTCTCTTCTACTCTTCCGCTTTCCCATTACCCCTCGCGCCTCTCCATCTTTCGACCGCTTTCTCTCTTTCTCACTCTGCGCCTCTGTCATCTCCTCCAGTATCTTTTCATCCTTTCTGTTCGTGTCTCTTTTTGCTCTTCTTCCGTGTACTACCTCTCCCTATTGATCTCTGGTCATATTGTGTGTGCTGCTGTGTCCAGCGTGTTCTCTCAGTTATTATTCCTTTGTCTCCCCCCTGCAGAGTGATGTTGCAGGTACTGCACAGGTTGTCATTGTTTTCTTCAAAGCTGGAGAGGATGCTTCGGTGAGTAACCCGCGGTCCTGCGCCGCACCACTCCACTGCCAAGGAGCTGTCCTGAGGGGGAACTAAGACCGCGCAAGGAACTCTGGGAATGTTAGCTGCCCTTTACTAATAGCGCGTGCGAGGAACTCTGGGAATGTCAGCTGTCCTTTACCCTTAGCGCGTGCGAGGAACTCTGGGAATGTCAGCTGTCCTTTACTAATAGCGCGTGCGAGGAACTCTGGGAATGTCAGCTGTCCTTTACTAATAGCGCACACGAGGAACTCTGGGAATGTTAGCTCTCGTTTACGAATAGCGCCAGTTATTCTACGTCTGAGCCTTGCACTGACCTGGGCCAGGCTCCTGCTTTACCCCAGTATGTGTCGCGAGGTAGGATCAGTCTAGGGGTGGACTGGGAACCGAAAGAGGCCCTGGATTTTATTCTGAAAGTGGCCCCAAATCACACATCTAGAACAACCCTATGTGAAAATACCACGCAAAAGAGGCACAGGGGGCAGAGGCCTAGCGGGTAATCCCCAGACTTTCATATAGACCAGTCCACCCCTGGATCGGTCCCTTGCTGTACCCCCCAAGATGAATGTTTATAATGAGATTGGAAGCTCTCTCACTTGTGCTATTGCATGCCTATGTGTCTGTCTGTCGGGGGTTCCATCCATACTTGCGCCCAAGAGCCTACACAGCACCGGAACTATACCCCACACTACATTCTAAGCTGTTTCTGGTTCCTCACTCTACCCTGGTGTGTGTGGTGAACTGAAACTGGCCCCTCCATCTCCTCCAACATGGGGGATGAGGTGACATAGTCCCCCCCCCCCAATACCCCTATTCAAATTTCCGTAGTGAGCTAATGCAGGGACTGTGTGTACCCCAGTGGGTATAGTGCACTAGCAGAAGTTCCAGCGCACTTTACCAATCCTCGATGTACATCCTAAAGTGCCCAGCGTTTGGGGTACGTCCTCGATGTACCCCACTTTGTATGGTGGCTTCATCATTGTTGTTAGTATGGCATTTGACACAGCCTTCTCAATCAGTCCAATCTTAATAACTAATTCCATCTAATTAAAAGTAAGTTAATGATGAGTGGTCCCTTGCCCTTTGTGACGCACACTGTCAGCATAAGGAGACAGCAGACAGACGCCATTTAAACATATAGTGACTGCCATTGACAAATGTTGGGCTTGTGCATTAGAATGTTGGCAGTCGGGCCCTGCCTTGTGCCATTCTGCTTGTGGTGACGTCCACTTCTGGCTCCTTGCTGGCTGAACAGAGAATTATGTTTCCCCATACTAATGTTCAGCGTGGGGGGGCTCTTTCTCCATCATTGCAGGACCCGGTTGTCAATTTGGCTTTGGGTTTCTTGGCCAGTGTGGCGCCGAGCCTAGAGGAGCCCTTTGAGATGGCCATGGCCTGTGTGGCCCTTGCCACCGCAGGGGATGTGAAGAGTGCCAAACCCCTGCAGGAGAAGCTGATGGGACGAACATTGCAGAGTGGTATGTATCTCGTAGGCTGGGCCAGTGGGACTGGGGGTACAGTGGAGGAAGATGGATGCCACCTGTGCCTAATGTTGCAGAACTCTGCTCTGATGCTTGGCAGAGCAAAGGACCAAGATGAAATTCCCTATCCGTAAAAACCTCAGACATTGCCACCTGATGTTGCTTGAACTGATGAGCTGAGCTATGCCCCTCCCACCCTTGGGCTGCGCATTCGAATGAAAGTCTAACCATGATTGTGGGGTACACCTGGGTTGTACCGTGTGTGCCCGCTGCTTACTCGTATCCTTTGGGGCATTTGATGTCTGCTTCTTGGCATACTGTAGCAGCTTGACTTAGCATTCGTACCTGTTCTCTTACGCTGGGTATTCGTGGAGTGCCTTTTTGCAGCACAGTGGCTGGCTGTCACTATTTCTAAACTCCCAAAAGGAGGACAGTAAGTCAATATTAGTGTAAAAGACGTCTTAATCGCCCCACAATATTTAGTGAGGTCGGTACAGGATTCACCCACTTGTTCAATCCAATAACCATTATCTGCAAATCATATACCCAAATAACCATAGAACTTTAGTTCCAAGATGTCACCATACAAGCTGATATTAGTTTTTTGGATTTTTGAAACTTTGGGTCCAAAGACTAAAGTCTTGCAGGGTAATTCATAGAATTTCGCAGAAAAGTGTCGCAAGCGGCTGGCGCAGAGTGTCCGCGTGCGATTGACTGCGCCAGGCACGTGCGATAAAACCGATTTCCGCGCACAGCGTATTCATGGATTTCATGCTCCCAAACCAGCCGTGGCGCAGAGTATCGCAGCGACCCTGCAGCAGCGCCAGTAACGCCCCCAAGAACGCCCTCGCGCAAGGAAAAGCCAGCAAAATCGCGAAATCATCGCAAAGGGCTGCGCTAACTCTGGACCAGTTTACAGGGCAGCCAAACAGCCAGGGTACGTGTATTACAGGGGTACGCGGGAAGTTTAACACGCGATTAGCCAGGGTACGTGTATTACAGGGGTACGCGGGAAGTTTAACACGCGATTGGCCAGGGTACGTGTATTACAGGGGTACGCGGGAAGTTATACACGCGATTAGCCAGGGTACGTGTATTACAGGGGTACGCGGGAAGTTTAACACGCGATTGGCCAGGGTACGTGTATTACAGGGGTACGCGGGAAGTTATACACGCGATTAGCCAGGGTACGTGTATTACAGGGGTACGCGGGAAGTTATACACGCGATTAGCCAGGGTACGTGTATTACAGGGGTACGCGGGAAGTTTAACACGCGATTAGCCAGGGTAAGTGTATTACAGGGGTACACGTGAAGTCATACACGCGATTAGCCAGGGTACGTGTATTACATGGGTACGCGGGAAGTTTAACACGCGATTGGCCAGGGTACGTGTATTACAGGGGTACGCGGGAAGTTTAACACGCGATTAGCCAGGGTAAGTGTATTACAGGGGTACGCGGGAAGTTCAACACGCAATTAGCCAGGGTACGTGTATTACAGGGGTACGCGGGAAGTTTAACACGCGATTAGCCAGGGTAAGTGTATTACAGGGGTACGCGGGAAGTTCAACACGCAATTAGCCAGGGTACGTGTATTACAGGGGTACGCGGGAAGTTTAACACGCGATTGGCCAGGGTACGTGTATTACAGGGGTACGCGGGAAGTTTAACACGCGATTGGCCAGGGTACGTGTATTACAGGGGTACGCGGGAAGTTATACACGCGATTAGCCAGGGTACGTGTATTACAGGGGTACGCGGGAAGTTTAACACGCGATTGGCCAGGGTACGTGTATTACAGGGGTACGCGGGAAGTTATACACGCGATTAGCCAGGGTACGTGTATTACAGGGGTACGCGGGAAGTTTAACACGCGATTGGCCAGGGTACGTGTATTACAGGGGTACGCGGGAAGTTATACACGCGATTAGCCAGGGTACGTGTATTACAGGGGTACGCGGGAAGTTTAACACGCGATTGGCCAGGGTACGTGTATTACAGGGGTACGCGGGAAGTTATACACGCGATTAGCCAGGGTACGTGTATTACAGGGGTACGCGGGAAGTTATACACGCGATTAGCCAGGGTACGTGTATTACAGGGGTACGCGGGAAGTTTAACACGCGATTAGGCTGGGTGGGTCCTCACAGGTGTTCCCTGTACACCCTCCACGGCCCCTGCAGGCAGCCTACAAAACAGGGGACTACCCTGCACACCTGCTCATGTCCCCCTGCACCCCCACCCCCCCAGCAGTGCAGGGGCAGCCTCCACCAGGCCCCCACTCATGTCTCCCACCACCCCCACCCTCCCGCCACCAGGGGCAGCCTCCACCAGGCCCCCACCCATGTCTCCCACTCTCCACCAAGCCCCCACCCATGTCTCCCACCACCCCCACCAGTGCAGGGGCACCCTCCACCAGGCCCCCACCCATGTCTCCCAACACCCCCACCCACCAGCACTGTGGGGCACGTGGCCAGCAGGCAGTCAGGCAGCAGCAGATGGCAGGTGGGAGCGTGCTCAGGGCTCTGGGGGGGCAGTAATTTCGCCTCCTGGCCAGGAGCGTGGTCTCTCGTGTGTGAACGCGTGGACAGCCTGATAGGTAGTGAAATCCCACACGTCAGCAAAGGCCCTTAGCGCGTAAACCCGTCAACAGCATATGCGCGCCTATAGTCACCTGCACGTGCAGGAAATTGTTGCGTGACACGTCCCAGTGTCAAAGCGTGTGATTGGTGAAAATGGATGTACACGTAGAAGTGACAAAGCGTGTGATTGGTGAAAATGGATCTACACGCAGGAGTGACAAAGCGTGTGATTGGTGAACGTACACGCCGCGTAAGTGACGCTGTACGTGTGGGCCTGTATATAAGGTACATGTAGAACACCATTTCCTTGTACGTGCTTTTCGTGGAGAGCGAGTGGGTGAAATCTGTACTTCTTGTCGTTTCACACGCGATTTACTTCACGGCGTTTCCAGTTCGTATTCCCTGTTACCTCTGACAGCTTTTTCTCTTTTTTCTCTTTTACTGGTTTACCTGGGCCTGTTCCCTCAAACAGTGTCCCCTTCTACTGTTGTCCTGTCTTCTCAGACAGTGTACACATCTTCTTTTGGCGGGGGTTTAGCCAGCCAAACGCGCTCATTCTTCACGCTCTTTTACCTGGCAGACGGTGAGTCACGCACGTATCCAACTTCTGTGCTTGCCCCGTGTGTTGCCTACCCCTTCAGAGGTCATTCTAGGCTGCGTGTGACACGCATACGTTCATTCTTGTGTTACTGGGTGCCACAGCGTAGTGCAGGTTTTTCTTTCTGCACACGTGGTCTAGGAGGGGTTGCGTGCACGTCATCTCCCTTTTTTGGGCCTCCTGTGCGTTGCGTGACCCGTCATCTTTCCCCAGGGGTTACAATCAGCCGTGCTAGAGCACTAGGGTACAATTACCATCTGGTACCCAACCCCTTTGACCCCCAATTGCCCAGGACAATTGTCTACAGCCACTCCCATACGCACATTAATATCAGTGCCATGGCTGGGAGGCGAGGATTCCGTAAGGGTGGCAAAGGTGGAAGAGCCACAAGTGGTGGCCGTGGTGGATCCGGTAGGGGACGTGGTCGTAACTTGCAGGGTGAGCCTGTCCCCCCATGTGTGGAGGACCAGTCAAGGGCACCCATCATCCCCCGCCCTCCACCCCTCCCCCCCTCCCGTTGAGGCTGAAGTGGCTGACACCATCCATGCTCAGCCCTTGTTGGACCAGCCCATTGTGGCACCAGACCTGGCTGACTCCATGGCTGACTTCCAGGTCAGCAGGGCTACGACACGTGCGCTGGTGCACGTTGATGCCATCATGCCACGTGGATCTGGGGCAGCAAGGTCATCTACTGCACCAAGGAGGCAGGGCGGAGTGGCTGCAGGGGCAGCTGCGGCTCCATCCACCCCAGCCCTCACACACCCAGCCAGGACAGTGTCGGTCCTAGTCCATGCTGCTGAGATTCCCCCTGACACCATCACACTCGAGCCAATGCCTGCACCAACTCCCATGCTGAGTGTGCAATCCCACACTCCTGATACAGAGTCCACCAGGGCTCCTGCCCCTAGTGTCCAGAGCGGCGCAGGACACTCAGGATCACCACCACCTTCCAAGCGGAAGAGGAAGAGTGCTCGTCCGGCACAGGCTGATGCCCCAGACACGGCTACACAGTCCGGCCCGTCCAGGAAGCCCAGCTTCACGGATGACGAACTGAATGCACTTGTCGAGTATGTGTCCGGACATGACAACGAGATGGTCATTGTTGCAGGATCCAAGACCACACCTGCACAACGCCAGGCACACTGGCAGACCGTTGCGGACATCGTAAGTGCCCTTGGAATCGTGAGGCGCACAGCCAATGATTGCTATAAGCGCTGGAATGACCTAAAGCGCAGGGCAAAGAGTAAGCTGGCCTCAAGTCATGCCGCAACTCTAGTGACTGGAGGTGGGTCTCCAGTAGTAGACATGGAACTCACTCCACATGAGTCAGTCGCTGGGACCTACGTCACGGAGGAACAGATCCAAGGCGTGGGAGATCTGGCTGATTACGAGGCATTGTCCGGTGAGTGCACATGCATGTGTGTGTCATACATGTGCATGGTGTGTGTGTGAGGGCTTCTGTTTGGGTGCCAGGAGAGAGTGTGTGCGCCTCAGTCGTATGGGTCAGCCATGTGCTTCATGCAATACTTCCTGCGCAGCTGCATTTGGCCATAGCAGTATCCCTTCTGCCAACAGTAGACATCTAGCACAACTGCACGCCAGTTGCCCTTGAAGTGTCACCTTGACACAACAGATTTGCTTATTTTTCACTGTTCATTCAGTCAGTTTGTTTGCATTCCACCACTTTCACTAGGCATGTCGCTGTCCACTAGTCACATGTCTGACATGGGTATGGTAAAGGGGAGTGACTTTGTTACCTGGATATCATTTGTACACACATGTCCCTGTGCAATTTGACCATTACAGACTGGCAGCTCCAGGTGAAAAATCTGACCTGTTAGAATCAGAAAAGCTATTACATGCGGGAACTGGACTGAATGAATAGGTGCTGCCCTCCTCTCCATCTTCACTCAATAGCAATGGTACATGCCATCTGTGTGATGGCATGTGTGTTTCACCTGCCAATCACAGGCCAATGTGTGATGCCACTGCCAGGCAGCATGCAGAAAATTTGTTCATCTTCCATCTTGGTGTCATCAGTGTGTGCCGTTTGCCTGCACTTCATACGCAGTGAGGGTGCATGCATGGGAGGGTTCTAGTCATGTGGGACATGTCAATCAAGTACTGGTTCTCTTGCTTCTCAGCCCTCAATGTGTGCCATGGTGCTAATGCCTGTTTCCATTACTTTGTTTTCATGTCTTTGCAGGGGAAGACGCACCTGATACTGCTGGGGTTGTGGAGATGGTGCAGACCCAGGAGGTGTCCCAGGGCCGACCAACCACCAGTGAGGGACGTGGTGTGGTGGTGGGGGAGAACCCACAAGTGCTGCAGGTCGTGCTCTCAAGGGGTGTCTCTGGCTGCACCTCCCCCGAGCTGTACTCAGGTGTTGATTCGGATGAGACCTACGTGCCGTCGCTGGTGAGTGTTCCAGGGAGGGATTCTGTTCTGTCTCACCCACCTGCACCAGGGTCAGTACCCTCCATGGGGATGTCAGTGTTGGCAGCTACGCCTTTGGTGGTTACGGATGCAGGGTCACACTCCGCGACATCTGATCCTGTTCCTGGGCCAGCAGATCAGAGGGGGAATGCAGTCCTGCAGCCTCAGGCAGTGCCGGCACAGCAAGGCGCAGTTCGCCTTGCCCCAGACAGGTGTGGTGCCCGCCGACGTGGTGGCCGTACGCCACCTGGCAATACCGCATGGGAGCAATCCATTTACGGTATGGCTACCCAACAGGCTGCATCATCCGAGATGATGGCTCAGGCCATGGATAGGGTGGCCACTTCCATTGTCCCCCCAGAAAGGCTGATGGAGCGACTAGAGCAGGCAACTGACTCCATCTGCCAGTCACACAGGGAGGACATGTTGGGGTCCAACAGGGACAGGCGGGCGGCACTGGCGACTCTGCAGGAGGCCATCTCCATTGAGTCCCAGGGCCACAGGGAAGCCCTGAGGCAGGAGCTCCTACACCTCAGGACGACTCTTGTTGAGCTTGAGGCTTCAACACACCAAAGGACAGAACAGCAGCTGGAGCGTCTCACCCGTACGCTCTCAGCTGAGATGCAGGCAACGAGGGCGGAGGTCCGGGCATCCCGTGAGTTGTTGCATGGGGACCTCCGCACACTCATCCTCCAGAACCAGACCTACCACACCCGCATGCTTGCAGCCATGGAGGAGCAGACTAGGGCCTTGCGTGGGCTGCCTCCCATAGTGCAACCACCTCCGGATGCAGGTGCACAGGGTGATAATAGCGACAGCAGTGACACTCCCACAATAGGGTAGCCGTGTGGGCCATGAGCCCATGGAGGTGTTTTATTTTCCCAGGATCCACGCAGGTGGGTTCTGGTGTGCATCCTGTCCTCGGACCTCCTGGGTGGCCTCCCCAACCCCCCCGGGCCCATCAATGGCCATTTTTGATTTTTTCTTATTTTTATTTTTATTTTGATTTCTTTTATTCCCAATTTTTTTGGGAGGATCTATTGGCTCCGATCTGTTGGCTCCGATCTGTTGGCTCCGATCTGTTGGCTCCGATCTGTTGGCTCCGATCTGTTGGCTCCGATCTGTTGGCTCCGATCTGTTGGCTCCGATCTGTTGGCTTCCGTGGTTCCTGTGGGCATACGCTGCATTGTGGCTGGGCACGTGCAGGCTTGTAATGTATTTGGTTCAGATGCTTGGGTTTGAGTCACACACACCCCTCCTGCTTCCCGTTTCCATGGGCTTGCAAAGGGTGTGCCCAAGTGACAGTGAATTACACAGTGACGTTGGACTCCCATGACCTGTGTGGCCAGTCTGTAGTCAATACTGTGTATACATTCCTAGTGCATATTGCTGTTGTGTTGTACACTGCATGTTGCATTGATGTGTAACTCTTCTTCTGTGTCTACCTCCCAATTTGCAGGTCCCTTCCTCAAGTCCACACAAGGACCTCTAGTCTGGCGATGGGGACCATGTTGGCAGCAGTGCACCTACAACTCTACATGGCGCCAACACTGCACAGTTGGTAGTGGTGGGAGTGCAGGCATTTCCAGGTAGTGAGACTACTAATATGTTACATTTTTGATGTCATGTTAATGGTACTACGTGCTCAAGTATGTTGTTGGTCCGGCATTGCTGTGAGCATTTCAGGTGTTGCAGGTTTCTAATAGTGCCACTGTACATAGTGAGAGTGATGTCATGTTGTGGGGATTACTTTGTTTACCTGCAATTAGCATGACATGGCACGGTGTGTCGTGTGGCAGTGCTGGGGTTGGGTTGGCTGACATGGCACTGTCCTCTTGTTGCATTTTGCAAGTGGGTATTCATTTTAGCTGCTTCAATGTGTAACTTCACAAAACTGCATTGGTGGTGTCTGTGTGGGTAGGGATGCACACATTGTGACACTTCCAGGTGAACAATCTCAGGCTGACATGGAATTCCCGGTTCATTCTCCACACATTCAGGATCAGTGTCAGGTTGAGTCATCATTGATTGTCAGATGGAATGTGCCAGGGCAGTGTGCACTCCACAGGGGTGTGATTTCTATGTGAAGTAATTAGCCACTAGCTGTGTACGGGCTGCCTCCCCCCGTGCCCTTTCCCCTCCCATGCGCAGCGGCTGTGCATGTGGTTGGGGATGTGGGGCCACCACCATGTCCACGGCCAGGCCCCGGCGTGTTGCAACGTTGTGCAGGACACATGCTGCCACTATGATCCTGCACACTACTGGGGGAGCGTATAACAGCTGCCCGCCAGAACGGTCAAGGGAGCGAAAGCGTGACTTCAGCACTCCGAATGTGCGCTCCACTATGCCCCTGGTTGTAATGTGGGCTGTGTTAAATCTTACCTGGGGTGGCGTGGTGGGGTTCCGAATTGGCGTCATCATGTGGGGGCTGAGAGGGTAGGCACTGTCCCCTGTGGAGGTGGGGATTGGTATCATTGGTGAGGTTGTGACCTTGCTCAGTATCCAACATGCATGCATGTGCAGTGGCATACATACTCACCAAGCAGCCATGTATCGCCATGCCGCCCAGCTTCTAGGTCCCGGCTTAGGGTGGACATTCGGTAAATGAAGCTGTCGTGGGTGGAGCCGGGATAGTTGGCATATACTGAGGTGATGATTCCCTTGGCATTACATGCTACCTGCACGTTGATGGAATGCCAGTGCTTGCGGTTCCTATAGATTTGCTCAGATGCCCTGGGGGGACGTAGAGCCACATGGGTGCAGTCGATGGCACCTAGCACTTTGGGGAATCGTGCCACTGCGTAAAAATCCAGGGCGGCAGCATGCCTTTCTGCAGGTGTTCTGGGCAGGTATATGTGCCTGCGGACTGATGGGCGTGCAGTCATGATGTTCAAGACCTGGTGTAGGCAGCGTGACTGGGTGGCCTGTGACACCCCACCCACTATGGCACTTGTCCGCTGAAATGATCCAGTGGCTAAGAAGTGCAGTACATTGAGGACCTTCTCCAGGGGGCTGAGTGCTTGGGAGCACAGGGTGGGTGATGTGAGGTCATCCTCCCACTCAGTCACCAGGTCCAGTATGATGTGTGGTGGAAACCTGTACCTCCCATACACCTGGTCATCAGGCATCCCGAAAAGGCTGGTTCTGGGTGTGAATATTCTGGCCCTGACTATCCTCCTCCTCCTCCTTTGGTAGCCCACTGCCACTGCTGCTAGGAACGGTATGCTCATCCTGGCGTCTGAGCTTGTTATTGTTAAAGTCCGCAATTTATGCTTAGCGCGTGTTCTAGGCGAGCGTGTGACCCGCGCAGCCCTGGAATCCTGTTGCCAGTCCAATAGCGTGTGGAAATTCACACGCACCACGGGATACAGCGTGTGACCCGTGCAGCCCTGGAATCCTGTTGCCAGTCCAATAGCGTGTGGAAATTCACACGCACCACGGGATACAGCGTGTGACCCGCGCAGCCCTGGAATCCAGTTCCCAGTCCAATAGCGTGTGGAAATTCACACGCACCACGGGATACAGCGTGTGACCCGCGCAGCCCTGGAATCCAGTTCCCAGTCCAATAGCGTGTGGAAATTCACACGCACCACGGGATACAGCGTGTGACCCGCGCAGCCCTGGAATCCAGTTCCCAGTCCAATAGCGTGTGGAAATTCACACGCACCACGGGATACAGCGTGTGACCCGCGCAGCCCTGGAATCCTGTTCCCAGTCCAATAGCGTGTGGAAATTCACACGCACCACGGGATACAGGTTCGCTGACGTACTTGCGTGTGTAAGTGGCCGCGCACCCATTAAATACACGTACATAGGCCAATCGCGTGTACGCGCACTTTTGTCCAATTACACGCGATGACACTCTGACGTGCAGTATCTCCACGTGTGCCCCGTCATCACGTCCTGAGTGGGGAACACCCGTGCGGGTCACGTCACAGACGCGCTTACGCGCTGAGGGACTCTGGTCCAATAGAATCGCGTATGCGTGCTGACGCGCTTACGCGCTAAGGGCCTTTCCTCGGATTTCACGCTGACGTGCAGGATTTTCACGTGCCAAATCACTCCGTATCAAGCTGGCCACGCGAAAACACACGGAAGCCCACGCTCCTGCCCAGAAGGCCGAGTTACTGCCCCCCAGTGCCCCGAGCAGCCTCCCACGTGCCATCTGCTGCTGCCTGCTTGCCTGCTGCCACCGTGCCCTGCCATTTGGTGCCTGCACATCAGCCATCTGCAGGGGTCCAGTTGCTGTGTCCACCCCTGCTGGAACTGAAGACTCCCGACTGGTATTACATCGCTCCACAGCCCAGCCCCAGGACCCAGTTGCCCACCCACACCTGCCTCTGGGGTTGCCATGTCGGGCACTTCCACATCTGGCACCAGTGGCAACCCCAGGCCAGAGGGGCAGAGGGGCACCAGCTTCACTGTCACCGAAGTTGGTGTCCTGGTGGAGCATGTCCTGGGGCAGTATGATGCCCTCTTTGGATCGTCCCGCGCCAGCAAGGAAGGACGGCAGAGGATCTGGGCCGACTGTGTGGTTGCCATCAACGCGGAGGGGGTGGCAACCCGCGACGTCCTGAAGATCAAGAAGCGCTGGGAGGACTTGAGGTCCAGGACCCTTGTGAAGGCCCGGCGCCTCGTGGAGGGGGGCCGGGGCCGCATGAGTACCATCCAGATGAGGGTCCTGGAACGCGTACGCCCAGCGCTCCACGCCCAGATCCTTGAGAGGGAGGCCCGTCTGGAGTTGAGCGGTAAGTGTCCATGCATTACTGTGTGAGACAGGGCATGTTGCGGTGTGCTGGTTCTATGATACTTGCCTGTATGTGTGCCATAGCCCATGTATGCATGTATGTGTGCAGGAACATCATGGTAATGCATGTGCGACCAGTGATGTGTGATGCACATGGTTGTTGCATGTGTTGAAATGCCGCATGGGGAGCCCTAATCAGATTATGAACATGAGAGCATGCCAGTCTCTGTACCTGAACATGGGTGGGGGTGAGGGATGGGTGCTGATGCCAGGTACATATATGGTAGCCATGTCTGTGTGCCTGACCTGCGTGTCTGTGACTTGTGCATGCCATGGATGCATGACACATGTGTGTGACAATGCAGAGATTCAGTAAAGCAGCAAAATTACCCTTGTATCCGCTGTGTTTGGTGTGTTTGGGGCCAGATGGATGTGACTGAGGTGATGTGTGTGCATGTGATGGGCATGAGCCATGATGCATGTGAGTTACATATCATTGAATGTTTCAAGAGTCCATTGGACATGCATGGAAATGTCCATGGCATGCACCATGCCTGTTACTGTGTGTGTTTTGCCTGGACTGGCCCATGTGTTGTGGAGGGACATGATGGAAGTGTACTTTGACAGTGGTGCTCATCTGCTATTGCTTCCTGTCTAGGGGACCATTGTACAGTGCCCTGATGCTTGTGTTCTTTGTCTCCCTCTACGCAGCGGCTAGTGAAGAAGAGGGCGGAGACGGCGCTGTGGAGCAAGGCGGCGGGGATGCCCCCACGGCTGCAGCGGAAGGGGTGGGTGAGCCCCCACAGGGGCCTGCTACGGTGGGAGACGGTGAGGAGCCATCCAGGTTGGTGGTTTGCACAGAGGAGGAGGAGGCCGCCACTGGGGCACACATGGGGCCTGGTGGGGGCATCCCTGCTGGTGCAAGTGGTGCAGTCCAGGGCCAGGGGCAGGAGGCAGCACAGGTCACCGTGGAGGGGCCTGTGCATGTCGCTGTCCCTGACCCTGTGAGTGCATCACCATGCACCAGCAGGGATGCCCCGTCCCAGGCCTGTCCGCAGGTAGAGGGGATGTCCATGTCACCTGACTCCCCTCCACCTGCGGACGTGGGAACCCCTGGCCGTGCGGAGAAGGTCCTGATTGGGGTCGCGTTGCGCACGGCTGCGATTCGTGATGCCGTGCGTGCTTCCCGGGAGGAGCACGCACGTCATCACGAAGTGCACCGTGCCGACGTGGCCCAATTGGGATCGGCCATGTTCGGGGGTTTCCTGCATGTGTTGGCCAATGTGGCGGCCCTCTCCTCCTCTGTGCAGGCTATCCACCAGTCGTTCTCCTTGCCGTCTTCCAGCCCAGATGCCACCAGGGCCCCCTGTGGACCTGCCCCGACCAATGCAGCCAGCTCGGTGGGGATCCCATCCCTGCCACAGTCGGGAGTCAGAGATCCAGCAGGGGTGGACACCAGAGCAACTGGACCCCAGCAGATGGAGGATGTGACGGCATCATCGGGCAGGGCACGTGCACGACGGCGTCGGTGGTTTCCATCAGCCTGGATGCCGTCGTGCTGGCACAGGCAGTTGCGTCGGAGGCAGCAGCAGGCTCAACGTGGGAGGCATCATGGCTCGGGGCCATCAACATCAGGGGTGCAGGCATCGGCCGGAGGGCAGGAGAACCCTGGAATGGGAGTGGCTTCCGTGTGGGAGAGGTTGTGCCAGCGGATAGGTGCGGAGCGGCAGCGGGCAGAGGAGGAACGGCTCACGATGGTCAGGGCGGAGGACTCCATGCGGAGGGCGCTGAGGCGGGCTGAGTGCCTCGAGGGACTTCGCAGGGAGTTTGAGCTTGACACTGCGTTATCCCTGCGGGACCTCGGGGCCAGGGAACATGCCCGCCTCCAAGCCATTGAGCAGGAGTTCGAGGATGCCCTGGCCCATGACAACAACCAGTGAGCCGTCCGAATAGCCCGCTGCCTTTGTATATAGTTGTATAGTTAGGGTTAGGTTTCCTTTGTTTTTTTGAATTTTTTTTGGGTTGCGATTGGACAATGCACCACTTTTTTGTATATAGTTCCCTTTTTAGTTAGTAGTCAGTTAGGTTTAATTTGGTAGGGCTCATGGACCCAGGATTATCTTCTTGATTGGCTTATTTTATTTTTTCATAATTTTTTCATGGACATTCATCTTGTTTTGTTTGATTTGCTTTGTGTTTTTTCTTATTTGCTGTTCAATACATATTATTTTTTTAATCTTCAATGTGTCGTATCATCTCATTGCTTTCAGGCATGTCATGTTGGGTGTTTTGTCATTCACTTGCAGCCATTGTGTGTGACAGACATGTGTTAAATTGCATTATTTACATTGGGGGTGTAACATGTAATTGCCTTTGATATGTGGGTGGGTGTGATAGTTGGTTGGGCCTTTTGGCAGGGGAGGATGGGCATTACGGACATGATTGGGGAATGTTGGGACCCAGGTGCAGGGGGGCATGGATTGGACATGGGTGGGGGCCTGCTGGCAGGTGCCCCACAGTGCTGGGGGGTGGGGGTGGTGAGAGACATGAGTTGGACATGGGTGGGGGCCTGCTGGCAGGTGCCCCACAGTGCTGGGGGGTGGGGGTGGTGGGAGACATGAGTGGGGCCCTGGTGGAGGGTGACCCTGGTGGCTGGGGTTTGGGGGTGGTGGGAGACATGAGTTGGACATGGGTGGGGGCCTGCTGGCAGGTGCCCCACAGTGCTGGGGGGTGGGGGTGGTGGGAGACATGAGTGGGGCCCTGGTGGAGGGTGACCCTGGTGGCTGGGGTTTGGGGGTGGTGGGAGACATGAGTTGGACATGGGTGGGGGCCTGCTGGCAGGTGCCCCACAGTGCTGGGGGGTGGGGGTGGTGGGAGACATGAGTGGGGCCCTGGTGGAGGGTGACCCTGGTGGCTGGGGTTTGGGGGTGGTGGGAGACATGAGTTGGACATGGGTGGGGGCCTGCTGGCAGGTGCCCCACAGTGCTGGGGGGTGGGGGTGGTGGGAGACATGAGTGGGGCCCTGGTGGAGGGTGACCCTGGTGGCTGGGGTTTGGGGGTGGTGGGAGACATGAGTTGGACATGGGTGGGGGCCTGCTGGCAGGTGCCCCACAGTGCTGGGGGGTGGGGGTGGTGGGAGACATGAGTGGGGCCCTGGTGGAGGGTGACCCTGGTGGCTGGGGTTTGGGGGTGGTGGGTGACATGAGTTGGACATGGGTGGGGGCCTGCTGGCAGGTGCCCCACAGTGCTGGGGGGTGGGGGTGGTGGGAGACATGAGTGGGGCCCTGGTGGAGGGTGACCCTGGTGGCTGGGGTTTGGGGGTGGTGGGAGACATGAGTTGGACATGGGTGGGGGCCTGCTGGCAGGTGCCCCACAGTGCTGGGGGGTGGGGGTGCAAGGGGACATGTGTTGGTGTTCATTAGTTCAAGGAGACATGTGCCTTTGCTGGGGGGCATGCCCATGTTGGGTGGGCTGCCTGCGGGACATGACCAGGGATGCAGGGTAGTCCCCTGTGGTGTGGGCTGCCTGCAGGGGCCGTGGAGGGTGTACAGGGTACACCTGGGAGGAGCCACACTGTCAAATCACATGTGGAACTTCCCGCGCACCTCTGAAATACACGCGCCCAGGCTATTCGCGTGTGGAACTTCCCGCGCACCCCTGAAATTCACGCGCCCAGGCTATTCGCGTGTGGGACTTCCCGCGCACCCCTGAAATACACGCGCCCAGGCTATTCGCGTGTGGAACTTCCCGCGCACCTCTGAAATACACGCGCCCAGGCTATTCGCGTGTGGAACTTCCCGCGCACCCCTGAAATTCACGCGCCCAGGCTATTCGCGTGTGGGACTTCCCGCGCACCCCTGAAATACACGCGCCCAGGCTATTCGCGTGTGGAACTTCCCGCGCACCCCTCAAATTCACGCGCCCAGGCTATTCGCGTGTGGGACTTCCCGCGCACCCCTGAAATACACGCGCCCAGGCTATTCGCGTGTGGAACTTCCCGCGCACCCCTGAAATACACGCGCCCAGGCTATTCGCGTGTGGAACTTCCCGCGCACCCCTGAAATACACGCGGCCAGGCTATTCGCGTGTGGAACTTCCCGCGCACCCCTGAAATACACGCGCCCAGGCTATTCGCGTGTGGAACTTCCCGCGCACCCCTGAAATACACGCGGCCAGGCTATTCGCGTGTGGAACTTCCCGCGCACCCCTGAAATACACGCGCCCAGGCTATTCGCGTGTGGAACTTCCCGCGCACCCCTGAAATACACGCGGCCAGGCTATTCGCGTGTGGAACTTCCCGCGCACCCCTGAAATACACGCGCCCAGGCTATTCGCGTGTGAAACTTCACGCGAACCCCTGAAATATACGTAGCACGCTCCCCCAGGCCCGATCGCGTGTGGAACTTCACGCGAACCCCTGTAATACACGAAGCCCGCTCCCCCAGGCCCGATCGCGTGAGGAACTTCACACGAACCCCTGTAATACACGTAGCCCGCTCCCCCAGGCCCGATCGCGTGAGGAACTTCACGCGAACCCCTGTTATACACGTAGCCCGCTCCCCCAGGCCCGATCGCGTGAGGAACTTCCCGCGCACCCCTCAAATTCACGCGCCCAGGCTATTCGCGTGTGAAACTTCACGCGAACCCCTGAAATATACGTAGCACGCTCCCCCAGGCCCGATCGCGTGTGGAACTTCACGCGAACCCCTGTAATACACGAAGCCCGCTCCCCCAGGACCCATCGCGTGAGGAACTTCACGCGAACCCCTGTAATACACGTAGCCCGCTCCCCCAGGCCCGATCGCGTGAGGAACTTCACGCGAACCCCTGTAATGCACGTAGCCCGCTCCCCCAGGCCCGATCGCGTGAGGAACTTCCCGCGCACCCCTCAAATTCACGCGCCCAGGCTATTCGCGTGTGAAACTTCACGCGAACCCCTGAAATATACGTAGCACGCTCCCCCAGGCCCGATCGCGTGTGGAACTTCACGCGAACCCCTGTAATACACGAAGCCCGCTCCCCCAGGCCCGATCGCGTGAGGAACTTCACGCGAACCCCTGTAATACACGTAGCCCGCTCCCCCAGGCCCGATCGCGTGAGGAACTTCACGCGAACCCCTGTTATACACGTAGCCCGCTCCCCCAGGCCCGATCGCGTGAGGAACTTCACGCGAACCCCTATAATACACGAAGCCCGCTCCCCCAGGCCCGATCGTGTGTGGAACTTCACGCGAACCCCTGTAATACACGTAGCCCGCTCCCCCAGGCCCGATCGCGTGAATAACTTCACGCGAACCCCTGTGATGCACGTACCCTGCAAATCGCGTGTGACACTTCCCGCGCACCCCGGTATACATGCACACGTATTTTTTGTCAGCGGGTGTCCGTGTTTGTGGGTACCCCTTTGCACGTCATTTTTCCTGGAGGGCCACAGTATGGGACATTCATCATGGCAGTATATAGGTGCTATTTGTTGGCGCACCTTTTGGCGCACATTTCTTACAGCCGCAGAGACGCTACCGCCTCCTTTCTTGTGGCGGTCGTGTTTGTGCCTGTGCGCTGGTTTGAGCGTGCGCTTTTTTCCCCTATTCTATTCCATGAATACGTGTTGTAGGCGAGCGTGTGGGCGTTCCGCGCACTTGTGCCCTGTACTTCCCCCGTGACGCCCACGTTTTGGCAAGTTGTTCCCCATTCCGAGTGTTACGCCCGTGTTCCGCCTACTTTTATTGCGTGCGCCGCGCTATGTGCGATTTTCGCTGTGGCCTGTGCGATTTTCGCTGTGACCTGGCGCACGCTGTTAGATGGCCTGTGCGCTAACGTGCGCCGCGCACTTTTTATCGCACATCCGCTGGTTTTCTCGCGCACGGACTTCCATGAATCGACGTGCGCTGCTTTTCGTGCGATTTTCGCACGTTCACTGCGATTTTCGCTATTCCACTGCGATTCGCACGTTTATGCCCACTTGCGCCGCGCTAATTATTCCATGAATCGGCCTGTTGGTATTTTCGGTATTAATTGCAAGTTTTAACCTTCACAACAAAAGCCTTTAAAAATGCATTCAAGGTTGCTCTCAAACCCATCTGTGTCTTTGCCATGATCACTGCATCATCCACAAAGAAAAGCGCGGGTATAGGTTCCACGCCCAGGTTGGGTCGATCCATGCAATTCGCACAAAGCACTTGTATTACCTTATCAATATAGATGGAAAACAGGAGAGGCGCAAGCCCTGCCTGGCCCCCCCTTTTGACAGGAAATGATTCTGTAATTTCTCCTCCCAACCCCAGCTCACTACAGCTTCATTACAGGAGTACAATTGTTGGATTATAGTCAATAAATGACCGGGAAGGCCCCTGCTAACCAGAACCTGCCACAGCAAGGTCCTGGGGACACCATCAAACGCGGTCCTAAGGACTATGAAAACTGCGTAAAGTTTGGTTCTTCTCAGGACAGTATATTTCTGAACCAAAAGAAATAAACAAAAACCTTGTCCAGCGTTCTTTTACCTGCCTGGAAACCTGCTTAAGGGGATCAATGACCTCGTTTTTAGTAACCCAGTATTGAAGGTGCAGGAGGATTTCTTTTGCAAAAACCTTTCCCACACTGTCCAATAAAGAGATTGGCCTCTAGCTCCCTGGGAACTCTCTCCTTCCTTTTTTGTAGTTTGGGACACTGGTTGCATGCTGCCATGATGATGGAACAATGCTCAGACTCGGCACCACATTGAACAATCGCCATATTAGTGGGGTACAAATGATCATTTCGTCTTTATACAAATCGATAGGTATGTTACTGGTCCCCGGGGCTTTCCCTCCTTGCTGTGATTGGAGTGCTTTTTGAACATCGGTAAGACTTGACTGATATAGAATCCCCATCCAATTTCTTGAAATGAGCTCTCCATGCCTCTGAAGGTACGCTGCAGGAGATTTTGTTCTCGCCCATTGACTCTGTCATTCGCTAGTTCCCAAAAATGTTTGGTGTTACCTTGGGTGACTGCCTGCATTAGCCCTTTCCACTTAAACTTCCCACATGCTTCCTTCTTTCTTGTCAATACAGCATCATAATTTGCCCATAACTCCTGCCCCGTCAACCTTTGTACCAACTTTTAAGCAGATTATTAACTCAAGTCTGGCTGATTTGCACTCCTCATTATGCCAGGGTGTTTGTTTAATAACCTTCCTTCGAATCAATGGTCTGGATCTGGTAACTAGCTGTTGAAGGTCAGAGACCAGCTGTTTAAAACCGTCTATCGCTGCTAAGTCAGGATTTGGGTTGTTTGCCCATAACAGAAAAGTTCACGGCCTTAAAAACACAAGCTAATTTGACCGTTATGGGCAAACAACTTAAAGTAAATGCCTCCCCAAGCATACCCTACAAATGCACTCCTCCCCCTTACTTAGCTTTTGGCGGCACACCTCGTCGTGTGCCGCCAACTCCCTGCCACACCGGTTCCCTTCACTTATGTGCTTGGGAACCGGTACTGCAGGGTCCTTTCCTTTTTTATTTTTTTCTTCTAACTTAATTCCCCTATGCAGGGGACACACCCACAGTCCCGTTCCCATTACAGTGAGCAAGAAAGGCAGGGGACACCCCCGCAAACCCCTGTTCCCCTTGTTCGCTATAATGATCATGTATGGCATATTTGACCAAATTTATGGTTGTACTGGATTTTCGTACAGCCTAAATTCGGTCAAATATCCAATATGGTTTATTATTTTCAGTCTATTTGGTTAATTCAGCTAAATTGTGGGTATCCGTTCTAAGCAAACAATCCAACTTTGCATTGTAACATATTTCGAGTATTTCTGTATTCAAATTAATCAATTTAACAGCTCGATGGGCGAGGCCCACTACATCTATCACTGAGGTATTAACACTTAGTCGATGATTGTTCATAAGATCAAATAAGGCTCCGAAAGTAATTGCAACTGGTTTGTGATTGCTTACCTGTCGCTCGAGTACCAGAAAGCGATCACAAACCTGTAGCAATTACTTTCGAAGCCTTTTTTGATCTTATGAGCAACCATCGAGCTATCAAATGGGTTAATTTAATATCAGGTTGACTGAATATTGAAAGTCCTATAGACAGCTGCACATGGGCTCTGCAGTTGTATACCTCCAATTACTATGAAGAATTCTAATCAGAGCTCCAAACACCTGCACTTCCCCAGCCCCATTGCGTGCTGTTAGTATTATGATCTACAATGTGATGTAGATCATAATACTAACAGTATGGGGGCTCAATCCCATGTTTGTAAATTAGCATAATTATTACACACATTGTACTTTGTTGGGTCATAGTGACCTTTAGATTGTGGTGTGCTGTATTGTACAATACGTTCACTGAGGTTTTACCCTGAAGAAGTTCATGGTCGTAACTGGGTTTCAAATTGCTATTCACACGTTTTGTTCATATTTTAGAATGTTCTTGTTTGGAATAGAGATTGATCCTTTTTTGTTTTCAATATAATTGCTTTTTGTAAAAGGATTTGGATGTGTGCTTCGATAGATTCATTTCTGAATACTGCGGATTCTGATTCTGCCTCAACGAATGTGGTTCTCTGTTCCCAGTAATGACTTACAAGGCTAGTATATGTTAACGGGGGAGGGTGGGTAATGAATCCCCTACTAAAGGCATTTCTTGTCCCTGTTCATGTTTAGAAGAAAGACTAAATCCAGCCTTATTGAACTTCCATGGTCATTATTGTGACCAGAGCCTCAGAAGGCCTAGGATGGGAATTACTCATGGATTTCTTCCTCCCACAGAGTACTCATTTTAGATGGAGTCCCCAGTGTCAACTGTTCCTTGGAAATCTTCAGCCCCCAGGGGGGCCAGAGCGACTCCATGCCAGGTCCTCTCTGTGCCTTCGACTCCTTGACTACAGAATGGGTGTCATACATGGAGCACGCTGTGCCCCATGACCTCGGTTCCTTTTCTCCAGACACTCTGCATGCTGTTCAGAATGACATCTCTTCACAGAGAAAAACTCAACTTTGTTATGCCCGGTACCTCGAAGGCCTCAGACGTCATGCCTTGTAAGGACAGCAGGAGAATAATGGCTGTGTCTGGCCCCCACTGTTTGTGCATTTGATGCTTTGTGTCCACACATAACATGGATGACTGCAGTTACTGTCAAGTCATGCATCTGAATGTCCTTAAGGAGTGCCTGCAAAGTTTATTACAGCCCTTCATAAGGATAGCTCACAGCCTCCTCCTAAATCCTTGGGAGTCTAGGGATAAATCGGTAGAACTTATGGAAAATGTAGTTAATGGAGACTCCTTAATATTCCCCCCTGAAATGCTGTCTTTAGAAAGACAACGTCTCAAGTGGAAAAGTCCCTGGGACTGTCAGCTTGTACCAAACCAATCACACAATAGGATCTGACTGGCATTCTGCATTAGGGTCCACATAAGGAAACCCTGCTTCCATTAATTCCACCAGTGCAGACCCAGTCAAAGCATTCGGGAATTAATTGAACTCAGTCTGCTCAAAGGACTGAAATATGATGGAGCACCGGCCTGCCACTATTGACCCAGAGTTCCTATCAACCATCCCACAGCGGAACTTTGCAATGGAAGCTTTGACAGCAGGCTTAAAGTCGCCTACCTTTCCTTCCCTCCCTCCTGATAGGGAGAAAGGGAAGCAGGTGCAAAGGGCATGATGATCTGTGCCTCCACGGTGTGCCCTCCATCCAGTCAAAGCAACTTGGCCCCCGCAAAGCGTACTCGCATTTATGGAATGGTGTGGCAGAGGTGGCTGTAAACTTACCAGCAGGTGAAGTGAGAGGTGGTTTAACTTCACTAGTGGAGGATGGCAAAGAATCTGCTTAGCAGGCCCTACAGTCAGGTCTGGGCATGTCTGTGGGACTATCTTCAGGGGAAAGAGGTCTGTGCTCTGCAGACATAATTGGCAGAGGATGTTCGCATCCGCCCCGTACAAACAGGCGAAACTTCCCGACATGCCAAGGGCATGGGGAGAATATCTTTGTGGCCAAATGTGAGGAGTCCCTGCAAAAATGTAAAGAGGCAAAGATCACATCCAAGGTGTGGAGCAGCTGACTGTAACATTGTTTGCTTCCTCCACCTTCTTCAAGCCGCTCACCTTTCACTGCTACGCCTCGCATCCCACAGGGTCATGTTCAGGCATCTTCTACCAAACAGGCCTAGGGGGTGCGGGGGGCATCAAGGACAACTTCAGGACACAAAACTTCATGTGCCTTTACATCCAAAGTGCAGGAAGTAGCTGTTATTTGTATTTGGGAACATCCATTACCAATTCAGATGCCTCCCTTTTGGCCTTACCTCCCCCTCGAGGGTCTTCAACAAGCTTTTGGCAGTGGTGGCCATATGTCTTTTGAGGGCGAAGGTTCATATTTGTCCCTACCTAGACACCTGGCTCATGGGGCCACATACCCCAGAGTTTATATCAACCAATCCCCATCACAACCCATCTGGTCTGTCCTGCCTGTTCGTTGGAGCCTTCCTAAACACCTGCTGGGGCTGGGACATTCCTCCCGATCACAAGAAGATGAACAGCTACCAGATGATCCAGCTTTTCTAGAGCCAGTCTTGTGTGCTGGCCTCCACCTTCTTGCATCTCCCGGGTCTCATGGTTTCCTGAATTCTCTTGGCACATGAGGCCCAGTTGCATGTAAGCCTACTGTAGCTTGGGGTAATCCGGTTAGCCCCGGTCACCTTCCTTCCCAGTGCAATGCGGAACACTATGGGTTAATGCGCTGACTGCATTCTGTAAATGACTGGCACATGCGGAAGTAAGCCGCACGTGGCACTGCACTGTGTCTGTTATCTTCACTGGGTCGCAGACCCTAAAGCGTTCCTGTTCCTGGCGAGCTAAATGTATGCTGCTTGTCGCACGTGACGAGTTGCGGTGTAACCACACTGTACTGATGCGAATTTCTCCATGTGGCTAATTAGTATGCAAAACACATGCACTGCTTGGCGCTCATGCGATGCCGAGTGGGTTATGCGCGCTCTTTGCCAGGGTTGACGGTCGGGTACCCAGCTATAGGTAGGCTGACATAGCTTCCATAGAGCAGGGGGATGGAAGAACGTGGGTGGTGCCCCCCTGCGTGTGCCCCAGGTCGCCGTCAGTAACTGCTCTGGCTTTCCGTTGCGGTGCTGCAATACTGCGCTCTGTCCCCCGTGCTGCTGGATTCCCCCCCCCAAGCAAGCGTGACTTATCTGCTTCAGGCGAGGGGCCTGTGAGGAAGGTTGCTGGGGCGTGGTCCCTCGTGCTGATCCCCGTTCACGGAGCTCTCCAGGACATGTCCTCTCCTGTCGGGTGTTCAAGCACAAGCCCCGTGCTATGGATCTTCTTGTGCGCATGCGCGTGCAAGTCCCGCCCCTTTTGGGCTTGGCCCAGTAGTTCCTGGCCCAGGGAAACCTGGGTAATGTAGTTTTCAGGGCCTTTGTCCTGCAAATAGGGCAGAGAAGCCTCCTATAAGGGTGGATTCTAGTTTGTATGTTTATTTTTTGTTTGTTCATGTTTGTCCTTTGGCCCTGCCCTTCACTGGGTCCATAACAGTGAGCCCCAAGGCCTGCCCCATGACACAGAGATTTCAGTTTCGATCAGAAAGGACTTAGAGTAACACATTTACAGATGCAGAAGACTTCCCACAAATGGTGCCTGTACAATAGCATGAAGATCAGAACAAGTAGTAAGCCAGTTTGTAAGGGTGTAAAAAAAAAATAGGACATATGTCAAGGATAAAACAAAACAAACAGAAACAAAATGTATTTAAGAAAACAGGTAATTTTCAAAGGTAACAACATTAACCTAAGGGGGGAAAGTACTTCATGCTAAAGAGGAGTTCTAATTAAATATACAAAGTTACATTATTAAGCTTAACTGGAGGCAGTAGTGAGGTTAGGTAGGGATGATGGGGGAGACCGCAGGATGGGGGAGCTCCCTCTTTAGCAAGTAAGTGATGTTTCAGCCGAGCTTTGAAGAGATCCACAGATGGTCTCTCTTTGATTGTTATGGGCAGTGGGTTCCAATGGAGCAGGCCGAGTAGGGAGAAAGAAAAGAAGCAAGATGAGGCACGGGAGGGAGTGGGGGGATTTGTATGTGAGGTTCAGATACAATCAGACAGGTACCGAGGAGCAAGACCACTGGTAGCTTTTTAGACTTGGAGAGGAAACTTGAAAAGAGAGCAATTGTGCATGGCGAGCCAACCAGGATGTTGCCGGTAGGTAGAAGTGGGGGAGGACTTTCTCTAGATGGAGGAAGGTGTAGAGGGGAAGGCCAAAGAGTGGGCTTGAGCAGTAGTCTGGTTTGCTGAGCACAAGAGTGAAGATTAGATTTTTTGTAGAGTGGCTATTAAGGAAAGGGAATTTTTTACTGAATGTTGAACAACAGAGGCATTAGTAGTGACAAATTGTTGCAGTGGTAGGTCGCTCTCAAAGAGGACACCAAGATTGCACAATTTGGGTGAGGGAATCAAGAAGGTCACGTGGGAAGGAGATAGAGGGTAAGAATTGCATTACAAGCTGTGAGAAAGAGGTCTTCTGTTTTTGATGAGTTCAGCATGAGGCAGCGGAAAGCCATCTAGTGTCGAATTACAGTGAGACAGTGTGTAATCTGTTCTGAGATGGGTGAGGTGAAGGAGGGAAATGAGAAAATATTTGAGCAAAAAGGTGATAGTGAAAGCCGAAGGATGAGATATGTCTACCTATGGCAGAGGTATAGAGGGTGAAAAGCAGAGGTCCAATGACTGATCTTTAGCGGACCACAACAGCAAGAATGGTGGGCCCAGAGGTTTGTCATTTCCAAGAGATTTTAAAGAATCGACCTTCCGGTAGGAGGTGATCCAGGCAAGAGCAGATTTGAAAAACCCAAGGCTCTGGAGAGTGAGGAGGAGAGATGAGTCATCGACAGTGCCAACAGGGGCAGGGACGTCCAAACAGAGGAGTATAGAAGTGAGTTGGGAGTGATGAATATTAGAGAGAAAGTTGGACGCACGCATGAGTGCTGTCTCGGTAGAGTGTTTACTTTGAAAGGCAGATTTAAGGGTATCTCAAAACCCATCATCAGCAAGGTACTAAATGATCTGGTTGAAGAGTACCCGCTCAAGGACTTTTGAATAATGGGGAAGGAAAGAAACTGGGCGACAGTTTGCTGGGATGTTTGGGTAAACAGAGGGTTTCTTCAATAGGGGTAAGACAGTTGCAGATTTGAAGGAGTCAGGGAAGAGTCCAGAAGAGAGAGACTGAGACTAAGTCTTTGACCATTTGGAAAGCAAAAGGGTCAATACGAGTGCAAGATGGGTTCACACTGCAAAGGATGGGTGCTAATTCAATTGGAGAGGTAGGGGAGAAGTAGTCGAGCATAGAAGAGGTAGAGACGAAAGATGGTGGACAAAAGGGAGCTTGGGAAGGGAGAGAGAGAAGAGAGCTGTGAAAGTGACATGCATTTTAACGATTTTAGGGAAAAGGTAGTGAGAATAGACACTTGCAGAAAGGGATGAGGTGATGGATATTGGCTTGGAGGTGTGAGCAATGGTTAGATTAAAGTTTGCGGGGTGATTGCGAACAGAGAAGAATAGGTTTGTGAAGTAAGAGGATTTGGTAGAGTCCACTAAAGAGGTCGGGGCAGCAAAGGAATGTTTATAGGCCAGGAGTATGGAAGGTCTCCTTAATTTGCACCAGGGCATAGGTCATGGCAAATGTTTCTTTTGAGTGTTTGAATTTCAGAGGTTATTCAAGGCTTTGGATGGGGACGGGACGGTGTGAATGGGTGAACAATATAGTCCTGGTCAAATGGAGTTGAAATTCATAGTGAAAGTCAGAGAAAGCATGGTCAATGGAAGAACCATGAATGGGGGAAAGAGACAGGAGATAGATCCTAACTTCATCATCAAGGTAAGGGGCAACAGTGTCCTCCCTGACTGTCCTCTTAGTCATTGAAGAGAGTAGATGAGGAGAAGAAGGTGGAGGAGCTGACATGTAGCAAGATGTAGCAGGAAGTGAAAGTTGAGGGTGAAATGAGTCGAAGTGGTAGGTGATGCAGGAAGACTTGTTGCAGGGTAATTGGGCATTACAGAGGGCTGTGAAATAGTGACAGGAAGTGGGGGAGAGGAGCAGATGTTGTGCTGCATGCGAAGGGTATAGAAAAGGTTGGAGATCCTGGTGTGTATTGCCCCAAAAGGCCGAAAAAACAATGCTGAATGCGCATTTACTGTGCATTCGAATGGGACAAAAAAATCAAATGCCGATCATGGCGAGCGGGGGTTGGTGGGTGTACCCTGCACCCTTTTGAAGTGGAATTAAAAAACACAGGTAGGCTCGCGGGAAATCCCCCAAACCCAAGAAACGGCTGAGTCCAGAAATGTGACAAATAACTGCTTTATTAATCCAAAACTGGGATAAGCACACAGATTTCTGCAGCGTCCAAATGCACTTTCAGCTCAATACAGGCTGGTAGTGAAGGTGTATGTTGCTGTGACATCACAACCAAATGTTATATTCCTGGTCTCTAGGCGAGATGGGATTGTGTGACAGTATAGATATGTGTACATCCTATAGGGGACAAATAATCTGGTAGCTCCACCTGGCATCACCCACAGGAGGCCAGTGTGATCCTTGTCAATTTGGGAAATTTACCAGCATGTGAGCAAAATAATTGTGGGTGGGGGAAATTGCCTGAGAGTACTGCCTGTTTCCCACTAATGTTACCACTTCTCTAACTCCTCTGGTCCTGAGCAAGGACACTCTAGTCTCCAACTTCATGCTTCGTTACATTTTTTCATCTTCTGTCTTCAGTTTGATATGATATAATATGATATAGCATTTATAATGCACCTATACACAAGTGTTTGTAGGCACGAGTTGGGAACACCAGTTCCTGCTGGCCTCAGATGAATGGGCCTTGTTCCCCAGTTTCAGATCACATGTTTGGGGTCTGTAAAATGTTAGTTTCTCTGCTTGCATTTATGAAGAATGTCAGATCCCAGCCCTGACAGGTGTGTTATCTTTTCTGCTGACTCAAACACTCTCTCCCAGCGTCCCTGGCAAGATTGGGCACAGTGACTGCACTGCCAGCTCTGCTTTGCGTTTCTCAGAGAAATCAGTGTGTCAGGCCTCTCCCTGTGGTTTAAGCCATCCATTCATTTCAATGCAGCTTTGGCTTCCATTTTATTTTGAGGGCTGTTCATGGTAGTTGCTTTTAGGTGTCATTGAGCAGTTCGTGTGTACTCCTTTGCAACTAGCTGATGCCTCTATATGTGTGTTCAGCCATGTTGCCTCTTCATGATTACTTTGGTGATGTCATCCAGTTATGGTCTGTGGGGCTGCTTCAGTGGGCGGCATCTGTCATCTTGGGGGCATGCTGGCGGGGGGGAGGGGGGGCTTGAGGCCCCCTCAACACCTTGTTTGGCATCATGGGCTTTGTGGGTTGCAGGGGTGTCCCCAGCTTCCATGACATTGGAAGCGTGGGACAATAAAGTAAAAAAGAAATTGAAAAAATAAATAAAAGAACAAAGGACCTTGTGGCACCAGCTCCAACCCACATTAGTGGGAGGGAACTGACGCTACATGGAAAGAGGGGAGTCAGCAGCACACACTGAAGTGTGCCGCCGAAAAGGTAAGTAGGCAGAAGTGGTAGGGGGATGCGGGATGCCAGGTAAAGTGATCTATGTGAGCACTGCGCTGTGTGATTTTGCAATTCGATATTTACGGGTTTGACTTTTTGCACCGCACTGTAATCAGGTAGATCCCCCGGTAGCACATGAGCATTTTATCTGTGGGGTGCAGGTGAAGTGGGTAAGGAAGAAGATGGAGAGGCCTAAGACTGATGCAGAAGTTATAGCAAGTTGAGGATGAAGACTATGAGAGAAGGGAAGGAGAAGAGTAAATAGGAGGAATGGATCGAAATCAAGATTCATGAAGGAGGGTAGAAGAAATAGTCAATTGAAGACCATGAAGAAAGGTTGCAGCCCAAGAGAGGTGGGTGAGCGGAAAGGAAATGGGTGGATAACTGACTGAGAAGACGCAGGTGTAAGTTCTGGGTTGGGGTAGAACGGGGTTATAAGTAACCAAAGGACAGTTAACAGACCCAAAACAGCAATGTTGCTTGGTCCTGTGAAGTAACAGAAGCTTTGTGATTAAAAGATAGTCAGTGGGTGGAAGGATCCCTCTGTATGGAAGCAGAAGTTGGATAAAGGGTGAGCTTTGTGAAATACTGGCTCGAGCAGGGCTTCTGTCCAGAGGTCCTTCCTGGCCCCAACAGGCCCAACAAAGGAGCTGCCCTTGCTGCTATTGGTCCTTGGCTGCAGGCACCCGGGCTGGATGCCATGTGCAGACTTAATTAGGGAGGCATTGTCATATGTCCCTCTGGGAGCCAATTAAAGAACTCCAGATGTCTTCCACACTTGCAGGTAGAGTCCTGGGCGTTGTAGGCCCAGGGAACATTGTTTTGTAGGCAGGACCCTCAGATGGTGCAGAGGGTCCTCTTGCAAAGCAGGATCTGTCCAAGGAAAAGAAACATTTTTAAAAACACTTTACTGAGAAACGAATCTTTGGACTGCCACATGTCCCTATGGGAGCAGGTCACAGTATTCCAGATGGCTTACAAACTAGCAGGCATAGTTCTGCATGTTGTCAGCCTAGGGAGCTTCATTTGTATGCACGACCCTCAAATAGTGCACAGAATCCTCTGGCAAAGCAAGTAAAGAAAGACAAATGACACAAGTGTTCTTCATATGTGAAAGAAACCCCAGGAGAAGAAAGACGACCACTACCTGGTGAGAGATGCAGTAAACCCCAAACCTCAGTTATTGAGAGAAGTTACATGTGAGCAGATCCTGAAGGAGGTCAACAAGATGTAGAACAAGAGGGATGTAGGAACCCTGAGCGAACATGAACGATATGAGAAATGATGAGATGTTAACATTAAGAGAAGTATGAAAGTTGAAACATGTGTCTATTACTTGTAGTGTTAAAGAAATTGAGAGATGTAAGAGACCTAACCTTTAGAAGTTTGGAAGAAGGCTAAACTGTTTTAATACTGAAAGGTGGTAAGAAGTAGAACTATATGGAATAAATTGAATAATCCATGTTGTGAATTATGGTAGCCCATAGGTCTGTAAACATCTGGGATACTAAAGAAATCTGAGACACCAGAGTAAAGTCTTCAACTGGAGGAAAGGTTTCCAAGGCCAGAAACTATTCTTTATGACATGAGTGCCAAGAAAGATGAAAACACGGAGCCCCTGTACTGGCAGTGCTGACAATGCAGGGACACAGAGAACAAACACATAAGGTGCTAAACTCTGAAATAAATCAGGCAGCCCAAATGCATGAGGAATTGAGAGAACTACTATTTTGAGACTGAGAGGCCACTTTAAGGAGAAGAAGAAATACGGGGGGCAGTTTTAGAGAGACTGTGATCTTGATGAACAGACTCAACACCTGAAAGACCGTTGATGTGAATAAAGATGAAAGATTGCAATACATAAATCTGTTCAGCCTATTTGAGTTTAATTGAGCCAATTGCACTACACCACAGACAGCACACAAGCTGTTGCAGACAACATTCAGGTACTCAAATATTTACACACAGACTTTATGCATTAGTCAAAGTCCCCAAATAATCCACCAACCCTTGAGGATCTTGCCTGCATTCCACAACAATTGTTAATGATGGTGGTGGCAGATCAGAGCTTCAGATGTGGCTGGAAGACCCATTGCAGTTGGAGGTAAATAAGATTCCTCTACATAGCCGAAGGGAACATTATGGCTGGCAGTACATTTAATCCCTTGATGTGGTAGCAGTGGAAATTGTGGCTCAGTGAAGATTAGTATCCTAGTTGTGGCAGGACAAAGCATGTTCAGTCAGGGTGGTTCAGTACCCTAGATGGGCCCGGATGAGATGTTAAGGGGAGTGTTAGATTTGGGTCATTGATGTGGCATTAGGAGCGTGTGGATCGACATTGCCTGACACCCAATGCTCTGTTTTTCTTTTTCAGGAGGTTGGAGGTTCCTGACTGGTGGTGCACCAGACCCTACAGGCCCGTCCTTCTTCTGGACACGTGTCAGCTCTTCTATAATAATATTAAACAGCTTATTGGCAAGGAGCTGTCTGCTTCTCGGAGTCGATATTGCTGAGGTGGCCCCAATCATGAGTTTCATCAGTGGGCAGATGGGCAGCAATGGGCAATTTGGATTTGCTGTGGTAAGGCTTAATTTCTAGAAGCTTATTGAGGTGATTCAAGTGTATTCTACTGGACTGAACATTAACACGTATCATCTCCCAACCCCTCCCATTCTCGCCCCATGTCAACCACCATCCCATGAGATGTGGCAGATTTCATGAACTCCCTGAACTGAGGCAAAGGTCAAACTATCCTTAGTTGAGGAATTACAGCGCTATATTTTGATGCACTCTTTGATGCAACATAGCACATCATGTTTCAGTAGTTTGGGAAAATCTATCTAACAGACTCATTCCTCCCACAGATTCCTCATCTTTTGAAATTGCATTTAGATGCAGTCTGGACTGTAAAAATCTTCAACGTCCACCAGGTGATGCCGTGCATCTCAGAGGTTGACTTGATCAATGCCCCTTGGTTCTCTTTCTACATCATCATCATTGCACTTCTAAAGCGCAGCTAATCACCAAAGGCATCAGGGCGCTAACATGAGAAATGAACAAAGATGGAATATCACACTTTAAGCAAATAGATAGATATAAGAGAAGCTTTAAACCGTTCAAAATCAAGCATGCTACACAGGGGTAGCGGGAGGGAATTTCACAATTTGGACCCTGCTACCGAAAAGGTGCAGCCACCACATTGTCCAGACAATAGAATGACACTGTTACTAGAAAGGAAGAGGCTGACCGCGTGACATGTTTCAGCTGATAAGGGAGAAATTTCTCCCGCAAGGGCAGATGCCCTTTTTATGATGAGTCTGATTAATCAAGCAGAGAGATGTGTATTTGATTTGCGCATCCGCTGGCAGCCAATGAAGGTCTCGCCGTGCTGTGGAAACATGATGGCCGTAAGGAATACCTTTGGCCAGGCGAACGGCTGAGTTCTGCATTACGTGCATTCGATTGATCAGGTAATTAGGTTGAGCTAAAACGATTGCATTACATTAGACCAAACTCCCATTTATAAATGGAGCATGGAAGTTCATGGGAATAAATGCCAAGGTTTTCCTCAGTTTCTTCAAATTGAAGAAAGCTGCACTGCAGATCGAATGTATTTATACCTCAGAAGAGAGTGAGCTGTTAACTTTGAGGTCAACATTCTTTACCACCTTCACAGGGACTGGAAGAGGACTGGAAAAGGACCAAAAGAGCGTGGCCAAATGTCTGCGACCCGTAGTGCAGAAGAATCAGGGGGACCCAGAACCTCAGTTTTTTCCCTATTAAGTTTCAGCCCATTTTTGCTCATCCAGGGCCTCACTTCTTTCAAACACATATGCAGGCGCATTGCTGTACTGGCCAAATCGCCATCAAGGTGGAACAGAAGTTCAGTGTTGTGTGCGTATGAGAAGCCATGTAAGTGGATCAGGTGAGCAAGTGGTTGTACATAAATGTTAAAAAGCAGAGGCGAAAGGGTCGAGCCCTGAGGAACACCACATGTTACAGAAGTAGAAACAGAGTAAAAAGGGGGTAAGGAGACCGATTGCTGGCTGAAGGACAAAAGCTTTAACCCAGTCCAGGACAGATCCTGAAATACCAATCTCTTGGTGCCTGTGCAGGAGAATGCCATGATCAATTGTATGAAAGGTGGCATGCCTGCTATGCCACCCTGATCTCTAATCAATGCCAAGTGATCGAGTACTGAGATCAAGACCGACTCTGCACCCATTAAAGGGTGGAAGCCAAGTTGCTTAGGGTCTAAAATATGGCGGTCTTCCAGGTATGATCTAAGTTGGGGGGTAACAATGGCTTCTAGAAGTTTCATGAACATAAGCAACAAGGAGATTTGATGATAGTTAGATGGAAAAGATGCATCCAAATTAGGTTTCTTTAGAAGTGGCAGTACCATAGCATGTTTCAGAGCAGCTGGACGGTGGCTGTAAAGCAGAGAAGAATGAACTGCCTCTGCCAAAATGTCCTTCAAAGAAGATGCCATATTTTTAAAGCTAGACGAGGGTGCTGGAGATGCTGATTTAAGGTGTAATAGGATCAGGACCACGTCAGAAGGATCAGTGTAACTGAAAGTGATCAAGAAAAAGATATTCACTGCATCATCCTTCAAGGTGGTATTAGAGGCTGACGGGCAAAGGTGATCTAAAACTGAAATGCCGGCTCTAATTTTCTGAAATGCCAGAAGTGATGTCATCCGTACATAATATACCTGGATCCTGCAAAGGGTTACATTAACAAAACAAAAAAGAACAAAGGAAAAAAAAACGTTATTTTGTCAAAGCGAATTACCACAAAGTAATTCACTTTGATAAAAACAAAATAGAAACCTGGAGCTCCATCCCCCCTCTCTCCCACCTTTCCGTAGTTCCTTCTTTCTGCGGTCAACCAAGTCACGTTTTTCTGAGATCAGCCATGCAGTGTAACCACGCAAATCAGGCTTTAGGGCCTGTAAGCACTGTCTCCGCTTGTTAAGATGGATTTCTGAACTCTGACCTGGTGGGAAGAGGTTCAGGAGTCCAACCTAGTTGGTGTGGAGATGAAGAATAGATTCCCACTATTCGAGGAGGGTCTCCACTTGAGGGCAGAGTCAATTCCAAGAGTTGAGAATAGTTTGGTAGTTCGCACTAGCAGTGGAAAAGGAGAGGGGCCCTCAGGGGCCACTTGTGCGTAAAAATGGATGGAGGCGCTATGGGCCACCGGTTAGTGTTGCAATGACTCACCGACCCCCAGCACACTCCGGACCAAACTTCGGAAGTCGAGTCCACTTCGGTTGCAGGTTCAAGTGCAGCAATTTGGCGGCTCTGCAGCTTTCAGCGACGAAGATACAGCGATGATTCCCAAACGGGACAGTGGTGATTTCTCCGCTCCTGGTGGATCGATCAGGCCAGTTTCACTGCAGCAGGCGTCAGAGGCAAGAGGGGCCCTAGTGTTGGTTATGCCTCACTTCCTGCTGTTCCCCTGAAGAATAGATCTGGGCAACAATAAGTGGCTCATTTTCATCGAACCATAACATCAATGAAAGACGTAAAAGCCTTGTCTAGTTTCATCTCCTGTAAACCCTGTTCTATTTATAGTTCATCTAGAAATTGGCATAGGGATGGATGTGATTGCATAAAAGATCTTGATGTCTAGTTGTGCCAACCTTGAACACTGTTATTAGTTATTTTACATCTTGCTAACAACAGAGGTGCAGCAGTTCCAAAACTCTGTTGTGAGTTGAGGTGCCGTAAACTACTGGCTTCTTGAAACCCTCTCTCTATATGTGTCCGCAAAATAGTTGAGAATGTTGTCAGTTGTTCATTTTGAACGAAGAAATCTGTTTTAATTAGTTTATTGTAATAATGTATTCCATTCTCTAACAGCACAAAGGCATGTATTTTTTCAGTTCATGTGCTTCTGTTGGATTTATAGCATATCTTCTCGATAATCCATAAAGCTGCATTTTACGCCATAGATTTTGCACCCACCTGTCTGTTTCTCTGAAAATACATACAATTGCCGGTTTGGCAGCAATTGGAAAGTCCATAATAAATATGTTGGGTTCTTGCTCACCCACTAATTCTTTTATTCTTCCAAATAATTCTTCCTCGTGAGGAAGCCTTATCACGTCGAACACAACCAATTAAACGCGTGCGTGCTCGCTCATGCGCAAAGGGTTTTTGCCGCGTTCACGGCAGAAAGAGAAAGTAAGAATAAGGAAAAGTATCCTGTTCTCTTGGCTCTGTGTCCCTCATTTCTGCGCTGCAGCGCATAGAGGCCTAGAAAGGGGGATTAAGATTCACATCTGCAGGAGGATGAGAAATCTGGCGATAAAGGTAGGATTCCTACACCTCCTCACTTAGAAAAGAAAGAAGAAAAAAATACAGCATTTGGTGAGCATCCTGGTCTCTTTAACAAAAGGTGTGCACTGAAGGGTGCCTGACTACAGCAACATGTCTGCGAATGAGGAGAGCGAGAGAGGCAGAGACGGGCAAGTGAGACGTCTGATGATGAAGGGCCCAGTGCAGCTGCATTTCGTTGACCAGGCCCCTTCAATATGGGTGATCAACAAGCCCTGGGACCGAGATGGGAGAGATGACTCTGAAGATTTGAGAATTACATGCCAGCTTACGACAAAAAGGCTCCAGACAAGTTTGCCATGAGATTACTTATCAACCTGGTTGGTGATGAAGTTGAGGATCTCATCCCCACGTTCTGGCCTGAAGAAGTTAAGACTTAGGAAGTGCTCAAGGAGGCTTTGTGTGCATACTTTGACATTCAGCACAACATAGTACATGAAAGACACACTTTCATCACTGCCTGTCAAATGACTGGTGAGTCCATGGATGCATTTGTGACTCGATTGCACAAGTTGGTGGCTCATTGTGACTTTAATAAATTCTCAAATGATGAGGCCATCAGGTTAAGGATCATCGGATGGTGTTAATCATCCACCTTTAGGAACAAATTGCTCTGTGATCCATTTCCCCTTTCCACCATTCTACAAAGGGCACAGACGGAAGCAAGATCAGACTCACAAGCTACCCAGATGGAGACGAGCAGGGGGTAGGTGAAAGAGCCAGCCTATTACATCAGTCAAGGCGGGAGAAGCAACAACGGAGGTAACGCCCTGTCAATAAGAAATGGTACCGCCGGAAAGTGCTACAGGTGTGGTCTGCATTTTCCCCATGAAGAAGGAACACAATGCCCTGCTTTTGGACAAAAGTTCACCAACTGCGGATGGGAAAACCATATGGCGAGAGTATGCAATGCGCTGCTGAACAGAACGCAAGGAGGTGGTCCTGGCGTGACTAGACCGGAGTACAACCCACGTGTTCAAGGGCCCAGAAGAGACACTGAACTGATGTCCATGCTTCCCATTTTTCATCAAGCCCCAGGCATCCATGAACACTTCATTGATCCAGACAGAAGCAGACAGAAAATCCGACATCTGGGAGGTTTTCAGCAGTCATTATTGACTGTTATAACAAGACACACTCTCTCAGACATTTTTTCCTCTAACTTGCTTTATAGTCTATTTGGATGATGCAACATCTTTATGCAAAGGACTACCTTGGTCAGAGTATCCTTCTGATAGGGCCCCTTCGTTAGAGAAAAAACATTCCTCAACTATCATTGGATGATCTGGTGTACACCAAGCCCAGATTAGCATAGCTGTCATCCACAATTTTCTCTGATGCATGAAATTGATAAGCTTATTTTAGACTTGGCTGGACACAGCTAAGACAGTGTTCAACCCCTGACAAGAACACCTTCATCACATCAATGTCTACTCCTTATCTGATTGACAAGGTCCTGCCAAGTTAGTTTAGTGCTTAACACTCTTAGAGCAGATCTTATGTCTGCCAAAATAATACAGCTGGTCTCTTAGAACAGTTTGCATGACACTCTTTGTACCCTTTTCAATACGACCATAGATAAATGTATCTATAATTCCCTTACTTTATCTGGCCTTATCACAATCTTGTCTGCCTTTCCTGCCAACTTCCATTTTTATCCTGACAAACCTAATTACCTCGCTGTGAAGTGCTGCCAAATACTGTCTCCAATGTATCAGCCCCTGGTGCTTGTCCGAAAACGTTTGGCATGGGTCATAGTCCTCCACACCTGGCTTATGCCTAGAAACTATTTTGCACTTGAATATCTATTTTGAAATATATTTTTGTCTGACACTGTATTTTGCTTCAGGGAGCTATTATTTAATTAATTAAGCATCTCTCACTTTGTATCCTTGTGCATTTATAATATATCCTTATGCACTTATGATATATGTGTGATATTTAAAGCACCCTTTAGTTCCTGGGCTATCCCAGTCCAAATGTGCACAGTGTCATATACACTTTTTACTTTTAATAAAGGCAAACTAAACCTGATTTCTGCAATGATGATTGGGAGAGTGAATTTATTGGATATGCCTGTTATGTTATCTATATTCAGTTGAGGGAGGAGGGGTTGACACCCCTATACACTTCCCCTCTCTGGTCGATATTCGACCAGTGTTCAATATTCGACCACTAAACCCAGTGTCCACCCTCCCCATATGCAGTGTACCTTTGCATCTCTATCTAAGTCACCCCCATCAATGCAATGCTGTATCTCAACATAGGAGGCCTCTTCTAAAGAATCAATAGTGTCTCCAACCATATTGTATTCTCCTAACCTAAGATACATATGTATCTATTTTCTGTCAAAAGATTATGGCATATGTTTTGCCCTCTTTTAGTCCTTGTATGTATGTATCCCCAAACAGTAACTTGGTTTGCTCCCATCTGGCTCCAACCCCTGTTACCCAATTAAACATTAAAATGACATGCACAGCAAGTGATTTCGGCCACCACGAGAATTGGGAGAGATCATTCGAACATTTAGTCATTCCTTGAGGGAACCCACCAGCCCATTTTCTACTGTTCCTTCCACTTGCAACATTTGTATTCATATATATATATACATTTTCTTCTTCCTCCCACCCATGGCACTTCCTTGGTCCCTGCCCTCTCCCCATGTGCATTCAGTTTTGTCTTCATCTTATTTGTCTTCCATCTGCACATCTTCCACCCGATTCTTTAATCTCCTTATTCCAAATTCAAGGACTTTCTCAATTTAGTCCATACTTTATTTTTGACACCCTTATACAACACATAAGCGAGAAGAGCTTTGGTCAGCCACGTTCAACAGATCACTGGGCGGTCACTGTCACCTCCACCAGAGCAAGAGAGAAGCCAACATGAATATACATACATGATGAATGATTCAGTGACTGCCTCAGCAGGAGACATTGACATTCAAGTGGGTCAACACCCTGCCAAATTCAGCATCGACACAGGAGCCACCCTGAACATCATGTTCATATTCGAATTTTGCAAGATGGCACCACATCCGCTGGATCTGGAACCGTCAGAACATAAAGGTATTTCAGTGGGCCACCTGAGAGCCAGTTCGGAACCATGGAAAGTTCTCAGTGCAACTGAACTCCAAAGGGAGACAAGCCATGACGGAGTTGCATGTTCTTCAAGGAGAAGTGCCGGGAAGCAATTTGTTAGGCCAACCCACGGCCCTTGAAATGAAGATTGCTGCTATGATGTACACAATGTTGCATGGAGTCTCAGTGATGCAACGATTTCCAGAACTATTCAAAGGAATTGGGTGCTTGACCCAGTCACCCTTCAGGTAGATGGATCATTACCTCCAGTGGTGCAACGCCCCCCGGCGGATACCTATTCACCTGCAACCGGAAGTAGAGAAAGAGATGCAGTGCCTGTTAAGGGAGGACATCATAGAACCTGCTGTGGATCATTTGAAAGGATTCACCTGTGTGTGGGCATGTGCCAGGCCAACAAAGCAATTCAACGAGAGAGACACCCGTTCATGCATCTAGATGACATGATTAGCATAGTAAATGGAGCAAAGGTATTAACAAAACTTGATCTATATAAAGGGGACCACCAGATACGGCTAGATGAACAATCATGCTACATAACCACATTTGCAACCCACAAAGGTCTGTTTAGGTATAAGTGGTTAAGCTTTGGGATATCGTTGGCTGCCGAAATCTTCTAGGAGAGCATTAGGAGGGTCATTTGGTACATGAAGAATTGTTTCAACTACAGCGACAATATTTTGGCTTTCGGAATAAGTCTTGAACAATGTGATCTGGTGTTATATCAGGTGTGCCTAGCTCTCTATCAGACAGGGCTAATTCACAAGAAAAATCTCAAGTTCTTCAGACATGTGTTTTCGCAAGAGGTGATGAGCCCTGATCCTGGGAAAGTAACCGCGATCGAAAACATTTACCGCCGCAAGATGTGAGCGAGGAAAGATCATTTTTGGGCATGGCCAGCTATTGCAGCAGATACTTAAAATATGTTGCGACCATAAGTGCACCGTTAAGAGAACTCCCCAAGCAAGGGAAGGAGTTTCAGTGGGACTGATCCTGTGAAAAGGCATTCGCACAGATCAAAAAGTCATTGGATCTGCCGAATGCATGGCCTATTTTGACCCGGCTAAATGCACTGAACTAACGGTGGACGCAAGCCTGGTAGGTCTGGGGGTCATTTTGGCACAGCACAAGCCTGTCAGAGACAGTCCAAGGGCCAAAGTCGCTTTTGCATTCACATGTCTGACAGATGTCGAAAGAAAATGCTCACAGCCATAAAAAGAAGGGTTGGCAGTCGTGTGAGCGTGTGAGCACTTCCAGGTGTTTCTGTTGGGAAAATCATTCACAGTTGAACTGGAGACTTCCAGCCCTTTAAGATGAGTAGCAATACCCTGGAGATGGATGGGGATGCAGATTGTAATCAAACATCAATAATTCAGACGCCAGAAATAGCTTGGCAAAAAGTTTGTCTGTTTTAATGTAAGTAAAACAGGGAGTACAACGAACATCAGCAATCGCTCGATACTCAACTCTCAATCATTTCATAAAAAGCTGGGTTCTTAAACCCTAAAATGGTCATAGCTGACGTACTGACCTGCGCCATTACCAATGTCATCCTACGTGGCAAACTTCTAAAACCTATCTGGAAGCGGGGATGATTGGCTCTAAGTGAATAACTAAGCATAGGTGTTATATCTGTATAGAGTAATGAAGAGAAATAATTGGATACTTCACATCAGGTGGGGAAACTAAGCCCTCCCTTTAAAATGGCCACTATGTACGTCATTATATGTACGATGTCCCATTAGCTACACAAACTATAGGACTCCAACTCTGTGGTCCTCTACAATTGGTTGGCTACTAACCCCCGTCAATATCTTTCCACCTACGTGAGCAGCATGCAGACTGAACAACCAGGTGTGGGTGAGCTTGTCTTGATACTAGCTTCCCACCAATTAAAAGAACACTCCATCATCACCTCAATGTCAATTAGTGTTTGAAGTTGGCCTTGAGTCTGTTCTCTTCTCTGGGATATTTTAAGGAGTATGGGTACTGTCTGGCTTCCGTGCGTAGGTGTGATCACCTCATGTGTCCAACTTTCTCCCATCACGTGACTGGACACCTCGATTTGAGCCTTTTTGTGTATTTGATTTTATTTCCCAGCAGCCAGCACCATCTTCCCTGAGTTGGACATTGTATTCTGGGCGTGGGCCATTCCTGAGATTCTGAAATCAGACAATGGGCCTCCATTTACCAGTCTGGAGTTTGTTTGATTCATGAGCCACATGGGCACACACCACCGGAGAAAATCACAAAGTTGTGGCCGCAAGCCAAGGGGATAATTGAGAAGTTTATGGGGAGCTTCAAGAAATTGTTGCAACAAAACAAGCTCAGTTAGATGTCGCTGAATGAAGCGGTGTGCAGCATGCTGCAGGATTACCGGAACTCACCCCATGGAACAACGGGAAGATGCCCGTCAGAGTTGGTGTTTCAAAGAAAAGTGAAGATGAGTGAAGACGAGATTGCCCCATAGGGAAGAGCTCTGGGAAACCGACCTCATGACATTACAGGCCATGAACACCATGAGGAAAGCAGGAACAGAAGTCAGAGTCAAGATTTGATCCTGGTCATCTAGTCATCATACAGATCAAAGGATCCATGGTGACAGCCCGATACCCGAGCAGGGTGATCACACAAAATGTCACAATTCCGGCTCTACCGAGAAGGAGAGAAGGTGCTCGAGGATGTTGAGAGTGTTGAAGAAAGATCATCAAGAAGGACCAGAAAATGAGGTGGTGTCAACAGAGAAAGGGCAGCATGGGCAGATGTCGATTCTATTTTGACCGAAGGGCGAGTTGTTGTGTCCAGCGCAGTCACGGTTAACTTGATGTGACGAGAAGCATCGTCATGCTGGATATAGCCAATTAAATGCACGCACGCGCACTTGAGCATGCTCAAAGGGGTTTGGCCATGGTTGCGGCAGACAGAGAAAGTAAGAATAAAGAAAAGTATTCTGTTCTCTTGACTTTGTGTCCCTCATTTCTGCGCTGCTGTGCAAAAGGCCCAGAATGGGGGATTAAGATTCACATATGCAGGGGGATGTGAACATTTTGTTGTATTTTTTGGGCAGTAGTGAATAGACTAATGGTACCAGGTGACTGTGTACAATAACATGGATTGTGTAAAGGTGGAAAAGTTGCTTTGAGCAGCATTTGAAAGTCCCATCCATATGCCACTGGGAGCTATTTTTAAGGTGTTGAAAGTTTTTCATTTCTTGAAAAATTATAATTCTGTTCTGCTCATCAATGATTGTCACATTGAAAAAATACATATTGGTTTATAAAAAAATGTATACAAAAATACAAACATTACAAATAATCTAATATCATTAACATTTACATCATATAAAATCACATGGAACGAAGCAGCAGTCACATGGAACGAAGCAGTAGAGAACCTTATAAACATTAAAAATGGAAAAACCAAAAACCTTTAATACTCTCCAACTCCCTAAGATCCCCTTAAAGCAGCCTCCATCTCCCCATAAATTACCCAAAAGGCCAACTTAACCCCATTCCTCATGAATTCGTTTAATAAAGTGAACTGGTGCTGTTATCATTTTAGGATGATTTTCCAACAACTGTTGACAAAATTCATTTAAAGTCAAAAATGTGTTCACCATCATCGAGGTGTATTCTAAAACAATCGTTGAAAATAATTGGTAGAACAGATTTCGAGTATAATAAGTGTTTCCAAGGAACCTACAAAGATGACGACCTCTCTCTTCTCTTCCCAGCCCGTTCCTTGGGCCACAAATTTCCATTGTGTGTAGTTGATTGACTCTGAATCTCATGATCACCAATCGATACTTATGATTGTGGATGCGCTTTAAGTAACAAGGCACAGTATCATAATTCCTAAATATGAATGCGTACTCTTGTAGCAGGTGTATGTGTTAATTAACTCACACTGCTTAACCCAGTCTGATTCGTGTAACTTAAGCATCTCTCTGACCTGGTTTTTCCCTAAGAGATCCACAACACACCCCTCTTCCCACAAGTATTCCTTGCATTTGTTCCCAAAATGATTAAGCACCCCTGAGGATTCTCTTTGGAGAATATCTTTCAGGCAGACATATAGTGACCCCTTTGGTGGGACTATTATTTTTTGCAATAACATCACTTTCTTGATCGTTACCAGCGATGATACTGATTACAGTCCCAACTCCAGTCAAATTCTTCCCACTGGGGTACATTTAGGAAGGTTAAGTAAGGCTTTCCATATGAATCCTTCCAAAATGTTGAGATCTTTATCGTGTGGGGTATCCACTATCTCAATCCTATAGCGCAGCAAGCATATCACGTTCTGACGATAAAACTGAACCAATGGAATCAGGGTAAATTTACAAAACGTAATGAAGGAATAGGTTTAGTACGAAGATATTTAGTGACCCCTCTTCTATTAAAAGGTATTAGCAATGGGGCACCCCAAGCATATCATATGCTGGCAAATCTCTAATTTAGTAATGTTGCTAGGCCAATTATACCCAGGGCCTCCCTTACCTTTTTTAAAAGATGAAGTGGCTCTTTTGTCATGTTTATTTTTAGGTTATTTTTCCCCAAATATGTGTCATATTTATTAGGAGCTGTAAACCTATTGCTTTACAGCCGGTAAAGTAGCTCAGCAGGTTGTGCGCTTGCTGCTGCGATTTTTGTGTGATCTGCAGGTTGCAGGTTCGAATGCTGGCAAGACCAAGTCCGCCTTTCATCCTTCCGAGGTCGAAAAATGAGTATCACCTTTGGTTGGGATGATTAATGTGTGTAAAAATGTTCAGAGCTTAGCACTATATAAATAACAAATCATTATTAATATCTAGAAGAAGAATATTGTCTGCAAAGGCAAGTAAACTCAGAAGTGTATGCCCAATTTTAGGGTGGAATTTGTCATGGTAACCTATAGCTCAGGAGGGGTTTCTATTTCGCTGTGACATCTAGGGAACGTGGGCTACTTTGAGCCCTTTGCTCCTGTTTTCAGTATTCATCTTTTTAGTAAGGCAGTTTCTGGCATGCTTAAATGACAAGGCAAGTTGTTAGGGAGAATTTTCATTTCTGTGGTGATTCCCTTTAACCTTAGAGATCCCTAGCTCAGGGCTATTTCATTTCAACTCCTGAGTGAGTGGGACTTTTTTTCACTCTGTAATGTGTTTTTTTTCTGACTAGGATGTGTGTGTTTCTTACTTGTTAATGTAGTCTGGTAAACTACATGAGCATCTGCTTTTTGCATTGTGGCACACAGCACCTTTTGTGCAGTGCTGCTGAACAGTCCCTTGGACTATTCTTATTGTTTAACTACATTTTCTTGGGTGAACTACTGTTCCTAAAAATAGTAAGATGACTCCTGTCTTACCTTCTCCTTTGTTGGTCTCCTATGTGGAGTGCTGGGGGCTTAGATATTAACTCTTTATCCCACTTCTCATGTAGCATTCTGTTAAACTAACTAACTTGAAAGACTGGTGGCAGTCGTTCCTTTTTTACTACCTTGTACCCTGAATCTGCAGGCTGATTCCTCAGCTGCAGTACAGCACCCATGGGTGACCATTTTCTCAAAATGGCCCGGTCTTCTTTTTTTGCCATTTCTTGTCAGGTATTTCCTTCTGGGCTTTTACTCTGTTTGGATCAGGTTTGAGTCCTTTTTGCATTTTGCCTTTGGCGGACTTCAGCCCCGAAGCCCACTCAGGCTCAAGTGTGTCTGGAAAGGCAGGAAGTGAGCGACAGTTCTGAAACTTCCCTATCCTTTATCTCTAGGTGTGCCTGTGTGAAGCCAGTTCTGATTGGCCAGCTGGCTGTCCAGAACAGCCACCCTGCTGGGTGATTGACAGCCTACAGCTGCAAATGAATGTGAACTTCATTAAAAGGTATGGGTTTTGGGACTAGAGACAGTCGACCACTGGAGGACAACATCCAATAAAAAAGACATGAAGAGACGCCAACAGCACCCTCCTGGACCGCGAAGTGACCGGTGAAGCCCTGCAGCTGTGCTGTCCCAGTGTTTATTTCGACTGTGAAGACCCGTACTGGACGATTTCCTCCCTTGGGCTCATGGGAACAACTAGGATTAAGACAAGCTTTGTTTTGGCACAACCCCCGACTTGCTGTGACTTTCCAAGGCTGCAGAATCCTAATACCCAGGGACCCCTGATCATCATCAAGTGCATTGTCTTCGGAAGTGCAAATCCGCCAAAACTTCGGGAGCATCCAGAGGACCCTACAGAAGCTGGTAATCTTCACGCAGAGGCTCCTCACCAGAGTCCAGGGCCAAGGGATCAATTAACGTCTAACCAGAGCTGTTTGTTCTTCTTTGGCACTGAGAATTTAAGGCAGAGATCATTGGTGGCCTTCCTGAATTGCAGACGGACAGTCTGGTATGAGAGAAGGGGAAGAGGTAGCTGAGGGGAGCCTGAAAGAGAGCTGAGCATCATCCGCATAACATTGAACATTGGAGCAGAAAGTGGTGATGCAGTGGACAGGAGGTGCCAGGTAGTGGTTGAAGAGCCACGGCGAGAGGTTAGACCCCTGGGGAACAGAAGTAGAGAGAGAGATAGGAGAGAGGAAAGACCTGAGAGGGTCAGTCAGTGAGAAAGGAGGTCAACCAGGCCAGGGCCTGATCAGTAATACCACGGTTGTTCTGGAGGCAGTTGAGCAGGATGGCGTGGTTGACCGTGTCAAAAGCAGAGGATAGAATAAGGAGAATGAGGACAGAAGGAAGGTTAGAGTCTAGATTACAGAGCAAGTCTTCACAGGTGTTCAGGAGAGCAGTTTCCATGATTCTGGCTGCTCTGAAGCCAGACTAGTGGTCATGGAGACAACCAACAGATTCAGCATGTACATTAAGCTATGAGATGGCCAGCTTTTCCAGGAGTTTGCCCAGAAAAGCAGTGATGGAGATTTGGTGGTAGTTTGCTATGGCAGAATTTTTCATGCCCGAATTTACTGTGGTCAATTCGGCCACGAAGAGAATTTTGCCATAGCCAAATATGGCCACTTTATTCCCCCGCCCCCCCCCCACGGCTGCCAATACATTCCCCCACCCACCCCCAACTTACCTTTTGACATCCGGTTTTCTTCTGCCCCTGTCAGTTCTGTCCCTTATCCGCTGGTCTGATCCAAAGATGCAGGGTTCCATTTTCGTCTTCTTTTTCTCTGTCCCCCATCTCCAAACCTCCAGAGGCAGGGGACACCGCCGCTACCTCCAAAGGCCATCACTACCAAACATGGGAAGCGGGGACACCCCCTCAAACCCTGCTCCCCATGTTTGGTAGTGATTACCCAATTTGATCATTTTGAATCGATGCAATGGTATTTTTTTTATTTATTGCATTTGTTATATGCCCAAGCCCTGAGGTATCACGGCGTAGAAGAATTTGTACATTAAATACTTGGCATGAAGCTTGGTGGTTGCAGGTACATAGGGTTATACATATTCATGGTTAACTTTACAGTTGCATTACAGGTTGCATTACAATGAGTGATACCATGGTACTTAATATAGTAAAAAAAAAAAAAAAAGAAAAAGAGGGCAACCCGAGGATGGATGCCCTGAGGGATAATATGGTAACTAATAAAGCATACAGAGGAATGAAGGCAATGAGAAATAGCATGGTAATTAATATAGACAAAGAAAGGCATACAGGAGAGTGAAACAGTGCGAAGTGCCAGATATGACGAGGGGCTGGCCCCTTAAGTCTACCTGTTAGTTCCAGTCTGCAGTGAGGACTTCAGGTCATGAGGCTGTCACTACCGAAACAGGGATGGGCGCAGAGGCTGGCAGGCCTGTTGGGCATATGTGGGATTCAATATTTGTTGAATAACCAGGTTTTATGGAGTTTCTTGAATTTAGGTAGTGATGTTTCATTATTGATGTAGTTTGGGAGGGAGTTCCGTACTCTAGGTGCAGGTATTGGGAAACTAGAGTTCCCTGTTCTCAAATTCTTGAATCTAGGGATGTGTAGTAGTGTATTGCTGTTAGATCTAAGCACTCTGGTAGTGGTTTTACGGTTGATACTTTTGTTGAGATAGTTGGGTGTGTTACCTGTAACACATTTGTGTGTAATTGTGAGGGTTTTGTGCAGAATCCTTGCTTGGATAGGTAGCCAGTGAACTTCTCTTCTGTGTTGAGAAATGTGTTCACTCTTTTTTATGCCTAGAGCTGCTCTTAGTGCTTTATTCTGCAGTAGTTGTAGTTTAAGTAGGTTTTTCTTCGAAGTCCCTAGTAGTACTATGTTGCAGTAATCAATCTTGACAAGTATTGAGGCTCTGGCAAGAGTGATACAGTTTTGTTGTGAAAGGAAGGGTCGGCTCAATGCAATTAGTTTGGCAGTATAAGCAGTGGAAGAGGAGAGGGCACTAATATGTTTATTCATCGTAAGACTGGAATGTAGATAAATGCCTAATGTTTTTACTTGGCTGGAAATCGGGATGTCGGTGACGTCTATGACCATGGCTGTGTATTGGGGGTGAAGTTTGGCTAGTTTTTTTGGGGTGCCTACTATCAGAATTTCAGAGTTTTTTCCCCCCATTTAGACAGAGGCTATTTGCTGCCATCCAGTTCTGGATGATGGAATAGATTTTATTAACTAGAATAGTGTCTTGTTCGAGGTTGCCTGAGATTGGGATTAGTATTTGAGTATCATCGGCGAAATTTGTGTATACAACTCCCATTGCATCTAGGGCTGCAAACAGAAGCTTTGTATAAGCATTGTAAAGTGTTGGTGAAAGGCATGAGCCTTGGGGGACTCGCAACGGCACCGGAATGGGGTCGGCTGAGACATCTTCTATAGCTACCCTGGAGGTACGGCCAGATAGGAAAGATTTGATCCATGCGGTTGCATCTTTGGAGAATTGAAAGTTGTTTGCTAGTGTTAGGCAGAGTTTACTACGATCTACTAAGTCGAATGCCACAGAGAGGTCAAGTAATAAAAGTATGCACAATTTTCCTGAATCCCTGAACGCATCCATTTGGTTTTTTAGATCCAGCAATGCTGTCTCTGTTCTATGACCAGGGCGGAAGCCTGATTGTCTTTCCCCTAACAGATGGGAGTTTTCAAGGTGAGATTGTACTTGGGTATAGGCAATTTTATCTATGATTTTAAGGAGGAAGGGTACTGTAGTGATGGGTCTGTAGTTGGTGGGGATCGTGGGGTCTAGGGATGGTTTCTTGAGGCGCGGGGTCACCCAGGCTTCTTTAATTAGAGGGGATAGAATTAGTGGCAAAGGAGGCATTGACAAAGTTTGTGATAGTTGGGGCTAGTGTAGGGGTACAGTCCTTGACTAGTTTGGCTGGGAATTTATCTCCTTTACAATTGGAGGTTTTGAGAGAGGCTATTGTGTTTTGTACTTGGTCGAGTGTCACTGGGGTGAAATGAATTCCGGTAGATTGGGAGACTGGAGCGCGCGTTGTGGCGGGGTCGGTTCTGTCTCTAGGGAGATTCCTAGTGTTTCTCTTTGTGTTGTGATTTTGGTCTGTAGGGTGTTTATTTTAGATGCAAGTGCATCTGGGATGGTTGTACACCAAGCTTTGTTTTTTATGGCTGTGCTAGGAGGGATAATGGGAGTTTCCAGTTCTTTGATGATGGCAGAGAGCTCTTTGCTATTAGAGGTGGTGGTGGTGATACGTTCATTTAAAGAGTTTGCTATTTGTATATACATTTCTTGTTTGTAGATTTTGTCTATTGCTTGGAATTCTTTTTTTGCATCGATGGTAGGGTTTTTCCTGAAGAGGTGTTCTTGAGTTCTTTTTTTCTTTCTAAGTTCAATAAGAGTATCATTGAACCATATGTTGCTACGTTTCTGTTTAGGTCTTTTAGATTTAAGTGGTGCTATTTCATCAATGGCTGATTGTAGGCTGCAGTGGTAATGTGATGAAATTTCGTCAGGATTAGGGCCTACTGGAGGATGTTTGTTAATTAGATTGTGGATCAGTGGGATGAGACTTTCAGCGGTGATTAGCCTCGTGTTTCTCATCATGGTCATAGGTGCTGGTTTGGCCACCGGGGAGGGGTCCCTCTTGGTGGAGATATTAAAACTGATCAGGAAGTGGTCGGTCCAGGGTATTTCTAAGATTTCTTCAATGGATGCTGTTATATTCAAGGTTAGAATCCAATCAAGGATTCGCCCTTTAGGTTGGGTTGGGGCACTGGCAATTTGTTTGAATTGCATTTTAAGAAAGGCATTGTGAAATGCTGTGGCTCTGAGATCAGTGGTATCGTCAAACCCTAGGTTGATATCCCCTAGAAGGATGAATTTAGTGTTTGGTTTGAGTAGAGGTGAGATGAGTAAGGGCAAGTCTATCTCTGGGTTGTTGGTGGTGCCAGGGGCTCCATAGAGTATTAAGAAGTTGATGGTTGTTTTAGGGTCTAAGGCTAACTTGAGTGCTAGGAGTTCATATCCAGGTAGTGATTCAGTTTTACATTCCCTGAACTGGAGTGTGGTTTTGGAATTCGGCCAGATGTACCATACGATCAATTAAAAATGATCAAATTGGGTAATTCCTCTAAAACACATGTCATTTCAGAAACATTAGATGCACAGTTTCTCTTTGGTCTTCAAACTATAAGGTCCTTCGTTAAATGGACTTATATGATTGGTTGGCATGCTTGTGCCATGTCTGGAACATTCGGTTCACTTAGTAGCACGTAAGCCCAAACCGAGGTGCAAGGATATAGGGCATGAAACTACCACACCACCCAATTAGCCCAGTATCTCTCATCGCCCATGCCTTCTGCCATGAAATTGGCTTTGTACGTGGCCTTGCAGAGTATCCCCATCTTTGGGAATGCACGGGAGTGAGGGCACTCACTATTGTGTCTGGGACTCCAAGTTCAAACTCTATTTCCATCCTTGGCTTAAATGACAGGAGACCATGATTTGGTCCATTTTGCAGATTTTAAATGCTCTAAATGGTTTAAACTTGGCATCCTTTGGTGTTCTTTCAGATAGCTGACCTTGGTTGCCTCAGTCTTGACTGTAGGCCAGACAACCTCGCCATACAGCTCCCTGAGCTGCTTATTCTTGCTGCAACACAGTTTTCCCTTCCTGCTTCATGGGTTCTGGCTTACTAAATTCATGATACCAATGTCCAGCTTCTGTACAAGGCGGCTTCACCTACAATCTATTCACTACTCATAGTCAGCTTCTATGATGACTTAGTCTACCTTGCGTTTCAGTGTCTGTATATTAATTGAATATTTTGTTTTTCTGCAGCACTTCGTGCACGTGTAATCTTCCTCTTTTGTATTTCAAAGTTCTCTTGATTCTTGACTTCGCCATCAGTTTCTTTAGGATCTATACATCATCTTCAGCCAGTATCTCGGGATGTCATGCATACTTTTTATGACATCACTAGCTCCTTTTCTTTGCTCCTTCTCATATTCCTTCTGGGAGTTCCTCCTGCAGGTTATCATCACTTCGGGGTACATTCAGTAGGGTTGTCTCAATAGGTATCTTCTTTCAAACACACGCTGCAGTATTGGCACAACAGCTGGTGTCAAACAGGGCACAGTCTCATGTCTTCAATATAAGGGAGGAAGGAGGGCAGGGTCTCCTGCAGAGGTATGAAGCTGCTCCTCTACAACGCAAACTCTGGTAATCAAGGAGACCTAGAAGTAAGAGGAAACTGCAAGCGATGCAGTGGAATGACAATACAATGGTCACAGTATGAACAAATGTGGAATGCAGAGACACAAACAGGGAACAATACACTGGTTGCGGCCCAAGGGAACCTGAAGTGGAAAGAGAGGAGAGTAGAGGGACAGGTTTGCATGGGAGCAATGCTGGGGGAGTGGGGGCAAGTTGCATGGAGAAAAACACAGAGAGGGATGTGCTAGGCCAGGGGAGCGTAGGCAGTTGCGTGGGGAGTATCGCAGCGAAGAGATGCGCTAGGTCAGGGGAGCAGGGGCAAGTTGCGTGGGGCGAGACTCAGAGAGGGATGTGCTAGGCCAGGGGAGCGGGGACAATCTGCATGGGGTACAACACAGAGAGGGAAGTGCTAGGCCAAGGGAGCAGGGGCAGTTGCTTGGGATCGCTAGGGCAGGGGAGAGGGACAGGTAGCATGTGAACACAAATGGCGTGAAGCTGAAGGGAGCCGGGCCTAAGTTGCGTGGGAGCACACGTGGCGTGAATAACGGAGGGGCTGGGACTAAGTTGCAAGGGAACACGTGGTGTGAGAATGTGGGGGCGGCTGAGCCTAGGTTGTGAAGAACGCATGTGGCGTGAAGAGCATCAAAATAAAGCAGGGATAGCTGTTAAGAGGTATTTCTGAACTCTGACCTGTTGGGCAGAGGTTCAGAAGGCCAGCCTAGTTTCTTGGAACAGAGTTACCTTCTGGTCAAGCCAGCCCAATCAGTGTAGCATTGGCGGTGGTCAAGACTAGGTCTCAGGAGGGGTGAGGGTGATAGGAAGTCCAAAATGAGCACACAAAGTAAACGACACCACAAATTACTCTGTCAGCTGTTTATATCAAAAATACATATACATATACATTTATTAAAGGCCTTTTAACTTAAACACAAGATGAAACCCAACAAATGTAACAATACTAACACAACAGTATACTAGGAAACATATATACAGTAACTATTAGTCTAAAGTAATATTCAACAAGAAGAGATCCACAGCCTGCAACAGAAAAGGGTCATACAGTGCAAATATACTTTAGGCTGTCCTTCAACAACTCAAACCCTAACTAATAGGCACTCCAGTCCCTACGAAGTGTATAGCCTGGTGCTCTAAAGTACATTCAGTGCCGAAGCACTCAATTGTGTGGTTAAGTTCGAAGCGGGTCTCTTCAAGGGGCTGTTGTGACTCAGGAAGGTGGGTGAGGTGATGAAGAATAGAGTTCCACTATTCAAGGAGGGTCTCCAAAAGAGGACAGAGTAATTTCCAGGAATCAGGAATAGGATGGTAGCTACCTTAACAAAGAAGAGTGGCCCTTGGAGGACACTGGTGTATAAAAAGTCTACGGATGTGCCAGGGGCCACCGGTAAGGGTTGAAAGTACTTACCGACCCTCAACGCGGTCCAGACCAAATTTTGCCAGTATAGTTTGGATGTCTCTCAGGGGGTGCGTTCTGGGACCTCAGTCTGTGGTGGGACAGTGTCAATGTGTCCACTTCTGGTAAAGGGATCGAGACAGTTTCACTGCAGCTCATTTTAGGGCACGGGGGCACAGCAGCAAGGCACCCACGAAGTTTGTCACCATAGCGGGGTGACACGAGAACCGTGTATGCTCAGGTTCAAGCAGACTCTCCTAATTCCAGACCTAGGAATGCTAAGTGTACAAAACTCGGTGGGAGAGTGCCTTCTACCAAGACCTTACGGATCCCAAAGGCTCAAGTTGAGACTCGAGACAGCAGTGGTTCCAACGCAAAGGTCCCATACGAGCTAGTCATTTCACTGGGTGGTCCAGAAACACTTCCGAAAAGGCTTGTTTGCAGGTTAAGCAGGAGGGGTCGAGAGTAGTTAGTCCCACTACTCCAATAGGTTGAAGCGCCCTTGCAAGCCTTCTGTGATCGATGAAAAACAGGGGCTTTGATGGGACAACAGTGGGGTCAGGGTGCCAAACCTTCCAGCGGGTCGCCAACAGTCCCACGGATCAGCTTCTTCGGTTCAGGATACTTGGCTCCTTTGCTAAGTTTGGTGTGAACTCAGAAGATCGACCTGGAATAGGTCTAGAGTGCCTTCTCTTATGCTGAATCTCCATTGTGCCAAAACAAAGAGAAACCAATAGGAGATCTGCTCATAATCAACCATCCCAGACGTGTACCAATCACGGACTACGGTGGCCCCAGTCATGCCAGCACACCAGACATCCTGGCACCCTAGACAGCTCCAGCCCACATCCTGTGAACACACACACAAAGCATGCAGAAGCCTGCAAAAGCTTTGGTTTGCGCAGGGGTCTGCATGACCAAAATAGGAATTTCCTGGGTCTGCTAGACTAGGGGAAGGCAAAGGGATAAAATGGCCAGAGGACAGAACAAAGGACCTCATGGCATGGCCATTTTAGGCATTGGCCACTGTACTGGGCCGAACGCTGTAAACGTGGTTTGGACCAAAGAAAAGAGTCAAACATTCTTTAAAAGTAACTGCTGCCACCAGCTCTGTCCTGGGCACACTTGTACATCCACCAAAAATCCTTCAAGGGTGTCTAGGTCCTTAAAAATGAAAAGGAGACCCCAGCGCACTGTACTGGAAGGTACATTGGGCACTGATAAAATGTTACCAACAAATGGCAACAAAGTGAAAGATTAATGGAAACAAAGTCTCCCAGTAATGACAGTCTGAAGGGCATGTCGGTTTCTCCATAACAGAATGAGCAAAAGCCCAGCGGAGTACAGCAGAAGGCTGGGCTCCACTGGTAAGTCAGGCTAGGATGGTCAGACAAAAGCAAAATGTTGGGGGGTTCACAACTGGAGGAAAAATGTGCCGTAAATGGAAATCTTTCCTAACAGCCTACAAGCATAACATTCTTGGTGCTCTCAACATGCTTATCAAAAACAAAGGTTTATATCTTCAAAATGTATCATAAGTGACATCATACTGTAATCATAGTTACCAAAATCCTATGGGGCATGGGAATGGTTAATAGTGGTGACTTCATATACATTCAATAAGAGTTGCATTTCTAATTGGGTAACGCTTGTCTGATGGCTCATCCTGAGACCACCTCTAAATTGATCAAGGTAAAAAGACATCATCTCTGCAATATGTAATTGGTTGGCCCCTTGCTTCATGCGCGGCGTAACACTAGAGATTTTAATTGATTGGCTTCTTACTAACCAACTTTGAACAACTGACAGGTTGTCAAGACATGAGCCAGACAGGAGTAGGGGGAGAGAGGTCTACAGACAGCTTTCCTTTCAATTAAACAGATACCATTGCTCATGTCTAGGCCATGAGCCAGGGTGATCTTTGTATTTGGGCTTGTGGGCATCTAATGTCTTGAGCTATGTGTATGGAGTAAGGCAGGTGTCCTATCTGTGTTTGTTGCTAATTAATAGACATTTTTCTTCAATTGTGGGTTATGTGTGATGGGACTGTGCTTGGAATTATTTCACCCTGCATTTATTGGGAGCTTAGCTAATGTTCAGACAAGTGTTCTGTTTTCTCTTGCCAGTAGGCACACTTTTGAGTTATTCTTCATGGAGTCTTTCAGCTTATAGTTGCCCTGCACCTGACTTACAAAGGCTGGTAGTACTCTTATAAACCTTTAATTAATCTGGCAGTATCCTTCTTGTGTCCTGGGCATTGCTATCTTGTACTTTCACTGCAATGTTTTGACTCTTCCCTTAATACGCAGTAACCTTGAATGTGGTTGCGAGCTCTAGCCTGAGCTCTGCACGGATCTGTATTTCTGTGGTTTCAGCATTTTGTGTTCTTTTCGAAGCCTTGAGCCCTTTGTCTATTTAAAGGTGTGCTGCAGCTTCCATTTTAGAAAAGTTGGCTTGTCAATACAATTGTGTTTTTTATGTTAGTGATCTATATCTGCATGTTGTTCATGTTTGCATTCAGCTTAAACATTGCTTATGTTAGTATGCGTCATGTCTTAGGGCTGCCATGTTAATATTCTTCATGTATAAATATGCATATATTACCTAGTGTATGTGTTCTTCATGTTGCGTGCACATTTCCTTTGCGTCTAATGCATGCACATATGTTGTTGCAACGTTAGGTTGGTTACTCATGCCATCTTAAGCTTAGATTGTGTCCATCTTCTGATGTACCTGCCTGAGATAAGGGTGATATGATTGCCTTAGTGAGTACATTCTCTCACCTGTGCAGTATTGAGCTGGGGGAGGGGCAGAAGCTATGGATGGCGTATTCATCTGCCTCTCAACATCTGTACTGATTTGACTTCTTGGGGCTACTCGCATGTTAGCTTTCCTATGATTAAAGCTTTGGAGTTGGCATGCAGACTGAAATGCTTTCACTGGTATGGGTCTCCTTTTAGAGGTTTGGGGTGGCCTTGCTTCTTGGGAGTTAGCAAGGATGGATATTTCATTCACTTCTTGGTTCTTGGAAGAGCTATTCTGTTCTGTGGGTGGCAAATGACTTTGCCTATTCTGATTACGGTTCCTTCCTTTAATTGGACACGTCGGGGCAGGACACCTTTGACGCTACATTTCCATAGATGATTGAATACGAAAATTGATAGTAGATTTGCTCCACTTGTTCCACAGTAGAGTGGGGTAGGTCTTAGTGCAGCCTTTTACGCAGAGTCTGGGGGATACTGTATACATGACATGGTTCGAATACTATATGGCCAGTTACTCATCTGTTGTGAATACAATACAATTTGGTTCTGCAGAATCCAAGGCCATGTTAAGCTTTGGCTTGATCTCCTCGAGAGGAGAAAATGAGATAGCGCCAGAAAGAAATGAGATAGAGGGGGGTGGGAGAAGGAGAGACCTTGGTCATGGAATGGTTAAGGTGGGTAAAGTAATGATCAGACATCCAGGACTGAATGGTTAGAAGACAGGAAGTGACAACAAAGTGGATGGATGGGGTGAAAGAAGGAAAGGCTGTGACTCATCTGCGTAAAAAGGACAAGAGAGACCCAAAGACGAGATGTTTGTGACAAGAGGACGTTTGTAAAGAGTGAAAAGAAGGGGGCCCAAACCTGAACACTGTCTAGGAAGAAGATATACTGGGGAAGTGCGGTCATCCCAAGAAACCGTAGGTGTGGTCTGCGTGGTAGGAGGAGACCAGGTCAGTACAGAACCCCTGAAACCAAGATGAGACAGACAGCTGAGGAGAAAAGAGCGGTCAGTGGTGTCAAAAGCTGCCGACCACTTTAGAGAGCCAAGAGAGAATATTGCTTTGTATTACAAGCAGAGAGAAGAGAGTCAACGACCTAGAGGATGGCAGTCTCAGCGGAGTGAAATGGGCAAAAACCTGATTGATATGGTCGGAGAAGAGAACTATTGCAAAGATGAGTAGAGATTTGCAGGTTGACAATACGCTATAAGAGTTTGAAGAAAGAAAGGGAGAAGTGAAATGGGCTGGTAGTTAGAGGGAAGAGAAGGGTCGAGAGAAGTTTTCTTTTGAATGGGAAAGCTTATGGGTTTCTGATCATCAACAGTGTTGTATTCGCTTGACTATCCAGTTTTGATGTTTTGGGGCACTGAAGCAGCAGCTTGGGTATTCCTCGTAGCGTAAGGACTGGAATGAGTAAGAGGGGTTTGGGGTAATGCCCCAATTACATATTAGAATCTTCATCACTCGTAGCCCTCCTCCTCCTCACAGTAACTACATCCAACCTACCCCCCCCCCTCCAAGGGACTGCATTGGCGTTGTGACTTGAGAGCTTTGAGGAGAAGCCAGTGTTGCTTTATATGCAATGCTGTGTGAGGGGGAGAAGCCTCGCCAGAGGCAGGCGTTTCAGCAAAAAGCTTGGGATCCTTTCCTGTGATAGGGTGGGAGCCTCCTACTGTAAGTTATGGAGAGGAATAGTAGGACTACGAGTAAATAAGATTACCATATGTAATCTGGGCATTATACATCTAAGGACATTGCCTTGGGATTCTGTACACATCATTGGGACTCTGAGTCAAAACCTGTTTGCTCCCTGGGGTATATATTATGATGCCCCATCAAAATCCCCCCAGCCCCCCTTCCAGCTAGCACGCCATCTCATATTAAGAGAGGCTGTTCCACGATGTTTGGGATTCAACCTGATGTATAAGGCACATTGTGCAATGGACTGATACAAACTTGGCAAGGCTGTTCAATAGGTTAAAGCACCTGCCCGCCTTCGCGCAGGGGAAGGGGGGTAGCAGGTTTGGGGAGGGGGGTGAGAGGCAGAGCTAGGTGTCAAATAATGTGGGTGCCCCCAATATTGGATGCTGGCTGGTTTGCATAAAAACAAAGTGTATTTGGGGATTGTAAGAATGACCACAATATATCAAACATGTCTGATATTAATTTAAATGTGCACTCCTTCTGAGCATGCAAAGTACACTGGGTATGGTGTTCAATTAATTTGTCATGCTACTCACCATGACAGTACATGTGTGCAAAACATGAGACATATATACTGCTTTGGGCCGTTTGATTGTTTGGGGTTGGGCTGTCCTGGTGAGCTAAAATGTGCCGCCCACTGCATGTATTGGGAAGACTTGCGTCAGGGGCAGACAGCTTCCTCAATTTAGGGGAGGATTTGAGCCTCAGACCACCACGGAGTGGCGCTATGTAAAGACAATTTTTGCAGGAGTGCGGCTCTGTCTTGTTCCTGCCCAATTCCTTCCCTGTATTTATTACAGGCACATGAGCAAGATCAGTTTGCCTTAGCTTGCTGCACGTGTATATCCAGTTCACGCTCATAGCACTTGCTGCCACTGGTCTCGTAAGACTCCATTAGTACCCGGCGGCGACATTCCACGGGATGCACTTAACGTGGATTGGCTTGTTTCTGAGCCATACCACAGTGTAATCCCGTGGACGCACTTACGTGCATCGGGCTCCAGGTACAATCTTTTTTTTTCTGGCGACCATGGAAAGGGAGAAGGGACCACACGTAGTCCCTTCTCCCTTTTCCAAGGTGGCCAGTTCCTCCCATTAGTACGGAGCAAGATGGCCCAAAATGGCACCCTGTTGCTCCGTACTAATGAAGCAGTACACGTGTTCTAGTGTTCCTAGAACTAACGCGCACTGCAACAAAACCTTTTCAAACGGCAAAGGAAATGGTGCTTGAAAAGCTTTCGTCAGCCATTAATATTCCGGGGCTGCAAACTCGGGAAAACTAGTATCCCGAGACTGCAGACCCCAGAATACTAATGACAATAACCGACTCGCCGGCGGGCCATTACCGCCTTAAGGTAATGCCCCCGGGGCCACCATTAACTTCAGGCCCTGGGGGCATTGCCTTAGGCAGTAATGGTATTTATCCCCACCAAAAATATCACCGTCTGGAATGGCCATAGCCGATATTTTTTGGGGGGGGTAAGTTTTGGGGGTTTCAAGGAGCGGGGGTTATAAGCGTGTCCCCCGCTCCTTTAAAAATGTTGCAGGGGAGTCCCCCGCAGGTTCCATGCCTTAATATCGCCGCATATTTTTGCACAGCGATATTTTTGTGGGGATATTAACACGTGGAACCGGCGGTAATCGCCCGCCGGCTCAGCAGTTATTGCCACGGTAATCACCTGGTTTCTCTAGCGAGCCCTGTGCTCTCACAGATACCCCAAACATGTACTATCTGCAGCAAAGGGAAACATGGGTGACAAGCTAAATATCTAAGTGCAAACCTTTGCATTTTGCAGGTTACCGCCATGGCCCAGGAAGCATTGCTAATGTATGGGAAACTGACATACGCCCAGGACGGCTCAAACCAAGTTGTAATCACATCTAGCGGCGATACGGTGGACCAGATCAGCGTGGATCAGAGCAACCGTTTATTGGTCCGAGAGGTAGAAGTGCCCGTAGCCCCAGGCAGCGCCCAGATCGAGGTCAGCGGCTCTGGCTGCCTTTTCATCCAGGTAAGTGGAGGCACTCTGAAATTCACATTGGAGCTGGCGTGGAGGCTGCTGTGGTGATAGTTTAGCGTTCCCGACCCCAACCACCCTGTTGCTAGTTACTGAGCCGGGGCTCCGGCCGCCTATCCGGCCAGTTATTATACAAGCATCTGGGCGGGAGTCAGGGAGCACCGTTCGTTACTTTACAGAGAGGGAAAGTTGCATGATGTGTGATGCCCATACGCGAAAACACTAAAAGCTGCGCGGGATGGGGAACAGGCGGATCTTGCCTGGATCTAGCTGCTTGCTGCTTACCCGCTGAAGTTCTAGCTTGCCTAAGAATTGCCCCCAGATATGATGGGCAGAAGCAGGGATGAGCAGGGATTTGCCCATACAGATCCTTGACCAGAATTAATCTGCCAGGCAGCCATTTTCTTCATTTTGCAAGCCACAGTAGCTTGTCCTAGAATGAGACAGAATGAGAATGAGAATTATGCAGCCGGTAAGGATATGTCGCGCTCTTTCTACTTGGTCAGAACTTAATCTCCATTAACGTCTGTCACGGGGCATCCGCGTCCATGGGCCAATGTATTCGTGCACCTGTAGTATGTTAAAGCGCAGGTGTACTGTGAACCTGCATTAACGTCTGTCCCGGGGCATCCGCTTCCATGAGCCAATGTATTCGTGCACCTGTAGTATGTTAAAGCGCAGGTGTACTGTGAACCTGCATTAACGTCTGTCCCGGGGCATCCGCTTCCATGAGCCAATGTATTCGTGCACCTGTAGTATGTTAAAGCGCAGGTGTACTGTGAACCTGCATTAACGTCTGTCACGGGGCATCCGCGTCCATGGGCCAATGTATTCGTGCACCTGTAGTATGTTAAAGCGCAGGTGTACTGTGAACCTAACCTGCGGAATTTTACACTAGACCATTTCGTGAGCTGTGGGGAATATTCAGTGGAAAGACCGGCTTTGCCTATTCAATGTATCTCTGTTTCTTACCATGCTTTCCACTTTATCGGTATAAACTGATTTTAATCTGAGCTTTTTTATAAAATACTCTGGGCTTCATCAGGGGTTGGGCGCAGCGGCAAGAATGCGGCGATGCCACTTTTACTGCTGCATTACAAATCTCCAGCTTTCCGCCCATTTTCGGCGCGATTACTGCTGGTGCTATTACCGCCGCAGATAATAGCACCTATGGACTCTAAAAGAACTGGGAATTACAGTGCCAACACAACTCGTGATCCGGCACAGATTGCGCCAGACGGAGTTGCAGTAACACTACTAGCATTGGCGGTATCCCGGTGCAATTACCGCCGGGATACCGCCAAGGCCCCCATGTATCCCTCTGTATCTGAGTGGGGTGCTATCGGACTGCAGATCAGCAAGCAGCAGCAGGATGTTGGGTATTGTCTCGCGAGAGGTGGCGAGTGCTCCTTGCTAATGTTGGGGGTAGGGGCGGGGCTAGGCAGCGTTGCGGGTGGGGGGGTGGAGAGTGGCCAGGAGGCCAGGTAGGGGCTTTGTATTATGGGGGAGCGGGCAGGTTGGAGGGTGTGCGGCATGGGAAAGAGGGGTCTCATATGCCACTACTTTCATTGTGCACACTTTGGCTATTGTGGTTAGGGCGAGAACTTGTCATTTGGGTTGGAATACAGCCCGCCATCTGTGGGGATATCTTTTCAGCATATTTAGGCTTTGAGCTAGGAGGGGGTAAAATGAGCTGCCCACAAACACGCCCATTTTATTGGTCGCGCATCCAGGTTGTTTTTTTATGTTTTAGTTTTAGTTTTTTTTATTTACATGAGTTAGTTTATTACAAACATGTTCATGATTGCACTTTACGGCAGTTTAGAGTCAGAATGACTTATTAGCCAGTAGACCTCACCTCCTCCCTCTCTATGATAAGCATCAGTTAATACAATGTATGATCGGTTTTGGCGGGTTACCCAAGAAACAAGCCAGGAGAGGAGAGGTCACCCGCAGCCTTTCCAGCCAGTTTCCATGATGCTCCTGTGCACAGGGCATGCCAGGGTAAGAAGACATCTTCATACTGGCTGTGCCTCTGTGTGCTGGCATCCCTTTGGCTTCGCTCATAATGACACCTATATGACCACTATCCCAGCCTAGGAACACGCAGTGTGGCTTTGCTCACGAGGCTATGCGTGCATGCAGGCTGCGTGCGTACAGGCCAGTACCCCTACATAGAAACACCCACGTTGGCATTGCTGTATTGCCCCATATAAGGTCATGCCACATTAAGAAAACGCTCGGCCGCTGGTAGGGCAGCATCGCCACGTCACCCACTCACTTTGGGCTTACCCATAAAGTCATGTCGGTTCAAGAAAACCTGTTTAAGCGATTTTGCCTCACTGTCTCCCCCGATCACGGGGATCCCCCCGCCCCCGCCCGCTCACACACACTCATTCTTACTCGTTCGCATTCACCGCCCCGCCCCCTCCTGGATGCTGCATAGACGCAGACACCTACACACACTTACCTCCCCCGACTGATGGGCTCAGCCGTGAACTTCGTATCCGGGGCTTATTAAGATTCCCCATCCCTGCAACGGAAGCAGGAAGCACATGTGCTGTTCGCAACCTCGTCCTGACCCCTGGCCGGGGGATCAGGGCGAGGTTGGCCAGCATTGCTCCCACCCCTTCCCCCCAGCGAGGGCTCTGGGCCAGTAGTGCATTAATGCGTGCCATGTACATGGATAAGGGCGCCTCTTCCCAAAGTGAGTGGCAGGGGGTGCTCCTGGACGCGCAGATGGGGTCGTCCGCCACCGCTGCCCTCTGGCCCTGCCACTGCCTCCACCTTCAGACAGGCTGTTAGTCTCCGCCGCCGGCCCATATTATAGGAACTACCTTAACCACACCTTCCCCCACACTCCATGTCACGGTCTTAAAAGGGGTGGCTCGCATGTTGCTCCCCTAAACATCACCCGTGAAAGGATTTCTGACCCTTCTAAGCAGCACTCCCAACATATTCCTGGACTGAACTAGCACAGTCCTACAGTATTGGGGGAAACCCAGGGCGCTGCTTGACTGGACTCTTTGCCCCACCCACCCCCCCTTCTCTGCACCTCAGTCTGTACGTAGGCATCACCTAAATGTACTAGGACCAGTTAGTTAGTCTGTCTTGTCCCGGCTCCCCCATCGCCCCCTCCCAGCTTGGTCTCAACTGTACCTTTCATGCACGTAGTTTCTCAGTGTAGATCATTCGTAATCTTCAAGGCCTAGGAATGACTACTGTACTCCCTTGTCACCTTCCCGCCTTCACCTGTGTATATGCGCTATATTAATAAACAATACATAAAGTGTTGGATGGTGGGTTAGGGAAAAGGCTAAAGAAGCAGCGTCCTCGGCCATGATGTCTTGGGAAGCAGTAGTGTGATGGCCCCATACATGGCATCCACTCAGCTTAACTCAAAGGCGATGCTGTCCTGCAAGAGGCGTTGGAGTCTGAGTCTTCTGCGTCTGCTGCTGTTCTCAGCATCACAGTGTAGACCTCAGGACTTCCCTGCGACCACATGCTCCCTTCCCACTCAAGAAGCCCACCGTACTCTGCTCAAAGAGAGTTGACCAATCTTTGGGGCTCATTGGGTGACAGTGATCAGATTGCAGGGGGTAGGTAGATTGCCAACAGATGTGAGGTGAGGAGACGGGTGGCCCGAGGGGCTTTTCTGTTCCTCTGACGGTAAGTCATTCTGAACATCCACCTCATCGCCCATGACTTGCTTTTTTCTTCCCGTAGAACACTCGCAAGTACAATGTCAAGATTGAGAACAAGGAGGACCAGTTCAGTTTGACAGTGGTAACCACTCCAGGTACCTGTGACAACGGATCCCCAAGGAGTGTTGTGCTCAACATCACCGTCAGGTACTGTACGCTGGCTACTGCTTATGGCAAATGGCTATCCAAGTGGCAGGTGTTTCTATGCCTGACAAACACCCAACCCTGTGCCCTGTGATACACCACAAATCCATTTGCAACTGTATTACGATGATCTAGTTTTACGACACGCTACCAGTGTTCTATTTGGGGGATATGCCTCGCTCTGGTTTGGTGTAGAGTCTTGAAGATTTCAGTGCCATGTTAAGGCCAGGCATTGCTGACATATTCTGTGAACTTTCGGAGATGAGTTGGCAGTCTGAATTTGGCATTTAGCACCCAGGAGCAATCACTGTACTTCAATACAACATAGCAGTAACACGTGTATCGGCGCGTTTCACATGCCATATCATATAATATCATAGCAGTATGTCAATCAACCTGACAAATCCTTACAGAAACAAGCATTGGCGATGGCAACAGTTGGGCTTTTGTGTAGGCATGGGAAAGGCACGGCCATAGAGGTATTAACCGGCCATTGATAGTAGCAGCTGTGAAATGGTGCAAGTACCTGGGCATGTAATAGCAGTCCCTGGAAAATGCCTACACACAAACCAAAAGTGTTGGCTTTGTGAATGCTTGTTTTTAACAGGACTTCAGTGAAGGACGCACATTGTGCTTATAAATCTAGTGGATGTATGCAAACTTGGTTAAGACATTTGTATTACACCAGTAGCGCATTTACCGCTCCAATGTACACGCTGATTCATGGAATTATTTGCGCCGAAAAACAGGGATTTGTGTGCCATTCTGGCCGCAAATCTCCATTTGTTAAAGAGGGATTTGCCGGCAGAATGGCGCACGAATCCCCGTTTTTTGCGCAATTAATTCCATGAATCAGCATGTAAGTCATTAACTCTCAGAAAACGGCTTTGAAAAAACACTGACAGCCACTTCGAGCTCAACGTTTGATGGTAAGGCTTGAAAGATAGGTCCCTGGAGGATGTGTTTTGGGTGGGAATGGCCACAGGGATTAGCATGGCCACGGGCAGTCAATGGGTGCATAAATAACCAAACATCACTTGCAAGCTTCGTGTCCCTCCTCACAGGTCTTTTTTCCTGAGCTTTGTTGGCTTATTGGTGGTGCTTTAGCACCACCAAATAGCCAAAACTAAAAATCCGAGGATGGATCCATTGATTGCAATTAAAATGTGCCAACAACGAAGGAAAACGCTAGAGGTCCATCAGAGGGAAATATGCGTGGAAGGCTGCGTGGAAGGCTGCACAGGGGAGGTTTGCACAGTGATGCTGAAAGGGCAGGTTAAAACAAGCATTGGCATGGCCAATAGTTTGTGATTGTGTGGAGCTGCTTAGAGGCATTTGCTTAATATTAACCCTTTCCCAGCTAATGACATCATATGAGCAGGGAGTACCATTATTTCCCAGTTATTGCCAAAATATGTTCTGGAACCCGCATCATACGCCAGGATGTGTCACATGTTGTCACCAAAACGCATCAGAGTTGACATCAGAAGCCCAGTTCTCAGCCAATTGACTTACAGATTCACGTGCTCGGAATAATTCACTGTTATCAGCCTCGGAATTATTCTCGATTATACTAGAAATAACCAGGTAGTACAATTTTACAGGCCAGCCATACTCTGCCCGTTCTCAGGTATTGCCATCAAAATGTCATCACTTCCTTACGGCGGACCCAGGAAGCCACTAGACTTTCCTCTGAATACCCCAGTAAAAAAAAAAAAAAACTCCGATTCAGTCAAAAGGCGCATAGGCAACCCGAGCAAGCCCAATAATACTTGCAGGCCTTAGCTGAGAAAGAAAAAACACAAAAGATGAGCAAATTACCTACGTCAAGGACGGCACAGACCAAGTTCGGATCACATCTAACGGCACTGGGGTTGACCTTATGGCCTGAGTAATTCCTCCCCCCTGTAGAACCCACACACGGGAGCAAACACACTGGGAAAAGAGGCTTGCTCGCCTGAGGCCCTTTCCCAGGAGTCTTCGCATGAAGACACTATGTCACCTGATGAACAGAAAAGCCCATATAGTGGGCGACCGCCACAACAAGTCCAGGGAGACAGTTCGAGGGGACCTATCCCAAAGGCACGAGGATGCCTACTGGAGATGAGCCGGGCTCCTGGTGTGAGGTGAAAGGATTATCCTCCGGTACCAGAGTCCAGAACAATGAGGCTCCCTGGCAAAATGAGCACAAAAGCATAGGGAAACCAAGGACTCCAGGAGAATGCAGGGCACACGAATTAGAACGTCAGCATCAACATGTACAGAAGAGAAGGCAACCCAAAAACAATCTAGTTCAGCACCGGGAAGTCAGTCCAATCAGGAAAAAGAGAATCCGGGGAACAAAAACTGAACAACCCAGCAGGAAATAATCACACAGGAAGCGCCACTCACGGAAGCAGGAACATACGTTGAGAAGCAGTGCTCTGTGGTCAGAACTCAACATAACAAGTCTGGCGTTGCAGGACATGTCACGTGATTGGAAGTTGTCCACGCTCAGCGCATTGATGTTACTCTGCACAAGGGCATCCCGGGAGTGGTAGTTCAGTAGCGCACGGTAATACTGGCGTCTCCAGGGCAACCACCAGTGTCGCTGACACCAGTGCACGCGCCAACACAACACACAACACAAAAGTCAGGGTATTCATTCCATTAACATTGTAAAGTATCAGAAGTTCGTGGATTCATATATGCAAGGTACTGGCATCTTTGGCAGGGATTTTCATTAATTGTGCAGGTGTTCTTCCAATTGCTAAGCATTGCAATCTAATGCTCAGGTGCTCATCTGAATGTTAAGGATTGCCATCAAATGCTTAGGTTCCCATCTCAATGCTAAGGATTGCAATCTAATGCTCAGGAGCTCATCTGAATGTCAAGGATTGCCATCAAATGCTTAGGCTCCCATCTCAATGCTAATAATTGCAATCTAATGACAGGTGCTCATCTGAATGTTAAGGATTGCCATCAAATGCTTAGGTTCCCATCTCAATGCTAAGGATTGCAATCTAATGCTCAGGTGCTCATCTGAATGTTAAGGATTGCCATCAAATGCTTAGGTTCCCATCTCAATGCTAAGGATTGCAATCTAATGCTCAGGTGCTCATCTGAATGTTAAGGATTGCCATCAAATGCTTAGGTTCCCATCTCAATGCTAAGGATTGCAATCTAATGCTCAAGTGCTCATCTGAATGTTAAGGATTGCCATCAAATGCTTAGGTTCCCATCTCAATGCTAAGCATTGCAATCTAATGCGCAGGTGCTCATCTGAATGTCAAGGATTGCCATCAAATGCTTAGGCTCCCATCTCAATGCTAAGGATTGCAATCTAATGACAGGTGCTCATCTGAATGTTAAGGATTGGCATCAAATGCTTAGGCTCCCATCTCAATGCTAATAATTGCAATCTAATGACAGGTGCTCATCTGAATGTTAAGGGTTGCCATCAAATGCTTAGGCTCCCATCTCAATGCTAAGGATTGCAATCTAATGCTCAGGTGCTCATCTGAATGTTAATGATTGCCATCAAATGCTTAGGCTCCCATCTCAATGCTTATATTTGCACTCTAATGACAGGTGCACATCTGAATGTTAAGGATTGCCATCAAAAGCTTAGGCTTGCATCTCAATGCTAAGGATTGCAATCTAATGCTCCGGTGCTCATCTGAATGTAAAGGATTGCCACCAAATGCTTAGGCTCCCATCTCAATGCTAAGGATTGCCTTCCAATGCTCAGGTGCCCATCCCAAAGCTGAGACTTGCCATGAAATGCTCGGGTGCTTCTCAACTCTAAGGATTGCCATTAATTGCTCAGGTGTGCACGCCAGTGCTAAGGATTGCCAAAAAATGCTCAGGTGCTAATTATAATGCAAATGATTACTGTAACATGCTCAGATGTTCATCTCAATGCTAATGATTACTTTGAAATTTGCAGCAGCTTATCCAAATGCTAAGGTTTGCCAGGAGATTATCTGGTGCCAATCCCGGTGTTAAGGATTGCCTTCAAATTCTCTGGCACTCCCATCCATGACAGGGATGTACACATGACTGCCATAGATTGCCAGGCATTACCTTATTTATTTATTTGTATATGGTTAAACAACAAACCGTTACAAAATGGTCTCAATACAATACATTTTACAAGAGTTTTGGAACACAGTTTAAAACCTATGAATAATTCATCAGATGTAAAAGGAGATAAAATACACTGTAATACGAATTGAAAAGATTTTAGATACACACAACCTCTTCTATCAGCATAAAAACTCAAACATATATAAGCTGAGTCAGCCTAAAGTATAGCTACATTCAAAGATCAATAAGGTTATAAAACACTCTATAAAAATAAGAAGCTAAAATTGATCATACAATTTAGTTGTAATTTCCCGAGGTCAGAGCTTTCATAGTTAATACATAATGTTCAAGAATTCATAGTGTTATAGACACTCTGTGGAATAACGAGCTACAATTAATCCTGTAGATTGCATCTCCCCAAAAATAGCAACGCTGCTAGCTTCAAGGACAGGACCGTGTACAGACAAAGATGGTCCGGGTGCACCCGTTCAGTGTTAGAAGTGAACTTATTTAAGTGGGAGATATGCTCTACCAAGAGTGCCGGGCACGTTATGAGTAAGTGGGGTAGAGTTTCCTTTTCCGTATAATATGACAATATCTGCAGACTGAGGTTTCCCTCACATCACGAATTCTAATCGAAATAATCTCCCCCGTTAAAAGGAAATTCATGCAAAAATGCATACAGTTATTCCAAAGGAAACACTCTCAACTATAATTCCATGGTACCCAAACCTTTGCGGTGGAGACAGAGGTGCTCATCGATTTAGCCACATCTTCTCTAGTTTGAATCCAGTCATTCAAATGAATCTTTTTCTTCACCTTAACAGGGCTGGCGATTAAGGTTTCCAAGCTAAGGTCTAAGAGTAACAGTTGGGCACAGCGGATAGACATTATTTTCCTAACGTCAATATTCAACTCGTCAGCCTTCATAACTATGGCATAGAATTGTTGATCAGAGGAAGTATGGGTTTTCCTACGTAGCGCCAATTGTTTCCACCGTACAATACTTGCTAAGTATAGGGTGCCTAATTAAAATTTAGTCGCTGACAAAGAGTTACTACCGGGCAAAAAGCAAAAGACCTTCCACAATAGCATGGCTTCATAGACACCTAAATCACCAATCGACCAATCGGGGTAGGTTTCCGTCCGATAGATCAACTTTGGGGCAGACCACCTTTCCTTGATAACATTTGAAGACTGGAAGTAGGGAAACTGTCCCAGATTTCCTGTTGACTCTACACGTCTGTGACGCCAACAAGACTGCTTTCTGGTGACGGTAGTTCCTATAAAAAACATTTGATGTCTGAGTAACAAGAGGGTAGCCTAGATAAGGCATACTGTCGCAGAATGCAAGCTTGGATTTATTCATATTTATTCAAATACCAAGAATACTTTGGTTTCTTTTCCCTCTTACAGAATTTTAGAACAACCGTTTTTTGGGGATTAATCCTTAACTTATTTTGATCAATGTACAGGGTAAAAGCATCAATAAGCCCCTGCAGGCCAACCGGTGTACGGTTGAAGAACACAAAATCGTCGGTGAAGCCCACCCAAGAGACACAGATGTTCCCAATTTTCAGTGGGGCAAAAGACACCCTTGTGAGGCACCCCCCCATGCTAGAAACGTAAAGGTCATAAAGGCACAGTGCCAGAATACAACCAAGGTCCTTGCAAGTGGGAATAGGAGTAGACATGGAGCCCTTGTTGTATTAAACAGACTGTCACAGACAGACTGTCACAGAGGTGCCTTCATGTATGCATACCATAATGTTTAATAAACCCTCAGGACAGTCCAGATTGCTCATCTTATTCCATAAAATCTCACGGAAATGGAAAGCTAAGGATAGATCCATGGAGACAGCATATACAGGCAGCGTGCCATCCGTCCATGACAGGTTCTGTACGTAAGACATTCAAAATTCACCACAGTCAGTACCCATTTGTTTTCGAAAACCAATTTGGGACATCTGCAATATGTTTGATGAACCACACTAGTTTCTAGTTTCTCCAAGATCAGGACAGCAAACATTTTTGAATCTGCGTCCAAAAGTGTTATAGGATGATAATTCCGGGAGGACAGTTTATCACCTTTTTTATAAATAGGAATAATGTCCGCCTGTTTCCAGGATGGAAGAAGGGTCCTGGTGGTCATATTATCTTGAAGCAGTATAAATATAATAGAAGCCCATAACCAGGAATCGCTTTTAAAGATTTTTTTGGCCAAGAAGTTTGAACTGCTTGCGCGGGAGTCGCTCTCCCTATTAATGCACCCTTCAATATCTTCTATTGAAAAGGACAATAGCCAATCTTTTGAAGGCTCCCGGCCAGATGGATTAGGGTTCTCCTGACCGTACAGCTCCACAAAATGAGCAGTCCAAGCTGCTTCAGAAACTGGATTGCTTTGTACAGCTGACTGGTTTAACTCTAGGCTGTTTATCAAATTCCAAACGTTACAGGAGTTTTTAAGGCCACCAACATCCCCTCTACATCCCATTGATACAGCAGCTGTCTGCAGCTTTTTATCTGATTTTTCAGGTTTTGTTTTGTTAATTTGATCTTAACAGTGCGGGCCTCAATGTCTATGCTAACGTTGTTCATTATTCCTCTGATCCTTTGACGCACAGTTCTCTTCAGTTGACGAACATGTGCGTCAAACCTATGGGGGTGTTTTCTTTTAATCAAGCTCCCCAAGCTACTTTTACAAGCACACACCATAATGGATTCAATATGCTGTTTAAAAGAAACAGTTGAGAAAAGCGAAAACTTGGACTCATGTGAGCAATTGATAAAGTTACGAGACACCATCACATTAAATGTATCAATGTTTCCCTCATGCCATCTTAGTCTAGTGCCTTTCATATTGACTGTCAATGTATCGGGTCTTCTAGAAAGTAGATAATTCTGTGCTAGACAGACGAAATGCAAGGTTATCATGCTGTGATCACTAGATACACTCAGAAGTATATCTATGTCTTACAAGAGACCAAGAGAGCATGAGTAACAAAGACAAAGTTTATAGGGCCTCCATTCAAGGGTCGCGCTCCCGTATTGAAGGGTGCCGTTACGGGTCCGGCACCCTTCATTACGGGAGTACTGATTACGAGGTTCCCTTTGCGGGACCCAGACCAGACTTCTGGTAAAACCAGACGTCTCTTCCGGGTTCCACGAGGGGAAGAGGGAGGTAATAACGGGCCATTCGTAATGTGCCCGTTATTACCTCCCTCCCCATTCTCATTGAGCCCTATGGGAGCTCAAATGGGAATGGGGAATGGTTCCTTCAAGGAGGAATTACAGGGTCCTCCAATGTTGGAATGACCCGGTTATTCCTCATTGATGGAACCAGGTAATGGAGCCCGGTTTGGAGCTAATAGCACCATGGCTGCCTCCAAACTCGTAATGAGGCTCTATGACTGATGCACAGTCCCTCCCATGTCAAATCGATTCTCCAACTCCGTTTACGTCCAATATATCATTCAAGGCACACAGACCCCATGTCTCCAATGTTCTATGCAGTTTCTTTCCTTGCACAGATTTTCTATTGACAGCGTGATTTCTTGTGCTTAATTAACAGTCCATATCGGGGTTACACTTGCAGAGGTGGTACAGGCAACGTTAAAGTCCCAACCCGCTATCACCTGCCCACCAGGGTAGGAGGTTGATCATTCTTCTAATACAGAATGTATATCCTGACGAAAGCAGGGTAGGTCCGTTAAAGGGTTCCAGTAAATATTCAATCAAATATTACTAAAGGAGCTATCCTTCGACCCTGTCATGAAAACCGCTAATATACCCCTTGATGGAGCCAAATGCTGCGTGATGGAGTAGCCTAAATCATTGTGAATTGCTACCATGAGGCCCCCTGCCAGGTACTCCTTTGCGCCTTGGGTTGCAGGAACAACTTCAATAGAGTACCCGTCAAATACTGGTGAGTGGACCAACCTTGTTTCCTGCAACAAAATGAAAGAAATAGTTTGCAGGAAAGAACCCAGAGAAGCATCAGAAAGAAGAGAGGAGGAACCACTTGCGTTCAGGAGATAATAGAGAGGCCATTGATTTTGCTAAAGGGGACCCTTCATTTCCTTAAGTTGATTAATGGAATCTCTCAATGCCATGGCAAGCCAACGCCACTGCCCCTCCTCTGCAGTAGAGCAATTTCTACTTTTGGACTCTTCTTGCATTTGGGTATTTTTAACCTGACCTTTAAACCTCAGTACTATTTCCTCTGGGGAGGCCTCTTTCGCAACTAAAGATTGTGTTACCCTGGTTAAGAGGTCATAACCCAGTCTGTTTAAATTAGAAGCTTCCTTTAGAAGAATGTCATATACAATGCGGGACGGAATAACCAACCGCACATGATCATATCTGTGAGGGTGGTCAAAGTCCACTAGCACATCTTTAGTAGTGATTAGGCGCAGGGCAGCGATTTAATTCAAAAGAGCCAAAACTTGCATCCTGTTAAGGGAGGGGTTCCCTTCTCTGTCAAACATATACTTCAGGGAAAGGTTTGGGTCATCAGGGAAGGCTACTTTTTTCTTATGACCTCCTCCGTCATGGCGATGTATACAGCGGTTTTCTGCGGTTCATCAGCGCTAAAAGGAAGGCCCTCCCCTGAAGTCTGCCCACCCAATAAGAAAGGTGTCCTACCACCAGAGGATCATTCACAGTGGTCAGTAAACCTGCGCCTAATTGGTCAGGGATTGTCTGGGGACAATCTTGTTTTAGGATCTGTGCCACTATTACCGTGATTGCTTCCTTAGTTAAAATGTGGTTGTTAAATGCCATCTCTAAACGGGGGGTACATGCTAGGTCTTGAGTATGTGATGGGTGGGGACCAACCCTCTTATCAGGATCCTCCTATGAAACTAACATAGTCCCCCAACTAATGATTGAGACCGGATCTACAGGCTTCCTTGTTTGCACCCCCCCTAACAATACCAGCCTCTGATAGATCTTTAGGGTTACCAGCCACAGTTTGGCATTCTTGGTTAACCCCATGATGTTTTATTCCCCCAAAAGGTTTATAATGGGGGCACACATTTAAATAAATCATACACTCTTTTATCTTTCTGTTTGTTAATGGGAGGCTTAGGCTTACAGCCTTTCAGTAAGCCCTTATTTTTCATTGTGTCAAAGAGAGTGTTCATAGATGATTCATACTGGCCCCCCCTGTGCAGTACCACCTTCCGTCTTCTAAAGCCGCTAGAGTTTCCTTGTCAATTGAATCCACTCCCTCCAAAGAGAGGTCCACTGATGTTAATGAACAAATCGGGATGCTCCCCCAACCACTGTCCCGAGATACCATTACCTATATTATCGTGACATATAAATTGACGCAGGAACTTTCTTGAGGACTTATTCTGTTTTGTTTTTTAGATGAGGTTAACACATCGGAAAACTTGGGGTGAGGAGACACCGATCGGGGCACCATCCATAGTCTGAGCTTTGCTAACTAGAGTGTCTAAGCCCAAATTGGCAGAAGGAAAGAAGTCACAGTCTATGGGTGCCACAATCTTATTCTCTGGATGCTGTGGGTATAAACTCGCTGGCTCAGTACCCATGTGCACAGTATGCTTATTTAGCACAACAGTTTCTACAGCATGCAATGTACCTGCTATGGTCTCTATGTATGCAGAATGTTTTTTCAATTCGCCACACATTCCTTTACAAAGGTATAGTATAGCCCAAGAGGACATATTTGGTTCCGTCCCTGCTAGAGAAATGGTGGGAATTGTAATGGGGGCATTGTATCACAAGGAGGACACTGACACTAAAGTTACATGTTTGAAAACCTTTATTTAATTTGAAAGGGGTAGGAAAACTCCCATCTGGCCCTATCTCTAAGATGGGAGTGATCTCGACCATCAAATAATAAAGAAAACACTGTCCTAGTCAGTCTTAATCCAAAATAATATTTATACTCGAAAAACCTATTGCCTGCCCTCACTCTAATACAACACATGTGAAAGGGAAAATGTTGTGACAAAGGAAAAATCTGTGTAAACAAAATAGGGCAGAATGGCAAGTGAAGATTCTTACCCCATGTTGTCTGACACGTGGGTTGAGGGGAACACTTGGCGTACAGACACACTCCAGCTTAGGTAGCCTATTCTGCCTTCCAGAACCCTCTTGGCTTTTAAGCACTGAGTCACAAGTTTGAGGGTTCGACCTCTTGGGTTCCCCTTCCCCTAAATCCAGCTCGCAGCTTGACAACCTTTCTCAGAGTCTTTTCGATAAGGCACATTCTCTTTGCCGGACCACTCTAATACTTGTGATTTCTGGCTTTCAACATTGGTGTCTCTCTCACTCGTATCTTATATGTGTGCACGTATCCTTCATGCCCTCTTAAAATGTTGCAAGCACAGACTGGACTTTAACTGCTTCAATTAACTCACCAGTTGGATTTAGGAGTTTCTTTTCATTTCATTCTTTTGATGTTGCAGTCAAGGCCGTTACTCTTGTAGCCTCAGCGCCTCCCCAACTCTGCCGCTCACCCAGGAGAGAGGCTTGTAACTTGCAGAATGTTAGATGGTCTCTCTTCATCCTGTCTGGGCTGGCTTGCGCAGCCCTTGCGACTTCTAGGAAGCAGCAGTCCCTCACAAAAGGGATTTTAAGCTTCTAGATTCTTGATCTCATCACTTCGGCATGTTGCTCTCCTCTGCTCGCCTTGCCACCACTCTGGAAGAGTCACCCCTCTGTATGCATTGCCTCATTCAGCTTTTTCTCATCAAAATGTCTTTTTGCATTCAAGTCACATTATCCATCACTCTGATTTTGCTCCCACTTCGCTAGCTCCCCTTTTTGGCACTCTGGCAGTTTTGGGAGATGTGGTGGGCCTTAATGAGATGTCCATGATGGGTGGGCCTCACCACCTCAAAGGACTGAATTATTCTGTGCACAGGGGAGGAGCTCTGGCTTGGGTGCTGCCAGGTAGTCCACAGCTGCCCCTGGTTTAGCTGCCTGGAGTTACAGCTCCCTCGCCACACTGCAGTTTCCCTCACACTCACAGGCTCAGTGCTTTGGCAGTCCTTCTCCTTCCAGGGTTTCTCCAACTTGTCTTCTCTCCCCCTGGCTTATGTGCACCATCCAGCATCCACAACCCGCTCAGCGGGTGCCTGTATGCTCTGCCTTTTATACTGACTGTGAGGCTTAACAGGTTTCAGGTGGAAATTACTGTAGAGGGAGGCCTGACCTTGCCTGGCCCCATTTTCGGGACATTGTCATAGAGTTGGTATGGTTGATTTGTATACCTTCTCTTGGGTAATCTTCATTACTCCTGTTTGACCTCTTCTTCCCAATACTTGAAGGATAGCATGAATCAAGGGGATTCTGGGAAGTTTAGTGTTTAGCAGACTTTGAAAAAAGAGGTGAGTTGAATAATTGTCTGGAGATTTGTCCATAAGAAAATACGGAGTATGGGGTTTGTAGTTTCCCTCAGAAGGGGAGGGAATGTTATTGTTAGAAAGAGGGGAATACATGTGTTGTGGATAAATGGATTTTGGTTTCCTGTGAGGCTTTCAACTTCTCCTCTTTAAGGCAATGAGTAGGGATGCACCAGAATGGGGGGATATCATGTCTTACCTTCGGATGTCCCGCCCTCACTCCCTGAGGACCCCTCATCCAGGTGATCCTCCTGCACAGGTCCACCTCCAGGGTCTGGATCCAAAGGTGATGGCCATGCCCTGGCCATCTGAGCAAGAGGTCCCCGGGTGTAGACAGTGAGACAACTTCAGGTTTCTCACAGAAGGTACACATGATCTAAAACAGAGCTACTCTCTACTTCTTAAGAGAATAGAGTGAGCCCTGTAGGGGCCAGGGAGGCAGTCACACCTTTGAAGAAAATGGGAGGAATATTCATGAAAGAACTGTTAAGACCTCCCTCTGCAGTATTAATAACAGGGTCAGTAATCGAGATGGGTACAGATAAGTTTGCACCAAGGTCCTGAGGTTGGTGATCTTTGGCTCTTGTACTGGGGAGCCTGGTGGCCGGTTCCTTAGCCAAAGCTTGTGATGGGTTATTAGTTGCTTCCTCCGGAGAAGGAGTCAGAGGCAAGTCCAAGGCACAAGTCATACTGTCTTTTCTTGGGGAAAAGATCAGGGGAGCATCAATAATGTCAAGGCGCAACACTGCCGGTTTCACCTTTTTGCACCTTTTTGTTGTTGTTGATCCAGTAGATTAATGAGTTTGAAAGTCCCATCGCCGTGCCCCCAAAGCTGCCAGCCGCTAGGCAAAGGGGGGCCAAGAGTGCAGTACCAGGATGAGGCGCTCAGATGATTGGGCACCAAGCCCCACCCGAAGTCACCGCGAGTCCAAAGAGAGCAGCTGAAAGAGTGGGGCGGATGACCCAATCACACAGGCACCCAACACATGGGTCAAAGGCTGAGGCACACGCCCCCACCCGCAGACACTGCTAAAGTCCAAAAACAGAGCTCAAGAAGTGAGCCTTGAGCCCCCTCTCCACCGGGGCCACTGTTCATCGAATAAAGCACTCAAGATGTGTGGTAGATCAAATATGCACAGCTCGGAGGGTAGGTCTATGAACTCTCCCCCACCGTTGACGCTCTTTGCAAATGAAAGACGTGCAGATGGACCCAAATAGGTTCCGGCATCAGTGCCAGCAATCTCACTACTCCACTTTGCACAGAGCCGAGGCGCCATCCCCAAAAGGGGCAATGCAGAGGAGAAATTCACAAGCAGGCAAAAGGCAGAGATGGGGGTAGATCAGGAAAACAGTCCCCTTAAATCCTTGTCACGCACCTCCAACAAAAGCTGTTGACTCGCTTCTGGCAAAATTTTGATAAGGCAGAAAACCTGGGAGCCAGGCTAGTGAGAGGCAGTGTGTGGCAAAGACCACATCCACCAAACACCAAACACTCTGCCGACACTCCACCTCGCTCTGCTCCCAGGCAGGGGTTACATGCAGGAGACTCCGCTTCAATTCAATAAACATGGAAGACAGGCTTTCACTCTTGCCAACCAATGCTAGCTCGTTCTCCTTCTCCCGTACCAAACACTCTGTCGACAATCCGCCTCACTCGGCTCTCAGCCAGGGGTTACTTGGAGGAGACTCTGCCTCAATTCAATAAACACAGAAGACAGGCTTGCACTCTTCCCAACCGCTGTTAGCTCCTTCTCCTTCTCCCGTACCAAACACTCTGCCGTGTTACTGTTAAATGTTCAGATTCTCCCACCACCAAATATTTTCATCAAAATTCCATGTACTCACACATATGTCAGGGATTTCCATCAAATGGCCAAGTACTCCTGCCATTGCAGCAGACATCATCAAATGACCAGATACTCGCATCATTGCCAGGGAATTACAGCAGTGCATGGTAGGGGAGTGCAGTATTGTTCCTCCCTCTGCACAGGTCTCCTCCATGGCCCAAGGTGAGGGTGCGGAGGCGGAAAACCAGTTGGGGCAAAAGAGAATCAATGCTTTTAGCGAAAGATGGTCATTGATTACCTGCTCGCTCACCTGTGCACCCCACAGAATTCTATGTGTGTCTCTGGAAAACACAACCTATTTCAAACGGTGCACAAAGCACAGAATGGTTCACATGTATAACCTACCCTCAGCCTTCAACTGTGTGTATGAAAACAGCTGGCAATTTGGGACCAAACTATTACAGATCTAATCTAGATAAAAATAATTGTCAAATCCAACAGGTTGGCCTTCATTCAGATGTATATTCCACCTTTCAGATATTTTGAACATTTACATTTTCTATATAGAGCAATGTTAAGCAAAGGAAGCCCAAAGAATAACATGCTAATATTGACCTTATCTACAAAAAAAATATATTCTTTACATTTTCTTAAAAGGAAAGAATGGGACCGCTGTAAGTACTTTTTTTGGGGCTCTGTGATGGGTCTGCCGGGGTAGCAATCACTGCACCACACTAATCTGACCCACCCCTCTAATTACTCTAATTTTCTTATTGCACCACCTATAAGTATCTTAGTGAACTGTATTGTTGGCCATCTCTCACATCTCTCTAGGACAGTCGATGCCCATCTTGGATTGCTGTTGTGTTGAAACTAGGCCTTTTCCCCTCCTTGCAGAATAGTCGAATATACGTGTTTTTGCATTGCTGTTTGTGTTGAAACTAGGCCTTTTAGCTCTCCTTTTAGGAAAGTCAAACCTAGAGGTTTCTGCAGTGCACTGTCCCCCCTGTCTTCCTTCCAGGCTGCTCCTGCATTCACCTGTGGTGTGTTGCTTGCTTGTTGCCTCCTATGGGCCTCCTTCTGTGTGAACCCTCCCACTCTGGTGCTTCCTGTGGTGCTCGGCTGTGGGCTGTTCTTCTTTCCTCCCTTGCTCTCAATCTCTCCCATCTTTTCAAACTGCTTCTCTATCTCCTATCCTATCCCTCTCACTAAGTGTGGAAGGAAAAAATTCAAGAGAGATATCCTGGTCTCCAACCCAGTCCTCCCTATCGCTGATACCCACATAAGTGCTTCCTCCAGACATACTGTTATGTTCCGGCCATGGAAGGTCTGGCATAGATGGTCCCTTTCCCGACTTAGGTGATCGATCTATGGCTAGAACCGTTACGTACAGTCTAGTCTTCTTCCAAGATGGCCGCTTCGGGCAGCGTTTCTATAACAACGCACTGAAACCTACGTTCAGTGCGTTGTATCGCTCCCACTTCCTGTTTAGGCTTCGGAACTCTTGTTCGTGTTGCCAGCTGTTCGCTCTTGGTCCTGGTCCTGCTTGCGGGAGTTTCTTCGGCTTCAGCCCCTCCTCGCTCTGTACCTCTCCGCCCGGCTTCTTCCCTTGCCTTCTCTCCTCGCTTTCGCTCTCTCGCATCCGGCTTCGGTTGAGTGCTCTCCATCTGCTCGCCTCCGGCTTCCAGTGTCATCTATGTTCGGGCCGCAGGATTTCTTTCCTTTCCTGTGCCTCTGCACACACTAAAGCCCCTATAGGCGTTCATCCCTATACCTCGCTCTGTTCTGTCTTCCTCTTCTTCCTGCCTTTCCCTATCTACAATTACCTTCCAAGGAGCTTCCCCTTTAAATTGGATAAATTCTACTGCCTGCAGAATCTCGACCGCCAGTCTGATCAAGCTCCACGTGCAGCCTGTGTGCTTCAGGGTTTTTTGGTGCCGCAGAAGCTTTTTCCCTGGATTTTAGGATGGGCTTACTGAGGGTCCCTCTTGGCGGGGAGTTCCTCAGTTGCCAAGGTGGCCTCCAGTGGAGCCCGTCCCTACCTCCACGATAAGAAGGTAAAGGGCCAAAGAAAGAAGACCCAGAAGGCTACTACTAGAGGAAGTAGAGGGACCTCACGGACACTGAGCACATCTTCAGGAACCTCAGGTGAGGAGGGGTCACGGGAGAGAGACCTAGCCGTTAGCAATCACAACACATACTCTCACCGACATCATCTTTGTCGTTCCCTCTCCAGACCTGTGGACCCCTCATATGGTTGTTGTTCTCTCTCCTTTCTCCTTCCCCCATAAATGTTGGCACCCGGTGGGAGGTACTTGTGGCTACCTTCCAATCCTTCAATACCAACCTCAATGTCCATCTGAATGGTACTGTCATGGTCCAGGGCTCTCAGCCCAATCTCCTCTTTCTTGATAGGCATCTCCTACACCTCATCAATTTCCTTCCTTCTCGTACCACTCCTTCTAACACCTCTCTGGCCCTCTGCCACCTCCTTCCTCCTCTGCCACCACTCTGGCCCCTATGCCACCTCTGTCTACTGCCTCTGCCCACTCTCGGGCCCGTCTACCGCCTCCACTGGGTGTACCCCACACATGCACCCTACCCCAGAAGTCTTTCAAATGTGGCAACCTGCTCCAGATAGCTACTCTTAACTCTCACTCTGCTGTCAAAGATTCCTCTGACATCTGCCACCTCCTCGAAGACTTTGACCTGGATGTCCTTGCTCTCACCGAGACATGGTTCACGGCCAGCTCTTTCACGAGTTTGACACTCTCTTCCCTGAGGGCTACAAGCTCCTCTACAAGCTCAGAACCGACCGGCCCAGAGGTGAGTGGCCCTGATCTTTCCAGAATGGGTCCCTGCTTCTGTCATTCCTATGCAGGCCTACACCTCCTTTGAATGTCTAGCATGCAGGCTGTCTCTCTCTCCTGGCCTCTTTCTGACTGCAACTACCATCTACAGGCCAACTGGCAGGTGCACCCTCTCCCTCTCAGAATGGGATGACCTCTCTTCTCCACTCCTTTACCACAACCTCAACATCGGCCTGGGTGCTTTTAATCCCTCTTCTGGGATTTTCTGCAACCTTTGCATTCTACCTTCTGGTCCCACAAATTCTGCTGGACACACCGTGGATGTTCTCATCTCCTCAGACATCCCCTTCTTTAACCCTCTCACCACTCCTCTCTCTTGGACTGACCACTTTCTGCCCTCCTCTCAACTGAAACTTCTTACCCCTCAAGCAAAGCCTACCCCAGCATTGCCACTTTCCTCGCCGTCATTCGGCCCATGCCAGTGGACGCCTGTGCCTCTACTTTCCCTGCTCCTCCTACTCCTGCGGCCAACTTGCACTCTGACACAGCTCTCTCCAACCTGAATCTTCTATCTCCAACACTCTGGACATCCTTGCCCCTGTCATGAGTCTCTGTCTGAAGCCTACCTCCAAGTGCAACTCTTGGTACGACTTCAACCTTGCCACCCTGAAACACAAGTGCAGGGTGGCTCAGAGGAAGAGGAGGGCTTTGGGCGCATCCTCTGACAAACTGGCTTGCTGCCTGTTCCAAAGGCAATACAGACTCTCTGTCCTCTCCAGGAAGAGGGTCCATACCAAGCCTGCATCACTGAGGCCTCTGACAATATGGCCGAACTCTTTAAAATCTGCTTGAAGCTGGCCAATCCTACTGTAGTCTCCACCTCTCCTGTTCCTTCTCAGACCCTCTCTATGGCTCTGGCCTCTCATTTCACCACTAAAACTCAAGACATCCTGTCCCCACTTTCATCTTCCTCTCCCTCTAATTCTCTCAGTCCCCCTTTGGCAGCCTCTCCCTCTCCTCTTTCCTCCTTCGCTAAGACAGCATCTGATGATGTCCGATGTCTCTAGAGAAGTCAGATCTATGAAAGTGTCGTCCAAACAGGTGCTCCCTTGCTCCTCCAGAACCATCAAAGACCACAATTCCACCCTCGCTCCAGCCTTGGCCGATTTCTGCCATCACGTTTTCACTGCTGGATCCTTCCCCTCCCCTCAAACACCCCCTTGTGCACCCCTCCTTAAAAAGCCTTCTGCTGATCCTACATGCCTTTTCTATCACTCCTTTCCTGGGCAAACTCCTGGAAAGCTGGCCATCTCCCAGCCCACCAAATTTGTTGGCTGCCTTCATGACCTTTAGTCTGGCTTCACAGCAGGCAGAGGCATGGAACCTTCTCTCCAGAACACTCCAACCTTGACTCCAGCTCTCCCTCTGTCTCCTCCTTGATATTTCTTCTGCTTTCGACATGGTCAATCATGCCACCCTGATCAACAGACTCTGTGTGAATCTGGGCATCACAGACCGTCCCTCCCACGTCAAACTTGTGTCCTTGCTCTCCACCAGCTCTTTCTCCACATGTGGTGTCCCTCATTGTTCTATCCTCTCACTCTTGATCTTCAACATCTATCTGACCGCTTTGGCCCACCTGATCTCGACCTTCTCTTCTAACTTCCAGTGTTATGTGGATATAACTCAGCTCTCTGTCAGGCTTCCCTCAGCCTCCTCTCCTCCCTCACTCATTCCTGAGTGTCTATCCAAGATTCAGGATTGGTGCGCCTCCAATGATCTTTGCCTTAATGCCAGTAAAATGGAGATCCTTCTCGTTGCGACTCCTGCTCCCGCTTTCCCTCTCTCACTGTGGTGCCTTCCTTGGGCCCACTACCCTCGCCTTGCTGTGAGGCAAAAGACTTGGTGTCATCTTCAACTCCACCCTCTCCTTCTCTCCTCACATCACAGACCTTCCCAAAATGGCCTACTTCCAGCTGCACCTCCTCAGAGGTATTCTACCTTTCTTCACTTTCCCCCAGATTCTCACTCTCTCAAGAGCCCTGGTTCTCTCCAGGCTGGCCTACTGCAACAGCCTCTTTCTCAATCTGCCTACCTCTTCTCTTCTCCCCCTGGAACTAATACTGAATAGGACTGAAAGACTTATCCTTGGCATCAAGTCCAGGGACCGCATCTCTCCAGCTCTGAAATCTCTCTGCTGGCTCGCGGTGGCTGTAATGATCAGGTTCAAGACCCTCTGCATCATCCACAAGTCTTTCTGGGGATGGGGCCTGCACTACATCCAACTCTCTCTTCCAAAATACCTTCCTCTAGAGCCCTTCGCTGAGCTACCTCCAAATCGGTGAGGGTCAGACGCTTATCCAGGCAGAGAGTGGGCGGTAGATCTATCTCCTCTGCAGGTGCCTACCGCTGGAACAGTATTCCTGCCACTCTCAGACTTGAGTCTGACTGCCTGAAATTCCAGTAGCAGCTCAAGGCCCTCCATTTCTCCTCTTCCTTCTCTCTCTCGTTCCTTTGTTAACTTACCTGTCTCCTGCGCAACATGTTGCTTGATTCCTTCAGAGTCTCAATGGGTACCAGGCTCCTCCACAACCAGACTTCCTTGCACTGCCTTTTGGCCTACCGCACACTTAGGGCCTGTAACCCCTACAGCCCCAGGCTCCAGCACTTACCTAGAGCCGCTCTGCCCTGCTGGATGCACTTACTCAGAACCACGCTGCTCTATTCGCAGTGCCCACTTACCTCCCCCTTGCACTTCCGCCACTCCTTCCTCTTGCATTTCTATAGTCACGCTTGCACGATCCGTATGACACAAGGCCTAGTAGGATCGTTTGTATTGTCCTCCCTATGTCTCCTCTCACTTGTCTTGTGGCGCCTAGAAACACTTGTGTAGAGGTGAGTTATACATGCCATATCATATCATGTCATGGGATGCAGTGTTGCTTAGAAATACAGTGACTGAAGGCACCCTTTGAGGTGACGGTGAATTATACCAGAGGCTGCAAATTAACCAATTAACTTTCTGACAGAGGCTTTTGAGGGCAACAATTACAGTTTCAAATCACCTAATTGTGACAAGAATCTAGATGATGGGCAGCTGAATGGCTGCCATTAATCTATGAGCTTTCATGTAACTGCTTTGCAGGCAATAATAACTGCTTTAAATCATCTTAATGTGACAGAAATATAAACAACACAGATAGTTTGCTATTGGTCGTGCAAATGACCAAAAATGCCCTACAAATCGCCAAGCCAACTGCACTTTGTAGCAATCGTGTTTTGCCAAAGTGGTTGCTATTGCCACCTTTATGAGGTAAAGACATTGTTACAGAAAAGGAAGTTGGTGAGGAATTGATGGGCAGAAGGTTATGGGTTTGAAAATAAAAGTAGGAGGGACTCATAAAGAGGTGTTAACAAGGGGTCCACACTTCATATGTAAGAGCGGGTAACTAATAGGCTAAAAGTGAAAAAGAATTAAAAAGAGAAGATGGGGCTGAGGAAGGGAAATGGAATAAAGTGGGAAAAGGAGTGGGAGAAGGAGTGGGAAGAGGAGTGGGTAGCAACATGGGGTGTAACAATGAGGCATTCAACCTAGTTAAAGGGTTATTTGGAACACAGTAATTATTTTAATAAAGAAAGGAAGACACATTCACAAAACATACATCATTTAAACACAACTGGTTAAACATGTAAGTTTCAAGAACTTAAATTCAGTGGGTAGATTCTTTGACCAGTAAATGGAGCAGAAACCTAGAGCCGTCCGTCACGTGTCTGGACTGAATGCCATATTATAGTAGTTGCAGGTGGAGAACACTGCTGGGAGAGAAACCAAGGGTTGAATGAGAAATGACCCCAAATCCCCACCTACCCTTAAAGGTACCCAGAGAATGTGTGTGTTGTTTGCTGGCTAGTTTTCAATCTGTGCCTGTGGTTCCATGGACTAAAGCATCTACTAAACGGATCTCTGTTTGACCCCATGGCCACAGGTTTGAATCCCAGCTGGCCCACTCAGCCCTGCATTATTCTGAAATTTATAAAAATGAGTATATTATTGCATTGGATAATAATACACTTGTATTATTATGTTAATCAGCACCACGATACCCACGGTTGAATATGCACCTTAGACAGATCGTGCCCTATAGCACCGGCCCACTAAGCTAGTCCTTCAATTTTCAAGAACAACAGTGGCTTTTCTCAGCAAATCTCTTGTGGTCAGACTACGAGCTGTGAGACACAGGCTTCAAATGCAACCTCAGCGTTGGACTTGTGCAAAGCTCCCCTTTGGATACTGGCACCTGTCCATTTAGTTCGGATCTGAGTAGGTCCAGGGCGCTGAGAACACTTGCGGAGATGAGGCCCAATCCAAGTATTGCTCTGTCTCTGTTTCATATGTTGACATGTAACCCCCGTCCCAAATGGGGCCCTTAAAGCTAGGGGGATATGTAATATATATATATATATCCAGCTTGAGCCAGTGTAGTCACACAGGCAGAGGCTGGTCGCACTCCCAGGCAGTCTATTCAGGCAACGACAGGTGGTCATCGGAATCAAAAAACACCAGTAACCACAATGAAAGGTTAAACGTATTAAACGTGTCATTCAAAAATGAGTATTTAAAATTAAGATCACAAGGGGAGCCGGTGGCCAAAAAGACGTGCTTCGCAACTGCTAGTTGCTTGGTCACATGATTTGCCGATCTGCTCGTGCACGTTAAATATTGTGCACGAAAAGGAAAGTGTACGTTTAGAATTAGACAGAGACAGAGTGTGCGTAGATACGCCGGACAAGTAGTCCTATGTTTATGTCTGATATAGACCATGCAGGCCGCTGAAATGCAGTGGAAGTCGTCGTATCATTACATGTAAGTAATACCATGTTGGGGATGGCTATTTTGTGCAAATGTATGCTCGTTGCTGCATGTCACTACCACAGTAAAGTGCAAAGTGCTGTGCAAGTAGATGCAATGCATATATATATAAAAGTAGAAATAACCATAGGACAGAGGAGCTTTATTAAATGCCTTTATTAAATGTGTGTGTATTAACAGGTGCTTACACTTATCTGACTGCACCACGTTCCCCACCATGGGGGACACATGGAACACTAGACTGTAGGACAATGGACAGGTCTCCCCTGTCTGTGAACATGGACTGAACTCGCCTGGAGGAGGAAAGAACCCTTAAGAGTGACAGCTAGAAGAAGGGAAAGCAAAAGTAAAGACAGAAAGAAGATACCCTGAGAAAAGTTAAAGAGAAAGAAAAGAAGAGCTGAGGTCCCTGATGGGTTGCGGCCTCGAGCGGCCTCCCTGGTCATTTCTAAATGACCCAGGCTGTGTCTGCCAGCTGCAGCCCGGCGGGAAGGTAAACCCCGGGCTGAGTGTGCGGTGCGGCCTGGGGAAAGACTAACACCCGTGCATGGAGCTGCATGTGCGGGCAGTCCACAGGACATGAGCGAGGCCTGGGAGGCAGCAGTGACCCACCCAGGGGCCAGTACGGGCAGGCCGGAAGACATCAAAGTCCCACGCCGCATGTTTGCTGTGGCCCAGGTGAAGATGACACCCCAGCCCGGGGCCGTATGGTGTGTGACCGAGCGTGGCCTGTGGGGATACGGTCCACCCGGGGGCCAGACTGGGCGGACCAGAGAAGACAGAAGTCTCAGGACGCATGGCGTACAGAGGTCCAGATGAAGGTGAGGAGGTGGCAGCCATGGTGGTAAATCCATCTACCCCGAAGCCAGCTGGGGCGGGTGGTGAAAAGGAAGAAGCCCTGGCAGTGCAAACGGGATCGCCAGCACTGCAGCACAACCGGAGGGCCTACGCACTACCCACTCTCCCTGGGGCCAGATGGGGAGAGCAGGGTAAGACTTACCCAGAGCCCGACCACATCAAGTCTGGTGCGGCCGGGGCTTGTTGCAGGCTGCCGGCAATGAAAGGAGGTCCCGCATGGGTGGGCATGACCTGGGCGTGGCACAAGATGGATTTCTGTGCCTAAATACATTGCCACATAGGAGAAATAAACAATGGGCTTATGAGGCCCTTCAGCACCACCAAGCAGGAAACGATCAACAGGGTCCCAAAGCCCTATTGCCAGTATAACAACGAAGGGCTTCCAAAGCCCCAATAATATCATTACCGCAAACACCATCACAGAGGAAATAGGGGCTTCCAAAGCCCTGATAAAGCACAGTGCTGCTATAGTCCAGGAAGCACAGTGTTTGTACCCGTGGGAGCCACCCGCGGCTGAGCGGGGGTGTCAACTGACTTCAACTGGGCAAGTGTCAGGAATGCAGCATGCAACAAGGTACTGTGGGACAATTACTTTTGTGCCACTGATAAGCAGTCACCTTATTAAGAGTCTTTATTACTAAGAGCTGACTGCAGCTGCAAAGGTTTTTTTTTAAATAAGTACCAATACGAGTTGATATAACGGGAGGTTGTGATATGACGATGTAGTGCCCGGGGCGGCGGGATGGAACTGTATACCTACTCAAGGTTAATGTGAAGTGGGGTTGTGCAAAGGGTATCTTCTACTCCTAGAAATTCAGTGTCAGCCATAGAATGAGTAAATAGATTGGGGCAAGTATGTATTAGGAGTAAAAGTATATGTTGCCAAGTTTGATATAAAAGCCTGTAAGGGCATCAACACTCCCCTGTGGTGTATTGTGTCTTATTTAAGACCTGGAACTCAGTATTGTGTGCCATCTCCTATTTAACATCCTTTATTTGCAAATTGCTCAGCGCCCCACCAGAGCAGCTGGTCTGGCATGGTGGGGTGATGTCAGTGGGTCCATTCCTGGACCGGAGTATGTATAATACTGTGCTCATCCGCGCCAGGCAAAAAAAGAAACAGGGGTTAAAGAAATCTTGAACTAATGTATTTCAACCTTTTTCCTTATTCAATCAGCTACACGAAGAGCAAGGCCTCCAACCTGGCCATAATGGATATCAAGATTCCGACCGGTTTCAAGCTCGATACGTCCCAGCTAGACCAGGTACGAGCGTGCAGTGGATCTGTAGATTCCTACTATTTAGATGGGGGTCTTACACTCCACTCAGTCTGGAGAAGACAGACTGTCACCTTTCAGATGTTTTTGACCTACAGCTCCTATGGTCCTTCAACAATTTCTGTGCCCCAGGGATGATGGGAGATGTAGGCCAAAACATATTGAGGTTAAGAGGGAAATCGCCCTGACTATTTCCTTGTCTCTTCTCATTCCGGTATGGAATAATCCTGACGTACTTAACCCGTCCTGCACTTTTATCGTTTTCATATTGAATAGCCCTGCTCCTGTGACCTTGTCCTGAGATCCTCTTTTCTGCTACAGAATAACACTGAAGCCTGACCCTGCCCCAAAGACCTCTTTTTGGTATTGCAATGCCCTGGAGCCCCAGCCCTGTAGTGAGCTCCCATCATTCTGGTTGATAATAGCCCTGATGCCCTGACCCTGTCCAGTGCTCCATTGTTTCTGGTATAGAATAGTCCTGACGCCCTGAATATGGGCCTCATCATACCGCCAGGATACTGCCAAATGCTAATTGGTTAACTGTCACCCGGTCTGGCGCTATTGGCACTGGATCACAGGTTCGGCGGTAATGGTAAATCCACATTGGGTCCATTGGACCCAATAGGGCTTGGGGCGCTATTACTGCTGGCAGTAATAGCACTGGCAGTAATAGCACCACAAATGAGGCGCTAAATGGGATTTTCACCTCCTGCAAAAAGCTGGAGGTAATACAGCCCATTAGGCACCCAACTCGTGATCGGGCCAGCCCTTACGTTCGGCATTAATAGGGTTACGCTGCATTTAAGAGCTACCGCCAAACTCTTGATGAGGCCCTATGTCCTGAGCTCTTATCCTTCAGGTACAGAATAGCACTATTTAGAGCAGTGATTCCCAACCACAGGAGCAGCACGTTGCTTGAGGCACCCTAAAATGTTGCTTGCCAGTTGCCCTGGGCCATGGTGTGAAGCCCAGGAAGGAGGTGCTGAAGGGATGAGACCACAATAGCAGAATAGCCAGGACTGAGCATTCTGAGCTTTGCGGGAATGTTAGCCAGTGAGTCTGTTGTGGTTCCACTTGGCTTATTTTTGTAGATGTGAGATTTGAGATTGTTGCTACCATGAAAATATCCTTACTCGTTGAAGTGTCATTGTTAGAATACATTGTCATGTTCAGATAATTTTCCCAGCTGGCAAATGCTTTAATGAGCAAAATATTTAAGCCATGGGCCATGTTTGTGTCCTGCGGAAAATTGGCATCTTTTCCTTTGTAGAGCTAGAAAGTGCACAATGGACAAATACGTTGCATGCCTATCCAAATTTCTTTTAGTAAGTCATTTTCATATGCTGTTCTTTTGTACATGTGAGGTTTGTACTTGACGCCAGCATGGACTATATTTATCAGAAAAGTTACTTTTATTGTTGCAGTCATTTAGTGTTACATGGTGACCTTGTGTAAAAATGATCACATTTGATACTCTGTACAACTGGCACGTGGGTAATTGGCAGACAAGACAAATGCATGCCACATATTTCATAATTAAATATTTTGCCTTATATTCAAATCCTATTAAGTTACAATTAATAGGTTTTAGTTAACAATCCAAATAATATCAAATACTTAGTTGACATCACTACACCCCTCTATGAAGTGGTCTTCCGAGGCTCAGACCAATGATTACACTACATTTCCTGGAAAATCTTTTTTTACGAAGGAAAGAGGCCCACAAATTCTTCAGAACACTTTTATTTGTATTCCTAACCACTTTTTCACCAATTTAACTGGCCCCATGTGTTTTAACATACACTATTTCCCATTACACATCAAAAGAATTCTTGGAGGGCCGGGGGGTAGTAACTCTCAAAACCCTAGTAAATTGATCTGTAAAGCCTAGCATGTTCTTCCCAGTATTACTGGTCTCATATGCTAAAAGATCACAGACATTCCATGGGAAGTACACCTGAAAATTAGTGGTCCATTTGTGACCAATATTACTGTCCAAACATATGCACACATTTTCTTGGGAATATTTTTAGCAACAACCAAAAGATAGGATCCAAGTATCCTGAAACCAAGAAGCTGAGTTGAAGAACCACTGGTGACCTATGGAAGGTTTGGCACCCTGAGCCCGCTGTTGTCCCGCTGGACGCCCCTGCTTCTGATCGAACTTAGAAGGTCTGCAAAGGCGTTTCGACCCATTAGAATAGTGGGACTAACTATTCTCAACACCTCCAACTTAACCCGCATGTAAGCCTCTTCGGAAGTGTTCCTGGGCCAACCAGTGAACTGATCAGCTTGCACATGACCTTTGCTCTGGAACTGCTGCTGTCTTGAGTTCACACTTGAGATTTTGGTGATAGTAAGCACTGAGTATAAGGCACTCTCGAGCCGGGTTTCGTATACTTAGACGCCGAAGGTCTGTAATTAGGAGAGTACGCCTGAACCTGAGTGCACACGGTCATTGTGTCGCCCAGCCATGGTGATGAACTCGAGGGAGTGCTGCTGCTGTACCCCCCTCTGCCCTGAATCGAGCTGCAGTAGATTCAAGCTGATCCCATCTTCAGGAGCAGAGAAATCGCCACTGTCCTGCCACAGAATCATCCCTGGAACGCAGCCGCTGCAAGCCGCAGAACAGCACAATTGCAGCCTTTGAACCCGCAACCGAAGTGGACTTGACTGCTGAAGTTTGGTCTGGAGTGTGCCTTGTGTCAGTGAGTACTTGCAACTCTTACCGGTGGCCCCTGGGGCATCCATCCATTTTAACACACAAGGGTCCCCTGAGGGCCACTCTTTATCGAGGTAGCCTGTGATACTGAGCTATTCCCAACTCTTGGATCCTGTTCTGCCCTCTTGGGGAGACCCTCCTGGAATAGTGGGAACTTATTCTTCACTGCCTCACCCGCCTTCCAGAGCTGCCACAGCCCAAGCAAGAGACCCAGTTTTTCCCCACCTCACGATCACGTGCACCTGCATCCCAAGGTACTTTTGAGCATAAGGATCCTTTCATTGTAGGGATTGGACTGCCTCTCAGTTATGGTTTGATAAGTGAAGGACAGTCTAAAGTATATTCGCACTGTTTGCTCCCTCTCTTCACAGGTTGTGGACCCTTACTGTGCACTATTCCTTTAGGCCATTGGTATCTGTATATATGTTTGATAGTAGTGTTGTGTTAAAGTTCTTACTGCCTATATTTGCTTTGTGTTTGATTTAAAAGGCCTTTAATAAATGTATATGTATTTTTGATATATACACCTGACTGAGAGTAATGTGTACTGTTGTTTACTGTGTGTGCTCATTGTGGGCTTTCGATCACCCTCACCCCTCCTGAGACCTAGTCTTCACCGCCGCCAATGCTACCTTGATTGGACTGGCTTGTCCAGAAGGTTACGCTGTTCAAAAAAACAAGGCTGGCCTTCTGAACCTCTGGCCACCAGGTCAGAGTTCAGAAATCCGTCTTAACAGTGAAGTCTTCGAAGTTCGAACATGGAGAAAGAGAGTAGCCAGGGGAGTATGGGAGGTCCTTGATCGGGTCCTTGGTCGAGAGGACGCTGGCAACCAAGAGAAGGAGGCACGGAGACGGCACAGAGCCGACGCGTGTATACACAAGACAACACAAGGCGGTGGCGTGACCCAGATGAGGTGGACTGGGTTGTCCTCAAACAATGCTGATACCACAGAATAAAGTACTCTTCCAAGCCACGCATTGGAAGAAGAAGAAGAAAATGCTGGAAGCGCTCGTAGTAACAGAGGGAGCCCGACCCCACAGGAAGAACCAGTGACCTCAACCTGACAGAATAAAGGTAACGGAAACAGTGTGAGACCCGGGAGAGGAACAGGGGAGGATGAATACCTTAAAGCAAGTGAAGAATATCTACAGATTCCTACACTCATCCTAGTAGTTGTGACTACCTTAAAGCATGTGATGAATGCCAAGGGACTCCTCATATGCATCCAAGTAGTTGAAGAATACTTTAAAGCAAGTGAAGAATACCAAGGGATTCCTCATACTCATCCCAGTAGTTATGAATACCTTAAAGCAAGTAAGGAATACCAAAGGACTCCTCATACTCGTCCCAGTAGTTATGAATACCTTAAAGCAATTGAAGAATACCAAGGGACTCGCCACACTCGTCCTAGTAACAGTAAAGACATTGAAGAAACAGAAAATCCCAGAGGGAGTCCTCATACCCATCCTAGTTTCTGCGGATGGAGTAAAAAAAGAGCAGAGTATAAATGGACTCTGTATACTTCTCCCAGTGACAGTAAAGGTCGTAAAGACAGTAAAGAGTCCTTTGGAACTCACTCTATTCATTATAGGGAATGGTTGAAATGTACACCAAGGGTAGAAAGTAAGAAAGACACTGCAAGAATCCCAGAGAAATAGGGGTCAAGACCCTAACTTGATAAATCAAGGAACTTTGCATAAAGAACAAAACGGGACAACGAGGAGAAAGAAGAGCTCTCTTGAAGAACTAAAGGAACTGATTTGAGGAATCACAAGGAACTCTCTAAAGATAGACTATTTAGGCTAACAAAGCCTGACCAGGAGAAGGGAGTCATTCTACTGGCCCCTTTTTCTTTTGATCCTTTGATTAGTGGCAGGGTCAGTATAGGTTTGTTTTTGTACAGAGGACGGACTACTAATTTGGACAACATCACTGACGACAAACACCCTAGTTAGTTTTGTGTTAGGAGGGGCAACCCGTGTTTGGTTTGGGATAGTTAGGCCCTTTTCATTATCATTTCAATAAAGAAACTTGTAAGAATGGTCCTTCTTCTTCTTCTGACCTACCACACATTCCATTGAAATCCCAGACAGAGTGTGCCAGCCATGGAAGTTGACCTGCTCCCTGGACTCTGGGGACTCCACTGGAAGGAAGGGTGGCGATGGACACTTGAGAAAATCACCAAGAGATCAGAATATTACCGGCTTGCCAAACGTGCCAATATGGAGTAAGGTACTTGATAAAGTTGCAGCTGTTGATGTGCATCCCCGTACAACCAGTGACCAAATAAATGACCTGAAGAGGAGGGTACGGACCATCATATCGACAAATAGGCAGTAGTGCCTGATGGTTGGTGGAGGCTCAGTGCCAGATCCATTCATTCGTTGTTGGGAGACAAAGGCTGCCACCATGGTGTACCATCAGTGGCATTATTGAAACTGGTGACACAGAGGTTGGTGCTGGACTATAGGTTACAGGGATGTAAGGCCAGCAGTATCGAGGACAACCATGATGTATTGTGACGGGGAAGGCCACCTTAACAAAAGGACTAGCATGGAGTCAGTGACATTATCACACTTCAGCACACCTTCATGCTGCACTGTTGGGTTTCCTACTTCCAACCAGCCCTGTTTTTTGCTTGGAAGTCTAGGACTTGTAGTTACTCTAATTTTCAATGTGAACAAAAATGCTACAGGTTCCAGAAGAGGAACAGAATGGGACTGGGTTGTCTTCTCATGGGTTGTTTTCTCATGCATAGGTTGAGGAAACTTAACAACTCTGTGTATTGTGAAAGACTGTTTTTGGTTATAGACATTTATTTGTCAATAACAAAACCTGGCTATCCCTAGTTCTAGGATCTAGAATGGGGTCATAATGTCCGTCAAAATTAACTCCACCATCCTGTGTCAAAACCTACTTCCATCTCTGACACTGCAACTAAAGTATATTATAATCCTAAAAGAAAGTTCCTTTACATGGGGAAGGTTCCCTTCTCCTGGTATACAATATCAGTGCCAAAATAGTCACTTGAAATCAAATGGGGCGAGGAGGAATGACTCCCTTCCCCTGGCATCTGGATTCACCCAATCCTTAAACAGTTCCACACTTGTTATCAAGAGAATGACTCCCTTCTCTTGGTACTGGTACTGGTATTTCAACTGGTCACACAGAAATGAATGTCAAGGGGAATGACTCCTTTCCCCTGGCATTTCCTAAAGAAACCAGGTTTATTTACCAGGAGAATGACTCCCTTCACCTGGTGTTTTCCCAATGTCATTTATACTGATACTAGGGGGAAGGACTCCCTTCCCCTGGTTCTTGGTTCTGAGATTTTGAAAATGTCCGACACAAAAGTTCAGAAAATAACTTTGCCACTCTCTCCAGGCATTGGCAAAGTCCCAGGTTTCTTTCTGATATTCATTGAGTCCTTTCCTGCCACTGCATTTTGACTTTTGATTTGGGTACATGACCCTTTTCTTGTGGTCAGTGGGCTTCTCTGCCACTGGAATGAGGAAGCTCTCCTCAGATACTTGTTTCACTCAGACCCAGTATCCGGAATCCCACTACTGGGCCGAAGGAGAGCCGCTTCAGCCAGCTTCCCTTCCACTCCCTGGCCCCCCTCTGGGTCTGCCGTTCCTTCTTTACCTTGTTTGGGATCTACGCATGTCACCAGGGCTTGCTGGGGTTCGTCTCTCCGACTCTTCAGGCCTCTTAACTCTGCTGCTTCACCTGCGTGATACCTCTATGGTCTGCTCGGAGGCCCCACTCTCCTTCTTGGTCTCTTACCCAGGTTTGCTCAAGCAACAACCTCGGAGGACTCTCACAGCACCTCACCAGCATCCTTCTCTCTCTGGCTCCCTGGCGGCACTTGGAACTCCCGCCGTGGTCCGATTCCACAGCTGCTGCCTCTCCTGGCTAGGCTTAACAGCCTATCTTTTCCTTTGTAATTTTTTATAATTTGTATCTGGTTCCTCCCTTGGGTACATGACCTTTTTCTTGTGGTCAGTGGTCTTCTCTGCCACTGCAATGAGGAAGCTCTCCTCAGATACTAGTTTCACTCTTATTTGGGTCCCAGACCCTTCTCCGGTGGCAACACTCAGTATTCGGAATCCCACTACTGGGCTGAAGGAGAGCCACTTCAGACAGCCACCCTTCCACTCCCTGGCCCCCTCTGGGTCTCTGGTTCCTCCTTTTACCTTGTTTGAGATCTACGCACATCACCAGGGCTTCCTGGGGTTCGTCTCTCAGACTCTTCAGGCCTCTTTACTCTGCTGCTTCGCCTGCACGGTACCTCGCTGGTCGGCTCCGAGGCTCCAGTCTCCTTCCTGGTCTCTTGCCCAGGTTTGCTCAAGCAACACCCTCGGAGGACTCCCACAGCACCTCGCCAGCATCCTTCTCTCTCGGTTCCCTGACAGCGCTTGGAACTCCCGCCCTGGTCTGATTCCACAGCTGCTGCCTCTGCTGGCTGGGCTTGACAGCCTATCTTTTCCTTTGTCAATTTTTATCATTTGTATCCAGTGCCTCCCGGGTGGATCATAAAAGTCCATTTTTACTTTTGACAGCATGATCTTACTGCCTCCCCAGGGCCACCCCACCCAGTACTTGGATACTCAATGATCTTCATGCCTCCCATGATCTTCTTCATTCTGGTACTTTCTATGTGAGATGTATTAAAGGAACTACAGTAATACATCGGTCTGCTCTCAAGAAAAGTGTTTGGGATGAAAAAGGTGGGCTAGGGAATGGTGGGATGTGACGTGGTATAAGGGCTTGTACCCTAGGTGGTGATTCTTGTCCCTAGGTGGGGAGTCCCTCTCCATGAGGTCCATCTGCATTTTACCACCCCTAGGTAGACTATTGAGTAGCAGTCTCACCTCCCTAGCCTCATGGGAAAGGGTTACCCCCTAGGGAAAAGTGATGACACGTGCTGAAACGTCATAGTATGCAACTCCAATTATATAACACAGTATATGGGAACCACTTGCACTTCACGCTTGGCCAATACAGTTTTAAAATGTCCTCGGGTACAATGTCCCAAACAATGTTTTTGAATTAATATTCCTGAATCTTGTAGAGATATGTGTGATTTTTAATCCCTGCCAGTATCTTGCATAAAAACAGTCAACACATTTTTGACAATGTGTCTTTCTCAAGGCTGTACATACATATATTCCACCAAAAATGTACAGTAATCAGCACTATGACGTTGTCTGATTCACATTCATAGATTTGTGCATGTAACTATAATATATAAAGATTTAGTAATATATATATATATATATATATATATATATATATATATATATATATATATATATATATATATATATATATATAAATATATTCATAACATCATATCAAATAAGTGCAAGTTTCCAGTACATACCAAAAGGACTTTTAGCAATAGTGTGACAAATCACAATACAAAACCAGTGTAGACTTGACGTGACCCTTGTAGGACCACTCTGAATCTCTGACACCTCACTCCGCCCTCTCCACGCCAGCCACAGTCCTTCGAATGAGCACTCCTGTGGCACCCGACCATTCTGCAGCTGGCCCTTCTCTGGGCTTTCCTAAAAGTTCAAACATACACAAGTTCTTTGTTCACAAGTTCCTTACATTCATATAGTGTTGCAGATTGCAATCTTGGGCTCATCGCAGTTTGGTTTGCTATCAGCTTTCTCCGACTCACCGGCTGTGCTGAACCTGTTGGCTTGTCTTGCTTCTGGAGTCAAGGACAGTACCACGGTAGCAAGCGTGCCTCCCCACCAGCTTTATCAATGCGGGAGGCGGCCGTGCAGCATTGCCATCTGCTACACCACACGTCAGCTGTAAATCCCGGTCTTAGGATTCCTTTCACAGAGGCTTTGCAGGTCTGGTTAAAATGGTCAAGGGCACTTCCCTCCTTGTCATCCTTTCGGGTCTCGCCATCTTTCTTCTCTGTTTGAACTGCCGGTCAAGAATAGCTGCTCCCTCGTGCAGTTGGCCTTGTTCGTCATGTGCTCTTGTGCTCCACCTTTTTATCCCTGTGGGGAAGGTAAAGGGCCATCAGGTGTGTGTGGTTATTGTCAATTGCCTGACTCTGCCGGACCCTTGTGTTGGGACGTTTCGGGTAAATGACTGTTAGTCCATTGTATATCACAGTGTAAGAAAGTGTTTGTGTTGAAAAAAGAGGGGATAGAGCTTCTACAGGGTAGGAAGGGGAAAAGGTGTTACAGGGAATGGGGTACCGCATCGTGCCCCTTGGTGTCCCACTTCCACTCCCTGAGGCCCCTCATCCAGGTGATCGTCCCCCACTGGTCCACCCCCAGGAACTGAATCCAATAGCAATGGCCTTGTACTGGCCACCTGGATGACAGATCTCTGGGGAATAGCGGTTGAGACACCTTAATGTTTTTCACATACCCTTCCTCCATGTGATGTATCCGCATCTGCTGCACAGGGGAACCGGGACAGGAAATCTACATTCCCCTGGTCTTTACCTTTCCGGTGTTCCCCTTTAAAGCAGTAGGGCTGCAGGTCTAGAAACCATTGCATGGCACGTGGGTTTGAGTCTTTGCGTTGGCTAATCCAAACTAGCGGAAAATGGTCTGTGACTAATGTAAATTTTCTAAAGAGGATAATGGCCCACTTGATGACCATGGTCTCTAATTCCAGCTTTGAGTAATTTCTTTCACTTGGGAAGAGCTTGCGACCTGTAAACAAGATGGGAGGTTCTAATCCATTGCAAACTTGAGATAGGACTGCTCCTAATCCTGTAAGGGAGGCGTTCATCGGCAATATAAAATCTTTGGAGAAATCTTCTACTTTCAGGATCGGGTTCTGGCACAGAGTTCGCTTTCAGGTGTTATAACATATATCATTGTCCCGGGAGGATAGCTTAGCAGCAACGTCCTCGCCTTGGAAGCAAGGCGACACAGACCGTCACAGGTTCGATCCCCGGGTCCGCGCTTAGAAACCTCTGGGTATTAAGTGCGTTATAAATAACATATCATATCATATCCTCTTCAGACCAATGAAGTTTCTGGTGTTTGGCGTTCTTGAGTTCATCTGTCAGCCTAGCTGTTTTGTCCGAAAAATTTGGGATAAACCTACGGTAATATCCTGTTAACCCTAGCAAGGCTCTAAGATCCCTTTTAGTCTTAGGTGTAAGTATATCTAGGACAGCTCTCACTTTCTCATGTTGGGGCTGTACGTTCCTGTTCCCTACAAAGAAGCTGAGATATTTGACAACTGATTGTGCCAATCTGCATTTAGATGGACTAGCCATTAGGCCGGCCTCTCTGAGGAATCTCATAATAGTATGAAGATGGAAAAGGTGGTCGTCCCAGGTTTTACTATAAATTACGATATTGTCAATATAAGCTCCACAGAAATCGGAATAGGGACATAGGATTGTAACCATTAGGCGTTGGATAGTAGCTGGTGCGCCGTGTAAACCGAAAGAGAGGACTTTGAATTGAAACAGTCCTAAAGGCTTCAAAAACGTTGTCTTTTCTTTATCTGGCCCCGATACTGCGACCTGCCAGTACCCTTTTGTTAAATCAAGGGTGGATTGAAAGGTAGCTGCTCTGAGTTTATCTATTAGGTCATGAATTTGTGGCATGGGATAGGCATCAAAGTCGGAAATCGCATGAACTTGACAGAAGTCTATGCAAAACCGCCAGGAATGTTCGGTTTAGTGACCAACACGAAAGGGGAGGACCATGGGCTCGATGAAGGCTCAATAATATTTCCTTGCAGCATTTTGTTTACTTCCTCAACCACTATCTGTTTACGAGCCTCCGGGAGTCTATACAGTTTTAAATGAACCACTTTTCCCTTGTGTGTTCCAATATGGTGGTAAGTGATTTTGATTCTTCTTGGTTTGTAATGATGTAATTACATTTTTTAGATCTTCTTATTGTTGAATAAATAACTTGGGAGGAATTAGTTCAACGTTGTCTATATCTTCTGGAACCAAACAAGATAGGACTTTGGCATGGGTGGCTGACGGGTTCTCTTTCCACTCCTTTAAGAGATTTACATGATATCAATGGACCTTCCATTTTCTGTCTGGCTGGGCTACTTTATAATTGCCGGTTCCCTTTTGTTCTAATATTTAGGGCAATTGCCACTTACAAACCAGCTTGTTTTCTGAGGTGGGTAATAGGACCAATACTTTTTGTCCTATAGAAAATGATCTCCACGCCAATGGGTAAGGAATTCCTGCTGTCTGCCTTTCATGTCAGGCCACAGACCGACCTCGTCCTCTTGACAGTATTCTCTGCATCTCCCTCGAATCTCCTGGGCTGCTCCAACTCCCGTGCTGGTCTTCTCCGGGGCTGGCCTGCTTCCAGGAGTGTTCTCTCTCTGAGTCACTTGTCAATATTTATGTTCACGGGCGAGCATTCCCCCGTAGAGCATTAGACCGGTACCTCCAATCTGCTGGAATCCTCTTCATGGCTCTTTGGGGCCACCGCTTCTCAATAATTGCTTTAGGAGTAATCATTATGTCTCCTATGCTCTTCCTCATCCGAGTAGTTTCTATATTTAAGACATTACAATAGTACATGGTCTTATTCTCAGCGAAGTGGTTTGTAATGGAAGGGAGGTCTTGGGAATGTTGGTTTGTGATGGTATTAGAGGGCCCATACCCTAGTTGTTAGTCCTTCTTCCCGTGAGGGGAGTCCCTCCACATGAGGTCCTCATGCATTTTACCACCCAGAGAGGGACTATTGGGTAGTGGCCTCACTTCCCTAGCCTCACGGGAAAGGGCTCTTCCCCTGGGAGAAGTGATGACACCTGGTGAATTATCACAGTATGCTGTGAGAAACATGGGAGGAGAGAGAGGAAGCTGCTCTACCGATATCCCAAATCGCTCTTAAACTAAGTTCTGTATGAAGGCAAAGGGAAATTGTTAATCCACCCCTTTTCAGGGCTCAAGAGCGCCAGAAGAGTTCACATGATTGACAAGCCATCACCCGGTCTTTCTCCATAGGAGACTGTCCTTGTTCCCTTGTCACCCTCAGAAAACAAGATGTTTTTCCTATGGTATGGGCCATATACAATCTTGGAAAAGAAAGGATCCCCGAACTGTGTAGTCTCCCAACCTGTTAGACAACCAATATTATGTTAACCTCCTGAAAACATGCAAGGTTAATCCTGCAGAACAGAGTATGTTCACAATGGCAACGTTATTGGCGGAGAGAGAACATGAGCTCAGCCACATTCCTGAGAACCTGAATGTTGCCCAGAAACAGAATCTCTATGACCTGTTGATTGAATTCCCTGAGGTCTTTTCACAACAACCACAAAAAGTAACCAATTTTCTCTTATGTATGCACAACCTAAGGACAGATAATAAATGTAATTCCTTATCGTTCACCCAAGACCAGCAGGGAAACCATTGCGCAGGAGATCTTGAGCATGCTCAAATTATGGGTACTAGAGACATCCCATAGTTCTTGGTCCTCCCCTATATTTCTCATAGCCAAACCTGATGCATCCATTGTAACACCTTGTAAGAACACTTATTCGATCTGTACGAAGTCACCATTGCCCTACGGAAAGCAGGACATCAATCCAACCCTAAAACATGCCAAATCGCCCAAACAACCTCAGAATGTCTCGGCTAATTTTGTGGGCAACGGTCTTATCCAACTGCGTACTGAAAAAGTGAACGCAGTGAAAATGACACCTCCCCCTAAAACCAAGCAGGATCTTTGATCTCTCCTGGAGCTGATCGGATAGTATTGGAGGTTGTTTTCGAATGAATTCCCTTGCAGCAGCCCACGTGGATAAGCTCAAACATTCCCACCGGAAAAAAATCAGTTGGTCTCGCCAAGATCAAGAGTTATGGGGTGCTGAAACATTTTATTTGTGATGAACCTTGTCTAATGATGCCCAGCATTAATCAGAAATTCATCCTACAGACAGGTTCATCCAAGGTAGGCTTGGGGGCAGTGCTTTCTCAAGTGCATGAAGGAATAGAATACCCTGTCCTATACACAAGCCAGATGCAGCTTCCCTGAGAACAAGCCTATGCCCCAGTCAAACTAGAGACTCTGGCTATCAAGTGGGCCATTACCATTTTACAGTATTATTTAACTGAACTTAAATTCAGAATTGGTAACCGATCATTCTCCCTTAACTTGGATGAGTCTCAGGAAGAGCTCCAATGCCAATGAGTTGGTCTGTAGGTCTACAACCCTTTTGTTTTTCAGTAGAACACCGAAAAGAAAAAACAAGCAAACATAGACTTCTTCAGTCATTTCCCACTGAGGCATGAAGAGGGGGGCTCCCATTCAACTGTGGGGGTATGTGACAAATACATAGAATATTTCAATGTTCCCCAAAGGTAAATCCACCCTTTGTGATGCTAGGGAGTTGAGCCCACTATGCAAGAGCCTCCCTAGGAGTTTGGGTAAGCCGGATCTCACTGGGGGGGACTCCCTCTTAGGAGACAAGGATTCCTAATGTCTTAAGATTGTAAGATTTCCCTTAAACCCGATCACCCCACTGTTTTCAGGATAGATGGGAATAGAGGGAAATGTTATTTAGTGGTGCCTTCGCCATTGGTTGGTGTGGATGCGTACCCCTCCTTTAAGTTGGAATCCCAGGACCAATGAGATTTTTCTCTCACCTTAAGAAATCACATGTAAAGAATCATACGCTCACCTGGAGAGAGAGAGAAGAGCTGATGTGAATTCAATCAGCTGGAAGAAAGATGCACAGAGCGGATGCCACCACTGCTGCACAGAGCCAATGCTGCCTGGAAGCAAGACTACACTGCGTACGTGGTGGGCGGAGAGCCCGCACAGCACTGCCAAACCAAGGAGTGCCGGAGGAGCAATGCTCCCTGGTCCCTATCCAAGAGCCATCCCACAGCCGACAAGGTGGAAGATGAAAATGCTGTGGAACAGGCACCTGCTGGTGGAAACCAGGAACCAATGTCCCGAGATGGAGGAGACCGCCACTGATGGAGCACCCACACCTCCCGGGAGAAAAGACCACAGAAAAGCAGGTACAGGAGGTGTGAGTCAGAGAGGGAGGAGGGTGGTTGACTCCATGGTGAGCCGTGGGAAGTTCAGAATCCCACAACTCAGAGGTCCGACGGGTCCCATGAAGATGCCCGCTTGAGACCTAAAAAAGCGGAAGCAATATTCCTCATGACCAAAGGGACCCCTAGAAAGCAGAGCACAAGAGAAATACTCCACAGGGTGAGCAAGAAGGATATTCCCCAGAAGTCGATGTGAGTCAACCGGAGCAGAGGAGGAGACCCGAGAGGGGTCTATGCGAATGGGTTAGTTCACCCTCAGGAGATACAGAGTCGAGACACAAAGGTCTGAGTACACCAAATAATCAAAGCGATTTGTCGTGGAAATGTGAGAAGGGGCCAAAATCCTTGGAAGCTGAAAAGGACATTTCAAAATATATTTAGTGGAAGGTTCAAGCATCACCCAACAACCAGCTAAGTCAGAGTATTCTTCTGTGCTACTTTTAGTTTCTTTTCTTACATAGCTAGGGCCCATTAGGTAGTTTAGGTTTGGGCAGAGGACATGGTTGTGTTACTTAAGACCTCCTGATCAGCACCTTTTACCTACTTAGATAGGGAACTCCATCATGGAAATAGGTGTAGTTGAGGGTCTTTCTTTTTGTTAATAAAACTAGTTTGGTAAACATGTCCACTTGATCACCCAACTATCATGCTCTGCGGGTACCACAAGGATCCTGCCTCTCACCCACTTTCAACAACATATTCACACGACCCCTTTCTATCATCCTTGATGCCCTAGGTATCTTCTACACCAACTACTCGGACAATACTCAGATCCTACTCAATCTTACAGGCGACTATGACACTGACTCCAGAACTCTCAACAACATCCAGACTACCAAACATCTAGACTACCATTCAGACTTGGATGGCAGCCAACGGTCTATGTCTGAACTCGGACAAGACTGAACTTCTGCTTGTAGGTTCCACAGACACTCTTAAGAATCTTGAGAGTCAATTCAGCCACTTCACCATCTATTCCATTAGAATCCCGGTATCAGAATCAATGAAAACACTGGGAGTTTACCTAGACTCCAATGTATCCATGACTAGGCAAGTTAATGTGATTGCCTCCTCGGCAGCATGCCATGCCAAGCTCCTGAGCGCAGCCAGACCATTCCTCTCCAAGGGCAACTGCACCAACATATGAAGAGCCATAACCGGTTCGAATCTAGACTACTGCAATGTCCTCTTCCTGGGAACATCCTCAAAAAACCTAGAAAAACTGCAAGTCATCCAGAGCAGTGCACTAGGTGCAGCAAGGGGTATCCCAAAAAGGGAACATATCACAGCATCAAGGAAACAAGCCCACTGGCTCCCAATCATAGAACGGATATTATTCAAAACCTTGGCACTAACCCATAAGTGCATCCACCAGACAGCAGCCTCCTACCTATCTCAAACGATGCACCCTGCCACATTGATAAGACCAACCAGTACTCCATATACTAATATGCTTATGGTGCTTTTGGTCAAAAGGGTTAGAGCAGGATGCGCTAGCATCCTGTACCTAGCCTCCTTACAATGGAATGCCCTACCACCACCGCTGCGTTTGGAAGAATCACACATGACATGCTCTTCTCCTAATCCCGCTCTACAAATCCCACATGACTGCATAACCGTATCAAGTTAGAATCTGTATTTGTTTACATTACCTGTGCTTGCATTGTATAAATGTATAACCTGTTTGTAAAAAAAGAAAAATTGTCTGAGTCCTCCCTTCTGCTCACCACACTGCCCACACATGTAGTACCAGAGTACAAAGGGTAATGCTGTGCAAATGGTCACATGCCCCAGTGAAGTAATTTGGAAAATAAATACTTCATCTGCCCCAGGTGCATCCACAGAGAACACCTCCAGGCATGAAGACGGACTGTCCAGCACCCAAATAAATGATACATCGTACCCTTCAACACTGAGTCCAACCTCCAGTAGATCTTAAGCCACCACAGCACCATCCACAACAACTGAGAAGAGGCCCCTCCAATAATCAGCTGCCACTATTCCGGTAAAAGAAAAGGGAAGGAGAAAACTCCTTATCCAGGTAGCACCAAATGCCCACTCTGCCAAGCCACCAGTCATCCTATCCAGACACCAGTGACATAACATGCGGCTCTGGAAGTGAACCATGGTATGTTGTGGCTCATTCACCAGTGACATCTGTCCCTGGACCTGCCTGAAGGCCCCATGGATGTGGACACAGCCATCCCACAAACAACACATACGCATGTAGGCATGAATGACACTGATGGAGACCATGGTGGTCCATGTATGTGGTCCCCAGATGATCTCAATCTATCTGAACAGACACCAGTGCTTGAACAGTGGATCTAAAGCTGTCCGGAGGGAGGAAGTGCTTGAATTTCCACAGGAGGGAGCGTTGATACCAAGCTGTATGAGTTTTCTTAGCTATGTGTGTCTTGAAGGAGAGATGTATGCAAATGTGGAACCCAAGGGACTTGGCGTAGGAGGTGAGCACGGGTGGGAAGCTCTCAGGGTTCATGGTTGATAGCCAGGTCTGTATCTGGGTGTTGTGAGAAAACTGAAGGTGTCTAACTCGCTAGTCCCCAGAGATCTGTCATCCAGGTGGCCACGACATTGCTATCGCTATTGGATCCAGTTCCTAGGGGTGGACCAGTGCAGGTGGATCACCTAGATGAAGGGTCTCTGGGGAATGAAAGTGGGACACCAAAGGGTGAGACACGGTACCCCCTTCCTTATGACACCTTTTCCCCATCCTACCCCGTAGGATATCTAGAAACTCACCCCCACCCCTTGCTTGACACAAATACTTTCTTGCAGACAAATTACCATGAAAGACAACGGAGTAATACCCAAGCCGTATATATGACACGTCCCAACACAAGGGTCAAACAGAGATAAGCAACTACAGATAACTACACACACCTGACTTCTCTTCCGTTTCCCCATAGGGATAAAAGGCAGAGCACAAGAGCACACAGAGAGTAAAGACAAACACATGAGGAAGCAGCTATTCCAGGATGGCAGTTCAAACGGAGGAGAAAGGTGGCGAGACCTGAAAGGTCAATGCGGAGGGAATTGCCCTTGCCTTTTTCAAAACCAGACCCGCGGAGCTGCCAAAAAGGGAAACGTAAGACCAGGAATCGCAGCTGGCGAATAGTGCTAAGGATGTCAGCGGTACATGGGACCCTCCCTCACTGATAGCCTGGGTAGGGAGAAGGCGTTGCCATAGCAGTACCATCCTTGACTCCAGAGACAGGAGACATTGACAGAGTTCGGCACAGCCGGCGAGTTGAAAATAATTGATAATAGACCGGACTGTGTTGGGCTCAAGGTTGCGAAGAGAAACATTGTATGAAGAAAGAAGACTAAAGTACAATGATCTTTTGTAAGCAAAATTGGTATTAGAGTTGGAGTGGTCCGGTGCCACTTGAGCGCTCATTCAAAGGACTCTGTCTAATGCCCTGCTCCTGAACAAGGAGGATGGATGGAACTGGGAAATCGAGGTGGTCCTGCAGCAGGTTATGTTGAATCCTGTGCATAATCAAAAGTCTTCGGGTTGTTGTAGAAACTACAAGTACCAAGAGGCCTTAGGGGAGGATGGCTAAAGGTGTCAAAGCGGTCATATGAGGGTCAATCCAAACCCTGTGGTACAGACGAAAGTCTTTGACATGTTGTGGAAGCTAAGTGAACAGTGTAAATGGGGCAACTGTGAACCTGATGGAGAGATACCTGCAAATTAGGGTAAACAGTAACCCATCCAAGAACATTGTGGTGATAGTATGTGTGAAGCCTGACTGGAGGCTGAGACCCCAGACTTGGGTAAGGGAAGAACCTAAGGGGTCTGGAATTACTTTCTTTGAATTGGGTTAAATGGCAATGTGAATTCGACAGAGGGACGTCATGAAGAAAGCCAAGGGAAGTGAATCTTCTGCACTGTGTTTAAACTAAGTGAACTGTGATAATTGGCAAATGTGAACCTGGCTGAGGAATGCCTGCAAACAAGGGTGAATAGTAATACACCCCTGAACATTGTGACAAGTGTGAACCCGACTGAGGGATTTCCACAGTGAGTGGTTGGTCTGAGCCCGACTGAGGGAGGCTAACGTTGAGAGAAGGATCGGAGCCCGGATGAGGGGAATCCAAGCATGAAGAGTGATCTCCTGATGTGAAGATTATAAGGAACTTTTGTTTTTTTGTTTTTAATGGCTTATCAGGCCCTCTGAAGCAAGAGACTTTGCATGAAAGAGACTTTGGCACACAAGGTCCTGATATTGAGAAAAGGAACTGTAACCTTTTGTGGAAGAAGCACAGGAGTATGCTGTGTTCAAGAGTTCCACCTGGCCCCATGCTAAAAACATGGGGAAGGAGGACCACAGCCATAACATCCTGACTTAAAATGTTTTGAACACTTATTTATTTTCTTGAGAACATTATCCCATACTCTGTAGCATAGCGGTAAGGACTGGCAATAGGTTTTCTTAGCATAGGCAATGTTTATTTGACTAGACTCCACTGGGATTGTATTATAAAGATTTGATGGTCATAGCTTGCTGCCATCTTAGATTTAGGTTTAGATTAGGTGTCTCTCTCACCCATTTTACAGTTTAATAAACACCCTTGAACTATGATCATGCGTGTCTGTCTTACTTTGATACCATGCCTTCCTTACAGTGTTTAGTGTTGTTGGTGAGGAGTAGGAATTCGATCTTGGACGGGTTCAACTTCAAGTATGCACTGAGCATCCAAGACTTGATCAGCTTGAGGCAGGTTTTGAGCCTGTGGATGTCCTTGATGGAGTCGATCTTTAGGTATATCTGTGCCTCGTCAGTGTATTGGTGGATGTGGATGTTGTACGTGGTTAGGAGGCCTCCCTGCGCCTCCATGTATAGATTGAATATCACTGGGGAGAAGATGGAACCATGCGGAACTGCACAGGTCACGGGTAGCATTGGTGATCTTGGGATTCCATCTGAACAAACTGCTGGCGAATGACAAGGTACGACTTGAACCAGCGTAGGACAAGGTTGCTGATCACCAAGCATTGATATAGGGTGTCCGTGAGTGCCTGGTGGTCTACTTTGTCGAAAGCGGCTCAGAGGTTGAGTACAACCAGGAGGCAGGGGTGGCCATTGTCAAGGATATTGAGGGTGTCGTCGACCACCTGTATGGTGGCTGTCTCCGTGCTGCATCTAGGTCTGAACCTGGATTGGTAGGTTTGCTGGAGATTGTTGGTGTTAATGTGTTGCTGTAGTTTTGCGGCTACCGCTTTCTTGATGCTCTTACCTAGCAAGGGAATATGGGTGGTGTGGTAATAGTTACCTAGGTTGTTGGGATCCAGAGTGGGTTTCTTTAGTAGAGGGAGGATTTGTCCTGTCATCAAGGTGAATTGGAAGGTGCCTTATGTTAGGGAGTTGTTGTTGATCTCCAGGTAGGGAAGGAGCGCTTCTGTGGAGGGGTGGGGGGTGTTGCGGATGGACGCTGGGAGGATGCCTGTATATGATGTGGCTTTGAGGGCAGCCAGGGTTTCTACCAGGTCCTCTGTAGTGAGTGTCTTGGATGTTGTCCAGGGTATGGAGATTTTGTGAGGCAGGATGTGAGGTTGGGCTGTGGATGCAGAGCCGGTGTATGTGCTGGAGAATCTCGCGGATTTTGTCAATGAAGAAGGTGTTGATGTCGCTTTTAAGACACCTGTGCTTTTTTTGTCGGTTTCTGCTATGGTGTTCTAATACTAGGAGGCCTTGGCTGTGTTGATTAGTTTTCAGCGGTTGCTCAGAATTCCTTGAGGAGTGCCAGGTCGGATGCGGTCCAGGAGCAGCGCCAGGTTTTCTCTTGTTTCCTGATGACTCTTTTGCTGAGGTTGAGTTCTTGCATCTGTTTTGGTTTGCAGGTGCATTGTCTCAGAGGTGCGTGGCGGCTGATAGGTTGGCGCTGAGTGTTTCCAGTAGAGAGTCGCAAGTTCGGTTGGGGGTGTTCTGCCGTGCTGCAGGTATACATTAAACAAGAAACCAGTTGGGCACAAAAGGTGCAGGTGTGCCGCTTGGTGGGTTGATGTAAATCCATCCAGAAACTTTTTAAAATATTTGACAGAAAAGGGGATGCCCCTGTTCCAAAAAACCCTTTTGTATAAATCTCTCCCATGGTGCATTACATAGCTGAGTGCAGTTTCTGCGATAATCCCACAGGGAAAAAAGAAAAGCACTTAAACTGATTTTTAGAGGAAGTTACTAGGAGGTTTGACATGCTAGAGGATGTGGGGATGGTGTCAGGGTACCGCATTGTTAGCTTGACACTTTGGGGAGGGCTAGTAAGGCCCTTTTCAGTCCGTTCATTTACATTTTACCGCAGGAACCTCAAAGGATTCATGAGTAAAGAGCAAGATCACAGCAGGAATTGAAGTGTGGCACGAGGGAAAACTGATACTAGAGGAGGCTCTCTGGGGGCACTTTCACTGTCGGGGGAGGTGGGAGAGACCAACAAGGAGCAGTGCCCATTTAGAGTGTGAGAGTGCTGAGGAAGACACTTGAATTTTAAGGAATTTTCATCAGGAACCATTGTCACTCTCAGAAAGGGAAGTTTGCACAATGGTTTTGCAGTTACGCTCTCGCTGGCAATTCCTTGGGGATGGGGGAGTAGGTTGGCGGGAATGAAAAGTGGGGGCAAAACAAAAGGACACTGCATTTCACTCTAATCGATAGAAAGTGGCAACACAATTGGGGGAAATGTTACATTATGTGAAATTGATTTGTAAGCACTTGTTAGTCCCAAAAGGCATCGTAGCCGAAAGCCATGGCCAGTGGCACATGGTTATTTACTACTAAATGGGATAGTGGCTATGACCGAAAGCCATGGGCCACAGTCTTTTACTGTAAGTGGTGCAAATTCGGCAGTGGCCACAGCCGAAGGACAAAGCCAGTGGGGCCTCAGTTATTCACCTGAATTGGTACAAAGTTGGTGGGGCGGTAGCCATGGCTTGTGGAACATGGGTGTTTCTACTATATAGGCCACCAGACATAGCCAAAATGGGCCCTGGCATTTACTACCACAATTGGTGTAGGATATAGCATGACAAAACCCTTGGAAATCCATGAAAGATATTTAGTTAACAGTCAGGTTGAAAGCATTCCTTCCAAAAAAAACAATGACATTTGTTGTGAATTGGAAGTGACAACCTTAACTCGGTGTTCCATCCCCCGTTGCTCAGCCCATGAGCACACAGGTATCATCACAGATGACATCAGAAATGACATGGGTGACATGAATAGGGGGAATCTGGGTTGAGGTTGTTGTCACTTCCAAACCCCCGCTAAGTGTTGTGGGTTTTGGTGTGAGAAATGTTTTTGCTTAACTATCTGTAAACTCAAGTTTTTTCATAGAGGGGGGGAGAAAATGAAAACACCACTGTCATTATGGGGGCTTTAAATAGCATAGAAACTCCCTTCGACCTGAAAAGTGGGTGTAGAATAGGTCATCTCAGCTGAGCCACAAATGTCACAGGGCCACCCAGTAGACACCCCTATAAGGTCACCTGCAGGTCAGTTCATGCAAAACAGGTCAAAAGCATGCCTTCTGCTCCCGCCATTGTCTTGGTCCTATAGGGCAAGAACATATGATAAGGACATGAGACGAAGACCATTTTCGGGAGCAAAATTCATGCATTTCAGCTCATTTGCATTGAGATGTTTCACCTTAACTCTGTCTTAACTGAAGTATTTTCATTTCATCTCATTATGTATTTGCTTGGATGGCCCAGCACCAGCTATGTCTAAACGACGATAAAACGGAGCTCCTTATCTTGGGTACCTCACAACGCCTGAGCAAACTTGAGCCGTCGTATCAGTCATTTACCATAGACGGTAATACCATACGAGTCTCGAAAGACTCCAAAAGGCTAGGCTTTTACCTGGACTCCACCCTATCCTTATCTAGACAAATAAATGCGGTCAGGTCTGCCTCTGCTTACACGTGCAAACTTATTTCAGCCTGTAGACCGTTTCTTACCACCCCCAACAGTGTCACCCTAGCTAGAACACTTATTATGGCAAAAATTGATTATTGCAGTGCTCTTAACCTAGGCACCAGCCAAGAGAACCTGTCCAAACTCCAAACTACCCAGAATAATGCCATTCGAGCGGCCTTGAACATCCCTCGAAACCACCACATCTCAGAAGCCAGAACCAACCTAAAGTGGTTACCTGTTAAGCAGAGAATCTCCTTAAAAACTCTTGCCCTCACGCACAAATGCCTGGCCAAGAAAGCCCCGATCTATCTCTGCAGTCAGCTATCGTACCACTCTACCGCCTGACCACTAAGAACTGCCCAGACTCACTATCGATCCCCAGGTTTAAGCTTCAAAAAGCGGGGGCCACCAGCTTCCCTGTCCTAGCCTCTAAACTATGCAACACCCTCCCTGCTACTATCAGAGCTGAAGATTCTTTCAACACCTTTAAGACCAAAACCAAATCTTGGCTCTTTGACCAGCAATAAGACATGCTCGACGCCTCTGTCCTACATACTCTGGTCCGTTTCCTCCGATACTATTTCCGGCCCGCTACCTCCGTTACTATTTCAGCACACCCTAGGATATATCATCTGCTAATTCCTAGTGGCACTGTAATCTATGTAATATATGTAATTAGAAAGACGGTTAATATGCTGTTACTGTAAATTTTGTAATGTAATTTCTTTGTATTGTTTTCTGCAACCTTGTACAAATTGCGCCCTTATGCCCCCGGGCCTGATGGATTGCGCGTTATAAATAAACAAATACAAATACAAATTTGTTTATATCGATAGAGACAGAGCGAGAAAGAGAGAGAGCTAGAAAGCATTGCTGTACTCTTGCAGGGTATCCGGTTCCTACAGGCCCCCTATAGGCCTTTCCACCGTCTGCCTTTCTCTGTTTGTTGGTTGGGGTGGTGCATGAACGTTGGGGGGGGAGGGGCGGATTCTTCATTGCTGCGGTCAAGAGTGTATTGCCTGTGCACAGGCCTGGTGTTAAGGACCTATCTCCAGCAATTAGGTAGATGTATTAACGCAGTGTCCACTCTGAATCCTCACTCATGTCTAGGATTAATCCCAGAGCCAGTCCTGACCCATGCTTGCCCCCCCCCCCTCGTGTGGGGAAGAACCGCAAAGTCCACAGTGGTTCCTGTGCTCCTCACTATGATGTAGAGGAGCTGTCCCAGGAACTTAACGCGTCTCGTGCATGTTAAACACCAAACCAACCTTGGAATATGTTTAAGCCCTTGCTCCTTTTCCACCTTTTCTTTCTCAAACAGATGACGCAGCAAGCCACTATTCAGCAGTACTATCTTCATCCTGTGGGCCACTGTAGGATGTACATAAATTCGGTAAGTGCGCGAAATGCCACCTCTGCATGCTTGCTGCTTTTTGACATACACTGCCACGTGTGCTCAGGGTGTCACTCTTTCTGTCCAGTGGTGTCGTATTATCATCCACATGCCCTGTGACCTGCAGCCTCCACACATTGTTCACGTTTTTGGTGCTTCTCTCTGGGATCCAGGTTTTGGACCGAGGGGTCATATTCTCTAAGGGGGTGCATGGTATTTGTACAGAGTCTGGCTGCAGATTCTCTCTACCCTTTGAACAAAGCTTTCTCTGGCTCCTAACCCCTTCCACACACCATTCTGTGGCAGGCGGGGTCTGCCACCACAAAGCATTTCTTTAGAAGCCACTACTTGTCTCACTTCAATCTCCTGACTATACACAATAGGGAGGAATGATGACGGTAAGTGTGAGACCTGATACTGTACAGAATCAATGTAGCATTATACACAATAGGGAGAAATGGCAATGGCCACTACAGCAACAATGTAGCATTATACACTATAGGGGGAAATGGAAATGGCCACTGTACAGCAACAATGTAGCATTATACACAATAGGGAGAATTGGCAATGGCCACTGTACAGCAACAATGTAGCATTATATACAATAGGGAGGAATGGAAATGGCCACTACAGCAACAATGTAGCATTATACACTATAGGGGGAAATGGAAATGGCCACTGTACAGCAACAATGTAGCATTATACACAATAGGGAGAATTGGCAATGGCCACTGTACAGCAACAATGTAGCATTATATGCAATAGGGAGGAATGCAAATGGCCACCTTACAGCAGAAATGTAGCATTATTCACAATAGGGAGAAATGACAATGTGTGACACAGAATCAGTGTAGCATATTACACAATAGGAAGAACTGGCAATGGCCACTGTACAGAAACAATGTAGCATTATATGCAATAGGGAGGAATGGAAATGGCCACTACAGCAACAAAGTAGCATTATACACAATAGGGAGGAATGGAAATGGCCACCTTACAGCAACAATGTAGCATTATACACAATAGAGAGAATTGGCAATGGCCACTGTACAGCAACAATGTAGCATTATACACAATAGGGAGAATTGGCAATGGCCACTGTACAGCAACAATGTAGCATTATATACAATAGGGAGGAATGGAAATGGCCACTACAGCAACAATGTAGCATTATACACTATAGGGGGACATGGAAATGGCCACTGTACAGCAACAATGTAGCATTATACACAATAGGGAGAATTGGCAATGGCCACTGTACAGCAACAATGTAGCATTATATGCAATAGGGAGGAATGGAAATGGCCACTACAGCAACAATGTAGCATTATGCACTATAGGGGGAAATGGAAATGGCCACTGTACAGCAACAATGTAGCATTATACACAATAGGGAGAAATTGCAACGGCCACTACAGCAACAATGTAGCATTATACACTATAGGGGGAAATGGAAATGGCCACTACAGCAACAATGTAGCATTATACACTATAGGGGGAAATGGAAATGGCCACTGTACAGCAACACCGTAGCATTATACACTATAGGGAGACATGGAAATGGCCACTGTGATCAATATGATCAACAAATACAAATGATGGACTATCGTAGTTACATGAAACTGAGCAGGCGTACACCATCCAGTAGGATCGGGAAACGCCTGTAGAGCCCATAGCGCTACGAATCAATATTAATTTGGTTATCAGACTAATGCAGTGTCATTCTGGTGATGGGGACACGGGTTGCCCCTGGTTGCTAATGCTCTGTGCCCCTGCATGCAGGACTAGGCTGGTTTGCATGCACCATGTGAAATCTGTGCTGGGTCATGTTCTTTGTTATTTCTAAAGCATGCAGTGGGCGCCATTCTTCTCTGCACTTAGGTCTGGGGTGCATTGCTGCACAGTTCTAGCATTCCAGCATACCCTGGTCCGGTTGCATGAGTGATACGGTGTGCATTGGAGTGTAACCCTAGGTGGGGAGCTAGTGCCTGCTATTATGCATGAGGGCCAGAGATGTGCTGTGCTCATGGGTCTGCATTCTTGTTGCTGCATCATGTGAGCCTTTCAGGGGCATTTCATGCATATGAAAGGGTGATTGAAGGCTACAAGAGCACTCCATACCTCTCTATGCCAGAAAGGCGGCGTGGGCATACTCTGCTACGATGCCATCCCTTGGATCAAGTAGGCCATGTGCGCAGTGGATCCGTATGCTGTGACCGCGGTCCCAGACCTCACCATACCTCCGTCTAATCTCTAACTTGCAAGTGGCATCTCTGGATTGGTTCAATCATTAGACGCCATGGTGGTACTATGGCCAAGGGTAGTAGTGTTGCTGGCTAGTGACAGACATACCAAGCTCTCTTCCTCCCCACATTTCAGAATCGCAGATCTCAGTGCCCCGGCCTTCTTCACTCTCACCAGCCAACTCCCCAGGAATCCCCTCCCTTGGTGACTTATCTTTCTCTTTTGTTTTCAGATCCCCAGTGAACCCATAACTTTCACGTTAACCCTGGTGAGGACAATGCCGGGGCAGAACCTCAGCCCCTGTTACGCTCTCGTGCATGATGTCTACAATGCTGGTAGGTCAGACTTGTGCGTTTCTTCGTGCTGAGCGTGGTATGTCCTATCCCTCACGGTTTGCGTTGTGCATGGGGTGGGAGTCTCAATGCCTTCACAGGTACCGGAAGTCAAGGCATGCAAGTGGGCCTCCTTGTGGTGGAAATTAAGGAGAGAGTCTTGGGTTGGTCACTAACACCATAGTACACACTGATGCGCTTCCTTATGAAAGAAACAAGGCAACATCTTTGACTTGCAAATGGTGCCACCGGAAGAGGTGACCCGGGGTATTAGTAGTAGTGGGTTACCAACAAGTGGCACCCCGGGTAAAGGAGCTCAGACTGACCCTAGTGGAACAAGGAATACAAAATAAAACCGATTTGTAATAAAAAGACTAAAGAGCTTGCACAAGCCTGTCATTCTTGCCCATTAGTCATTGGGGATGTTAACCTCAAGACACACTATAGATCAGGCAAAATGCTTAAAGCTTAACCCGATACAGAAGGCTGTGTGAATGTACTCCTTTCATCTTTACTGAGGCAAGGTACACAATGGGACTGTGAAGGCGCTGGAGCCTCGAGAAGGTCCCCTCAGATCATGCAGAGAGAGGGGATGGGTCTTAGTTCCTGTAGGTTATCCACAGAACACCCCAGTGCTAGACCCTGATTCTTGTGTCTTAGGGGTGGGTTGTTCTTTTGAATGTCTGCACTGCTGCAACCCCTTTGCAGGATTCAAATAATGTCTACAGGTCATGCACGTGTGTCCAACCACATCCATCTAGCCAACATTGTGTACACCTACAGAACCTCAACCAACTCTACCCACACCCCACTCAGCACCTACACCGCTCTGCCCTTTCACCTCTCTACACCAATCCAACGACTGTACTCACCTACTCTACCCACAAACTCACTGCACTCTTCTTCATCTCACCCCACTCTAACCGAACCTATCCCACCCACTCTACATCCACTTGCACTACCTCACTCCATCACTCTTCGCCACCGCTCTACCCAGTACCCTGTCTTACTTCACTCCATAAACCTAACAACCCCCACTACTCTGCCCCACCCACTTTACCTTAGCAAAATTCTACACCACCTCACCCCACTGTACCCCTACCTCCATCTTCCCCGACACACACTACCTCACCCACTCTCCCCCTCACTACCTCATCGCACTCTACCCCAGCCCAATTCATCTATTCCAATCGACCCCACACTACGTTGCCCTTATCCCATTCTACCTGCACCCCACTCTACCCTCACTCCCAGCATACCCCACTCCCATCACTCTATAACATTCCACTACACTACCCCACCATTCAACCCCCACAACCCAACAGCATGTCACTCTTCTAACCAGGTTCCTCACACCACTAAACTAAACCACCCCACTATCACCTATTCCATTACAAGCACACTACCCCATGTCACCCAACTCTATCCTCCTGCACTCTACCCCAACGTACCCTCGCTCTACCACCACGCCCCCATGACCCACTGACTGTAACCCACCCCCACTGTACCCTCTACGCTACCCCACTCCAACACGACATTCTCTATCCTTGCCACTGCCCCATGCTACCCTTCTGTACACCAAAATATACCCTCCCTACCCTCTACACTTGTACCACCCACTTCCCCTCACACTACCCAACGTACTGAACTCTACCCCACCCATCCCTTTATACCGTCACCCACACCACTCCACCCTTACCCCACTCTAATGTTACCTGCCTCAACTACTCCCCACTCGACCTGACGCACTTCCGTTCCCAACTACACTATTCTACATCCACCCTACCACTTTATCCCAACAGCCCTTCCCCACCTCACCCTACTTTCACCTTATCCCACTCTACCTACACCCCACCCCACTCTATCTCACCTTACCCCATCCACTTTACACCACATAACCCCTCTTTCTCCCACCCACAAAACCCCACTACTCTATCATACCCCATTACTCTACGCAACAGCCCTTCCCCACCCGCTGCTGTAGCCCACCTCACTATTCTAACCCCACCCTACTACTCTATCACACCAAACTACCTCACCTAAACACACACAACATCCCCCATCCACTATACCCTCACCCCACCCACACCCCTCTATCCAATCACCCCCTACCCACTCTAAACCCACTACTGTATCCCATTATTTGCAAGTACTCTACCCTGGCACTCTACTCATCTGACTATTCTACTCACACGTCATCCCACTCTATCCCATTGTATCCCACTCTTCCGCATCTCACCCCTCTCTACCCCCACACCCTCTACCCTAATACTCTTCCATAAGTCATATGCTACCCCACCTCACTACTCTACACCCAAGCCAACCAACTACCACCTCTACCAAACCTACTATGCCACCAACTCTTCCACACCTCTCCCCACCCTTTCCCACCCACTCTTCCCAGCCCTACTACACTACCCCACTCCTCTGACCACACAATCCCACAATCCACTTTACCCAATCATACTCTCTCCTCTACCACAACCACTCTGCTCCCATCCTAACTCTCCACTCACCCCACTATGCTACCTTACCCCACAACTCTTCCACACTCTACCCACTCTCAATACTCTAGCCCACCTAATATTTCTCTCACCACACACCATTCTATCTCCACCTCACCCCTTTCTGCCCCACCCACACTCCTCTATTCAATGTAACCTCGTCCACTCTACCCCACCTCAACATATTATGTCCCACACATTCCACACCCACTACTCAACCCGGCAACTCTAATCTACCACACTCTACCCCATACCATTACTCCGCCCCTCCCAGTACAGCCCCACCTCACATAATCAACTGCCTACCTCACCCCATTCTTTCCCACACTATGCTACTCACTCTAATCCACTACTGCACCATATCCAACTACACTACACTACCGTACTTCCCTGTCAGTCTACATCACTTTTATACCCCACCCCACTAACCTATCCAAACCCACCACCTTGATCTTCCCCCAGCTTTTCTATCCTCACCCTACTTCTTTAACCAACCACACCACTGTACTCCTACAAAACATCCTCATCTACCCCATACTTTACACACTCTATCCCCACCTATCCCCACCCTCCCCACCTCATTACATCCTATCCCACCATTCCGCAAACACTCTGCCCCACCTCAGCTCACACTACGCTGCTCATTCTTCTGCCAATACTCTACCCTACCTCACTATTGGATCCACCACTCTTCTCTATCTCATTACCCTACCCCAGTTCTCTAACCTCTCTACCCCACCCACTCTAAACCCCCCTACCCTATGCAACCCTCCCCTCACACCCCACTCTATTTTTCCACTCTTCCTCCACCATCCCCACTCTACCATCACCCACTCTACTTAGCCACCGCACACACAATTCGACTCTACCTCTCCTCCACTCTAACCCCATCCACTCTACATATTTCTAAGCCCACCTACCCTACCCACCCCACCCTACTCCCTCTATACCCAGCTTTACCCCAGCACCACCCACTCTACTCCACCCTAATCTACCCTCATTCCTACTCCACTCTACAACCACCTACAAAACCTCACCCCAATCTACCCCTATGACCCCACTTCATTCCACTCTACTATCACCCATTCTACCCACTCCTTTGCCCCACTACCCTACCCCTGCCCAACTAATTGCCCCATATCTTTATCCCATCCTGCTACTCTGCCACAGCTTCCCACCCCACATCTCTACCTCGCCACTCTTCTCCTGCACTCTACTCCACCTCACTACCCAGCCCACTTATTGACACCACTTCTCTACCCCACCCCTCTACCCAGTAGCCTACCCCACATCATTACCTCCACTACCCCACATACCCTACCCCACTATCCTCCTACTGTACTACTTGCCCCAGCTCCTCTACCCAACTCAATTCTACACCACCCCCTCTGCTACCTCGTGCCATCCTACCCCATTCTGCTAACTTCACTCTATTCCATCCAGTCTAGCCCTACCCCTTCCTCTATCTCTACCCCCACCCAATTCTACTACTACCCCCACATCACCCCCATGGTCTAGCTCACCCCCCTCTACGCATGACCCAGCCTACATCCGCCTACTCTATGCCCACTAAACTATACCTCAGTCTATTCCACCCCAGTCTTCACCACTCACCCATCTACCTCACCAACTCCATCCTCACCTCACCCTACTGTATGCGTGCCAATAATCTACAACACCCCACTCAAACCCTCACACTGTACCCCCACCTCATCACACTTTACTATGACCCAATCTTCTCCACTGCACCCCACTCCACCCCATTCTACCCCATCTGCCCACTATTCCACCCCATTCTACTTCTGCACCAACCCTCCCTACCTCTCTCCCCACTATTCCCCTCCCCACCCAACTTCCCTATTCACTGTCCCCACCCAACCCTTCCTAATCTCCCTCTGCTCACACTCACCTTTCCCACTCAACCCCACTTCCTCAGCCCTCACTACCCCAAACCACCGTCTGCACCTCCACACTCTTCAACCCCACCAACACAATCTAATGCCACCCACCCCAACTCATCCCACCCCACTCAAACCCCACCGATCACACTTCCAATGTCACCCTTGCCCACGGTATGCCACCTTACCAGACCTACCAATGCCCTCCCTCTCTACATCATCCCTGCCTACCTGCACCCACACATTTTAGCTCACTACTGCCTACCCCACAACTCCCGTAATCACTCCTACCTTCCTACACTCACCCGAGCTCACCCATGCCTACCCTGCACACCCATGCCTAGTGCCTTCCACGTTACCTCTAGAATCACTCTGCTTACTATGTCCTTACTCTTAACATTAGTAGCATACATAATAAAAACATTTCCGTACACTGCAGTGGAGAGAAGTATTTCTGCTATGTCTATTATTAATGTTGTGTGTCTGCATACACTAACTTGCAGACATGTTTGGAATGACTTGGTAAACAAGGCCTACGGATTTACTGCATTCTAACCTATGAATATAAAATGCAACCAAAAACGCTATATGGTAAAACTATTGGTTTTGCCAATTGTTGTTTTTGTTATGCCATGGGCACTCTGCTTTTTCGTGGTATTTGTCTTTGATCATTAGACAAAATGTTGCAATGTGAGTCAGTGTATGCGAGGTGAGAATGAAAATGAACGTTCTTAGGGTCTGCTTGCAAATTGTAGAGGATGAGGGTGCCTGGGGAATTCTTGGGGGGCCCACTGTAATTCCAAAGTACTGGAATTGATGTGTTTCTGTTGTATTTACAGATGCTTCTGCAATGAAGGAGTACACCGCTGCTTGCAGCCAGCCACAGAGTACAGGTAATCAAACGCCTGGCATCTAAGCATGAAACGCAGCCACCACCACACCCCTTGCCATTTAGCCCATAGGGTGGTTAAGCGATTTTAAGAAGAACACATGTTGTAGAGCTTGTAAGTACTGTTGGGGACATGCAGGAAATCTGAAATACATTTGTCTTCTGAAACTGTGCAGACTGCCAGAGCCAGACTGATGCCTAGTGGCCAGAGCCTGGCACAGATTGCCATCTGGGAGAGACGTTGCAGTCTACCCAGCTCTTACCAGTTTTACAACGCTTGCTGTGGGAGAGAACAGACAGATGGTGCCCCCCTTTCCTAGTGACACCTTCTGGGTAGAATATGCTATTGACAGAAGTAAAGGGTGGGGTTTCATTTGACCTTGAGGGTGGGCGGAGTCCAGTATAATTATTCAGTCATGACATGCAGCAGATGACACTGGATCAGTAGTGAAGCCTGATCAAATGGATGGTGTTCCCATTTGTTGGTGTCAAGTGTGTGGGGGGACAGTAGTGTGGTGTGGTATAGTATTGAGATGGTGGGGTGGGTACCGAGGGTGGGGAGATGGAGGAAAGCAATGGGGTAGGGTAGAGAAGTTGGGTGGTGTAGTGTAGTGGGTGGGGTAAAGAAGTGGTGTTGTGGGGTAAAGGATTGGGGAAGAGTGGTGGAGTAGAGAAGTAGGGTTGGCTAGAGTAGTGGGGTACAATGGGTGGAGTAAAGTGGTGAGAGGTGGGGTATGGTGGTGGGTTAGAATGTGATAGTGGTGTGAGGTGTGGTAGAGTGCAGTGGTGGTAGAGTAGTGGATTGGTGTAGAGAAGTGGGGTATAATAGTGGAGTGTGGTAGAGTGAGTGGAGTGGGATAGACTGTTGTGAAGTGGGATTAGAAAGGGTCGGATACAGTAGTGAGATGAGATAAAGTGGGTCAGTATAGAGTAGCGATGTGGGTTAGAATGGTGTGTAAAGTTTTAGGCTGGAATAATGAATAGTGTATATGAGCAGTGAGTGATGTAGAGTGGGTAGTGTAGAAACGGTAGGTTAGTGAAGGAAAGTGGTGGTGTTTGATAGAGTACTGGGTTTGAATGCATTAGTGGGGTGGGGTAGACTGGGTGGGTTAGGCTGAGAGATTGCAGTGAGGTGGGGAAATAGTGGTGTGATTTGGGGAAGGGTGGGGATAGGGTAGTGGGGTAGAGGTTTTTCATAGAGTGGTATGTTGTGTAGTAGGGTGAAGTTGAGTATTGGTTACAGAGTGGGCGGGGGTAGAACAGGTGGGGTGGATTGAGTGGGTGACAGTGAGATAGAGTGCAGTGAGGTGGAGGTGGGATAGAGCAGTTTGAGTTGGGGATATATAGAGTGGGGTGGATGAGAAGGGTGCAGTAGAGTAGTGGGGTAGAGTTGTGATGAAGAGTAGTGTGGAGGGTTGCGTAGTGGTGGAGTGGGGTGAGCTGGGAGTAGAGGGCATGAGAATAGAGTGGGTGTAGTAGAGTAGTGCAGTATTGGGGTAGTGCAAAGTGGGTGGAAGATTGGCTAGGGATAAAAGGGGAGTTGGGTGCAGTAGAGTAGTCGATTAGGATAGTGGGGAATAGTAGCATGTTGCATTAGAGAACTGTGGTAGAGTAGTGGGTGAGTAATAGTTGTGGGGTAGACTAGTAATGTGGGGTGTGCTCAGTACAGGTAAAAAGGGGTGAGGTGGGGCTAAAATGGGTTGGTTAGGGTGAGAGTGAGGAGAAGTTTGGATAGAGTGGGTTGAAGTGAGCGGGGAAGAATAGTGGGGTAGGGTAGAATATTGGGATGTTGTTAAGTAGTAGAGTGGTGAACTCTTATGGTCCTTAAATTAGGCAACATGTCGTGCAATGGATGGAATGCAGAATAGGTCAGACACCAAATAATAAGATTGACTCAGGAAGTTGTCAAAAAGTCTTCATCAGACAGTTTTATTAGCAATTATCGAAAACAGGGAGTTACAACGGACATCAACGGATGTCTCACAGCATTCTCAAAGCATTTAATAAAAAACAACACTTTTATAGCAAAACTTTGTCATAAGTGATGTCATACTACGTGGCAAACTAATAAAACCTACAAGAGATTGTGGTTGGTTCAAGGGGAATATCTCAGTATACTTTCTATATAGGGACAGATTGTGATTGGGTTTCTACTGTCAGGTGGACAATTTATGCACGCCCCTAGTGCAAGTCATCTTCAGCAGCTATAAGATACATGACATATGTTTGGCTTTCAAACTATAAGGCCCTTCATTATACGGCCTTCTACAATTGGTTGGCTCGATTGTATCCTTCTGGAACATTCGATTCTCTAGCGGCATGTAACCTGGTACGCCAGGTGCGAGTGGTTGGACTTCTCCAGATCTCCCCACCCAATTAGTCCCATATCTCTCATTGCTCATGCCTTCTGCCATGAAATTGTCTTTGAACTCGGCCTTGCAATTGCTTCTCGCTCCTGAGAATATAAGCGAGTGTGAGCATTCGCTATCTTCAGTCTGGTGCACCATAGTCTTGACTGGAGACCATGAATCGGCCCATATTCTAGCATTTAATTGTCTTCAATGAAGAAACTTGGCATCCATGGTGTTCCTTCTTTGCAACCTAACAAGAGATATGTCTGTTTCTCACATTCACTGTTCTTCACAGGTTGATAACCAATTCTTGGCTGCTTCCAGCCTTTGACACCAAGCCAGACAGCCTTTTTGGTCGTGCTTCAAATTCTAGCGTATTCTTTGTTGCAACACATGCACAGCCACCAATCATTCTTTCTCCATGGAGTCGAGCTTACTAAAATTGTGACCTTGAATGTCCAGAACTCCATATACAATGGCGGCAGTGCCTACAGTCTATTCACTACGCATAGTCCGCCTTATGATTACTTCGTCTACTTGTATTCCAGCATCTGTACAATTGTAAAACTACTTGTGTTTTTCTGCAGTGTTCTTCATATGTGCAACCTTCATTCCGCATATGAAAGCTTACTTGATTCTTTATGTCAACATCTGTTTCCATACAGTCTGTACTTCTTCTTCTTCGATTATTTTTCTCAGTGCATCAAACTTATTTCTTGTGACATCACCAGTCTCTTTCCTTCTTATTTTCATATTCCTTCGGGAATTGCATCCCTCAGATCATCATCTCTTCGAGTGTACATCATATAGGGTCTTCTTAACAGATAACTCATTTCAAAGACCTCTCTCGGAATAGTCGTTAGTTACCGGTATCAGACTTGGCATGAACTCTGGGTTCCAGTACACAGGTAGCAGAGGGGCGGCACTTCCTGTAGAGGTATTTGGCTCCACCTCTACACTCCCCCCTCGTTGATTCATCAACCACAACTTTCCTGATCTCCACACGTAGACATCCTCTCTTCAATAAGTGCTTCCTTGGGGTCCAGATCTTTACTACTCCTTTCAGGGATCCTGCTGATTTCACATGTTCATCAATAATCCAAGTCATGTAGCTGCACTGGTAATTTGGATTGCAATAGATCCATCGTCCCACGTACTTTTTTGCGATTTCTTGAGTGGAGGAACTTTGTCCCCTCTGGTGCTACGATACTGGCCTTTACTTATTCTCTGATTTCTTCATCTGTCAACTCCTTGGGTCTGCCCTCTGATTCGACATACATTGATCACGATCTTCATTCCTACTGCCTACTTTGTTGCTATTATTATCCTTATCATGCAGAATTCAAACCTGATCAGCACCAAGATTGCTCCAGGAAACTTGGATACTTGCCATCCAGTGTGGAATCAATGAGAAGATGGATGCAAACCAACTGTCATCTGTAATATCTCCATTTTATTATGCAAGTTCGTCAGCAACGTTATGACCTCTGTCAAGGTCCCACTCTCATCATCATGAGAAGGTGTGAATGTGCAACATGATGGCCCAATTGTGGCGCAAACTCATCCTTCCATCGCAGTGATCATGTATAGAACATATCTGTTCTGGAGAGTCTTCAGTCTTATGGCTCTCAAATCTTCTCTGATAGCATCGAATCCCTTTATGTTAGTATTGATTGTTTGCAGAAGCTCCCATGTGGTAATTTGCAACTGTTTAGCATTAGCCATTGTCTGGCTGCCCTGCATAAAGATAACCGTGAAGATTGAAGCAGTATTGCTGAACAATCTGTGCTCATATGGAATTACATCAAAGGCTTTGATTGATTTAGCTGAAAAGTAGTTCTCTCTCCTTGTCTGATTGATAAACCCGGGTGATTTCCTCTTCCATAGGTGGGCGTCTGCTTTTGGGAATTCACCAATGTTCAAAAAACTTTGAGGAATCACTAACGCTGGAAAATGAATAATCACCAAGGAACATGTTCCTCTCCTATCCTTAGGTAGCTTTGTATTTGTATATGTATTTGTTTAATATTTATATATCGCACCTAACCCTGAGGTAACTGGGCGCTGGAAAGGCTTAACATGTTACAGAAGTACATACATAGGTAATCACAGTTGGGACTACCAAGGTTACAGCTAGGTCTGGTACAATAAATAAGAAATTAGGTAAGGGCATGACAAGTATAACATACGATCATAGATAAGGAGGGCGTGAGTATGGGAGCCAGTTAGGCGCGTCTAGGTAGTAGTACCTGATGAGCCTCAGATGTTGGACTTCTCTGAGAGCCAGCTTTTTACTCTTGTTCTGAACATCTAGAAGTAAGGTTGCATTCTGATGGTGCGGGGTAGAGAGTTCCAGAGTTTGGCAGCTTGAACTGGGAAGCTAGCACCACCTGCGGTTTTAAAGTTAAACCTTGGGACTGTGAGGAGCTGGGAATGAGTGGATCTAGTAGGATGGCCTGGTTGGTATTTGGAGAACTTGTCGGCCAAGTAACTGGGAGCGGAGTTAGACAGGCATCTGTGAGTGATTGCCAGAGCGCAGAGAGATATTCTGTCGCGCACAGACAACCAGTTTGATTTCTGTCTCAGGCTCGAGATATGGCTGGATGTACGAATGATTAATGCAGACCTGAATTATTCTGTAGGATTTTAGGAATAACGTGTTACAGTAGTCTATTATAGAGAGCGCGAAAGCTCTTGCTAACCTCATATAACTGTTAGGGGAAAGGTAAGATTTACACGCGTTAAATCAGTTTGTTGGTGTAGGCTTTAGATGATGTAATAGAGCTGACTTGCCTTTTTAATGATAATGTTGAGTCCAGATAGACTCCGAGTGTTTTTATTTCCTTTGCGACTTTAATTTGGTTACCGTCTATATTAAAGGAAGTGTATAGTGGGTCGAGCTTGGATAAGCAGGCCTGGGTATCGAAAATCAAGAGCTCAGTTTTTTCATCATTGAGACAGAGGCTGTGGGCCACCACCCATGCCTGGATTTTGAGATAGATATCATTGATTAGCTTAGAGTCGTCTTCATAGCACCTTGAAAGCATGATGAGAACCTGCGTGTCATCATCTGCGTAGTTTGTGTAGATGACACCCAGGTTGTCGAGACTTTTGAGAGGGCTTCGTGAAAATGTTGTATAGCGTTGGTGAAACGCACAAGCCTTGGGGCACCCCACAGTGGATGGGGATCGGGTCTGCTGAAGCTGAGGCTGAGAAGACTCTAGTGGTGCGGTTGGTCAGGAAAGATTTAATCCTATTGGATGTGTTGGTGGAGAATGCTGCTGTTGTGGTCAGGTGTTCAGTAAGGATCTGGTGATCAACCAGATCAAAAGCAGCTGAGAGGTCTAATAGGAGTAGGATAGCTAGACAGCCTTTGTCTTTGGCCTCATCCATCTCTTTTTTCAGATCCAGAAGGGCAATCTCAGCCCCATGTCTGGGCCGAAAGCCAGATTGGCGCAGGCCAATTAGGTTATTATCTTCTAGGTGTTTCTGGATTTGCAGAAATGCAACTCTATTCAGAATCTTTAGAAGGAAGGGGACAGTTGTTATAGGTCTGAGGTTGATTGGTATATTAGGGTCTAGAGAAGGTTTTTTTAGGAAGGGCATGACCCAAGCCTCCTTGAGGTTGTTGGGGACCTGGCTGGTGTTGAAGGAAGTATTTATTTATGTGGCGATAAATGGGGAGAGTTCTTTGGCTGCTTCCTTGATAATGGGTGCTGGGCAGATGTTTCCTTGGCATCGTGAGGGTTTTAAGCCTCTAATGATGTCTCAACCTCTTTGGCTGTGACTGAGGAAAATGCAAATGGTGGGCATTTTTGGGCTTGCTGATTGAGTGAGTGCTTAGGAGGAGTGTTAGTCAAGAGACTGTTTTTTTTTGCTTCAATTTCCATTTGGAGGGAGGCAATTTTGTTGGATAGGGCTTTTTGTATTCTAGCACACCAGGCTGCATCCTTTTTGCAGACCTCTGAGGGAGGGGCTGGGGACTCCAACTCTCTTAAAATGTTAAATAGCTCCTTAGACTTTGATTGAGCATTGAGAATTCTGTTATTGTAGGTTTCTTTTTTGGTGGCGAGGATGGAAGCTTTGTACATGGCAGAGGCTGTGTTAAATAGAGCTTTATTGACAGGGGTAGGCGAATTACGCCAGTTGGATTCTGCCAATCTTTTTTTGTTTCTCAAGATTTTGAGTTCTTGGGTGAACCAGTTGTTGAGGTGAGCAATTGGTTTAGCCTTTTTTAGTTTGAGTGGTCTAATCTTTGTTCGAAACAGTCTCGAAGGTGTTGTTGTAGCGGTCAACTAGATTACTGGTATCTGGATTCTTATAAGTGGAACTGTCCATGATGTTGTTGATCAGTGGGCGTAGGTTGGGTAAAGTTATGTTCTGGGCATTCCTAGATAGAGTTGGGGGGGTGGGCAAAGCTAGGGGGTAGTGGTGTGATTCCCTGGATATCGAAGGCTATATAGTGGTTGTCTGTCCAGGCAATGGGTATATTCTGGAGTATTTTAATGGAGCAGTTGAGATCAGATAGCCAATCAAGGGTCCGACCCTTAACATGTGTCGGCACTGTGATGCGATGTTTGAAGCCGAGTTGGGAGATAGTATTTTCGAGGGAGAGGGCATTGGGATCATTATCGTCCTAGAACCCAAGGTTCATAACTCCAAGTAGTATGATTTGGGAGCCTGGTTTTACATTGGCTGTTAGGAGGCCTGTAATGTCTTCCTCAAAGGAGGAGATGGGGCCTGGGGCACGGTAGACGAGATGCAGTAGTATGGTTTTGGTGGCAGTTAGCAGGAATTTAACTGATAGGAGTTCAGCTGAAGATACACTTGCCAGGGTGGTGTCTCTAAGGCCTAGGTTAGTTTTGGCAATGACGGCTAGTCCTCCTCCTCTTCCTGTGTTTCTGTCAGATCTAGTGATAGTGTAGCCTTCTGGCAAGGCTAAGGAAAGTGCAGGGTCTGCTGCCTGGTGGAGCCAAGTCTCTGTAACAGCCAGGAAGTCGAGGCTGTTTTTAGAGAAGATGTCTGCAATATTCAGAGCATGGGCAACTAGTGAGCATGCATTGATTAATGCGCCTTTGAGAGCTGGTAATATTGCAGGGGTAGGGCAAAGTGGTTTTGTAGCAGCAGTATGACAAGGTGTCTTAAACTGGTTGTGCAGTGATAGGTTGGGTTTCACTATGGGGTCAGTTAGGGGAGAGGTGGGCGTGGGTTTGGATGGCATTTGGGAAGGCCAGATGCTGGGCGTTGAGTGGGAGGGGAGTCGAGAGCCTAGTCTCTTGTTTCTGTTGTTTGTAGGACAGGGTATTAATGGAGTAGGGGGTGTGGTGAACCTTTGGATCCGCTCTGCTGGGCTTAGTTGCTTGGTATAGGTATCATTGTGGTAGGTGCTGACTACCGGTGTGTAGTTTTTTAAGGTCTGGATCGGGGGAGGAAAGGGGTAGGTGAGATGGCTTGGACTAAGGGGAGAATAGTAGCCATAGTGAGAGTGACTATGTGAAAGGCGGCCATGGAGTAGGGTGAATGGGGAAGGCCTACGTAGGGTCATTAGGGTGCTCTGGTATATGGTGCGAGTCAGAATACACAATAGCGTAATGCAGACAGTAGGAATAGTAACTGTGAATATTAGCTAGCAAGTTGAATAGTAGCTAGCACAATGCAAATCACAATAGTACGGAGTCAGACTGCACAATAGCGTAATGCAGACAGCAGGGATAGCAACAGTACATATTAGCTAGCATGATGCAAATCACAATAGCACAGCGAGCATGACATCCGAGTACAGTGGTATAGGACTAGTACAGATCGCAATAGTACAGTTGAGCATAGCAGTTGGATTAGTGCAGTAATGTAGGACTAATGCAAAACATAGGGGTATGGTGGACCTGGCACATGGGCTAGTACAGTAGTATATGCCTAATGCACAACACAGCAATATGATGAGCCTGGTAGGTGGGCTAGTACAGTGATGTAGGCCTAGTGCAGGTCACAGCCGTACAGTGAGCATAGCAGGTGCGCATCATATGCATGTGGACATACAGCCTTAGCTGGTAAGGTCATACATGGCATAGTGCAGATCAGTGCAGGGCAGTAAGGTGCACCGTAATAAGAGCAGAGCTCGTCTGACAAAATAGAGGAGATCCTGATGTGGATCACAGTAATGCAGTATATGCCAAAGAGATTACGCATAGGTATGCGCAGATATAGTGTGTGTTTGGCAATATACATGCATGCAGACATTGTGTGAACAAAGGTTCGGATGGGAAGTCAGATGGAAGCGGAGCGTGCTTACCCTAGTATCTGTAACTACCAATCGATAGTACGGGCAGTCCATATGGTGTAGGTGTCCTTGGAGGGGATCCGCCGAGTGAGCAGGGTTTGTTGCAGCGAATGTGGTGGTTGTTGGGCAAATTAACGCGACCTGCGGCCATGACGGCCCCGACAGGCACCGACAGGCCAGAGCCTTTTAAGGAGGGCCTTTGAAGCGGAGGGCCGGCTATCGCCTGAGTTCCTCCGGAGACAAGAAATGGAATCACGCAGCCAATCGGATTGGCAATGGCTTCTCGGGACATCTCTGGGCAACGGGGGGGACGCGCACTATTCGGTGGCGGCCATCTTATTTCTTCTACACGTGTAAACACACGGCAGAGAGGTGCACATAGGAGCAGGAGATGGGCAGTCAAGGCGAACGTTGCTGTAAATACTCCGCTCTGGGACATCGACTGATGCGTGGTAAGAGGCATGTGCTGAGATGTCCCGGCGCTCCGCCTTTTCAGCAGTGCTTCTCCCGAAGTCACTGCCTCGGAGGGGGACAGGGCTCCTGCCCGACATCTCAGGTACGATGATCTGTCATGTAAGCTCTGGGTCCACAGACCCACTATCGATCCATCAAGACAGCCGTTCCTGCTCCCATTTTGGAGACATCCAGTATGGTCTTGCAGCCTACATTAGCTCTGATGTGCTTCTTCCTGAACTGGATGTAATCCAAACAGCCCTTTAAGATACGTAGCATTACACTTGAGATGGATGGGGATGCAGATTCATACTCATGCATCAATAATTAAGACAAATCAATAGTTTGTCAAAGTGAGTCCGTTTTATTAACACGTTTATAAAACGGGGGGGGTACAACGAATGAATATGTGTCATCACTGACGTGTGACTTGCGCATGTACCAACATCATCCTACATGGCAAACTCAAAAACCTAACAGAAGGTGGGATTAGTTCTTTGAAGGTAACTCAACATAGGTACTATATCTGTATGGAGTAACGGAAAGAGGGGATTGGATAAATCAACATCAGGTGGGGCAACTAAGCCCTCCCTTAAAAATTGCCACTTTGAATATCACTAAAAGTATGACGTCCCATTGGCTCTACACACTATAGGTCCCCCAACTACGTGGTCCACTACAATTGGTTTGGCTTCAACCCCATTCGTACTTTTTCCACCTACGTCTGCAGCAAGCAGAAGGAACAGTCAGGAGCGGGTGAGCTCATCTCTGCACCAGCTTCCCACCAATTATTCATCCATCAATCATCACCTCAATGGTCATGTGTCAATTAGTGCTTTGAAGATTGGCCTTGACTTGTACTGTGCCATGAGAATTTTTAGGGACTATGGGTACTGCTGGCCTTATGTGTAGGTGTGAAGATCTCACCCTTTCAACCGGTCTCCATCACGTGACTGGACACCACAGAATCAAGTCTTCTCCAGCATTGGATCTTTCATAGATTCAGATGCTTGAATATTCCCAGTCGTCAGACTTGGAATCCTCGGTGATAAAAAAAAATGATTTAACATTTTTTAATATACATACATTGCTACATAGAAATGCATGTACATAGTCCATTATGGCCTATGAGCCATTCCATTTTGTAGTCCCTCCACCTCACTTTGGTCCTTTATGACCCCAACCAATGAGGTGGCAGGGCTTAAGCTTCGCCCCAGTCAGCCATCTTCAGATTTTTCACCAAAGTCTAACTGACACAGGGAATCCTCAAGCTCTGAGCTTTTTCGATTTTTCTTCTATTCTACAGTAATTTATATTTTTAAATATACTCTACCACATTCCCCTTGTTAAGGGCTATCTCCACTGATTTTTGGGCTTCAAAAAACTTTAATTTGAACCAGAATTCGTCGAGTGAATCTTCTCCTCAGATGGCTGAACTTCAGGCTACCAAGAAGCCTTCCCTGTTCAGGGATTGCACAAAGTGCAGGAGGAAGGTGGTTTACATGAAGGACCCCCATGATCACTGCATATACTGCCTATATCCTCATGACATCCAGAAATGTCACATTTGCAAGTCTTTTTCGACTAAGACCCTACAAGACAGACATTAAAGACTTCTTCTGCATTTGGAAGCCAGGGGACTTTCTTCTGATGAGGAATCTGCTAGGACAGCCCCTGTTCACTCCAGCAAATCACTGAGAGGCAAACTTCTAAAAGAAGGGCCTCTTCAGCGGAAAGTAGTTCCTCTCCCACTCCCAGGAGCAAGAGGAAACTTGAAATTATACCTTTCCTACCTCCCCTGGACTCTACAAGCCATAAAATGAAGCATTCTGTGGCAAAAACTACCCCCGAAGGTAAGGAGGAGTTTGCAAAAAACCAGGGGTGGAGGGGGACAGTCGTCCACTGAGAAGCCGTTTACGAGCAGCAGTAAATATAGAGGCCCGTCATTCACCAAGCCGTCGACAAAACCCTCATCGACAACCACCATGCAACAAAGCACTTCATCCACGACTAAGTCCTTGTCGGCGAGTTTGTCATCCACAAAGCAATCGTCGACGAAGGAAGCTCATCACTCGTCCACGAAGCACTTGTCCACGAAGCACTCGTCGACGGATAAGGACAAGCTACCGTCTACAAAATCTTCGTCCACGGAACCGCCGTTGACGTGGCCGACATCGACGAAGGAATCTTCGACCACGGCTCCGTCGACAGCACCGCAAGCTTCTTTACCGACAGAAGAAATAGGGTCCAAAGGCCATCCAATGAAGACAGTCTTCCTGAGTCTGTGGAAGCACCGCCTCAGTTTGTAGAAGCTCTTGAACCAGTGGGAACACAATTATCTCCCTTAGGAGAAATGCCAGAGCTCCCTGACGTCATCCTACAGGAGGAGCTTTCAGACTCTGAGTTTGTTGAAGAACAGCATTGTCTTACAGCTAAGGAACACAGCCCTCCTTGGCAACCTACTACAGAGGTGCCAGTTGATCCTTATGATCCTGTACTCATGTTATCAATGCAAAGGATCATTGAGGAGTTCAACAGACGTCAAAATGAAAAGAACAGGTCAGCTGTACTGAGGGAGCCAAACTTCCCACAGAGGGATTCCTCACCTCGGCAAAGCACGCCAAGTCATTCGCCTCCCAGGAGTAGGCCACAGAAAAGAGTATGTTTGCCTGAACCACCGCGCAGGTCTAGGAGCAGGACACTCAGTGCTTCACCGACAAGGGTCCCTTCTCCAGCATCGTCGCATAGACCACAATCTCCAACTACAGATCCAACGACGGTACCATCCTCTGTTTCGGTCTCAGACTGGCAGGAAGATCCTTTCAGGTAATTTTCTGACCCGGAAGAAGGCGAGATTACTCAAGAGCCTGATACTAGCGAATGGGACGATTATATTGTTGAGAAGCCCAGAAAGAAAGAGTCTCCAGGTGACTCTTCACCGCCAGATGATCTAATAATCTTTCACACTATTATCGGCAAAGCCGCAGACTTGTTCCAGTTGCAGGTCACATCGGAGGAAAAGAAGTCGGTGCTTTATGAGCCCAGGGACAAATGTTTGAGAACTGTTACTACCATTCCTCTCCTCGACACCATTTGGGAGTCCGGATCCAGGATATTGGCCACACCCTTATCCACTCCGGCTCTAGTTTCCAGGCCTGAGAAAATATACAAGGCTCCTGAGTCGGCACCTCTTTGTCTACAAGGTCATACCAAACTGGACTTGGTCATTACAGTGGCAGCTGGAAACAAGTTGGCCAATCCAGCATCCAACAACACCTTGGTCAGCCCCACCGGACAAGGACGGTCGTAAACTAGAGGCAATGGGCAGGAAAGTGTCCGCATCAGTATCGCTTACCATTAGAGCGGGCAATGCGCTGGCCATGACGGCAAGATTTGACCGCAAACTTTGGCTCTGCTTGTCCAAGCTGGCCAAACAGCTACCTGTAGAGCTCCAGGAAGAAGCCAGGTCGATTATCGCTTATGAAGAAGCAACTTCGGATCACATGATTGACGCAGCAGTTGATGTTGCGGAGTCAGGTTTCAGGCAGATGGCCCACGGCACAGTGCTGAGAAGACAGGCCTGGATGAAGGCTACCAATTTCAGGCCCGAGGTCCAAGCTCAAATATTGGACATGCCCTTCGATGGTCAAGAACTCTTTGGGAAAAAGATCAATGACCACCTCAAAGGAATCAAGACGGACACAGCCCGTGCCATCAGGTCTTTAAAAGATAGAGACAAGGATCCCCGGTCTTTTTGTGCTTTTCGAGGTTCATCCTCGAAGTACAGAGGTTTTAACCGTTCCTCCTATGGTCAGAAGTCGCAAGGTAACTCATACCAGGACACCAAGTACCAGTCTTCCAACAAGTATGCCCAGAGAGGGAGGTGGGGCTCTGCTCAAGGGAAGTCACAGAACAAACCAAACTGACAGTCTAGCTCCTCCCCCTCAACGTCACACCCCAGTCGGGGAAGGGTGAGCCAGTTCTTTCTACACTGGCAGTCGATAACATCGGACAAATGGGTGTTACAAGTGGTCCGTGAAGGACACACCTTAGAATTTCTAGACCAGCCCCCTTCCCTGCCCCTGACTCCGCGCAGGGTGCATATGTTAAAATAAGTCATGTCCGAAACCCAAAAACTGCTGCAGAAAGCAGCAATAGAGCCAGTACCTTACTCTCTAAGGGGAACAGGTTTCTACTCCCGTTTCTTCCTCATCAAAAAGAATGGTCAACGGAGACCCATCTTGGATCTGAGAGCGCTCAACAAATATATCAAACGCATCAAATTCAAGATGATAACTTTGCAAGGAGTGCTCCCTTGGCTAAACATGCATGATTTTTTGCCACTCTAGACCTGGAAGACGCATACTTCCACATACCGATCCAGCCAGAACACAGACAGTTCCTCTGGTTCACTGTAGGCGATCTTCATTTTCAATTTCGAGTACTCCCATTCGGTCTGAAATCAGCACCGAGAGTGTTTCCAAAATGCCTGGCACCAGTAGCTGCAAAACACAGGAGGACAGGAACAGAAATCTTTCAATATTTGGACGACTGGTTGATAAGAGCAAGTTCTGCCGCAAGCGCACGCTTGGCAGTTTCAAAAACGACAAATCTTCTTAAAGGGTTAGGTTTCTCCATAAACAACGCTAAGTCCTGCCCAGTTCCCAGCAAGACAGTCCTGTTCCTGGGAGCCAAACTTAATACCAACATTCCCACGGTTAGACCGTCGGCAGAAAGAGCAGCAGAATTCTCCGCTTGACCTCGTGGTTCATAGTGAGGGAGACAACATCGGTGCGCTCTTACGAATCCCTCCTGGGCATGATGTCCTCATGTATATTCCTCATACCAAATTGCAGGCTTCGCATGAGGCCTGTCCAGGAGGCACTGGCCCACCAATGGAAACAATCTCTGGGCTCTTGGGAGGACATCGTCCAGATTCCAACGACGCTGCACAAGGCTCTTCGATGGTGAAATGCTCCGCAGAACCTATTACAAGCGATGCCGTTTCAGGCACCAACGTCGACCCTTCTCTTGAGGACGGACGTATCTCTTTCGGGCTGGGGTGCTCATCTTGCGGACCTACAAACCAAGGGCTCTTGGTCAGCCCAGGAGTCCCAAATCCACATCAATGTGTTGGAACTTAGGGCCATACGGTGGGCGCTGAAAGCTTTCCTTCCTGTAGTAGCGGGGCAGGTACTCACTGTCCAGACAGACAACACTACCTCCATGCACTACACAAACAAGCAAGGAGGCACGAGGTCAGAGATCTTATCTCAAGAAGCTCAACTTTTATGGGCATGGGCCTTGCATCACGGAGTCCAAATCAAGGCGGAACATCTCCAGGGAGTGGACAATGTCCTAGCGGACAAACTGAGCAGGGACTACATGTCTGCCCACGAGTGGGAACTGGACGAAAAGGAAGCTCAACTGATCTTTCACATCTCGACCTCTTTGCCAACAGGGCCAACAAGAAATGCAGAATTTTCGCCTCCAGGTACCCAGAGCGTCAGTCAGTAGGAAACGGTTTCTCAATGGATTGGACAGGGAAATTCCTATATGCCTTCTCCCCCTTTCCCCTATTTCCAGGATACTAGGCAGACTGAAAGAGCAGGAGTGTTCAATGATCCTAATTGCACCGGCCTGGGCACGGCAGGTCTGGTACTCGACCCTACAGCACCTGTCCCGATAGCCACTGATTTGCCTCAAAGCGCATCAGTATCTATTGACGCAACAGAACCGCAAGGTCCTCCACCACGACCCAGCGAGCCTGTCTCTCAAGGCTTGGTTCCTGAGCAGCATAAGCTTATGAATCTTAATCTGCCTGCAGAATGCTGGGATATAATCAGGACCTCAAGGGCCCCTTCTACACGCATCACCTACACTAGGAAATTGACTCGTTTTTCCAAGCGCTGTGAGACGTATGCTATTGATACTCTCACCGCTTCGGTTGAGCAAGTACTTCCTTACTTGTTGCATTTAGCCAAAGCAGGGCTTTCACTGTCTTTGATCAAGGTCCACCTATCAGCCATTGTGGCATACACGACGACCCCAGAGATGCAGTCCTTACTCTCCCTTCCAGCTGTCAAGGTCTTCTTTAAAGGACTTTTGCATAATTATCCTCCTACGCCCACGCCGGTTACAATCTAGAGCTTGAACACTGTGCTAACAGCCCACATGGAGCCACCTTACGAGCCCATCCACAGGTGCCACGTAAAATTCTTGTCATGGAAAACGTCTTTCTTAATAGCCATTACTTCGGCCAGGAGGATCAGTGAGTTACAAGCCTTATCTTCTGAACCTCCCTTCACCTTGTTCCATAAGGACCATGTTATTTTAAGACCACACCCTAAGTTCCTTCCGAAGGTATCATCGGAAATGATGCTCAAAGAATGCATTGTCCTGCCAACTTTCTTCCAGAATCATTCTTTGGAAGCAGAAAGAACATTGTATTCTCTGGACATAGCAAGAGTGTTAAAGTTTTGTTTGCAAAGAACTAAGAAGTTCTGTTCTTCAAATAGACTGTTCATCGCTTTCTCTGGTGACACTAAGGGCCAACATATTTCCAAACAAGGTCTGGCGCGCTGGGTTTCTTCTTGCATCACCCACAGCCATCTAACGAAAGGCAACCCCCTTTCCAAACCACCCTCAGCGCACTCTACCAGAGGGAGAGCGGCATCAACAGCGTTCCATGCAGGGGTGGCCTTGAAGGACATATGCAGAGTCGCCACATGGAGCACTCTGCACACATTCGCTAAACACTACTGCCTGGTTGAAGATACCAACAAAGAAATTGCAGCTGGACAGGCAGTGCTCTGCCACTTCTTTGCATAAGGGACCAGCCTCCCTGTCCCACCTTTCCCTGAGTATGTAACCGTTGTGTTGCTGCATGGTAAAGGTTTGCTCAGAGATATGTTTTCTGTATTTATGCATATATGTATATGATCGTGGCATGTTTTAAACTGCTTGGTATTCTATTCAAGCATCTGAATCTATGAAAGATCCAATGCTGGAGAAGTCTTAGTTACTTACCTGTAACTGTATTTCTTCAGCATTGGTATCTTTCATAGATTCACATGCGCCCACCCGCCTCCCCTGAGTGGCTGCTCCTACGCTCAGCTTCCATCATACTCTAATTCCTACGGTTCAAAATCTGAAGATGGCTGACTGAGGCAGAGCTTAAGCCCTGCCACCTCATTGGTTGGGGTCATAAAGGACGACAAAAGCGAGGTGGAGGGATTATACAATGGAATGGCTCATATACCATAATGGACTATGTACATGCATTTCTATGTAGCAATGTATGTATATTGAAACATTTTTAATAATTATTTTTATCACCGAGGATTCCCAGTCTGACTACGGGGAATATTCAAGCATGTGAATCTATGAAAGATACCAATGCTGGAAAAATACAGTTACAGGTAAGTAACTAAGACTTTTCGTGCATTTAATTTTAATTCTACCAGTCCTCTGACGTCTTTATCTTGACCTTTCTAAACAGTATCCTCTGTTCTTTTCTCCTTAATTGTATCCAATGTCGGCCCATTCCAGCCTGATAAGACCTTGGTTTTCTTGGCACGGCCAACCTTAGCTGAGCTTCATTCTGTATAATTCAATTTCTTTCTTGCTGCGACACACTCGAATTGAGGCCTTCTGACTCTGTACAATACTGCTTATACTGCGTAGGGGAAACATTCATTCATTCATAAAGTGCTTTTTTAGGTATATATGTATATATTGGCACTTGCCGCATTATTTATTTAAAGCATGTAGCTAGCTTCATGAATGCTTTTGCCGGTTGCGGTTACTTGCTGCATCTGTACATGTTTCAACTAACTAAATATCTTCATCATGTTTGTGGCATAAGCTTCTTCATCTTGATCCCAAGATGTCACTTATCCTTGGTACCTTCTTAGTATTTCGTCACTCTATCTTCATTCTCTGGTCTCTATATCTCTTATAAGGGCGTCAGTTCGGTTTCTTATGACATCACCATTCATTTTCATTCGTCATCTTCTTTTCTTCTTCGGGTATCTTATTCAAATGGCCATCATATTGTCTCGAATGTAGGTATGGTTTGCTTAATGGGTATCTTACTGTCAGGATTCTCTTAGGAACTGGTATCTTGATAGGTGCTGATATTCTGATAGGTACTGGACAGAGCCCATGCTCTGCTCTCTGCTAACTGTTCCTCATACGTCACATACTTTGGTATGAAATCAATAGGCATTGGAAGAGGGGTAACTAGAATGGGGGTACTTGGGTCCTCCTCTACACTCCCCCCTCTAGGTGATTCATCGACCACTCTCACATCATCCTTTGTACCCAGACATCCTGGTCTGAAGAAATGCTTCTTAGGGATCCATATCTGTATGACTCCCTTCAGGCATCCTGCTGTTTTCACATGTTCGTGTTTATTCCACGTCATAAATTGTCATTGTCCACTCGGACTGCAATAGATCCATCTTCCCACATATCTTCTAAGGTCCTTTGGATACAGGAACTTTGTTCCCTCTGGTGCATGAATGCTGGCCTTCACAAAGTCCCTTATTTCTTCATCAGTCAGGTATTTCGGCTTCCATCCTGGCTCAACATCGATCATGATCTTCATCCCTATGGCTTTCCTTGCTGTTGTCTTGTATTGTGAGATCATTATCTTAATCACACAGAATCCAAACAGTATCATCACTAACAGGGCTCCAAGAAATTTGAAAGCATCTCCCATCCACTGTGGAACTCATGAGAAAAGTGCTCGAAACCAACTATCATCCCCAATGTCTTCACCTTCAACTATCATCTGGCTTTGAAGCTTTGTCAGCATGTCTATGACCTCTGTCAAGGTTCCATTCTCGTCATCATGAGAAGGTATGAACATGCAACATGATTCTCCAATTTTTGCACAAACACCTCCCTCCATAGCTGTGATCATATCTACGACATATCTGTTCTGGAGTGTCATCAGTCTTATGGCTCTCAATTCTTCTCTTATTGCCTTGAATCCTTTTATGGTTGTGTTAGTGGTCTGCAGCAACTCCCATCTGGTTATCTGCAACCATTTAGTGTTTTCTCCAACCTGAAATCTTGGCATGAAGATTAAGGTGAACACTGAAGAAGCTTCATCAAAAGCTTCTATTGATTTTGCAGAGAAGTAATTTTTGCTCTTCATCCTCTCCACAAACTCCAAGAATCTCTTCCTCATTAGATGTGCATCTGCTTTCAGGAAATTGTCAATATTCAGATCATTTTTTGTAATCACCAATGCTGGAACATGAACATTCGCCAGTGTGCATATTCCTCCCCAATATTTAAGTAGTCTTATGTATGCTTTGGATCCAAAAGCCCAATAGTGGTCCATGGTCACTGCAGTGCCGTGTATCATTCCTGGAACATCAACAATGTGGCTATAATTCCATCTCTCTCCCCTATAGAAACTGGAAGTTCTTTTGCAAAAGGAACACGACTTGTAGCTCCTGTAAAGCCCTGAGTATTCATGGCATCGCCGGACCTAGAGAACTTGCCCTCACGTATACACGAGCGTGTTGCGCCCGTGTCCACTAAGAACGAAAAATCCTTGCCGCCTATAGTGACATCTACTCTTGTCTCCTCATGAGGGTTTGGTGTCACTGATACAATGGAACACATCAGGTCGCCCAGTGAGCTGTCCTATTCCATGTATAACTTTGTTCCATTATTTGTAAACTGATTTCCTCCATAAACAGTGACGTTCCCTGCTCTGGGATTCGATACTTGCCCTGTACTCATGGTTTGCTGAAGCTGCATGGGAGACTATTGCGATTGCCCTTGCGGAGGATTACCTGCTATTTGCTGTGGCTGCAAGTTTTCCAGCACTCTCAGCGCCTGCTGCTGCACAATTTGACTAACTGCGCAAATCCGTCTCCACCCTGCTGTGTGTATGCAGGTGGATTTATCATCCCCCCTCTTAAAAATTGGTCATTCAGTACCATCCCTTAACTTCTGCAAATATGCGCTAGATGCCCTGTCATTCCACATGTCCAGCATACGGGCGGTGGTCTTCCCATCTGTCCATTTTGCATACCCTGATTACCACCTTGCATATTCTGCAACCCACCTTCATTGTTCTGAAAGCTTCCCTGATTATTCTGCCAGTTCCCTTGATTACCTTTCCATCCCCTACCTTGAAAGCCTCTTCCTCTTGGAGCAAACCCATGATTACCTTGATCAAGCTGCCTTTGGTTATTTGCCTGGTGTGAAATAGATCCGTCTGCACTAGTTAACATTTCCCCTTCAATGGGGTACTTTGATAATTTCTTCACTAAGTTTGCCTCTTCGCCTTTCCTTGTGTCGTCCTTTTTGCGCTTTCTTTCCTGCAATAGCCTGCAATAATGTGCAATGGTCAATTGTATTTCCGACCATGGCTTAGCTGATACACCGACTCATTTCTTGAACTGCTTTTTCACTTGCTCTGGCACCCCTTGACATAATATATGATAGAACACCATTATAGATTTTCCCCAAGATTCACACGTTTAAAGTACCCAAGGTTCTTGGAAACTTTGAATGTAAAGCAATGGATCCTCTCCTTCCTTCATCTTTCTTGTCATTATAGCTCCCATATCAGACGTATCTGGATACAGCACTCGAAGCACTTTCAAAACTGCGGCTCTGCAATTGTTAAACGGCGCTCCGTCGTGCATGGTGTTAACTGTAGTAACACCAGGGTAACCTGCGCTCTTCCTTACATCATCAGCTCTTTCACCAAGTATGGTGCTCAAAAGACCTTTGATATCCCCTATAGCTAACGTATTATCTCCTGTCATTTTTTTTCTAGAAAAGGGTATCCATTTCCCAGCCCCAGAAGTCAAAATCGGGAGCTTATTCTTCAGGTTCTCCCTGTCCATCTGCCGCCATGGTATATACTGTGGCCTTGCACCTCCTTTTTCTAGCAAGGGGAACTGTGACACACCAAACTCATTCTCATCATTTGTCTATCTATCGCAGGGGTATTATTCCCACATCGCTGTCTACCTGGCAATGATCTTAGCCTGCTTACGTAAGGCGGAGACACCCCCCTCTGACCGTAGGGTTGCCCCTTGTGCCGGTCCGGCTGTGTTAGTGACTCCGGTGCTTTAGATGCGGACACAGTCAAATCCGACCATCTTATTCCTGTACCCATAGAAAGACATCTCTTGGGGCCTTTTGCATCATCTCTCTCTTCCCTCTCAAGGGTTTCCCTTTCTTCATCTGATACTGCCTGTGCCCAAATTATGCATCTTCTCTCATCCTCTTCATTCCTATTCAGAGTCAGTGTATCCAAATACCGCTCCCTATGCCTCGTGCTACATGAAGTGTCCTCCGTGTCATACAACTGAGTACTTTCGAGGTGCTCATTTTTTCCCTTCCCCTGAGCTTCCTTTTGTGCTCCCATCTCATGGTATACCTTATCAATTGTGTCCCCAATGCTCCTTGCGTCAAACTCATCTTCTAGATTTGCTCTAGATGTGCCTGGTAATTAATCGTATTCAGGAAAGAATTCCTCTATATCTTCCCAGTCAACCACTGCATCGGGTTTTCTGACTTCTCTTTCCAAATACTCAAGATCTCATGCTCTCTGCCTTTCGTTTGCGTTCTATATATTCATCCAAATCTCTATGCTTTCTTGCTTCCTCTCTTACTCTGTATTCTTCTCTTTTATTCGTATCCCTCAGTTCATTTGCCCTTCGTATTTCCTAATCTCTTTGTCTTTTTATTCTCCTCTCCTGTATCTTTTGCTCTTCTTCTATTCTTTACTGTTCTAACCTTTCACGATCATCAGCTGTTCTTTGCTTATTGTCGTGTTTCCTTTGCTCTTCCGCTCTTTCCTGTTTCTTGGCTCGTTCATCCTGATATAATTGCTCTTGTTTCTGCCTATATTTTCTTCTTGCCGCTTCATCCCTTATTCGTCTTTCTCTTTCCTTATCCCTTTTATCTTGTTTGTCTCGTTCTCCCCTTTGTCTCATGTCCTCAATGCCTTTACCATCGAGTTTCAATAGGATCTGACCTCCCATCCATTCGTTCTGTGAGAGTGCCATCTCATCAATTCTATCCTCATCTCCTTTCGATCTCTTTACTTCTCTTCCTGTACCTAGAGATGTACTTGCTTGATCACTTCTTTCCTTTTCGCGTCTCTCTTTGTCCCTCGGTACTTTGGAGGTGATATTTCTTTCAATATCTTTCTCTGGACCTTCGTTACTACTTTGCGTAAGTGACTCATGCATCGGGTTGCTATATCCCGTTGCTGCTTGAAGTTCCCTCAACGGGTACAATCCTTCGTCTTTAGTAGCTTTGTCTCTTGTTTCAGACAGGGAAGATGGCGCAGAAGGCTCTTCACCCCCCTCTTTGCATATATTTAGTATCCAATCTAAAGGAGGCTCCTCCTCCTTCTCCGCCTAGTACATTTTCCAAAGTTCTAGGCTAGCAAGGCGCTTTTCTAACTTCTTTCCTGTATACGCTGCATGCAAATATGTCGTCATATACTGCAGGACCGTCTTAGATAGCGATCCGCCCTGTGGTCACGGTATAAACATTTTATCCGCGGTCCCACTGTTTGAGCTTAGGTGCATGTTTCGGCAGCTGCTTGCAAATGTACACTAACGGAGCAACATCTTCCATTCTTAATTCGTCTGCCTTTTTTCTACACAATACTAATTTATTCTCTAATCACAGTTTGTTAAATCATGTCTCATAAAAATAACACAATATGAGCGAGCACCAACCATCGCAAGCTCCAGTCCCGTTCTTTCAACAATTTTATACTTTAATCTTGCTAAAAAACAACCATCAAAATATATCATGCAGCAATCGCTTTCCTTATTCGCACAGTTTCACACTTTTTCATCACATAAAACTTTCTTCAACTATGACGTCATTGCACCATACAACCACATAAAAAGAACAGACTTACTTGGCCGGCCACATTAATCCTCACCCGGTCTGTTCTCTCAGACCCTTCTTGCCCCTAAAACATGGACCTTAAGACTATCTCTTCCTGCATCGTCATTAATCGATTCCGTCTCCTACGTCACTCTCCTTATGGGACTTTAGATGAAAAGCTTCTTCTAGCGTTCTTTAAAACCTAGGAACTGGGCATATACTTTTATCGCGGCCACACTCACGACTCACGATACTCTTTATATTGCTCGCAATTGTTGCAGTAAGATTTTCCCTAGTTACATGATATGATATGGCATGCACAGGGTAGTGCATCTATACAAGCGCTACCTTCAATAATGCTACTGGCATCACCGGCTTTCCAGTGCAGTCATGTCGCCACAAGGCACTTCAGTGGTGGATAAAGAACACCCTCTTTGTTTCCATAATTCGTGCTCTTCCAGCGGTGCACTTCCTTGAATTCCGATCAATTGGGTTCTGGGCAAATGATTAAATCTTTCATTCACTATCATAACTGTCTTTTCTTTAACATCTGAAGTATCAAAACATGAAATATCTGATGAATCAAACTCGCCATTTGCTGTAAATCTTATTACAGCTGCACCAGAATGCCTCTCTCCACTATATTGGTTAATTTTCAAAGAACCATCAATAAAGAAGTATTTTGCCTCCTGCCAATGCGTTCCCCTTAACACACGGTATGTCATCATAGAACTCTTCATAATTCACACAGTCATGCACATGCTCGACTTCAGCTATTTGCTCAGCTCAAATGGGGCAGGATTCACTATTTTACATCTAACAATTTTTATCGAATGGTTTGAGATTATTACTTCATAGGCATAATCTCTCTGGGATGTCAAAGTGCCTTTGGGCTTCTCCAAAATGGCAAACAAAGCATGTTCTACAAAAAGAGTCATAGAGCAGCCCATTACAATACTTGCAGATATCTCAATTGCGAATGTAGCGGCTGCCAATGATTGTTCGCAAGGAAAGTGTCCTTTCATAACTGTGTCTAGAATCTGGCTATAATGTGTCAGGTGTTCATACCGTAGTGTAGTTTGTTGTGTGAGCACTGCATTCATAACTGTTCCATTTGTGTGTGAAAACAAGAATTCCTCTGCATAATTGGGAATTCCCAAAACAGGAGCTGTACAAATGGCTTTCTTCAATTCTTCAAATCCCTCCTCCATTTCCTCAGTCCATTCTATTTTAATCTTGTCTACCTGTGCTTTCTTCAAAGCCTGCAAAAGGGGTTTTGTGTATGAACTATAGGCAAACACCCAGGCTCGTACATAATTACATAGCCCCAGAAACTTCTGCAACTGTTTTACAGTGTGCAGTTTTACAGTTTTCAAAATCACTCCAGCCCTTTCAGGTGTCACTTTCTTTCCTTCATGTGAGATCAACTGGCCTATTTACAACACTTCCTCTTGATAATACTGTAACTTCTCTTTGTCTAACTTGTATCCTTTGTCTGCTAGAATGTTCATCAATTGAATCGAATCTTGTCTGCACTCATCTTCTGTTGTACTACACATTAAGATATCAGCTACATATTGTATCATTGCGCCTTTTAAATCAATATTTTTTAGGTCCATCTGAAGGACCATATTAAAGATTGATGGAGACTCACAGTACCCTTGAGGAAACCAAGTATGTTTCAGACGAGTCTGGTGGAACGTAAAGGAAGTAAAGTCTTGTTACTTCACTATGCAACAGGATTGAGAAAAAGGTGTTTTTCAAATCGATCAGCATGAAATATTGTGCTTCTACCGGGATACTACAAAGTATCATAGCTGGGTTTGGAACTAAATGAAACTGCGTCTACAATCTGCTTAATCGGTCTCATATCTTGTATGAATCTCCATGACCCTCCCTTTGATTTTCTAATAGGATACACCGCGGTATTGCACAATGTTTCTGATGGTACCAGAATCCCTTGTTCCATCCGTGCTGAGATGGTCTTAAAAATACCCTCAGGACCTTGGGTACTGTTTTGTTTGAGGCACAATTTCTCCTGGTTTCAGCTTTATCTTGACCTCCCCTACTCCCTTCAATAGGCCTACATCATACCGCCTGTGGTACATAAAGTTACTTGGTACTTACTCCAATTCTTCATCAAAAAATGCTGGGTGTTGTCACATTATTACCATACGTTGTGGGATTTCCCTTTTCTCTATTCTGAACCAACATGTAATGCTCATAAAGAACACTACTTCATCATCTGTTGGATCATCTCTAAACATATCATCAGTGACATCAGTGTCATGGGTACTAGGTTAGGTGGCATTATCCAGTCGATTTCATACCCAGTTCATGATAACTGGAAGAGAAATCGGTCAGGAGCATTGTGGGAAAGAGCATGGAGGGCTAGGTCAGGGTTAATATCCATGTCTCCCATAGGAACCTCCTACGCCCATAGGATAACATGAGACTTCCTGTTCCATTAACATGGATCCCTTTTGTGCCAATCTGGAATTTATGCAACCCTCTAGTCCTTGGGGGAGGCCCGCTATAAAAGCCATGCCCAAAGAACAAGACTTGCTTCGTGTGATTTCTGTAGCAGTGAGCACGCGCTTACCTGGTTCCACTCTCCGGAGCTTCTCCCACGGCTTTCTGCAGGTCCGATTCCCGGCAGGACAGCATCTCTGCTTCTACGAGCTCCGCATCTGCAAAAGAGAACAGAAAGCATTAGCGAACTTCGTTTTTCAACTCACCTGTTTTTCGGCGGTGCCGATCGTCTCTTCAGCTTCATCTTCATCTCGTGGACCTTCGGGTCACCCCCGCTCGTTGGATTCCTTTCCGAAGAGGTATTTTCTTGACAAACCAGCTAGGAGAAAAAACAAGGGAAAGGCGGATTAGACACTAAAGACAATTTGGGTGCAAACTCCAAAAGGACAACTCCATGCTTTCTCTTACCAGCGCCTAGTGAAGTAACTGGGTAACCAAGGACACTTGAACAATAGAACTCTCAGATCCACCGCATAAGGGTCCAGTGAAGTAACTGCTCCTGGACATTTTTGGGATCTCCTGAACTTTTCAAACTAAGGAGGCGGCGTTGTCTTCTTTCCGGCAGCATAACCACGACTAGTGAGAACAGCATCACTACTGCACAACAGCCATTCGGCCCTGCACCTTAGTGCCCCTGCAGAGCCAGGACAGAGAGCACACCTTAACAAACTATGAGGTGAGCCCCTAAACACAGTGCTTAAACTTAGGAAGTTGGGAAGGGGGTTTTACCAGGGTCTGACACCGTTCTTAACCCGTCCTTTACCTTACCTTACAGGAAGAACCCCAGGAGAGGGAGATAAAGTAGGATTCTGGCAATGGAATAGCAGAGCAGAGGTCGAGGGAATCCATCGCTCCTGCAGAGTTTTCAGGTGAGCGTGACAGAACACAAAGCCAACCTTAAAACACCTCCGCCTGAGCGATGGAGACCTCAGATGTAGACCAACTGTCACAGTTATTGGGGGAGCTGAGTGCTGAGGTACACGCAGCTCGTTCTGAGACAAACGCCTTAAGGCGTGAATTGGCAGTGAACAGGGATAAGACAGATGAGATAACTTGCCAATTACTTCAGACTCAAGCGGGTATGTCCCCATTACCAGGAGGAGCCACGGCCCCACCAACTGTACCACCCCAACCCATAGCAGCTCCAGTACAAGTAGTCCTCCCTGGCAACATACCTCTGGCCCCCCCGGAGAGATTCTCAGGGCAGCCCAAAAAATTCAGCACTTTTATGAATCAGTGCCGTCTACATTTTCTGTGTAAACCAGGGTTGTTTCCCTCAGACCAGTCTAAAGTAGCCTTTGTGTTGTCATATTTGGGGGGACATGTTGCGGATTGGTCTGTGCCGTTAGTCAACAGGGATGACCAAGATGTCCTGGCACAAGTAGTTAATCCACCTGATGGGTGCGCCGAATACATAGACCTAGCACTTCAACTTGATCACTGTTTGCAAACATGGAGGGCCGACCGCTCACGCACGGAGAGCAGGACATTTTACATGTGGCCCAAGGAGACGTCAGTTCGCCAGTCCACAGAAACACATCCTGAAACCATGCAACTAGGGGGAGTCCGAGGTCCCCTCTCTAAGGCGGAACGTGATAGAAGGCGGCAAGAACAATTATGTTTATACTGTGGTCAATCTGGCCATTTCCTTCCCAACTGCCCGGCCAAACCGCCCCGAAAGACTGTAGGCGCCATGGATGGGGTAAAGGAGACAACCGAGGCGGAAAACTCCAATGCCCAGCAAACTTAGAGGTCGGTTTGTCGAACGCAAAAAAGACTCCCCTGACCTCTCATTTTACCATCCCAGTTACCATCGTGGACCAGCGCCAACCCTCCAGATTACACGCACTTGAAGCCTTTGTGGCTAGTGGAGCCATAGGGAATTATCTGGACTTAGAGACGGCTGACAAAATCGGTTTACCAATTTGTTCGAAGGAGACCGTGGACAATGTAACCGCTGTCGACGGAACTCAGCTACTATCAGGACCAGTTACCCGTTGTACCGCCAAGGTCATTATGCTCTGTCAAGACGGGCACAAGGAGGAAATTTCATTCGTTCTGATTTCGGCTCCACAGTTCCAGATGATCCTTGGCATACCTTGGCTCGAGAAACATAACCCACTCATAGATTGGCGTAGTAGATCATTAACCTTCCCCAGGGATTGCAGACACTGTTACGAGTCAGGTTGGACGCCGGAACAACCAATAACAGCATCTCAGAAAACTCTCCCAGGGTTGGGGATGTTGGGAGTTTTACCTCCTGAATACCAGGAATTTCGAGATGTATTCGCCAAGGAACAAGTCAACGTTCTGCCCCCGCACCGTCCTTATGACTGTCAGATAAACCTGGTACCAGGGGCAAAGGTTCCGTGTAGCCACATATATGCCTTGACGGAAGGGGAAAACGCCCATCTAAAGGCTTACTTGAATCAATACCTTGCAAATAGTTTTATCCGCCCTTCCAAATCCCCTGCGGCGTCTCCCCTCTTCTTCGTCCCTAAGAAGGAGGGGGATCTAAGGATGTGCATATACTATCGCGCGTTAAACCAGGTCACAGTGAAAAATTGGTACCCGTTATCTCGAATACCCGTGTTACTCGACCAAGTGCGCCACGCGCAGGTGTTCACAAAATTGGATCTTCAAGCCTATCACCTGGTGCGTGTTAAAGAGGGTGACGAATGGAAGACCGCGTTCCGCACCAGGTACGGCCTCTACGAGTACCAAGTAATGCTGTTCGGGTTATGCAACGCGCTGGCGGCATTCCAACACTTCATGAATGATGTCCTACGAGAACTGCTAGACGTATGTGCCGTAGTGTACATAGACGATATCCTCATCTATTCGGCTACTGTACAAGAGCACGTATCTCATGTACGGGCAGTTCTTCACAAGCTGTGCAACAGCCACCTCTATGCCAAGCTTGAAAAGTGCTCCTTCCATGTCACTGAAGTTGAGTTTTTAGGATTCGTCTTTTCACCACAAGGCATCCGTATGGACAACAGGAAAGTAGAGGCGATTCTCACTTGGCCATCACCTTCGTCTCTAAAGGGAGTGCAGAGCTTCCTGGGTTTTGCGAATTTCTACAGACACTTTATACCTGGTTTTTCACATTTGGTGCATCCTATTACCACCCTTTTACGCAAGCATCGGAAATTTGAATGGACCCCCGCAGCTGAGGAAGCCTTTTGTGCTCTGAAGAGCAGATTCACATCCGCCCCAGTATTACAACACCCGCAACGAGATCTCCCTTACATCGTTGAGACTGATGCTTCAAGCGTGGCCATGGGAGCGATCTTGTCCCAACGGAATCCAGACACTGGTCAGCTTCATCCCGTGGCTTTCTGGTTGAAAAAATTCTCACCAGCAGAACTAAATTATGCGGTTACAGATAAAGAACTGCTTGCGATAAAAGAGGCTCTCAAGGAATGGAGACATTATTTACTCGGAACCAAACATACCATTACCATAATAACTGATCATCGGAATTTCCAGTACCTACGTTCAGCTAAAGCACAATCATCTAGACAGCTTTGTTGGGCTCTGTTCCTATCAGATTATGATTTTGTGATTACCTACCGGCCTGGAGTTAAAAACGGGAAGGCAGATGCTTTATCGCACATAGGCAAAGGAGAACAAGCTTACAGAATTCCTGATCCGGTGGACATCATCCCAGTTCCTCGGTCTGTGTGAAAATGATTCTTCATGGGAAGAAGTCAAGCAGAAGCTAAAAAACAGCCTGCCCGTAAAGGAATTACAAACATGGGAAGAAAAGGGGGTCAACTTTTCCGTCAAGAATGGTCTACCGTACTATCGAGACCGTCTGTACCTCCCAACACGTACCCTGCAGAAAGAAATACTTGTAAATTATCACGATTCACCAATGGAAGGCCACCCTGGAGTGAGTAAGACCACTGAGAAGATTGAGAGATCCTACTGCTGGCCAAATTGGTGCCAAGATATCCACAACTTTGTCAACTCATGTGGAACATGTGCCCAAAACAAGGCCTCAAGGCAAAGACCCGCCGGCTTACTGCAAACACTGGCTACGCCACCTACACCTTGGCATACAGTCTCAATGGACTTTATCACGGACTTGCCTCCCAGTTCCAGGTTCAACACCATCCCTGTGGTAGTAGATTTATTCACCAAGATGAAGGGATTCCGTCAGCTCAGGTCTTGGCTATGGAATTTCTCTATAACATTGTGAAGTTGCATGGGTTTCCATCCATATTGATCTCCGACAGAGGAAGCCAATTTGTGTCTCGGTTCTGGAAGCATTGCTTTTCTCTGGCCGGAATTGAAATCCGGTTGTCTACCAGTCACCACCCACAAACAGACGTCCAAACAGAGCGTACAAACCAGACCTTAGAGCAGTATCTCCATTGTCTACTACACAAGACAGAACGCTCCTGGGAAGAGATCCTGTGGATGGACGAATATGCATATAATAATTCGATAAACGCCTCCGCATGCATGACACCGTTTTACACTCTGTATGGCCGCAACCCTAGAACCTCAGCATATGACCCACCAGAAGCCATCGAAATGCTAGCCATCGATACTTTACATGAGAGGATTTCACAGGCAAACAAAGATGCAATAGAACACCTTGAGGCAGCTAAGATCACACAGAAAAGGTATTCTGACCGCGACTGACAAAAGGCCCCTAACTACCAAGCCGGGGATCCAGTATGGCTAGCAACAAAGTATATAGCGTTGAAGGGGGCCAGGAAATATCAACCCAAATTCTTAGGCCCGTTCACAATAGAAAGTGTAGTAACTCCTGTCGCCATGAGATTAACTCTACCTCCACAAATGCGCATACATCCCGTGTTTCATGTTTCCTTGTTGAAACCTGTGCAGCCTGGGACTAGAACAAAGTACCCCCAAACTCCCTAGTATTACAAGGGGAGGAACCGGAATATGAGGTCAAATGTGGACTGGAAGGGATATGGTCCTCAAGACAGGTCATGGGAGCCAAGCGAGAACATTCATGCCCCCCAATTATTACTCAAGTTCCATAAGAACAATCCCACTAAGCCTGGTCCGGGAAACACATCCTTGGGAGGGGCCTTGAGGGGGAGGACTGTCATGGGTACTAGGTTAGGTGGCACTATCCAGTCGATTTCATACCCAGTTCATGATAACTGGAAGAGAAATCGGTCAGGAGCATTGTGGGTAAGAGCATGGAGGGCTAGGTCAGGGTTAATATCCATGTCTCCCATAGGAACCTCCTACGCCCATAGGATAACACAAGACTTCCTGTTCCATTAACATGGATCCCTTTTGTGCCAATCCGGAATTTATGCAACGCTCTAGTCTTTGGGCGAGGCCCTCTATAAAAGCCACCCCCAAAGAACAAGACTTGCTTCGTGTGATTTCTGTAGCAGTGAGCACGCGCTTACCTGGTTCCAGTCTCCGGAGCTTCTCCCACGGCTTTCTGCAGGTCGGATTCCCGGCAGGACAGCATCTCCGCTTCTACGAGCTCTGCATCTGCAAAAGAGAACAACAGAAAGCATTAGTGAACTTCGTTTTTCAACTCACCTGTTTTTCGGCGGTGTCGATAGTCTCTTCAGCTTCATCTTCATCTCGCGGACCTTCAGGTCACCCCCGCTCGTTGGATTCCTTTCCGAAGAGATATTTTCTTGACAAACCAGCTAGGAGAAAAAAAAGGGGAAAGGCAGATTAGACACTAAAGACAATTCTGGGTGCAAACTCCAAAAGGACAACTCCACGCTTTCTCTTACCAGCACCTAGTGAAGTAACTGGGTAACCAAGGACACTTGAACAATAGAACTCTCAGATCCACCGCATAAGGGTCCAGTGAAGTAACTGCCCCTGGACATTTTTGGGATCTCCTGAACTTTTCAAACTAAGGAGGCGGCGTCGTCTTCTTTCCGGCAGCATAACCACGACTAGTGAGAACAGCATCACTACTGCACAACAGCCATTCGGCCCCGCACCATAGCGCCCCTGCAGAGCCAGGACGGAGAGCACACCTTACCAAACTAAGAGGTGAGCCCCTAAACACAGTGCTTAAACTTAGGGAGTTGGGAAGGGGGTTTTACCAGGGTCTGGCACCATTCTTAATCCCTCCTTTACCTTACCTTACAGGAAGAACCCCAGGAGAGGGAGATAAAGTAGGATTCAGGCAAGGGAAGAGCAGAGCAGAGGTTGAGAGAATCCATCACTCCTGCAGAGTTTTCAGGTAAGCATGACAGTCAATCTGCACCCTTTTCCAATGGAAATTACTGTTCTCCATGGCCTACCCCCATCATCTGTTCCTTCGAGCATTGCCATCTCCCCTCGTACTATGGCTGCATCTAATTCTAGGGGGATGGTCTGTCCCCCCTCTTCATCCATTAGTATCTGTGGACTGAACAAAAACTCATCAGGTATTCTCTTTTTTTTCTCCTACTAAGCCAGGTAGCCATGTCAACAGAATGCTCACCCCATAAAGAAAATCCTCTGGTTCCAATAGGACACCTCGCAGAGCCATTTTGCCTGTAAATGCCACTATAAATTTGCCTACATTTGGATAATGTATACCAGGAGTAGAACACACTATACCTTTGTCAGTGAAAGAAATCATCATGTTAAGTTTTGTAATTAAGTCTCTTCCCAAAATGTTAACTAGCGTCTGTCAAGAACACAATAATGGAACATACATGTCAAATTCTATTATAGATACTGGTAATTCATCAGTAAAAGGAACTCAAGTTGTAGCTGCAGAAAACCCTTGAGCATTCATGGCAATTCCCATCATTGGATATTTTCCCTCTCGTATACATGAATGAGTGGCTCCAGTGTCAACTAGAAATGAAAAAGATTTGCCTCCTATCATCACATCTATCCTTGGTTCCTCTTGTGGGTCTGGTGTCACAGATTGTACCAAACACATCAAGTAACTCTGTGAGCTGTCCTATTGTGCATACATGCATACCAATGTACCCGTGAAAGAATTTCCTCCCACCACAGTGACACCTCCTGTTATAGGTTTCAACAACTGTCCTGTGTTTACATTCTGCTGTATTTGCATGGGGGCGTGCTGCGACTGCCCTTGTGGTGGATTCAATGGGGACTGCTTTGGCTGGTGTGCCTGTCACATTTGAAGCGCTTATGCCCAATACACTGTCTGACCTTGAACATACTATTCCTTAGCCTGTGAGCTATACGATGGGGGATAAACTGTCCCCCCTCTTGAGAATTGCCCATTCTGCACATACGTTTGACTCCTGCATGGGCGTGCTATCTGCCCTATTTTAACACAAGTCCAACATATAGGGAAGTCCGTCTAACTAATTGTCCTTGGTTAAATCCTCCCTGCACATTCTGATTCTCATTCTGTGCATTCTGAAACCCAGCTTAATCATTTTGGAATCCACTCCTGCCTCCGTAACCCATGCCTCTACCTCGTGGTACAAACACATTCCCTCCTTGGTCCATCGGGCGCTGATTGTCCGCCTGCGATGTACCCACTAGTTGCTGTATTCCCAGTTCTTCTCCACTTGTCAATACTGCTCCTTTGACAGTGTATTTTGACAATTTTCTTTGCACTAACTTGGCTTCCTCAAGTTTTCTATTCTCTTTCTTCTTGTTTTTCTCCTGCAACAGTCGACAGTGATGCACTATAGTCAAATGTATTTCTGCTCATGGTTTGCTTCCATACCCACTAATTTCTTGAGTCGGCTCTGTACTTGGTCAGGCACACTTGACATAACATATGATAAAATACTGCCACTGTATTTCCCCAATGCTCGTGCATTTCAAGAGTCCAGTGCTCTTGAATGTCTTGAATGTAAGCAAGCAGATCCTCATCTTCTTTAATTTTACGTGTCATAATTGCACCCATATCTGATATATCAGGATATTGTACTCTGAGTGCCCTCCAAACATCGGCTCTGCAATTATTAAACAGCGCTCCATCATGTGCTGTGTTCTGCGCTGTCACACTTGAATCGCCTGCTCTCTTCCAAATATCATCAGCTCTCCTCCCTAGAATGTCTGCTAGGAGACTCTTAATATCCCCTATTGCCAGAGTATTTCCTCCTGTCATTTTTTCTAGTTCATAAATCCATTTTCCTGAATCCGCCATTAAGCTCGGGAGTTTGCATCTCAAGTTGTCCTTATCCATCTGCGGCCACAGAATATACTGTAGTCTCGCTCCCCCTTTTTAAAATAAAGGAAACTGCATAAACCCTAAACCTCAATCAGCTCCCATCGTTTACCTATCCATAGTGGGGACAACAGTCCCTGACCGCCTTCTCCCTGGAAGTGATTTTAACCTGCTCACAAATGGTGGCGACTTTCTCTTCTCACTATGCAATCATCCTTTGGGATGCTCCGAATATGCTATAGGGTCTGGCGTCCCATCCTTAGGTTGTTCTAAATCAGACCATCTTAGTCTGCTTGCGAGCTTCCCTCGAGGGCACAAGCACCTTCCCCCTCTTCTCCACGGAAGGATTCTCTCTCTTCATCTGACATATCTAATCCCCAACTAGGGTGACTCCCGTCCCCTTCACCCTTGTCTAAGGTCACTCTGCTCAAAGACAAGGCTCTATGGTCGAGACTGAATGGGTTTTCCTCCTCGCCTCATGATTGGGAGATTATAGATTGATCTCCCTTTCCTCGGTTTTCTGATCTGTTTCTTTTCTTTAACTCTTGATAGGCCTTATTAATCCTACTTCCGATACTTCCTATATCAAAATGTTCATCTAGTGTCACCCTAGATGCCCCCGACATTGCTTCCTGTAACGGGAGGAACTCCTCTATGCTACCCCATTGTATTACTGGACTTGGTTCCATTTATTCCTGTTGAATGAGATTAATCTCATGCTCCCGCTGTTTTCTTTTTTGTTCTATTTCTTCATCTAATTCTCTTTGCTTCTTTGCTTCCCATCTAACTCTTTCCTCTTCTTGTTGTCTTATCTCTTCCTTTCTTATTTTTGCATTCCTTTCCTACTCTGCCTTTCACCTTTGTATTCTTTTGTCCCTCAATTTCTGTGCTTCTTCCTCTCTCTTTCTGTCTTGCCGATCCCGTTCTTCCATTGCCCTCTGTCTGTTATCATACTTTCTTTGCTCATCTGTCCTTTCTTCTTTCTTTTGTTGCTCCTCCTTATATATCTGTTCTCGTCTGTGTCGGCTCTTTCTTTTATACTCATCTTCTTTCAATCTCTTTTCCCGTTCCCTGTCTTTTCTATCCTGTTCATCTTTATCTTCTTTCTGCCTTACTTCCTCAATGCTTTTCCCATCGAGCTTGTGTAATATCTGTTCTCACTTCCACTCATTTTGTACGAGCGTTAACTCATAAACTTTATCCTTTTCTCCCTTCCATCTCTTACCTTCTCTTTCTATTTCTGCCGCCATATTCGGCCGCTCACCTTTTTCTTCTGTCTTGTGTGCTCTTAAAGATCTCGCCTCCTTCTTTCCTTCTCTTCTGGGCGGTTCATAAATTGGATTACTATCTCCCATCGCTGCTTTCAAAGTCCTTAAGGGATACAACCCTTCATCTTCTTTCTCAATGCTTTTTTACTTCAGGTGAGGTAAGGGAAGCAGAAGGTTCAGCACCTCCCTCCTTACCCTAATCCAACATCCACTCCTCAGGTGGCGGATCCTCCTTTTCTTCCTGGTACATCTTCCAAAGCTCTAAAATAGCTATCCTTTTTTCTAATTTCCCAGCATGCAAGTATGTGGTCATGTGTTGCAATACTGCTTTTGACAGCGATCCCCCTTGTGGCCATGGCATGAACATCTTATCTGCGGTGCTTTTTACCCATTCCGCACTATACTCTTTAAGCGTGGGCATATGTTTTGGCAATGCCTTACATAAATGCATTAAAGGCGTAATATCTCCCATTGTGACAAGTCTCAATTGACTGTCAACCCTTAACAGACATTGTCAAATTATTTTTTTTTTTTTTAAACCAAAAATATGAGCACACCCCAACAATCGCCACACAAAATCTCTGTTTTTACAATAATCTCAATCGATCTTTGGGATGGTACCAGCGATTATTCAAAAATAGACAATATAACGTCTTAACACTGCTTCAATTTTTACCCATCTTTTCTGTGTCGCTTTTTGACACCTTAACTCATCACAGACATGAAAACAAACAGATAAACTAGTCGACTCTTCAAATTTAACTATAGTGATCACCCTTCAGTTTTTCCTTGACCCTAATAATACCCTGATCACAGGATTTAAATTGCTATCTTATATAGACCTGTCCAATACGTCTCCTATTTTTACTTAGACTGAAGTGTATATCGATTTCTTCGAAATCTCTTGGTTTTAGGACTCTCAGGCATATCCTTCCTTCTTAGACACAAAATAATCTTCCATTTCTCTCTTGTTACTTTAAGTATTTCCGTTACTTTCTGAACTACCACAATCTCGTCCTCTCAATTTGCCATTCCCCTTAGTCTACTCACCATTCGCTTGTTCTGTTCGAGGCCTTCTGTATCAGACCTTTCTCCAATTGACCACTTTGCCTTCCATCTGCAAAGCACCTCTGGAAAATAGGAGACATTTTTTCAAAGAGGGACCTGTCCCACCGTTTCGATTTTCTTGCAAGAATTCTATATCTGCAGTCTCCACAGGAAACCGTGAGATCTTCTGGCTAGATGACAAAGGATGTCCAATTATCCGAAGCTCTCGAGTTTTACAGGTTGACGGATCTTACAGAAACTATCCAATAAGCTACCACGTGAGACCGTATGGTCTTTAAATTAGTTAACACATCATACGATGGATGGGATGCAGAATAGCTCTGACACCAAATAATAAAATTGACACAGGAAGTTTGCAAAAAGTCTTCCTCAGACTGTTTTATTATCAATAATCTAAAACAGGCAGTTAAAACGGACATCAATGGACGTCTCACAGCATTTCATAAAAAACAACACTTTTATAGCAAAACCTTGTCATACGTGACATCATACTATATGGCAAACTAAGAAAACCTACAGGAGATTGTGGTTGGTTCAAGGGGAACATCTAAGTATACTTTCTATATAGCTACAGATTGTGATTGGGTTTCTACTGTCAGGTGAACAACTTATGCCCACCCCTAGTGCAAGTCATCTTCAGCAGTTATAAGATACACAACATATCATTGGCTTTCAAACTATAAGGCCCTTCATTATACGGCCTTCTACAATTGGTTGGCACGCTTGTACCCTTCTGGAACATTCGATTCTCTAGCAGCACATAAGCTGGTACCCCAGGTGCCAGTGGGTACACTTGACTATATCTCCCCACCCAATTAGTCTCATATCTCCCATCACTCATGCTTTCTGCCATGAAATTGTCTTTGAACTCGGCCTTGCAATTGCTTCTCGCTCCTGAGAATATAAGCAAGTGTGAGCATTCGCTATCTTCAGTCTGGTGCACCATACTCTTGACTGGAGACCGTGAATCGGCCCATATTCTAGCATTTAATTGTCTTAAATGAAGAAACTTGGCATCCATGGTGTTCCTTCTTTGCAACTTAACAAGACATCCCTCTGCTTCTCACGTTCACTGTTCTTCACGAACTGATAACCAATTCTTGGCTGCTTCCAGCCTTGACACCAGGCCAGACAGCCTATTTGGTCTTGCTTCAAATTCTAGCCTATTCTTTGCTGTGACACACGCACAGCCACCAATCCTTCTTTCTCCGTAGAGTCGAGCTTACTAAAATTGTGACCTCGAATGTCCAGAACTCCATATGCAATGGTGGCATAGTCTGCAGTCTATTCACTACGTATAGCAAGCCTTATGATTACTTCGTCTACTTGAGTTCCAGCATCTGTACAATTGTAAAATGATTTGTTTTTCTGCAGTGTTCTTCACACATGCAGTCTTCATTCTGCATATGAAAACTTACTCGATTCTTTATTTCAACATCAGTTTCCCTACAGTCTATACATCTTCTTCTTCGATTATTCTTCTTAGTGCGTCACACTTATTTCTTTTGACATCACCAGTCTCCATCTTATTTTCATATTTCCTTGGGGATTGCTTCCCTCAGATCATCATCTCTTCAAGGGTAAATCACATAGCGCCTTCTTAAAGTATACCTCGTTTCAAAGACATTCCTCGGAATAGTCACAGTTACCGGTATCAGACTTGGCATGACCTCTGGGTTCCAGTACAAAGGTAGCAGAAGGGCGGGACTTCCTGTAGAGGCGGGTTGGAGAAGAGTGAGTTGGGTGGAGATGATGCAGGTTGGAGAGTTTGTGCAGGTAGGACTAGAGTTGGCTAAGAGTGGAGTTGCTAAGACTCTTGTGGTACCATGAGTTGTGTGGTGGAGTGTAGTTGGGGTATAGTGGTGTAAAGTGGGGGAGATAGGGTGGGGATAGAGTGGCACAGTGGAGAGAGTAGTGGGGTAGAGTGCTGAATAGGCAGCTGGGGTACTGGGGGAAAATAGTGGGGTGTGGTAGAGAAGTGTGGTAGAATAGAGGGGGTGGGATAGGGTTGTCTGGTGGGTTAGAGGGGTGAAGGTGGGTGGGGTGATGTTAGGCAGGGGTTGAGGTAGAGGGGGGTGAAGTAGGCTGGGGTGTGGGATAGAGTGCTTCCATTTAAATGCCAAATGCCCTGACCATAACTAAGAACATTAAGTATTCATAAGAAATGTAAAGTGCCTGTAGGACCGGCAGAGCCGGCTCTGATTGGCCGATGGGGAGCTGGTGGAAAGGTGATGTCTCCAGGGCCTAACATGGGGTGGGAGAGTGGTGGCGGGGTCTCGCTCTACAATACACTTTAGAGGACACTTACTAGGCATGTGACAACTGGTGCATGCTGGGCGTTCATCGGCATTGGACACTGGGCGACCGGCTGCACAGACTGCCCAAGGCTATTGCCAGTATAGGCAATGATAGCTAGGGTAGCGGGGTAGATGTGCCAGGGGCAATCAAGGGGCTTAACCATCAACACAACGACGGTCAGACACATTTTACTACACGAACTGTGCCCTAGTCCCAAGCGGTGTAGTGTTTATCATCTAGGGGTTATGAGTAGTGGTGGTACCGGGTACTGTAGAAAGATCAGAAAAGAGGCATGGCTCACACCAGGAAGCTGGTCAATCTCGAGGCACTCTGCATTGTACTCCTATGACGGGGTGGGTGATGATCATTATTCAGATGGGAGACCCCTCTCCCCCGACCCATTGTGCTTCAAATGGAATTTCCCATCTCCAGAATCAATGCAGTCTATTCAAACTCTTGGGTAAACTGCTTGTATGGTCTTTCCTTTTGCTAGTCTGCATTGATTCTAGAGATAGAAAGGACATCCTATGCATTTCTGGGGGGGGCCATCCTTGAAGAAATGTATGTGCACACCATATGCGTGCCAGCTATTGACTGCCATCATCTGGACTCCAGCTCGCCCCATTCCACAGACTGGTCATTCCCTACACTTGACCTGAACTACTCATCGTATCTCAACCGTGCAAAGCCCCCAAAATGAACTGATGCAATTCTTATCACGTCCATGTTTTTAAACAAAGCGGTGCTCTGCTCCAGGAACTTTAAAAGCGGGCGTCCAATGATCTATCATCGTGCACCCTCAGCCATAAGGCTTGTTCCCTTTCCTCCTCTTTCCAACCTCCTGCCATTGCAACTCACCTCCTTGTGAAGTAGTTTCAAAATATCCATAAACTCCCCACCCCCAATCTTTTCTTTCATGGCCACCACCCCCAATGATTTCCTCGTTTCCCTAAAAGGCAGCTTAATATTTGTTGATGGCACTGCACCTTATCCACCTCCACTGCCCTATTACCCTCGCGGGGGTACTCCAGCCCCTATGCGTCATTCGCCTTATCTCCTTTCTCCTTCATGCATCTCAAATTGGATAAACCCCCCCCCTGCTGACACCACCTCCCAGCAGCCGGGTAACCCCCACCCAGTCTGGACTAAATCTCAGGCAACCTTCAGCACCCTGGAATCCTTCCACCATATTTGACCACAGGAGTCTGTCTGCATGGCGGACCCATATGATGCTACACTCGCACCCATATACCATAAGGGTCTGTACTTAAACATGTCTCTACAAGTCAATGATTTTAGAAAGCTCTATAGGGCATAGTAATGCCACTTCAGGGGGGCACGCTGTAGGGTCCCACTACATTTCATTATCGGGTGCATGCCAAACACTGACCACTGCATATGCTTTGCGGTCAGGTTACAGTCATCAGTCCCATTGATGGCAGATAGAATTGGAGGTGACGACGCAGTGCAACTTCAGGAGGTGCCCAGATAATGGGTCAGCGTCCTCTCTCCTCCCCCCTGGCTAAAGGAGAGGAGTTAGGGGGAAAAAGCCCGGGAAGCAGTGAAATGAGCCTAGGAAAGGGCAGGAGCGGCGGGAAGCCCGCCAAAAGGGCGGCAATACCTGCAAAAAAGGAACAAAGGAGGTGGGCGTGCCAGGGGGATTGTTAGCAGCCGGCGGACTGGCAGTGTTAATTTCGCAGCCAGAGGACACCGGACAAGAAGAAGGAGAACGCAGTTTTTCCTCCCATCCACCCTACGTATTGACGGTGGAAGTACAAGGTGTTGCCGTTGCAGTCGCAGAATGGCGAGGCAGTGTTTTTTGTGACCAGTGGCACTATACAGACTACCAACGAGCCACGGGAAAACAGAAAGGGTTTTTGCTCTTCTCCCGATCAGCGCCCCTTTGAGGCCTAAGCAACAAGGGCGCTGGAGGTAACGATGTGGACTCGGCTTTCCCCGGCAAAACGGCACTCCTCCAGCACAGGAAAACCTGCAAGGACAGGTGGGGTTCGGACAAGAATGGTTGAGGGAGCTTTGGCCTAGAGTGGACTTGTTCGGGAAAGGGGGAAGCAAGGTTTGGACACTTAACAGTCGGATGGTCGACGCACCTTCAGAACTATTTTCACAAAGTTTGGTTGGCAGTGATTTGAAGCATGTAGTTATTAGTAATGTTGTGAAGATAACATCTGCTGCCTTTTATGCCAACAAGAAAAATGCATCATTCTATACCTTTTTCCAGAAGGGGGGGCAAGGGTAGTGAATGGAATGAGCAGGTATGTTGGTATAAGTATGGACAAATGCCCAGTTATAAAGAGGGGAGCCTGCACAATATCACACTGCTGGCTATTTCCAAGGCCACATGATTAACTTGCGATTTGGTCACCTCTTCTCCCCCTTGGACATTGCTAGAAATGTGAATTGTTAGATGTTTTCTATGCCTTGTCTTCAGCCTACGTTTTTTTTTGGTTTGTTTTTATCCAGCCTGACTTCATACAAGACTACAAGCTGAGCAACTGGAGCGGGAAGAAGCAGGGTCGGAGCTGTGCGAAAAATGAGAGCCCACGCCCCCATCCCCCTCCTTCATCTGTACTCTTTGTCTCCCCATTCCTGCTGGCACATGGAACACTCGCTTAGACCAGTCTTGATTGGCCATTCGGGCATTGTGTTTGAGTAATCGCAAGAAAGCTAAATGATTAGCCTAGCGCTGTTAGTCGTCCTCGCTTTCACTACAAATAAACTTTCTTCATTATCTGCAAAATCGTGTGGATTATTTGGCTTGACATGTTCTAGTGGTGGGTGGAAGTGGGCAGTGCTCACCTCACTGCACTTAACCTTTTGCAAACATATCAAAATGTCCTGTTTCATTCGGGAGATGGTAGTCCAGTCCTGCTTTGAACTTTGTAGGCCTGGATGTCCCTGTTATAAACCCAGATATAGAGTTTGCACAATACAAAGTTAAAACCGGGACTGAACTAGCATCTCCCGAATGGAACGGGACATGCTGGCATATGTGCATTTAGGGATGGGACTATGGAGATTCTGGGGTTTCTGGGGGTATGCAGGGTGCAGCTCAGGGCTTTATGTGGGATGCCAAATCGAGGTGGGGCCCAAATAAGGCACAACACAATAGAAGTGTGCAGGGACTAAGACGTGTCCGTGACGGCCTAAGAGCCACAAGCATCTAAGGAAACCTTGCAAGACTTGTGGCTTATAAAATAAAGGAGCGGCCTAACAGACATGTTGAAGTTCCTGTTTTTTTTACATGGTACGAAAGAGAGCAAAATCTATTCACAAAGGTGTGTTATATTGAATCTAATTAATAGCCAGCCACAAATGGAGTAAATAAAGTATATATTAAAATCAAATCAAATGAAAATAGGCGAATGCAGGTACTGGTCTCTCAGTTCTTTTGTAAGAAATCCCTAATTCTTAGTTATTAACAATTTTTATTCAATTGTTGTAATAGCAAGACTTGGAGTACCACAGAACAAATAATCAAAGTTGAATTGAAAGAAATGGATGATGTGATTCTAAATAAAAGGTGATCTTTTCCATCCAGTTCTGGTGCACTCAATGCCAGCAAGGCTGAGATCCTTCCTATTGGGACCCCTGCTCCCTCCTTCTTCCCTTTACTTTGACCATCCTCTATGGGCTCCCACCCTTCTTCATCTGAAGCCTGAAACCTTGTAGTCATCTTTGACTCCTCTCTCTCCTTTCTCCCTCACAGTCAGGACATTGCCAAGAAGTCCCACTTTTAACTTTTCCTTTTCAAAGGAATTCTCCCTTTTCTCACTTTCCCCCAGAAGCTCAGTGTTACCCGAACTCTGGTTCTCTCTATGCTTGACTACTGCAAAAGCCTTCTCTAGAATCTACCCTCTTCCCTCTACGACTCCTCCAGCTAATCTAGAATAGGGCAACAAGGCTTATCCTTGACCTTAAACCCAGGTGCTGCATCTCTCTTCACTGGCTGTTCGTTGCTGCGCAGATTAAATTCAGATCCTCTGCATCATCCACAAGGCTGTATGGGGCCAGGGACCACGCTATCTGCAACTTGCTCTCACTAAACACTCTCCCCTAGACCTCTACGTTCCTCTGGTACCAACTCTCTGTGTGTAAAGCGTTTTGCTAAACGGAGGCCTGAGGGGCGATCTCTTTCCTTAGCTGACTCCCTCTTATGGAACAACCTTCCTCTTCGTCTTGTGCCAGACCTCCTCAAATTTCGGAACCTCCTCAAGACTTTCCTTTTCACCTTCTCCTTCCCTTCTTCTCTCCTCTGCTAATCTCACAGTCACTGTGATTGCTGACCAGGGCCCTTATGTGTCCTTCTGGGCCCTGGCCTCCCACACTCAATCGCCTCAGCCTCTGCCTACACACAGCACTTGCCTTGGCACCCACTGGACTATGCCACTGTAGGCCTGCACTTAACTACTCATTGCAGCTCAACGCTCCCTAGCACTTATTACACTGAGCACTTACATCTGCTGCTCACCCACAAACACAGGCATTCCAGCACTTAACCTCCATGCCCTCCTCCCTCTTCTTTCTCTGCACTTGCATGCTCTGAATGCTCACAAGGCCAAGTAGGTCCGTCTGTATCCTCCAATGTATACATTGTTTTCAATCCGATGTTCCCTCCCTGTTGCCCTATGGGGGCTTTGAAACACGATTTACTAGTTGTATAAGCGCCTAACAAATGCACAATAAATAAATAAATAGTGACACCCACTGCTTAAGGTCAGTATTGTCGCTTGTCATCTTTTCCTTTACATTTAGCTAGCTCTCTGGGAAATTAGCTTGGGAAGCTCCACAGATCGAGAGCATATTTCAGACCCTGTGGGGCTGAGCCCTTGCTTGACCCATCCCACTTAAAAGCCCAGTACAGTCATTACATGATTTACAAAAAGTGGAAGCTGCCAATGTACTGTTGGGAATTTGATCAGTGTTTAAGAGATTTTGAGAGGTTGTCATTAAACAAAATGTCTATTGATGGGTTAGAAGACCACAAAGTGAAGTAAAACAATGTCATCTTCTCCTGAAGAGCCACCTGAGAGATCATTTTTGCATGCTGCCTGGCACCAAAGCTAAAGTGATTGCAGTGTTTCAATTGTCTTGGCTTCTGGTGTCCTGACACCTCCGACATTGCTCCGAAAGCCTGCCCTTGTTGCTTTTAGGATGGAGGTTTATTATTAAACCCCAAAGAAACATGGGCATGCTTAAATGGCTCCTGAAACATCTGCTTATTCAGCATATGCAACAATTAATACAGGCTCAAGTAAGGGGTTTAGATGAGCACGCAGCTCACCTTTCGGTAGTGAAGCTGAAGACGCAGTCGGTATTCCGCAGAAGTTGGAATGGCAGACTCAGATTACAGCACAGTAGATGCATGGAATATCAATAAGTGAATTCCATGATTACTAACTGGTATCCTTCATTACAATGAGTCCTACTGAAGAGGGATGGGCAAAATCTCCCCGTCTCTTCCCCTCCACCAGATACACGACCGAGACGAAGAACCATAAGAACCGTGATCGCACTCACCATTCTGCACCAGTGCCTCAGTGAGTGACAAGTATGTCGAAAGATACCCCCTCCGTCAACCCAATAACACAGGAGCAGTACCAACCTTCCCCGGAGTAAATGAAGAACCCCTGGTTGCTATTAAGGACATGCCAATTTACATCCTCGACTAAAGCACCAAGGAGACATGCTCAATGTCATTAGAGACATCATGAGATAGCAGCAATTGACATGAAGCACATGTGCCATCTTCACATCGGGACATGATCACGCACCCAAATACACGAAGAACACGTGTCAGTTCTGTGAGTTAGAGGACAGATACATGTACATACTGCCATTGCTTTATTATTTTGTCATTAGCTTGACTGCAGTAGTGCAGAAACCACAAGAAGCAAGAGATCCTGTGTAAAGCTTGCAGATGCTTACATGCAAATAACCCAGTGGAACTGCAGGAGCACTTGAAAGACCTGACAGTGCCATAACTGACTCATCTTTGGATACTATAGAAAAGCGCAATATAAAAGCCATGCTCTGGTTTTAGGAAACTTACAGCAGGACACAGCTGTCTCAGTAAAGGCTGAGAGTAGCTAAATTCTGCGCGAATAAGGGAGTAACAGTGAGATACGCCTGCTGCCAAGGCCACCTTGTTGCAAATTACATTCCATTCCCTGAACTGCAGTAACACCAGCACAGAAAATACTAATAATTCTTCATAAATGCAGACTAATTCAGAGCTGCAGAGCTCAGAAACACGGTCTTCAAACACATGGTCCAGCAGAGCTGATAGCCAAAACTAGCAGCTGGGAAAGAAGGACAGTCTCACGAGCCAGACAATAGCTTGCAACAAAGTTGGTACAGACAAAGCCAAATGCTGCATTGTGAGAACACGCACTCGCATAGGCATTGATGGTGCGCACACATTACAATGCAAACACATAGTTGTTCTTTTTAACTTTAAAAGGTACACATTGAGCTGAGAACATCTTGGATCTCAGCCCTGGGGCACCAGCTCTAGCCAATGGTATGATATGGTACAGTATGGTATTGTTTATTTATATAGGGCCTATACACAGGCAAGTGTTTCAAAGCGCTCGATCACAGTTCAGGGCCCTAGGGGTGGGTAGCCATGGGCACTAACCAATGACAAGACCTTCACAATGCAACACTATAGAAAACTAGATAATTGGGAACAAGCCAGGCCAGCCATCTGAGATGGGAGAAGTAATAACCTAGCAGAAATAGGGACCTCCATAGGTGGACTACCACACAACGCCCAATCAAAGGATGTGATGAGTTTCTGGAGAGAGGCCCAGGGTGTGATGTCAGTGTGATGCAGCTGTGTTACAAAACTGGCCTGCAAACCAGAATTCTCTGAAATTTGCCTGGATTTTTCCTCCGTATATTGATCCCTGTGGGTTTTGGCTGTAATAACCCACAATTTGAACTTGCTATCTGTCTGGACCTACGTTCTTTCTGGGAAAGGGAAGGAGATCAGCCCTCCATGAGTTCTGGGTTCGCAAACTCTTAGTTGCCCTCCAGCCTACCTGGGAGTTTTATCCTAAAACTATTCTTCCTCATTACATTCCTTATGCAATGACATATGCACCTCCTTGAGATAAGCACCACCCCTAAAGCCTAAACCTGCAATTAACCCCCCTCACCTGCTAGCAGGAGGGTTCAAAGGATTGGACACCTCTCAGAAATGTCTGTGTCCATATACCACAGCCATATTTGCCTAATCCTCTGGACAGGAAGGAAAATAGGAGGACTGTGACGAGGAAGACTTCAGCTAAGAAATCAAGACATCAGCTCATCCCCCCCTCTTCTTGGTCACATCTCTCACGGTTTGCGTTGTGCATGGACTGGGAGCCTCAATGCATCCCTTGACTTCCAGTACCTGTGAAGTGATGTGGGCCTCCTTACTGGTGGAAATTAAGGAGAGAGTCTTGGGTTGGTCACGAAAACCATAGTACAAACTGATGAACTTCATTATAAAAGAAACAAGGCAATATCTTTGACTTGTAATTGGTGAAACCAGAAGAGGTGACCTCAGGTAGTAGTAGTGGGTTGTTAACAAATGGCAACCCGGGTAAAGGAGCTCAGACTGACTCTAAGTGGAACAAGGAATACACAATAAAACCGATTTGTAATAAAAAGACTAAAATGCTAGCGCTAACCTGGCATTCTTGCCCATTAGTCATTGGTGACTTTAACCTCAAGACACTATAGATCAGGCAAAATACTTGAAGCTTAACACAATACAGAAGGATGGTGTACAAGGCTGTGTGCATGTACTCCTTTCTTCTTTACTGAGGCAAGGTACACAATGGGACTGTGAAGGCGCCGGAGCCTCGAGAAGGTCCCCTCAGATCATGCAGAGAGAGGGGAAGGGTCTTAGCTCCTGTAGGTTATCCACAGAACACTCCAGTACTAGACCCTGATTCTTGTGTCTTAGGGTTGGCTTGTTCTTTTGAATGCCTGCACTGCTGCAACCCCTTTGCAGGGTTCAAATAATGTCTACAGGTCATGCACGTGTGTCCAACCACATCCATCTAGCCATCATTGCATACACCTACAGAACCTCAACCAATTCTACCCACACACCACTCTGCACTCACCCGCTCTGCCCTTTCACCTCCCTGCACCCATCCCACGACTGTACCCACAAACGCACTGCACTCTACTTCATCTCACCCCACTCTACCCCAACCTATCCCACCCACTCTTCATCCACTTGCTGTACCTCACTCCACCACTCTTCCCCACTGCCCTACCCATGTCACACTTCACTCAATAAACCTACCAACCCCCACTACTCTGCCCTACCAACTTTATCTCTGCATATTCTAGACCACCTCACCCACTGTACCCCTATCTCAATCATCCCCGACACCCACTACCTCACCCACTCTCCCCCTCACTTATTCATCCCACTCTACCCCAGCCCACTCCATCTATACAATTCAACCCCACACTTTGTTGCTGTTACCCCATTCTACCTCCATCCCACTCTATCCTTACTCCCAGCATACTCCACTCCCATCACTCTATAACATTCAACTACACTACCCCACCATTCAACCCCCACAACCCAACAGCATGTCACTCTTCCAGCCAAGTTCCCCACACCACTAAACTGACCCACTGCACTATCACCTATTCCATTACATGCACACTACCCAATGTCACCCAACTCTACCCTCCTGCACTCTACCGCAACATACTCTCACTCTACCTTCCCTCCACCTCCCCCACCACCCACTGTAACCTCTATGCTACCCCACTCCACCACAACCTCTATCCTTGCCACTACCTCATTCTACCCTTCTGTGCACTGAAATATACCCTCCTTACCCTCTACAATTGCCCCACACTACTTTTCCTCACACTACCCAACTTACTCAACTCTACCCCAACCCACCCCTTTGTACCCTCACCCTCACCATTCTACCCATACCCCACTATAATGTTAACTGTCTCAACTACTACCCACTCGAACTGACCACACTTCTGTTCCCAACCACACTATTCTACCTCCACCCTGCCACTCTATTCCAGCATCCCTGCCCCACCTCACCCTACTTCCACCTTACACCACTCTACCTACACCTCACCCAACTCTATCTCACCTTACCCCACCCACTTTACACCACATATTTCCTCTTTCTCACACCCACAAACCCCACTACTCTATCATACCCCACACTCTATGCCACATCCCTTCCCCACCTGCTGCTGTACCCCACCTCACTATTCTAATCCCACCCTACTACTCTACCACACCAAACTACCTCATCTAACAATACAAAACATTCTCCCATCCATTATACCCTCAACCCACCCACACCCCTCTATCCAATCTCACCCTACCCACTGTAACCCCACTACTGTACCCCACTCTATGCCCGTACTCTATCCTGGCACTCTCTACACAAATATCCTATGATTTTCCACTGTTAGTTCTATGTTCTATGTGTCTACTGTCTGTCAACGCTCTAAGGCCTACGGGTGAGTTGGCGGTTAACAAAAATTGTATAGAATAGAACCCATCTACCTATTCTACCCACACTTCGTCCCACTAAATCCCATTGTATCTCACCCACTCTACCACCTCTCACCCCTCTCTACCCCACACGCTCTACCGTAATGCTCTTCCATAAATCATTATGCTACCCCACCTCATTACTCTACATCCAAGCCAACCAACTACCCCCTCTACCAAACCCACTATGCCGCCTACTCTACCACACCTCACCCCACCCACTCTTCCCCACTACTCTTCCCCACTACTCTTCTGAGCCCTGCTACACTATCCCACTCCTCTGACCCCACAATCCCACCCCTCTACCCAATAAAACTCTCTCCTTGACCACAACCACTCTGCTCCCACCCACTCTACCCCAACCACCCTAACCCGCCACTCACCCCACTATGCTACCTTACTCCACAACTCTTCTCCACTCTACTCACTCTCACTAGTTTAGCCCACCTGCTATTTATCTCACCACACACCATTCTATCTCCACCTCACCCCGTTCTGCCCCACCCACGCTTCTCTATTCAATGTAACCTCAACAACTCGACTCTACTTCTACTCCACTATAACACCACTCTTTCTACCTCTTCCTAAGCCCATCTACTCTACTCACCTTACCCCCTCAATACCCAGCACCACCCACTCTACTCCACCCAACTCTACACTCATTCCCACTCCACTCTAAAACCACCCACACTACCCCACCCCATTCTTCCCCTAGTACCCCACTTCATTCCACACTATCACCCATTCTACCCACTCCTTTACCTCAGTACTCTACCCCCACCCAACTACTTGCCCCATATCTCTATCCCACCCTGCTACTCTGCCAAACCATCCCATCCACATCTCTACCTCACCACTCTTCTCCAGCACTCTACTCCACCTCACTACCCAGCCCACTTATTGGCACTGCTTCTCTACCCCACCTCTCTACCCAGTAGCCTACCCCACATCTTAACTTCCACTACCCCACATACCCTACCCCACTATACTCCTACTCTACTACTTGCCCCAGATACTCTACCCAACTCAATTCTACACCACCCTCTTTGCTACCTCACCCCATCCTACCCACTTCACTCTATCCCATCCACTCTAGTCCTACCCCATACTCTATCCCTACCCCCACCCAATTCTACCTCAACCCCAACCCCATGGTCTAGCTCACCCCACTCTACCCATGACCCAGCATTCATCCGCCTTCTCTATGCACACCACACATATCCGTGGCCTCACCCCAGTCCATTCCACCCCAGTCTAACCCAGTCACCCATCTACCCCACAACACCATCCTCACATCACCCTACTACATCCGTGCCAATAATCTACAACACCCCACTCGAACCCTCACACTCTAACCCATCCCACTCTACTCCCACCTCATCTCACTTTACTATTATCTAATCTTCTCCACTGCACCCCACTCCACCCCATTCTACCCCATCCGCTCACTATTCCACCACACTCTACTTCTGTGCCAACTCTCCCTACCTCTCTCCCATTCTACACCCCCCACCCAAGGTCTCCCTTCACTGTCCCCACCCACCCCTTCCTAATCTCTCTATGCTCCCACTCACCATTTCCCACTCAACCACACTTCCTCAGCTCTAACTCCCACACCCACCATCTGCACCTAAACACTATTCAACCCCATCAACACAATCTAATGCCACCCACCCCAACTCATCCCACCCCACTCAAACCCCACTGATCACACTCCCAATTTCACCATTGCCCAATTTATGTCACCTTACCAGACCTACCATTGCCCTCCCTCCCTACATCATCCCTGCGTACCTGCACCCACACATTTTAGCTCACTACTGCCTACCCCACACCTCCCGTAATCTCACTCCTAGCTTCCCACACTCACCCATGCCTACCCTGCACACCCCTGCCTAGTGCCTTCCACATTACCTCTAGAATCACCAATCTTACTATTTGCTTACTCATAACATTAATAGTACACATAGTAAAAACATTTCCGTATACTGCAGTGGAGAAAAGTCTTTCTACTATGTCTATTACTAATGTTGTGTGTCTGCATACACTAACTTGCAGACATGTTTGGAATGACTTGGTAAACAAGACCTACATATTTACTGCATTCTAACCTATGAATATAAAATGCAACCAAAAACGCTGCATGCTAAAACTATTGGTTTTGCCAATGCTTATTTTTTGTTTTGCCATGAGCACTATGCTTTTTCATGGTATTTGTCGTTGATCAGGTTCTTGGACAAAATGTTGTAATGTGACTCAGCATACGTGAGGTGAGAATGAAAATTAATGTTCTTAGGGTATGCTTGCACATTGTAGAGGATGAGGGTGCTTGGGGAATTCTTTGGGGACCCACTGTAATTCCAAAGTACTGCAATTGTCCTATTCATATTTTTTGCTCTGTCTTGATGTTTTTCTGTTGTATTTACAGCTGCTTCTGCAATGAAGCGTTACAGCACTGCTTGCCGCCAGCCACCGAGTGCAGGTAATCGAAAGCTTGCCATGTAGCCATGAAACGCGACCACTACCACACCTCTTGCCATATAGCCCATACGGTGGTTGTAAAGACTGGAGGGGGTATCTCTACTCCTGCTCTCTATATGGAAGAGGAGAGGCACAGAGGACCTTAGCCAAGATTCTCTATTTGGTGAAACGTGGGTGAGCAATCAAGGCCTACCTCTCAGGAGGTGATGCAGGATGGTTCTTAAGTACAGTGTAGTCCCCAAGCACCCACAAAGGAATGTCCACACACTGTATTAGTGAAAACACAGTTCTTTATATAATTAAGGTTCAAGGTTATATACACAATCACAATAACTCACTTTGTGCTCAGTTAATCTAAAATGGCAAATAAATACAGAGTTCTACGTGATACCACAATCACTATCAGCTTTCATTAAAGTGCACAACTGTACTTTGGTCAAATGTCACACAGATCCATTAATAAACAGAACCAACAATAGACATAGGAGGAAACGCAGTTGGTTAGAACAATAGACAGAATACTGGCCCCTACCACTGGACACAGCTCTGTGTAGATATCCCCCCACCTGGGCAACCTGTAAATAAAGATATAATACAAGCCCAGTCCATATATTGTTCAATATGAGTCTTATTTTCTTCTAAATAGTTCTACCACCCCAATGTACCTGGAATAGCAGAGTTTGACGTCGGGTCATTATTGGATCCTTATTAAGTGGCTCCCTTTAAGGCAGGAGCCACGGATCATCGAGATCCCACGAAGAAAAGGGTAAACAAAAGCGATGAGGCAGCAGCTTGTTTCCTAGCGGTGCTCATCGACGATCGGTCATGGACGTCCTGCGAAGAAGAGGCATGTGGTGCAAGTCGGCGACAATAGATTGTTGCTGCAAAGAGTCTATGAAGAACTTTGGCCCAGCAAGGGCATCGTGTCATCAGTGTCTCTGCGTTCTTCAGGTGGCAGGAAACCCACCGGCGGATCTCCTCGGCACGTTGGTGGCCTCAACTTTCTCTGACGGGACAAAGCGGTCGATGTTGCAGGTGAGAGATTCCTTGGATTCAAAGTATCTTACTCAATGGGAGCGTTGCAGCCCCAGTCGTCGGGGGTTCGGTGTCAAGCGGTTCGCGCTTTGGGGCAACATAGCTTCAACGGGCCTCCAGCGGTTATAGCAAACCTGCGAACCCTAGGTCAAAAACTGTCGACAGCTGTCAGGTGCTTCTCTTCGTTCTCTGTTCGGCGATCCCCGTCTCCGGTTGACAGTCTTTCGTAGGCAGGCTTCCAGGGCACTTCGGCGAAGGTTAGCGGTCTGCATGATGTTCCCTCATAGCTCGGGGAGAGGTCTACTTACCAGGTCCTCTCTTAGTCAGTTCTTGGAGACACGACAACTCTTAGATCAAAAAAAGTAGAGCAACAGCAATTCTTCTCTTGCAGCTGGGCTTCAAGGTTAACCATCAAGTATCAACTTCAGCTTCTGAACGAATTCTAGCAGTGAGAGGCCCCCAGATATACTGTTCTGGCTCACATTTATTCTGCTGGGTCACACTCAGGCAACCAATCACTCAGAAGGGCATTCAGGCAGTCAGGCAGCCAATCAGGCGCACAGTGGATTCAGGCCATTTTCCTCCCTCTCAGACACCCACAACAAGGAATGTGTATTGGGACAAGTACCCAGCCATTCAGCACTACGCGCTGCATTCATACCAGTTTCGGGCAGGGCTGTCTCAGTCTTTGTGTCACATACCAGAAACTAGACATCCACAACAAGAAGTGCATATTGGTGTCATGACTCCTTGGAAGCTATGGAGCCGATGGAAGGGCTGATTCCGTACCTCCACCAGCGGTCTAGTCTCCCACGCACTGCTGTGCCGTCATGACGCACATAAATGGGCGTCTCACGCGGTGCTCATTGCGTTGCAACCTTGCTTTTCCGGCCTGGTTCGTACGCTCGTCCTCCTCTTAGACCACCCCTCACAGTGTATTCCTGCTTGCTTCCTCTTGTCAGTCCTCAGTGATTTTCCTCTCTACTCTCAGCCCGCGATCCCTTTGAGTGCTTCCTCCTCTCCTCTGTTTCTTCCGCTCTGTTGCATTTCCCTTCCCGGTGGGGCTTACCTTTTCTATTGTATGCGCCATTCCCTCTGCTGTCTCCTGCAGACCTCTTCCTCATTTCCTCGGATACAGAATCATTCCAACAGCGCTCAGGATACGCACGCTACCCCGATTCCTGCAGTGTCTTCTGGGAATTGAAGTCCTCTTATCAACTCCAACGGAACGCCTTCAGCCTCGACATCAGTAGTGCTATACATCCAAGCACACCAGGGTTTTTCAGCCACGCTTTTCCCTGGTTTTGGGGGCGGACTCCCGGAGGGCCCCCTCTGCCTTGCTGTCTACCAGTAGGCAGGGTGGCTTCCGGTGGAGCTCGTCCCAATCTCAACAGGAAAGGACGAGACCTCTGGAGGGAAAGAAGAGCCATTGACACAGACGGTTCCTCAGAAGAACTCAGCACAGGTGAGGAGGAGGGAACCAAGGAGGGTACTTGTCAAGCTACCAATACTTCATCGCATGACAGTTTGCAACGCCCAAGAATGGCTAGCTTAGAGCAGTATCAAGAACTGGTTAATGCCATACAGGGGATAACTGCTGAGCTCCAAACCATGAGGGTAGAAAACACCGCCCTTAAGGCTGACAATGCCGCTCTGAGACAACTAATGATTCGGAGAGAAGAGGTTCGGGAAGATCTGCCACCCATCTGCCACCAAGGTAAGGACCTTGTGGGAAGTATGAGGGGAACCCCAAGAAGATTAAGGAATTCCTCGACGCCTGCAGGGTATACTTTACTTTTCGCCCAAAGATGTATGAATTCGACAAGGCAAAGGTTGGCTTCCTTGTCTCAAACCTTGGGGGTAACGCTCTAGCATGGGCCACCCCGTTGGTTACAGAAACTGATCCTATCCTGAATGACTACAATGCCTTTGTATTACGATTCAGAGAACGCTTTGAAAGGACCGAGACATTGTACGCGTCTTATGAAAACATACTAGACCTCAAACAGGGTCTTGTTGATGTACAAACCTATGCCTCAAACTTCCAGACGATAGCTTGGGAGACAGGATGGCCTGACTCAGTTAAACAGACTCTCTTTCGGAGAGGGCTACATGAAGATTTGAAGGACAAACTCTCTCGAGTAGCAAGACCCACCTCCTTCCAAGAACTAGTCGCTCTGGCCCTCCAGATGGAATTTCGAATTTCAGAGAGAAGAGCAGAAAGAAGGAAGACCAGACCCAATCCGCCTTCTACACCATCCTCCTACTCACCAGCCGCTCCAGACAGATCTCTTCTCCAGACTGAAGAGCCCATGCAAATCGGCGCAGCAAGGGGTCCTCTTACCGCAGCAGGAAGAAAGAGACGAAAAGACCGGAGCTTGTGCATGTATTGCGGTTCTGAGAAGCACCTCCTTAGGGACTGTCCGGAAGTACCTCCCCGAAGGTCGGGAAACGAAAGACCCCGACCCTGAGCAGGGAGACGGAAGGGGCTTCTCTTGCTAATCCCTGTTTTACAAGTGCGCCTATACCATGTACCCCCTCAAACCAGCTAATGGTCCTAAAGATTGTTCTGGAATGGACCCCAACCCAAGCAGTTGAGTGTCTAGCAATGCTTGACTGTGGTGCAGCTGGGAACTTTATGGACGACCAATGGGCCAGTAGATACGCCATTCCTAGGAGAGAAAAACCTCAACCCATACCCGTAGAAGGAGTGGATGGCACCCCTTTGTCTTCCGGTCTTATCCATCAAGAAACCGCGGAAATCACGGTTAAGATGAAGACTCACCATGAAACCGTGATCTTTGATCTGATAAAAGCTGCCCACTTTCCGGTGATACTCGGGATACCCTGGTTGAGAAAGCACAATCCGGGGATCGACTGGGTAACTAACATTATAGAGTTCAGGTCAGACCTTTGTTTGCAGTCCTGTTTGAAGGAGGAAGGGCAACAATCACATCAGGGTGACACAGTGCCAGCGAGGAGTATTAACTCCATCCCCGTTACCTATCGGGAATATACCGACATCTTTGCAGATACTCTTCCCAGACCCCTTCCTCCACATCGAGCCGAGGACTGTAAAATCGATCTCATACCTAATGCTGTGGTTCCATTTGGGAGAATGTATCCCTTATCCCTCCCGGAGAAGGAAGCATTAAGAGACTACCTAGCCAGCAATCTACAGAATGGCTTGATACAAGAATCAACTTCCTCGGCTGGAGCTTCTCTGTTCTTTATTCCAAAAAGGGGAACCAAGGAACTCAGACCTTGTATTGACTACAGGGGCCTAAATAGCCAAACCATACGAGATCGATACCCTATGCCTCTAATTAAGGAGATCATGGAAGCAGTACAAGGTGCAAAATGGTTTACCAAATTAGACCTTAGAGGAGCCTATCATCTCCTACGAATCCAACAAGGGGACGAATGGAAGACCGCCTTTCGTACTCCATTAGGTCATTTCGAGTACAAGGTAATGCCCTTTGGGTTGGTTAACGCGCCAGCCCAGTTCCAAAGATTTATGGACAAGATCTTTAGTGATCTTCTGTTTAAATCCACGGTAGTTTACTTGGATGACATCCTGGTTTACTCTCATACTTTAGAACAACATCGTCTACACGTAAGAGAAGTGCTCAAGAGACTCCGAGGCCACCACCTATTAGTCAAGCCAGAGAAATGTTTTTTTGAGGTTGCTACAGTTTCATACCTGGGCTTTATTCTGTCAGAAGACCGCATCGAGATGGACCCTCACAAGACTACATCTATCAACAATTGGCCTGTCCCAGCTCAGTCAAGGACATCCAGAGGTTCCTGGGGCTGACAAATTTCTATCGAAAATTCATCACGGGCTTTTCCAACACAGTCCTACCTATCACAGCTTTCCTTAAGAAGGGGATGAAGTTCCTTTGGACGCCAGAAGCAGATTCCGCCTTTCATCAGCTCAAACAAGCATTCACCTCTGCACCCATCCTCAGACAGCCTGATCAGTCTCAACCCTTTATCGTAGAAGCCAACGCCTCTCAAGGGGCTATCGGAGCAGCCCTACTACAAAGGAAGGAGGATCAACTCGAACATCCCATTGCCTATTATTCCAGAACACTTACCTCCAGTGAAAGAAACTATTCAGTGATCGAAAAGGAGCTGTTAGCTATTAAACAGGCATGTGAGGAGTGGCGCCATTTGTTGCAAGGAGCGAAATACCCGTTTCAAGTTCGAACAGACCACAGGAACCTAAGTGTTCTGCAACAGATGGAATGCAGGAACTCTCGCCATGCTCGTTGGGCTTATTATTTCTCCCAATTTGATTTCATACTCAAGTATCTTCCGGGTAGAGACAATCACTTAGCTGATGCTCTCTCCCGCAGCCACCAAGAAGGATCAGGGAATCACCCTGAACAGGAACGGCTGCTCAACGGGAAGAGATTCATAGGAACTGTTAATAAATATCTACAACAGGTTCTTGAAGCCCAAAGAACCACCTCTCTTCGTAGAGACCCCTCTCTAACCTACAAAGGAGAATACTTGTATAAAAACGACTTGCTTTACCTACCCACCCAAGATCTCCAGAACCAAGCCCTTTCGTGGTGCCATGATCTGCCCATGGCTGGTCACAAGGGCCGTGCTGCTACACTGGAACTACTGAAGAGGAGTTTCTGGTGGCCCAAGATGAATCAGGATGTTGTGGAGTACGTCTCTTCCTGTCCCACATGCGCTCAAGGCAAACACAGTTCGGCTAAACCATTGGGGCTCCTACAACAGGATGAACCACCTGCTGGACCTTGGCAACATATTTCTATGGATTTCATCGTGGAGTTACCCAGATCGGGAGGAAGTTCTGCTATCATGGTAGTGGTCGACTCCTTCAGTAAGCTGGCGCATTTCATTCCTCTTCAAGGCACTCCTTCTGCCACTACCACAGCAGACGTGTTCTTAAAGGGAATAGTCTGTCTCCATGGTCTGCCCGCCTCAATTGTGTCTGATAGAGGAACACAGTTTACCTCCAAGTTCTGGACAGTATTGTGTAAACAGTTACAGATTCAGAGAGCATTGTCTTCTGGCTTTCACCCGGAAACAAACGGACAGACCGAACGAACGCCTCAACGCTACACTTGAACAGTTTCTGAGATGCTACTGCAACCAGACTCAGGATAACTGGAGTCATCTCTTATCGGTTGCAGAATTCTCATATAACAACACCAAGCATACTGCAATCGGTATGAGTCCCTTCAAATGTACATATGGGTACGAACCCAAACACATCCCATTTCCCACCGTTCAACCCACTAATGTCCCTACCATAGACCTACTACTAGACACTCTCAAACAAACCCACAGGTCAGCTCAAGAAATCCTGTTAGCCAGTCGTCAGACTTACAAGAGATGGGCTGACAAGAACAGGAGACCTAATCCTGATTGGCAGAAAGGAAGCAAGGTCTGGTTGTCCACGAAATATCTCCCCCGGAGAGTCCACCGAGGTAAATTCACTCAGAGATATATCGGACCTTTTTCCATACAACAACAGATCAATCCTGTGGCCTTTCGGCTAAACCTCCCGCACTCTCTTCGGAGAATACATCCAGTGTTCCATACCTCGCTTCTTAAGGAATACAAACCTGATCCATTCTTGAGAACCTCCAGGAGAAAAATACCCAGTGTGGATGATGACACCCAAGAGTATGAGGTTTCGCGCATTCTGGACTCTCGTTACAAACACGGAGTCCTACAATACCTCATACTGTGGAAAGGATACCCTTGGACGGAAAGAACTTGGGAACCAGCCAAAAATCTACATGCCACCAGGCTCCTACGCATATTCCACAGACACCATCCAGGCAAGCCTGGAGGACGGTCTTGGCGAAGGGGTTATACTGTCATGACGCGCGCTCCTTGGAAGCTATGGAGCCGATGGAAGGGCTGATACCGTACCTCCACCAGCGGTCTAGTCTCCCACGCACTGCTGTGCCGTCATGACGCACATAAATGGGCGTCTCACGCGGTGCTCATTGCGTTGCAACCTTGCTTTTCCGGCCTGGTTCGTACGCTCGTCCTCCTCTTAGACCACCCCTCACAGTGTATTCCTGCTTGCTTCCTCTTGTCAGTCCTCAGTGATTTCCCTCTCTACTCTCAGCCCGCGATCCCTTTGAGTGCTTCCTCCTCTCCTCTGTTTCTTCCGCTCTGTTGCATTTCCCTTCCCGGTGGGGCTTACCTTTTCTATTGTATGCGCCATTCCCTCGGCTGTCTCCTGCAGACCTCTTCCTCATTTCCTCGGATACAGAATCATTCCAACAGCGCTCAGGATACGCACGCTACCCCGATTCCTGCAGTGTCTTCTGGGAATTGAAGTCCTCTTATCAACTCCAACGGAACGCCTTCAGCCTCGACATCAGTAGTGCTATACATCCAAGCACACCAGGGTTTTTCAGCCACGCTTTTCCCTGGTTTTGGGGGCGGACTCCCGGAGGGCCCCCTCTGCCTTGCTGTCTACCAGTAGGCAGGGTGGCTTCCGGTGGAGCTCGTCCCAATCTCAACAGGAAAGGACGAGACCTCTGGAGGGAAAGAAGAGCCATTGACACAGACGGTTCCTCAGAAGAACTCAGCACAGGTGAGGAGGAGGGAACCAAGGAGGGTACTTGTCAAGCTACCAATACTTCATCGCATGACAATTGGACACACACTCCATTCACCCAGGTCCCACCCCAATGGTGTACCCATAACATCCAGTTACTGGGAAGGCTCCTGCCAGTCAGGGGAAGGGACAGAGTCAGGGATTCCCAGGAGTTTGGGAATACAAGATAACAGGCAATAGAAAGCCAGAGGCCACAGGGGCCATCTTGTCTCCTATCAGGACTCAACTGATTCCAATGGCATGGCCTGGGTATCCCAAAATGGAGGCGACTTAGAGCACCTGTCAAATTCAGCATGGAGCTGCCACCAGCCCATACCCTGCTCTGTTGGCCACATACAGGTGCCCACAAACATACACTAGGAGTACAGGGTTGTACTCCCACCCAAGGGTGCCATAGGGTATCCCAAGAGTCTGTTCACCAAACTAAAAAGAGAGAGCTGCACCGCCAGGAGTCCCACATGAACTCCTGTGCAGAAAACACGACAGAACACATGATAAAAAGCAAGAAAGGACAAGAATACAGAGGCCCTGTCCCTCCGATGCATTTCCAGCATCACAGTGGTTAAACCATTAAGAAGTAAACATGTTGTAGAGCTTGTAAGCACTGTTGGGGACATGCAGGAAATCTGAAACACAACATATGTCTTCTGCAACTGTGCAGACTGCCAGAGCCAGACTGATGCCTAGTGGCCAGAGCCTGGCACAGATTGCCATCTGGGAGAGACGTTGCAGTCTACCCAGCTCTTACCAGTCTTACAACGCTTGCTGTGGGAGAGAACAGACAGATGGTGCCCCCCCTCCCAGTGACACCTTCTGGGCAGAATATGCTATTGACAGAAGTAAGGTACAGAAGTGGGGTTTCATTTGACCTTGAGGGTGGGAGGTGTCCAGTATAATTGTTCAGTCATGACATGCAGCTGATGACACAGGATCAGTAATGAAGCCTGATCAAATGGATGGTGTTCCCAATTTTGGGTGTCAAGTGTGTGGGGGGACAGTAGAATGGTGGGGTATAGTATGGAGGTGGTGGGGTAAACTGGTGGGGTAAATAAGTGGGGTGGGTACAGAGGGTAAGGAGACGGAGGATAGCAATGGGGTAGGGTAGAGAATTTTAGTGGTGTAGTGTAGTGGGCTGGTGGGTAAAGAAGTGGTGTTGTGGGGTAAAGGATTGGGGAAGGGTGGTGGAGTAGAGAGGTAGGGTGGGCTAGAGAAGTGGGGTATAATGGGTGGAGTAAAGTGGTGTGAGGTGGGGTAGAGTGGTGGGTCAGAGTGGGATAGAGTGGTGTGAGGTGTGGTTGAGTGCAGTGGTGTTAGATTAGTGGAGTGGTGTAGCGTAGTGTGGTAGAGTGAGTGGAGTGGGATACACTGGTGAAGTGGGATTAGAAGGGGTCGATACAGTAGTGAGATAGGATGAAGTGGGTCAGGATAGATTAGTGATATGGGTTCGAATGGTGTGTAATGTGGTAGGCTAGAATAATGAATGGTGTACTCACAATGGAGTACTGAGTGATGTACAGTGGGTGGTGTAGACACGGTAGGTTAGTGGGGGAAGGTGGTGGGGTTTGATAGAGTACTGGGGTTGAGTGTATTAGTGCGGTGGGGTAGAGTGGGTGGGTTAGGCTGAGAGATTGCAGATTGATGTGGGGAAATATGGTGTCATTTGGGGATATTGAGGGAATAGGGTAGTGGGGTAGAGTTGTGCCGTAGAGTGGTATGTTGTATAGTAGGTTGAAGTTGAGTATTGGGGATACAGAGGTCGGGTGTAGAACAGGTGGGGTGGATTGAGTGGGTGAGAGTGAGATAGAGTGCAGTGAGGTGGAGGTGGGAAAGAGTAGTTTGAGTTGGGGATAAAGAGGGTGGGGTGGATGAGAAAGGTGCAGTAGAGTAGTGGTTTAGAGTTGTGATGACGAGTAGTGTGGAAGGGTTGCACAGTGGTGGGGTGAGGTGGGAGTATAGGGCATGGGAATAGAGTGGGTGAGGTAGAATAGTGGCGTATGGGGGTAGAGCAAAGTGGGTGGTAGATTGGCTAATGATAAAAGGACAGTTAGGTGCAGTAGAGTAGTGGAGTGGAATAGTAGCATGCTGCAGTAGAGAACCGTGGTAGAGTAGTGAATGAGTAATAGTTGTGGGGTAGACTAGTAATGTGGGGTGTGGTCGGTATAGGTAAACAGGGGTGACGTGGGGGTAAAGTGGGTTGGTTAGGGTGAGAGTGAGGAGAAGTGTGGATAGAGTGGGTTGAAGTGCGTGGGAAAGAGTAGTGGGGTGGGGTAGAATATTGGAATGTTGCTGAGTAGTAGAGTGAGGTTAAAGTGGGGTATGAGTAGAGCTGGATGGAGTAGGGAACCCACACAGGGGGGCGGGTTGGAGATGAGTGAGGTGGGTGGAGATATGCAGGTTTGAGAATTTGTGTGGTTAGGGGTAGAGTTGGATAGGAGTGGAGTGGCTAAGATTTGTGTGGTACCATGGGTGGTGGGTCGGTGTGGAGTTGGGGTATAGTGGCGTAAAGTGGGCTAGAGAGGATGGGGATCGAGTGGCACAGTGGAGAGAGTAGTCGGGTGGAGTAGAGGGGTAAAGAAGGGTGGGGTGAGGTTAGACAGGGGTTGGGGAAAAGTGGGGTGAAGTAGGGTGGGGTGTGGGATAGTGCTTCCATTTAAATGACAAATGCCATGACCATAACTAAGAACATTAAGCATTCATTAGAAATGTAAAGCCACAGTAGGACCTGCAGAGCCGAGTCTGATTGGCTGACGGGGAGCTGGGGGAAAGTTGATGTCTCCAGGGCCTCACATGGGCTAGTGGGAGAGTGGTGGCAGGGCCTCGCTCCACAATACACTTACTAGGCATGTGACACCTGGTGCATGCTGGGTGTTCATCGGCATTGGACACTGGGCGACCGGCTGGACAGACTGCCCAAGGCTAGTGCCAGTATAGGCAATGATAGCTAGGGTAGCAGGGTAGATGGTGCCAGGGGGGCCATCGAGGGGCTTAACCACCACACCGATGTCAGACACATTTTACCACAGGAACTGTGCCCTGGTCCCAAGCGGTGTAGTGGTTATCATCTAGGGGTTGTGAGTAGTGGTGGTACCAGCTCCTGCAGAAAGATCAGGAAAGAGGCATGGCTCACACCAGGAGGCTGGTCAAGCTCGAGGCACTCTGCATTGTACTTCTATGACGGGATGGGGGATCATTATTCAGATGGGAGACCCCTCCCCCGTCCCTTGGTGCTCCAGATGGAATTTCCTATCTCCAGAATCAATCCAGTTTATCCAAACTCTTGGGTAAACTGCTCGTAGGGTCTTTCCTTTTGCTAGTCTGCATTGATTTTGGAGATATAAAGGACAGCCTACCCATTTCTGGGTGGGCCATCCTTGAAGCAATGCATGTGCACACTGTATGCATGCCAACTACTGACAGCCATCATCTGGACGCCAGCTCGCCCCAGACCACAGACTGGTCATTTCCAAGCCTTCACCCGAACCCCTCATCGTATCTCAACCATGCAAAGCCCCCAAAAGGCACCTGTGCTTTTCTTATCACGTCCATGTGTTTAAACAAAGTTATGCTCCGCTCCACGAACTTTAAAAGCGGGCATCCAATGATCTATCATCGTGCACCCTCAGCCATCAGGCTTGTTCCCTTTCCTCCTCCTTCCAACCTCCTGCCATTGCAACTCACCTCCTTGTGAAGTAGTTTCAAAATATCCGTAAACTCCCCACACCCAATCTTTTCTTTCATGGCCTCCGGCCCCAATGGTTTCACCGTTTCCCTGTAAGGCAGCTTTATATCTTTTGACGTCACTGCACCTTATCTGCCTCCACTGCCTTACTCCCCTCGCAGGGGTACTCCAGCCCCCCTGCTCCTTTAACCTTATCTCCTTTCTCCTTCGTGCATTTCAACCTGGATACCTCCTCCCTGCTGATACCCCCCCCCCGCAGCTGGATGACCCCCACACAGTCTGGGCCTAATCTCAGGCAAACTTCAGAACCCGGAATCCTTCCACCATATTTGACCACAGGAGTCTGTCTGCATGGGGGACCCATATGATGCTACACTCGCACCTGTTGCATGGCACCCCTGTGAGGGGCCATGGTACGTTCCATGGAGGGATGTGGTCACATGGTTACCCATGTGACCAACCTAATAAAAGGTCCGAGCCGCTTCCGGCTCGGCAGTCACGAGTGAACCTGACTCCGCGTGGTGTGTTGTGTTGGTGCCTGGGGGGTGCCTCGCCACGTGCGCTGGGCCCAAGGTCGGGGCCCAGCTGGAGGACGGTGCCCCTGCCGGGCAACGCCGTCCCTGTGGGTCCCCCAACCATGTGAGGCGGGTTGGGGTGCGACCCCGGCCTGGGTGCCCCCAGAGCCGGGGCCGCGGTGGCCAGGTGGACCTGGCCACGTGTGTGGAGCTCCGGTGTCCCGGAGCGGGTGGGACGAACCCCCACCCTTCATCAAGCGGCGTGATCGCCGCACGGCAGCGTGTGTCGTCGGGTGCTGCCCGACACGAATATGGGGCTGCCCGGTGGACCGGGACAGCCCCCAACAATGGCGACGAAGGTGGGATCCCGTGTGCCCCCCCCCCCCCTAGAAGTTTTGAGGCGGGCCCATCTCCAACGGGGCCCGCGCCCGAGCAATGGCGTGGCGGGCCCGACACCAGCTGGGACCGCGAAAAAGGAAGATGGCGGCGTTGGCCGCGAGTGGAGGAGGGTCTCTCCCCACCGGCGTCCGCAGGAGTAGGGATGCCGGTTTTCCAGCCCCCGAGGGGGAGGGAGTGCCCGCGGCGGTGGCCGCATGGAGGAGGCTGCCTCTTCCCCTGTGTGGGACAGGGTCTGCGGTGCGAGCCGCTAAGGAGTCAGCTGGGAAGGGGGGCCGCCGTACAGCTGAGGCGGCCCCAAACGCGGCGGCGGTGACCGCGTGGGTTCCCCCCTCCTTCTTTGACGGGGGACTGCCCGCGGTTTCGGCCGCCATGAATAAAAGCACCAGGGCGTCGGCCACAGTGAGGAGGCGACGCCACGCCCGCGATCTGCGGGCCGAAATGTGAGCGGCGAGGGACGCCACATGAAGAAGGCGGGCCCATCACCAGCTGGGCCCGCAAGGAAAACATGGAGAGGTGAGCGGCCCCTCCCCCAGCATGCCAGCTGGCCGCCCACCACCGCGCGGCTGCCCCATCGACCAGCGGTAGAGGGAGACATGAGGCGGGCCCAAAACCAGATGGGCCCGCGGAAAAAAAAAATGTGTGTTGCAGGCCCGAATTCAACTGGGCCTGCAAAAGGAACGAAGGAGGCGGGCCCAGCACCAGCTGGGCTCGCAAGCACAATAGAGTGCTCGCCCCGAGGAGCGGGCGGAGAGCTGCCTGCCCCCCCACCCGCAGGCCGCGGCAAACATCGCCGCCGAAAAAAAAATAAGGCAGCGGGCCCAACACCAGCTGGGCTCGCAAGGAAGCTGCCCGCCCCGTGTGGGGTGATCCTGCGGCGTCGCAGCACCGTGAGGGGAGCTGTCTGCCCCCCCAACTGGAGGGAAGCATGCGGCAGTGCCCTTCAAGAGCATGGGCCTGCCGTGCAAAGAAAAGGGGAAACGAGGATGCAGGCCCCCAGGCCCCGGCAAGGAGGAACAGGGTTTTCTGCCACCCTGCCACGATCTCCTCTCCGTGCAAGTGGACTTAGCCGATGTGGCCCCTGGGCCTCCCCAGGTGCGGCTTTGCCGGTGTTTTGTGTAATTGTGTAGTAACTGTCCTAAATGAGCTCTGGTGAGGGTGCGAGCTGGTTTCCGGTGACTCCATACGGAAGGTGGACCTCATGAGTGACATTCCCCCGGAAGACTGTGAGCCGGCAGACATGGACTTGCTTAAAATGGTCCAGTTAGTGGGCAATGTTGTGTGGTGCCCACCTTCAGGCTCCGAGTGCTTTATGTGGTGCCAGTAGCCCTCACTGGTGCCGTTTAGTGACATGAGAGCCACTCACCCAGGTTAATAAAGGGTGTGTAAAGTAGTCGAGTGGCTCCAGTAGTAGTAGTGGTAGTCGTGGTGGAATTTTGGAGTTTTTGCATTGTGTTATGAAAAAGGAGGAGTGTTGCATGGCACCCCTGTGAGGGGCCATGGTACGTTCCATGGAGGGATGTGGTCACATGGTTACCCATGTGACCAACCTAATAAAAGGTCCGAGCCGCTTCCGGCTCGGCAGTCACGAGTGAACCTGACTCCGCGTGGTGTGTTGTGTTGGTGCCTGGGGGGTGCCTCGCCACGTGCGCTGGGCCCAAGGTCGGGGCCCAGCTGGAGGACGGTGCCCCTGCCGGGCAACGCCGTCCGGACGGTGCCCCTGCCGGGCAACGCCGTCCCTGTGGGTCCCCCAACCATGTGAGGCGGGTTGGGGTGCGACCCCGGCCTGGGTGCCCCCAGAGCCGGGGCCGCGGTGGCCAGGTGGACCTGGCCACGTGTGTGGAGCTCCGGTGTCCCGGAGCGGGTGGGACGAACCCCCACCCTTCATCAAGCGGCGTGATCGCCGCACGGCAGCGTGTGTCGTCGGGTGCTGCCCGACACGAATATGGGGCTGCCCGGTGGACCGGGACAGCCCCCAACAGCACCCATATACCATAAGGGTCTCTACTTAAACATGTCTCTACAAGTCAATGATTTTAGAACGCTCTATAGGGCATAGTAATGCCACTTCAGGGGTTCCCACCACATTTCAGTATAAGGCGCATGCCAAACGCTGACTACTGTGTGTGCTTTGCGGTCAGTTTACAGTCCTCAGTCCCATTGATGGCAGATAGGATTGGAGGTGACGATGCAGTGCAACTTCAGGAGGCACCCAGATAACGGGGCAGCATCCTCCTTCCTCCCCCTCTGGCTAAGGGGGAGGAGTTAGGGGGCAAAATCCCGGGAAGCAGGGAAACGAGCCCAGGAAAGGGCAGGAGGGGCGAGAAGCCTGCCAAATGGACGGCAATGCCTGTGAAAAAGAAACAAAGGAGGTGGGAGTGCCTGGGGGGATTATAAACAGCCGGCGGACTGGCAGTGTTAATTTCGCAGCCAGAGGACGCGGACAAGAAGAAGGAGAAAGCAATTTTTCCTCCCACCCACCCTACATATTGACGGCAGAAGTACAAGGCTTTGCCGTTGCAGTCGCAGAACGGCGAGGCAGTGTTTTTTTGCAACCAGTGTCACTATAGAGACTGCTAACAAGGGTTTTCACTCTTCTCACGATCAGCGCCCCTTTGAGGCCTAAGGGGCAAGGGTACTGGAGGTAACGATGTTGGCCCGGCTTCCCCCGGCAAAACGGCACTCCTCCTGCCGAGGGACACCTGCAAGGGCAGGTGGGGTTCGGACAAGAATGGTTGGGGTAGCTTCGGCCTAGTGTGGACTGGAAAGGGGGCAGCAAGGTTTGGGCACGTAACACTCAGCTGGTTGCTGCACCTTCAGAACTATTTTCACAAAGTTTGGTTTGCAGTGATTTGAAGCATGTAGTTATTAGAAATGTTGTGAAAATAAAATCTGCCGCCTTTTATGCCAACAAAGAAAAATGTCTCATTCTACACCTTTTTCCAGAAGGGGGGCAAGGGTAGCGAATGTAATAAGCAGGTATGTTGGTATTAGTATGGACAAATGCCGAAGTTATAAATAGGGGAGCCTGCACAATATCACACTTGTGGTTATTTCCAAGGCCACATGATTAACTTGTGACTTTGTCGCCTCTTCTCCCCCTTGGACAGTGCTAGAAATGTGAATTGTTAGGTTTATTCTATTCCTTACATTTTTCTTTGTGTTTTTTTTTATCCAGCCTGACTTCATACAAGACTACAAGCTGAGCAACTGGAGCGGGAAGAAGCAGGGTTGGAGCTGTGCGAAAAATGAGAGCCCACGCCCCCATCCACCTCCTTCATCTGTACTCTTTGTCTCCCCATTCCTGCTGGCACATGGATCACTCGCTTAGACCAGTCTTGATTGGCCATTCGGGCCTTGTGTTTGAGTAATCGCAAGAACGCTGCATGATTAGCCTAGCGCTGTTAGTCGTCCTCGCTTTCACTACAAATAAACTTTCTTCATTATCTGCAAAATCGTGTGGATTATTTGGCTTGGACATGTGCTAGTGGTGGGTGGAAGTGGGCAGTGCTCACCTCACTGCACTTAACCTTTTGCAAACATATCAAAATGTCCTGTTTTATTCGGGAGATGGTAGTCCAGTCCTACTTTGAACTTTGTAGGCCTCGATGTCCTTGTTATAAACCCAGATATAGAATTTGTATAATGCAAAGTTAAAACCGGGACTGAACTAGCATCTCCCGAATGGAACGGGGCATGCTGGCATATGTGCATTTAGGGATGGGGCTATGGAGATTCTGGGGTTTCTGGGGGTATGCAGGGTGCAGCTCAGGGCTTTATGTGGGATGCCAAATCAAGGTGGGGCCCAAATAAGGCACAACACAATAGAAGTGTGCAGGGACTAAGACGTGTCCGTTACAGCCTAGCGTCAGTCCCCCAGGCACCCTCCAGGGATCTGTCGCAGGATATTCTCTAGACCCTCCACACACTGGTGTCAAAGATTAAGAAGAGGCTGCAGATGGCACCGCCTGTGACTCCACCAGCGGGGCCCCCATTGACGCCCAGGTGACTGACCCCCGCCGAAAGAAGAGGAAGAGGCACCCTCTGCCTGCATTACAGCCATCGCTACCTTCAATCCCCTGGGAGACGGGAAAGGACACAGCTACGACAGACACCCACCGACAAGGGCTTCTCCACCAGACGAGGTGGGATCCTTAAGAGCCTGAAGCATCTAAGGAATCTTTACGAGACGTGTGGCCTATGAAAGTAAAGGAGCGGCCTAACAGACATGTTAAAGTTTCAGAGTTTTCGTACATGTCATGAAAGAGATCAAAATCTATTCACAAAGGTGTGTTATATTGAATCGAATTAATGGCCAGGCACACATGGAGTAAATAAAGTATATATAAAAATCAAATCAAATGAAAATAGGCGAATGCAGGTTCCGGTCCCTCAGTTCCTTTTGTAAGAAATCCCTAATTCTTAGTTATTAACTACTTTTATTCAATTGTTGTAATAGCAAGACTTAGAGTACTACAGAACTAATAATCGAAGTTGAATTGTAAGAAATGGATTATGTGATTCTAAATAAAGGGTGATCTTTTCCATCCAGTCCTGCTGCACTTTCAACGATATCTGCCTCAATGCCAGCAAGGCTGAGATCCTTCCTATTGGGACCCCTGCTCCCTCCTTCTTCCCCTTACTTTGACCATCCTCTATGGGCTCCCTCCCTTCTTCATCTGAAGCCAGAAACCTTGTAGTCATCTATGACTCCTCCCTCTCCTTCCTCCCTCACATTCAGAACATTGCTAAGAAGTCCCACTTTCAACTCTTCCTTATCAAAGGAATTCTCCCTTATCTCACTTTCCCCCAGAAGCTCAAAGTTACCCGAGCTCTGGTTCTCTCTATGCTTGACTACTGCAATAGCCTTCTCTTGAATCTACCCTATTCCCTCTACGACTCCTCCAGCTAATCTAGAATAAGGCAGCAAGACTTATCCTTGGCCTAAAGCCCAGAAACTCCATCTCTCCTGCCTTAAAACTCTTCACTGGCTCCTATTTGCTGCACTTATTAAATTCAAATCCCTCTGCATCATCCATAAGGCTGTCTGGGGCCAGGGACCACTCTATCTGCAACTTTCTCTCACTAATCACTCTCCCGTTGACCTCTACCTTCCTCTTGTACCAACTCTCTGTGTGTAAAGCGTTTTGCTAAACAGAGGCCCGGGGGCCTATCTCTTTCCTCAGCTGGCTCCCTCTTATGGAACAACCTCCCCCTTCCTCTTCATCTTGAGCCAGATCTCCTCAAATTGCGGAAGCATCTCAAGACTTTCCTTTTCCCTCCGCTGCTAATCTTATAGACACTGTTATTGGTGACCCGGGCCCTTATGTGTCCTTCTGGGCCATGGCCTCCCACACCCAATCGTCTCAGCCTCTGCTTACACACAGCACTTGCCTTGGCACCCACTGACCTATGCTACTGTAGGCCTGCACTTAACTACTCATTGCAGCTCAACGCTCCCTAGCACTTACTACACTGAGCACTTACATCTGCTGCTCACCCACAAGCACAGGCACTCCAGCACTTAACCTCCATGCCCTCCTCCCTCTTCTCTCTCTGCACTTGCACGGTCTTAATGCTCACAAGGCCAAGTAGGCCTGTCTTTATCCTCCAATATATACATTGTTTTCAATCCGATGTTCCCTCCCTGTTGCCCTATGGGGGTTTTGAAACACAATTCACTTGTTGTATAAGCACCTAACAAATGGACAATAAATAAATATATAGTGACACCCACTGGTCAAGGTCATTATTGTCGCTTATCATATTTTCATTTACGTTTACCTAGCTCTCTGGGAAATTAGATTGGCCAGCTCCTCAGATCACGAGAAAATATCAGACCCTGCTGGGGCTGAGCGCTGGCTCCCATCCCACTTAGAAGCCCAGTACAGCCATTACATGATTTGCAAAAAGTCGAAGCTGCCAATGTACTGTTGGGAATTTGATCAGCGTTTAAGAGACTTTGGGAGGTTGTGAATAAACAAAATGTCTATTGATGGGTCCGAAGACCTCAAAGTAAAGTACAAAGATGTAATCTTCTCCTGAAGAACCACCTGAGAGATCATTTTTACATGCTGCCTGACACCAAAGCTAAAGTGATTGCAGTGTCTCAAATGTCTTGGCTTCTGGTGTTCTGCCACCTTTGGCATTGCTCCGAAAGCCTGCCCTTATTACTTTTAGGTTGGGAGGTTTATTATTAAACCCCAATGAAACGTGGGTGTGCTTAAATGGTTCCTGAGATATCTGCTTATTCAGCATATGCAACAATTAATACAGACTCAAATAAGGGGTTTGGATGAGTACGCGGCTTACCTTTCGTTATTGAAGCTGAAGGCGCAGTCGGTATTCTGCAGAAGGTGGTAAGGCAGACACAGATTACAGCACAGCAGATGCATGGGATATCCATAAGTGAATGCCATGATTACTAACTGGTATCCTTCATTACAATGAGTCCTACTCTTCCTCATCACATTACTTATCTCTAGATGCACCTCGAGATGAGCACCACCCCGAAAGCCTAGACATGCAATGGACCCTCCCTGCTAGCAGGAGGGTTCAAAGGATTGGACACCTCACAGAAATGCCATATTTGCCTAATCCTCTGGACAGGAAGGAAAATAGAGGGACTGTGACGAGGAATATTTCAGCTAAGAGATTAAAGCATCAGCTCTTTGCCCCTCTTCTTCGTCACAGTTCTTCCACAATGAGGATGTCTCTAGCATGGATAAAGGCTACAATGAATGCTTCAAAGGGATATCGGAATGCTTTGTCCCAGTGGGTACATACAACAAAGTGACTGCCTTGACATGAGATAGTCTCCAAAACAGCATGAACAAAAGAACACCCATGAGTGCCCTCATCAAACTTATGATGGGTAATGAAAAAGCCCTTGACTTTCCAGTAAACATCTGAATTCTCTTCAGTTGTGTTGCACCTGTTGAGGCATACACCATGGGGAGAAGTAATCTAATCCACCAATTGTGGGTTTCTTACCATTGCTGCCAGGACCAAAAACACAAACAGTGAGCCACAAAGCCCGACCTATTCAGTTCTATATGGTGTCGCAGCGGGACTCAAGAACACGCCACCTTTCAAAGACGGTTCAAGGGTTTTCATTAAGATAATTGTGAAGGGCTCACTAAGGGCTGTCGCTCTCTCTCATCTCTCCTTGGTGGTTGCTTCCCTAGCCCAAGTGTCTCTCAACCCCAGGATGGTCACTATAAACTAATAATTGCTACTGTCTAACAACCTACTGGCTGGTTGTGATGACCAAACGCCCTTTTTTCTCTCTCGCTCTCTGAGAAAATAATGAGGTGAATCTTAACCCAGGTTTAACACAATGGTAAAAGAATAGGTGCCTTCCAGGCAGACCTTTCTCACTTATTCCTTGCCTTGGATGCTCTTGTTTTCTTGCCCTGATGTTCTGTCCTTCCTTTCCCTTCCTTCTCCTCTCCTCCCTTCCTTCCTTCCACTCTTCTTCGTCTCCCCTCTCTCTCACTCTTCCCTCCTGTCCCTCCAGTGTTCTCTTTCTCCACACTACTATGCTCCCCTCTCAACAATGCTTCCCTCCCTTCTCCACACTACTACTAAACGACATTCCTCCAAAATCTTCTCCCACAGCCACCCTCCTTTCACTCTGTCACCTTCCCATCCACTCTCATTCACCTCCTAATCTCATTTGGATAGACCTAACTCCCCTTGCATGCACACACCCAAGTGCCACTTTCTCCCACCAACCAATACCTTGCCTTGCACATGCTTTCAACAATTCTCCTCTGTGCTGCTCTGCAGTTGCTTGGTGTTTTGGTCCTCTCCTGTTTATACCTCTCCCAAACAACCCACACCTTCCTGTTGTAAAGGTAGACTTAGGGCCCCTACTAGACCCAGAGGAAATAGTCCTAGCCCAAACAAGACTCAATAACGAAGTAGACAGAGTGCAAGGCAAACCCAGCTTTATCATCATCCAAATAGAACAGGGACAGCACACAAGCATTCAAGTGTCGTCGCTCTCGATGTGGTACTACAAAACAATGGTTTACATACTACAAACGCATCATCAAAGGTTGTGATAACATAAAAGTCTACTGGGATGGGGATTGGTTAAGGAGTTTAGCTACGTATAGGTTCTATAGGAGTTAAACATTTCATTGGGTTACAAGTATCTGCTTGCTCCACCTGGAACTACCCCTATAAAGATAAAAGTAAAAATATATCCTCTCTACAATAATTGATTGGTTGGCGTACCACTTTGGGCTGCCTGACTCTGGGGATTCTGATAGGTTGGCACTCTTCTTACCGACCTTGGAGACTTAACAAATTGTCAGGATATGAGCCAGGTGGGGTGTGCAGGAATAGAGGTCCACGACCGTTCCCTGTTCAATTAAAAGTTTCCATCCCTCATTCCTTTTCTGTGAGAATGGACAATATCTTTCTAATTGACCTTGTAGGCCAGCTTGATGCTGGGTGTACTTTAAGGGACTCTTTGCAGGTATTCCATCTAAGTTAGCTTCTAATGAATAGCCAGTGTTCTCCAGGTATGGATCATGAGCTCCATTGATTCTCTCCCACATATAACCCACCTTTCACCTTCATATCATAGCGGGGAAAGTATCTGCGCTGAACCTGAATTGTTTTCATGGACTCAGAGAATACTACTGAACCTCTTGAACAGCCTCAGATTGCAAGCAAGCAAATGCAATGTTATCAATTAAAGCAGTATAAATAAGTCACAATAAATGCCTACCATCATAGGTGACACTGAATACATTCACAATGCAAGTAGTTTAATTTGTAATGACGGGATTTCTGTAAGATAAGGAATAATATGAACCCTCCTGAGAGGGATAATATTTAGAAAAAACTCAGAGTATGATCACATGGTTATAAGCACAGTTAAAATACAGCAGCTTACATCAACTTAGATCATGAGGTAAAACGTAGGCTTATATGATAAAATAGAGTGAAAAGTCCAGGTAGAACACAAAAAAATGCAGTAGTAATGTCTCCGTTCAGATTCTATAAGTATGTTTAGGTAAGGAGACGATGTGCCTTAGTTAGTTGGTCTGGAGGGAAAATGAATGGTTTCGTGGAGCCTCTTCACGGCTGGTAGTAATATATATTTGCAGGTATCCTCTGGTCACAGGTACTGGAATATCTGAATACTGTGAGTCGCCTCGGTGACTGCAAAAATGAACAGCCTTTAAACTGAAATTCCTATTGGAATTGAGTAGGTAGATGGACAATCACTGTTGGATTCATATGTTTAAATTGAGGTTGAGACCAAGCGTTTAGCTCCATTATCTGTCAGCTCTGTCAGCCTTTTGTGGCGCAGGAGTTTCTGGACATTTTGCTTCATAGGTACATGTCTTAGAAACAGCAACCCCATCATGAGCCCTCTATGTGGCAAAACAGGAACTTAAGGGGCTCTTATCTGCCTGTCAAGTGTACATGTGGAGATTGCTCTGGTAATTACACAAGCTAGGTGTCTCTGCTTTCCCTATCCCCACATGTACTTCAAAATATGCAACTGTGGCTCATACTCAACCATTCCCCAGGCAACATATTCCTCTCATGATAATGCAGGAAGAAAGTCTCACGAGAGGTAGAATACATCTCAGTGCTGTATAAACACTGAGATTTCCTACCTCATGAAAAAAACAGATATGTGGTGGGGTCTGGCTTCCCATATCTGCTGTTCTCCTAATTCTGGCTCAACAAGAGATCCAAGGGTTATCACTCACACTGGTGATGCATTGTAGATGCTCGCCTCACAGCGCCAGGTTAGAGCTTTCCTTACCAGCCCAGTAGTCCCCGGCGTCATCCCTTCCTAACATGTAGAAAAAACAAACTAATGCAGCTCCTGATCAGGCCATGAGGGGCACTGCTCTGGGCTTGCCAGCTGTGCGCTGCGCCACAGGCCGCTTCAGTGGACTGCAGCGGTGTGCCACAGCCTTCTTCACTGCTTTTCTCAGGGTTGTGCCACCGCCGTCTTCACCTGGCTGCAGCTAAATTCACTGGGTCAAAGCAGTGACATGAGGCAGCAGTCTCAGACATGGAGCTCTTCACAGCTCACTACACACACCAAAAACACGGTGCACCACACCCACATTCACCCGGGCCACGGCTGGCAACTCGAGTAGCAGCCTGGGACACTGAGCCCTTCTTAGCCTCTGGAGCACAACTGAAGTGCCAGGTAAGCGTCTCACCATAGAGCTACCCACCTAATCCACATGGGGATCAGGTATCTGGTTCAAGCATTAGAAAATGCATAGGATTACACCACATTGCTGATGCGGGTCAAAAATCTAGGCCTGCGGAGGAGACTTCCCACCACACTATCTCCTCCAGACTAAATCCCAACTCCCAACTGCCATTTCCCCACCCAATATTCCAAAACCCCTCGTAGGCTCTATCAAGGGTCATAGAAAGGACAATCTGTACAAGAGTCATGTTTCTGACTTGTGACCTCACCAGGGGAGCTAAAATGGCTGTTTCAAACCAGGCACAGGTTGCAATGGTAAATGTTGCAGATGTTTCATGTAATAAGGATCATATATAATAGTAACTTGCGAGCCACTGTCCAATAGAGCCTGTGTTTGTTTTCCATTCATCACCACGGATATAACAGCGGGTATGCCTATCAATCCATCAGGAGTGTGCACAGATGTGGACACCCCAGAATCGGTCTTGCTGGCACTGCCCACATCACAGGATTCATTCTTCAATCCATCACCCACTTGAATCCTTGCCTCTGTAGTAGTCTGACCAAATGTAGACAGATTCCCTACTGATGAAATTGTACTCTCACCAGATGACAGGGTAAGTGCAGATGACTCTACTGTGCTTGATGAAGTGACTTCCGGATCTGTGGCAAGCGGGCTCGGCCCTGAGGGGATAACCTTGGGCTGGCTAGTGGGTGTGGAGCTTAAGTTTACTGGGACTTGCTGCTCCCATTCCGGAACCTCGCAGGTGTTTCCCTAATTTGCATTCACTCTTGGTTGGCGTTAGGCTCCAAACGTTCGGCCACCAGGCTGTAGTTTGGAGTACCGGTACAGGAACGGAAGGTTTGTCCATCTTTTACAGAGGGATGACAGAACTGCCACAATTGAAATGGCCCTGACTTTCTGGGAAATTGTCTTGCTTCCTGGGCACAGGTGTAAAGCTGTGTTTCTCTCCCACATGAAGCAGGTGCAAAATCTCTTCCACTCTCAGGGGACACTTTCTGTATTTATATTGCTTGTACTTCCAGCCTTAAATCATCAAATCGTTTAAGAATCTCATTCTCATGGTTCAATACAGGCGGCACAAAGGGCATAGGCCATAACATTCTGGTTTATATAGTGCTTTCTTCCATTTCCTCCTCCAGGATACACACTTCTCTCATCAATCTCTGGAAAATTGGCGACTCTGCAAGTGGAGTTGAACAAGCATCAGTGGTACAGACTTGGCGCCTCTCAGAAACTGGCACAATCGGGCAGTACTGATTTCATTGGCTTCTAACCGATTTCACTGGTAGGCTAGCTGTAGAATGCCTTCAATATGAGCTAGGTATTCTGACAACTTCTCCCCTGGGTCCAGTTTAGTGGAATGAAATCTGAGTGGTAGTTCAGAGCCAGATTCCATACTGCCAAAGGTTCACTCTAAGTGCATACTACTTATGCAGGACTGGAGTCTGGCTGAGTAGAGCGCAGCACGGCAAGAATCATCAATGCCGTAGCCATTGACACTTGCGCTTGTTCGTGTGCACTCAGTGTGTGGGTGCGTGCCGTGGACAGTGCTGTGTTATCATTCATTCCGAGCTGACCCTGTCTCCAGCTTTTCTCATCATTCATAACTTCAACCGTGTAGCTGTCACTATTTATTACATTCAGTTTCAGTTTGTTTGCTTTGCCACCAGCTTTTCTAGGAACAGTGATGACAATCTATGGTCTGGGTGGTTTTGTGGGACCCAGATATTTGTTATCTGGTGGATGCACAGACAATGGGACACTCCGTGCACTAATAAAAAATGCAGTTCTGATAGTTAGAGACTTTATGGGTGTAACCAGTAGTCTCGAGATATGCGGCACAGTACTGTTTAGCTAGACTATGGAGAAAGGTTAGACTACCGTCTTTATCATATAATTTTCATTTTGCATTTCTATAATAAACACAGTCCCAGGGCACCCCTCCAATTCACCTTGGCCCTGAGGACATGCAGGAATCTATTAGCAATGACACCATGAAGAGATGCATTCGCTACAAATCTCGCAAAAATAAAATGTAGAAAAAATAAAAATACAAATACAAATAAAAGTGAACGGATGAGAAGGTAGGAGGAAATAAGAAAGATGTTGTAAATGGAAAACACGATGGTGAAGTTCTTATGTCTGTTCCTTCCAATTGGTCGTTCGTTGACACGTTGAAGACTAGTGTCTCTCTCTTCCATCTGCGCCACGGCAGAAAGATGATGAAAAATAGAAGAAAAATATAGGAAATAAAAATGAAAATAAAAAATAAAATATGAACACGATGTGGTTATCCTTGTTTCCACTCTTCTCAATCTGTCCTATGTTAGCAGAATTGGAGAACTTTGTCCTTGTTTTCTTACTCTGTCCTCGGCGGAAGGATGATGAAGAGTTTTATCGTGCATCTCCGCCCCCTTAGGCTCTCCTCAGCAATGGATGTCCGTAATTGCTTCTCAGCTACCTGTTGAGTTGCGCGTTCTTTGCTGGGTCACTGAGGAAGTTGGGCAGGGTCACTGAGGAAGTTGGGCAGGTCGACATTGATGGGTCTACCCACTAGTTCTGGAAAGTTCTCAATGAGGTGGAAGAAGACTCGGAATGCACATCTGCTGTCTCCTGGTGTCAACAACATTTGCTCTTACTTTCTGGCCTCTAGATCACGGGCCCTTTTTTGTGCCATGAACAGTCTTTGTACTTCCCTCGATCTGTCCCTCGACGAACAGTCTCACAGGAATCTCCTTAGGAACTCTCGCTGGAAGTTGGACAGTTCCACTTGGAGCAAAATCCCGTGGAGAAGAGTCTTCATGTGTAGGAAATTAACTGGATCTCTGAGGAAAGTGACAACATCAACATCAGCAGGCCTTCCCACCATTTCTGGATAGTCTGTGACTAGTCTAATCAGGACATTGTGGGCTAGCTGCGTGTCTGCAGGGGACAGGGACATTTGCTTTGTTTTGCTGGGTCCCGATCACAGTCTTTCTTTTGTCGTGAGCAGTTTTTGCACTTTCCTGCTTCGTGGATTGCTACCACATGGTTCAGTTTGTACCACACTTGGTTCAAAAAGTCATTGTTTCGGGGATCTCTGGTGAAAGTCAGTGTATCTGTGGTTCTCCCAACAAGTCCTGGGCACTCCTCTATGATTCGAAAGAATAATGTATATGTTATTTCATCACTGATCACTTGAGGTGGGAGCATTAGTCTCTCTTTCACTGTGCTCGGACAACTCGGCGAAGGCCTCTGTGGTGACAGTCAGTAGTTGCCTGATTACCTCCTTATTTTCTGGATCTTGAATGTATTCTGTGACACTTGTTCCTCTCCCTCTGAGTGACGGATATGATAGGAGCACGAGCTGGAAGTAGGTGAGTACATCCCACTTGAGACTTCTGCCGGGATGTACGATAGGTTCTGTGCACAAAGTCTTGGTACTGGATGCTTTAGGATAATGTTTTTTGGTTCTCAGAAATGTCTTATTTTACTATTTATCAGAGTCTTAGAGTTCATGTTCAATGCTTTGTGTGGTTCAACGTGTTCGAGTTACCAGTGTCACTGCGGTTTCGGAATGTATGATTCTCTTCTTTACCCTGCACTTTTGGCTGCACAGAGTGTTTGTTTGCTTGTTTTTGTCTCTCTGTGCATAATGGAAAAGTTCAGTGTGGACACGATTTTGACAAACTGGCTCTTTTCTTTTCTTCTCTGCTCATGCGTCCTTCTTCCTCGCCATAGATCTTGCCTGCACCTGCTGAGGTCCTTCCCTGTTGCCTGTAGATTCCTTGGAGGTGGATGTAGTAGGAGTGCTGTCTCCTATAAACGGTTTGATGTCGTTTAGGAAGATCCAGGCTCTTCTGTCCTCGAGTTTGGCAGCGGACGGGGTGCAGTCCTCTACGATGAAAGGGCCATTAAACCTTGGCTCGTCCCATTTTTTCCTTGTAAAATTCCTTATGAGGACGCTGTGGCCAGGGCAGACAAGGGGCGCACAAAGGCTGTGAGCTGCGCCTGCATCAGCACTGTCTGTTCTGGTTTGTGCTGTGCTGTTGCCTTTACGCCGTCGCTGCAGCTGGCCTGAAATGACAGTGGTGCTGGATGTGATACAGTCAAGGTAATCCTTCATCTCTGCTCCCAGAACATCCCTAGCAGGCTGGGCATCACATCTAGACCTGTCTCGGGGGGTAAGAGAGGTCCTCATCCTTCTACCAGTAACAATTTTGTTCAGAGTAAGATGATGGTCAGAGCCTGGTTGGTTCCGAAGAACATACAATACCAGCGGTAGACAGTGCAACCATCCCTTCCTTAATGTGAGCTTCAACTTGGCTATTCTCTCTTTTAACAGGCCGTTGAGGCGCTCACATATCCCATTTCCCTCTGGGTGATACGTCGACAAGAACTTGTGCTTTATACCAAGCAACAAGCTAATCTGCTCAAACACTGTGTTTACAAAATGGGGCCCATTATCTGATCTCATTACCTCACACACCCCCCACCTAGGGAACACTTCTCTCACCAAAAATGTTCTGCTGCATCGGGGTGTGTACAGGGGCCTGCTTCTATCCATCTTGAGAAAGGACACACCACCACAATTAAATACCTGCACCCATTACACACCTGAATCATATCGACATAACTGATATTTAGGTGCTGGAACGGTCCATTAGGTCTGGGAATGATTCCTCTCACTACTTTTAATGTGTGCCCAGAGGTGGATTGCTGAAAAATTATGTAGTTGACCATAAAAAATGCAACATGCTCCGCTAAATTCGACGTGAACCAGTCTTCTACGAGCGTTGCATCAAGATTTTCTTTTGACATGTGTAAGGGGTAGTGGAGCTGTTCTAACGCTACCTTTAGAAGGGTGACAGGCATTACTGGTTTACCAGTGCTGTCTTGCCTCCACAATCCGTCAGAAGGGTTTAAAGAACACCCTTGACGCTTCCATACATTTTTCTCCTCCTGAGGTGCCTCCCCTTGGAGCTCCATTAGCTGAGTCTGCCCCATATTGCTATAGGCTTCTGGTGTGGCTCGCGCTACTATCATTTGTTCATGGGTACGTGCCACCTCCACGTCCATGAGTGTTTCATTCTTGGATGCCATGCACTTGGCTTCCGTGTCCGCGTCATGGTTTTCACGTGACATGAAATCTGTACCCTTGGTGTGAGCGGTGCATTTCACAACCGCTATGCACACTGGGAGCTGTAGTGCTTTTATCAGCTTATCCAGTAAGGCTGCATGTTGCACTGGCGTGCCGTCTGCTCGGAGGTAACCCCTCCTTTTCCATCGTTCTAAGCCTGCGTACACGGTGGAAGTCACATAGGCTGAATCACTGTACACCGTCACTTCCTGATCTGCATGATTTTCAACGGCGAGTATCAGTGCCACCAGTTCTGCAGCTTGGGCTGAATAGTGAGAGGGTATTCGCGCACTGACGAGTACCTGAAACTCTCCATTTGCCAGGTGTTTCACCACAGCTACGCCTGTATACCTTTGTCCGTCTTCTTGGTCGATTCTAAAAGACCCGTCAATGAAGACGACCTCCCCACTTGGCAGGGCGTTTTCCTTTACCCTTGGGATTTCATCGTAGAATTCTTCATAGTTTGCACAGTCATGGACCGGTTCACCCTCGGTTACTGGTTCTATTATGAACGTTGCAGGGTTCACCGTTTTACATCAAACTATTTTAATCGATGGATTAGAGATGATCACCTCATAGGCGGATGCTCTCTGTGATGTCAATGTGCCTTTTGGCTTCTCCAATATGGTGAACAGTGAGTGCTCGACATACAATGTCATGGAGCACCCCATCACAATGGAAGACACCTTCTCGATGGCAAACGCGGCGGCGGCCAGATTTTGTTCGCATGGGAAGTGGCCCCTCATAACCGGGTCCAGACTCCTGCTGTAATATGCTAGAGGTTTGCACCCCAGCGATGTTCGTTGAGCAAGTACTGCCGTCATAAAATTGCCATCGGTATGTGAGAACAGATAGAATTCTTCTGCATAATTAGGGATCCCGAGAACTGGGGCCTTACAAATTGCCCTCTTGAGTTCTGAAAAACCCTTTTCCATTGCCTCAGTCCACTTGATTTCTTCCTTCGTCGCTTGGGCCTTCTTCAGGGGCTGAAGCAAGGGCTTGGTGTACGAGCTGTAGTCAAAGACCCAAGCTCGGACATAATTGCACAGGGCTAAAAAGCTTTGCATTTGCTTGTTCGTGCGTGGCTTGGCCGTGTTCATGATGGCTTCAGCCCTTTCTGGGGTTATCTTTTTCCCTTCATGAGAGATTAGTTGCCCTATGTACAGCACTTCCTGCTGACAGTATTGCAACTTTTCTTTATCAACTTTGTACCCTTTCTCAGCTAGTATCATTAGTAGCTGGACAGAGTCACTCCTGCATTGCTCTTCAGTGGTGCTGCAGATCAGAATGTCATCTGCATACTGCAAAACAACACTGTCTACCGCAATATTGCTTAGGTCCATTTGCAGGACTTTGTTAAAAATGGATGGGGACTCACAATACCCCTGTGGCAGCATCGTGCTTTTCAGGCGCATTTGCCTGTCAAGTCTTGCGAGTCATGGTGCAACGGAATTGAGAAAAATGCATTTTTCAAATCGATCACCGTGAAATATTTTGCCTCAGTGGGTATGCTACACAAAATTGTAGACGGGTTAAGGACTAGAGGGAACTCCGCTTCGACAATGTTGTTTAATGCCCTTAAATCCTGGATTAAACGCCAAGATCCGCCCTTCGATTTCTTGACGGGATAGATCACTGTGTTACAGGATGATTCTGATGTCACTAGGATGCCCTGTTCCATCATGGCGGAAATTGTCTTTGCGATCCCCTCATCCGCTTCTCTGGACATGGGATATTGTCGCGCTCTTGGTAGGATCGCTCCTGGCTTTAGTTTGATTTTCACCTCTCCCGCCCCCTTCAGGAGTCCTTCATCATAAGGCCCTGTTGTCCATACTGCGACAGGCACCTGGGCCATGTCCTCCTCGAAGTATTCTGGACGTACCATCGCCAACATCATTCTCTGTGGCACTTCCCGTTTGATCATTTTGACCCAGAATATGAGACTTCCACTCTTGTCTCTTCTAAGTCAGGGTGTTCTTCGAACAGATCGTCATCCGTGACGTCAGTCACTCGATACCCTTCTTCAATGGCGATAACAGTGCACCATTGCCTTCCTTCGTAATCATATCCTTCTACCAGCAGATTGTATTTCCAAGGGAAATATTTGTCCCTCTTCCTCATGCATAGGTATTCTTGGTCTAAATAGAAATTTGTCAGGGGTTCTCATAGGTTTGTCTGCGAGGCCTGGCAATCCCGCCATAAGCACTCGTACGCCATATGCAAAAACGTCTGGCTCCAGCGGTATAGCTCTCATGGCTGCACATTCAGAGTATGCTCTGATCATTTCGCACACATTAGAATAGTGCATTCCTGGCGTGGACCCAAATCTCGACCCATGATGTTTACTGGGGACTGACGTGAGTACAATAAGGGCACATTCATTTCACGCTCTCCCACTGAGACTGGGAGTGTGTCTGTAAAGGGAACTCTGCTATGAGCTCCAGTGAAACTCTGAGTATCTATAGCCTCGCCGGACAAGGAAAACTTGCCTGCTCGTATGCACGAACGTGTCGCACCCGTGTCAACTAAGAAGGAATATTCCTTACCCCCTATGGTGACATTTACCCTGGGTTCCCTATTAGGGTCTGGTGTCACCGATAGGATAGAGCACATCAGAGTTTCCCGTGAGCTGTCCTATTTTATGTATAGGTTCGGCCCACTGTAAGTTTGTGGAATACCCCTATTCCCGGGGTTGGTTCCCCCTCCATTGCTCATTCCTTGTGGCACCGGCGGCGGTGCCTGTTGGGGCTGCCCCCGTTGCAAGTTCCCCATGTTTGAGGGTTGGAACCCTTGTTGTGCACCTTTTTGCAAGCTTGCTGCCTGCTGCTGTACTATGTGGCCCTGCGCATTGCCTTGTTGCGGGGCGGCAGGCTGATTCACCATACCTGCTCCCATTCCTTGGCCATTTTGCCACATGCCTTGGTTTCTGCACATGCGCCACATGTCCTGTCATTCTGCACAGCCAGCATACTGGCGGTGGTCGGACCATCTTCCCATCCGGCATGGCTTGACCGCTCATCTGTTCATTCTGAAATCCGCCTTGGTTATTTTGAAAACCTCCCTGATTAGCATTGAAACCTCCCTGGCCACCTTGCCATCCTCTTCCTCTAAATCCTCTACTCCTCGGGTAATATACCATATTAGCTTGGTTATTTACTTGCTGCGTGTTGGGCTGGGCTGGTCAACATGGCTCCTTCGAGTGTATACTTCGAGAGCTTCTTTTGTACCAGCTTTGCTTCCTCCCCTTTACGAATTGTTTCCTTTTTTCGGTTCTTTTCTTGTAACAATCTACAGTAGTGTGCAATTGTCAATTGAATTTCGGCCCATGGTTTGGCTTCGATCCCTACCAATTTCTTGAGCTGTTTTTTCACCGGTTAAGGCATTCCTTGACACAGAATGTGGTAGAAGACAGGGATAGACTTTGACCAAGACTCATGCGTTTCGAGCACCCACGCGTCTTGAAAATTTTGGATATAAATCAACGGATCCTCTAACTCATTAATTTTCTGAGTCATTATAGCTCCCATGTCTGATGTGTCTGGGTATAGCGTTCACAGCGCTTTCCACACTGCTGCTCCACATTTATTAAACGGTGCTCCGTCATGGGTAGTGTTAGTTATCGTTACCTTTGGATACCCAGCCCGTTTCCAAACATCGTCAGCCCTTTCACCAAGTATGGTGATCAGGAGGCCCTTGATGTCGCCTATAGCTACGTGACTCCCCCGGTCATCTTCTCTAACTCGTGTATCCATTGCCCAGCCCCCGATGTCAGCATTGGAAGCTTATTTTTTAAGTTTTCTAGGTCCATGTGTGGCCATGGAATGTATTGTGGCCTCACTCCCCCTTTTTCTAGCAGCAGGAATTGAAAGGCACAATCTTCCTTTTCTTTTCCCCCACTCCTCCCGTCTACTGGTGGGGCAGTATTACCACCTTGCCGTCTACTCGGCAATGCCCTTAATCTGCCTGTATAGGTGGATGCTGTCTCCCTCCTCTGATCGCGGAGTGTTCCCTCACGTTTGCCATGTGCCTTGGTAGGCTTCGATGTCCTAGGTTCAGATTCACTGGCGTTGGACCATCATACCACTTGGCCTCGAGGGAGCAGCTTTTCACATCGCCTCCCTTCCTCCTGTGCCTCATCCTCCGTATCCCCACCGGAGTCAGATCAAGAGTGATCCTAGATTACGCAACCCCTTGCATCCTCTTCATTCTGTCTGATCTCCAGTCTATCAAGGGACAGTACCCTGCTCCTACTACCTTGGGTGGTATCCTCAGTGTCATATAGTTGTGTGCTCTCTAAGCGCTCATCTTCCCTTCCCCCTTGGTAGTCTACTTCTAGTCCCATCTCATCATATATTTCGTCAATCGTTTCCCCGATGCTTCTGGCATCGAAGTCATCGTCAATATTTATCCCGCTTGCACCTGGTACTGTATTGCTTGCAGGAAAGAATTCTTCTATGTCTTCCCATTCTACTGCAGGATTGGGTTGAACGACTACCCGCTCCAAAAACTCAAGATCTCGTGCCCTTTGTCTACATTTTCGTTCCAATTCCTCATCTATCTCCTTTCGCTTTTTTGCCTCTTCTCCAGCCTTATCTACTTCTCTCATTCGTTCATTTCTACCTTCCTTTGCCCTCTACTCTCCTCTTCTTCCCACTTTTTTACCTTCCTTCCGTGCACTCTCCTTTCTTCCTCCAACTTTAACATGTTCAGCCTGAATTTTTCATAGGCTGCATACTGTGTGCGACTGAGCGGTATTCCTTGCTCTTCGCGATATAGTTCTCGCCTTAATCTATCCTTCTTTCTCGACCTTTAATCCCTTGCTTCTTTCTCCTTTCCTTGCTCTTCATCGTGCCTTCCTCTCATCCGCACATGATCACTTCCCTTTCCATCTGCTTTAATAGTATCTGTCCTCCCATCCATTCGTCTTTCGCAAATGCTGTCTCATTCCTTCCTTTCCGCTTCTTTCTCTCTCTCTCTTTTTTGAGAGGTGCACTAGCCTGTGCCTGATTCATACTACTATCGCCGCACCTCTCCTTGTCCCTCAGGACTGTGGAGGCCACATCAATTTCCTGTTCCTGTTCTTTAGTTTCGTAACTACTACTTGTAGGTGACTCATATGCGGGGTTACTTTACCCTGTGGCTGCTTTGAGTTCTCGTAACAGGTAAAGACCCTCTGATTTGCTTCCCTCAATGACTAGTTCTGGTGGGGCTGGTGGCGCGATAGGCGTCTCACCCCCCTCCGTACATACGTTTAATATCCAGTCTGCAGGTGGTTCTTCTTCCTTCGTTTGCTCAAACATCTTCCAAAGTTCGAGAACAGCAAGGCATTTGTCAAGCTTCTTGCCAGTATATGTAGCATGTAGGAAGGTTGTCATGTGCTGTAAAACAGCCTTAGACAATGACCCATGCTGGGGCCAAGGCATAAACATCTTATTGGCAGTACCCTTAACCCACTCCTGGCTATATTTCTTCAATTTTATTGCATGCTTGGGCAGTTGCTTGCACAAGTGCGCAAGTGGGGTAACCTCTTCCATTTTTGTTAACTTCGACACCAACAATATTTACACAATCTTTTAATCTTCCCACTATTATGAGCGAGCACCACAACCGCAAGCTCCAATCCACTTCTTCCCGCCCAAATGTGTAGTATCAATTAACTCAAAAGAAACCATCAATTCACTGGCGATTCCCTCTTAGTTACAGAATCGCGTAAGGCCAAATTGGATTTCAATCAATCACCAATACAATTGTTGTACATCTAACATACAGTAAGACACATATGACGGACACTTGACAGACTAGACAGACACCAGCTGGTCATACATGTACCTGCCTTCTAATTAATACCCCACCATGGGATTTGAACGAACCCCGTTAATTCCGTCTTTAAGCGTAATTGTAGCCTAAATTGTCCCCCCTCTGTGGGCTCTGGGTTCACGTTTCTTCTGACCACTCTTTAAAGCGCAGGAACAAGGCAAAATCAAATTTTTCTCTCGGGGGTCCCCCCCGGTATTCTTACGTTTTCTTCCAGGTGCCCCCCTGGTATTCTTTTACGTTTTATCTCAGGTGCCCCCCTGGTATTCTTTTATGTTTTAGCTCAGGTGCCCCCCCGGTATTCTTTTACGTTCGAGTCATTAACCCTTTAAATATATACCGTCTTCTCTACCTCTAGTTACTTTATTTTTCTCCGCCACCCTCTGTTACCTTTCCCCTACTTGCTCTAATGCCTATGAGACATTTGCCAAGGTAACGAGTTTTGTTGTTTCACTCACCAATCGCCTCTTTTCCTCTCTGGAACTTCAGGATCACCACCCCTTCCCGCTTTTAACGTTTTCGTCCGATCCGCTGCCCGTGGGAATGGGAAGGGTTATGCTTGGAAAGGCGGGTTCCTTCAGACCCACTGCATATTTTTTTGGGGAAATTTTACTCTATCATTGTCCATGGTGAGCTTCTCGGCCGGAATGGCTAAAGGACTTGTGATGTTACCGAAGGCCCAGAGTTACTTCGTGCCATCGGTCTAAGGGTGTCTTATAACTATATCAATAATTGATTATCAATAATCGATGGCCGAAACCATCCTCTGCTACCAATTGTTCAGGGTAAATTACTGACGGGCCCATTGGTCAGTACTCAACCCCCGAGAACTTGTAATACTAGATAGCTGCACCATGTGAGGATAGGGTGCAGGATTCACATACTCCAGCACATCTCAAAAATCAGGACTCAATAAGTTGGCAAAGGGAAGTCCGTTTAATGATACATACATATGCATATGGAAATCAGCAGCATTGCGAACACCTGTCTCGCTCCGAATTCCTCGAACTTCAGTCGAACAGCCTTTTTTATAGGCTAAGCTCGTCATCATTGACGTCTAATTCTACAAAAATCATCACGCAATATAAATGATTGGGAAAGGTAACTTAAGTATAGGTGTTATATCTGTATATGACAATAGAGCATGCGGATAGGATAGCTCTTATCGGGTGGGCGTCTAAGCCCATCCCTCTACATCACACGTGATGGACGTCACTATAAGTATGACGTCCTATTGGTTATGATATCTATAGGACTCCAGATAACTTGGTCCATTGTGATTGGGCAGGTTACACCCATAAACATAAATCTCCACTTTAATTAGCAGCATGCAGAATGGACACCCAGGAGCCTAGTGTCCCAAGATTCACCCTGCCTTCCTTCCATCAATCAGTGGTTTTAGGGCGATGTGTCAATTAGTTGGCTAAGGAAGGCCTCGAACTGTAGTCTCTTATCAGGAAAAGTTATGGCACCCCTTGGATCTGGGTGACATCAGACGGTGGTACATCTTCGCGCCTGGCTGGTCACGTGTTGGTTCACTGTGAATCTGCTTCAGTTTCCAGCTTTTCGTGTATTTAATTCTCCATGTAGCTCCACCCCCTGCCTGGGCCTCCTTATCTTGACCTTCACAGGGCAGGCTGGTATGTTCTGAAGTTTCGATTCTCCTTACCGATTCTTGGGTTGACCTCGATTTCCCAGGCCTGAACCGTCCTTTGTTGAGTTTCGATTCCGCTCTTTCCCCAGGCTTGGGTTTGGATATGAAACCTGACCAGTTAGGCATTGGCCGCCTGGGCGTACTTCTGCTTTTACAAAATGGAGTTGCACGTGTACATTGTGCCTTATTGAGGTAGATATATGGTTGGCGCTTGCCGCTCTATCTTCTACTAAACATTGCCAGCAGTGTCGATTTCTTAGCTTCTTGTGTTTCGAGCCTATTTACACGCATTAGCTGGTTCGATTCTTCCATCTTGGTTTTTTCGCTATGACGTTTCTTACGTTTTAACATTTTGTTGTCCTTTGTGTCTCTTGCACCTGTTTTCGTGGATACACTTATTTGCGTGTTGCCTTTTCTCATGCGTTAGTCTGTCCAGGCCCTCGTCTCATCATCGTTTGCCTTGCATCAGGGCTCTTTGTGTCTCCTCATGGACAGTCTGTAAATACTCATTGTTTCGTATCAGCGGCTGGTATGGTTCTCTGATTGGGTACCGTGCCGCCCAGGGCTGTCTGCTTATTGGCATTTCAACAGGTACTGATCTTCTAATGTACACAGGGCAGAGGCCCAATGCGGCTCTCTGTTGGTTCAGTTGCTCCTCATACGTCACATACCTTGGCGAGTATCTTACTGGCAACTCGCACTGAGGGCAGGGGTGCCGGCCATATCTGGGACCTCCTCTACAACTTAATAATTAAAGTATGTACCAAGAATATGCGAACTGTACGCAGAAAAGGGTTCCTTGTTGTACTTATATTAATATATTTCCATAAATGTGTACAAGAACATACTATATGCGCTTTAAATTCAATCTATTTTATACCCGAGAGCGGATCAGAAACCAATCGGTTCCCTAGAAGCATGGGGAAAACATGCTTCTACGGAACCGATTGGTTTCTGTCGTTTTAAAAACTGCAATTGTACTCTGGAAACCTTGAAGCATTTAGTATTAGAATGTCTGCACTTCATTGATATGAGAACATGCCTATTAATGAAATTGGTTATAATTCATTTCGAGGACTCCCAGGAGATCTTTGGGATAAGGATGATGGAGGGAGCACAGAAACCTCTTGACTTTGCTCTAGTCCAGTTTGGAATAATTATAGAAAGAGAATTAATGGAGTACAAGTGTTTGTAAACATGATATGCAAATTAATGTACTATGCTGAACTGATCTGGCCCACTCCTATAGAGGGGCATTCAAGGCCTTACTTAGCTATGTGAGGTTAGTGAATGTCAAACAAGGATTACTCGACGGGGTAAAATCCTAATCATGTTAGAAATTACATGTGTTTCACCCTATAAATACGAGTGACTTATGATCTTGGTGCAACATGTATATGAATTGTCCTTTATGCGAACAGATGTACTCATGTTCACACACCAAACTCAGACAGCTTTGTATGTGATTCTTGTAAGCTGTTGTTTTTATATGTTGCTTTTATATCTAAAAATTAAACACTTTTAAGACTGTTTTAAAACTGTAAATTGTAAAGGTTTATTTTAACCACAAACAATACAAAAATAAAATAAAAAAAACAACTGCTATTGCAATTTGATACATTCCTTTTGCAGGAATGTTTCTGCTCTCTGAGCCAAGCATCAATGTCTATGAAATATTTCAAACAATGGCCGAAAAGAGATCTAGAGGCTGCCGTATGGGTGGCCTCGTAATTGGGGTCGGCTCCAAGCTCTCATGTTTTGGCTGTGAGAGTATGCCTGTCTTCCAATGGTGTCAATGTTATGATTGGGAATATGTATGATCCACCTGGTTTCCCAAAAACAGCGACCGTCATGGAAATGGTGTCTGGAATTATTTGCGATTCAGTATCCCGACACTCAAAGGACTTGATTATTGTGGGAGGGGATCTAAATGCACAATGTAATTGTTATTCTGAGCTATTGGAATCAGCTTTTGTGAGTAACACTCCGAAAATGGAATCCAATCTCACTACCCCGAAGGACAATTTGTGGACTGAAACATTGTCAGACTGGAACTGCTTTATGTTAAATGGGAGAGTGACGGGGGATAAACCCGCTAAAAACAGATGGAAAAAAGGGTCCAAAGTGGTTAGGCTGGATTACATGTTCTGTAATGCTGAATGGGTGCCCCTGGTTAGGAAACTGGTAGTTATGGAAATTAAATTTAGCGATCATGCCCTGATTATATTTCCTCTCGCAGGTTGTACCATTTTGGAAGATCCTGGCCTTGTTGGTGATTTGGATATAAATATGGCTGGTAATAGAATTACCTGGACTGAAAAGAATATAGAAAAGGCAAGACAGTTCTCAGTTATTATGCCCGCCATCATGGAACATCTAACGGCGGTGGAAATTGAGGCATGGATAAAAGCGAATGTTGGTAGCCGTTAAATTCAGAAAGGCTATTATACCTTACTGACCAAACCAGCGGCTAGGCACCATTATGATAAAGTTATTCCAAAGAGGAAAAGGGAAATGAGAGCTGAACTCAATAATATAAACAAAAACTCCTCAACTTTTGCAGATGTGGGAATGGCTAAAAGGCAGCTAAAGAATAAATATACAAATTGGGCATGAGATTGGCTGCTTTCCCAGACGAATGCACAATGGCAGTACCTACTTTCGGTGGTTAAGAATAAAGACACCAGAAACATGTGGACATTACTGAGGTCATTCAACTCCCCTAAGGATAACCAGGTACCTTTGGTATAAGTGAACATACTTGGACCGAATATGTTAGGGATTCCTTTAGAACTACTAACCCTAAAATAATAGAGGGAACCATCAGGATTGAGCTTGGTTTTTGACCCGGAAGACATTGAAGCTAATATTCGCTGTCTTAAGGAATCTAGGCCGCCAGGTCCGAACGGCCTCTCCAATGCCATCCTGAAGGGGGCACCTGTATTCTGGGTGAAACTCCTGCATATGCTATTCTTTTTTCTTTTTTAACACTTTATTTTATTAGTGGTCGCAAAGATACATAACACAGTTACAACTTCACAGTACAGGCACGAATGAGTAAAAAAAGGAAGAACAAAGACAGGAGAGGAGAAGATCGGTCCACATATCATACATCTCCTCGAGGTGGCATAATTACATAGTCTCATCATCATCAGAAAGCATGTCACATAAGTACATTCTGAAGGGTCCCCATATATCTTTAGGTCTGCTCTCCGCTGGGCGGGTGAGGACAAACTGCTCTTCCGCCTCGTTAACATATGTCAATTCCTGAAGGAACTGTTTCACAGTTGGCGGTGCAGTGTTCTTCCACTGTTGTAAAATGCATTTTTTGGCTACTGCGCACGAGACATTAAACAGCCTCCTGCGCTTTTCAGAGCACTTGCCTATGTCCCCGAACAAATACTTCTGTGGGGTTAATGTCGGGGGGATTTGTGTAAATTGTTCAAGGATATCCGCCACCTCCCTCCGGAACCCAGCCACCACCGGGCAACTCCAGTACATATGGAACGAGCCTCCCGGCCCCCCTTGCATTTGGGACATTCACCGGGACTGTCCGGCACAAACTTGGCTATTTTGGCCGGGGTGTAGTGTAATCTGTTTATAATTTTAAATTGGATCAGTCGCAATCCAGCATTCAAGGAAACCCTTTTGGTGAGGGAGCAGTATCTTTCCCAGGTCTTGTCATCTATGGGGGTATGAAGATCGCTTTCCCATCTGTCTCTCACTAGGTTAGTCATGGGGGAGTGTGCCTGTACTACCGCATACAGACTGGAGATCCCCAAACGGTCTCCAGAGGTTATCATCTGTACGCAAGGGTGTGTAGGGGGTTCATCAAGGAAAGACGCCCAGTGCGTCTGGAAGGCAGATCTCATGCGATAGTATTGTAGTACCCTGAGTGGACCCCTACCAAACACCCCAGTGATCACCTGAAGAGTCGCGAACTTCCCATCAATAAACATGTTGCCCAACCTCAGGATTATAAGGGGCCAACACTCCCAGTCTCTTAAATATAGCTCTCCATGCACCAACTGTGCAGCTCACTGGGTTGAAGTCACATGTGTCCCTGTAGTGTGCGTCAAAGGCTACGGACTGTATGTTCGTGGGGGAGGTGGTTAGCTCCTCTATCGCCACATGGGGGGGGCCCTCATCTTTGGAATACAAGTATTTCGAGAATTGGTCTTGGGCAGAATAAAAATATAGTTCAAAGTCAGGTGCTGCTATGCCGCCTGAGGAGTAAGGTTCAATCTTTTTCTCCCAACCTATTCTTGGAGGCCTCCCATTCAAGAGAAAGGTCGTATCCATTGACCTATGTTTATTAAAGAAGGGTCGTCCCAGCCATATCGGAATGTTCACGAATAGGTACAATAATTTGGGCAGCACTACCATTTTAAGGACCGCTATCCTACCATGTAATGAGATCGGCAGCCGGTCCCATAGCAGCAATTTAGTATTTAAGGCCTGTAGTGTATTATCGTGATTATCTGTGTACAGTGTGTGTTTTCCTCATGAGACAAGTATCCCCAGATACCGAATTGACTCCTCCGACCACTTCAGACGACACAGAGAGCCGGGGCGGTTGGTTGCCGGTGTGAGAGGGAAAATTTCCGATTTGTTTGTATTTATGGAGTAACCCGAGTATGAAGTAAATTCACTGATCTCCGCCATAATAGGTGCTAAGTTGTTTTCTGGTTCACGAATATATAGTAGTGTGTCGTCCGCATATAGGGAAATTAGCTGAGTAGCACCTTTCAGACTAATGCCCCTGTTGGAGTGTTGGAGCCTGACTGCTATTGCCATGGGTTCTATTGTCAAGGCAAACAGTATGGGCGAGAACGGGCAACCTGCCTGGTGCCCCTCTTCAAAAGGAACAGATCTGATATCGACTGATTGGTCAATACCTGAGCCCCGGGTTCCGTGTACAATAGCTCTACATATCTAATGAAGTTTGGGCCAACACCAACTGCCTCCAGAACCGCTAGCAAGTATGCCCATGACACAGAATCGAACGCCTTCTCCGCGTCTAACGATATGGCAACTGCGTTCCTAACCGGGTCTATTTGGGCCATGATACCAAAGAGTCTGCAAAGGTTTAGGGCCGTGGATCTAGCGGGGATAAACCCATTCTGGTCAGGGTGAACAAGCATGGGGATCGTAGGCAGAAGCCTATTGGCCAGCACCTTGGCAAATATCTTGTCATCCGTGTTGATAAGGGAGAGTGGCCTATAGGACGACATGTCCTGGGGCGGGCAGCGCGGTTTCGGGAGAACAGTTATTAAGGCCTCTCTCATGGATGGAGGCAATATTTTACACTGGAGAGATTCTTCCCAGACCTGTAACAACAATGGAGCAAGCTCCTCATGGAACTCTCTATAAAACTCTGCACCTAAGCTATCCGACCCTGGGGTTTTATTGGATGCCAAATCCTTGATCGCCTCAGCAAGTTCCTCAGCAGTGAGAGGCTGGTCCAGTGCCAAGCGGGACACTTCAGAGAGTTTTGGCATCGTCAGTGTCTCTAGGTATGCCCTGATCTCAGTGACCGATTTAGTGTCTCTGTTGTTATAAAGCCGTTGGTAGAATCTCGCAAATTCACCATTAATCTCTAGCTCATTCAACAAAATCTCCCCACACGCTGTTTGTATGCTAGTAATTTGATTGGAGTTTCTGTTTTGCTTCAATAAATTGGACAGTGTCTTACCCGCCTTATTGCCCTCGCCATATCTACGCGCTCGGACCGGGGCCGCCACATACTGAATTTCCCTAGCAGCCAGGCTGCTAAATTTCAGGAGATGTACCTGAATCCCAGCTAGTGTGGCCCTGTCCTGTGTACGAGTATAAGTGTCTTCCAGTTTCCTAAGTTCATTTTCAGTTTGTGCCAGTTCAGTCCTGACCCCTTTCAGAAGACCCACGGATTTGGATAGCAGAGTCCCCCTAGCCCAAACCTTAAAGGATTCCCATACCGTGGAACATCTATCAACGGAGCCCATTTTGTTCTCAATGAACTCCGCGATTTCGATGTGTAGCCCTTCCACCACTCCAGCATCACTTAGCAACCCCCCGGGCATTCTCCATCTTCTGGGTGATCTAGGGCAATTATGAAATGAAACCACAAGTGTTATCGGGGAATGGTCAGACAAAGTACAGGGTAGTATCTCACATGCCTTCATTGCAGTAATCAGATCAGGGGATATAAACCAATAATCAATTCTGGACTCGTGAACAGAGGAATAGTATGTGTAACCCCTCCCATTTGGGTGAAGCACTCGCCAAGCATCTTCGAGGGAGAGCTGGGTTAGGATGTGTTCCAGAGTAAGAACAGCTCTACTCGGTGCTCTAACGATTGTGCTGGATCTATCCAGTCTGGGGTCCATAGGAATGTTAAACTCCCCACCCGACACCACAGTAGATATATCCATGATAGAAATTAATTGATATACATCTGTATAAAAGGCAGGGTCATCGATGTTCGGTCCATATGTGTTAACCAGTAGCATCTTTTGTCCTGTAATCGATCCCCCCACCAGAACATACCTACCAAGGGGATCCGATTTATTTTATTTATTTTACTTATTTTACTTTCGGGCCGGAATCCCAGATTTGGGTGTATGAGCGTGATGACCCCTCTAGACTGAGAAGAATAGTTTGTGTAAAACCTGGATTTTCCCCAACTAGGCAATATACACTCGTTACTAGTATCCACAGTATGTGTCTCCTGCAGCATAACAATCTGAGCACCATGCCTGACTCCCACCTTCTTAGTTTTCAAACGATTGTTCAGTCCCCTTACATTCCACGATAATAGTTTAACCCTCAATGCGTGTTCCAAGTCTTACATGGAAATGGTCGAATATCATGCCCAACCTCATGGATATAACTTTCACAAAGCATAGATCATGTCAGCACTTCAGAAACCACTTTTTTAAACAGTAACCAACCACCCATTCCCCCGGTACCCTCCTCAGGGCAGAGTGCCATGAGGTGGGGGCCCTGTCCCATTTCAAACCATGGGATATCATAACGGCAACCACCCATTCCAGATCCCCTATCCCACCCACCGCCCTCACTGTCTCCCCCAACTTGACGATGCATGTCCCTCAACTTGTGGAGTATTCCAAGGGTAGCCATGTTGCCTCACATGACCGCTATCCCCGGTTCCCAATCATCACCAATTTACAGATAATGGCCGTCTAAGGTGTCCGTTTTCCAGGGACCCTGAGGTAAGGCCCAGAATTACCACAACCATGTTTGCGAAGTACGTATGTCTTAGTCTGCCGGGTGGGGTCTGTTGTTCGATGCCGGCTGGTCCCCCCTGGGGGGAGGGGTATGGAGGACTCAATGTAAGATAAGGCTTCAGACGGATTTTCAAAGAAGTGTGCCCTCCCTGCATGCTGTATCCTCATTTTGGCCGGGAACATCAGTGCGTACGTGATCTGTCGCGCTCTAAGGAGTTTCTTAACTGGTTCATAAGAGCGTCTGCTTGCCTGGACAGAGGCGGAGAAATCCGGATATATGTGTATCCGGTTACCTTCATATTGCAATGTGCCGGCCTCTCTTGCCAAACGAAGGATTGTGTCTCTGTCTCTATAGTTCAGGAGGCGAGCAATTATTGTACGTGGCGGGGCTCCTGGCTTGGGTACCGGTGCTAGAGTACGGTGCGCTCTCTCCACCAGGAAATGTTCTGAGAGCGACTCCGGCACGAACAAGGATTTGAACAGTTCCTCCACATGTTTCTCCATTTGGCCCTTGCCAAAGGACTCCGCCACTCCGACCACGCGAACATTGTTTCTCCTCGACCTGGATTCGAGGTCCTCGCACTTGCTCTGCCGTTTGTTCATCGTATCCTTAATGTAGGAGATGTCCCAACTGGGATGAGCAATAGTATCTTCGTTCACGCTTATCCTGTTTTCAGTTTCTGTGACACGCGCACTCTCCTTGTCTATTCTGGCTCTCATGGAGCCGATGGTGGCTACTATTTCATCCAGCTTGGAGTTTACTGCCAGAAATCCAATTTTGGACAAGTGTAGCCAGTTTATCTTCTCTATCTGTCCCCTCCTGTTCGCCCGGCACACCCGCATCTGGATGCGTGTCCATCGTTACAGCGTGGTTCGCCGTGTTGGTAAATGTGTCCATAGGGCCCCTCTTCTTGCCTCCGGGAGTCTTGGATGCCCTGTTTGTTTTGCTTGGCCCCCCCATGATGTCTCAGAGTCAAGTGTGTAAAGCGGGTGTATCTTGGAGGCTCCGTAGGCCTAAACTGCAACACGTGGGCAAGGGCTCAGGGAATCCGCAGCCCAGAGCAGTGGGTCACCAATGTAGCGTAGTGATAGACGAATGGACTGTGTCCTCCCACGTGTGTAGCACCAAGTGAGCCCCACAGCGCTCCCAGGCGCCCTGCTTAGTATAACATCACCGCAAGGCTAATCCGGGCCTACAAGGCATCTCGCGGAAGGCCGCGCGGCCGTAGTGCGGTGGTGGTGAAGAACCACCACTATTGCTACAGGACTCAGCCCGCCGAGCTGCCGGGCGCTCCCCGCTCAGGCTCACGAGCTGTTTGGGGGCACCAGGAGGCGGCGGGAATTAGGAGGTCTGTGTGCAGCAGACCTCGAGTTCCGTTCCATAGCGTATCAGTGGCGTCCCCTAAAATGCACAGTGTCCAAGAAGCCCACAACCCCTCAGGCACCCAGTCTGGTCTACAGTGCGCCGGGTGTGCCCGAATCTGCGGGGAGTAACAGCCGTGTGTTAACCGCTCACCAACCAAACGGTGTTGCAGAGTATACTCTCTCAGGGCACTGCCTGTTTCTTTCCCGATCACACTACACGTCCCGCAAGTGCGCCAGGGTTCTCAGAAGTTTCCGGGGAATCAGGACCACATATCCACAAAATGGGAGGGTGAAATGTCAGCCGGGTGCATCTAGCGGAAGGGCGCTTTATATAATGAAGTTCGGCCGGGAGCCGTCAGGAGCAGCCTCCGCGGCAGGATTGGTATACCGCCACCCCCTGTCCCCACTCCAGTTGGCTGCTTACTTGAGTCCCTAATCGCATTGTCTGCAGGCCCATGCACAGGTAAAAGCTCCGTAGCATAGCGATCGGGGAGAGGATATCCAGCAGGTCCGCGCCGAGGGCTCGGGCCGAGTCAGGCCATCCAACGAAGAAGCAGGCACTTCCAGACCTTGACCCGTAAGAGCGCAGGCCGTGTAGCAGGGCTGGGCGCGAACCACTAGCTTAGGCTCCTCCCCCTCGCGGGCCGGAGAGCACTGCAGCCGCGGCTCCCGAGTGTTTTCTCCAGGTGCCGCGCCTCGGCGCCGCACCGCCGCCCGCATCAACAGACTTCATCACAGCCAGATCTCAGCCGTTCGGTACCCCCGTGACTCCAAACTTTCACGGGTTGTGGTCGAGTTCCTCGGCAGTCGCACCAGCAGGTCTTAAGTTTTAGAGACAGCCTATGAACGGATCTCTAAGCACAGGATCTTGTGGTGATGCAGGAGCACCGGGTCTTAGCGGCCATTTTCTCCATGCGCAACAGCGCCCCCTGCATATGCTATTCTTGTAAGTATGCGAAGAGGGGGTCAATCCCTCCTGTTGGCGGAATGCCATTCTGGCCCCTATATACAAGAAAGCTAAGTGGCCTTTGCTGGAGAATTTTAGATTACTAGCTATGCTGTGTGCTCCAGCAAGATCATTGCCTCTCTAATATTGGATGCCCTCAAAAGGTGGGTGTGTAATACAAATATATTGGCCAATTTCCAGATGGGATTTTGGTGGCATGACTCATTTTCTATGGCTAATGGATTCCCTGATAAGGAAAGCCAAGCTATGGGGTTATCCTATGTTAAATGTAGCCATGAGTGATAACCAGGCAGATTTTGATACCGTTGATAGGCAGAAGCTGTGGTATAAAATGAGGATCATGGGCTTCCCCAGCGACCTTTTGGCTGCTGTCCAGGGCCTTTTCGAGGGAACCTGCTGAAGAGAGAGTCCCTGAAATGCCCCTCCTCACAGCCATGAACATGACAGCCTGAAGAGTTAAGAACACACAAAGCAACTCACTTTTCTGACAGCCCCCAGCAGGGCCAGTGACATCCACATATGCAGACAGATACCCTCTTAGACAGCCATTCAAACCTCATCCAGTGAACGTGTTTCTGGACACCGGTGCACCAACACTAGTAATGGACCCAAATGCCTCGATGGATGATGTTGACTAATGCTGAGAAACCATTGCGCTGACGTCATTAGTGACACCACGACATAGCTATGTTAGCCATGAAGTAAACTCGCAGCCATGCACAACGGTACACAAACATACACGTGCACACACAAAGAACATCCTGGTACAGTTCTGTAGATAGAGGACAGATAGATATACATACTTTTCCAATCTTTTATTATTTTTCTCATTAACCAAGTGCAGAAATGCTGAATGCAAGACAAACAAAGAGATACAGAGCAAGCATCCGCTTATCTCAACTAGCTCTATGGGACTACAGGTTCACATAAGAAGCTTGGAAGGACCAAAATAAAACTAACCTATAGGAAACTTAGTACGGTATAGATATATAGAAATCCTAGGACAACTATAATGAGGTTACATGAGGCTGAGGGCACAAGAATGAGAAACAAAGAAAAACAGAACCAGGCTGCACACAACTGCAGACCTGGGCTTGCAGCCAAGGTCAGAGACAAGCATCACATTCCAAACCTAAAATGGCTAGGAGCCACCTGCAGAAAAAGAGGATTAATTCTCATAAATTGCTGATCCGAGAGCTCTATTTTGTGGTCCTCAACCACGTGGTGCAGCTGAGCCAGGCAATGGTCATTCACACATGGTGGGAAGACGAATGGTTCTCAGAAACACAGACATGAAATTAAACATGGAATTGTTAACAATGTTGCCACACTGAGGGCACTCTCACAGGCAAAAGTGGTAGTACTAACAGTTACATTGGGAACACAAAGTCACTACCATCACCGTGAGAAGGTGTAAAGAGCGCTGAGAACAGAGTTGTGTCCCAGGCCTGGGGAGATCAACTCCAGCCAATCAGGTAACAGAAATCCAGGGGAGGATGGCAGAGGGCAAGGGCCGATGGTAATCCTGCAACCCCGCAACAATGTAATAGATAGTTTCTTGGGGAAGGGGCAGCCAGCCACCTGACATGTGTGGAACAATAACACAATATCTATAGGTGGAGTCCATAAGTGATACCACCCCAATCACCCAACCAGGCAGACTCTTAGGTGTTTTGGGGAAGGGCCCATGTTGTGACGTTGAAATGAAACAAAATGGTCTGACACGGGCTTGGGAGCGAGCGTTGATTCTGGGAATTTTTTAATGTCCTGTATGATCCCTGTCTGTTTAGTTCTAACTTGCCTTTGGCTGAGTCCTCCGTTTGTATACTGGGGAGGGTTTTTAGGCCCTGGGATCTGAGACATTTAGCCTGTAGTAACCCCCAGTCCTCTGCATACCTAAGCCAACAAATTGGTAACAGAGGATGGTTGGCTACTCCCGTTCAGCATTAGCCACTTCTTCCACTGAAGCGCCTAGACGGCTGTGGGGCACCTCGAGGAAAATGATCCCTATGGGAGGTGCACCGCCGTGCAAAGTATGCCAGGAGCCAGCCTGGAAATATCCTACCCGTGGTCCATGAGGAGCCCAGCAGACCAGAAGGGTGATGTGGCAGCTTTGGGGGAACCGGTAGCCGAACAGTGTCAGTAGATCATGGAGTATAAGTATTGACTCAGCCACACAGCAACTGATGGGGATGGTAAAGTTATTGTTAAAATACGAGCCAGGGATGCAAGGAAAGGCTTTATCTTATTTATTCGAAGTAATAAGACACATGACCCCCAGCACAGCATCTGCCTTTGCCGCTTCCACCAACTGCTATGCCAGGAACCTTAAATCTGTACAATAACATTCCATGTGGAGTATTGCTTTCAGCAATACTCTTTACATAACTAAAGAGCATCACAACACACCTCCCTCCTTTATTCAATACACCTTCACTTCACCACCGCAATCCTATTTATTTATATTCCACACCTGACCGCCACGTATACGCACTGCAAACTTGAGTACAGCCACCACTTGGACCGGTCTGAATACCACAAACGTCCATTCCTCTTGACCACACCTTTCTTTGTCACCCAATCACCACAGTCTATTCTTAGTGGTTTCATTCCTCGTCTCATATTCTCTCTCATCACCTACCTTGCTTTCTTTTCCTTTAAATGTTTTTTAAGTTCCTCCCCAATTCAATCTGACTCTCTTTCCAACCAAGGCGGACTCACTTTGGTGTTTGCCTTACGAATCCTCATCAGTTCAAAAGGGCTTGCACCCATTGTGGAATGGGGTGACAGTCCCAAGAGATACAATCTCTCCTGTATGGCCACTTTCTTGTCCATACCACACGCTTCAGCCATGTGAATTGTGCGCATGCCACATCTATTCATTCTTTCTACCGTACCATTCCCTTCCAGATGATATAAAGCAGACTTCTTGTGTTCCACACCACATTTCTTCATGTAATTCCCAAAACAACCACCTTAAATTGTGTTCCGTTATCTATCAAAATGCTTCCTGAGAATCCTTCTCTTGCAAAGATCTCTTGTACAAATTCGACCATGCTCTCACCCGAAACTTTGCTTACAATCTTAAACTCTGACCCTTGCAAGAACACAACTACCATTAAAAGAATGTACTGCCCATAGCCAATCTCTACTGGACCTAAAATGTCCATGGCAACCTCATCCCACACTTTACACGGAATTCCAACCTCACAATCGGTTGCCTTCTGGCTTCCACTCCGTTGCCCACTTTGATACACTGGCAGCAATCTACCAGTCCACTTCCAACGTCCCTATCAAATCTTGGCTACCAGTAGTCACTCCTTAAAATGGGCTTTGTATTTGTCACACCCACATGTCCGCTATGTGCTAAATCAACAATCTTATCCCTAGTGACCTTGGGAACAACAGCCCGCTCCCACCGAAACACAACACCATTGACCACGCTCAGTTTGTCACGGACCTCCCAGAATGCCTTCTCACCTTGTTGTAGCTCCGATTGTTTTGACCACACAGACTGCACGTATGCCTTGACATTCAAGAGAACCATATCCTGATCCATGCCTTCTATCCACTCTTCTTTACTCATGTTCCCTTCATGATTCACAAAAACCATTTCAGACACCTCATCATTTTTGGCATCTTCTCTAAATTATTTATTGCTCACACCCAACCTTGAAAAACAATTGGCCGACACATTGGGGGTCATTCCGAGGTTGGAGCTAAGGGATTACCGGCGCCTGTAAGGGCACCGATGGCGGTAATCCCTTACCTCCGTATTCCGAGTTCCCTTTGCGGGTCCCTCTTTACCTCCTGCTTTTAGCAGGAGTAAATTACGGGACCCGCAAAGTGACCTTGGAGTAAATTACGGCACCGTAATTTACGGTGCCGTAATTACCTCCTTCCCCATTCCCATTGAGCCCTATGGGAGCAGAAATGGGGATGGGGAAGGGCTATGGTGAATGGGGAATTACCGGTCCATCCAACCTTGGAATGGACCGGTAATTACTCCATTCACCATGCCGGTATTCCATGGAGTAAATAGCTCCATGGTTGCCAACCATGGAGCTATTTACTCCATGGTGTAGTCCTAACTCGGAATGAGGGCCATAATCTTTGCCTGGTATTACCTACATTTTGAATCTCTGACTTTGTAATCTTGTGACCCAGCTAGAAACATGCGTATATACTTTATCTAACCCCTTGCTCTCAAATATGACTTTGAGTGGCTTGTGATCTGTTCTCAATATGAAATCAGTGCCCCACCAAAGATTCCTAAATTTTTCAATGGCCCAATGACATGCCAGGGCCTCTTTCTCTGGAACAGAATAATTCCTTTCTAGTCCCATCAAACCTCTTGCGGCATCAGTAATTATCTTTTCCCCTTGCAGAATTTCCATTTGCAACAAAACAGCACTGATGCCATTGTCGCTGGAATCTGCTGTTAGAACACTCACCCTATGGGTATCGAAACTTCCCAAAGATTTTGTCAAGTCAATTTCCTCTTTTATCAAGTTAAACACCTCTTCACATTTTCCATTCCACACGAAAGCCACCCCTTTTATTAATAACTTCCTAATTTCAACGACTTTATCGGCATACTTTTTGATACATTTCTAGTAAAATTCTATAATTCCCAGAAATGACGATAACTCCCTTTTAGATTTGGGGGTTTTCACTTCTTTTATGGCACTCAACATGATCTTTTTTGGTTTAACTCTGTGTACCTCATGATCCAGATATTCAATTGTATCCACTTTAACCATGCACTTCACTTCTCTAAGTGTTATTCTTCTTTCCTCCAAAATTCTTAAGACCTTCTCCAGGATTTTTTTATGATCATACTCTGACTCCCCACATGCTAGTATGTCATCCTGGAAGCAGAAAACCCCTTTAATCCCCTGACTAACCTATCCAGCACCTTCTGGAATCCCGTGGAGGCAGAAACCAATCCAAACGGCATCCTCCTAAACTGGAATACACACTCATGCGTTATAAACACTGTCAACATTCTACATCTGTCTTCCAGTTCAACCTGGTGATAGATAAACAGCCACCATGTCTAATTTTGAAAATACTCATCCTTGACCAATCCTTGTCAGCATTTCCCCATGTTGGGTAATGGACGTTGATCAATCATCACACATCTATTCAACTCACATAAATCCACACACAATCTCAACTCACCAGACGATTTCTTAACACCCACTGGAGGGGATGTCCATTCTACTCTAACAGCCCTTTCAATGATACCCATTTGCAACAGATTATCCAATTCTTTCTTTACACATTCCCTTAATACAAAGAGAACAGACCGCAATTTGACTGCAATGGAGACATCCCTTCTTTAACACAATTTGATGTTGAATACCCTTCACTTTCCCCACACCTTTTTTAACACATCCTTGAAATTCTAACATGGTAGACCCACTCAGATTTAGCCTCGAAGTAACCCAAAGGATCAATCTTATCATGGTTGCACCCACCCAGATTAACATCCGGTTCTAATAAATTTCTGAATGTCACCTCCCATCCCTTGCTCAAACACAATCCTAGACATCAGTGATATATATGAACCGGAATCTGCCATCATTGAAACTTTCATTTCATTCACACTCACACTCACACACGGATGTTCGTATTCTTCCTCATCAACATTCTGCACTATGTTAATGGTAACATTTTCCAGATGGCATGTTCCATCGTCCTCCTCAGAAGAATGATGCCCTTCTTCTTCATTTACATACAACACTTTCTTTTGGTTAAATTGGAAATTCTTGCAGCATTTGGCGAAGTGTCCTCATCTTTTGCACTTTGCGCAGGTAACTCTTCTTCAAGGGTATGCCAAAAAACCTAAAAAGTGAAAGTTGCTGGGACAACGAAAACATAGACGTTCACGTTCTTCGCTCCTTTCTACTCTTCCTCTATTGCTCTTTATCATCGTTTCCTTTTGCTACTGACTTATCTCTCCCGTTCTTCTTCTGCTTAGTGTCAACTACATTAAGCACTTCCACTTTAGACTCTCAAAAATCTTTTTCTGACAATTTTTCCACACATGGCAATTTTCAAAACTTCATCCAATGTGGGCTTGTCTTTCAGCCATAAATCCTCTCAGATCTAATTGCAATTGCAGTGGATCATGAATTGACCCTGTATGTCTTCATCAAAGGACTCTCTGATCTTGCAGAATAAAGCTAGGTGTCGTAGAGCCATCACATACTCAACTGATTTCCTTTGCTCTTGAAACCGTACACCAAAGTTATACCACTCCAAAATGGTTCTTGTCTTGGGATTAAAATACAAGTCCAACTTGAGCAGGGCACTGTCCAATTTGTTTCCGCCATCTCTTCTGCCATTATTAGCCAGAGGCGTTAACGTATCAAGATGTGTTGGCCCTCATACCCTAGAAAGTACATCAGTAGCGTTAGTTTTCCATCACTTGAGCAAGAATTTCCGCATGCGTCCTTTATGTAGTGAATAAATCCCTTTCTCCATTATGCCCATTTAACTTTGGCTGGACCTGGAGATGCCATAAATACAAGAGGACCAGGCACTTCTTGGATAGCCAATTTGCAAAACTCAAATGTTAAGACACACTCTTTATTTGTGCCAGAAAATGTATTTATTTGTGCCAGAAACATTTAATATTTATCACTTCCTTTTACTTGAAGTACTTATTGTGAAGCTTGGGCAGTTTCTATGACCTGTAAGGGTTAATCACCTTGTTCTGGACGTATGCACTGTAATCCATGATTTTATACACCATTAGATACTACGGCATTATAATCTGGCCATCTGCACATGCGCACACTCTCTTTGTCCCAGGAAGGAGGACAGGCAGCACTGCGCATGCCCATTGAGGACAAGGCAGTCCCTGGTGAGCGCATTCCATTTGAAGGCCTTCCTTGGGGTGCTGGTAAGTCCAGAGTATTATCTTTGCTTGTGAGCAGGGAGGGGTTGAGCCCACATGCTCACTTACTTGTGTGTTCCCTCAGAGGAGTTCATTGAGATTTTGCCTTCAGTCAGCACTTGACAACTTCTGTCCCTCACTCCCCAGTCGGCGGCATCAACTCCTGGGTAGGCAGAGCGGCTGCAGCTGAAGCTCTGCAGACAGCTGCTGTCCCTCACTTTGAAGTCAGCTGCATCAACACCTGGGTAACCGGAGTGGCTACCAGGTAGTAGGTGTGGGCCCACTATCACACCTGTGTTGGGTCAGGCGCATCAACGCCTTTTGGTAGAGCAGCAGCTTTCCATTTTGTCGGAGTCCTGCTGTTAGGTGCCAGGGGTCTTGCGTTCTAGGATCCTTGTTGCCATTGTTAAGATACGAGCCAGGGACACAATGAAGCCTTTATCTCATTTATTCGAAGTAATATGACACCTAATCCCCAGCACAGCATCTGCCTTCGCCGCTTGCACCAACTGCTATGCCAGGAACCTTATATCTGTACATTAACATCCCATGTTGATTGTTGCTGCCAGCAACAATCGTTACATAACTAAAGAACATCACAACAGTAATGTTGGGTGTGGGGTGGTAACGAGTACTGTCTAGCATCTTTTGAAGTATTGTCAAGTATTTTTTAGTAGTGTCGAGTAGTGTAAAGCATAATAGGGAAAGGAGCAGAGGTAGATGTCATTTCTGTGATTAGGGAACATTCGTTCTTGAGGTAAAAGGTTCTGGTGAATATCCTAGACTATTGACTTAAGGGTACGGATAACAGAAGTTAAGCGAGTATTGGATTCCCTGTGGATTGGGCATTTTAGCTCAGGTCATGGATGATGGTATCCCTTTGTAAAGGCTTAGCAATGGGAGCAAGCCTAGATTGTGGAAGGTGTTCTTCTGGTTAAGTCTTGCAGAGGAGCTTTCTCTACAAGGCGACGCTATAGGTACAGATTGAACAAGAGAAATATTGGTATCCCCTGTTAGGAAGCAGGAAGGCAGCTGAAGGTTCATGTTGGGGTTGTGAAAATTTTTGTGTAATTTGAAATGAGTATTGTTAGTATCCATTTCTATTGGATTTCACTTTTATGGACTTCATTGATTCACGGTGCATCACCCTTTCTCATGGTGGCCCTGACTCGTGCTGTTCCCATCTTCATCTTGTATCCAGGCTTGCAACATTATGTGTTACTACTGATTTCTGCAATTGTATTAGCTCTCCCCTCTTGCTTTTCCACTCTTTTTGACTGCTTATTCTCTGTTCTCTCTTCCTCTCCCTTTCTCCTCCCCTCTCCCCTTACTTTCTTCTATGCACTCACTCTATCAGAATTGTCCCTGGACCTAGTTTGATAGCAACCTCGTCTGTCTCCTTCCACCTCCCATTACTTGTTCCCCTCCCACCCCCCTCCAGCACTATATGAAATGTTGTCAGGCCTAGTACGATAGTCGCTTGTTTTGTTTCTCCCTCAGTTTCTGCACTCCTCTCCCTCATCTTTTGTTTTCTCCAGCTTTACCAGAAATGTCGTCAGGCCTAGTACGGTAGTTGCCTGTCTGTTTCCATTTCCTTCCCACTCTCCCCCTCCCTTCCTTATCTATGTCTTAGCTCTTGCACTATCTGAAATGTCGTCAGGCCGAGTACGATCCTTATTGTTCATGGCCTGTAAGAATGTCATTGTATATACCATTGTTCCCTCCCCTTGCCTTGAAGCGCTTTGAAACACATTGTGTATAGGCGCTATATAAATAAACTATCATTTCATATCATATCTATATGTTTCTATGGTACGTATGGAGGTCAACTGTGTAAACAAGATTTCCCCATTTGCTCCTTGTGTCAGCCTGATCTATTTATTCGATCTCTCTGCATCTTTAGTGTCTGTAAATGCCCTTGCCGGTTCTCCTTTCCTTCATCCAGGAAGGTCTCTAAGCCTCTGCATGTATGGGGTTAGGTTGTCCTTACTGTGTGATGCATCACTGCACTGTTGTGATCTCTCGCCTTGTCACCCCTAAATCTCCCTGTGTTTCTTTCTATTTCCCATGTCATGCTTCTGTGCAAATCCCTGTAGATTGATGTTATGTTATGTTATTGTGCTTATACCGCGCCAAAGCCTGTAGGCATCCAGGCGCCGAGAGAGCTGAGTACAGAGAACAGAGACTCTGCAGGGGATTACTCTAATAGTAGAGATGCGTTTTCAGTTGCTTACGAAATGCAAGAAGATCTGTTATCTTGCGCAGGGATATGGGCAAAGCATTCCATGCCTTAGCTCCCTGGGTGTAAAAGGCCCTTCCAGAGCCTCGAGAGCGTTTAACTCGGTGCTGAACCAAAAGATGGCCTTCAGCTGACCTGAGGTTTCTCTTGGGCTGGTAGATGCCAATGGCTTCCTTGAGGTAAGCAGGGGCACTGCCAAAGATGCATTTATGGCAAATAGTTAACAATTTAAAATGAATTCTGCGTTCCACAGGAAGCCAATGCAATTTTTTCCTAGCTGCAGTGGTAGGTTCTGAGTGCTTCATTTGAAAAATAATGCAAATAGCTTTATTTTGATTTTTTGTAGCTCTTGGGTTTCTGCTTTACTTACACCACCCAAGAGTGCATTGCAGTAATCAATACGAGGCAAGATAACGGCTCTCACGAGCTTGATGCAGTTGTCGACCGAAACTAGAGGCGCAACTTGCCTAAGCACTTTGAGGTGGTAATTTGTGCTGACAGTAATGGCTGCAACATGTGCTTCGCAGTCTACACTGCTGTCCATGTATGTACCCAAGGTTTTTACCTTCTGCACAGTGTTGATGAAGCTACCATCTATCGTGAACCCAGTATATTCCTGCCCCAGCTTGAGTTGTGCCTGGCGTGGGCCAAAGATCATGAGCTCAGTTTTTGTAGCGTTCAGACATAGCCAGTTGGTGGACATCCATTGCTTGATCAGCTGATAAACTGCGTTTACTGCACATTGATCTTTGTCATAAACGCCAGTGATGTTAAGAACCAGCTGGAAATCATCTGCATAGTTACAGAAAAAGGTCTGGAAGAGGTCTAATTCGTAGCACAGAATTCCCTCGTCCTTGCTTCCCTCTATGGCCTCATCTGATTTGGTGTGCCCCATGTCACTGTCAATATTGTCCATGAAGCTTAGCCTCCTTGAGGCTGTGTCCTTGCTTAGCTTCCCCTCAAAGTTGATTCAGTTCCCGCTGTCACCCCTCCTGGAGGACCCCATGTCTGTCCTGTCCGATGGTGTAGCAGTCCTGTCATGTGTGGTGCTGCGGTCTTGCTCCTTTCGCCTATCTCCTCCCACCTTGTCATCTACCGTGCCTTTTGCCCACTTTATTCTTTTGTCTCTTATTGCATGCTCCTCCTCCTCCTTGCATTTGTGCTCTCTTGCGAGGCGCTCTATTTCCTACTTTCTCCTTTCCCTTCTTATTAAAATGTGTTTTTCCTTCTTGTCTTCCTCCCTCCGCCTCGCTAACTCTTCGAGCTCTGTCCTCCTCATCTCTCATTGCTCCCGCTCCTTCTCTTCTTCCCTTTGCATGTCTCTTTGCACTGTCTCACGCTCTTCCATTTCTTCTCTCTCTTGCCTTTCTAATTCCTCCATCATCGCTGCCCATTTTTGCGCTTTGCTGCTCCCCTTCTGCCCCACTACTTCCTTACTCGCCCCTGCTTGTTCTCCCTTTGTCTTCCCATCCAACTTCAGAAGTATCTGCCCTCCTACCCATTCATTTGATGCTATGCCCTCTAGCCCCTCCTTTTTGCACATCTGGGTCTCGCCATGTGCTTCTTACCCACCACCTGACCATCTGACCCCTTTCTGCATCTCCTCCATGGTGTATGGTGGAGGTTGAAATATTGGATTTGTGTACCCCTCTGCTGCCTTGAGCACCTGTATAGGGTACAACCCCTGCACCCCTGCTACAGCCCCTTCTTTCTCGTGCTCAGTAGGAGGAGTGGAGCGGGTGCCAAGGGCGCTGCACCCAGTGTCTCCTGATGGTTCAGCATCCATTGAAGCTTCACTACATCCCCCTCGTCCTTCTTGAACATTTTCCAGAGTTAGAATATCTACATGCAATTGGTCTACTTTTTCCCCTTATATGTGTGTCTGTAATGGTTGCTGCATATTTTTGAAGAAACCTCCACATTGTGGCAATGGCTTAGTCAATTAACTTCTGTGCTTTTCGTCCATTCTGCTCTATATTTACAAATCTTGTCCTTATATCATGGAAGGGCCTTACATAGGTGCTGTAGGGGTGTATATCCCCCTGCACTTCCCTTGATACATTGCTTTCAACTTACTTGACCCCAAATCGAGACGTTCAATGCTTACGTTATTATACAAGCACAAAAAATACTTTCAATTCAGGTTTCTTAATTTCACAAATGCCAGTTCACATCATTTTGGCTGTAAACATATTGGGGAGAGATATCATGAGCAGGCTTAACATGACCATTTTGTTCACTGACCAGGGGATAGTGTGTCCTACACCAGGGATACACCTTCTAAATGTGAGGGAGATCGTTCAAGCATATTGTGGATGGAAGGTACAGAGGGGGGTGCCAGTAGACAAGGAACTATTTCAGTATGGGACTGAAATAATAATAGCACGGCTCCCAGGGATTCAGGGGAAATTGTGGCACATTCCAAATGAGTACTTATTCAGGCCAGAACTACCATTAGATGAGAATGAAGGGACAATAGTGCCACTAGAATTAGAGGCAGGAGTAGTGGGGGACGACTGGATAGCAGTGCATGGGACAGATGACACAGGGCAACCATGGTGAGCACTGATCACCTTGGCAGAGTGATATAGATTGACTACAATTACAGACAAAGAACTATTCAAAGACAATAGATCAGGCCACGAGATGGTGTTCGAAACGAGCATCACATATTGGGTGAGAATAGATTATAAGGAGGTACCACAGAGAATGGCGATGGTGCTGAAAAAAATGCCAACCTTTCTCGAGGAGGATTTGGCAAAGGTCCCCAGCATCTTATGGACCACAAGTCCCTATGATGTGGGGCTTCTGAGGGGGAGAGGAGCAGTGAAAATAAAGTTGACACAGGAGCAATTTTACTGTGAGTTAAGCAGTATCCACTTGTGAGAGAGGCCGACAAAGGCATTTATGAGACCATTGCAGCACTAGTCAGGCAGAGCATCCCAGTGCCATCAGAATCACCATGCAACACGCATGTGTAACCCGTCAATAAGGCGACAGGGGAGTTATGGCATTTTATCCAAGACTTGCACCCTCTTAACGATGTTGTAAAAGCAGAATTTCCTTTAGTTCCGAATCCAGTGACAATTGTGTGTTGCATCACCACAGAAGCTGCCTACTTCACGGTCACAGATTTGAAGAATACATTCTTCCCTATACCACTACACCCAGACTCACAGGACTTAACTTTGTTTCTATATAGAAATAAGAAGTAGAAACATACAAGACTTCCTCAAGGGTACTGTGAACCACCTTCCATATTCAATAGGGGGGTACTCCAAATAGACCTAGGCAGTGTATAGATTGAGAGCACAGTTATACAGTACGTATATGACATATTAATTTTCCGCAAGACATAGGAACAGTGTAGAAATGACTTGGTACATATGTTAAGAGTACTTGCAGAAAAAGGGTACACAAAGCTAAGGTACAATATTGCCAGGCAGAAGTGTTGTACATTGGACAGATGATATCCCAAAATGGCAGAAGAGTAACACCAGAAAGGGCAGAAGCAATACGCAGGGCAGCAAAACCCACAACTGTAAAACAAATGTAGAGTTCCTCGGACTATGTAATTGCTGCAGAACATGGGTATTCAATGACAGCACTTACACTAGGCCCCTATTAAGTGCAATGAAAGAAGCACAAAGAGGGGAGAAGACATTTCGATGGACAACAGAAATTACTGAGGCATTTGACGAGCTGAAGGAAGCAATATGCACAGCTCCAGTGTTAGGGATTCCACATTATCAAAAGGAATTTGACATATTCTCACACTCAGATAGAGTGGTTATGACCACAGTACTGACACAGAAGACAAGCATGGGGCACAAGCCTCTAGCCTACTACAGTACGAAATTAGACCCAGTCATGAGAGGACACTATCCATTCGAACAGACATTGGCTGCAGCCGCATTCGCAGTTGACAAGTCAGCGTTTATTACCATGGGATGCAGCACCACTCTCTACGTGGAGCATGCTCTCTTTGCAATACTGTAAAGAGCGAAAAGAACATTGACAACACAGAGAACTTTGGGGTATGAGGTGCTACTATCAAACCCGGCTCTCAAGATAGTGAGATGCAGACTTGTCAACCCGCCAACCTTTATCGCTGATGTCTTACCGAAGGGCGACTATGCACACGACTGCACAGCCAACATAAAATAATTTAGTGACTCTCACAAGGTACAAGAGGATGCACTTGAGGGGGCAAATGTACTTTACATTGACAGGTCATCAACCAATTACCAAATGACTTAGGAAAGGCATACTGGGACAGCAGTTGTGATGTTGAGAGAGCCTTTAGTCACATTACTCAGCACAAGCAGCCGAATGAGTGGCTTTAATATTGGCATTGGAGCAGAGCGTCACGAACAAAGTGACAATTTATTCGGATTCAGCCTACGTCACATCCACAGTGCATTCTGGGCTGTCACTTTGGATGAGGAAGGGTTTCAGGCATGCTGATGGGTCACTGTTGCAGCATGCACTCCTATTGGGTAGATTGATAGAGGTCATAGATCTCCCAGAGTGAATAGGAATAGTGAATTGCCAAGCACACATGAATGGGGAGGATCTCATCACCAGGGGTAATGAAGCAGCAGACATGGAAGCAAGACACGCTGCTTATTTTGGGGACATTTTAGAAATGGAGGCCTCGTCCCACGCGTGCAATTATACAAGAACTGTGATACTAAAAGAAGGGTATAGCACATTACCAGTAACACAGATTATGGAGCTACAGGGAGCTGCACCCAGGGAAGAAAAAGAGCTGTTGATAAGGAGGGGATGTACGGGGTCTCCGACAGACGCCCTATGGTGGCAAAACAATACAGAAACAGTGGTAATGCCGTTCTCATTATTGCACACTGCACTGACACAATTACACTATCCTGCCCATACAGGGAAGGAGTTGCTTGCTGCTCATATTGAAGAAGCATGGTTCTGCCCTAACTTGGCGGGATATGTGGCTGAATTCATGACTAATTTTCTAGTGTATAAACAATATACTGCAGGTCATACATTGTGGGTAGTGAGTGGAGCCATACATCGCCCAGTGGGTTCATTCCAACACCCGCACGTCAACTCTGTTGACATTTATCCAAGTTTGCCAAGGGTACCGCTACATGATAGTGGTTGTGTGTCAATTTTCCCATTGGATTGAGACCAGTCCTTGTTCCCATCATGATGCCCTTAGAGCAGTGAAAATCCTAGTCTGGAAGATATTCCCACGATGGGGCATGTGTGAGGTCCTGTGGTCGGACAACGGTCCTCACTTCGCCAATGAGATGTTTCAGTACCATCACAACCTTGTTAGAAATCTAACACAAATTCTCCTGTGCCTATCACATGCAAGCCAACAGGTTGTATGAGCGCCTCAACGGCGTGCTCAAGTAGGCTATCGTCAAACCAAAAAAGACACTGAACAAAAATGGGCTCCATTGCCTTCCCTTAGCCTTGTTCGCACTGCGCAATACGCCCCGGTCCGACCACCATTTAACTCCACATGAGGTGGTAACAGGACAGCACCTGTGACTTCCCCTGGCTCCTCCCACTAGGATGCTGAAAGTGTGACTGATGTATTGGGTCAAGAAATGTATGAGTATTTAACTTCCTTGATTGCTAGCGCCTCTTTTATTTCTTTCCAGCTTAAAGAAAAAAACAGGAGAGTCCTGAAGTCAGAGAAGAGAGTGACACCACCAAGACAAACGAGGACTTACTTAAACAGCCACTTTTGTATGCAGGGGATCAAGTACTTTTACATAATTTCTCCCAAAAATGGGTTGCCCTGCGGTTTACAGGACCACTCATGGTTGAACTGATAACTGAGCGAGCTGTCAAATTGGTCGGGAAGAACACTTGGAAGCATCTCGGTGACATCAAGCCCTACAAAACAGAGGCCTCTCGAAGCACCAACATCAACAGGGCCAACAATCCTTAAACAGAAGAACAAACCAATAACCTGGAATCAGCACAGCGGACATCCAATGGTTACTCGCTCACGGGCAGGAGAGATATGGCAAGGACTTCCTATACATCCAGAGTGAGGGTACACAGTCTGTTATTTTTCTTTCCTCATACATTCATCTTGAAATTGTGATTGTTTTATTGTATTTGTTCCATGATTCCCAGTGATCCTCATCCCAGAACTTTCCAAGGCCAATATGTCACATTTTTAGGAGATCCAACACCACACGGAGACATGTGTGTATTTTCATGTCTTCATAGCATATCTGGCCCAAGTCTACCCACACCTTGAAAGGGGAAATCCCTCAGTCTTTGCAGTCCTCAGAGACCCTAGAATTAAAGGTGTGTGGGAACAGCTTTTTCTTCGTGCTATGGGAGATTACTTTGTCTGTGGGCCTTGAACTAATACAATATTAACCCAATAATGCTTGTTTTGTGCATTTCAGGCATGCAACTGATATTTCCAAGCTGCACCAGGATCCAAACCGCTAAATCATTGAAACGGTTATTAAAAAAGTGCTTGTTTTGTCTTGTCTCCTATTTCCAGGTTGTGTTTTTGCTTTCATTTTTTGGCACATATCCCTTGTATCTTGTGCTGCTGCTGTATCCTCTACTAACATTACCCCAACTTCAGCAGGTGGAACATCCATGTAAGGTGGATAGGGAAGCACTGTAAACCCAGTAAGGAGAGATAAGCGCAGTGCTGATTCAGACATGCAAGGGGTGAACCTATATCTCACTGATGCTGTTTGAGTGTCTAACAACATGCTGTACAAGCACATGACCAAAGTAGGTAAAGAAACCACTCGGGAGAGCTGCTATGACTGCTCAGAAATTCCCTATGCCATAAGTGCCACCAGAACATTTATATCACCTGAAATACCCATAGCTAGAGTAAAATGCCTTATGTACCTATCTACGGTTACAACCCAAGGAAGATTCCAAGGGAAAACAGCAACCTTAAGATGGATGTCCAAGGCAGCATTTCCCTATTAAGACAGTCATACAAAGACTCTGGACATGATGAACAATTACTGGTAACTAGACCAGGCCATACAATATATAACTGTTGGCCCACAGAAAGGAGAGACAAAAACAGTAACACTGAAGGGATTACCCTGCCCGAAGAGGGGGGTCAAGGAAATAGGAGGAGAACAAGGATGTTGGGAAAGATCACAAATACTTGTGTAATGCCAAGTATACACAGCGGAAGGATGGAAGGAGGGAATAGTAGGTAGCAAGGCATACACCCTAGTTCAAGCACTGGTAAACATAGTAGAAGGAGAAAATGACAAGTACCTGAAGGAATGGGATGCAAGCACCAAGTTACTGACCTGGGTGGACAATGAAGCTGGACCAATGCCCATAATACCACTGAAGAAACCAGCATTATGTTTCCAGAATGACGGTGCAGTGAAGGTTGGAGAAAACAGAGAGTGGAGGTACAAGGAAAAGCATCCAGCAATGAAGATTGGGACAGCAATGTTAATGGATCATTATTGGGCATGCAGATCCAAGGCATACGAGAAGCTGCCACCCAACTGGGGAGGAGTTTGCTCACTGGTACACATCAATATGCCAGTACTGTTGGTGCCACAAAAGGATATCAAGATGGACAACTTCCCTAAAATGGATGATAACAAAAGAAAGAAGAGATCAGTGGAAGTAGAAGAAAAGGGAATAAAGAAAAGGTCAGTAGAAGTGAGTAGAGTGAAAAGAGACAACTATTTCTCATCAGAATCAGAAGCATCACTGGACAATGTGCCACCTGAACACTGGTGGTTCAGTAGGACAGAAATGTTTCAGTAGTTCCAGCTGTGCAATAGTACACAAATACAAAATGGCTGCAGATAACAAGATGGGCGCTGATGCAGACAAATACTCTACAGTAAATGGCTTCAACATGATAAAACAAGAGCTGTTAGCAGTAAGATTGATGGCTCTCCAGAAGAGATATGTTCTAGACCTTCTCACAGCAATAGAAGGAGGAGCTTGTGCAAAGATCAGGAGTTCCTGTTGCATGTTCATGCTTGCAAATGATGGAGAGAATGGCACACTCACAGAAGCAGTGACAAGATTATCAAAAATTCACGCCAAAATGGAGGAGGAAGCCAAAGGATCAGGAAAAGACCAGAGCTGGTTGATTTGAGCAAGTTTATGTAATTATCACTAAAAGTCGAGTATGGTTGATCTTCCCTAAGTGGGTGTGGCAGAGAGTTCCAAAGTTTTGCAGCTTTCACAGAGAAGCTGTTGCCACCTACTTTAGTGAGTCTAAATCTAGGGATGGTGAGACATTTCCTGTTGCTGAGTCTCGAGGGTCTGCTAGAGGTTCTCCTATGGAATCTATCTGTGAGATAACTGAGGCAGTTTTTAGGCAAATTTTGTTTTGAGTCGAAAGCCAGTTGTTTTGGCATCTGATCACTGAAATATATGATCTTTTGGTCATGCCCAGTGCAGCTCTTAAGGCATTATTTTGGAGGATTTGAATCCTCTGAGTGATTGATTTATTGGCGCCAATGTAAAGGGTGTTACAGTAATCTAGCCTGGAAAGAATCAGGGCTCTGGCTAGTATCATGCCGTTATCATTCGACAGAAAGGGTTTGCCTGTCCTAATGAGCTTGCAAGTGTAAGCGGTGGCCGAGGTCATTGATTTCACCTGTTTGTCAAAGGAGAGGGTAGGGTCAAGGTAGAAGCCAAGGGTCTTTACCTCCTTGGCCACTTTGATACGGTTCCCATCAAAAGTAAAGGAAGAGTTCTCCTAGCCTAGTTTCTTTAGATTAGAGTGGGTGCCCAGGATAAGGAGCTCAGTCTTGTCATCATTCAGGCAAAGACCGTGGGTAGTCATCCATGCCTGGATGATGGGATACACTCTATTCACCAACGCCAAATCCTTGTGATAATCCCCGGAAAGTGGGAGGAGAATCTGAGTATCATTTGCATAGTTAGTGTAGATGATACCCAGAAGGTCCAAATCATCAAATAGGGGCTTGGTGAATATGTTGTATGATGTAGGGCCACACCTGATTGGAATAGGGTAAGCTTCTGCTGACGGGAAGAAGACCCCCATAGTTCTATCACTCAATCCATTTGATGGCCTCTGTAGAGAAATGGGCCGCTGAGTCCAGGTGTCTGTAAACAACTTTATGGTCCACGAGGTTGAATGCGGCTGAGAGGTCTAGTAATAGGAGTAGCGCCGATTTGCCTTTGTCTCTAAGTTCATCGATCTGGGATTTCAAATCGATGAGGGTGGTTTCCGTACTATGCAAGCCTGATTATCTTACTCCCAGGAGATTGTGAAGTTCCACATATTTTCGCATCTGAATGTAGGCAATTTTGTCCAGTATTTTGAGCAAGAAGGGTACCATCGTGATGGAACGGTAGTTGGTGGGATAAAGGGTCTAATGTTTGCTTCTTTAGCAATGGGAGCACCCAGGATTGTTTTAAGTTGGTGGGAATGGTGCCTGAAGAAAATAGGGCATTGACAAGTTTAGAAATTAAAGGAGCGAGATCTCTTGCAGCGTCTTTCATTATCTGTGCTGGGCAGGGGTCACCCTGGCAATTGGAGCTGAGAAACCATTGTGCTGACGTCATTAGTGACACCATGACATATCCACGTCAGTCATGAAGTAAACTCGCAGCCATGCACAAAGTTACACGAACATACACATGCACACACAAAGAAGAAGCTTATACAGTACTGTAGATAGAGGACAGATAGCTATGCCTACTGTCAAAAGCTTTTATTATTTTTCTCATTAACCAAGTGCAGAAACGCTGAACGCAAGGAAAATGAAGAGATGCAGAGCAAGCTAATCGCAACTAACCCTATGGGACTACAGAATCATATAAGAAGCCTGGAAGGACCAAAAGACAACTAACCTATAGGAAACGTATCATGGTACGGATATATAGAAATCATAGTACAACTATAATGAAGTTACATGAGGCCGCAGGCCACATTAATGAGAAACGAAGTAAAACAGAACTAGGTTGCACACAACTGCAGATCAGAGCTCGCAGCCAAGGTCCGAGACAAGCAGCACATTCCAATCCTAAAATGACTAGGAGACATTAAAGCTCAATTTCGTGGTCCTCATCCATGTGGTGCAGCTGAGCCAGACAATGGTCATTCACACGTGGTGGGAAGACAAACGGTTCTCAGCAACACAGACATGCAGTGAAACATGGAATCGTTAACAACATTGAAACGCTGAGGGCACTCTCACAGGCAAAAGTGGTAGTACTAACAGTTATATTGGGAACACATACTCATTCTCATCACCTTGAGAAGGTGCACAGAGCGCTGAGAACAGAGCTGTGTCCCAGTCCTGGGGAGATCATCTCCAGCCAATCAGGGAACAGAAATCCAGGGGTAGATGGCAGAGGGCAAGGGCCAATGGTAATCATGCGACCCTGCAACAAAGTAATAGATAGTTTCTTGGGGAAGGGGCAGGCCAGCAACCTGACATGTGAGGACCAATAACACAATATCTATAGGTGCAGTCAATAAGTGATACCACCCCAATCACCCAACCAGACAGACTCTTCATTTTTCTGGGGAAGGGCCCATATTGTGATGTCAAAATGAAACAAAATGGCCCTACACGGGCTTGGGAGCAGTAATTCTGGGAATTTGTGTATGACCTGTATGATCCCTGTCTGTGTAATAAACAACAGTTATAACTTGCCCTTAGCTGAATCCTCTGTTTGTATTCTGGGGGAGGGTTGTTGGGCTCTGGGAGCAGGGACATTGAGCCTGTAGTAACCCCCAGTCCTACGGCATACCTAACCATCAACATGGATAGTAGGGGAGCACCACTTGCCCTATAGCAACATTTAGGGTAGTGAAACAGGAATGTGCATTGCCTCCCCCTCTCTTTAATGTCTACCTGGTGGATCTGCCAGTCTGCCTGAGTCATGTGAGCTCCTGCCCTCTTAGTATAGTGGGTGAAAATGTTTACTGTCTGTCGTATGCAGACAATTTCGTTATATGTAACCACACTTTCTCAGGCCACAAAAGATCTATGAATGCGCTGCAGAATTATGCTCAGGAATATGATCTCAAATAAATTACAGCAAGACTAAACTAATGTTATTTGCAAATAAGCCTATACCTCCCCCAAGAATTGATTTAGTAGGAAGAAATATAGAGTATGTGGAAGAATTACAATATCTGGGCTGTGAGCAAATGAGTGGTGGAGATTATGGGGCTGTTAATGGGACTGAAAAGCACAAAGCAATTGCATTGACCCTAATGATTGCAAGGTGCATTAAAGAAGTCTCTAACTATAGTCTCCACAGAATTCTAGCACTCTATAAACAGAGCTTCTGTCCCACCATCTTGTATGGATTTGAAGCCCTGTGCTTGGAGGATTTATCTTGGCTTAAGATAATAGAAGGCACGTTCTGGAGTAGCATCTGAGTTTTGGGCCCCAGTGTTCCAATAGAATTAATTCAGTTAGAATTAGGGCTTTTTATTTCTATTACATCAATGGTAATGAAAAGGCAGTGTTTATTGTACATTAAATCTCGAACCTCCCCCTTTTGCCCTCTTCTCTTTTGGGAAATGATTGTGACATCAATGTAGGGAAGAAATCGATTGGACCGAAGATTTTTCACTATAAAAAAGACCTTTACATTAAAACTGGAAGGCTGGGACTGGATAAAGAATTATACTCACATGGCCACCTAAGCAGCTATAACATTGTGCACAAATATAAATCCCATAAACCTTACCTGGAGAACTGCCCTTCAAACCTCTTACGCCGAATCCTATTGATCCTTAAATTAAATATACTACTTGTTCTGGAGACAATTGGCCCCGAATTGAATATCGGCAGGGAAGATTGAACTTGCTGGCTATGTGGGATCAATGAAAAAAGGACATTGGCTTGCAATGTACTCACAGAATGCAATCAATATGGCCACCTGTATATTCGTTTTTCGGGACCGTATTGTGCAAAAGTAGACCGTATTAAAGGAGATTCATTCTGGAGATATTGTTTAAGTACTGATAATAGAACACTCCAAAGCACACTCTTTATCAGGTTTGGAATGGAGTAAGCGCCACTGGGAAACTTGACAGGCCAGTAGTATGCCTTAATAGCGGCACTGCACGCTAAAACTATTGGGCCTTCCACTGTCTATTATCTTCTTCACTTAGGCTTTTGTGAGTAAATGTATAATCGTATAAATGTATAATATTTATTTTATATTTTATATTTTAATTTATATGTATTTAGAAATTAATTGTATTGAATTAATTTGTTTTTATATTTCTCTTTTAATATGTAAAAGTGTGTTCATTCAAACTATATACATAAATAAAAATGTTTAAACGAGGAAATACAAATTTTTGCATGAACAAAGAATAGCTGCTGGCCAGAGATCAAGGATGTCACAGAGAGAAGGTGGTGAAGGGTACAAAGGGAGTTACCAAGGATAAGCTATGTATGCAGGACATATTTCTCTTAGATTAAGTAAATGAGCGAACATTTGCGGATGCCAAGTATAGTCAATAAAAGATGTAGAAAAGCCGATGTGAGATGGAGCAACCAAGTCTCTAGAGGCCGAAGGGGGTAATGACATCTGAAAGAATTGAATCAAATAGCTCCAAATAAAAGGCAAAATGGACAAAAATATGGTCTCTTCACACGTGGTACAAGACCAGAAAACAAGACTTATTCATAAGTCCTGGCCCGAAGATAACAATGTACCCTAACTCCCCTTAAGGTTCCAGAGAAGATAACATCCAGCAAGGTCAAGTACAAAGGAGAAACATTGGCTGAAGGCTTGGCTGATTAGAGATGATAGAACTAATTGGACAAGTGGACAGTAGTCTGACGTTCTCTGCACCCGAGCTTCATTTTGCTTACGTGCTGCTAGTGAGCCGTGTGTCCACGGTAGGGAGAAGATGCCAACCTATCATGAGGGCATATGCAACAAGGAGCATACAATGTTGCATGAGCCAATACGCTACTGTTTTGCTTTTATAAACAGTATTATACGTAGTTAGAGGGAAGGCTGAGGTTTGCCCGCCAGACAAGGGACAGGAATAAAGTTACTAAAACTTATAGGCTCTATAAGTAGACATGTTCCCCTAACCAATCCCCTTGTCTGTTAGGTTTTATTATTTGTCACGTAGGATGATGTCACAGCTGATGCATATTGAGGTATAAAGCCTTTGTGTACCTAAATTGTAACTGTGAGTGCATTATTCACCAGATTTCCCTACTGTATTGAATTGATAATAAACTACTACTTTGCCAAATTCTCTGAGTTTGGCCAGTTATTGGGTCCAAGATTGTTTATTATGGTAATCTCATTCTGCATATAGATACGCCCGAAAGGTGATACTGTACACACTTTTAGATTAAGATGATGAACTTGAGGTTGAGACCAAACATTAAAGTCCCTTAACTGTCAGCTCTGCCAGCCATTTGGCGCTGGACTATTTTGCTTAATAGGTAAATGCCTCAGAAATGGCAAACCCATCAGCAGCCCTCTATGTGGCAAAACAGGAACTTAAGGGGCTCTGATCTGCATGTCAATTGTAGATGAAGAAAGACACAGTCTGTTTGTAGAACAACAGGTCTTTACAGCAAACGTTTAAGCAGATTGAATTGGTAGCTGTGGTCTCTGCTTTCCCTATCCCCACAAGTACTTCAAAATATGCAACTGTGTCTCATACTGAACCATTCCCCAGGCAACATATTCCCCTCATGATAATGCCGGGAGAAAGTCTCACGAGAGGTAGACTAAATCTCGACGCTGTATAAACACTGAGATCTCCTACCTCAGTAAAATACCAGGTTTGCTGTGGGGTCTGGCTCCCCTTAGCTGGCGCTCTCCTAATTCTTGCTCAACAAGTGAGCCAAAGGTTGTCGCTTACCCTATGGTGGAGTATTGTTCACGCTCACCTCACAGCGTGGGCTAGGGTTTCTCTTACCATCCCAGTGGTACCCAAGGCCATTCCTTCTGTTATGGGGTACTCCGGGGCACCGGAGCAGGATACAAGGTCGCAGGGTCACCTGGGTTTACTGCGAACACGCAGTAACAGACTCAAGAGGGGTCACCCTCTGGCAGCAGGATCTCCCGCTGCTGGTGGCAGACTGGGGGCACCCAGCACACAGAGCCCAGGTCACACCAGCACAGGCAGTCTACAGGGCCGTGATCACACGGCAGTAACATGCACACACAAAGACACTAGGAGTCAGGAGTTTCCACTAACTGGGTCTTCACTGCAGTGCTGCACGTGCCTGCAGTGGCCCCTTTTATTAACTTAGATGACGCGGTGATGACCTGCATCTCGTCAGAAACCAAAACGCCCCCATTTAAAGGGGCACTACAGCACATCCCTCCTTTATTATAATGAAACAAGCAGAACAACTTTTAACAAAGGCCTTAAGGCCAACTCAACTTTGGTGGATTCAACTCCACACCGTTTCTAACCACCAAGAACTCACAACCAACATTAGACACCCCCTTCTGTGAGTGCATCCTTTCTGGCAGCTGCTCACTTTATCCCTGGATCAAATTGTCCAAGCTGGAGGGGTCAGTTCCAGGCGGACCCCCTTTGGCGCGGCTGTCCTTGGCCGCTTGTGCTGCCACAAGATAGGAGGAAGTCCTCTTCATTCTCCTCGTCCTCAAGCACGTATTGATGCCCCTGGTTCTCAGCTACGTGGACCACTGCGGCCCTCGGTGGTTTTCTTCCCACTGTTTGTTACCCTTCTTCTTTGGGTACCGGCCTCCCTGTGTTGGCAGGTGCTGGGGTCAAACACACCCTCGCAAAGTGATCCTCTGTCCCACATCTCCCGCATGTGTGTCCTTTTGCTGGGCACTCATTTGTGTGTGGTAAGTCCCATCCATACTGAGGGCACATGATGCTCTTCTCTTTTCTTGGTCATTCACCTCTTCTGGCTGGCTCGCTTCTCTGCCATTTTCCCATGGAGCACACATCCTCCAACTTTACCCTTTGCATGGGCTATTCTAACTTGATGCATTGTCTCGAGCTGTCCATGACAGATGCACGCATATGTGCCAGTTCCTGCGCACTGCCCAGTTCCAAGATTCTGTCCAGAGTTAGCCCAGGCTCTCTGAGAACCTGCTTACGTAGCTTGGTGGAGATGCGGCCGTATATTTTTTGGGCTCTTATTTCATCCTCCTCAAAATTCCCAAGAGCACAGGACAGTTCCATGTTACAGAGTTTGGCATGGAATGAGTCCAAGCTTTCTCCTTCCTCTTGTTTTGTACACCTCATTCAAAAACGTTCAGAGTCTCGTTTGACCATGGGCATGAAATATGCATTGAGTGCCTCAACCGCTGCGGCATACGTTTGGTTCCTATGCCTCAAGGTCTTGAATAGCCTCTGAACGGCTGGACCAGCCGAATACAGGACAGTTTGGCGCTTTGCCCTTTCCTTTGTTTCCAAAGCATCAAAATATAGTTTGAGGTTCTCAACCCATGCTGCCTAATGAGAGACTAAGCTGGCCGGTGCTCCCACCACGTCAAAGATGTGTAATGGTGCAAGCTGTCCATTGGGTCTGCACACCCCAGGGCCATCATTTTCCCCCTTGCTCCTGGTGGGTCCCCGGTGTAGCACTGTGTTGTGTACTCACAATTTGATGTTCTCCAAGACATCACATCGTCCAGAAGGCCCACGAGCACTCTGTGATGGAGCCGCTACCTTTTGTTTGGTCTGTCCCAATGTGTTGCCTGTGGTGCCTTTGTCAAACCACCTGTGTATTCCTTCTATTACTGTTCTGGTTTTGGTGGAATGGGCACACCTCAGCCACTTCCTGCCCGGCTTTGGTGAGTTGGGAAGGGTGTTTGCCCATGTGGGCTGGAGTATGTTTCTTCTGCACCTGCCCAACTCCTTTCTTTTGTTTTATTATTCCAGAGGGGGAACGCGTGGGCACTGGCAGTGACTGGCCCTTGCCCAGGGTGCTAACAGCTTCCCACAGCTGTGTTCGTAATAGCTTGAACGCTGCGGGGCCTGGCTTCACCCCAGGACACACCCCCTTATGATACGCGGCCGACGCTGCTCCTCAATTGTGCCCGTTCACTTGTTTGTTGCGGTTCAGCTCCTCCGGGGGGTGCCCGCAGCAGCCGCGAGGCGGACCACAGACGTTGCGGTTTCCTTTTCCTCCCCACTGCCTTCTCACACGGAGGCCACACCTCCTCTCCACATGCGGCCGACACCACCTCTGAATCTCTGCCGCAGCTGATGCCGCACACTCGCCCGCAGGTCTCCTCACCACGGGGCCAACGGCCCCCACCAGCCCATGCTCGACTACACGGGGGCTTGGCCGTACTCGCCGCTGGCTCGGTGCTCCTGCAGCCACACGCCTATCGCCGCCGCACCTCCTACACGCCGGGCACCACAGCCCCACTGCAACCCGCGCCGACAGTAGCACGGGAGCCCAGGGCTGGGCACCACCTTCGTCACCAGTGTTATGGGGTACTCTAGGGCACCGGAGCAGGATGCAAGGTCCCAGGGTCACCTGGGTTTACTGCGAACACGTAGTAACAGACTCAAGAGGGGTCACCCTCTGGCAGCAGGCTCACCTGCTGCTGGTGGCACACTGGGGGCACCCAGCACACAGAGCCCAGGCTCTGTGGTCACACAGGCCCAGGCAGTCTAAAGGGACGTGATCACATGGCAGTAACACACACACACAAAGACACCAGGAGTCAGGAGTTGCCACTAACTAGGTCTCCACTGCAGTGCCGCACGTGCCTGCAGTGGCCCCTTTATCAACTTACATGATGCGCTGATGACCCGCATCTCGTCAGAAACCAACACGGCCCCATTTAAAGGGACACTACATTACACCTTCCGCACGTGTAGAAAAAACAAACTGATGCAGCTCCTGATAAGGACGTGAGGTTTGTCACTCTGGGCTTGCCTGCCATGCGTTGCGCCACAGCCCTCTTCACCAGGATGCAGCGGTGCACTCAGCCTTCTTCACGCTGGTCGCAGAGGTGCACCGCAGCCGTCTTCGCCTGTCCACAGTGGTGATACAAGGCGGCCATCTCAGACACGCAGCTCCTCGCAGCGCCTGACACACACCGAAAACACCGTGCACCACATCATCATCCACGTGGGCCGCGGGTGGCAACCCAAGGAGCAGCCTTGGACATGGAGCTTTTCTTAGACTCTGAAGCACACCTGAAGCTCCAAGTAAGCATCTCGCCATACATCCATCAAACTAACCCAGATGGGGATCAAGTATCTGGTTCAAGCATTAGCAAATAGAAACACACCAGATTTCTGATGCTGACAAAGAATTTAGGCCCAGGGGGAGCGTTTCCACCACACTATCTCCTCCAGACTAATGTCAAACTGCTACTTTTTCCTAAACATTCCAAAACCCCATAGGGTCTATCAAAGGTCCTGGAGAGGACATTTTATTCAAGGGTCATGATTCTGACCAATAACCTCACCACGAGAGCTAAAATGGCTGCCCCAACTAATAACAAATGTATAGTAGAGCATATACAATACATATGTCATAACACATAAATAAGTACTAATTACATTTTCACCTGAACAAAAATTCCTATACATTGCAATCAGTGTAGGCTACTTACCTATACATGTTAAATACATTTCTTAGAACCTTAATGAGCTGCTACACATGTACCTTTTTGATTGTTCCAAGTAGGGGCCTTCCCACAACCCAGCCTATGACTAATATAGACAGCACATTCATCAGGGGTGTCACACCCAGCAAATTCATTGAGCCAACTGTTGGCATTCTTTTCCCAGTGGTGGGATTTCAGGAAAGCAACACACATGTAATGGCCTTCAGGTCCCATCTCCTTTTCGTACCTTGGTCTGCATGCATGGGCAATGGTGGCCCGGGTGAATATAAGCAATGTTCCAGTTCATATCAGGGCCAAACAGAGCGTATGAAGTACAGGTTGGATATTGTGACAGCTCTGTGGTCCTGCTGATGGAAGGAAAACTCTGCAGTTGTGTAGTGCAGAGTGTCTGAAGTGCCGGCATGATATGCAAACCACTCCACAGTCCTGCTGAAGATAAGATAAATGTCACTGTCATGTCGCGTTGAGTGCTAGGATTTCCGGTTAGGTGTGTGGGTTGCTTTGCTGTTCGGTGCTGCAGGAGTACTGCGTGGCCTTATTAATTTTTTCCCTTTGTCCACGGAAACACCACCATGGATCAAGTCAACATTGTTTCCTACAAGGACGAATACTTCAAGAAAATGCTTGGAGCAACATCCACCCTTAGCAACAAAGAAGGAGTCCTTACTAGGGGCCTTGGTAAAGATGAACTGGAGACACTACACCAGAAGAAAAAGAAACTTATCCGGACATAGATGCACAGTAAATGTTTGTTGGAGTACTTAAAAGCCTGTATTATCCCTGAAGGTCTCCAAGTAAAAAACATTCCCAGAGTGTTCACGGATAATCTGAAGTTCACCAAGAACTTCAGCGGGGTAGGAAATAAATGCAGCCAGGATTGGCTGATATTAGTGATCGATACAGTCGACCAAGAGTGCAAAAAGCAGGGGAGTTAACTAATGGAGCTAGAGAAGACATTTTAGGAAGATCTGAAAAAACTCGAGATTGAGATAGAGAAATTTAAAACCATCACGATAGACCGAAAAATACTCAAGTTCAAGAAAGAACTGCAAAACTACACTGAAGAGAAAACATACCCCTACCTACGCGATAACCTATTATATGGATTTACAGCAAGGAAACTACAACAGAAGGAATAGAACTGTGTCTTTCTCTGGGACATCATCGAGCAGTGGTAGTGACCCATGCATTTCTGGCCAGCAACAACAACTTCCTTTTTTTCAACGGGGAACGCACACGAGGCCGCCTGAAAAGCAGACCAGTCCCCCAAGGACAACAAATGGGAACCCGCCAGTGGTACTCAAACCAGGGACAGAGGACAGGATTCCAGGCTTCAACTTATCAAAACATGTGATGAGCCAGGCAGAGAAATCCTTCTTGAGAAAGGATTCTCTTTTGTTCCGGCAGCCAAGGCTAAACCTTCTGAGACAGAATTGGAATTAAGAAGATTCTTTAGACATATTCGCCTGAAATACTTCTTTGAGATTTATCTTCCTGAACAGCATAATATCAATGACACAGGAACCGGCCGCAAGGACGGCCAGTGTGAAAACACCACCGGTTTAAATATCAAATCTACATTAGTTCCTCCACCACACACCATCCCAATTGGTTACTAAAAAACACTTGGCTTGCATTTGAACAACTACAACCCGGATAATATACGACGTGAAGAAAGAGAAGCTCTCATCTCTCTCAAGAATGACACCTCTATTACCATCAAACCAGCTGATAAAGGCTGAGGCATAGTAATCAGGAACACCGAGAAATATGACAAAGAATGTCTACGCTTCTTAGGAGACAGGGAAGCATATATGGTACTTAACCGTGACCCCACAAAACATCTGCAGGAAGAGATTGTCAGTTTGACTACACATGCTTTTGAAGAAGCCTGGATCTCCGAAGAAGAACGCGTGTTTCTTAATAAACCACATCCACGTATTCCAGCTTTCTACATACTACAAAAATGCACAAGAGTGCCACAAGCCCACAAGGCCGGCCTATTGTATCCGCCTGCGATTCTTTGTTGGAACCCCTGTCCCTTTATACAGATTGGTTTCTGAAACCATTTGTGAACCAGATGCCTTCCTTTTTGAAAGACACCACAAGTACGATCAATATATACTTGACACACTCACTATTCCAGGCGACTGCATTTTAGCCACAAAGGATGTGGAGGCACGCTATACTTCGATCCCACAATTACTGGAACTAGAAGCACTGAACACCTTCCTCGACCAGAGAGCCAACACCACTACGACTCCGACCTAGTTTATCCTGGAGTGTGTAAGACATACAATGTCTGAGAACTTCTTTTTGTTCAAGAACCAACTCTATAAGCAAACCAAAGGGATTAGTATGGGGGCCACCTTTGCCCCAGACGTTGCCATTCTTTACATGGCCAAATATGAAATGGACAACATCACCTCCACTAACAATCCATACAGAGACCACATATCGGTCTGGATACATAATATAGACGACATCCTATTGATCTGGAAGGGTACACACAAAGATCTATTGCTCTTTTCATCAGTGGATGAACAACTGCAATGAACACATCAATTTCACCATTAAATGGGATTACCAGTGCATTGATAGTTGCACCTCAATATCTACAGGTCCAGGAACGGGCTCAAAACCAAACTCTACCGTAAACCCACGGATAGGAATAGCCTGCTTCATTTCAACAGCTATCACCCAGATTCCTTGAAATACAATCTGCCCTATGGGTAGTTTCTTCAAATCAGGAGGAACTGCACTGACAATGAATCCAGGCACACGCAAGAGATCTACAGAACAGACTCACCAACAGGGGTTATCCACGCTGTGCGATCAAAGATGCGAAGAAAAGAGCAGCTAATACAAAAAGAGATATCTGTCTCACCACAAAACCTAAGACTGATTTGGACAGATTGGTTTGCATTACCACCTTCAGCCCCCTGAGCAACTTTATCACCAAAACCATCAAGAAACACTGGCACTTGATTAAGAATCCTGGTAGCCTTAACAAAAAAACATTCTTTGCATTTAAGAAAAATGGCAACCTCAAGGAATCATTGGTCCATACCTTCTTGGACCCCACTCGACTCACCGAAACACTGTGGGACCTACCCCCAGCTAAGGGACATTTTAAATGTGGGCACTGTCTTACCTGCAGCTTCACGGAGACTAAAAAGATTGTTGAGCATAAGAACATCAAATGGGAGTTACACGACCACACTAACTGCAACAGCAAGCACATCATTTACATCATTGAGTGTCCGTGTGAACTCCTGTATGTCGATAAAACAATTACGATGATTAAAACCAGGATTTCCGAGCATCGTTCCTGTATCAAGAACAAAGTGGTCGACAAGCCCCTAGTAGATCGCTATACTCATAAACAGCATATTAACATGGACCTCAAGTGGTTTGTGCTACAGCAGCTCTCCGTGAGACGCAGGGGAGGAGACATTGATAAAGCCCTAACACAATTGGAACAAAAGTGGGTACACAAGTCGAATACCGTCAAGGAAGGATTGAACATGTCTGTTGAATGGAAGACTTTTCTCTGAAACTGATGACCTCCTTACAAAGGATGTCACGTCTCAGACCAACCCCCGCCCAATATTGGCACTAACTAACTCATGCCATTTTTTGGTGATTAAGAAAGTTGGGTCAGACCACCCAAATATTCATCAGGCACTAGTACTGGGTGGGATAGTACGGGCCTCTATGTATCTAGGACCTCAGACTCTGTCTCATGTTGAGTGTATCGATCTCAAATGGCCTGTGTCCCTTTGTCATTGTCATTGTGATAGTCAGGTATGTTATATAAATGTTCTTTGGCACCAGACGCTATTCATTGTGTTACTGTGACTGTAAAATGTGACATTAATCATTTGGCATTTGGCCTCTCTATACACTCACGTACCTAAACATCGACACATACAGGACACACGCCTCTGTTATCACTGTGCCATTATAACTGATCTTGTGCCTTTCTCCCCTGTTTTTGATATAAATCCCATGGGCAGGCCCCCTGTGACTCAGTCACACACATGGGCTTGTATTAAGGAGCCCCCCTGATTAATCATGTGTACTTCACACACATTCGCACCTCATGGCATATGGTGTTGCCATGACAATGGGCAACCTTTTTTCAATTTAATTTTTCTGCATGATCTATGTAGCCTGTGACCAAGTTTCCATGTAAATTGTTTATTTTCGACCAAAGACACTCACAGGTCTGTTATACACTCCCCGCGAACAGCATTTTCAAACACTGCCACGTCAGCAGGTGAACAATGGCCGCCGCTATAAATGAAGTGGTATCCATGACAATGAAACATATCTGCAGCGCTCTCAGCCGGAGGCTCTCGACCCCTGCAGATGCGTGTCTCGTCCTCAGCGCTATTTAAGACACATGCTGCACTATACGTAATCACAACACACCTGATATCTCTGAGGGCCAGTGTGTTACCTCGCCATTATGTTTTGGCATACGATCATGTTTGCACGATCTCAGTCTAACAGAGTTGTGCCCTGTTTATTTGTTTCTGTTCCATAGGCGTGATCGCACGGACAAACGCACACCACACACGTGGTTTCGCTGTGCGGACTTCTACATCATGCAATTATTCTTTTGAGAAGTGATGCCACTAGTTTAGGTAGGATCAAGCTGTGCGTCTGAGAGGGATTAGTCGTTGTACTATTCCCCGCCCCTGATGGTACCCATGTTTGTACCTTGACTGCCTGTAGATAACAGAGGTTTCCACCATTGCCTCTTCCCTTCTTGCAGGTACCAATCGGCACACGTTGTAGTAATAACAGAGATCACAGAAATCTTTTGCGCTGATGTTTTGCACTGACCACCACATCGTCCTACCACCCATGTAGGAATGATGTCTGCTTATTAGGTGAGACAGATTCTGTCATTCTGGTAATTGTTAAACTTGTTTGTACTTTGTATTAACAGCCTTGGTCTTTTCCAATAGATTCGACCAATGCATTGAATTCACAATGTGCTTTTGTCCAGGACTCATTGATACAGTCCTCACAGTTTGCCACCACCTACCGTGGTATACACACATCACGGTAAGGAACCGCAGACTTGTCTCCTTTTGGAGTTTTCTTTAACAGTATGCATTGATTACCCTTTCTTAATCAAATGGGCTGTACGTGGGGTACAAGGTGCGGAGTGCGGTAGAGATCACTCATTGGATAGATATTGCATGTAGATTGAGGAATGCCTGTTGTGCTGCAGTGGAGGTAGAATGGTGGCTTACCCCTACCAACCCTCTCCAAATAGAAGATAATGATTTTTCTCCTCTGCCTCGCTACAACACTCTACCAATAGAAATGATGCAACGGAAAATTATTCAACAATGGATTGCCTGTAAATCAGTGCTCAATGTAATTGTTAACATTTAGTAATGTACAGCATTTCTCTAAATCAAAACATGTGGACAAGTTTCGGCAATCTCAGCCTATTTTAAGTCATGTGCCAAACTCAGTTGACATTAAATACTCTTAGCTCATCATAATTTTCAACAAATAAGAACAAATGAGAATTTTGTTAGCATTATTTAGCGTCATACACTTGTACCATGTAATTTGAACAACAGTTAAGCACTATTAGTGCAAGTGTTTTGCCTGCCTCGGATTACAATATTTGACATCAGTCGTTTAAAGCCGACACGTGTTTCGACCCATTTGGGTCGTCATCAGGGCTACATTTTAATCTCAAATACTGCTGAGTATAATTGTATGTTATAACCCACAAAGCTGTGAGGAGCCTTCTTGTATGCGTTAAGGTGTCCCTGTGAGGAGAGAGGAAGGGCGAACAAAAAGTTGTTTAGAATGTTGTGTTATCTCCAAACGCATTAATTTAGAACTTGCCTGAAACAACGTAGTGAACATAAGAGGACAAAGAGCCCAGACAGAGAGAGAGGGAGAATCCAGCGCAGAGGTGAGCCTCTGACAACATGATATCCAGGAAGGGCAGAGCCAGACAGTACCACAGAGCCGGCGGCAGCGTGAGCTCAGGGAGCAGAGAACGAAGGATGCCGGAAGACCGGCAGTACATGCGGTGGACAAGCTGCTGCAGAGACGCAGGCGGAAAAGCCATCTCCACAGGTGGCGTGATCACGCTGAGGCCATGGTGGGCTGGGAGTCCTGCTAATGAATGTTGACCATTGAACCCTGTCAAGGAATGAAACCTTGAGTCCATGCCGAGACATGATGACTACTGGAGCCAGTAGCAGGGGAGGGTCAGTTGAAGCGGTACCAACATGGAGAAGACAACTAGAGGTTAATGGAGGAGCTGTTGGAGCGGCCCTCGCAAGTCGAATAGACAAGCAGACATGGGAGAGTTACCCTGTGGAGATGCCAACCCCAGTGAGCAGACTCAATGTAGATACAGGGTTGCTCGGGGAAGGGGAAGACAATTGCAACAACGAGAACTAAAATATAAGTATGGTTACAGAAACTCAAGAATCCTGAAGTGAACAGTATTAGATATAAATCAGCAACAGGGTCTGGATGACTCAAGTGACGTAACAAGTGGGAACAAACCAGTAGGGTTCAAATATATGAAACACAAGTAGAACCGTACAATTGGACAGAAAAAGGAGACAAGAAAAATTCTTTGAATAAACAGAACTTTAAGTTTAAACCATTATCAAGAATTACAACAGTGTCTGAAGGACCCTATTGAAGTAACAATTTGAAATGAAACAAGAGGGCTCAAATGTATGAAATGCAAGTCGAACCGTACAATTGGACAGGAAAGGGAGACAAGAAGAATCTCTCGAATAAACAGAACTACTTTAACTTGAAACCATTCTCAAGAATTGATACAGCTCAGGAAGAGTTTGACTGGGATGAATTATAGAACTTTGTTGTAACAGATGAAGACATTTTCACCTGGAATCGATAAATTAAGTTTTGTGATATTTTTCTTGTGAACATTTTTTCTTTTCATGGAACGAAGAGCGGATTTTAGAGATCAAAGCCAGTGACCATGGCCGGGCAATTGCCAATCAACCAATAGCAGAAGCCTCCGCTTATTTAGGTTGTTTCAATCGAGAAAGGGATAGATAAAAAAGTAGGTTTTGACAGAAGACAATTTCTGATTCCTTTAGAAGACAGGCGAGTAGCCTTTATTTTAGTTTTGCAGGTGGGGAATACCCTTGTAGCGATAGGTATAGTAAGGCCTTTCTTTATCATTTAAAAATAAACATCTTTGAACTGCCCTCCTTTTGCTGGTTCGCCATACAACACAAAATAACATAGTTACAGCAATAAACTCAAAAACTGGCCTCACACTAGAACGCCCCAAAACAAAGCAAGCCCCCACCCAATGTCGATTGCAAAGAGTACAATAAAGGCGCGACACCCGCAAGAATATAAACTGGGAGGGTTATTGCAGGGTGCAGTATGCACATTTGAGAGAAGATAACTAAGGGAGTTATACGTGCCAACATTCTGTGACCAATAATCGGTATGAATCTTTAAGTTTAAAAAATAGTAAGTGACATAATGATGACATCACAGGAAATTATGTCTCATCAATGTTACCCAATGAAATGACATAGAAATAAATATGGGGGTTAATAGCCGCCGATCATAACTAGATGGCCAGGGAGCTGAAACAGGAAATACCCAATGAAACATATGAATCCTTCTATGTCAGCAAGTGCCTGCTGTGGAGGAACACCTTCACCGCCATTCCTACCCTCACTGGGTGTTAGGCAGAATCCAGGGCAGTTCCCTTAGGGAGCACTACCCCAGATTAGGACTACAGGTGAGAGCAATAAATCCCCTTTGGTATCAGTCTGTACCACAAAGATTTAGTTGGTAGCTGTGGCTGAGCAGGTAGACTTATCTCAAGAGGGAGATGAGCAGTTTTCAGGGTTGGCACAATAGGTAGTACAGTACTATGGAGCAAGGAAATACTGACCAAAGTTTTATATTAAAAAGAGAATATATATTAATTGTATAGACTTATAAGTCAACACATAGATCACAGTTAATACAGTAAGTTAGGTTTAGTCAAAAGAAAAGCATATACAGCTCCCTATTCAATTGTAGACAAGTTTGCGGTATAGTGAAAACTGAGCAAAACGGCACAGTGAAAACCTACTATAAATGGCACTCTACCAATCCAATGAAAGGGAGGGAAAGTACAAGTTAAAGCGAAATATCTTCAGACACCCCCTAGCAACACTTTCCTGAGGTTTTGTGAACAAGTAATGCACAGTAACACTTTAACCAAAAGACAAGTGAATGAAAAATGAGCAAAATGGCTCTCCACAAGTTAAAACAGTAGGAAGGAAGAGGGGTTTAGAAGATTTAGGTGCATCAACACATTTTTCATTGAAAACTAATCTAGTCGGAGCAGATCTAACATATAAACCAGAGTCAATAGGCCTGAGCCAGAGTCAGTGGTGCAGGACCAAGAGCTTAGGAGCAAAAATGTTCTTGTAGCTGCAGTCAAGTCTTTAGTAGAAAACGTTTGAAGAGGTAGATGCAAGGCGATAGACAATGTTAAGAGAGAGGGCGGACGACCCCACAAGTAGTTAAAGGATTTAAAACACCTTTAGGGCTACAACGGAGAAAGGGCGGCCTGGCGGAAAAATGTACCTTAAACGTGGAGAACTGGCACCTGCGGTGGCGGTTGTTCCTGGCAGTTCCTGCAGGTCGAGGGGTACAACAGAGGAAGAGAGGCTCTCATCGTGGAGGAAGGTTCGAGTCGCTGCACTACCCAGGGATGAAACCAGCCGCGGTGCTGCCAAACGAAGTTTAAAAGGTACGCTCCCTTTAATCGCGGTCCGGATCGATAGCTGCCTGGCTATCCGGTCTTCAAGTGCGGTGCACTGTCGAGTCGACCAAGGCAGGTCCGAGGATACAATAGGTGAACTGGTTGACCCCACCAGCTCAGGGAATGAGGCTCCTCCACTGAAGATCTCCTCTCGTCGTGTGGAAGAAAAGTGGTGAGACGATCTGGCAGGGCTTCACCGGTGGTGTAGATGCTGAAGATGTCTCTAGCTTCTCTTCCCTTCGGTTCCGTAGTACCAGTGGCGACGTCTTGCTCTTCCAGTCCTCAGGAACCTGCTTTTATGCAGATAGAGACCCATACATACAGCCTAGCTGTCACTCACACAGTAGAGTGGTCATCTTGGCGGGAGATCCTCCAGCCTATCAGGTTAGAGTGTGACCTGAGTTGCGGTGGCAACTCTGTCTGGGGGTTCTACTCTCCTTTCCCAACAACAGACCCACCCCAGACTCAGTGGCGCTGAAAGGAGGGCTTCTTGGCAAAAGCCTGCCAAAAGGACGAACAAAGGATCCCCGACCTGGGTTAGGAAAATGGAGTAAGACTCGAGAAAGAAGTTTTATCAAAGTTCTGGCAAATAAAACCTACCGGAGTAAAGTTAATAAAAAAATAGACCAGTGGTATGTTAGAGGCTGTCAGTAAAAGTGGTAGCCTCGAACAATGGGAAAATCCCATAGCGAAATATTCGCGGTTGAATATAAAAGGTAGTAACCACTGCCACCAGCCAGAAACTTTGTAGAGGGGGACTTTAAGGTACCCTCTCAAAAATGAACATAGGGGAAAAACTATTAACCCCTTCCAGTACTTCCATATTAAGATGGGATGCACTGGTTAAGTTCATAAAATCGACTAGTAAAGTCAAAGGGGAATTTACATGCCCTGGGAGACAGTAGTCAGTCCCAGGGTATGGAGTCTATGTTTGGGGGTCGCTACGACACCCCTGTGTCACGGCACGGAGGGTGCTGTGTGACACATGTGCATAAAGATGGTTCCTATGGGTGAGAGAAAAGATCCCATAGGCATTAAACACAAAAATAGCCTAGAACACACGTAGCAAAAATGCCTAAGAGTGGGAAAAAGAGTCTCACTATTAGCAGGTAAAAAGAAACAAACCCTTCAAATCTAGCAAATCTGCTGGGGTACTCTATAGGTAAGGGAAATTAGCCATGAAATGAGAATTCTCCCTAACACTCGCCCCCCCCCCCCAGACTAAGGGACAGGAGGATCTAATCCACTACTGGATGAGTCTCATACCTCTAGTCGGTTAAAAACATCCTAGAGAGACCATCAGCATTTTGGTGGTGACTTCCTGACCTGTGCTCAATGGTAAAATCAATGGTTTTCCTCTGTAAGCTATATGACCTGCAAACCCTTTGAGGAACATCTTTCTTTTTAAAGGTATAGGGGATTTGGTTGACCAGTCCCTCAGAAGTTGGTACAACTCCTGAACCTGTGTTAGGCTTGTTCAAGGGGCCCTTATAAAGGATTCCCTTATATCTAGAGGGGCCTCCAGGGTTCCTCACCACCTCTCTGTTGGCAGCAGGTTGGGTCTTAGGCCTCTTGGGAGGAGGGGTTGGGGTTAGGCAATGTACCTGCTTCCCATTCCTCGTAGATCTAACTTTACCTTCTTTAGGAGTTTCCCTCATAATATTAGGATTTGAGTTGGAGTCTACAGTAGAAGGCCCAACAGTCTGAAGGTTTTTAGCCTTAGACTTTTCTTTTCTGGTGTTCCACCAGCACTGAGAATTACCAGTTCTCTTAGGCCTAGAGAGTGGCCCAGTTGGTCTATCCACCTCTTCCTCAGAAGCAGGGGGAGTCAGAGACTCTAAAACTGGGGGAACAATGATGGAGCTTGGTTGGTGCTCCCATTTCCCTAACATACTAGCCTGAAATGTGCCTAGGTTAGAGGTCAACTTACTAACACCAGGGCTTGCAGTGGGGTTCTCTGTAGAGGTTCCCACAGGCTTAGAGTGGTCCCTTAAGGTGGCCTCTCTAGCCAATTTGGTTAGGTTCTGCTTCTCCATACTGGGAGGCCTGGTGGTACTGGATACTACTCCTAGAGTTTTTAGATCATTCCCCAACAGGACTCTCCCAGGCACCTCAGTCTGAACACTGACAGGAATCCTCACTGTCATGTTATGACACTGAATGAGGGCTGGTAGAATAGGAACCATCTGGACAGGACCTCCAGAAAATCTAGTGGGACCTTTGGGTGCCTTAGCAACATCCTCAGGCTTGAAAAAGCTGTCATCCACTACGGTTCTGCTGGCCCCAGTGTAACTCCTGGCAGGTGTATCCTGGCCATTGACAAGAACACTGTCCATGTAATATACTTTAAGAGTTTTCTGGAAGGGAGTCATACACACCCCTATTGCGTTTGCTAACCAGACCCATGGACTCTAAGGATACAGTTGCTTGAAGACTCGAGGGTTCTTCAGCAAAAAATTCAAAGTGAGCACTAGCCACTTGTACTTCCTCCTCAGAAGTGAAGGCTAAGGAGACTGTGCTGATCCCTGCAGGTTTACACTTGCACCTGGGATCTCCTTTGATATGGTCAGTTGCCCCACAGACATAGCATGTTCCAAATGCTCTCTGGAATGGGGGCTTCTGCTGACCTCTCTCTGGTTGGACACCAGAGGAATCACTAGCCCTATTTGGTTTCCCTTGGGGCTTACCCTGGTTATTTTGTTGGTTTTGGCCCTCTTTGGGATGGGAGGTATTAGAAGTCTCTTGGTTCCCTTTTGGTGGCTGTTTTCCCTCATCCTTTTTCTGGGTGACCCCTGAATCCTTGTGAGTAGCCCTGTTGGCAACCCACAAGTCAGCAGCTTTAGCCAGTTTCCTAACTCCTTTGAATCAGCCAAGTGCTGTCTGAGCTCAGGAGAGCAGGCATCATAGATAGACTCCATCAAAACAAGATTTCTCATTCCTTCATAAGTGTTAACTCTATAACCCTTAATCCATCCCTCTAAGTTATTCAAACACTCATTCACCTAAGTAGCCCAAGGGGTACTATCATGCTTTTTGAGGGTCCTAAACCTCTTAAGGTACTGGGAAGGAGTCTTCCCAAATCTAGCTATTAGAGCTAGCTTTACACATTCATAATCCTTTCTCTCCTCCTCCCCCAACTCCATTACCACATCAGATGCAACAGGGAGGAGCATAGAGAATAACCAGGGGATCAACTGATCACCTGTGATATCCTGGAGCCCATGATTATATTCAAACATAGCAAGCCAATCTAATGCATCCAACTTAGGTGCATACATACCCACAATCTCTTTAGGCATCCGGGGTCTTTTTGGACTGGAAGATCTAGAGGATTCGGGGGGAGAAGCATTTTCCAAAGACAATTTCTTCATCTTAAGCTCATGGTTGAGCTCCATTTCTTTGAGCATTAGTTCTTGGTGTCTCTATTCAGTTTGGGCACTAATTCTTTTGAATTCAAGTTCAAGTCTCATTTTTTCTAGGGAGATAAATTCAGGACTTAATGTGGGACCTGGTAAGGGTCTAGTAGCTACAGGTTGAGGCCCTTGAGCAGGCAGAGGACCATAAGGGGTGACATAGTTATCCACCTCTCCCTCATCTGTCTCAACAATAACATCTTCAACATTAGCCTCATTACTGTTTGCCACATTTGCTGGAGTAGTGGGCACTACAGCACCACTCTTTGTTTCTCTAACAGTCTATCAATCATTTCTTGTTTCTTGCCTTTGCCAGGAAGACCTTTCTGTCTACACAGATCCCTTAAATAATCAGCAGTATTAGTAAGGAGGGTCTCCTGGCTATAACTTTCCATAATTTTGACTTTTGTTAAAATAACTTTTTGTGATTGTTAACCTTGTGGTTAGTTGCACCAAGGCTTTAGTAACACACTAAAATGTCAATCCAATACTTTTATCCTCACCGCTGTACACCAGTGTTAGGCAGAATCCAGGGCAGTTCCCTTAGGGAGCACTACCCCAGATTAGGACTACAGGTGAGAGCAATAAATCCCCTTTGGTATCAGTCTGTACCACAAAGATTTAGTTTGTAGCTGTGGCTGAGCAGTCAGACTTATCTCAAGAGGGAGATGAGCAGTATTCAGGGTTGACACAATAGGTTGTACAGTACTATAGACCAACGAAACACTGACCAAAGTTTTGTATTAAAAAGAGAATATATATTTATTGTATACACTTCTAAATCAACACATAGATCACAGTTAATACAGTAAGTTAAGTTTAGTCAAAAGAAAAGCATATACAACTCCCTATTCATTTGTAGACAATTTTGCGATATAGTGAAAACTGAGCAAAACGGCACAGTGAAAACCTACTACAAATGGCACTCTACCAATTCAACGAAAGGGAGGGAAAGTACAAGTTAAACCAAAATATCTTCAGACACCCCCCTAGCAACACTTCCCTGAAGTTTTGTGAACAAGTAATGCACAGTAACACTTGAACCAAAAAGACAAGTGAATGAAAACTGAGCAAAATGGCACTCCACAAGTTAAAACAGTAGGAAGGAAGAAGGGTTTAGAAGATTTAGGTGCATCAACACGTTTCTCATTGAAAACTAATCTAGTGAGAGCAGATCTAACAAATCAGCCAGAGTCAATAGGCCTGAGCCAGAGTCAGTGGTACAGGACCAAGAGCTTAGGAGCAAAAATGTTCTTGTAGCTGCAGTCAAGTCTTTAGTAGAAAACTTTTGAAGAGGTAGATGCAAGGCGAAAGACAATGTTAAGAGAGAGGGCGGCCGACCCCACAAGTAGTTAAAGGATTTAAAACACCTTTAGGGCTACCACGGAGAAAGGGCGGCCTGGCGGAACAATGTACCTTAAACGTGGAGAAGTGGCTCCTGCGGAGGCGGTTGTTCCTGGTAGTTCCTGCAGGTCGAGGGGTCCAACAGAGGAAGAGAGGCTCTCATCATGGAGGAAGGTTCGAGTCGCTGCACTACCCAGGGATGAAACCAGCCGCGAAGTTAAAAAGGTACTCTCCTTTTAATCGCGGTTCAGGTCGATAGCTGCCTGGCTATCCGGTCTTCAAGTGCGGGGCACTGTCAAGTCGACCAAGGCAGGTCCGAGGATGCGATAGGTGAACTGGTTGACACCACCAGCTCAAGGGAAGGAGGCTCCTCCGCTGAAGATCTCCTCTCGCCGTGTGGAAGAAAAGTGGTGAGACGATCCGGCAGGGCTTCACCAGTGGTATAGATGCTGAAGATGTCTCTGGCTTCTCTTCCCTTCGGTTCCGTAGTTCCAGTGGTGACGTCTTGCTCTTCCAGTCCTCAGGACCCTGCTTTTATGCAGAAAGAGACCCATTCATACCGCCTAGCTGTCACTCACACAGTAGAGTGGTCATCTTGGCGGGAGACCCTCCAGCCTATCAGGTTAGAGTGTGACCTGAGTTGCGGTGGCAACTCTGTCTTGGGGTTTTACTCCCCCTCCCCAACAACAAACCCACCCCAGACTCAGTTGTGCCGAAAGGAAGGCTTCTTGGCAGAAGCCGGCCAAAAGGATGAACAAAGGATCCCCGACCTGGGTTAGGAAAATGGAGTAAGACTTGAGAAAGAAGTTTTATCAACGTTCTGGCAAATAAAACCTACCGGAGTAAAGTTAATAATAAAATAAACCGGCGGTATGTTAGAGGCTGTCAGTAAAGGTGGTAGCCTCGAACAATGGGAAAATCCCATAGGAAAATATTCGCGGTCGAATATAAAAGGTAGTAACCACTGCCACCAGCCAGAAACTTTGTAGAGGGGGACTTTAGGGTACCCTCTCGAAAATGAACATAGGGGAAAAACTATTAACCCCTTCCAGTACTTTCATATTACGATGGGGTGTACTGGTTAAGTTCATCAAAATCGACTAGTAAAGTCAAAGGGGACTTTACATGCCCTGGGAGACAGTAGTCAGTCCCAAGGTATGGAGTCTATGTTTGGGGGTCGCTACGACACCCCTGTGTCACGGCACGGAGGGTGCTGTGTGACACATGTGCATAAAGATTGTTCCTATGGGTGAGAGAAAAGATCCCATAGGCATTAAACACAAAAATAGCCTAGAACACACGTAGCAAAAATGCCTAAGAGTGGGAAAAAGAGTCTCACTATTAGCAGGTAAAAAGGAACAAACCCTTCAAATCCAGCAAATCTGCTGGGGGACTGTATAGGTAAGGGAAATTAGCCATGAAATGAGAATTCTCCCTAACACTGGGCAGACCATCTAGATTTGAAAGCAGAGAAAACATTGTGCTGCATTATCCACTTTCACACCAGATCCAAGGTCAATCCGGGCCTGTGGAGGACTGGAGGTTTGGAGATTAACCGGATCCAAGGTCAATCCGGGCCCGTGGAGGACTGGAGGGCACTATGCATTGAGGCTTGGAGAATTACACCGGATCCAAGGTCAATCCGGGCCCGTGGAGGACTGAAGGGGACTATGCATTGAGGCTTGGTGAATTACACCGGATCCAAGGTCAATCCGTGCCCGTTGAGGACTGGAGGGCACTATGCATTGAGGCTTGGTGAATCACACCGGATCCAAGGTCAATCCGGGCCCGTGGAGGACTGGAGGGGACTATGCATTGAGGCTTTGTGAATTACACCGGATCCAAGGTCAATCCGGGGCCCGTGGAGGGCTGGAGGGCACTATGCAGCGAGGCTTGGTGAATTACACCAGATCCAAGGTCAATCCGGGCCCGTGGAGGACTGGAGGGCACTATGCAGCGAGGCTTGGTGAATTACACCAGATCCAAGGTCAATCCGGGCCCGTGGAGGACTGGAGGGCACTTTGCAGCGAGGCTTGGTGAATTACACCAGATCCAAGGTCAATCCGGGCCCGTGGAGGGCTGGAGGGCACTATGCAGCGAGGCTTGGTGAATTACACCAGATCCAAGGTCAATCCGGGCCCGTGGAGGGCTGGAGGGCACTATGCAGCGAGGCTTGGTGAATTACACCAGATCCAAGGTCAATCCGGGCCCGTGGAGGGCTGGAGGGCACTATGCAGCGAGTCTTGGTGAATTACACCAGATCCAAGGTCAATCCGGGCCCGTGGAGGGCTGGAGGGCACTATGCAGCGAGGCTTGGTGAATTACACCAGATCCAAGGTCAATCCGGGCCCGTGGAGGACTGGAGGGCACTATGCAGCGAGGCTTGGTGAATTACACCAGATCCAAGGTCAATCCGGGCCCGTGGAGGACTGGAGGGCACTATGCAGCGAGGCTTGGTGAATTACCCCACATCCAAGGTCAATCCGGGCCCGTGGAGGACGGGAGGGCACTATGCAGCGAGGCTTGGTGAATTACCCCAGATCCAAGGTCAATCCGGGCCCGTGGAGGACGGGAGGGCACTATGCAGCGAGGCTTGGAGAATTACCCCAGATCCAAGGTCAATCCGGGCCCGTGGAGGACGAGAGGGCACTATGCAGCGAGGCTTGGTGAATTACACCAGATCCAAGGTCAATCCGGGCCCGTGGAGGACGGGAGGGCACTATGCAGCGAGGCTTGGTGAATTACACCAGATCCAAGGTAAATCCGGGCCCGTGGAGGGCTGGAGGGCACTATGCAGCGAGGCTTGGTGAATTACACCAGATCCAAGGTCAATCCGGGCCCGTGGAGGGCTGGAGGGCACTATGCAGCGAGGCTTGGTGAATTACACCAGATCCAATGTCAATCCGGGCCCGTGGAGGGCTGGAGGGCACTATGCAGCGAAGCTTGGTGAATTGGTGAATTACACCAGATCCAAGGTCAATCCGGGCCCGTGGAGGACTGGAGGGCACTATGCAGCGAGGCTTGGTGAATTACCCCAGATCCAAGCTCAGTCCGGGCCCGTGGAGGACTGGAGGGCACTATGCAGCGAGGCTTGGTGAATTACCCCAGATCCAAGCTCAGTCCGGGCCCGTGGAGGACTGGAGGGCACTATGCAGCGAGGCTTGGTGAATTACACCAGATCCAAGCTCAGTCCGGGCCCGTGGAGGACGGGAGGGCACTATGCAGCGAGGCTTGGTGAATTACACCAGATCCAAGCTCAGTCCGGGCCCGTGGAGGGCACTATGCAGAGAGGCTTGGTGAATTACACCAGATCCAAGGTCAGTCCGGGCCCGTGGAGGGCTGGAGGGCACTATGCATTGAGGCTTGGAGAATTACACCAGATCCAAGGTCAGTCCGGGCCCGTGGAGGACTGGAGGGCACTATGCAGCGAGGCTTGGTGAATTACACCAGATCCAAGGTCAGTCCGGGCCCGTGGAGGACTGGAGGGCACTATGCATTGAGGCTTGGAGAATTACACCAGATCCAAGGTCAGTCCGGGCCCGTGGAGGACTGGAGGGCACTATGCATTGAGGCTTGGAGAATTACACCAGATCCAAGGTCAGTCCGGGCCCGTGGAGGACTGGAGGGCACTATGCATTGAGGCTTGGAGAATTACACCAGATCCAAGGTCAATCCGGGCCCGTGGAGGACTGGAGGGCACTATGCATTGAGGCTTGGAGAATTACACCAGATCCAAGGTCAATCCGGGCCCGTGGAGGACTGGAGGGCACTATGCAGCGAGCCTTGGTGAATTAGCAGGGCTGGCAAGACATGATCAAAGATATGGTGATAGTGCACATTCATGATAAAAAAGACACAAGACAAATACATACAAGAAAAGGAGGTCACCATTGATAAAGACAAACAGAAAGTGAGGCAACTGAAGAAACTGCCCGCAGAAGAAAATAGCAATTTCATCCCAAATCATGTTATGTTATGTTGATTTATACCGCGCACCGCTGCAAGGGAAATTAAAATACCATTTCTGCATGTAAGATTGTCTAATAAGTAATTCATTGATTGCAGCTCATGGGCTAATACAATCCTCTTAATAAAGTGTGTCTTGAACCACTTTATATCAAAGTAATACAACACTGCAGCACATAGTATTGCATTAAACTACTCAGTTGTTCTAATTTATTTTCCATCTTTACGGAATGTGTAAAGGCTAGCAGCAACACCTTGTCAATGTTACTAGGATGATTTGTTCAGAGTTGTAATATATAAATGTTAAAACTATATCATTGGGGTCACGCCTGCCCTGCACATGGAAAATCCAAAACGATTGGCTTTGGTAATGCTTGTTTAAAATCTGTGAATATCGCCCTTCTACCCCACAGCAGAGCACATATCTCCATTTCTGCTAATTGTACCATAAAACGAAGATTTTCTATGTACATTTTTTATTAAAAGAAACAGAAGTGGAAAAAACAATTAATTAGGACAGTTTCATGTCCTCCTTTCGGTTTTAACCCCTTAACTGCCAGGCTATTATGCAAGTCTATGCACCTCTCTCGGCATAAGTGAGTTCGTAAAACAGCAAGCGATGGTGACCACGGGGAGAGTGTTCGGCTTCAATCGTGGATTAGGGCACGTGACGTGCTACGTCATGGATAAGAGCGTGCGTTTCGTTTCTCTCTGGTGAGCTGACTGTACTTCGGTTTCGTTTTCGTCGCAAGGAGCACGGGAGTGGGGATTCGACGGATGACTCACCGAAAACCACGCCGCAGTCTCATCTCTGAAGTGCACAGGCGTCACTCTCAGGAATAATGGTCCTATCCATATTAAGCCAAGAGTCTTCTAGAAGCCCCCTTTCTTTGCTGACTTACAATAGCAACTCCCTATAAATAGGTTAATACGGATGTTTGTTTACATGAATGCATGCATTAATTTGCAGTTACCGAATTGGACCTATGTGGCGTCGCAAGGGGGTGGGATCTGGGGGGGCCGGCCCCCCCTGTGAAACCCTATGCCCCCTATTGTTCCCCCCTACCTAAGACGAGCAGTGACCATGTTCTCCTCCTACTTTTGTCTGTGCCCCCCCTACTTTTGTCTTTGGCCCCCTCTGTGCCCCTCCTAAATTTGATTCCTGGCGACCCCACTGCAAGGGCGGGTCCAGCAGGGCAGTACGGACGACTGTGAGGGCCATCGTGGATCCGTTTGATGACTTAGTGCACTGTGTAGCTGTTTTTTCTTTTGTTGTTGAATCCTAATGATCTTTTAAAAAAAATATGTGTTTACTACTTTGCCAAACACCGCATATATCCATGCACAATTTCAACTCACACAGTTCACCTTGAATATTCACAAACTGCAAATTCATTTGTGGGTATCGATGGTGCCCCTCTGTTCTTGTGATGCATGGGTTAAGGGGGTTGGAGTCATTCCACTCTCTTAATAGGTGCTCCCTTCATTTTTGGTGTCTGTGTCTGTTTTTCTGCACATGCCGGCCACTGGGTGCACGTGTGTTTGTGCTGATCAAGAATGGTATGTGTTAGACAATCTGAAGTGGCGCGGTGTTAACAGATCACCTTGTGGGCTATGTAAAAAGCGCTGTGTTGCTGAATGCTCGGGAGTAGAAGCATGGGCAGGGGCACACTGATTTACTGGTGGGCTTCGGTGCCAGGGGGCTCTCTGTTGTATGAATACTCTGCATTGTGTACATTTCTGAATACACAATGATGATCATTTGAAAAAAAATATACAGAACTCTGTATACCCTACAGAGGGTAGGTTACACAGCTTCCTGTTTCTTGAATGTGAAATGTTAAAGTTATTTGTACCGTGCACCGTCACAAACAGAGTTGGTCCCCAGGCGCTCTGGTGGATCTGCAAAGTAGAAGGCGGGATGGTTTAGTAAGGTGAAGAGGGAGTAGGATAGCGAGAGAAGTGGTGTTCTGTTGGCAGCTTCATCTCGGTATACACCGTGCGCTGAGCTTTGGTGCAAGTATCAGAGCGATGTCAGTCCTCATGTGCTGTTGCAGCGGTTTATGTGTTGTTGCGGTGTGGTGAAGTGCATGCGGCTTGCGGTGTGAGAGGTGGCTGTGTGAGTTTTTTGGGTTAAGTATGCAGAAAGTTTGAGCTTTTTGGTTAGTGGGTTATATGTTTTGCAGCTAATTTTCACACTGGCGCTAAATGCCTAGATTTCGGGCGTCCTGCAGGGTGCGAAAACAACTAGATTTGAGAGTCCTGTATAGTGGGGAAAAAGGCCTATGCCTAACAGGAAGGTTGAGTATAGTACCATACAGAGCTGGGTTTGAGAAACAATTGAATAATTTAGTGCAATCCTAAAGCACAGCTAGATTTGAGGGTCCTGTATTATGGGAGAGAGGCCTACGCCTGACAAAAATGTCGGTTTTAGCGCGGTTCACTCCCTATTGTATTCTAATGAACTATGTATAGTGTTGTATTCTGTTGAGCTATGTATAGTGAGGTCGGAGTGTCTATTCTCCTCCCTGGGGGTCAGAGCAGGAGTTGTGGTCTCCTTTTCTCTACTATCTATGTGAATATGTCTGCCGGAACTTCGGGTGTGGTACAGGCCGGATGCTGTGGATGAGTTCTCTAAGCACTTCTGTCTTGGTTTGTCTATGTGTTCAGTCTTCAGTGTCCTCCTCTTGTGGCTCTCATTATGTCTTATGGTATGTCGTGGAGTGCGTTTCTTGGATTCTGTTTGTGTTTGGTTGTTTGGTGGGAACCGGGATCAGTATCTTTATTCATCATTGTTTTAACGGTGTGAGTGTTCTTGTTGGTGGTCTTCTAGTTATTCAGTGAAGAGCCAGAATTTGAGCAGTATCGTGAATACTAGGTGGTTTCTTGTGTTCCGTATATTCTTTTGTAGGTCATGCCAATTTTTGGTGCCTAGTGAGAGAAAGAGGATCCTCTGAGTTTTCTTCTGTTGTATGGTTTCGCTTCCAGGCAGATGTTGTTGCTTGATCTGAGCATTCTTGTTGGCTGGTGTAGGCGTAATTTATCTCTCAGGAATTCTGCGCCTTGGTTGTGTAATGCTCTGTGCGTGATGCACATTGATTTGAATTTTATTTGTTGTTTTATTGGTAGCCAATGTAGTATTTGTAGCGCGGTGTGGTGTGTTCTCTTCGGGGTAGTTTGAGAAGAAGTCTGGCTGCTGCATTTTGTTTGCGTTGCTGTTTTTTTAGAAGTCGTTCAGGCATACCCAGGTGAAGGCTATTGGCATAATCTACTCTTGACATGACTAGGACGATGATGGTAAGTGTATTGTTGGTGAATGACAGGAACGGTAGTATTCTTTTTGCTGCTCGTAGGAGAAAGAAGCATTTCTTGAGTAAAGCGTTTACTTGTGGCTCTAGAGTGAGGTTGTTGTCCATCAGGACCCCTAGGTTTTTTACTATCGAGGATGGTGCTGGGGTGGTTCCGAGTTCTCTTGGCCAGGGGATGCAGTTGATGTCCCCTAACACAGCTAGATTTTGGAGTCCTGTATAGTGGGAGAGAAGCCTACACCTAACAGAACAATTGAGTACAATCCTAAACACAGCTAGCTTTGATTGTCATTTGAACAGTTGGGTACAAATCTAAACACAGCTAGGTTTGAGAGTCCTGTACAGTGGGAGAAAGGCCTACGCTTAACAGAACAATTGAGTACAATCCTAAACACAGCTAGATTTGAGGGTCAATTGAACTCTTGGGTACAAAACTAAGCACAGCTAAGTTTGAGAGTCCTGTATAGTTTCAGAGAGGCCTACGACTAACAGAACAGTTGAGTACTATCCAAAACACAGCTAGCTTTGAGAGTCAATTCAGCAGTTGGGTACAAAACCAAGCACAGCTAGGTTTGAGAGTCCTGTATAGTTGGAGAGAGGCCTACAACTAACAGAACAGTTGTGTACAGTCCTAAACACAGCTAGCTTTAAGGGTCAATTGAACAGTTGTGTACAAAACCAAGCACAGCTATGTTTGAGAGTCCTGTATAGTGGGAGAGAGGCCTACGCCTAACAGAACAGTTGAGTACAGTACTAACACAGCTAGATTTGGGAGTCCTGTATAGTGGGAGAGAGGCCTAGACCTAACAGAACAATTGAGTACAATCCTAAACACAGCTAGGTTTGAGGGTCAATTGAACTCTTGGGTACAAAACTAAGCACAGCTAGGTTTGAGAGTCCTGTATAGTGGGAGAGAGGCCTACGACTAACAGAACAGTTGAGTACAGTACTAACACAGCTAGATTTGGGAGTCCTGTTTAGTGGGAGAGAGGCCTACACCTAACAGAACAATTGAAGACAATCCTAAACACAGCTAGATTTGAGTGGCAATTGAACAGTTGTGTACAAAACTAAGCACAGCTAGGTTTGAGAGTCCTGTATAGTGGGAGAGAGGCCTACGCCTAACAGAATATTTGAGTACAATCCTAAACACAGCTAGATTTGAGGGTCAATTGAACAGTTGGGTACAAAACTATGCATAGCTAGGGTTCAGAGTGTGGGAGCAAGGTGGGCAGTGGAAAATAATCACAGTGTTTTAGTTAGGTTTGCTAAGCAGCTAGGCTTCCAGGGTAGAGTAATTGCTCTACTCCCCACCTAGGCCACTCCTACCGTGCTGGTCCTAGTAGTTGCTGGTTGACGGCTGGCCACTGGCTTCCCCTGCTGACACCGGCCGACACAATCTGGAGCCGCCTCTGGTGGAGCCGCCCTTTGCCTTGGGGCCCTTCGCCACAGGGGCTGTTGGGCAGAGGGCTGCCCTGGGAGGGTAATTTATGACCAGGTGGGCTGACAAGTCAGGGGAGGTTGGAGAGGCGGGAGGAGGGAGGGAGAGGAAGCAGTGCTAAGGGGCTGCAGGCAAGGCCTGGGGGCCTCAGCGGTCTTGAATAAATGCAAAAATCAGGGCCAGAAGGGACGGAAGATGGAAGGAATATTGATGGTGCTGACACTTACTGCCTTACATTGTAACTTACAATGTACAAGCATGGATGTGGCCGTGTGCATCACGCGAGAATAGGCAGAAGTAGGTGCCCTGCAGCCAGGAGCAGGGCAGTATAGCAAACGCCCTTCTATCTCGCTGTGATGAATTGGCTTCAGTGGAGGCTAAACTCAGCCCTCACACTTCTACAAACCAAGAGCCAACACAATTATAAACAGGCACCTTCAAGAGATATACCTCCTTCGGCTTTTGTGCTAATGTGGGCTGAGGGAAGGCTATACTCTTAAGAGGGGTGTGAATGTGGTTCAGAACCAGTGAAAAAAGGAATGTCCAAAGTTCTATAAAAATATATACTTTAATCAGACCCACCATGTGCAATACTAACTAGAAAACACTGTAAAAACCCACCCCTGTAGAAGAAACACAGAATATGCACAGATAGAATAGATGCAGCACACAGTGTGATGAAACAAGAGGAGAAAGGCATTCAAAAGTAAGCACTTTGCCGTACAGTGCTATATAGAAAAATAAAATCAAAAGACCAAGTTCAAAAGAATATTTCTTCAAGTTGCAAAAAGGGATACAAATGACCTAGCCAGTGTCTAGGGCTCAAAGATGGACCCGGAGGGCAGATATCAGTCAATAATACCTTCTGCAAATGTCTTGTGAATTTGACAGCGTCAAACCAGGCTTCTCTGCATTGACCACAATATCAACTCGGGTCACAGATGCGGCAGTCGCAGTGGTTCAGAAGCAAGCTGGTGTTGAGGCGGGGTCGAACAGAAGGGGAGCTGCGGTCTTGAATCATGTACTCGAGCTGTGTGGACGGGTGGTTACCATATCTGGTTCGGCAAACAAAGCACAGGAGTATCAATGAAGAAGCTAGCATTTTGGAATGCGACTCGAACAAGGCAGCAGTACTTTCAGCCGGTGTAACAATGCGCTTTTACTGGTGCGGTGCAGTGGCGAACAGTTTCGGACACCAGACAGCGGTTTGGAGAACAACCAATGCCAAAGGGCAGTGTCAAAGGGTCCGGCTGGATCACTCGACATCAAAGCATGCTCGAATCACAACTCAGAGCGGGTCATCGTCGACAACAGGGATCTGGGCTGTTCTTGCTTCCAGGTGCTATGAGTTCCACTACAGTGTCTCAAGGGCCAATGTCAGTCAGATTCCTGGGCTACCAAACAGAGGGGAGACTGGCAGACCCCTTCAGGGGACCCATGGCATGGTGAGGTCATAAACAACAGGGTGGCTGGCCGAGAGGCATTCTTATGGCCCAGCAGCAGTGTTCTCCCCCAATGATCCCTTGGTATGGTTAGGGGACAGATCTTGCTTCTGCCTTTGAAACACCTGCCTTCACCTCACAACTGCAGGTCTTGAGAAAGGACTGCTCTCAGGGTTCAATGAAATCTTCATAAGTGATGATCCAAAGATGATTCAGGGTGATTCCCAAGACGATTCAAAGAAGTGGTGGTAGACCCCTTCTTTTATAGGCAAAAATCTCCATGTGATTGGACTAAAGCTAGCCTGCTTTAGAGGTCCAATCCATGCCCTGGAAATGAATGGACTTTGCCCTTCTGATGTCACATCCTAAGTGCTTTGTTCCAGAGGAAGTGGAGGGGACAGGAATGAGAAAGCGCGTCAGAGAGATTCAAGATGGCCAAACCCTCCCAAAATTGTACAGATGCCTCTCTAGCTACCCTAACCGCAGTCCCCTTCCTTCTCAATAGGATCAGAGGCCTTTAGAAATGCAGCTCGCTGGTGTGAGGCCTGGCTCTCTGTGAATGGGTGTGCCTCTTGGTTTCTATTCCCAGGCCAGCGTCATGTGAAGTGACTTTCCTGGGGTAAAGGGTGTTACCTACCCAAAGAAAAGCAATCACCCAATGCTACAGCCCTGTCTGTGGGTGAGGGTGGGCCTGGACTGGGAGGAATACACATAATCTTTCCACAGCTGAACTGGGCCCACCGGGCTGATGCGTGCAAAATCAATTTAAGGTGACTGGGATAGCTGAAAGATGCTGACCACCATACCCTAACTCAGGTAGGTCCCACCAGGACAGGATCTCCAGAGTTATGCAGTTTTTGGACCAGGGGTGCATATATTAAATGCAGCCGCTGCGCTGCAGAGACTTGGATGTCACCACAGCTGTCAAGAGATGACCAACGGGTAGAGCAGGTGCTGCGAATCAGGATACTGATGCAGCAGGACACAAGTACACACTATTCTTTTGGCCTGGAGCACATGAAAGTTGAATCTAATTTGTAGATTTCCCTTTATGGATAGAATTACAACTCTCACATCTGTGAAAATCAACCTTCTCCACTTTAAGAAGATCAGCCCCTGGCCAACCCACCGCTCAGCTAAAACCCTGATCTTTACTCTTGGGCTCAGTAAACTTGAATACTATTTCAGCCTATTCATTTGCCCTCCAACTACTCCTTCTCGCCACTTAACATAGGCTTGAACTTCACTACTCACACCTCTGCCACATATCGCAATCCCCCTCGACCCTTGCTCATCACCACCATGCTGAGTGTCTCTCAGTGCATAGTCACACTCTTCAAATTCCTTGTCTTCAAATCCATTCAAGGGCCAGCTCCCCCTGGCTTGCCAACATCAACTCCCTATAATCTTCCTCTTTCTCCCTATGCTCTTCCTCCCTCCTCAGCCTCTCCACCCCCTCCCATTAACTCCTCCTTCTTCCCTGCCTTCTCCTTAATTACCTCCTCACTGATATCAAATGGATCCCATCTATTGAATGGTTGAAGTCCAGACTCGAGCTACACCTTCAGACCATTGAAGGTTCCTCCCACAACCTCCAGCTTTGACATGTGTCGGCAACCATTTTGCCCTCTGGCAAGAGAAGCAACAAACAAGACACCATGTCCTTCTAAAAATCTCCTAATATAAGCAAAGCTAACCTAGTCCTGACCAAAATATAGTGCCTTGACACTCTAACATAGGTAATGTGCTAAGCGCTTGGAACAATATGCATTATAGTGCTTTGAAGAAGCAGGAATTACTGAAAGCGCTCGATAAGTTATTACAAATGAGTTTGCTTTTACCTTGCAGTATCTGTCTGTCACACTTGTACAATCAACAACATCATACTGGAATGTATATGGCTGTTCAAGTTTGACAAAAATAACAATTATATTCAAATGAAAACATTGTAACTAAATATCCTTGTAACCAGGGTTGGATGCCCTTCCCCAAGTTCAATGCAGAATTTTGTAAATAAAAGTTCCAATAAATAAAAGTTGTTTTCAATGGTTAAATTCCACTTTAAGGATAACCCAAAGTTCCTTTCCACATCCAAGTTCTGTTTCACTTGACATTTGAATTATCTCAGGGTTAAACAACATTCATCACTCTGCAAAATAAGATTCCACAAGCATCAGCTTAAAAACGGAAACGTCCTTGTTTCATATTTGCAATGAAAAATTCAATAGAACATCTCTTCTTTGAAGAATACAACTACTTCATAACATATCTTAATAAACACAACAATGTTTTCATCAGGATGGTTTTTACTACAGTTCATCAAACAACTTTAGTGGTCTTGCCACTTTCTGTCCACCACAGCCTTTCACCACAATATAGTACTTCAATGTGTTCTTCCTGGTTCACTAACCTGCCAGGACTACCACTATTAAACCCTCTCCAGGTATACTCGCCTGCCAAGATAAAAACTCCTACCACGACTACAAGTACTCTGTGATGAGGTTAACTTTGAACATTAGCAAATTCACAACTTCTTCTGTAATGATACAACACTCATTGATACTTTCTACAAGGAGAGCTTTTCTCCTGCCACCCCAGGATTTCCACTATCCTACCAAGTAACTGCTCGTAAGATTTTGTATATAAAAGCTTCTCTCTTTATGCAAATTGGTTCCCCTTTTCTCTGCAACAATCTTTCTGACATAGCATTGCTTTGTAGTTATTGGTCTTCAATATTGCCCCATTTTGACTTTGGCAATGTTGGATATAGCTAGGTTTCAATATTGCAACCTCTTGGCTCTGGTAATGACATCAATATTACCCTCTATTGGCTTTGATAATATGGGTTACAGTTAGTTTTCAATGTTGCCTTTTCTTGGCTTTGACAATGTAGGAGACAGTTTAGTTTTAATCTTGCCACCTCTTGGCTTTGGCAATTGTAGTTATAAACCTCTTCCTCTTGGTTCCTCTTCACATATGGATAGTAGCAAATATGCTGTCTTTCATTAGTTCGGCATTCAAAACACACAGCATGCAGTCTCAGGTGTGCTCTGGGGGTCACCTACCTTAGGCCAACTCACCTGTCTCTTGTGCTATGTGAGAAACCTGAAGGTGTCTCAACCACTAGTCCCTGGGGATCTGTCATCCAGGTGGCCAGGACACGACCATCGCTATTGAATCCAGTTCCTGGTGGGTAGACCAGTGCGGGAGCACCACCAGGATTGGAGGTTCTTTGGGGAGTGGGAGTGGGACACCGGATGGTGATCCATGGTATCCCCTTCCCTGTAACACCTATTCTCCATCCTACTAGGTAGGATACTTAGGAACTCACCACCTTGCACCTTTCGCGACACAAACACTTTCTCATGGACAGCTCACCGTGAGCAAAAATGGACTAACACCAGAGCCGTATAGCTGATATGTCCCAATACAATGGTCAGGCAAGGTTAGGCAATTACTGATCATTACACACACCTGACTTCCTTCACACTTCCCCACACTGATAAAAATGCGGAGCTCAAAAGCACACTCTGATGAAGGCAAAGCACATGAGGAAGCAGCAGTTCCAAGTTGGCAGTTTAATAGGAGGAGAAAAACGGTGAGACCAGAAAGCGTTGTGAGGAGGGAAGTGCCCTTGACCTTTTCAGAGGGTTTCTTTCGAGAACCTTGGAAAGTATGAAACCTAAGACCTGGAACTAAAGCTGAAGAATCCTGCATTGTCTGTCGGGGGCAACCAGGGCTCTCCTGTGTTGATGACCAAGGCGGGTACGAGTGTTTGCTGCTGTGGTACTGTCCGTGGCTCCTACAACAAAGCAGCGCCAGTAAAGACAGCACAACTGGTGAGTCAGAGAGACTGATTCCAGACCAGCCTGTGTTAAGAGCAAGGTTGAAAGCGGCAACAATGTATGAAGAAATCTAAAGAGAGCAGTGTGTGAAAACGTATGTGACTATTGACGCAAATATAATTGAAAACCAGAGGAGTGACTAAACTTTGGAGGCCAAGAAAGATACCGTAAACAGAGTGGTCCGGCGCCACATGGGTGCTCATTTGAAAAGTCTGTTAGGTATCCAACTGGTTGCCAACTTTGAAGAGGTAATTTTGAGATTAAGTGGTCAAGCTAAACCCTGTGCACATTAGAAAGTCTTCAATAGTTTAATGCAAACTGAAATTGGTCCGAGCCTAGCTGAGGGAGACTAATTGTGTAGGAGGAAGGATCTGAGCCCGGCTGAGGGGCAACCGGGGTGAACCGTGAGTCACCCGAGATAGAATATTCTCTGAAATTTGTAAACCGGGGATCTGAGCGTGGAAGTGGGGGATCCACAGTAAAAACTGTGATACAAAAGGGATCTGAGCCTGGCTGAGGGGGATCCAGGGTGAATCACCTGAATTTAGTCCTGATAAGAGGAAAGGAACTTTGTGTTTTGTTTTGGTACATCAGGTCCTCAGAATCAAGAGACTTTGATAAGTAAAGAGACTTGGGCACAGAAGGCCCTGATGCTTGTAATAGAACTGTATCCTTGGGCCGAAGAAGCAAGAGTGTCTGCTTAGCTTGAGTGATTCGCCTTGTCCCGTGCTGAAAATGTGGGGAAGGGAGGTGTAAGGAACTCATGGTGGTAACATTAAAGATAGACACAAGTGATCACAGTTCAGGGGTGTTAATTAAACTGTACAAATGGGTGAGAAAAAGGCCTAATCTAAACCTAAATCTAGGATGGGAGCAATCTACGACCATCAAATAATAAGGCAGTCCTAGTCGCGTCTTGATATGATATGATTTGAAAGGTTATTTATAATGCGCTTGCGCTTAATACCCACAGGTTTCTAACACCTAGGGATCAAACCTGTGTTTCTCCGAGTCGTCTTGCTTCCAAGGCAAACACATTACACGTGAGCAATCCAGAGTCTTTCGAAAGGTCGCCCACGTTCTCCCTCTGACTCACCGGCTGTGCAGAACTCCTAGTCATTTCTTGTCTCTGGAGTCAAGGACGGTACCACGGTAGCAAGCGTGTCTCCCTGTCTTGGTTATCAGTGCGGAAGGTCCCATGCACCGTTGACATCTGTTACACCACACTTCAGCTGTAGTTCCCGGTCTTATGATTCCTTTCATGGAGGTCTTGCGGGTTTGGGTCGAAAAAGGCAAGGGCACTTCCCTCCTTGGTGTCCATTCCGGTCTCACTGCCTTATTCTCTGTTTAAAATGCTGGACTGGAATAGCTGCTTCCTCGTGCGTTTGTTCTTGCTCAAAGTGTGCTCTTGTGCTCCGACTTTTATCCCTGTGGGGAAGGGAAAGGGCCGTTGGAGGTGCATAGTTATCAGCAATTGCCTGACTCTTCCTGCATTTTGTGTTGGGACATGTCAGGTAAATGGCTCTGGTGTTAGTCTGTTATCTTTCACGGTGTGAGAAATTGTTTCTGTAGGAAAAGGGGGTGGGGTGTAGAGCTTCTAAATATCCTACAGGGTAGGATGGGGAAAAGGTGTTATAAGAAAGGGGGTACCGTGTCTCACCCGTCGGTGTCCCACTTCCACTCCCTGAAGAACCCCCATCCAGATTGTAGAGGAGGAGCCAAGTACCCCCACCTCAATCGTCTCTCCCATATTGCTTATATGTTGGGAGCCAGAGTATGGAAACCATGCAGTACCTTTAAGAATACCCATACCTAGGAGCAAGCTTCCCATTGAGAAAACCATACCTACACACAAGCAAATATGATAGTCGTTTAAATGAGATTCCTGAAGAAGCAGAGCAGATAAACAACATAAATGAATGTTGACATCACACTGAGTCGAGCTGACGTACAGAGAGGATGCAGAGACATAAGAGAATGAAGATATTCTATAAGGCATCAAGAATGTATCAAGGATAATTGACATCTTGGGATCAAGGTGAAGAAGCTTATGCCACAGAACTAATGAAGATATCAAGCCATTTTACATGTTTACAGATGCAATAGAAACTTAAGCAGGCGAAGTAATCGTGAGGCTAGCTTTATAGTGAATAGATTGCGGCAAGCGCCAATATATACATATCTGCAAATGATCGAGTAAAGGATGGATGTTTCCGCTACATATTATAGCAGTGCTGGACATTAGTAAGAAGGCCTAATTTCTAGTGTGTCGCAGTAAAAAGCAAAATTGAATTACAAAATGAATCTCGGAAAGGCTAGGTTGGATGAGCCAAAGATGGCAAGATCTTATCAAACCGGAGAAAACTCACATTGGGTACAAATCGTGTAAAAGAACAGAACTCCTGTTCAGAAGGCATGAACAAAACAAGAAAGACGTCAGATGTCTATTAAAAAAATAGTATTTGAAATACACTAGAAGCTCGATTTCATGGTCTCCAATCACGTGGAAGGATGAAGTTGGACGAACGAGATGGTCACACCTACGCATGAGGGCAGAGCGTGCCTTCACTCCCTGAATTTCTCAGAGCTAAGAACACTCTCAAGGCCGAGCTTCAAAGCCTAATTGACAGCAAACCACTGAGGTCATGATAGATTGAGATGCTAATAGGTGGGAAGCTATGGTTAAACCAAGCTCACCAGCACCTGGATGGCCAGCCTGCATGCTGCTAGACGTAGGTGGAAAAGTACTGACGGAGGTTAGAAGCCAACCAATTGTAGGGGACCGTGCAATTAAGGTCCTATAGTTTATGTAGCCAATGAGACATTGTACATTTAGTGACATTCACAGTGGTAATTTTTAGGGATGGGCTTTGTTGCCCCACCTGATGTTAAGCAACCAATCACCTTCACTCATTATCTCATAGTAATATACAACATATACTTAGATGATTCACTGAGAGCTTATCACCCATGCTTATACGTTTTTGTAGTTTGCCACGTAGGATGACATTAATGACACTGAGCGTAACGTCATTGATGACTATTATTGAGTATATAATCTCAGTTTTTTATGAAATGTTTTGAGTAAGAGGATCGAGCGAGTTCGTTGATGTTCGTTGTACTCCCTGTTTTAGATAATTGATATTAAAACAGATATCCCTTTGCCAAACTACCTGAGTCGTTTAGATTATTGATGTATGAATACAATCTGCTTCCCCATCCATCTTCAGGTTAATTGATACTCATCTTAAAGGGCTGGGTTATCCTGTTCACGTAGTAGCAGAAGAGGATGGTTTAAGACCCATCAACATAAGTTATCTTTGGGATCTTGGAAATATCGCACGACTTCTGCCATTCGGCTGAAAGGACGTGAAGCTCCCCGTAGATGGTGGTTAGTTTAATTACCAGGCTTTCAAGCTAGGGTGTGACGGTCCCCTGATTACAGACAAAATCCCCTCCCACGTCTATCATAAGCTGATCGGACAGAAAGTTCAAGAGGCAGTGAAAGAAGAGTACAATCCCAAGAGTCGAATGACAAACATGCGAATGGTGAGTAAAAACTAAGGAAGATGGCAAAATGATGCATGGGTGATGAGTGAAGAAAAGAAGTAAGATAAGGGAAAAGTGAGTAACGGGGGAGGCTGGGTAAACATAACTTGAGAATAAGAGTGTTAGAGATATTGACTAGACATTGGCCCTCATTAGGACCCTGGCGGAAAGGGGTTTACGCCGGCGTAAAGCATGGCGTACCTTTCCGCCAGACTACGAGTTCCCGTAGCGCCATGGTGATTTTTTCGCCTGCTTTTTGCAGGCGGAAAAATCCATGGCGCTACGGGACTTGTTGTTAATTACGCCACCGTAATTTACGGTGGCGTAATTAACACCTTCCCCACTCCCATTATACCCTATGGGGCAAAAATGGGAATGGGGAAGGGTAAATGGGGATTGGGGACTTACCGCCCCGCCAAGGTCGGAATGGGGCGGTAAGTCCGCCAACCACCATGGCGGAGTTGGCAGCTCTGCGCCATGGACCATGGTGCAAATTGCACCATGGTCCTCCGCCAGGGTCGTAATGAGGGCCATTGACTTGTGTGTAGCCAAGCAATGGAGATACTGTGAGAAGAGATCACGAGAGAGAGAGTACGCCCGTGCCTGTGTTTTAAAGAATGTAACAGAAGAAATCTTGAACCTAGAGTCCTGTAGTGGATGACATAGGAAACGGATTTGATTAAAGGCGGATCTAAAGAGGTTGGTTTTAGCCCCGTATAGGGTATCGTAGGGGGTAAGACCAGTCCCAAAGAAGGGCTGTAGAGAAGAATATATCTGACCAGCGAGTATATCTGGTTTGTTAATGAATTTATGTATTGATGATGACATCATAATTGAATAAGATTGGTGACAAATAGAGAAGTGCAAAGTTGAAAAAATTCATTGTTGAAAAAATTGAAGTTGATGGTGTTTTTTAGCAAGATTAAAGTAAAAACAGTAATTTAAAAGGATTGGAGCTGCGACGATTGGTGCACGCTCATATTGTGTTTTTCTTTTGAAAAGAAGTTTTAAAACAAGTGTCGATACTTTAGGAGTGCCGAATCTAAGATGGAGGATGTTACTCCACTTGTGGGTCTTTGCAAGCAGCTACCGAAACACCCAAGCTTAGACAGTAGAGCGCAGAATGGGTTGAAGGAACTGCAGACAAAATGTTAATGCTGTGGCCGCAAGGAGGGTCACTATCAAAGGCAGTCCTGCAGCACATGACAACATATTTGCATGCAGCGTATACAGGGAAGAAGCTAGACAAGCGACTAGCAAGCTTAGATGTTTGGACAATGTACCAGGAGGAACGAGATGAGCCGCCTCCTATAGATTGGATACTTAATGTATGCAAAGAGGGGGGTGAGGAGCCCTCTGCTCCCCCGCCCCGTTCAAAATAGAAGGCGAGAATAAGAAAGACCATGGGTTATACCCATTAAGGGAGCCGAAAGCAGCAACAGGGTATATTAACCCAGCATTTGAGTCACCTGTGCAAAAGCAGTGATGAGGGTATGTAGAAAAATACTGAGAGAGATGTAATCCCTAAGGTCCCGAAGGACAAGGAGAGACGCGATAAAGAAAGAGGTGATCGAGCAAGCACATCTCTAGATATAGGAAGAGAAATAAAGAAATGGAAGGGAGAACAAGATAAAACTGATGAGTTAGCACTTCTACAGAACGAATGGATGGGTTGTCAGATTTAACTTAAACTTGATGGTAAAAGCATTGAGGATGTAAGGCAAAGGGAAGATCAAGACGAGCAAGATAAAAAGGATAAGGAAAAAGAGAAGGATAGACAAAGACGGGAACAGTTATATCAAGATGAGCAACTAAAGAAACAAGAGAGAGCAGAGGAGCAAAGAAAACGTGATAACAGACAGAGAGCTAGTGAAGATCAGGAGAGGCTAGATAGAAAAAGAATGGAAGAGGAGGAACAAAAGTTAAAGGATAAGAGAATACAGAGATGAAAGGATGAGGAGATACGAAGGGCAAATGAAAGAAGGAATGCAAAGAAATAAAAAGAAGATAGGGAGAGAGAGTAACCAAGGAAGAGAAGAGGTATTTGATGATATAGAACATAAATGAAGGCAAAGACCACGCAATCTTGATCGCTTGGAGAAGAAAGTAAGGAATCCTAATCCAGAAGTAGCATGGGAAGATATAGAGGAGTTTTTTTCCAGAATACGAGTCATTACCAGGCCCGTCTAGAGCAAATCTAGAGGACGGGTTTGGCTCTAGGAGCATTGGGGAAGTGATCAATACAGTTTATCATGATATGAGAATTCAGAAAGAATTAAAGGGGAAGGGAAAAAATTATCAACTCGAGAGTACACAGCTCAATGAAATAGAGGGAGCCTCATGCAGTACGAGGCATAAGGAGTTGTCTTTGTCTGACTCTAAAGAAAGATGAGGAGGAGAGAAGTTGCACAAGTTGGGCACAAGAGATGTCAGACAAAGATAGGCACACCATCCGTGGGGGGGAGAGAGGTGGTGCATGTGGTCCTGTGGGATGTTTTTCAAAGGATAAGGAAGTAAGATGGCCGGATTTAGACCTACCCATATCTCGGGCGTCAGAATCATTGACCTGGCTAGATCAACCTAAAGGGCAACTTCATAGTGAGAGGGGGGAATGGCCACCATATGTGAGCAGATTGAGGTCATTGCCAGGTAGAAGGCAATGCGGGAATATCATTCTTGCGGTGGACAGACAAATGATGAGAAATGAGAGTGAGTTTGGGGCTTCACAGTTTCCCTTAATAGAGAAAGGGGGGGCCAGATCGCAGTATATACTGTGGCCCCAAATGGACAAAGATAATTTAAGGTGTACACTCCTGAGTTTAACTTCTGGCACTGGGAAATAGATACATGAATTAGAAAAGATGATGGGAGGAAATACATTAGCTATAGGGGACATTAAGGGTCTCCTAATCGCCATACTTGGTGAAAGAGCTAATGATGTTTGCTCAAGGGCAGGATATGCAGGTGTTACTACAGTCAACATGCTCATGATGGAGCACTGTTCAAGAAGTGCAGAGCGGCAATCTGGAAAATGCTTAGAGTGCTATATCTGGACATGTCTCATATGGGAGCTATAATGACAAAAAAGATGCAGGAAGGGGATGATCTGGTTGTTTACATTCAAATTGTTCAGGAGCAGTGGACTTTGGAGACACATGAAGCTTGGGGGAAATCTATAGCAGTATTTTATCATATATTATGCTCAGGGCTGCCAGACCCAGTACAGAAGCAGCTCAAGAAGTTAGTGGTTATGGAAGTAAAACCGTGGTTGGAGATTCAGCTGAACATCGCACATTTTTGTAGACTCTTGCAGGAAAAGATTTGCAAAAAAATTGATGCGAGGAAAGGCGAAGAGACAAAGCTAGTGCAGAAAAAATTGTCCAAGTATGCCATTGAAGGGGCAATACTGACTAGTGTAGATGGATCGAATTCACAGCAGACAGCGAATATGCCACAGATGAATAATCAAAGGCAGTTTGACCAGGGCAGTAATGGATTTGCTCCACGAGGAAGGGGAGGATTTTGAGGAAGAGGTTTTCAGAATAACCAAGGGAATTGGCAGAATAGTGAAGGAAGCATCCAAAATCACCAGGGTGGGTTTCAAAACATGCAGAATAACCAAAATATGCAGGATGGCCAAGTTAGGAGACATCCTCCTATATGTTGGGCATGTGGAATAACAGGGCACCTTGCTCTCAAATGTAGAAATCAAGGGATTGTGCAGAACGGCCAGTTTTCAAGATGGGGGATGTCAAACCCGCCTGAGTATTCACAGCAGAGTGGAGATGGATTTGCTCAGAATCAAAAGTAACAAGTGCTGAGAATGCAGCAAGGCTTGCAAAAACAGCAGGTAGCAGTCAATCCACCACAAGGGCAGTTGCAGCAGTCAGCTATGCAGATTCGCAAAGCACAAGTACAGGACAACTGATGACTCCTAGGATAGGGGGTGTCACTGTCGATGGAGGGTATACTTTTATAGGTAATGGAATGAGGCTGTATCTGCAAAAGGACAGCTCACTGGGAGACCAGATGTGTTCGATACTATCCGTGATGCCAAATCCTCATGAGGAACCGAGGGTAGACATCAGTATAGGAGGCAAAGGTATTTCATTTTTAGTAGACACAGGTGCAACACGCTCATGTATACGAGAAGGGAGGTTATCAATGCCCGGCAATGCCATGAATACTCAAGTTTTCACAGGAGCTACAAGCAGGGTTCCTTTTACTGAAGAATGACCAGCCTCCATAGGAGAGTGTGACATGTCGGTGCCATTACTATATTCAAGCAGACACCTGTCAGTATATTGGGTCGATATTTAATGACAAAATTGAATATGACAATTTCGTTTCATGATGAAGGCATAGTGTGTTCAACACCAGGAATGCATTATTTAAACGTGAGTGCATTTATTATGGCGTTTGCAGGACAAATAGCCATGAGAGCAGCACCTTTGGAACCAGAGGTTTTTCATCATGGAGTACGTATTCTGTTGACATGGCTACCAGGCCTAGTAGGAAAAACCATGATAATACCTGATGAATTTTTGTTTAGACCAAGAATACGTATGCTTGAAGAAGAGGGACAAGTCTTTCCCTTAGAGCTACAAGCAGCCATAGTGCGAGGATAAAAGGCTTTGCTTGATGGAAGTGATGATGAGGGCAGACGATGGTGCGCAGTAATCGACATCGGGGAGGGTTACAGATTAACCAATGTCACTGATGAGGATATATTTAGAGATCATCCATCTGATGACGAAGTAGTATTTGAAATGAGTATTTCTTGTTGGGTGAGAGCAATTAAACGAGAAGTTCATCAGGAAATGATGATAGCACAAAAGCGTCCTGAGTATTTTTTGATGAAGATATGCCGAAAGTGCCAGTTTCATTATGGAGCACAGGCCCCTATGATGTAGGCCTCTTGAAGGGGGTTGGAGAAGTGAAGATTAAATTGAAACCAGGAGCAATTTTACCTCGGGCATGACAGTATCCTATGTCTCGAGAGGCAGATGAAGCATTTTTTAAGACCATTTCCGCCATGATGGATCAAGCGGTAATCCAAGGTATCTTAGTGATGTCAGAGTCACCCTGTAACACATCGATTTATCTAGTGAAAAAGGGGAAAGGAGGGTCGTGGAGGCTAATTCAAGATTTAAGGCCGATTAATCAGATTGTGGAGGCTGAGTTCACTCTAGTTCCTAATCCTGCTACAATCCTATGTAATATACCTGTTGAAGCACGATATTTAATTGTGATTGATTTGAAAAATGCGTTTTTTCTCAATCCCATTGCACAAAGATTCGCAGGATCTGACGTCATTTACGTTCAGACAAACTCACCTGAAAAACACTCGTTTACCACAAGGGTAGTGTGAGTCTCCCTTGATTTTCAATAGTCCTACAAATGGACTTACGCAATATTGATTTAGAAAGTGTTGTGTTGCAATACGTAGATGACATTTTAGTTTGCAGTACTTCAGAGGAAGAGTGCAGATGCTATTCTATTCAATTAATGATTATACTTGCTGACAAAGGATATAAAGTTGACAAAGAGAAGTTACAGTATTGTCAACAAGAAGTGTTGTATATAGGCCAGTTGATTTCACAGGAAGGAAAGAAGGTTAGAGCTGAGGCTATTCTAAAAACAGTGAAGCCACAGACGATAAAACACATGCAGAGATTTTTGGGATTATGAAACTACGTCAGAGCATGGATCTTTAACTACAGCTCATATATAAGGCCTTTATTATTATGGACTGAAGAAATGGAAGAAGGGTTTGATAAATTGAAAAAAGCAATTTGCACGGCTCCAGTTTTGGGGATTCCCAATTATGCTGAGGAATTCTTTTTGTTTTTACACACGGATGGCACTATTATGACAGCAGTTGTTATGCAGAGAACCACATTGGGGTACAAGCCTCTTACATATTACAGTGGGATTCTAGACCCAGTAATGAGAGGTAATTTTCTGTGGAAACAATCTTTGGCAGCACCACGTTCGCCATAGAGAAATCTGCAAGCATAGTGATGGGATCCTCCATGAAGTTATTTGTTGAGAATGCATTGTTTGCTATTTGAGAGAAACCAAAAGACACATTGGGCCTCATTACAAGTTTGGCGGTAGCCATGGAGCTATTAGCTCCATAGCTGCCGCCAAACCGGGCTCCTTTACCGGGTTGCCAGAATGGGGAATTACCTGCCCATTCCGAGTACGGAGGGCCGGGTAATTCCTCCCTCTGCGAACCCAAGCCCTGACCTTCCCCATTCCCATCTGAGCCCCCATAGGGCTAAATGGGAGAGGAAGCTAACAACGGGCCGATTACGACCAGCTCCCTCTTCCCCTCGCGGGACCCGGTAACGATGCCTGGTTTTACCAGGCGTCCTTACCGGGTCCCGTGAGGGGACCTCGTCATTTCGCGGGACGGGTTTAACGGGTTTACCTCCATTAGCGGAGCCCGTTACCCTTATCGCAAAAGTTATAATGAGACTCATTGACTTCTCAAAGGGCTTCTGCCTATGAGTTGGTCATATCGAATCCAGCGATCAAAATAGTCTGATGCAAAATAGTGAATTCTGCCATGTTCGTAGCCGAGCCAATGACAGAATGTGAGACTGTGCAAACTCTGAAGAGTTCTATGTTGAAATCTCTAGGATAAAAGAAAATGCTTTAGCAGGAGGAGAGATTGGTTTTATTGATGGCTCTTCAAGGATCAATCAAAATGATGGGCAGTGATATACAGGTGCCGCTGTGGTGAAGCACACGACTGATGGGGAATTTCAGGTACTTGTAAGCAAACGATTACCGTCTCATTATTCAGCACAGCCTGTAGAATTATTAGCGCTGATAATCGCGCTCGAGAACCACGCAGATCAGAATGTAACAGTGTACAGTGACTTTGCCTATGTGACGTCAACGGTGCACGCAGGGTTAGCATGTTGGAAAAGGAGGGGCTATCTCTGACCGGACGGCACTCCAGTTCAGCATGCCGCCTTATTGGACAGGCTTATTAAGGCACTACAGCTCCCAGTAGGCATTTCAGCCGTTAAATGCAGTTAAATGCGCAATTCACACTACAAGAGCAAACTTTATCTCATGTGGAAATCAAGCAGCAGATGATGAAGCAGATGATGAAGCTAAGCACGTAACAATTTCAGATAAAATCATGATGAATGTTGAGACACTTGATGTAAATGAAAACATGGTTGTAAGGATTAGTGTGTCTGAAAGTTACAACAATCTATCAAAGACACAATTAATAGAGGTCCAGGAGGAGGCACCTCAAGATGAGAAAAATCTGTGGACGCGAAGAGGGTGTTCTTTGAATCCCTTCGAAGCATTGTGGTGACAAGACAGCCCTGGCAAACCGGTGATGTCTGTAGCCTTATTAAGGGTGGCAGTGGAACAGCTGCACTACCCTGCGCACACAACTAGAGAGAACATTGCTGCAACTATAAGAAGATTGGTTCATGCCAAATTTATTAGAGCATGTTGCATTCTATGTAGTGAACTTCATTGTGTGTCAGAAATGTACGGCTGGGCACACACTACGCATAGTTAGGTGAGTTATTTCCAGACCCAATGGCCCCTTTCAGCATTTACATATCGACTATGTCGACATGCTGCAAGTATTTAATGGATATAGATACATGATTGTAGTAGTTTGTCCCTTGTCACGATGGATTGAGGCTGGTCCATGTACACACACCTGTGCAGCAAAATTCTTAGTACAGGAAGTGTTTCCTAGATGGGGAATATGTGAGGTAATGAGGACAGAGAGTGGTCCCTATTTTGTGAATCAGACATTTTAACAAATAAGCTTGTTGCTTGGTATAAAGCAAAAGTTTTCTTTGGCTTATCATCCACAAGGAAATGGGATTTGTGAACGGTTCAATGGCTTGCTTAAAGAAAGGATAGCCAAGTTGAAGCTTCCCTTGAAGAAAGGATGGTTGCATTGCATACCACTGGCATTATATGCATTGACGAACCAACCAGGTTCGGACCACCATCTCACCCCCATGAGATTGTGACAGGGAGGTGAATGAGGACACCCCTCACACCTCCAGTCAGAGTTAGAAGTAATGCCCATTCGACTGCAGAATTGTTAGGAATGGAGCTACGTAAGTACCTTACTTGTATGACTTCAAGTATCTCTGCCATTTCAAGTCAGCTACACAACAAGGGTGTGGGGCAGCACGGAAAACACAGAAGGAGATGCTTCAATAAGTAAATCTAAAGAACTTTGTGTTCCCCAACTATTCCGCAGAGATGCGGTCTTAATCCGCAACTTCACGCAACAGTGACACAAGCCCAGATTTAATGGCCCTTTCATTGTGGAGAACGTCCACTGTCTGCAGTCAGAGTGCAAGGCAGACATGCTTGGACTTTCTTGGGTGACGTCAACATTTTTGCTGAAGAGAACCCTTCACCCCCCCTACCCTTCGGAAGCAAGCATCGGGGAAGAACCTCAGCACGCGCAGACAAGGTCTATGACGAGGAAGAAGGACGCAGAAGCTGGCAAGTAAAGACAAAATGTTCATTGGACTGTGGCTTGTTTCGAATGCTCTATGCAGTCATTGCAGGATTAAGGGAAGATCTTTGTTCTTAAAGTCACAGGAGTTTGCTAACTTTGGACTGAGGCATGTTTAAGCCTTGATAACAAGAAAAATATGCCAGATCTTGATCGTGGATCTGACAATTGGAAGAGGGTACCCTGATTCATTTCGCACTGAGTTCCTGTTTGGATTTGTCCATGGTGTTACCCAATGACAACGTTTCACAGATCATATTCAAGGTATTTCTCTTTGTTCTACGCACATATCCTGCAATAGTGGGGAGAACTACTAGCATTCATGTTTTTTTGCAATATCCTAAGAATGGTCCAATTGTAAGGAGACTGCTCGCAGCAATGACCGAGCAGGTTCTGCAGCTTCCTGGGTACAGAGGGGAAAGTGCAAATGCCTCTATCAGCTGATAATGCACATAGACTGGTTGGCCTAGTATTCTATTACCTGATTGAAAAATGTCCACAGCTTGTTAATAGACACACAGATGTCCGCACCTTTCTGAGAGACCGGAGAAATAATGCAGCATTAAATGACATATTATCGTGCAAGTGAATACCTACTCCGAGTGTACTCTGAGGTCAGAGTGACATTTTCCTTCGAGGGACAGATCTGAGGTTTTGAAAATTGAAAATAACTTTTGTTTCATGCTGAAAGAAATTCATCATGTCTTTTGGTCTAAAGCAGATTTGGGGTATCGACTGGGAACTGGTATATGTCGTTGAACTTATCTAGACAGTTGAAGTAGATTGAGAACGTTCTAATTGAGACTTTCTGGAGAAAACCTCTAGAGTACGCTTGTTGAAATCATTTTTATTCATACTCGAGAGACATCCACATTTCATCTGATGAAAGACTGATACAAGGAGATCATTGAGAGACTTGTTCCTATGATCCAGTAAGCAGACAGCTAATCAAGGACAGATTATCGAGTCAAGTCAACAGTTTCCAAAAGCAGTACATCATGTGACTGTATTAAAGTTTATTTTTTCCTTCCTTAGGCAATAAACATGGGAAGTATTGGTAGTAACATTATTATGCCAGATGCTGAGAGAGGTCCACGTTGTCCACAAAGTAGATGCTGTAAGATCTCTTACCTATAATTTACTTTTGGATTCTGTTCATAATCATACTGCTTTCACTCACGGTGCACACGTCATATTACATTGACGTACATGGAGCTAAGACGCCTGTGATTCTTCCAGAGCAAAAGGAAGGTACAATCATGGCAACTACTAGGCAGCCAAGGCCCTATGTAGTTAATCCTGTTCAAAAAGAAAGATGACACATTGCCCGAGTCTGAGATAAATGTCAATAACAGTCATTCACATGCAAAACATGTCCTAGAAGTAATTTTTCGACATCAGAGACAGGCTTTGCAAGAAAGGCAGAGGAAATGGTTGATAAAGGATTAGCCCACACAGGTAATGCATGTGAATACACCTAGTCCACTGATGAAAGTTCCTATGATTGATCCAATAGGGAGAAGTTATTCTGACATACTTCATACTTCATGAGATAATCATAGAAGGTCACAAGAGAAGAATGAGACGTAAGAGAGGCATCAAGGGGGATGATTTCAAACTAAATGATTACCTGGACAACAGAGTACACTTGGGGAATAACATTTGGTACCAACATATGAAGGAAGTGGGAAGAAGAACCCCAAAGGAAGAATGCTTTGTGTGTGCACTCCTGTCTCACAGTATGGGGAAGTGCAAGATTTTCATAGCCATTGAAATAGATGTCCTAGCAGCACATTGTCTTTCTCACATTGCACTTTGCCAAACGAGAGGCCAGTTCATGGGCCGAGATGTCTATCTCAAATGGGCAACTGAATGGACAGATCCAGACCAAGATGATTATGTGCAAGACTCAGAGACAAGAGACAGAGAACACACCAAGAATCACATGATCAGATATGAAAAGCCTGGAATAAAGGGAGCTGGAATCAGATGGAAAGTAAACAGAAGACTTGAAAGTCCTAAATAATCTCAGAAGATGTTCAAAAATGGAAACACAGAGGTCAAATGCAGATCTGGGGATCAGTGCTTTCTCCAGATGGATGGGAAGAAGGAGTGGTTATCTGCAGAGCCTGGGAAGTAACTGTATTTCTCGAATCAACTGTTTGGAATGTACAAGTATTATGTAAACCATTATGGCCGAGACTTGCCAAACTACTGACTTGCGTCGAAGATAAAGGAGAACCCTTGCAGATAGTACCATTAGAGAGTGCAAAATTGTGCTTTAGAAACAATGGCACAAGAAAAGTCAGAGCGAATCAGAACTGTGGTCAAATTATTGATACACCATGAATGAACATTGCAACAGCAGTGATAATGGATCACTACTGGTCTTGTGGAGCCACAGCTTATATAAAGTTACCCGAGAATTGGTGAGGACTTTGCTCTATAGTGAATGTGCATGTACCAGCATTGTTAATTCCAAAATGTGATCTGACTCTTGATAGTTTTCCAACAGCAGATGCTCACCTGAGTAAGAAGAGATCTGTGGAGCTGATAAGAAGAATGAAGAGAGAGAACTACTTCTCAGCAAAATCCACAGTAGCTTTTGATGCTATTCCATATGAGCACAGGCTGTTCAGCCAGACCTCATCAGTGTTCACAATAATCTTTATGCCGAGAATCCAGATTGGAGCAAATACCAAATGGCTGCAGATTGCCAGATGGGAATTGCTACAGATGATAAACACGACTATAAAGGGATTTAATGCAATCAGAGAAGAAATGAGAGGCATAAGACTGATGACTCTCCAGAACAGATATGTATTGGACATGGTCACAGCAATGGAGGTGTTTGTGCAAAAATCTGAGAATCATGTTGCACATTCATACCGTCTCACGACAACGAGAATGGAACCCTAACAGAGGCCATAGACATTCTGATGAAGCTCCATGGTCAGATGATAGACGAAGAAGAAGATATTGCTGATGGCAGCTGGTTTGGATCACTCTTTTCGTGGGTTCCACAATGGATGACAGACATTTTCAAGTTTCCTGGAGCCCTGATAGTGATGATATTGCTTGGATTTTGTGTGATCAATCTCACAATGCAAGAAGACAGCAACGAAAGCAATAGGGATGAAGATAATGATCGATGTTGAATCGGAATGGAAGGCCAAAGACCTGACAGATGAAGAAATCAATGACTTTGTGAAGCCCAGTATCCATGCACCTGAGGGAACAAAGTTCCTGTATCCAAAAATAATTAGAAGTATGTAGGAAGATGGATCTATTGCAGTCCAAGTGGACAGTGCAGACTCATGACATGGAACAAGGATGAGCATGTCAAATCAGCAGGTTGCCTGAAGGGAGTCATAAAGATATGGCTCCCAAATAAACTCTTTTTCAGAATTTTTCAGAAGAATGATGCAAGAGCGGTCGATGAATCACCCAATGGGGGGAGTGTAGAGGAGGAGCCAAGTACCCCCACCTCAATCATCTCTCCCATATTGCCTATATGTTGGGAGCAAGGGTATGGAAACCATGCAGTACCTTTAAGAATACCCATACCTAGGAGAATCCTAGAAGCAGGATTTCCATTGAGAAAACCATACCTACATACAAGGAAATATGATAGTCGTTTAAATGAGATTCTTGAATAAGCAGAGCAGATAAATGACAAAAATGAATGGTGACGTCGCACTGAGTCGAGCTGACGTACATAGAGGATGTAGAGACATAAGAGAATGAAGATATCCTATAAGGCATCAAGAAAGTATGAAGGATAAGTGACATCTTGGGATCAAGGTGAAGAAGCTTATGCCACAGAACTAAGGAAGAGATCAAGCCATTTTACACGTGTACAGATGCAAGAGAAACGCAATCAGACAAAGTAATCATGAGGCTAGCTTTATAGTGACTAGATTGCGGCAAGCGCCTATATATACATATATGCAAATGATCGAGTAAAGGATGGATGTTTCCACTACATATTATAGCAGAGCTGGACATTAGTAAGAAGGCCTCATTTCTAGTGTGTCGCAGTAAAAAGCAAAATTGAATTACAAAGTGAATCTCAGAAAGGCTAGGTTGGATGAGTCAAAGAAGCCAAGGTCTTATCAATCCAGAGCAAACTGACATTGGATACAAATCGTGTGAAAGAACAGAACTCCTGTTCAGAAGGCATGAACAAAGAGGTCTATTAGAAAATAGTATTTTAAATACACTAGAAGCTTGATTTCATGGTCTCCGATCACGTGGAAGGATGAAGTTGGATGAACGAGATGGTCACACCTATGCATGAGGGCAAAGCGTGCCTTCACTCCCTGAATTTCAAAGAGCTAAGAACATTCTCAAGGCCGAACTTCAAAGCCTAATTGACAGCAAACCACTGAGGTGATGATAGATTGAGATGCTAATGGGTGGGAAGCTATGGTTAAGACGAGCTCACCAGCTCCTAGATGGCCAGCCTGCATGCTGCTAGACGTAGGTGGAAAAGTACTGACGGAGGTTACAAGCCAACCAATTTTAGGGAACCGTGCAATTAAGGGTCCTATAGTTTATGTAGCCAATGAGACGTTGTACATTTAGTGACGTTCATAGTGGTCATTTTTAGGGAAGGGCTTAGTTGCCCCACCTGATGTTAAGTAACCAATCACCTTCACTCATTATCCCATACTAATATAGAACATATACTTAGATGATTCACTGAGAGCTTATTACCCATGCTTATAGGTTTTTGTAGTTTGCCACGTAGGATGACAATGACACAGCACTTAACGTCATTGATGATGATTTTTGAGTATATAATCTCATTTTTTTATGAAATGTTTTCAGTAAGAGGATCGAGCGAGTTCGTTGATGTTCGTTGTACTCCCTGTTTTAAATATTATATTAAAACAGTTATCCTTGTGCCAAACTACCTGAGTCATTTTGATTATTGATGTATGAATACAATCTGCATCCCCATCCATCTCCAGGGTAATTGCTACTCATTTTAAAGGGCTGGATTATCCAGTTCACGTGGTCCTCCCGCACTGTTCCACCCCCAGGAACTGGTTGCAATAGCGATGGCAATATCCTGGCCACCTGGATGGCAGATCCCCGTGGACTAGCTGGTGTGGCACCTTCAGGTTTCTCAAATACCCTTCCTCCATGCGATGTAGCCACAACTGTTTCAGAGGGGAATCGAGAAAGGAAATCTATATTCCCCTGGTCTTTTCTTTTCAGTGTTCCACAGTGAAACAGTAGGGTTGCTGGTCTAGAAACCATCGCATGACACAAGAGTTGGAGTCTTTGCGTGGGCTAATCCAAGCGAGGGGAGAATGGTGGGTGACTAATGTGAATTTCCTTCCTAAGAAGTATTATCTAAGGTGGATTATGGCCAAGTTGATGGCCAGGGCCTCTAATTCCAGCACAGAGTAATAGCTTTCATGTGGCAAAAGTTTTCAACTTGTAAACAAAATGGGATGTTCTAACCCATCGCAAAGTTGAGATAGGACTGCTCCTAAACCTGTAAGGTAGGCGTCTGTTTGCAATATGAAATCCTTTGAGAAATCCACTACCTTTAGGATCGGGTTCTGGCACAGGGTTTGTTTCAAGGTGTTATTACATACATCATCCTCGTCAGTCCAATGAAGTTTCTGGGGTTCATCGTTCTAAAGTTTATCTGTCAGCTGGGCTGTTTTGTCCGAAGAATTTGGGATGAACCTACAGTAATATCCTATTAACCTTAGAAAGGCTCTAAGATCCCTTTTAGTTTTGGGCGTTGGTGTATCTAAGACGGCTTTCACTTTCTCATGTTGGGGTGTTACATTTCCATTTCCTACAAAGAAGCAAGGTATTTTACGGCTGATTGGGCCAGTCTGCATTTAGATGGATTAATGGTCAGGCTGGTCTCTCTGAGGACTTCATAATATTATACAAATGGAAGAGATGGTCCTCCCAGGTTTTACTATAAATGACAATATCGTCAATATAAGCTCCACAGAAATCAGAATAAGGCTTCAAGATTTTATCCATGAAGCGTTGGAAAGTGGCTGGAGAACTGTGTAAGCCGAAAAGGAAGGGCTTTGAATTGAAACAACCATAGGGTTGTTGAAAATGCGGTATTTTCCTTATCTGGCCCATATACTGTCACTTTCCAGTACCCTTTTATCAAGTCTAGGGTGGATAGAAAGGTGGCGGATCCGAGTTTATCAATTATGTCATTGATGCGTGGTATGGGATATGCATCGAAGTCAGAGATTGCATTGACCTGACGCAAATCTATACAAAACCTCCAGGAGAGGTCAGGTTTAGTGACTAATATGATAGGGGATGACCATGGCCTCGAAGAAGGCTCGATAATAATGGTTTTCAACATTTTGTTTACTTCCTCTACCACTATCTGTTTACTTACTTGCGGGAGCCTATACAGGTTCAAATGAACCACTTTTCCCTTAGGTGTTCTAATATAGTGGTAGGTGGCTTTTATCTTCCTGGTTTTTCTGAAAATACATCGGGCAATGAATAAACTACATCTTTTAGATCTTCTTGTTGATTGGACAGCTCTCGAGGAATTAATTCAAAGCTGTCTATTTCTTATGGATCTAAACAGGATAGTACTTTGGCATGGGTGGCTGACAGGTTCTCTGCCACTCCTTTAGGAGATTTACGTGATACAAATGGACTTACTGTTTCCTGTCCGGTTGGTCTACTTTATAAGTACAGGTTACTGTTCATTTTAATATTTCATAAGGCCCATGCCACTCAGAGACATGCTTATTTTCTGAGGTGGGTAAGAGGACCAGTACTTTCTGTCCTATGGGAAATGATCTTAGGCTTACTTTCTTGTCATAAGTGGATTTCTGTTGGCTCTGGGCTTTTTCCATACGAGTACAGACTAGATTTCGAACAAGTCTCATATGCTCTCGCATTCTAATAGCGGTCTGCAAGATGGGAATGGGCGCCTCCTTTTGTATACGTCTGCTACTCTACATTCCACCTCTGGTCGAATACTCAACAACTTCATCTTCCTCAATTCACTTCTTTTATATTCCACAGAATGACTTCTTTGGAATCCATATCTTATTCACCCCTCTCAAGTCACCTACATTCTTTATGTGTTCATCCATGCTCCAGGTCATATGACAGCATTGTTCAGTTAGTTGACAGAACACCCATCACCCCTACATAGTTCTTGTGATCGTTAAGGTAACGATTCCTGGGGGTGCTATGGGACTTTCTTTCAGGTGCTCACAGGTAGTGTTTTCGGTCTGTGTGTGCTCATCAGTCGCAATATTCACATCGATCATTACCTTCATCCCAATTCCTTTCTTTGCTGTCTTCAAGCATTGTCCATTGAATATTCTTATAAGGCAGAATCCCAGCAACACTAACACTAGTATTGTTCCACAAAGTTTGAAGGCATTTGCCAACCAAGTTGGAACCCATGCAAACAATCTTCATCCTCGGTCTTGTCTACTTCATCCACCATCTTCATGTGCATGGTTGACAGCATAGTTATTGCTTTTGTCAGGGTTCCATTTTTTTCATCATGGGCAGGCTTGAATGTACAGTAAGAAGGCCTGATCTTGGCACCCACGCCTCCTTCCATTGTTGTAATCAAGTCCAGGACATACCTGTTCTGGTAGGTCATGAACCTGATTGCCCTTAGTTTTTCTTAGATTGTATTGAATCCTCTTACGGTCGTATTGATCGTTTGTAGCAGCTCCCACCTAGCTGTAACCACTTGCCGTTTGCTGCAGCCTGAACTCCTGCCAGGAATATAGCTAAAAATATCACTGCTGTTTTACTGAACAACTTATGTTCATCTGGAATGTCATGATAAGCTTCTATCGATTTTGCTGAGAAATAGTTCTCCCTCTTCCATCGTGTGAGGCTAAGCGATCTCTTCTTCCTCAAGCGTGCATCAATTTTCAGGAAACTGTCAAAATGGAGATCACTTTGGGGAATCACCAATGTAGGAACATGAATGATCACCAAGGACATGTTCCTCCCCAATTTTTGGGCAATTGCATGTAGGCTCTAGATCCACAAGCCCAATAGCGATCCAATACGGCAGTTCCTCCATTCATTCCTGCTACTTCAAGCGTCTACTTTCATTCTTTATTTTCTGCAACTGGGACTAGGCCTGTGTTCCTGAAGCATACTGTTGCATTCTTTATTGGTATCAAGGACACTGGTCCCACTTCATATTCAACCCAAGTTAGTAATTTAGAATACTTGACCCATGACTTTAGGCATCCGTCATTTACAATTTGCACTATTGATACTGATTCTTTCATCAATAAATGTGCACTACATGCTAACAATCCTTCTTCTCATCCTGTACTGGTGGCAACTCGTCCATGCACCAATAGCTGAGCTCTGTCCCAGCATCCTGGCAATCCTGGTGTTTCTGGTACATCTGCACATCCCAACCTCTCTCCGGTGGTGTGCGCAGGGTATTGAGGCTGCTCCAGCACCACATTCTATAATGATAGAGGCATAACTGGCTTTCCAATGCTGTCCTGTCTCCATAAATCCTCAGTGGTGGATGGAGAACACCACTGATTTCTCCATAGATCCTGCTCATCCTATGGGGCTCGACCTTGCAACTCAATTAACTGTACAATGGATATCATATTAAATCATTCCTGCGAAAGCATGCATCACTATGATCCTTGCTTAACATCCTTTAATTCATATTCAGAATTATTTGGAAAAAACACTGCTCTTTTTGCCTCTGTCTATGGCTTCATTTTTATGAGAAATTAGGCCTGCCCCTTTAGTATGGGTGCCGCATTTCACCACACCGATAGCCAATGGGAGCATTAGTACTTCAATGAGCTTTCCCAATAGAGATGCATGTTGCACTGGAGTGCCGTCTGAGTGGTGGAAACCCTTCCTCTTCCAACGTGACAACTCTGCATGTACGTTTGTCGCCAAGTAGGCCAAGTCAGAGTGCACCATCACTTCCCCATCTTCAAATTTCTGAAGCTTGGCGATGAGTGCCACTAATTCTGCAGCCTATGCTGGACAATGTGAAGGCAATCTCACACTCGTAACTACTTCAAATTTACCATTCTTTTTAAACTTCACTACTGCCATCCCAGGATGCCTTTCACCAGATGTCTAATCCATTTTCGAAGTACCAACAATAAAGAGAACCTCCCCCTCCAAGAGCATTTTCTCTAACATGGGGAATATCATCATAGGACTCAGTATACGCTTTGCAGTCATATATATTGTCCTCCTTCCCTACTGGTTCTGCTATAAATGTTGCTGGATTCACTATTCTACATCTAACCATTTTGACTGCTGATTCAAAATAATCACTTCGTAACCAGACACTCTTTGTGTAGTTAGTGTACTTTTGGGTTTATGCAAAATGGCAAATAGGGAGTGCACAGAAAACAATGTTATTGAGCATGCCATTGTAATACTGACAGCCTTTTCAATTGGGAAAGCAGCAGCTGCCAAAGCTTGTTCACAAGGAAAATTTCCTTTCATCGCTGGGTCTAAGATCCCACTTTAATAGTCCAGTGGTTTGTGTCCATGTCCTAATGTCATCTTCTGTGTGAGTATGGCTGTCATTACCTCTCCATTTGAATGTGAGAATAAGTAAAACTTTTCACTATAGTCTGGTATTCCTAACACAGGGGTTGTACATATCACCCTTGTTAATTCTGTGAATCCTTCAGTCATGTCATCTGCCCATGTTATCTTACTTTTGCCTAGCTGTGTTTCCTTGAGTCCCCTTTTAAAAGTGGTTGAATATATGTACTTTAGTCAAACACCCAGGCCCTACAATAATTACATAGGCCTAGAAACTGTTGCATTTCCCTTACTGTCTCAGGTTTTGGAATTTTCATGATTGCCTCTGCTCGCTCAGGTGTCACATTTCTCCCCTCTTTAGAGATGAGATGTGCTATATACAGGACCTCTTCCTGACAATATATTAGTTTTTCTTTGTCTGCATTGTATCCTTTCTCTGCTAGTATTGCCATTAGTCAAACCAAGTCCTCTCTACACCTTTCCTCTGTCCCACTGCACACCACAATGTCATCTATGTACTGAATTATGGTGCTCTCAAGCCACACATTGCCCAAGTCCATATGATAGACCCTATTAAAGATTGAGGGGGACTGACAGGTAGCCTAGTTTGTTTCAATTTCTGGTTTCTATACAGATAGGAGGTCAAATCCAGTGAGTCTTCATGAAGGCGAATTGAAAAGAACACATTTTTTAAATCTATGACTGTGAAATATTTGGCTTTAGCCGGGATGTTACATAATATTGTAGCAGGATGCGGGATCAAAGGAAATTCTCCTTCAATAATATTGTTTAGTGGCAGAGATCCTGAAAAAATCTACATGACCCCCAGTTGGTTTCTTCACTGGGTACACAGCTGTGTTACATGGGGACTCCGATGGCACTAATATTCCCTGCTTTATTAAAATGGAAATAGTCTCAAATATGCCTTCATCTGCTTCTCTAGACATAGGATACTGTTTTGCATGTGGCAGAATTGCTCCTGGTTTAAGCTTGATCTTTACTGCTCCTGCTCCACTCAATAGACTCACTTCATATGGTCTATTGGTCCATAAGATGCTTGGCACCTTTTCTAAATCCTCCTGAAAAAATGACGGTTTCTTTTTTACCAATGCCATTCTCTTTGGTATCTTTCGATTCTCAATTCACATCCAATAAGTAAGACTTATGAAAAACACTAATTCATTGTCTGAATATTAATCTCTAAGCAAGTCTTTGTCTGTCAAAACTGTCAGTCTTCAGCCTTCCTTAAGGGATATTACTGTTCTCCATGCTCTTCCCTCATCATCTGTCCCATGAATAAATATCCTTTCTTGATTTACAGCTGCCACTCTTAGCTCTATGGTAATGACCTATCCTTCCTCGTCATACATAGGTATTTCTGGTCTAAACAAAACTTCATTAGGTATTCTCAATATGTTCACTGTCAATCCAGGAAGCCATGTCAACAAAATATTTACTCCATACAGAAATATTTCTGGTTCTAAGGGAACCCCTCGTAATGCTTTCTAGCCTGTAAAGTCTAATATGAATTCTCTCACATTCATGAAATCTATCCCTGGAGTCGAGCACGCTATCCCTTTGTCAGTAAAGGATATCATTTTGTCAAGTCAAATTCTAATATGTTGACTTAAAGGGAATCAAACGTGCGGCCCCAGACAATCCTCGTGTATTCATGGCGATCTCAGACATTGGGTATTTTCCCTTTAGAACACAGGAACAATTTGCTCCCGTGTCCACAATGAACGAAAAGTTCTTGCCCCCTATCATCACCCTGACCTTTGGTTCCTCTTGTGGGTCTGGTGACACAGATAGTACTGAACACATCAAGTCGCTCTGTGGGCCTTCCTTGTGTGGATATAAATTTACCCTTGCACCTGTAAAAGGATTCCCTCCCACTACTGTCACACTCCCTATCCTGGGTGTGGAAGCTATGGGGCTTCTGTGTTTGCTTTCCATTGTGGCACTGTTGCTTGTTGCGCTGGTTTATGCTGTGGTTGTTGCGCTTGTCATGTCTGCATGGGTGATTAATGTGGTTGCCTTTGTTGTGACTGCATTTAGTTTAGTTTAGTTTAGTTTATTATTTGTATAGCGCGCCATACCCTGGAGTATCAGGGCGCAAACAGACAAGGATATGCTCAACCTAGTTACAGGTACATAGAAATCAGATGAAGGTACAGAGATGCGCTGAGCTTGGTTACAGATATGCTCGGCTAATTGCAAGTACAGGAAAAGGCAGGAAGTGTAGACATAGACATCAGCAATATTACAGCAAGCAGATATGAACAGGGAGAGATCAAGGACAGGGGAGCAAGGAGCATGCTCCTGTTCACGTAATATATAGTTATATACAGTAATGTACAATGTGACAAGTGGACTAGTTAGCTGTAGTTGGCTCTCAGCCACCTAGTGAGGTTTTGTGTAAAGGTTTTGCGAAAGGCTGAGGTTCTCTGACGCCATGGGGGAGGGAGTTCCATAACTGCGCTGCCTTGACCGGGAAGCTATTTCCTCCTATAGTGGCAAGTTTGAAACGCGGGACTCGGAGGCAGTTTGCGTTGGCTATTCTGGTGGGTCTGGAAGAAGTCCTTTTACGTAATCTATCCATGAGGTAAGGTGGAGCTTTGTTGTTGATACATTTGTGGGTGAGGGAAGCGATTTTGAGATGAATTTTGTCTACGGCGGCGAGCCATTTGTATTCTCTTCTTGTAGAGGATATATGCTCGTTTCTATTAATCTTGAGTGCTGCTCTCAAAGCATTGTTCTGGAGCACTTGAATTTTGTGGATGGTCTGTTTATTAGCTCCAATGTAAAGTCCATTACAATAGTCTAATTTGGATAGTATCAAGGCTCTGGCAAGTGTAATGCAACTATCTGTGGAGAGGAATTGTTTGCTCGCTCTGATAAGTTTGCATGTATATGCTGTGGCAGAAGCTAGAGAGTTAACTTGTTTGGTAAAGTTCATGGTGGCGTCTAGGTAAAATCCTAAGGTTTTTACTTCATGAGCTACTTTTATGTTGTTCCCATCAATGATGAAGTTGTCGTAATCAGGGCTGAGTTTGGATATATAGGTAGTGGTGCCCAGGATGATGAGCTCAGTTTTATCATCATTCAGGCATAGGTCGTGTGTCACCATCCATGCCTGAACGATGCTATAGATCCTGCTCACTAGGGCCAGGTCCTTGGCATAGTCTCCTGAGAGCGGGAGGAGGATCTGGGTATCGTCTGCGTAGTTAGTGTAGGCGATACCCAGATGATCCATTTCATCAAAGAGAGGCTTCGTGAAGACATTATAGAGGGTGGGTGACACACAAGACCCTTGTGGAACACCGCATGTTATGGGGATTGGATCTGCTGAGGCTGATGGAGCGAAGACTCTCATGGTCCGATTACTCAGGAATAACTTGATCCAAATTATGGCCTCTTTTGAAAAGTGGGCTGCCGAGTCGAGGTGACTACAGAGGACTGTGTGGTCCACTAGGTCGAATGCCGCTGATAGGTCCAGGAGGAGAAGTAGGGCCGCTTGGCCATTGTCTCTGCAATCGTCTATTTGGGCCTTAAGGTCTATTAACGCTGTCTCGGTCCCATGTTGCGGGCGGAATCCTGATTGACGGGTTCCAAGTAAGTGGTTAGACTCTAGGAAGCTTTGAATTTGCAAGTAAGCCAATTTATCTAAAATTTTTAGAAGAAAGGGCACAGTCGTGATGGGCCTGAAGTTAGTCGGAATGGCAGGGTCAAGGGTTTGCTTCTTTAGTAGTGGCAGTACCCAGGACTCTTTTAGGTTGATCGGTACTGAACCTGAGGTAAAGGAAGAGTTGATTAGTTTGGTTATAAATGGCGACAGTTCTCTCGCAGCATCCTTGATGAGTTGTGCTGGGCATTGGTCGCCTTTGCAGTTGGACGGTTTGAGTCCCAGGATGACCTTTTCTACCTCTATGGTCGATACCTTAGAGAAGCAGAATCGGGCTCCCAACTTGGGCTGTGGCGGTGGCGCTGAGCTCTGAGGGATGTGTGGTGTTAGTGATGCCTTCTTGATGGCAATTTTGGTTTGTAGGTTTGCTACTTTGTTTGTTAAAGCAAGTTGTATGCTAGAGCACCATTTTTTATCCTTGGTGCAGTTTTCTTGGGGTACAACGGGTGTTTCCAATTCTTTCAGAATGCTGAACAGTTCTTTGACACTAGATTTTGAGTTGGATATTCTAGTATTGTAGGTTTCTTGTTTGGCTAATAGTATTTCTTTCTTGTATTGGGAGGAGGCTTTGGAGAGGTTGAGTTTATTTTTGACTGATGGGGAAAGTCTCCAAATAGTTTCAAGTTTTCTTTTGGCCAGCCTAAGATTTTTTAGGTGGGGCGTGAACCAAGAATTGAGGTGTTTTTTAGGTTTGCTATTTCTTAGTTTGAGCGGGGCTATGTGATCCAGGGCTGAGGACATGGCTGCATTATAATGTTCGACTAACAGATTAGGGTCCATGCAGTCAGGTAGTGAGTTTAATTTAGGTATTATAACGGGCATCAGATTTTCTACTGTCATTAGTTTTTTATTTCTCGTTGGCAGAGGTGGGGCAAGGGAGGACGGGGCAGGTGGTGGTCAGTCCAGATCTGCGGTACAGAATCCGTAATATTTACTTCGCAATTATGTTCTGCTATCCAATCAAGGATGCGACCTTTGTTGTGGGTGGGTAGTTCAACTTTTTGGGAGAATCCCAGCTCTTTCAAGGTCAGAGCAATCGCTGACGATTGGGTGTCCTTATTGTCATTATAGCCTAGATTAAAGTCTCCTAGCACTATTGTTTGGGATGTATTTTTTAGGTTATTGGACAGGGATGTTGAGATGTCCTCAGAGAAGGTTCCGATAGGACCTGGTGGTCTGTAGATGAGGATGATGTTTAGGGTTTGGGAGTTGGCGATGGCTATTTTGACCGTGAGGCATTCACAGGATTGCATATTGGTAGTAGTGATGATCCTCATGTCCAGGCTAGTTTTAGCTATGATTGCTAGACCTCCACCTCGGGAGGTAAGTCTGTCCGCACGTAGGATTGTATAGTTGTCTGGGACTGCTAGTGATAAGGCTGGGCCAGCCGCATCATGTAGCCAGGATTCTGAGATGGCCAAAAAGTCTAAGTTGTCTGTGGCAATGATATCTGAGATCTCTGTGGCGTGTGCGACTAGCGACCTGGCGTTTATAAGTGCACCTTTGAGATATGGTTTGTGGTCAGCTAAGTTAGGGCTGGTGGTGTTATGACTACCTTTAGTTGTCTGTTTGGAGTTATTTATTTTGGGTCTGTTGGGCTTAGGCTGTTTCCTAGTAGGTTCCGCAATACCCTTCAAGGGTAACTGTATTTTACTTCGGGATTTTGATAGTTCAGCCTTCTTGGCTGGTAGCTCATGCAGTTTGGACAGGCGAGCACGTAGTCTAAGGTTTCTGTCTACAGTGTTGCATGGCCTTTGTAGAGTGGTGCTATCTGGATAGTGGGTCATTTTAAGTCCAGTATTGGGTTGTTGTGTGTTGAGCATGATATGGCAGGTGCAATGGGTGGAATAGGACGTGGTGCGAAGACTCAGAGTGTTAACTTTGGTGCTTATTTTAGGTGGTTGTATTCCTAATGTGATGAGGAGGGCGATATACAATGGTAGCCAGGGTGACCTGTAGGCAAGACCCAGGGAGTACATGCTAAGTGACTGGATAATAATCCGATAGGAGTAGTTTCGATGGCAATTGAGGTGGCTAAGACTAGGCAGGCTAGATGCAACTATCAGGCTAGGTACAGTTTCAGTAGCAATTTGAAAAGGCCAAGAACAGGCAGGCTAGATGCAGCTGTCATGCATTTGCTGTGGTACCTGCTGTTCTTGCTGTATTTGTGGTTCACTTGCCTGATACTGTGTGTGATCTTGGGCATAACATTCCTGTGATTCTGTGTTGTACTGCTGAGAATAGCTCATCCCCCCCACTTGGAGCTTGCCAGTTTTGATGCATGTCTCCTCCTCTACTTCTACATGTGTGGGCTATATGTCCTGTTCTACCACAATTCCAGCATTGTTCTGGCTGTCCTCCATTAAATCCTCCTCACCCTTGAGGGTTTTGAAATCCTCCTCATCCTCTAGGTGCATTCCCTCTACCTCTTGGCCAAATGTTGTACCCACTCTGATCCACAGGGTGCACTCCATAGCTTTTCTGTACTGACTGTGCTTCGTGCATGGTCACACCTTCATCAAATGTCAATACTTCTCAGTCGATAGCAAATTGTGATAATTTCGTGTGGACTAACTTTGCTTCCTCTTGCTTTCTATTCTCAGCTTTCTTCTTATTTTTCTCTTGTAACAGTCGACAATGATGTACAATCGTCAACTGTATTTCTGGCCATGGCTTCGCTTCCATCCCTACCTGTTTCTTCATCTGCAATTGCATTGCCTCGGGCAGTCCCTGACATAAAACCTACATATACATAATGCACTAATCACATCAGCCAAATCCTATAGGTTTCAGTCCATAGTCCTATTAATGGATAACCTTCCACAGGGGTACCAGAAGTGAAATGTAACATGGAGATGGACAATGGTACACTCAATACCCCAACTCCACGAGCTCCAATCAAAGGGAAAGCTCAGTTCTGAGATTCCAGAGATATGTACTTTCAATGCAACGATCTTCAAGCGCAATTCCAGGCAAACAATCTACCATTAAAAACACAAAAATGGGACCACCAATTAATACTAGTAAAATGTGCAACTCCACCAACAACGTCCTCTCCCCAACCTGTCCAAATGTGCAAAAATGAATGGAAGAATCCATAACCTGCAACATACCATGTCAGTCTACGCCAAAATCATATCCCCCTACACTTCATGTCTTCCAGGTAGGGCTAGTTCTGCCCGTCGTTCTTCTGCCTGGCAGCAACCTTGGCCTGCTTACATATGGCGGGACATATCCCCTGCACTGCGCGACCGTGCTGGTGGTTGTTCAGAATATGGTGTTTTGTTCTGGCGTTTTATCTTTCGGGGCTTCTACATCTGACTACTTCGCCCCTCTGTTTGAATCTATCGAAAAGCTGCATGTGCCGCCTCTTCGCGCTTTCTCATTCTCCTCTCTTTCTTTGTCTGACATCATTATACCCCAACTGGTGTGATTGTCACCTCTTTCATCATCATCAAGATCTAGTCTGCTTAGGGACAGCTTTCTATGCTCATACGTCAATGTGACATCTGCCCTATTTCCTGTTTCCTTCGTCGAAGATCCTGTGATGATCCCTAAAGCCGTGAAACCCCTTTCTCTCTAATTTGTCCATATAGATCTCCAATCCTTTGCCCTATGCCTTCTCTCTCATGCTCATCAGCCCATGTCTGTATTCTCGGTATCCCTTGCAGCTCTCGGCGGGGCTTTTGTGGTCCTCTGACTTCCTTCCATCGCTCTTGAGCTTCAATGGGTATCAAACGTCTACTAACAATGTGATCTGTTTCATCACCTCTCTGTCCCCTACTTTTTTTTATTTCTCCTTCCCTTCTCTTCATCTCCCTGTTCTCTTCTTCCTGTCGCCTTCTTTGCAAACTACATTCTCTTAATCTTTGGTCTTCTATTTCTTCACGTTTCTTCTCTTGTATTCTCTTTCTCTCTTTTCTGTTCTTCCTTTCATTTCCTTTCCTTGTCTTTCTCTTCCTTCTATGCCCTTTCTCGTTCCTATTCCTTCTTTTCTCTGTCTTCCATTTGTTCTCTTTCTTTAACATCGTCAATGCCCTTTCCGTCTAACTTAAGTAGTATCTGTCTTCCCATCCACTAATTTTGTACTATTGTCATTCCACTTGCTTTGTCTTTCTCTCTTTTGTGTCTTCTGCCTTCCTCTTCTATTTCTATCCATCTGTCCCTTCTCTCACCACACTCTTTTTGTTTGTTGCGTGTGGACATATATTTACATTCCTTATGCTTACTTTCTCCCATACTGTCTTTGCTATTATAAGCGGAAGGTGCGTGCGTTAAATTAACATATCCCGCCACTGATTAAGCATCCACTCCTTGTCTGGTGCGTCTTCTATCTCACTCTGGTACATTTTCCAGAGTTCTAAAACAGCTAACCTTTTCTGTAGCTTCTTTCCTGAGTATGTAGCATGCAAGTATGTCATCATGTGTCACTGCACTGTCTATGATAATAAACCTTCTTGGGGCCACGGCATGTGTTTTATTAGGCGTGCCCCTCACCCACTCTGCGTGGTACTTTCTTATTTTAGGTGTGTAAATGTGGTAATGTCCTGCATAGATGTAAAGGGGGAGTGTCCCCATAATGACAAGTTGCTTTTACCTATCAATATTTATCAGCTTTTTTTACTTCCCTCGTTTATTATTTAATTAATTAATCACACTTCAACAATCAATTTGGCCAGCTCCATCAATCGCCGCCGATTTACAACAAACCAATTTCTCCAAAACAATTTTCAAATGCATGCAACAGCATCCACTTCTACGTTTGATTGGCGCCAATCGCTTGCTTTCCTAGGGCCTCAAAATTTGTGAAATCTTATTGCTATCATTCTTATAATTTTTAAGCTACCAACTTATTTTATCACTGTTAATACAAAACACATCAACATATTTTGTACACTAATATTTTTTCAAGATCCCCAAAACATGTTTGCACACTTTTTGTGTGATTGTCTTGTCTTATCTCCTTGATAGACATATCTCATCTCTATTTTACTCCATTTTGGAGTGTGTTGTCGACTCTTCCTTGGCTGTAGCCGCAGAAATCCCTTAAATAATACTCTGTTCTGGAGTTTTTTTGTGCAGTCCCTTCTCCCTCCTTGAGAAAAGGTATCAAGGTAAACCTCTTTTTCCTAACAAATCCTGTTACATTCTCCCACTATATACATGCAATACAGCCCATCCCCTTTTATTTGCTACTTTCAATGTTTCTACTTACATCTGTTATTCAGCTCGAGCCCTTTGGTATCGACTCTTCCCCAATCGACCAGTTCACCTTCCATCCACGTGGCACCTATGGGGACGGGACAGGAATTTCTTCAAAGGGGCCCTGCCAACCGTCTCAGGTCACACGTGTTATAGCGCCGCTCTCCGCAGGAAACTCTGCAGTCTTCCGGTGGAATGGTGGAAAATGTTAGCGTCTGAGGGTATGGATCTTGAACCATCCGCACTGTTACCAGTACCACTTTTTGGGCGTATCTATGCGCAGAATGGGATTACCATAATAAACAATCTTGGACCCAATAACCGGACAGACTCAAAGAATATGGCAAAGTACTACTTTATTATCAGTTCAATAAAGCAGGGCAATCTGGTGAACAACAAATTGTAGTTCACATACTCACGAGTACATTACAGGTACTCAAAGGCTTTATACCTCAATATGTGTCAGCTATGATGTCATCCTACGTGGCAAATAATAAAACCTATTGGGCAAGGGGATTGGTTAGGGGTACATGTCTACTTATAGAGTATATAAGTGTTAGTAATGTTATTGGCTGCCCCTTCCCTGGCGGGCAAGCCTCAAGCGGATTGGCTCATGCATCATTGTATGCTCATTGCTGCATAGGCCCTTGTGATAGGTTGGCATACTTTCCCAACTTTGGACACTTGGCTCACTAGCAGCATGTAAGCAAAACAAAACTCTGGTGCTGTAAGGAAGGCATGGTATTGACAGTAAGACAGACACAAGGGACCACAGTTCAAGTTTGTTTATTGAACTCCAATTGGGTTTGAAAAATGCCTATCTAAACCTAAAGATGGGAGCAAGCTACGACCATCAAATAATAATAACGCCGTCCTAGTGGTGTCTTGTCAAAATAAAAGGGCCTATACTAATAAACCTATTGCCAATCCTTACCTCTAAATACAGATAGTGTGGGAAATAATGTTATGCTAAAGAAAAGTGTTCAAGAAATAATATGTCAGGATACATGTTTTCAGCACGGGACAAGGCGGCACACTCGCGCTTAACTCAGTCTCTGGCTTCTCTAGCACAAAGGTGCAGTTCAACACTTCAACATCATGGCCTTCTGTGCCAAAGTCTCTTTGCCATTCAAAGTATCCTCTTTCAGAGGGCCTGATGTAACAAACAAACAATAAAGTTCCTTTGCTTTTAGTATTTCACATATACTCAATTTTCTTAGGTGACTCACTGTTCACCTTGGATCCCCCTCTGCCGGGCCCAGACCCACTTTGACACAAAATCTTCAATCAGTCTCCCTCTGCCACGCTCAGACCAATTTGTCTACTTTAACACAAACTTGCTTTAACACAAAGCTTTCAGTTGATCTTCCTATTCCGGGCTTGGACCAACTTTATCTGCTTTCCCATCAACTTTCTTTACTGTATCAATATCGAAGACTTTCAATTGTTCACAGGATCTTTCTTGACCCGTTGCCAGAGGCATAGGCAGGGTAGGGCCTGAGGGGAAAGGCCTACCCAAAATCTGTAAATGCCACTCAGCAGCGCTGTGTGGGCATTTACAGATATTTGTGTCAGATATTTGTGTCAGTGCAGTGGGCCCAACTACATTAGCATCGGGCCCCATTTGCTAGACAATCCTGGCTACGCCTCTGCCCCTCGCAGGACCACTTCGATTCACAATTCTTTTCTCTCTCAATTTTGCCACCTCTCAACTGGATAACTTACAAATGCCTTCAAATGAGCACACATATGGTGCCGGACCATTCCGTCAAAGGTGCTGTGTCTTGGTTTCAAAGTTCAATCACTCATCTGCAGTTCAACTTTACTCACATTGGTTATCACATGCTTTTCATACAATTCTCGTTCTAGCGCTCGCCATATAATGTTGCCTCTTTCAACCTTGGCTTCGGTACAGACCGGTCTTGTATCGGTTTCCCCAAATCACTGGCTGTGTTGACTTCACTGATGCTGCGCTGTTGTTGAAGCCAAGGACAGTACCACAGCAGCTGGCGATTCTCCCCACCTTGATTATCGATGTGAGAAGGCCTCGGGTACCTCCGAAAGACAATGCAGGATTCTTCAGCCTTCTTTCCTGGTCTTACACTTTCTATTCTCGAGGCTTCTTGAAAGTAACGGTTCCTTGTCGAAGCGGTCAAGGGAACATCCCTCCTTGTGATCCCCTCCTGTTTTGCCACCTTTCACCTCGTGTTAAACTGCCATCTTGGAACTGCTGTTTCCTTGTATGCTTTGCCTCGCTCAGAGTGTGCTCTTGTGCTCTGTCTTTTATCCGTGTTGGGAAGTGTTATTTAAGTCAGGTGTGTAATGGTCAGTAATTGCCTGACCATTGTATTGGGACACGTCCGGTATACGGCTCGGGTGTTAGTCCATTTTCTCTCATAGCGAGCTGTCCGTGAAAAAAGTGTTTGTGTTGTAAAAGGTGGAGGGGTTGAGTTCCTAAAGATCCTACCTGGTAGGATGGGGTAAAGGTGTCACACGGAAGAGGATACCGCGTCTCGCCATCTTGTATCCCACCCCCCGAAGACCCCTCACCCAGGTGATACTCCCGCACTGGTCCACCCCCAGGAACTGGATCCAAAAGTGATGGCCGTGTCCTGGCCACCTCGATGACAGATCCCTGGGGACTAGTGGGTGAGACACCTTCTGGTTTCTCACAGTGCAGAGAACAATGTCAGACTACTCCCCACTTGTCCAATTAGTTCTATCATCTCTCATCAGCCAAGCCTTCAGCCAAGGCTTTTCCTGTATACTTGACCTTGCTGGATGTTCTCTTCTCTGGAACTTTAAGGGGAGTTAAGGTACATTGTTAAATCTGGTGAGGGCTTATGAATAGGCCTTGTTTCCTGGTCTTAATCCACGCATGAAGAGACAACCATTTTGTCGATCTCGCCTTTTATTTATTGCTATTTGATTTGATTATTTCCGGTGTCATTACCCTCTTCGGCCTCTAGAGACTTGGTTGCTCTGTCTCACACAGGCTTTTCTGCATCCTTAATTGACAATACTTGGCACTCATAAATGTTCGCTCATTTACCTAATCTAAGGTAACTCCCTTTGTACCCTTCAGTAGCTTCTGGCTGTGGCATCCTTGATCTCTGGCCAGCAGCTATTCTTTGTTTGTGCACAAATTTGTATTTCCAACCCCTGTCGGCTCTGCAGCCCTGGTCTCTCTCCTTAGAGCTCTTCGCTTACTATCATTGAGAGCCGGCGTCCATTTTTCCAACATGGCCGCTTTTTCTACTGCAGCAAACTTCTATATGACTCATCTAACTTGCATTTCTGCATATATAAATGTATTATTCAGCTGGTTACTTCTCTTCTTTGTAAATGTGAGTTCTTCTTACTTGTACGCATGTTACTTTGTTTCTTCAGTTATATCGTCATTCTTTAAGTAATCTTATATTGTTTTGGTGCGTCATTAGATCTTCTCCTGATGACATCACTTTGCAACTGTCAGGTTTTCTTTACAGCTCTTCGATATTCTGTGGTGCCTGCAACTCTCTTGCTACAACTTCAGTGCAAGGGTACATTTGGTACGGTTGTTTGAGTGCATAAAGTATCTCACGCACTCAATGCAGTATTGGGATGATACATGGTGTCATACACTGTGTATTCCTGTTTTTCATCCAGTATGATGGAGCTGAGGGGGCAGAGTCTATCAGTGATGTACATGTCTGCTCCTCTACAGACAGAGAGGTCTGTAGCAACTTACGATGCCAAATAATGGGGGGATAGCAGAGATAGACACTACCCCAGAGTTATCGTGCAGGGGCGGTTTTCTGATTGGGAATTACATGTACCTATGCAGGCTGTGATGAATCCTCGGATTTCGTCTCTTCTTCCCTACGGGGAGGCCAGGAAGGTGAGTCTGCTACCCGATATTCCCCCTGGGGGTGGTACTGAATGGGAGGATCTCATGTGGAGGGGTTCCTTCTGTGGGACTGGGCACAACTATCTGGAGAGAAGGCGGTATTGGAATACCTCACCAGACCCTCACCCACCCTCCTCACCTCACATTCCCTCACCCATAACCCATACTCATATGTATGCTTGTAGGGTAGAAAGAAAATCTCCCTAGAAAGTACTAGAATAAAGAGGAATAAGACCTACCCAAATACAGTCTTTACACCAACTACTGAGACAAAGAAGATCTCTATTGACTCTTGGAAAAATCACCAAAGTCACACTGTTACAAGGAGGAGGTGCAGAGACATCAAGAGCATCTCTTCGAACTGTCTTGAGCGTTCTATTGGTTCACAAACAAATAAAATGGAAGAAGCACTAACAATGTTGTTTGCAGGTTTTACCTTTACCTGTTTCCTGGTGGCAGTTCTTCTTTCGTAGAGAAAATGTTGTTCCTCTCCTGAAGCCAGGACTGCCTGGATGAGAACAGAGCAGGCTGGCAACAGGGGAGGCCCGACCCAAGAAAAAACTCAAGCTTGAGTACAAAAAACCTTGGGGCATTGAAGAATGTTCCAAGACCAACACAAGCCTGCAAGGATCTGATTGTTCTCCAAAGTACACTGTAAGGATCCCAAACGAGGAAACTGGCTCAGTTCCTCCGTTCCTCCTGACAAGTGGAAGTCCAAATGTAACAAGGAAGGAAGGACCAGCGAGCTGCAAAAGGGGAGAGGCAGGATGATGCTGTGCAGTGGGAAGCCAGGGAAGAGCGTGCAGCAAGCAGAGTAAGTGAAAATGGTCAGAAGGGAAAGAATAGATCAGGACAAGGAACCCATGGGACGCAGAGATAATAGAAAAAAGGAAAGTGAAAACAAGCGTTCCCGGCATCAAGTAGGTTGCAACGTACCGCAGTGCGTTGGTTGATCTGATTTAATGTCCGAGTTCGTAGACTCCTCCTCTGCAATGTAGAAAACAGAGTGTAGGATATGTGGCGGCCATGTTGTGGATGGCAAGAATGTGCCCTGGAATGCACATACCGATTGGCAAAGGTTTCTTCCACCAGCGATCCCAGAGGGGCCACTGGTGGTTTCCAATTCTGACAGTTGTTGAGCCTGCCTGGAGGAGCCACGAGAGGTCCAACGATCCAGGGAGGAAGAAGGCAGACCGGGACACCTAGGCAGGAGCAAGTCGGTGCAGAGTGGGTCCTGTGTGGAGGGAACACATGCCGACCAACGAGGAAAAAGCTCATGGCGCCCCTGAAGTCCGGCAAGCGTGGGAAGCAGGAACCATGCCAGCTGCAGAAAAGTTTCAACTACGGTGCTGTCGCAGACAAACTAGAGCCATAGAGACGTGGGGAAGACCCACGGCAGATCGCATGCATCTAGGTGGACCCAGGACCACCGTAGACCATGAAGAGAGGTACATGGGTGGCCGGGGAGGCACAGAGGCCACTAGAAAGTGATTGGGAGACCATAGAACAGAAAGAAGTAAAGAATATAGGGTTTGGGGCCCTGAGATAAGTTAAGGAAGATTTGCATATTGGAAAACCGGCAATAGCAGGAGACTGAACCAAGACAATCAAGAAAAAGTATAAAGCAGGAAGTGAGAGTCTTGTACCCACACCCATAAAGAGTCAAGCATCATCATTGATCTTCATAGTCACACTACCTGGCAAGGTAGTGAACCATGTGGACTGTGCCAATGCGAAAAGCCAGGGGAAGCAACCACGCACCCTTACGCTGTGAATGGCCCAGGGCATGAGAAAGGCAATGGGAAGGGAGCCCTTCTCACAACTGTATTAATCTGGCAAGAGAATCCCGAGAAAAGCCAGGGGAAGGGTGACATTCCACCAACTGTATTAGACTGCCATGAGGGGCCTGAGAAAGGCCAGGGGTTGGGAGACATTACCCCAACTGTATTAGATTGCCACGAGCGGCCTGAGAAAGGCCAGGGGTTGGGAGACATTCCCCCAACTGTATTAATCTGATAAGAGAATCCTGAGAAAAGCCAGGGGAATGGCAGCATTCCCCCAACTGTATTAGACTGCCATGAGGGGCCTGAGAAAGGCCAGGGGTTGGGAGACATTCCCCCAACTGTATTAGATTGCCACGAGCGGCCTGAGAAAGGCCAGGGGTTGGGAGACATTCCCCCGAACTGTATTAGACTGCCACGAGGGGCCTGAGAAAGGCAATGGGAGGGAAGACATTCCTCCAATTGTATAAATCTGCCAAGAGAGGCCTGAGAAAGACATGGGGAAGTGAGACATTCCCCTCACCTTGTGGAACAGTGAAAATAAACCTGAGAAAGGCCAGGGGAAGTGAGACATTTCCACCACTTTATGGAACTGTGAAAGTAAGTCAGAGAACGGCCGGGGGAACAGAGGCATTCCCCCTACTTCATGAAATTACCAACTATATGGAACTGTACGTGTTCAGAGGAAGGGAGTCCTGCTTCTGGACCTAGCTGACAGTAAACAACTTTAGTTTATTTTCAAGTGTAAGCGTTGGGAATATGTTTTGAGACAGGATGGGGGAACTCTTTTATTTAGACTGATATCCTGACAGACGCCTTACTATTTAGTTGAGTCAGGGGAACCCCTCTTAGAGTTAGGGAAAGATAGGGGTTTCTCTTTCCTTTCTTTAAAGAATAAATGCCTTTGCCCAAAATCATGGCACCCCTGTGTTGGTTTCCTCCTTCCACACCCTTGCAAGGCCTTTTAGTGGTATAAGGTCTGCGTCGATAGCCAGATTCCCTCTGGAAGCACTAACTCATGAGCAGACGAGGTGCGCGTCCCCAGCGAGAGTGTTAAGCCAATGCTCATCCTTTGCCAGGGACACAGTGAGGGAGAGTAAACAAAGTCTTGAAGGGGTCCCACAGGAGTTTAATGGAATGATAAGTATTGCCAGATCTTTCCTCTACCAACAGCTCCAAGAAATGTGTGTTGCATACCAGATTCCATCAAGTCAGTTCACATATATATTTTTGCACCGTTTTTCTAGTTAGTATTAATGATCTTAATGCCGAGAGACAGCAGTAAATTCAGGATTTTGGAGGCGCATGGGTTTAAATCCATTGGAGATGCATGTGAGCCAGTCATCACAAACTTAAGTAAGAGTGCCACCTGGATCTGCAATATGCCTGTGCCGGTGTACCAGGTGCATGTCAGAATGTGGGTATACATGGGCAAGAGCCGGATGCCATCACCGAAGGGCCAGTACTGGTCAGCGTCCTGTAGAGCAGCCTTGTGCCATTTCTGCAGGGTCCAGGGAGTTCTGGAGCTGACCCAGAGCATTGATGGTGATAGGGAGGCTGCCCGGAAGCGGCAGAGATTGTACCATGGTAAGCAATCATTGATGAGCCTATTTCAGCCTGAGTTAGGCCGTGGTTAAGAGCAACATTTGTAAAGAGGTAATACACTCCTGATAGGGAGGCTTGAGAGAGGAAAATAGTGACAAGTGTCATTGAGTGACAGGTCTGGGATAAGGACGCACATACCTCTGCGGCTTTTAGATTTGTCGAACCTGGATCGTGGGTGAGATTTAAGTCACTACCTCGAGTGAGAGGTTAATGGCAGTATTTGGGATGGAGTTTACTGAGATCACTCCAAAATTCATGATTGTCTTTACTTGGTGCACATGTGTTCACAATATTCAGAGAAGAATTGTCTATCTGTAGCCTGGCAGCAGCCCGTCTGGCCATGGGATCTGACTTTGTATGCAAGATCCTTTGTCGTACAGCTGTACCTATCCGGATAGGGATCCCACCGCTTCGGCCTAAGTCCAGAGCAAATGTAGAATGTTTAACCCAATCTCTACTAAGTACAAGGATTTGTGGGCATCAAGGCGTGATTCCTGAGTACGTGCAATGTCACATCTGAGTTGGGGAAGATGAGCCAGACATTTCAATCCTCTGGTTGTGTTGGTCAAACCTTATAAATTCTATGATACAATGTTCAAGGACCTTGTCACAAGCCTAATGAGCGGTTTATCTCTTCTTGGCCATGGCACGTGGGGTCTGTGGGGCCTACGGGGATGCCTGACCGAGACAATCCCATTACAGTGACAATCTTCATGGGGCGGAGCTAAAGGTATACATAGGCTGCTGCTCGTTAAGTTGGGAAAAAGGTAGGATATAGCAAACGTATAAAGAGGGGAACTCGCCGTCCCCTCGATGAAGCAGATCATATCGGCCACTTAGGCAGCCATCATTTCTCATTATTAAAAACATGACCACATCCTCACCAGGTGAAGGTACATCAAACCAACACGTGCATGTGATAAAATTGGATAACACAAGCCCAGAACATGGTTAATTTGCGGGGGAAAATAAGTACATAAACCACACCATATTGAATTGATTTGCTAACACCTAGATTATAACCAACAGCACATACAAGCAGGGCATAGAAACCTGGGGCCCCACATTTCCAGATCTAACACTTGTAGGGCCTCGTGTTCATTGAGGCGGTACATAACAACGATGTGTAAAAGCCTTCCGTAAGACTTTTACGCATGTTTGTTACGTCACGCCACATTTTCATTCAGTTGTGTGGCGAAGAGGAGGGGCTGAACGCAACTTGCATTTCCGCCTCCTCCCTTCCTCTCCGCCGTACAAATGCCCCTACAGTTGCACCGGTATGCATTTTCATGCCAGCGCAAATGCTGGGGATACCTACATAGCCAGTTCATAACAACAGCCAGGACTGAGATCTCAGGGAAGAAAATATAGGTCCCGCAGATTTTTGAAAACTGCATTGAAGCTGGCGTCCACGCTTAGCTTGCTGTTCGTTCTGTTCACTCACTGAGTTCTGATTGGGAATGCGCACAGCAGGATCATACTTTGCAGAGCTTAAGTTGCTTGGCAACGTTATCGCAATGTATCTATTTTCTGGAACCACTCATAATCTGCCAGCGACTTCATTTCACCAAAATGTCAGGGGTAGCGGAAATGACAACACACGACCATTGACGACATCACAGGAAGTGATATCATCTGACCCCAGCCCAAAGTGATATCATGGGAAGTGATGTACCACAACCTTTCACCCCTTGAAAAAAGAGGAAGTGGCATCACATAGCATTGTTTCTAAGTACACTATGAAAAATATGGTTACGGTATCACTGTAAAGCAGTGGTCTTCAAACTTTTTTGGCCTGGGCCCCCCCTGAGCAAAGTTTGGGCAGGCCGGGCCCCCCCAAAAGTGCCAGATGGACAGTATGTAGAAATCGCTATGAACTTTTGCGTGCCGTCACCTCACCGTACTCCCAGTACAGACCCTGGGCTCTCCCCACCCTACTCCCACCACTATCCCAGTGCTGCCGCCCATCCTGCTCCCACCACCGTCCCATAACACAAGCATACACACATCCATCCATACACATTTAAATAAAAAATAAATCGCCATAAACGTACCTCGCATGATTGCTAAAATGCCCCGCTCAGGTTGCTCAGCCCGTATGTGCGAGGAGGCGCAGGAGCACACCCTCGCACATACATACATGCAGTGCCCCAGCCAGCATTTCCAATGAGCTAAGCAAGGCTGGCGAAGCAAAAAAAAACCAGCGTTGCATGGCTCAGTGATCATGTGCGGCTGGGGAAATGAACTGTCAAAGGCAAACGGAGTTTCCCTTTGACAGTTCAGCCAGGAGTTTCCCTTTGACAGTTCAGCCAGCCCAGTAGCACTCCCTCAGCTGGAAAAAGCAGCTGAGGGAGTGCTCAGTGTTTCACTGGGCTGGCTCCTCAGCTCCTCCAAAATGGGTGAGGTGGCCAGTGGTTCGGTGCCCCCTCACCCATTATGGATGAGCAGGCAGGCTTGGACTGGCCTATAAGGCAATAGGGCGATGACCGTACCAAAAATGCAAAATGCTAGTGTAGGCCAGTAAAAATGGGCCACTTTTTTGGCCAATGTGGGCCAGTTTGAGGAGTTACTTCACTATGCAGCCAGTAGTTTTGACCAGCGTTGCTGAATAAATATTCTTTAAATATCACCATTTGTTTACATTTGAACAAAAAACAAACCCTTGGGTACTATTAAAACAGTCTGTGACTAAACACTGAATATCCATTTGCAACTGCTGGCTATTTTTTCATTGGTGCCTAAGACCGTTTTATGGCCCAGTCTGAGACCATGTGAGCTGCCCCTTCCCATTTCCTCCAATCTAAAAAATAAAAAAAACAAACATTTTTTTTATTTTTTTACATTTCATGCTGGGCTCTGGCGCCCCCCCTGGGATGCGGCCGCGCCCCCCCACGGGGGGGGGGGGCGCACCCCCACAGATTGAAGACCTCTGCTTTAAAGTGATCTACATTGCATACAAGAATGGACTACCATATGTATTGTTAAGGGCGTTTAGGACCATATTACTGTCAATGCATGCAGACGTCCAAGACCAAATGACAATGACGTGTTATTATGTAGCACTTATGTTTAAGCGCTTCATATAGGACAAAAATACATACAATATCACCCAACCTGCGTTGGTACTCATTTAACAACCTCAGCAGGAAGAAAGGCTGAGTTGCTCTTTCCGGGAGTCGAACCTGCAGATCACATACACATTGCAGCAGCAAGCCCTCTACCCACTGAGCTATCTTACCAGCTTTAGCTACCAGAAAACCAGCCACTCCAGAAACAAAGAGCCACATACTGCTGGCCACAGCCCAGGAGTCCCAAAGTTAAAAAAAAAGTGTCTTTTTTTTCTTTTAGGGTTGGCAAGTGAAACCACAGGGGTAGCAAGGGAGACTTCAGGGGTTGCAGTTGCGACCCCTAAATGACGTTCCTGATCTGCTCCGAAACAATGCACACCATGTGCGTTCACCAAGATGTTGTCCATTTTTCCATTTGAAGTTTTTCAGTAAGTAATATTATGAAAGCCAAATGCGCTTCTGCAAATTCCACTGTTGGCAATATACGCTGAGGCCATTTTTATTCGCAGACCTCAATTTTTGGTGCAAAGTTTTGCATTCTCTGGGTTCACAGCATATTGTCTGGCGCCATCAGCATACCACAGTGAGGTGGCGGAACTATGCAAATTATGCACATTTTTGGGGTGCAGGCCATGCGAGTGTGAGCAAGGCATGAGTGACCCCTAATCCACTTTGGAAAGTCGGCATGTATGCAAGTGACCATTACAGGCACACATTGTTCGGGTCGTAGCTGCTTGTAAATTACATGTATGCACTACTGCCACAAATTACAATCAATCTATGCCAGCAGTGTGCATTGTAAATTGTTTGCATGACCGGCATAGAGTGTGGTCGCAGCGTCAGGAACATTTGGTAAAATCCACCTCTGTACTATGGCATTCAATTGGATGTTTTCAAGAGCTTCCTTAGAGAACCAATTGTAAAGTGTATGGCTTTTCACGCCATTTTTTTTTAAACGTGCTCTTAAATACTTAATTTCAACACAGTATCTAAAGCATTTGGGAAGGGGGATTTCTCCCCGCCCCACTCCGTTATTGTAGGCTATTGTAGTTATTGTATACCCGCCTAACCTCCAAGTTTTTCCCGGAGACTCCGATTATTTACGCTCTTCTCCGCGTCTCCGGGGAAGAGCGTGGAGTCTCCGGGTTTTCCCCAGAGGGTCCCGTCCGAAGGTTTCGTTTTCTCGCCGCTCCGTCGTTTCCCGGAATAGGCGCAAGCTGATGCTGGTGAAATAGCAACCAGTGCTCCGATTGGCGGCGCTCGGCATGTAAACCGCTGCTTTTCCGAAGTGAAAGAAAGGTAGCAACGACCGCCTTCACTGCTGCGGGCTCGACTGCACTCGAGAGGGGTCCCCTGCACCGCTGTGGGCTGGAGTGCAGGAACCCCCTGTACCTGCACTGCTCCGGCTCGAGTGCAGCCGAGGGGTCTCCCTGCACTGTTCCGGGCTCGCGTGCAGGCCAGAGGGGTTTCCTGCACCTGCACTGCTCCGGGCTCGAGTGCAGCCGAGAGGGGACCCCTGTCCCTGCACTCCTCCGGGCTCGAATGCAGCTCAGAGGGGTTCCCTGCACTGCTCCGCGTTCGAGTGCAGCCCAGAGGGGACCCCTGTCCCTGCACTCCTCCGGGCTCGAGTGCAGCTCAGAGGCTTTCCCTGCACTCGGCACCTGCCCCTGCACTGCTCCTGGCCCCAGTGCAGCCCAGAGGGACTGAGGAGGGAGAGAAGTTATTAATGGACGACAGAGGCAAGCCCGCAACTCTCCGCCAGGGGGCGCCACTGGAGCACGGGGACACGGGCTCTGACGAGGGGCTGCTGCCCAGAGTGGAAGAGGGAGGCATGGACCAATCAAGACGTAAGTATCAGAGGCTTGAGCTCCCCCTGCACCTCTCAGACACCCACCCAACCCACCCCACCCTTTCATCCCACCCCACCCTTTCATCCCACCCAGGGCAATACTGTGAAAAGCAGAGCTGTAGTCTATTGCGTAATCGTCGATAAGAGCCCGTGTGACCTAGAAACACACCCACAACACGAAGCAGTACGTTTGATGATCTATTTAGCGTCGCGCTGTGCACAAGAGTGTCTCGTGGCGCGTACTCTGCTTCAAGGCGCCTGTTTATGAAACTTTCTGTTTATTGCACTTGCATCGCACCATGAGAGGTTCATACGTTCCCTTTAAGCGTAATGTTGTCCCACAGAAGATTGTTCATAATATCGATCAAAACACACTGATTGGGACTGAGATGTACGTTTGCTGGAGGGACAAAGTAGCCGAAGTCTTTAAGAGAAAGCTGTACTAATGCAAGAACGTCCACACTAGACTTGCCACGGTCGGTCGCCCTTGTGGGAGGGCCGCTTCATCCATATAATAAGGACACAAATTATGTCAACGGAATGAGAAAACAAATTGTACAGGGGACCGGCACAGAACCAGGGTAAGGGCCCACCGATTCGAAATTACAGATCAACCAAACAAAAATCTATGGAAAAATATGATTAATTTATTTAAATTTCATTATTTGTTAAAACGTACATATTAAACCTTATTGTGAGCTCATATTTAATATGAACGTATTGTTTATAATAGTAAAGTGCATAGACATGTAAAGTGCTTGTGTAAAATCAAAACTGTCAATCCATTCAAAACTGACATAATGCTAACGAGCTATCTGGACACCAAAAGGGTGAAGGGGATCACCCAAGTGGGGGTCAGAAGCTGCAGATGCATTAGCGAAATTACAGAACAAGTTTAAAAAAAATCACAAATATACAATCAAAACAGTGGTGATTTCTTCAAAGACTAATAAAGGGGTGCCGTACGTCAACTACTAAACTGTCATAACCCAATGTTTGACAATAGGTCTGGCATGGATGGAAAAAGGTAGTTTTGATGGTGCGGAGCATCTAGCTGTTTCACGGTTGATGCCCATCTTCTTCAGGACGGCGCACTCCCGTTAGGATAGTCGCCACTTGAAATTTCGATATATATAGTGTTTGTAAAACAATAGTACAGTCAGCTATAAAGATTATACAAGCTGAATCCATGGGCTCACCATTATCTCAACCAAAAGCTGGTCCCGCCTTCCCAAGGGTAAGTCTTAGGCGATAAATGCGAACCAGGTCAAAGCAGGTTCTCTACAAAGTAGAACCGAATAATAGTGAGCGAAAATGAAATTTCCAACCAAGTTGTCGGGTAAATTTGAGGATTAGAAATTGCACATCCTTCGAAATACGCCCTGTCAGGACGGGATGATGTCCAACATTCTTTGGTAACAGATAACTTCAGTTTAAAGCCGCGCAGTCCTCCAAATGGATCCGGCAGTGATTGAAAACGGGACGCTTCATCCCCTACAACCATCTGCCTTCCTCCGGGCTCGGCCGGTGACCAGAGATTTTTATTAGTCCCTTTGCAGTTTGCTCTTTGAGGTGGGGGCAGGAAGGGCTCACACCTCCTGGCCATGTTCCTGCCAGACTTGGCTTCCTTTGAATTCTCTGAGCTCCTGCCTTCATATCTGGCAGAGCAGGGAATTATGACACCCTCAGCAACATCACATTTTCTTACGGAATAGTTATATGATATGTGTGATATTTAGTGGCAAGTGGGGCTTTGTCATCAAGAGTTCCTGCCTTCATGCCAGAACTGGTTTTTCCTGTAGAAAGTGTCTTTTCAAATGTGACTGGAGTTTTGTGGGTTGTGATATGATATGACATGGCATTTATAACGCACCTATACACAAGTGTTTCAAGGCGCGATGAGGCAAGGGAGGGGGTACAGAGGGAAGACAGACAATGATCCTACTGGGCCAGGTGTCATTCAGCTCGCGCAAGTGCATGGGAAGGGGAAGGAGGAAAGTGTGGAGGGGGAGGGGGAGGGACAGTGCAGTACATGGGATAAAAAGATAAATAACAAAGTAAAAGTACAGCCAGCAGGTGGGCAAAGTAAAATAACAGCCAGCAGGTGGCAAATGCAGACTACAGGTGTAAAGTGCTGGTAATGGGACTGTAGGGATACAGAAAACAGTCCCCAAGTGCGGGGGTTGCCAGAAGGGCAGTGTAGGAGTGCGACTGGCGGGGGAGGGGGCCTGAGCCCGAGATCAGAGGGTGGCCAGGTAACCAGTGCAGTTTCAGTATTAGCCAGGAAGTCAGCAGTGGAGAGGAGGAGAAAAAGCAGAAGGAAAGAGAAAGGTTTTGAGGTGCTTCCGGAACCGGAGATGATTCTCCTCAAGTTTCAGGAAGGCAGGGAGGCTGTTCCCAAGGGAGGCCTCAGCCGAAGAAAGAGATCTACCACCAACTCGTTGCTTGGAGAAGCGTCTGACCCGGAAGGAGTTGGAGGTGGATGAGCGAAGAGCTCGAGAAGGAAGATATTAGGAAGGGAGAGTTGAAGGTATTGAGGCCCCAGGCCCCAGAAGACCTTATGGACAATGCAGAGGGTTTTGAACTTAATCCTTGCAGCCACTGGGAGCCAATGCAGAGATTTCAGTCCTGGATAGATACGATCCCCGGGCTTGAGACCAAGGACAAGTCTTGCAGTCCTGTTCTGGATGAGTTTCAGAGGGCGAAGAGTAGAAACAGGCAGATTTACAGATGTGACATAATATGCATTCACTTTGGTCAACCCCCCACATTCTATTTCTTGACATTTGCTATGTGAGCAGTTCCATCTTTTAACTGGCTTTTTAAAGTCGTTTTTCTTTTCACACGTGTGCAGGTTATTTGCTTCTAATGTTTAAAATTCTGTCTTTCCGGTTCACAGACTTCTTTAATTTCTCCTTTTTGAGTAAGTTTGCATTTGCTGTTGGTCCATTGATCCTTCCACATGGCTCTTTAATTTGACGTGAACAAAAGAAAAAGCCAAGCTGTTTTCCGTTTGCAGTGTTTAAAGGGCTTCTGTTCATGTGAAAGGGAAAACAAAAGCTGTTTTTGGTTGTAGTGTTGACATTCTTGTATTTCAGATGAAATTAAAAGCACAGCAGGGCAGTTTCTGCTTATAGTGTTCCAATGCTTGCCACTCATGTGACAGGGAAAGCAAAGCAGGGCCGTTTTTGGTGGCACTGTTTAAATGCAGCTTTTCAGGTGAAGGGGATTTCTGTTTGGGGCCTCTAAATGCTCCCCACAGATCCCCCACGCCCCCTGCTCTTCCATGACTTTTTGTTGGGGAAGAGTAGGGCAGAGTAGGGTTTCCTTCGGTGTAATTTTCCTTCATCAGGGAGTGGGCACTCCAGTATCCTCTTCCATCTCTTGGTCGGGGGTATGTCATGGCACCATCTTTTCTTCCTTCTTTTGGGAGCGCGCACTACAGTATCCACTTCCGTTTTTGGGTTGGAGAGTGTGGCACAGCACCCCCTTTCTTCCTTCCCTTCCAGGTTCATCTCTCCAGTCTGGAATTAAAGGATGTTAGTTCTCTAATGGAAGATAAAAGTTTCAGTACTTTTCAAAAAACATTTTTCCTGGAAGATTTACAACGAATTCAAACAACAATAACAACTTGCAATTTTCATATGACTTTTTTTGTATCATGCTGTTACACCTGGCAGCGGGCAGCAGTCCCCTAAAGACATTCATGTTAAACAGCATTCCTACCTGTAGTTTCGGCACTTGGCCGTGCCCCTTTGGCAGCATTGGTGCTTGCCATGGTGACACACTACAGTGGCTCAACCCGCTGTGCAGAAACGAAGATTATGTCATGTGACTGGTCAGCTGACCAGCTCCGCGACGGGATTGAGAAGGACCCGCCTGCCTCCGCAGCAAAGCTTAAAGCCGGCGTCCTCTCTCTAAACGCTGCTTCTTCTGTTTGTAGCATTATTCCTGCAGTTCATTTTCAGTACCTCTTGATTCCCGAATTGACCACGGATTTCTGAGCGGACTCCTTATTGCCGTGCGTCTTGGCCCCGCAAACTCTTGTACTTCGACCCGGACTGTCCTTGGACTGCCTCTGCCTAACGTTCTGAATATCGACTGGTTTACATGTTGCCGAATTCAGCCTGTCCCCGGATTTCCTTTTGATTGCACATTGTTCTCTTTCAATGCACAACATTGCTGGTACACGGAACGCTTTCTTGACTTCTTGCCGCACCCTGCTGACATCTGGTAAGCCTATCCTTGCACCTCCATTTGCTTATGTACAAGTAGGGGATAATTCCTTTGCACATTCAAGGGCTTACGCAGTTCCCTCATTTGACTATTTGCACCACTAACCATCCAGTCTCTCATATCCTCTTAAGGACACTGTGCAGATAGTGCACCATCCTGGACCTAGTGCGACCCTCGTGCCGCTCGATTTTAATTTACCTCTACTAACTCCCTGTTTGTTATTTTGTCCTGTCGTTGTTTTCTTTTCTTGGATTCAAGGAACTCCTCTACCCCTGTTGTGTTAAGACTTTGCATTGACCTTTCCTTTTTCTACTATCCTTCCTGATAGCAAGTATTGATTATAGTTGTTCTCTTCTTAAATAGGGCCATACGTCATCCCAAGCCATAACAGTCCTGCCCATAAAGTACAGTCGGGGAAGAAGTAGAATTAACAGCGGTCTCCTATCCTTCTCTCAGGATTAACCTGTTGTCTCTTTCTTCCTACAGCATTGTGGTTTGGCGTTGCGCATGTTCCCTGCTCTTTAATTTGTTCAATTCCTCTGTCTGTCCATACCATCCAGCAGAGGGGTGTATCATAGTAAATGAGTTCCCTCAAGTTGAGGAGGCCCAGGTTCAGGACAAAACCCGGCTTTAGAGATCCACAGGATTTTTGTCCTTCATCAGCCCTTCAACAACTTGGAAGTCCAGTCCTCAAGGCCTCGGCCAGCGTGGTGAGTAACACATACAGAACTTTTCTTTTTTTCATTTATACAATAACACCAAGTAAATTACTCCCTGTTATATAGCTATACACATGCATCTAAATTTTTCTGTCTGCTTTTTCCTTATACCTTTTTCATTCTTCAGATGGGACCTCTGCTCGACTTTCATCGGGCAAATCAATCAGTCGCAAAGCTAGTCTGGGATGACAGCTTTTCAACTGATTGATGCTGACCCATTTTTCTTCTGACAGTTCTCCTTTGGGGATGCAGATCGTATACGTGACAGGTGAGATTTTGTCTACAATTTCGCCAGGAGGGGAGGAATTCCCGCTCCTTGGTCTGGTCCTCTGAAAATTGTACAAGTAGACCCTGTCTCCTACTTGATATTCTTTTTTTAGTGGTCTTTAAATCATAGTGGCTTTTCATCCTCTCAGCCGATTTTTCCAGATTTCGCTCATCATACGCAAAAGCATGCTGAAGGTGTTTTCTCAGATTCTCAATATCTTCATGTGTCATTGACATGTTTATTAGTGTCTGCTCTTGTGTCCTGTAGAGCAGATGCTGGGGTAGCCCCATTTTTCGTCCAGTCATTAGCTCAAATGGAGACATTTTGGTCGCAGAAGATGGTGTAGACCTGATGGCCATCAGGACAAGCGGCAGTCGGATGTCCCAACTAGGCCCAGAATCTGCCACAAACTACTTAAGAATGCTCACAATCATTTTATTGTACCTCTCAACTCCCCCACTAGAGGCTTGGCGATAGGCAATATGGAGTTTTCTGTTTACCCCAAGTATCTCCCACATCTTTGACATCGCTAGTGAAGTGACTTCCTTGCTCCGACTCAATCATTTGGGGGAGCCCGAAACGTGAGAAGATGTGGTTGATCATCACGGCAGCTGCAATTTGGGGCTGGGAGACATTCCACCCATTTGGTAAAATAGCATATTACTGTTAACATGTACTTAATTCCGCTAGAGGAGCGAATCACAGGCCCAATGAAATCTACCTGTAAATCTGACCAAGGCAGCGTCATCCCCCTTTTCTGGAAGGGAGCTCGGTGTGAGTGAACTTGGCTGAAATTGCGCACACACAAGACACCCCTTCAAATATTGGTCGAGGTCCTGACCCATGTGTTGGCAGTATGCGACTTCTCGCAAGATTTCCAAAGTAGTATGAAACCCCAGATGGACGGCTGTGGCCGTGTCTGTTAGGCAAAGTTTGAATGCAGTACCCTCTGGGAACACTACAAGCAACTATGACTACAGGTATAGGCAACCCAACCTTTGTTATAAGCTTATACTACACAGTTTTGGTAGAGTGTTGAGCAGCCAGGCTATCTGAAGAGGGGAAATGTGAGCAGTAGTGGAGTTACACAAAGATTCACAGTTACAGGTATTCAAATAAACTCTTGCACTCAAGATTTCTTGCATAAACAATTCATAATTTATTTATCAGTCAGTTATAAAGCCTTCTTCAGAAGGGAGCAATAGAATAGTAACACACAAATATACTTCAATACTGTACACTCTGAGTTTCTGAATCAGACAAGACCCTTTTGGGATGGCTCACAGACGCAACCTACACCCACAGGTGACTTCAGTAACAAGGGTGCTGGGGACATTAATATCTTACTGTTGGCATTCAGAACACTCTTAAAAAGTTGGTAAAAGGCAAACGTTATTAGAACACAAGAAATTACAAATATTCATAAGCAGGGGAAATACTTTCAGATAGCAATAGAAGAGTCATTCAATTCAATAGGCTAAGCCAAAGTCAATGGGCAAAAGTCTTTGTATAGGATGCAGCACTTCAGGCAAACAAATGGAAAAGTCTTTGCACAAGTTCTTAGGAGTCTTTGATAAAAAGAAGAATCAAATGTAGGGCCACAAGCTGATTAGACTTGTGAGTTGTAGAAGTTACAAGCACTTCCACAGCAAGTGGTAAGTTCCCTTAGACTTGTTTTACAGTACCTTGGTAAAGAAGAAAAAGATGCAGCTCAAGACTTCTGTTCCTGTGCAGCTCTGCAGATCTCACTGTTCCTGGGCCTCAGTCGTGGGGACAAGAGGGAGATCGTCGGGGAACTCCTGCACTGCACTGGCACTGTCAAAACTGGCAACCGGCAAACTTTACTTTCAGTGGCTGTTTCGCATTTCAGTTCCTTGCGGTACAGCAAATAGCAATAAGCGCGATTCCTGGCTGCCAAGGTGGACTTTCCTCACTTCTGAGGTCCCGCATCGACTGAGGGGGGGTCAGGCTTGGTCAGTCCTGCTTCATGGGAGTCAGGAGGATCTTCCAAAAGCTCCAGGCCAGCTTACAAGCAATGCACACAATCTGGTGTCCCTCTATCTGGCTCTATGGTTTCCTGCAGCAACTCTGAGGAAATTCAACCAGCTCTGCAGGGCTTCTCTGTCGATGCGAACTTGGCAAGTAGTCACTGCAGCAGTCCTCTTTTGGGAAATGCACGGGGTTCCCTTTTTTCCTTGCTGGCTTCGACACCCTAGGCCCAAATCTGTAGGTTGCCCACATGAACAAAATGGGCTGTGCGAAAGGCTTGGGGTTACCAGTGGGTTACCCTTTTCCTTTTGCGCCCCTGGTAGGTGCACCCACACATGTGAGGTACTGTTTTCATTGGGACACGTGTGGGGACGCGGGAAGGTAGGCCATGTGTTGTTGGTGGTGTGTTTCGGTGGGTGGCCAGAGCAAAATGTCTGAGAATTGTCTTCATTTCCAGTCAATTTCAGAGAAATTTCCCTCTGTCCACTCACCGAAACACGTCGCCAACAACTGATGTCATACCTTCTCGCGTTCCTACAGGTGTCCCGACAAAAACGGTACCGCACATGTGTGGGTGCACCTACCGAGGGCGTAAAAGGAAAAGGGTAACCCGCTGGTAACCCCAAGCCTTTCGCCACAGCACATTTTGTTCATGTGGGCAACCTACAGATTTGGGCCTAAGGTGTCGAAGCCAGCAAGGAAAACAGGGAACCCCATGCGTTTCCCAAAAGAGGACACCCGTGGGAATGCACAGAGGTCTGAATTGCGCGAAGCGGCCCAGAAGGTATTACCCAGAACCCCAGACAAAGTGAACATTGTGTTTTTTTCCCACCAAATATCACACTTTGTCGGGGATTGTGGATAATAATAACTGGGGCAATTTGCGCAAGGCAGACCTCTGTGGATTCCCACAGGTGTCCTCTTTTGGGAAATGCATGGGGTTCCCTGTTTTCTTTGCTGGCTTCGACACCCTAGGCCCAAATCTGTAGGATGACCACATGAACAAAATGGGCTGTGCCGAAAGGCTTGTGGGTTACCCTTTTCCTTTTGTGCCCCCGGTAGGTGCACCCACACATGTGAGGGACCGTTTTCATCGGGACACCTGTGGGAACGCGGGACGGTAGGCCATGTGTTGTTGGCGGCGTGTTTCGATGGGTGAGCCTAGTGAAATGTGCGGAAAAAGCTTTTTTTTCCCCACATTTCGGACTTTGCGGGGGTGTCTGGGTAATAAATTCTGGGCCGATTTGCGCAAATCATACCTCTGCGGATTCCCACCGGTGTCTTCTTTTCGGAAATGCATGGGGTTCCCTGTTTTTCTTGGTGGCTTGGACACCCGAGGCCCATATCAGTATGGTGTGACCGTCTGCAGAGAGTGTGAAATTCAGGTGTGAAAACAGACTTGGGGTTACTTGTGTTTTAGGCTTTCCCCTTGGCGCCTAGGTAGGTGCACCCACACATATGAGGTACCGTTTTCATCGGGACACCTGTGGGAACACGGGAAGGTATAACATTTGTTGTGTTTGTGTGGTTTTCATAACGTTTTGACCCATTTGCTGGTGCCCTTTGTCACACAACACTTTCATTTCCCAAATGTGACCTACATTTAGTCGCTGCTTTAGGCACCATACACTTTTGTAACCTGCACAAGTCACCTACCCTTGAAAAGGTCTGCCTGTGCTCTTTCAAAAAATGTATGCTTGCCGTTCCTCACCACATTGTTTTTCCCGATTTACACATGCTAAGTGCGTCTGTTCAGGCCGTGAGCGTAAAACTCGTGTGTACCATGGCTCAGTGTTTGGCTTGTGGTATTGCTTGTTTTGTAACTACAAGAGTCGGGGGAATGTAGCGGAGCATTGCTTTTCTCAAAATTCATAGAAGCCATTGCCGTACCAAGCCAACCATGTCCAACACATACCTTTTTTTCTGTCATTTTCCCGCTTTTCCCCCAATCTACGGCATTTTCACCTACCTAGTTGTTGCCTGACCTACGCAAATCACCCCTTCCTAAACCTGCAATTTTGTCTACTTTTCAGAAATATATGACTTTTTGTCCTCCAATTCAGCTTTCCTACCTTTTCTTCCATTCCGTCCATGCATGTCCAATTGGCAAAAATGGCCAAAATCGCCTACCTCTCACAACAGTTGATAACCACATCAAAATAATTTCTTTTCGTTTCCACTCAGCCTGTTCTTGAAAGCCAATAAATTGGGGAATTCAGCACAGCAAACCATTTGTTCCTAGCTCTTACAAGGAAAAAACCACAGGCTGCTTTGTACATCATTTTATTGGAATTCTTTGAAAAACCCAACATTTTCACACTTTTTGCTTATTTTCTCTCACCCACCTACAGAAACCTAGGACTCCTGGGTGGCGTTACGACCGCCTACATGTGGGAAGAAAAGTAGCCAAATTTGGCCGAGATATCTCATGTAACACAAAAGTTACAAGGCACTGAATGGCCACATACCGAAATCACCAAAAAAGGCCCTGGCACTGGGGGAAATACCCATGGCACTTAAAGGGTTAATTCCCTAAGTCAATGGGGATCTTTCCCATGATTTCATTCACTAAGTCAATGGAGAAATGTTGGACAACAACTGCCTTCCCAATAAAGGTGTCTGCACCATGAGTGATACTCCTAGGGTCACTGTTATCCACCAATATGGGAATGGTATTGTGTTCTAAGTCAACTAATGGTGTTGGGTTCAAACCCAACCCCTGCTGTTGGAGATGACAATTTAAATGTACATAAGCGCCCGGGTTTTGGAGTTTCTCGACTCTCTTAATTTTTAGGGGGATTAGGAATTGTCGGGTCAGTTTTGGAATGGCGACTTCTTCTCCAGTTTGAATTTCAACTGCATACAGCAGCAGTTGAGCTGACTGAATTGCCTTTTCAGGATTGTCAAAGCCCATAGGGTTACCCCCAGACGGGACCAGACTTTGTAATTAATGAGGTCCAAATTTATTGCGAATCGATTGAGAATGTCCCTGCGTAAGTAGAAGGCAGAGGGGACATTTTGCACGACCCAACAATTATGCTCTATGCTTTTATCACCAATGGACAGGAGATGCTTGAAATTGGGAGTTTCCAGGTCCATTTCCCACTCATCAATCAATTTAAATGTGGGAATAATCTTTTGGGAGTTTCCTGAATAACCTTTTGCTGGCGAGAACAGCCCCCCCTCTCATTTACCTGAATGGGGAGAAGCAGCTGTTCACCCTTTTTCTGAATATCAGCCAAGCTTTGAGCTGGTTTTTCATCCCTTTTTATCATGGAGTTTGGGTTCTCAACTTGTGGATAAGTATAACATTTGCGGGTATTTACTTCCTGAATTAAGTTGTTCAAATGCCCTTTTGGACAGGAGGGTGGCTTGGGATCCGGTATCCACCAGTGCTGAAATTGCACACTGCCCTTGCACCTGGACGGTGGCATAAAACCTACCTTCTTTCTCCTCCAGGGGCAAAGGATATGGGTTTTTTGGGCCAGCTGGACAGTTAATTTCTTTATTTTGGACTCAAACAACGTGGGATCAATTTTCTGTGTCGAAGTTCGGGAATACGTAAACAAAATTTGGCATCCAGAATTTGTGGGATTTTGGAATCCTCTTTTTCCCTTGATTCTGTGCTGTCCCCCTTTTCATGGAGACAGTCACTTAAACCGGTTTGGGGGGAGGGTCCCTCATTCATTTGTGAGTTCTCAGGATGACATTTCTGGGATTCAGGGATAGGCGGTTGAAGGCCAGTCCCCATACCTTCCCTGTCTGAGTTATGGTTTTTTGGGACCCATTTTTCTTTGGGAGGAATCCCCCCATTCTTGAAAGAGAAGACTTTCTTCACCGAATCCTCCAAGGATTCTCCCCCTTCAAACTGGAGGACGCTGACTTCCTCCACAAAATGGGTCTTCTTTGTCCCTTGGTTTCTCCTACTTACTGCTCTTCTGAGCCCTCAACGCGTGACTCAGGTCCTGGGTCAAGCTCTGGACCTGGCGCTCCAGTTATGACACCCTCTGGCTCACTGGAGTCTTGGGTCAAATCTTTGCTGCTCTCGGGATGGGTAACTGTCCCTTCTCCCAGAGTAACTTTGATATGGAAGGTTTCCCTGGTAGCCTTCCATCCTTGATCTCCCTTCTCCCTGATTTGGTGTTCTAGACTCCTGAAAGCGCGGAGAATAAGGAGGGTTGTTCTGAATGTTGGGGTTTTGGGGGTACCTGGGGAAGAAACTTAAACTAGAGGGTGGAAGATTACTGCCATCTGAGGGAAGTTTGGAGGGAAGTTCTCTGTTGCCGTACTCACCTGATTGGATCCCGCCCCTGAGCCGGGGGAGTCCATACGTACCCCAAGATGGGTCTATTCCCCTTGTACCTCTTGCTGATATAGGTGGCAGAGTCAGATGCCCCATTTGTGGGGTACCCTGCCTGGCTACCACCTGCTTAAGACTGGTCAGAGGGTCTTCCCTGCCTCTGGTTTGGTTGGTTAGCGGGAGGTGTATTTTTATGCCTCCCCATTTCTAGGTCCAAAATGGGGGTAATCGTCACCTCCCGCACATTGGCAGCAGTGGGGGTGTTGGTTGGTTTGAGATTTTTGGGGGAATTATTATTTTCTACCGGCTTTTGGACCTCATAGATCTGGGTAGCTTGCTCTACTACCCAGTCCAGGGTCATTTCATCCTGGAAGTCCCTAACCAACTGCGTGCATGGAAATGGGTATTGATGAACTCCCTACTGTTCGTGTGCACCCGCCTAGTGGTTTGTGCAAATGCCCGCTTTAATTCTTGGACAAATTACTCTCGGAGCCTGATCCTCTCCACACTGCAGGTTTTAGGCCACCTTGCAAGCCTCCTGGGGGTTTCGGTGCACAGACAAGTGCTTCAAGATGGCCGCCTTGTAGGTAAACCACCTTGAATGATTCTGATCCTCCAGCCCGGCAAAGAAGCTGGAGTATTCTGGGGAGAATGGCCATTTGGCAAACTCCATAGAATTCTGGTCATTTTAAATGCCAAATGACGTCATCATCTGGTCATACAGGCCCGATGCTCCCAGCCTGAGTATTTGGCATTTTTATGGTAAAGTGTCCTGAAGTTTCTAATTACTTTTATTTGTCTAATGGGGTCTTTGTCTAATGGGGTCTTTTACCAGAGTACTCTTTTGTTTGTCAGCCTTCTTTTTCCGCTGTCCATTCGCCCTCAGACTCAGAGCTAGAGCTTCTGCTATCTGAGGTCCCATCCCTATCCTCTAGGCGCTCCTTGATTCTTGGAGACTGAGGGTCTCTCCCAGAATGATGGGGCCTAGTCTCTTCTCATCTGTTGTATTGTGGGCTCTCTGGGTCACTTCCCTTGGACTCCCTCTTTAGCACAGCGGAGTACTCATCTGACTCCTCCCTTCTTTCGGGGTTGGTTGAAAACTCTGCCCACCCCCCTCAACGGGTGGAGGTTTTCAGGATGCTCAGACTCCTTTATATCTGCAAAGTAGACCAGATGGTCCCTTTGTAGCTGATGCATCTGCCAGTCTAACTCCCTGATCTTCTCTTCATAGGAGTCCTCCTGGTCAGATACAATGGCCAAAATATTTTTGAACCTAAGCAGTGATGCACGTCCATCAATTTCTGATGGATGCTGCCCTGCCGGCTAAATCGTGCTGGGCCTAATTGAGTCTGGCTGCCTCGTGGTTCCCGGATCTTGTGAACTGGTAGGCATGAATTAAGGAGCGCCTTGCGCATATAGGGTGGTAAATTGGCTTGAGGGCCTTTGTACAGAGGGCATCACACTGTGATCAGGGGTTTCCCTGCCACTCTCTAACTGTTCAAGGTTCCTCATGTCCTTATTAAGCCTAGCACACTCTTTTTCTAACTTCTCAAATGTTTCTTTCTCAGACCCTAATTCCTGATAGTATGCAAATGCCTGAGCCTTGTGCTCTGCTATCAGGGTTTGACTGACTTCTATAACCTTCCCTTGTGCTACCTTTTTGCTCTGGAGTCCCCTTTCTCATCACAAAGGGCCTAATTTTCTTTCTGTGCTTTTTGTATTACCTGGGAATACTCAGACCACTTCTGTTGCAGGAGACCCATCTCCTCACACTGCGCATTTTTGGTCTGTTTTGCTTGCTCTAGATCACATTCTATTCACGCTCTGAAACACTTGTGTACGAGCGCGATACAAACAAAATATCATATCATTTGTCTCATGTGCTCCATTCATTTTTCATTCTCTAATTTTATGTTGGTCAGTTCCTGAAAACATGACTCACTTTTCTCCAGGTCTGTTTTTAATCTGCACACTTCCTGGCATAGAGCATCTTTTTCCTGATACATTGTGCCATTCTGTTCACTAAGGTTATCTCTCTGTTGTTTCATAGCGGTCAACTTCTGGCGCTCCTTGTCAAATTCCTCTTGGGAATGGACCTCCTTAATAATTAACTTGCTATTCTCCTCTTCCAGTTGCTTAATCTGCTTTTGAAGAACGCCCATGTCCTCTAAACAGATTCTATTGTATGTCACTTGTTGGTTCAATTTGAGTTGACTCTCTTTCAGGGAATCAACCCTTTCTTGGCACTCTTCTTTTAGTGCAAATTTAATGGGATTCTCGCTCTGAATTGGATTGTTGCTGTACTGCCAACTCATCCTTTGGCTGCTGAATGGTATTTCCTAATTCTAACTCAGAATTTTGTCTCTCTCGCATTTTCTCCTCTACCCGCCTTAACTCACTCTGTGTTTGATTTAAAACTCAGACTGATTTTGCACATAGGTTACACTCTCCTGGTACCCTTCTTCCATAACTATCAAACTATCATGTGGAAGTACATGTATGCAGTGAGTTGGGACATTTTAATTTGCTCATCTTTGACGTTCTGCGTCATATAGAAGTCAGTCAGGGCTTGATGTAAAAGGCCAATGTCCTGCCACACATCCATATATATAGGCGTCACCTCTTGCATCATTCTAGTTTTCCATGCTTTGTGTTTTTGTTCTGCCCATTCCTCTCTAATGAACAATTTGGATAGGAGGTGCTGTCTAGTCATATTAATTTCCACGGTGCTCATTATGAAATGTGTTCTACTGCTGGTGGGTTATCTATGCAAGGGCAAAATCTCCACCCTGCTCTTGCCTAGTTTATGGTTACAATATTTTGTTATGAGACACAGCCCTTATACCTGGGGTACATGTTTTTGGATGGTGCCTTTACAATGCAACCCAGCTTTCTAGCCACTAAAAGTAACACTACCTTCATTGGGTTAGTCTGTTGTGTTGCACTGTCACAGTTGAAAACTCTTATCTCAATCCCGGATGAGCCCCCACTTTGTCATGGTTTATAACATGGCACACGCTAGCTAGTGAACTCCTTCCCCTACAATGGATGTGGCGCACTATAAAACGCTGTTTGTTTTTAATATATTACAGATTCTTTTTGAGTAGGCCTCCAACCCGTCTCGCATCCAACTTCCAAAACAACCCGTATCACAATGTACTAGGAACCAGGCCGGTGCGTATCAATAAGATATTTATTAATTTATTATGTAATGAAAAGGGAAAATAATCAATATACAGTGGCAACACCAATGCAATAACCAATACAGAACAATTAGATTAAGATGTGCCATTACAATTTACACAGTTATTTAATGGCAAAACAGAAAAAGAACAATTTTTACAAATCAATGGCACCAACAGTTTAGCACTCCCCCCTGCAAAACTCATCCCCAAACATCAGCTAAACTTGATTCCTTTGAATGGAAGGCTGTGGCAAGGAGACGGACTAGAGAGATAAAATCAGATTTTGGGGTAATTGTCACGACCCGTGAACTAGAACCCCACTGGCATGGTCACATGCCAGGTAGGGCCAGGACTCAGGGTTCATTTGGGAGCCCAAGGGCCATGCATTATCATCATAGACTCTCTTGGAGTCAGTCCTGGCGCCAATGGCGCCAGGCTCATTTTCAGATTGGGACTTAACCTTGAAGGGACTACTTTTCCTGTGAAGGCCTGCAGCCAACATGGAGGCACCCATACAGTCTAGTTCCTAGAAACCAGACTGTGCGGTGCAGTGTTTTAGGGTGTGGTAGCCTGGACTACTTTACCTGGACTACTTTACAGAGGGCTATATAAACCGCACCCAAGCTACAGAACGTGCTCCGTGTTATTCTGCAGCCAGCAGCATGATGCTCATCGTGTTCAGAGACCAGCACCCGGCGATCCTTGAATAGCGGACCTGCAGAGGAGACAAAAGAACATCATTAGCAGTCTCTGCTTACCTGCAACTTTCCATCCGTCGATTCCTGCTGCTCGCGGTCTTCCATCCAGTTGGCAGCATAATCAGGACACCACGCTCGCACCGGAGCGAAGCACCTGGAGGGAGAGAGAAAGAAGGACAACGTTAAACAGGTTGCTCACGGCATTCACGGCAGTAATCACAAAATCCTCAACTGGCTGGGCAATTCTTGGCTGGTTTCACTCTGGAAATCTTCACACGCACAGAAAACCTGAAAAGGAATAAAGAATACAGGTTAGCAAGAAAAGACATTACCGCGCCGCACCTCGCGCTTAAACCTACCATCCATCATACGCTCCTGCGTCCATCATCCTGGCAGGAGCCTGATCCAAGTAGCACACCCATCGAACCTCTGTGCACCTAAGGGGAAACCAAACAAGAAAAGACATTATTAGCAAGAAAGGAAAGCAAGGACATTTAAAGACTGCTATAACCAGACTTACCTCTTTAAAGACACTTGAAAGGGTTAGCACCAGTGAAGTTAACTCAGTCGCTTCAACCCGCAGAAGACTACGCGCCCCTTCACAGAAGGCAGGATGGAGAGCACGCCAGACATCATAACAAGGCCCGACTGCCACTGAAGGCATCGTCCAGAATTGGGAACGTCCAGGGTGAATCCGGCAACCAGGGCATAAGGGCGTCCCCGTGGATACCAGGTGAGCATAACAGAACACGAAGCCTCATAACATTATCCACAAGGGCGCCATGGAGACTTCAGAAATGGACCAACTGGCTCAGTTAATAGGACAATTATGCACTGAAGTGCATTCAGCTAGGCAAGAGACTAATACCCTGCAAAGGAACCTTGTCGTCACCAAGGATCGCACCGAAGAAATGAGTAGGCAATTACTACAATCACAGGCTGGACAAGCTCCATTACCCTGGACAAATCCACCGGCACAGGCAACCACGTCGTCTGCCGCTCCAGTGCAAATCACCTTACCCGGAACAATACCGTTAGCACCGCCAGAAAGGTTTTCAGGTGATCCAAGGAAGTATGCTGCATTTATGAATCAATGTCGCCTTCACTTCCTCTGCAGACCCTAACGATCAGGCACGAGTAGCATTTATATTGTCTTATCTAAGCGGTAGTGCATCAGATTGGTCAGTGCCGCTTGTGAGCTACGATGATCCATTACTATGTGACTTTGGGGGCTTTCAAAGAGAAATGGAAAAGCTCTTTGCTCAACACACCCATGAACAAGCTGTAGACAATGAACTCTTATCACTCCGGCAGGGGAATCAGGATTTACTAACATACATAGCAACCTTCAATAGGTTAGTGGCCGAAACCAGGTGGCCTGAAGACAAGAGAACCACATTGTTTCACCGAGACCTAAGAGGGGGATTAAAGGACGTCTTGGCTCAGGTAGTTGATCCACCTAGAGACTGTAGTGAATTTATCAATCTGGTGGTGCAATTAGATCATCGACTACAAGATCGGAAAGCAGATCGGCCCAGATCAGACACACGGACTGTGTATCTACGAACCAAGATTGCTACTTTGCGCACGCCAGAGAATACCAAAGAGCCAATGCAAATTGGGGGAATACGACCACCGTTAACAAAAGCTGAACGACACAAGAGAAGGCAACAGCAGTTATGTTTGTACTGCGGACAATCGGGGCATTTCCTAAAGAACTGTCCAATAAAACCCCCCAAGAGAATTGTGGGAGCTACAGAAAAGGATGAGAGTATGGAGTCGGAAAACTGCCTAGCTCGACAAAAGTAGAGGTCAGTTTGTCGAGTGAGAAGAATGAGCCACGACCTCACATTTTGCAATACCAGTAATCCTAACCAATCACCAACAACCTTCAAGGATGCATTCCGTTGAAGCTTACATAGACAGCGGAGCAGTTGGGAATTATATTGATCAAGACCTGGCCGCACGGATGGGGCTTCCCTTAAATTTTAAGCCGAACACAGAAAAGGTAACCACAGTGGATGGGACTGAAATTGCTTCCGGACCAGTAACCCAATGTACAGCAGGAACAACCCTGCTGTACCAGGATGGACACCGGGAATCAATTTTCTTTGATCTCATCAAGGCGCCTCAGTTTCAGCTAATATTAGGGATGCCATGGTTAGTTGCTCATAACCCTCGGATAGATTGGCGTGCAAGAAAATTGACTTTTCCTCGTGATGCGCTTCCACCTGTTATTTCCAAGAAACAAGTCCAGTTTCAAAGTTCCTACGAGTCCTTGAATTGGTATATCTACACTTGGCGCAACCAGTACTCTCCCTGAAGAATATCAAGACTTCCAGGATGTGTTCCAGAAGGAACAAGCTAATACACTACCACTGCATAGGTCCTATGACGGTCAGATTGACCTCATACCTGGTGCACAGATCCCTTGTGGCAGAATCTATGCGCTCACAGAACCAGAAAACCAGCATCTAAAGTCCTATCTGGACCAGTACTTGGCAAATGGGCTCATTCGCCCATCCAAATCACCGGCAGCCAGTCCCCTATTCTTCGTACCAAAAAAGGAAGGGGACTTGAGAACCTGTATTGACTATCGCGCCCTAAACCAGATCACAGTGAAAAACCGTTACCCCCTACCCCTTATTCCCGAGATGCTGGATCAAGTCAAAGATGCCCAGTTTTATACTAAGTTAGACCTCAGAGGAGCGTACCACCTAGTCCGAGTTAAAAAAGGAGATGAATGGAAAATGGCCTTTCGTACTAAATATGGGTTGTACCAGGTAATGCCGTTCGGGCTTTGCAATGTGTCGGCGGCGTTCCAATATTTTATGAACGACGTCCTAAGGGAGTTGATCGATGTTTGTGCCCTGGTCTACATAGACGACATCCTAGTGTATTCAACCTCAAAAGAAGACCATGTCAAGCACGTCCGTGCTGTCCTTGCCAAACTGCGCCAACATCGACTATACGCAAAACTTAAAAAATGTTTTTTCCACATAACCGAAGTAGAATTTCTTGGTTTCATTCTTACTCCGAAAGGCATTCGAATGGATGCACACAAGGTGGATGCTATTCTTAAATGGCCCTCTTCGACCTCGTTAAAAGGAGTCCAGAGCATGCGGGGCTTTGCAAACTTTTACCGTCGCTTCATTCCAGACTTCTCTCAGATTGTGCATCTAATCACGTTACTTCTGTGAAAAAACAATAATAAACTCATGTGGACAGAAGACGCCGAAAAGGCCTTCCAAGAACTTAAGGAAAGGTTCATCTCAGCCCCGATTTTACAACACCCTCATCCGGATCTCCCTTACATTGTGGAAACAGATGCTTCCAGCATGGCTATGGGGGTGGTTCTTTTTCAGAAAGACCCTGAAACTGTCCGATTGCACCCCGTGGCCTTCTGGTCGCGAAAATTCACACCTCCTGAACTCAATTATGCCATCACCGATAAGGAACTGCTTGCTATAAAATCCGCCTTCAAGGCATGGCGACATTATCTCTTGGGGGGCAGGCATATGGTCACTGTAATTACAGACCATCAGAACTTACAATATTTAAAAACAGCAAAAGCACAATCCTCGCAGCAATTACGATGGGCCCTTTTCTTTGCCGAGTATGACTACGTAATCACTTAATCACCAGGCGTAAGAAATGGGCATCGAGGAAAAAGAATATGCAACCCCAGATCCAGTGGCCATTATACCTGAGGACAAGCTTTTAGGCCTCACCACAGCTTTAACACAAACTGAGCTTAGAAACGTGAACCAACGTGAAATAACCCCGAACGAGTTACTGGAATGCCATACCAAAGGAAAACAATACACCGTTAAAAATCAATTGCCATATTTTGATGAACGCCTGCACGTGCTTAAAACCGAACTACAACAACAAATGATTTCGGACTATCACGATTCTTTGATGGAGGTCATCCCGGAATTGCCAAAACCCTAGCCAAAGTGAAATGAAATTATTGCTGGCCCACTTGGCGTCAAGACGTCATCCAATACGTTCAGTCATGTGGGATGTGTGCACAAAACAAGTCATTGAAGCAAAAACCAGCTGGCCTCCTGCAACCATTAGAAATATCTCCGGCACCATGGCACACACTTTCTCTCGACTTCATTACCGATTTACCTCCCAGCCAAGGATTCAATACCATTTTAGTAGTAGTGGACTTATTTTCTTTAATGGCACATTTTATCCCTTTCAAAGGCCTTCCGGATGCATTCCATCTAGCAAAGGTGTTTTTGGAAAACATTATCAAACTGCATGGATTCCCTTCAGTCCTCTGATCGAGGCTGCCAATTCGTATCTAACTTGTGGAAAAAGTGCTGCGCCATGGCTCACATCGATGCCCGGCTATCCACCAGCCATCACCCCAAAAGGATGGTCAAACAGAGAGGACCAACCAGACTCTCGAACAATACCTACGATGCATCCTGCACCAAGTCGAAGGAACCTGGAGAGACCTCTTATGGATAGCCGAATATGCTTATAACAATTCATTGCATTCCAGTACTGGTCAGACTCCTTTCTGCACCCTCTACGGCAGACATCCACGCACTTCCGAACTAGACAGCCCTCCCAGTCTAGAAATGCCAGCTGTAAAGACTCTTCATGCAAACATCACTCAAGCCTTTAAAAAGGCAACAGAACAGTTAATTCAAGCCAAAAATAAGCAAAAAAGGTTTGCTGACTAACATCGGAAAAAGGCCCCTGACTATCAGGTAGGAGACAGAGTTTGGCTAGCCGCAAAGTACATACCTCTAAAAGGAACCCAGACATTTTGCCCTCGCTATTTGGGACCTTATACTGTTCAAGCCACCATCAACCCAGCAGCAGTTAAACTAGCATTACCATCCAACATGCGAATTCACCTAGTATTCCACGTCTCATTGCTAAAACCAGTACAACCCCGGTACACAAATTAAACCACCACCTGAACCTATAATGATCGATGGAGAACCCGAATTCAAAGTGACAGAAATCCTGGATTCCAAATATACCAGATCCAAACTATGCTATCTAGTCGATTGGAAGGGTTACGGCCCTCAAGATAGATCTTGGGAACCCAGTGAGAACATTCATGCCCCACGTTTAATTAGAACATTTCATCAAACATTTCCAGACAAACCTGGACCAGGCAGGAGAATCACCTTAGTGACCCAGAACCCCACTGGCATGGTCACATGCCAGGTAGGGTCAGGACTCAGGGTTCATTTGGGACCCCAGGGGCCTTGCATTACCATCACAGACTCTCCTGGAGTCAGTCCTGGCGCCTTTGGTGCCAGGCTCATGTTTGGATTGGGATTTAACCTTGAAGGGACTTCTTTTCCTGTGAAGGCCTGCAGCCAACATGGAGGCACCCATACATTCTAGTTCCTAGGAACCAGACTGTGCAGTGCAGTGTTTTAGGGTGTGGTAGCCTGGACTACTTTACCTGGACTACTTTACAGAGGGCTATATTAACTGCACCCAAGCTACAGAACGTGCTTCGTGTTATTCTGCAACCAGCAGCATGACGCTCATCGTGTTCAGAGACCAGCACCCGGCGATCCTTGAATAGCTGACCTGCAGAGGAGACAAAAGAACATCATTAGCAGTCTCTGCTTACCTGCAACTTTCCATCCATTGATTCCTGCTGCTCGCGGTCTTCCATCCAGTTGGCAGCATCATCAGGACACCACGCTCGCACCGGAACGAAGCACCTGAAGGGAGAGAGAAAGAAGGACAACGTTAAACAGGTTACTCACGGCAGTAATCACAAAATCCTCACCTGACTGGGCAATTCTTGGCTGGTTTCGCTCCGGAAATCTTCACACACTCAGAAAGACCATTGCGACCTGAAAAGGAATAAAGAATACAGGGTAGCAAGAAAAGACATTACCGCGCCGCACCACGCGCTTAAACCTACCATCCATCATACGCTCCTGCGTCCATCATCCTGGCAGGAGCCTGATCCAAGTAGCGCACCCATCGAACCTACGTGCACCTAAAGGGAAAACAAACAAGGAAAGACATTATTAGCAAGAAAGGAAAGCAAGGACATTTAAAGACTGCTATAACCAGACTTACCTCCTTAAAGACACTTTAGCACCAGTGAAGTTAACTCGGTCGCTTCAACCCACAGAAGACTACGCACCCCTGCACAGAAGGCAGGACGGAGAGCACGCCAGACACCATAACAAGGCCCGACCGCCACTGAAGGCATCGTCCAGAATTGGGAATGTCCAGGGTGAATCTGGCAACCAGGGCATAAGGGCGTCCCTGTGGATACCAGGTGAGCGTAACAGTAAAGCCTACCACCACAAGATGGGAAGCTAGGAAAGAAAGTGAAAACTTGTTTTTGTAGCAAAATGGCAGAATGGGATTTTGATTATTATTCATAACTGCTCGGGGACAGAATGAAAGGAAATTCGGATCACTGCACTTTAGGAGATTTGAGAAAGTTTAGAGACTACTAATCAGCACACCAGGGCAACAATAGAAAAAAAGTAGGAAAATCGGTTTTGGTACAAAGCAAATGCAAATGGAAAAAATACAGTGGCAAATGGAAATTTGTTTATACTGGGTTTTCAATGACAGGCATTGCAGGGAAGAGGTTTAGTTTAAAATAGGAAAGTTGGTTTTCAATGACAAGGACAGAGGCACATAACAGGTAGACTTCTAGGCAAAAGGGATTGCTCACAATGGAATAACGGTCTGGGTTTAATAAGACAGATGCAAATGGGAATTTGTTTGGTAATGCAAACAATACACTGACAAATTAGGTTTTCAGTTACAAGGAGACTAAAAACTAGTTCCCAAGCACAGGGCCAGCTACACACCACCATGTACAAGAAAACAAATGGACTAGGCAAAGCCTCTCACACCATAGCAGCCACCACATGGAATAATCTTCCGCTGTCCATCAGGCTTGAGACCATTTAGAGTAGAATGTCAAGACACTTCTATTTCGATAAATGACAGATGGACTAATCCCTGCCTACTATTTGACTGAAACAAATATGTTAAGTGTTGTCCTGTGGCATGTATGCTTTTAGTCTCTTGTGTTTATGTCTGGTGCCCGGATACCTTTGGGTTCTGGCGCGGTATAAACAAACAAATACATCTTTTGAGGCAACTCTTTAATGACTATAATAATTAAATACAACAACAGAGACAAGATGGTTGATTTTGAATTCCACCAATCTTGAACCATGAGTTTCAATGGGGAAATTAATTGATTAAAAAAAAAAAAAACTACAACTGAGAGTTTTTTTTAAAGGAAAGATGCTAACATACACTGGCTAACAATAGATTCTTCTATGGGAAGGTGACTGATTTACACTGGCAATTTGGGGGTTTCAATGGGGGAAATATTGGATGCAATGCTACAAAAATGAAGGGCTTATGCAATTTAGGGCTGGGGTTATATGCTACTTACAAAGCAATCCTTGGTTTAGGATTCAGGACAGCCAGCTGGAACTCAGGACACTGTAGACAGCTAGGGCAAGGGGTCTGGTCACTGCACTCTCAAAGATGGTAAGGTTCAGCAGCCTTCTCTCTGTCCTCCTTCTCCTGTCTCCCCGGATTTTGGTGTGTCTGTCTCTGTCCCCTGACCTAGTACAGCCCCCCCTTATATAGCACAAATGACATCACTAACTTTACAATCTAGGGGGGGGGGGAGTACCCTGTAATTATCCCTGCCGCCATGAATGGACAGTTTCTCTCTGTCTCTAAGCCCCCAGTCCTGATTGGATCAGGGATTTTGGAGCACCATCTGTCTTTCCCCTTTATTACCCTGCTTAAGTCTCAGATCATCCTTTTGGCAAAAACAAGTTATGTATCATAACTTCATACTTATACTAGCCACCAGCATATGAAACAGATATGCAGTTTTAGCTGGTCATGGGGAATTATGTAAGCCGATCGCCAAATCCGTACGATGTAGCTTGGCCATTTGGCAAATTTGTGTCCTTTTCATAAAATGTACAAAGGTTATGAATCTGCAAATGATCAACAATGTTCCGAATTTCAATTTCCACCTTTTCATCAAATCCCATAATTGTCACAAGTTCCGATCAGCCAGAAATTTCAGTCAGAAAAGTCCTAGGGAAATGCAATTAGTCTCTTTAAAACCGCCTGGAAATTACATGGAAAAAATAGCATAAAACTAAATTGATTCTTATTCTGATTGCTGCAAAAAATGCCTAAAATGAAATCAGTCTTTTAATGTAAATTGGGAGTGTCGGTCCCCCTTGTGGGAGGGCCAGTTCACCCCCCACAACCATCTGCCTTTTATTAGTCCCTTTGCAGTTTGCTCTTTGAGGTGGGGGCAGGAAGGGCTCACACCTCCTGGTCATGTTCCTGCCACACTTGGCTTCCTTTGAACTCTCTGAGCTCCTGTCTTCATGTCTGGCAAAGCAGGGAATTATTCACCCTCAGCAACATCACATTTTATTACGGGATGGTTATAGGATATGTGTGATATTCTTTGGCAAGTGGGGCTTTGTCATCATGAGTTACTGCCTTCATGCCAGAACTGGGGTTCCCTGTACTAAGTGTCTTTTCAAAGGTGACTGGAGTTTTGTGGGTTGTAACATAATATGCATTCACTTTGGTCAACCCACCACATCCTATTTCCTTGACATTTGGTGTGTGAGCAGTGCTATCTTTTCACTGTGGCTTTTTAAAGCCATTTTCTTTTCACACATGTGCAGGCTTTTTGCTTCTAATGTTTAAAATCATGTCTTGCAGGTCACAGGATTCTTTAATTTCTCTTTTTTGAGTAAGTTTGCATTTGCTGTTGGCCCATTGATGATGAGGGGTAGATCCCCTTCCACATGGTTCTTTAAGTTGACGTGAACAAAAGAAAAAGCCAGGCCGTTTTTCGTTTGCAGTGTTTAATGGGCTGCTGTTCATGCAAAAGGGAAAACAAAAGCCGTTTTTGGTTGTAGTGTTGAAATCCTTGTCATTCAGGTGAAATGAAAGTAAAGCAAGGCCGTTTTTGGTTGCAGTGTAGAACTTCTTGTCATTCAGATGAAAATAAAAGCGTCTACAGGGCCTTTTTGCTTATAGTGTTCCAATGCTTGCCACTCATGTGACAGGGAAAGCAAAGCAGGGCCATTTTCGGTGGCAGTGTTTAAATGCGGCTTTTCAGGTGAAAGGGATTTCTATTTGGGGCCTTTCAATTTAGTGCACCCGCAATACTGTGTTTACCTCTGTTGGCTCATGACTGTGGCTAGTCTCCAAAGGTCTTTTCGCATTTATAGAGCACTTTACTCCAAATCCCCGAGCAGCTCAAAGGACTATCCTGAGACGTGCTGAAGAAGGTTGGCACCCTGAGTCCGCTGTTGTCCCGATAGAGCCCTCCTCTTTGCTTAATCTCAGAAGACCTGCAAAGGTCCTTCGAACCTCTGAAGTGGTGGGAATAATAACTCTGGATGCCTCCTCGTTGCCCTGCAAAGGAGCTTGTTCGGAAGTGTTCCTGTGCCATCCATTGGACTGTCCAGCTCGAAACTTGGCACCTATGCAGAAGCATCGTCGCATCGAGTTTTACCTCGAGGGAATCCTAGCCTGCACTGCAAAGCACATTGTCATTGAATTTCATTGTCCCAGCTGCTTTGGGCCATGAGAGAGAAGGTTGCATCAGATCGCAAGAGTTGTGCCTCTGTGTCACTGTGCGACAATGACTGTTTCTGAAGGCGGTTTTTTCACATTCGTTCTTGTGCCCTGAGACCAGTTCTTGTGCCCTGAGACCAGCTGCATCAATGTTTTCTTTGTTCTGCAACCAAGATGACAGATACAGCTCCTGTTGCAAACAGGTCCCGCATCTGCAAACAGAACCCGCATCTGCACCCGCAGCGCCTGTGCACAAGCCAAACCGTGGGTGGGAAATCGAACCTCTTACGACCCGTTCCAGATCTGCCAAGTTTGGACCAAAACTGAGCTAAGGGCGGTGAGTACTGAAACCACTTATCGGTGGCCCCTTGTTCATCCATTGCATTTTACTTACAGAGGATCCCTTGTGGTCCTCTCTTTGGCTTGGGTAGCCCCCACTTCCTACAGCCCTCCAATGATCCTGCCCTGACCCTTAGAACCTGTTTTCACCCTTCAGAATCCTGTCCCTAACTTTGCCAGCTCCTTAGAAAGGTACTTTGTGACTTTTACGCATGACCAAGTGCTTTTACGCGCACATCAAACATTGAGCACAAGGCTCCATTCATCATAGGGTTGTACTTATAAAGTTAGGGTTTTCTGTTTCTGAAGATTGTCTATGATATATGATATGATTTGATAGGTTAGGTTATTTATAATGCGCTTAATACCCAGAGGTTTCTAAGCGCAAACCCAGGGATCGAACCTGTGTTGCTCTGTGTGGTCTTGCGTCCACACGTTGCCCCTGAGCTATCCCCTTACAGGTAGTGGCGTAGTTTAGCACTTTACGCATTGACTACAGTGACTGTATATATTTTACAAAGTGTGTTGTTTGAGTGGTGTTTTTGACTTTTGCATTGCATTATTCACGTGTTTATTATTGGGCCTAAAAAATTGTATATTTTCGTATACTACTGTATAATTCTTGGTGTTTCACTGTTTGTGCTTATCAAAGACCTCTGATCACCCGCACTCCTCCTGAGACTTAGCCTTGACTGCTCTCCAAGCTACCGTTAATTGGTCTGGCTGTCTACGCAGAAGTGTCCCCTGTTTCATTATTAAGGGTAGCCTCCTAAACTTCTGTTCACAAGAGCAGAGTTTACAAATCCATTCGAACAGGGGCGCAGCAGCAAGAAGTGCTGCCTTTTCCTATTTTGTCCGACATTCCGTGACACTCAGGATATAAGTCTGCACTCTGCCTTCACGTCTGCCAGCCTGCCAGCACCATTTTCTCAGGCTTTACGCTTGGGTACATGAAAGGGGCAAAAATGGCAAGCTGCCGTCCTACAGGCTACATTTTGAGGATCGTGCAGCAGCCGTCTGAACAAAGCGACACATGGACGGAAACCTGCTTCATTCCAGACCCAGAGCAGATCGTTCCCTGCTGACTGCCAGTGAATCCTCCAGTACTCTGGCTCCTCTTTGGAATGGGCTGGAGAACCTAATCAGCAGCGCCACCACAGCAGCCGGTAACACCGTCCGAATCCCACACTGCAGCACCCCTCCATGGCCGCCTTCTACTACCACATGGATCAAAGCAGCACTTGGTGAACAGCAGCAGTCTTCTCTGCTTTAGGTAGGTAAATAAACATGCTTGCTATCCCTGTGTTTTAATGTAAATACCTATGGGAGCGAGGGGAGGGGTGCAACTAGGCTACCATTTCGGAGGGTGGGCTAACCCGTCAAATGTTGGTAGAGGGGCTGACTCTAGATTCTTTTCTGATTCTAATGAGACCGTTCCGTTGAAGCTTCAATGCCAAAAGCCGTTAACGCTCCCCTTCAGACATTGGACATTTAAGGACTGCTGTGACAATGAGATGTCTCCTGCCCCATCCTACCCTTTCAAGCACTCCCCTGACATGCAAGTGCCAACATCCCATCACGGTTTATTTCAATTGCCTAAAAATATATGCATAAGAAAGCCGTTGTTAACAGTGACATGCTTTACATTATTCATTGCAGAGCCTTTGTTAACAGTGACATGCTTTACATTATTCATTGCAGAGCCTTTGTTAACAGTCACATGCTTTACATTATTCATTGCAGAGCCTTTGTTAACAGTGACATGCTTTACATTATTCACTGCAGAGCCTTTGTTAACAGTGACATGCTTTACATTATTCATTGCAGAGCCTTTGTTAACAGTGCACCGTTTATCCTCTGTGTCTTGTCCTTCCTACTGATGGCCTGTAGCTTAGCCAGGTCAAGTCAACATAACCCATCATTTCAGGAGGGAGGCTAAAGCCCCATTTGCCCAATGGTCGTTGTTCCGCTTCTTGAGGGACATCGGCACAGCGACCGCATCCTCTACTTTGAAAAAAGTTGACAGTGTTTTTAAAATCAGTCACTTACAGTCACAAAGAGAACTGTGTGCGTTCATTTATTTATTTATTTTTTCAAATGGTTTAACAAATGTCTTCCCTCGCAGGAACATTAGCGTGTAGCTCATGGTAATTAGTGGAGGTTCAAGACTGCTCCTTTTCCTTATCTGCCAACTCAGAGCTGTCTTTTTTTGTACTGGGGGGGGGATTAGGCAGGGGGTGTGCAGTGTATATAGTAGAGAGAGCGATTTACACTGCCCTTGTCAGATGGTGAAATCAGGTTGTTTCTCTGGACATGGGCTCTCTTCCCAATGGAAAACATAATACTAAGGGCCACTGCCCGGGCTAATAGCGTTACCGCCAACCGGTCCGGCTCTATTAGCGCCGGATCAAGGTTTGGGCGGTCATGGGTGGTCATGGGTATTCCCCATTGGACCCATTGGGGCATTTTCAGCGCAATTAGCGTGTGGTAATAGCGCCATGCTAATTGACCCCGAAAAAGTGCATTAGAGCTGGGAGTAAATGCTGCCAGACTTGCGATTGGGCGGACCCTTACATGCGGAGGTAATGGCATTACCGCTGCATTTAAGGACTACTGCCCAACTCGTGATGAGGCCCTAAGTGTCTTTCCCAAACCATTTGGAGGCAGATCGGCAAATAGAAACCTCTGACCTGCACCCATCAACAGGACAGGTTTTTCATTATCCTCTCCCGGTGCCCCATTTATGACACCAGCTCTCTTACAGAGTCATGTGCAGCAATTATGTACAAAACAACTTACTATGGCCAAAGGCATCCCACCGTCAATGGGACATATTTCTGTGCCTACCTCCAATATTAAACCCACAAATTGGCATGGAAACCAAGCCTAGCATATATAATGTTTCTGTAGTATGTTTTGTAATAAAACCTGCTTTAAAATGTATTTGCGCAAACATAGCAAAACTTTAAAGCTGCTAGTTTCAAGAAGGGCTTCCATCAGCTCTCTACCTATTAAATGCACACATCGCCCCTCCTCTCCCCACAGATGTGAGCCAACATATAACAAGATTAAGGCCCTCATTACAGTTTTGCTGGTATCCCGCCGATAATACTGTCAAAACTGCCTTACCATTTCTGCAGCCCCAGGGGCGGTGGAGCAGCTGGTAAATTCCCAGTCCATGGAGTCCCATAGGACTACATGGGATGGGATTACCAGTGATTCCGGCATTTATTTGCCTGTGGGGGCCTGAACTCCTGGTAGGTCAGGCCTGCTGGTCAATCACTGCCCCCACTGACAAACTTATGTTTTCTCGGTCCAGAACAAATTCTGGTGCCTGAATTACAAGCATTTTTTCTGGGATTTTTTACGGACCGGGGAATTTATAACGAGCCCCCATGTCTTTTTCCACATTCGGGGGGAGGTGGCTGATGTGTTGACTTTATTTTTATTTGGCAGAGAGACGAGGGAAGCCTTTCCTGAAACCAGCGGTGTTAAAGGCTGTTGTATGTTAGCTCATTATGTATGTATGTATGCATGTATGTGTGCAAGGAGTGTGTATATGTATTATGTAATGAGTGAATGAGTGAGTGTGTGTGAATGTAAATTACCCCCACATTGCAGCAGATTTTACCCATACCACCAATGCTCCAGATAACATTTTCAGGTGGGAGTATTTTACTCCCTGTTTTTAAACTTTGAGAGGGAAATTTGATATTTAGATAGTACAAATTAATGTTCTCCTTCACAGGAGAGTAAAGCATATATGACATTCAGCCGGCACGTGCTAAAAGTTAACTGTATGGACATCATTATTATGTGGTCCACATCCTGATAGAAAAGCAGAATTCTTTCACAATAACAGATAAAGAGTGCAGAAGCACAACCACCCTCTCCCAAATGGAACCAATGAGCACTAACACTGTGTGCTTCCCCTGCATGCTAAGCATAGGTACAATGGCAGCATAAGCCACTTATGCTTCCCTCCCACAGAACAGGTCAGCTTGAGTAGGAGCCGTTCAGGCTTCCCTCACACAGACAAGGCAGATCAGGACAACAGCAATACAAACCTTCCTCATGTAGAACAGTTAGAGTTAATCCAAGCAAGGCAAAGCAGGTGTCATTTATAACATTCTTTTTTTTCTATAACGTACTTCGTACCAGAGAACTTGTTTCTATGCGCGGGCCCCTGGATTCGAACATGTGTTGCTCTGCGTTGTCTTGCTTCCAAGACAAGCGCGTTTCCCCTGAGCTATCCTCCCAGCCCGGTAGAAGATACCCACACAGAACAGAAACAAAATGGGCCTCTGCAGTAGAAGCTCCCCTCACATATAACAGGTGCAACATATTCTTCAAGAGTGCACACTCCCAAATATTGAAAGGGTATGCCCTGGGCCCCAGTAGTTCCTTCTTTCCTCACATGGAAAAGGAATGTTGTAGGTCTCAACCGTATAAGATTAGTGCACATAAAGTCACAGCAGTAGAAGTTCCACTCACTCGCATAGAGATGCAGATGCATGGGAAGGAGGTGAGCAAGCACCCCCACACTGAACAGGTAAATGAAGGGCCCCAAATGCAAGCTCTAACCTTGGTATTTTGAGAACTTCCCAAAAGTAGCTACAAATCTTATTAAAGAATTGTGTTAGACATTTGGGAACCAACTAGGAGAAGGGAGCAATTTTCCTGGTCCACAACAACTTTATGTGACTGTTCATTTTTCTGTTGGGTTGTTGAAAATCCATACCCTTTGTGGAACTTCTGTTTTAAACAACCCACGAAGCGTTTGGATGCTTTACATCCAGGAGAAGGGAGTCCTTCTCCTGGAGTACGAACAGTAGCTGGACTTTATGTTGTTTTGTTGTAGTGACAGGGACAGAGTTGGAGCCTTTTTTTTTAATTTTTTTAAATTTGTTTTTATTATTTTGAAAACAAACAATACAAATCAAACTTGCAGCATTATTTACAACAGACTCGTGAACATCAATTAACGCACATTACTGCTCCCCAAATCCCTCCCCCCTCAAGAGCTTATTTGCGTTTCTCGTTCTGTATCTGCTGCATGTGGCCGGGTATCGCTTCCTTCCGAAGCTGCCGAATCCATTATTGTACCAAACAGTCCTGTTATTAACACTCTCCAAGCCATCAGGTTACGCACTTCTTCTTCCCCGCACTTGCTACATGCCTCCTGCCACACTACCGTTTCAGCCTCCGCCCATTTTTGCAAATCCCGCCACCATATCTCAACCCGTGGCTTGTGGCACTGCTTCCAGCCCATGGCAATCCTTCTTTTAGCAAGCACATATGCCAGGTCCCTCAGTTTACCAACATGTTTAGTATTCCGTGGTCTGGGAAACCCTCCCAACAGGCAGGCCCAGGCCGTATCTATGTTGAGCATGACCCCTTTATCCGCTAGTTTTCGTGCCACTTCCCCCCAAAAAGCTTCAATCACTGGGCAAGACCAGAACATGTGTGTCATATCAGCATCTTCTTCATCGCATTTTGGGCATGCTTGTCTTCTTGCGTTTACAAACTTAGATATTCTCTTCGGGGTCATATAGGCTCTATGCGTTATGTATAACTGTATCTGCTGCAATCTGGCGTTTATGGACACCTTCTTGTGGTATCCCATAGAACGTTCCCACATCCCATCGGTCATCTGTGCCCCCACCTCCGCTTCCCAGTCCAGCCTCAAATGAGTCAAATCCTTCCCCACCCGGGTCATCACCATCTCGTATAGTCTAGAGATCTCGTGCCCTCCTTCTGATATGTCACATATTGTTCCCATTAGGACGTCTGGCTCCTCCGCCAGTACAGTCTCTGGCCAAGTTTTACGAATGATCTGCACTAGCCTAAGATACGTGACATATTGGCCTCTGTGCAAACCTGCCTCTTCTCCCAGTTCTTCGAAATCTTTAATAATCCTTTCTTGCCATACATCTCCCAATGTGACCAGCCTGACCGATTCCCCATAGGTCCTAATTATCATTCTGAGTTGGTTGTCTCCCCCAGCTAAGGCAACTAACCTGTGGGGAACACGGGTACGGGTTCTCCATCAGTCGGCATACTCTGCGCCACATCTTCCACCCAAGCAACATCATACCCGGGCGTTATTTCATTTCAAGTCTAGGCACCCAGATAATCTCCTTTAGGTAAAACGGGGTGCAGTCCTGCCCAAACACCCTCAATTCAGGAGTTACCTCATCAGAAAGCCATTTGGTTACATATTGCAACTGACTAGCTACATAATAGGCCTCAAAATTTGGCAGCTTAATGCCCCCTCTATCATGGAAGTACTGTAGCTTCCATAGCGCCACTCTATTGCGAGTGCCATGCCATAGGAAGTCCCTGCACATGCTATTCAGTTTAACAAAAAACTTTTTGGGTATCAAGTATGGTATATTACTGAAGAAATGTAACAGCCTGGGCAGGACCACCATTTTGAGCATCGCCCCCCCGTCCCATCATCGCCAGCGGCAGCTTCTCCCAAAACTTCATACTTGTTCGGATTTTTTTCACAGCCACCTCGGTATTATGCAAGTGTTCCCCCTCCACCGTATGATACACATCTATTCCGAGGTAGCGGAAGGAATCAGCCGCCCAAGGTACAGACAACACTGGCAACCGCTCCTGAGGGGTTCCTATGTAGCTCCCCAATGGGAACATGCTCGATTTTTGGGGGTTTACCGCTATGCCGGACAGTTCTGCATACCTTTCCATAACCTCTAGAATATACTGAAGATTTTCCTCCGGATATTTCAAGTATAGTAGTAAATCGTCAGCATACAAGGATATTAGGTGTTTCTCTCCTCCTACCTCAATACCAACCATGTCATATTGTTGTCTGAGGTACACTGCCAGGGCTCCAGGGCTAGAATGTATAACATCGGGGACCAGGGGCACCCTTGTCTGGTGGCTCTACTGAGTTGCCATCTCTCAGATATCACCGATCCTTTGCGTACCCTGGCCAGATGTTCACTGTATAGTAATTTTGCCCACCTAACATAACCTGGCCCCATCCCCTATTCTTCCAGGGCCTCCAGCAACCATGGCCACCTCACTGAATCAAAAGCTTTGACTGCATCTAGGGACACCACCGCTATTTCCCCCTTGCTCCTGTTTCCCTCTTCAATCACCCGGTGGAGTCAACTATGGTTGTGGGTTATATTTCTGTTCGGGACATAACCTGTCTGGTCCGGGTGTATCAGTTTGCTAATACCTCTATGCAGCCTATTGGCCAGGACCGCCGTCAATATCTTGCTATCCTGGTTCAACATTGACAACGGCCTATAGGAGCCGCAGCTATGCCCTGGCTTATTGGGCTTAGGGAGCGGCACAATTAACGCTTCTCTAAGCGATTCCGGCAGCCGACCCATCTCAAAAGACTCATTGAACATCTCTAGCATAGGGGGGGGGGGAGTACTTCCTCTCTATATGTTTTATAAAACTCACCAGGGAATCTGTCCACGCCCGGGGTTTTACAGGTGGGCAGCTGCTTCACCACCTCCTCCAATTCCTCTAAGGTAATCGGTGCGTCCAGCTCCTCCCTTTCTTCAGCACTATTCTTAGGTAATTCCATGTCTTTTAGTGTTTCTCTAATCTCCTCTCGATTGTCCCCTCCTCTGTCCTCATATAATGTCCTATAATATTCGAAGAATGCCTCGTTGACTCCCTCCTGGGTGTCAACCACCTCCCCGTCTTCTCTAGTTATTGTCCTAATCGGGGGCCTGGGGGTTTCGCTCTTATATAACCACGCCAACAGGCGGCCAGTTTTATCCCCTCCTGCATGTTGCCTCTCGAGATACTTCTTATAGTTAAGGTTGCAGAGCCTTTCCCAAAGCTCTGCGCACCTCTGCTGTAACTCGAGTACAAGTTCCGCATCCCCTCCCGCCCTGTTGCTTTCCCGCTCCAGTTTCTCTTCCGCTTCCTCTAGTTCCATTAGGACCCCACCCTGTAGGCCTTTTGATTTAGCAATAGCAGCACCCCGCAATACTACCTTAAAGGTCTCCCAGAGCGTGCACGCTGAGTCTACGCTGCCTGTGTTTACCTCAAAGTACTGTGTGATCGCATCCCTGATATCTTCCCTGACGACCGGGTCCCTGAGCGCCTCTGCCCGGAGGCGCCATGTCGGTATCCGCGCCCTGGGGCGGCAGTACTGCCAACTCAGCACCAGAGGCGAGTGGTCCGACAGGACCCTTTCTCTATAGTCTATTTGGATGGTCTCTATCACCACATCTGGCGTGGCAAAAAAGTAATCCAGTCTCGTGTGCAGTTGCTGCGGAGCTGAGTAATGCGAGTAATGTGTTTCATTAGGGTGTTTCAGCCTCCAAACATCTGCCAGCCCAAAGTCGTCTAGTAATGTCTGCAATACCCTGGGCGCTGGGGTGGGCCTATCAATCTTCCCATCAGATCTGTCTGCCTTTGGGTTGAGTACGCAGTTGAAATCCCCTCTCGAGATAACCGCTCCTCCCATACACGCGCCCAGATGAGTACACAGGGTTCTAAAATATGTTGCAGTGTTTTGGTTGGGGGCATACGTATTTATAATGCACACCTCTCTATTCTCTACCAAAGCCTTCAATATGACCAACCTCCCCTCCGTGTCCACCACTTCTAGTGTAAGTTGGAGCGGAAAGTGTGGTGCCACCCAGACCAGCACTCCCCTAGCGTAGGCAGAATACGGAGAGCCTACTACAGTACCTCTCCACTTCTTCCCCACCAGTTCCAATTTTTGCTGAGTCAAATGTGTTTCCTGCAACAACGCAATATCAATCTTCTGCCTTTTCAAGTACATCATGACTTTGTTTCTCTTTAAGTAACTGTTAAGTCCCCTGACATTCCATGTTACGATCTTAAGGTCCCCCATGGCTCATGAGTGTCTTCTTGCCTTCCGTGTAGCGACTCCCCTTTGCCCACGTGATACAGATACAGCTCTCCATCTTTACTTGTAGCTTCTTGTACCAGCTCAAACTCTCCATAACTATGTACACAGCAAATTCCCAACTTCCCTCCCCTCCCTCCTCCCGTCCCTTCCCCAACATCACACACCCCAACTGCTGCCCAGCTCCATTCTCGGAGCTCGGGCCCCCCCACATCTAGCCCTGCAAGCACCAAACAATGCACAGAGCTCAGTAGGGTGAAGTCGCCCTAATGGCCACTTAACTAAAATTGTTGTGGGGTAAAGAGATCCGCTCTGTAAGGCTCCCATTATTTCAATAATAACTGCAGTGCTTATAACATCTAGTGCAATAGTCTGACCTTCTCTACTGAAGGCTGCGCAAATGACTATTTTCAAGTCCCACGTGCCGCGCCATCTTGTGGCACCTTCCTTGTGCATTACTTATCTCTTCCGTGCTCTCTCTCCGTCCGAACTTCTGACTCCTGGGGACATCCCTGCGCATCGAGCCATCCCATGGCATCCTCCGGGGTCTCAAAAAACAAAGTTTCGTGTTTATGAATGACTTTCAATTTTGCCGGATACAGTAACATATATTTGTGGCCCACCTCTCTCAATCTCCGCTTTAGTGTCCCAAAGTTCATGCGGCTACGCTGCACAGACAGGGTATAGTCCGGGTAGGCCGTGATGTTTGCTGCTCCTCGTGTAATCGTTCCTCCCTTGCGAAAGTGTTGCAATATCCTCTCCCGATCTCGGTAATTAAGAATTTTGGCAATCACCGGCCTAGGCGGGTTTTCCGGCGGCAGCCTCCTTGTTAGAGCTCTATGTGCCCTTTCCACCGCAAATTCTTGAGATAGGGCTCCTCCAGGTATCTCTTGCAGTAGCACGATGTGGATGTTGTTTCGTCGGGCGCGTCCTTCCACCTCCTACGCTCTGCTCTCCAAGTTGCCCACTCTTTGTATCAGGGCATGCAATTCGGCCTTATGGGAGACACAATCCGCGGTATTCAGGCTAACTTCCTTCTCAAGGGACTCTGTGCGCTCCGCCAAGGCCCTGACGTCCTGTCGGAGTAGATTAACATCCTCCTGCACCTCTCCGACCTTGAGGTCCAGTGCCGTTTTCAGTTCAGTGATGGCTAGTTCGAGTTTAGATTCCCAGGCCGCCTTTAGGTCCGCAATCGCAGCTAGGACTTCTTGGTTAGCGCCCGATGTCGTCATGCCGCTTGCAGGCGGCTTATACCTGCTCTTGGTATTGTCTTGATCCGGGGACGTTTTAGCGAAGTCGTCTAAGGTGGGCTGTTTCGCCTTCGGCCTCACCGTTCTATTCGACATGACCCAGAGGACCTGTATTTTGCACAAATGACAAATGCGCACCCAGTACGCCCCTTTCGCTCGGTCACCGTGCGGCCTGCTCCTTCCTTTGTTCCAGACATTGGTCGGCCATTTTGTGTCGTATTTCGTCTCCGGCGCTCCTTATCCTTTCCGCACAGATCTCTGCCACCGTTCTTCCTACACCTTCCAGAAGTTCACCAAGTGTGGCTCAATCATTCACACACCGACATGTGTATTTTCAGCGGTCGTCGGCCCATCGTTACGCACTTTTTCGCCCGGATCATTACAGGATCTCAGGAGCTCCTCCAGATCACGTCCTCTTACATGGCCCTCGTAGCCACGCCCCCAGAGTTGGAGCCTTTGTTACCCGGATGGTGCCATTTTGTTTTGATTCACACAAACTTCCTGCCTTAGGTAGGGAAATCTCCTACGAGTTAGGAATAGATGGGTTTGGTTTTCATTTAATAAAAGACAGTAGGAACCACTATGGCACAACTTGGTCAGCCTCTTCAATCCTTGTGCCATAGTAGCTAGACTGGCATTTTGGTGCAGCCACTCTAGCCGCGTTTTACGGTGGCATGACATTTTGTATTGGGCTTCTTAGATAAATCAACTCATAATACGTCTTTACGTGACTACACTGGCATTTTGATGCAGCCAGTTTGGACATGTTTACATACTGTGACATGGCATTTTGTAATGGTAAAGTCAACTGGAGTATGTTCTTTATGTTGGGATACTGCCATATTGTGGCAGAACAAGCGCGGACATGTTTTCTTATAATGGCCTTACCGGCATTATGCACAAAGCAAACATGAGTATGTGCTTATATTGGAACACTGGCATGTATTGTGCAGCCAGCGTAAATTGGGCAAAGGCATCATGAAAATTGTTGGTGAAATGCTCCTCTGTACTGTTGGTGACTTGCATCTATTGGACTTTTTTCTTGAGCTACCCTACAAAACCAATTGCAAAAACTGTTTGCCATTTTACAAAGTTTTTCCAAAAATGTGTGAGGTAAAATGCACCATTTTAAGCCATTATTTAAAAAATGTTCTTGAGGGGAGGGGATCCCCCACACTCCCAACACTTCTCAATTGGTTCAGGCTCACTCGCTACCCTCCATCACACAGGCATATTTGGGGTAAATGTTCAAATATAAAAATATTTGAAATATAGAAAATGTCACCAGCCGCCACTGGGGTGTACAGCCAGAAACTGAAAACTGTAAACAATTCTATGGGGGCAAAGTGAGATTCCTGTAATCATTGCTTAAAAATCAGGGGAGCAGTTGCCTTTTTTTACCACTGTACTCAACGCCTGTAGGTGAAATTTACAGGGTAGATCATAGATTATTTGCACCGAAAAAAACGGGATTTGTGCGCCATTCTGCCAGCAAATCCTCATTTGTTAAACAGGGATTTGCAGGCAGAATGGCGCACAAATCCCGTTTTTTTGGGCACAAATAATCCATGAATTACCCTCTTAATCTGTTAAACAGACTGTCCTTGACTATCAAGGATCAGAATTCCTGCAAAAGAAAATGGCCATTTACCATTTAACAACCGACAAGAACACTCAGATCAAGCAACGACACGTGCCTTGAACTAAAACCATACACAAGAAAAAACCTTGTGGGATCCTCATTCTACCACCTGGCAGCAAAAACCTGGAACACACTTCCGAAAAAAATACGCAATACATAGGACAACCTAAAATGTAGGAAACTACTCAAAACTTGGCTCTTCACTTCAGAACCGGACGGAATCAACTAACATACACCAATGGAAATAGAACGCGTCACAAACAAGCGCATGTGGCAGGAAATAGCTGGGTAGGAAGAAAGCCCAGGATTTTGCCTTCTGCCAAGCCAGTCCCCTCTGCTAGGCAAAGCCCAAGGGATAGGGACCGTAGCTGGAGACAAAGGAGCATTAATCATTAACTAGCACCCAACAGGACAGGGAGCGCTTAGAATTTGAAGGGAGGAGACTGCCCCCTTGGAGCTCAGGGAGACGAGGGAAGGCAGACCCACTGACAACTAAAGAGCAACCCACAAACTTAGCGATCTCATCCCTGGAGAGGGGGAGGCCCTTGCCACCTTCCTGTCCACAGATCACTAGACAGTCAGAGACATGCCACCGCCTTGCGCAGAACCATACGAATGACCCGCCAAAGTAATGCGCCTGAAGACAGCAAGGGCAGAGACACCTAAGCCAGATGTCCGAAACAACGATGCAACCCCACTAACCCATCCTCTAAAAACCTCAACTCTCTGCTCACACCTCTCACACCCTAAACAAACACTGCCACTTTCTTGCACAGCAAACTGCATGCACTGCACTACACTGCAACAACAAAACAAACCACACATAGTCTCGCACAACAGCACATGAGACTCTACCAATCCAAAAACCGCACCCATGCTCAGTGAACGGTTTAACTGAACTGAAGCTGCCAACAGGACATCACTAAATCTCGCTCTAGCTTTATCCCTGCTACACCCTATTAACCCTCCCTGCCCTCTTACCTTTCAGATCTGCCAGAGCACCAGGAGACCACTCTTGTGGTGATAGTGCGCGATATGAACGTCCTTTAACATTAATGTTAACATCATTTGAAACTGAGGTATGACTGATCCCACCTCTGTTAAGCTGACTCTTTTTAACTGGCTATTTATTTAACGCTGAGTTGGAAGTGGCGTCTCTTCTGCTAATAACCACCTCTACACATTATCTGAAGCTGTGCTGGGAGTGATGCCTGCTTGAGCTAAAAGAATGCAGTCTCTTGCTTAGTGTAATGACATTTTTGCAACTGTTGACCATGAGTTAACTGCTTAGGATGTATATTAACTTGATGCTAAACATTTATTGCATGTAACCTACTCTGAACATAAATGTCACATTTCTGTAAGCAGTTTGGTAAAATCTAGGTATACTTAAACCAGTTGACGCTTATTTGATGTGCCCCCCAGCCACAGTGTTCTAGTGATGCCACTGTCTCTAATGTGCAGTATGCAGGAGCACTTAATTCTGCTTGTTGCATATTTCCCTCGTGCACTCGTGTCACTGCCACTCTTGTGAGATCTCCTCAATGTCTGAGATCTCACGAGGCTGCTACCTAAAGCCACCCTAGTTTACTCTTTAATCAACTTGTAGTTAGGGGGACCAGATTTTCAAGAAGACGAAAAACCGGAATGACCAATAACATAAAAGGACTACTGCCTCCATTGCCCCCTTCCCACACGCACCCTTTCCTCCCTTCCTCCCCCTTAACCTGTGTCTCTGCCCCCACCAACATTCCACAGTATTTCCAGCCCTGCTTCTGCAAATTAAGGGTGTAGATAATGTTAATTAAAAAGGAGCTTTTACTCTGTTTGATATTACATGCCTTGCCGTTAATTGTTTTCCGGCCACTGTCTGTGGCGCAGTGAGTTAATGCTTATGGCTAGTATGTGAAAAGATGGGGGTTCGAGCCCATCCTGGTGACAAGCTTCTGAAAAAATCATAATGTTTATTTATACGATTGTTTATAAAATTAAGTTATCATTCCCCAAAACCGTGACTCTCACCCTCCCTTTCCCAAAAACCAGGACAGGTTTTTTTTTTTTTAAATAATACAGCTTTCGGCAAGGGGGAACAGAGCGCCCAATTCTGAGACCGTCCCAGGAAAACCAGGACGTCTGGTCATTACTGGGGCTGGAGATGCTGTTTACCTAAAGTTGCATGAGCCGATTTCATCTGGGCTGATTTACCTGTGGTGCTGGGATAGTCAGCACATGAACAACGGGAACTCTAGGAGGCCTCTGGTCAGGAAGGTGAGAGGGATACAACCTGCCTCTCTCCCCCACAACCCCTCTGTTTCCTACTCACCTCAGCTGAAGGCAGTGTCAGATAGCTCTCAAAAACCAGAGAAGGGGTTTCTCACTGTGACCTCAATGTTCTCTCCTGCCAGTGCACTGGAATTTTGCCTGTGCTTCGCAGGACCATGGCACAGGGAGAGGTCAGGCGGGAGTGTCCTAGAAAAAAGAAGCGTTGATAAAGCCAATAGTTTCGGAGTTTGTGCATGAGATGGTCATTTCCCAGGCACTGCCGTAATGGTAGTACCTAGCCATAAGATGGCTACAGCAGTTAAAGGGCATATGATATCCATGCCAGGCAGCGGCTTACCAAGCGGGGGTTGTGGGGATGAGTGAAAAACCAAAAAAGATCTACAGGTTGAATGTCCCTCCTCACTTGACATCTCCTTCCTATCAGTACTCCATGCAATGGCTTTGCCATGTAGGTGGCACCAAAGCCCCATCTAAACATTTAGTGGGAGATCAATTAGCACATGGGATGTATAACACCACATGAAGTCACACCAGAGCACATATGCAGCCACTTTTATTAAATGGAGTGCACCTGATGCCTGTAGGTTTTTGGAGTGTTATAAACAAATAAATATCTTGGGCTGCGGTTAAATTGACTTGATTGGCACTGGAGCATGTTTCCCTTTTGCACAGTCATAAGCTTCATGGAAATTAACTGCTGAAAGTACAATGTGAATATTAGTGAACATAGTAATGCTGACCAATCTCTGCCCCTTTTCTCACCTAATGTCACTCCTTGATGATTCAAACTTGTTCTAAAGAAATATGCCACTTAACCCTCTCCCCAATGGGCACAGTCACTTTTCACCTTCTGTGCGGACCATCAACCCCAACACCTCCTTCATCGAAGACTTCACAGACTTGGTCACCACCATGTTACTCATGCATGCCATCACTTTCCTCTGTGTCTTCAACATCCCAGGCAACCCAGCAACTAAGTTAGTGAAGGGAGATTCACTGCCTACTCGACACTCTGAACCTCAAGCAGCACACAAAAGACCCTACTCAAAGAAATGGTAATACCTTCAACCTCATGATCACCGCCTTGCACACCCATCATCACAGCTTTCCAATCCCACTCGATTGGTCCGACAATCTGGCAATCCCATTTGTCATAAATTGCGTCTCACCAACCAAGCAAACCCATTTGAAACTCAGCAACAAAGCCTTCAAATCATTTAAGAATTTCCCAGTGGAGGCTCTCGCGGACAACGTCACCAAATTCCTCCTCACATGGGCTGAACTACCTCTAAAGAACCAGAACTGCAACTCACTTCTCCAAGAATTCAGCACCATCCTCGCAACAAACATCAACCGCCATGCTCCAATGAAAAAGTGCACCCTCAAGCCTAAACCTTCTGTATCCTTGTACACCCAAGAACTTAACTTCAGCAAATTAACTACCAGAAAGCAAGAAAAGACTTGCTGAAAATCATGCAGTGCATATGACCTCACCCTGCTCAAGGAACTCTGTGCTATACACAGACGACTGATCACGACTGCCAAGGCCAACTACTACCAAAACACCACAGCCAAAGCCAAGAATGAAAGCAGAGCCCTCTTCAAAGCCATCAAGCACTGCATTGTACAATCTGCCCAATCCATTTGTACCGCACTTCATCAAAAAATTCACCACCATCGACTCTTCTTCATTAACAAGAGCAGCATGATTCTCCAACACATAGACACCAGTGCCACAACTGGCAGCACACTACACATCCCATTGCGTAAAACCACAACTGCCTGGGCAACTTTCAAGACACTCTCTATGGAAGACCTCACTGGCCACATCATAAGCCGATGACATCCTCCCTGCCTCTGTATCCAAGACCTTTCAGACTGCAGCACTCCTCCCTACCTGGCAATCATCAACTGCTCCCTAAGTCAAGACACCTTTCCTTCAAACCGTAAGACTAGAAAAATCCTCCTGCTTCTCAAGAAACCAACACTGGACTCTGACAACCTCAACAACTACCACCCCATCACCCATCTCCCCTTCCTAGGTAAGTTCCTTGAGAAAGCAGTAGACACACAACTTCTCCAACACATTGAAACCAACAACCTCCTTTAGTCCTACTAATCAAACCCAGATGCAGCACAGAAATGGCTACCTTCAAGGTAATTGACCATGTAATTAAAATCCTGGATGATCGCCATCCTTGACTCCTTGTTTTCCTTGACCTCTTGGCAGCATTCGACAGGTAGACCACCAGACACACACCGACAATCTACATTGGCGCATGGCAATCAGTGAGTTCATCCTCCGATGGTTCAAACCCTTCCTTGCTAATGGCCACCAGTTTAAACAAATGGATTCCTCCAGATCACCAACTCTACCCATCTCCTGTGGAGTCCTACAAGAAACCAACCTCTCCCCTATATTCGTCAACCTTTACATGGAACCACTTGGAACTCTCTTCACTACACGCAACATACACACAGAGATGACATGTATCTCTACCTCAAGATATCCTCCATCAAAGACATTCACAGGCCTGCCTCACATTGATCCAGTCGTGGATGTCCGGTGCTTACTTGAAACTCAACCCCTCCAAGACTGAATTCTTACTGCTACCCAACAACACTGCTAACAGATTTAATGGTGGAGCTGAATAGTATGTTTTTCAAAATTGCGTTGCAGTCCCTGACTGTCAGTGTGACCAACAACATTAAACACCCTGACATCTATACACGGCTCTCTGCTATGAACCTTGAGGTCTTCACACCCCAGCAACTCCCTGTGCCAAGCCCCTTGGTTTTGACATTGACAGTTCGCTCTCCTTAATATAGCAGATAGCAAGGAAGACACAAACGGCTTGGTACCAACTTACTCTCCTTTGGAAAAGTAAGCCTTTCATCCCAGAAAGCAACTTCAGATATGCGGTCCAACCCTTGTTCCTCTCCCATCCGGATGGCGGCAATGCCCTTTTAGAAGGTCTTTCAGTGACTACCATGAGATGTGTCCTGCATGCTGCAGCACGGCTCATTAAAGGACTCCACAAATGTAACAACATCACCCTGAGCCTCATCCAATTGAACTGGCTCCCACTGCAATACTATGTCATCTTCAAATCCTGCTGCATTATCTACAAGGCTGTCACCCTAAAGTCCACAAGCTACCCTCATTGAGGAACTCAGCATCTCCAGAGGCCTACAAACCACCAGACCGTAGCCCTTTCCACTGTATTTCAGACCAAGTCTGTCTTCAGGACAAAATCACTGACCATACGGCTGTGCGGCCAGTATGTGCACAATTATCTGCAGGCGCCTTCTACGCTCTCGTGAATTAATAGACCTTGGTCACGACTGGTTTCATTCCAGTTGGCTCTTTCGCTCGCGACCAAGTTTACGAGACCATAGAACACGCCTGCAGATAATTGTGCACATACCGGCCATACGATCAGTGCCTTAGCCCTGAAGACAGACTCAGTCCGAAATGCATTGGCAAACCAAAATGGTGGCACTGATTATTTGGATGCACTTTTTTGCCTTTCAAGCAAAAGTTCTTGCAACGTGAAGTACGAGCATGAATAAACGGTACAACCAAAAGCAGCTGAACATGAGAGAGAGAGACGAGAGCATACCTCGAAATAGAATTCTTTTCTAGTTCTTTTTCTTTCATGATATAATTTGTGCCCACTTTTGAAACAAATTTACTTGGTCACTTTTGGATCACAGTCCACCCTTTCCCACAACAGGGGTACTAAAGAAAAACCCACTGAGCTACATAATGTTTCAAATGAGTGCTGTAATGTAATACAGTAGTGTCGTTTGTGCTCATTTGAAACATGAATTGTGTTGGACTATGTATTAGGGAAGTGCGTCATAAATTATGAGTCAAAAAGAAACAGGTAAGGGAGTTGCAGAGGTATGAAGGTGATGTAAGCACACTTGGATGTTTACAGAGCACACAATGCTACCAATGTTGGGGTGCTAGAGATCCCTTCACTAGGCATTGAAGGGGATAGGGGACCACAATCCAGGGTTGCAAAGATTTGCTTGGAGAAACGGGGGTTGAGAAAGGGTTTAAGTTAGATCCTGACAATTGTTAAGAGGGTTGAGTCTCAGGTGAAGTGATAGAGTCTCTGGTATAGGTTGGAAGGCTGAGAATGCTTGTTTCTTGACTTCTTTGCTGTCTCTTCTGGGTTCAAAGGAGCCTTACATTTGAAGTGTGGGTGGTGAGTGTTCGTCCTGTAGGGTTAATTTAAGAATTCTTGCTTGTTTGTCTGGAAGGCTTTGAAGATGATGCATAAGGTGTTTATCTGCATTCAAAATAATTAAACAGGATAATGCATGGGATTTGCGTAATTCAAACAATTATTCATTAAAGATCAATATTCCAAAATATAAATAGAGTGTTGTCATTCATTTTGAGTAGTATAAATGTAACACTGCATCTGTCAAAAAAAAGTATGAAACAGTATGACTGGAAAGCAAAAATAAATCTCACATGAAATTGTTCTAGAGTGTGCCTGCTCTGACTAACCGCATGTAACGTTTTGACAAATGTTGCTTCAAATGCCTGATTTATGCCTCAGGTAACTAAGTTCATTACTTGTAACAGTGACTCGATGCCTCTGGGCTGTTTGCGCGCTTTATAAATTAAAATAAATAAATAACTGAAAAAGCCTTCAGAAGTAGCAACATTTGAAGGCTCTCATTAAGAGTATTCTGAGTTGGGGATTATGCAACAGCGTGTGGATTTCGGCAAAGCTGTTTAATATCTTCAGGATATAATTGAGAGGTCATCAGTTAAAGAAGAGCTGGTCCAATATGCTGATATTTTCCTATGAGCTGGTTGACGTCATGATGCTTTGCCTCGGTTACAGTGCAAGTAATGCATTGCTTATTTAATTATTTTAAAAAAGCTCAGTTGTAGTTCAAGAAAGAAATGAGCAAGCCACTCGACAGGCTTGAGCGAGAACTGGGAATAAGGAATGGGAGGTGCTTCTACTATAGAGATGTGGCAGAGCATGTTATAAGCCTCTCCATGTTGAGTGCCTATTGTAATGACTGGATTATCTTTCTGACCTTTTAGTTACCAGTGGCATAGTAACGTCTGAAAGAAAAAGTAACCATTTGCATTTTTTCAGAGATCAAAGGCAGGAATGTGTCGAACATCACAGGAGTGGCTCTGAGTGTGGTCTTGGCGTTTTCAGGCCTCTTTAACATTGCCCTGCTTAGTTACTGTGTAGGTAAGTGGCTATGTCTTTTTTATGACACTGTTCTGGGCCATATAGTCAATGCTGCTTTGAACTCTGAAAACTTCAGGTGAACACTTAAGAGCCATAATCTCCAGGTGTGTCTCTATGCTTTTATGAACAAAAATGCAACAGACCCCAATAGGTGTATGATTTCTCGACCTCAACCCATGTCGCGCCTGTCTTCCACTTGGTAGTGCACGCCTCATCAATGCTCCCTGTAAAAAGAATATCTTCCTGTCTGCTCTTTCTTTCTCTCTCTTTTCTCTTAGTCTTTCTTTCCCTTCTTGTTCTTGTTCTATGTTGTGTACATATACTGTTATGTTGTTTAAAGGATGGTTATTTGTTGCAATATGATGTTGCTATTTACCTTCTGTATGTAATAAAAATGTCATTAAAGACATTTGGAAAATAATAGTAATAACAAATCAGACCTTAATGCTCGTTTGGTCGTTCTAGAGAAATAAAAAAGATATCAATTGTGTCACAGCTCTGCTCAAAACTCATTGAATTGAAAGAATCTGATTTTAACTTGAACATTAAAACAATGTCAATAATGGTAATCCTTGCCCAAATTAGAAACTTTAAGCATCAGAACTAATTTGCTAGTTTGTCTTTCCCTCAAGTTTCAGATCTGCTCCAATTAGTTTCTCTCCATTTCCTAAGTTTGGTGAAAATGAAGATGAAAGAGTTCCAGGCGTTACTGGGGTCCATTCCTTGCAACAGGAGCAATGTCATAAAGATCGGTGTGGGTTTTCCAAGTTGGGGCCATGAGGTTTTCACAGGTTGCAAATTATAGTTTTAAACTCGCCCCCCTACCAACTAAATGGTTTTCATGTGTTTGCGTGTGTTCCACAATCTCACTCCTATCATTTTAATGTTCTGTATGTTTTCAATGCCACAGAGCTTTGGAAAGATTGAGTGATGAGCGGGGGAGGATAGCATTATCACACTACACGCTTTCATACAAATATATACAATCACTGCTGTTCAAATATGCACTAAAATAACTTATTCAGCAAAGCAGGTAAGTAGAGGTGGGAAATTATTTCGTTGACACCCGCCTGTGCCCATAATAATTTCCATAAATGAAACACTAGCATAGGATATTTTTTTAAAAGGCACAGATTTCACTTTATTTTAATGTGCTTCAAGCGGATACTAGACGACAGCTGCTGGCTTCATTCTTCATCTGAAGTTCTTCTCAAAACAAACAGCCTTTTATACATTTGGTATACATAGCTTCATGACAGACAATTAAATCGCAGGTTAATTGTGGACCCAGGCCAGAGTCTTGGCTTTCAATGGTGCAGCTGTCAAGTTACTATTTCCACTCCTGAAGCCTGTTCCAAGAGTACACATTTTCTAGCAAACCGCGAAAGGTCTTTCCTTTTTCTTGCAATGCAAGCAGTCTTCAAACGTGTGTACAGCCAGTTAATTAGAGACTCTATGTTCAAAATGGCTGCAGAGATCCTCTTTTTATCCACAATCTGACCTGGAAGAAAGTTCAAGCCCACCAGTGGTAAAGATCTGCATAATTTAAACTTTCAGTAGTTGTCTGATTTTGCCCGCATTTAGACTTTCTGGTGCCAAGGATGTGGAGTGGGACTAGACAGTCACTCCCCCTTCCTGGGCCACACACATAGCAAAGGCATCACTAGCCCAAGAAAGCAGCAATGCATGATTAAGGGGTTTCCTTCCTTGGCAATGTAGGAAGAAGGCCAAACAACAATCTGGTCAATGAAGCATGCAGAAATCTTGTGGCATGGGCAGTTTAAGGCACTGGCTATGTTTAGTGGCCATACGCGGTAAACATGAATGTGCACACTAAAAATAACACAACATGGTAAACATGTATCTGGTGCTACCAACCTGCCTTTAGGCACATATAAAAGTAACCAAAATACCATGTGTAAAAAGCTAGGGTGATACAAGAGTATCCCCATTACAATGCAGTGCAAGGTACTGGGTGCAGTGTTAAAAAGTACAAGAATTAAAATGGTAAACCACATTTCCCAGTATTTGCCCATAATAATGAGCAAGAAAGCAAGGAAATTAAAGCTGAAGGCGTTACTTCCTTTCACAAAGTCAGAACAGGATTAGAAATAGCGCAACAAGTCCATAGGATCAATGAAGGGAAAGTTGTAAAAAGAGACCTCTTTCCTAACACCCACCGCCTCAATTACTGCCCCTCCAAATCTAACCACTACTTCCACTTCCAACCTCCTCAATAATTCTTCCTCCAATGTCACCTTCTCCCTCAACCCTCTAACACTTCCCCCCACATGTCTCCTCTCAGTAGAACTTTAACTCACCAATCTTCTTCAAACTGTTTCCTCCAGCTCCTTTTCAAACACCTCACACCCTTTGACTGAGCAAGGTGACGTTTGTCTCCTTTTGGACGGAGGATAGGGGTACGGATTGAACCTCTGTAGTGTAGGCTGGGCTGATCTATGTTTGGACCATATGCTTGTTGTCAGGTGCGCTGAAAGGCGTTGGCCTGAGCTTATAGTAAGGTTTGAGGTCATATAGTTTTTCAAACTGCCCAAGATGTGTGTGAGGTCCCCTTCCCGTAAGTTTATGGATCTCCTAGCATTGCCTGCTTTGAACCTGATCCCTCTGCATTCACAGCATGCACATCAAAAAACAGAAAAGACTCTGGTAAATGGGAGAGGCGACAAGAGGCAGTCGGAGGCCCCTGTGCTTCCTGGGCTGTCTTCTATTCTGATCGCTAAAGGAGGTGTTAAACGCGCAAAAACCCCTATCCACCGCGGAGAGGTCGACGAAAGGCAGTCTGAGCAGTCCGAGTGGACCAGCTGCCAGCTGCTCCTCTGCAAACGCGGCTCTGTTTGTTTGGAAAGGAAAGGTCGTAAGAAGGAAACGAATCTCGAAAGGTGAGAGACATATTTCGAACACTGCCACGCTGTGACCTTGCTGCATAATCATTGTGTGCAATCTCATACCACTGAAATACTCTTCTGCTCCCTTCTGTTGTTCGGGAACCGTGGGCTCTCAAGCCTTTGAGGGGACCACTTGTTTCATTTTGTGACCGTTTACTGTGGGCCGTGAGTGCCTTTTGAGCCGGTCTTGAGTTCGCACCTGTCTGTTCAGAGGGGAAAATTCGGAAGCAGGGGAGAAATCTCAAAAGGGACACATCTCAAACACTGCTGCATGGTGCAAGTGCTGCTGTAACATTGCGCGTAATTTCACACCATTGACATAATTTCTTGCTCTCTCTTGCAGGCCGGTAACTGCTGCCTTTGAAGCCTTTGAGCCGACCACTTGTTTCATCTTTGTGACCAATGACTGCGGGCCGCCAGTGCCTTTGAGGCGGTCTGAACTGCATGTGCAATCCACCTTCAGCGTTTGGGTCTCTTGACTTGCTTGCTGCACAATACATCTCACCATAAAGAAGCGTGCACTCTCCACAAGCCCCCTCACCATGTCATGCACCTACTATCTGCGTAGTGCACTGCTGGATGATGATCTGAGGGCACCTGAAGCAGATGACCCAACCCCCACTGACAAACTCATGAAAAGTCACCTTAAACCCATTGTCAGTCCACAAAGAGTAGATTGTTGAGTAGAAAGACAGTCCACTAGTACCTTCCAACAACCCAACATCCTTCATATCAGTGAGCATATTAATCTGAAGGGGGTATGTGGTGTATCCCCTAACGTCCTATCCTCAAGGACAGCTCAGAGCAATGGCCTACAATACACATTAACCGCTACCAAAATGAAAAAAAAACCATCACAGACTTCTTCCCAAGAGCCTGGACCAAATAGACTAATTGGAAATGGCAAATCCTATGCCGGTTGCAGATCACAGCGCATTAAGAGGAGTCAACCCAATGCCATCTGCTCCAACAAATACAGCAGAATCAAATGATTCCTTTTGTTCTTCAGGCCTCACTAAGGACAGCTCTATCGCAGAGTCCAATATTGGCTCAGCCACCAGTCTTTCAAATGGATTCCCAAGTGGCCTCAGACATTTCTAGTCAAGAGAGTAGGCACGAACAAAGCCACCCAGGTGATTCCCAGGCAAGAGAGTGACGCAACTATAACAGCTCTAAATTGTTTCCGAAACTCTTTAATACATGTATTTTAATTACATTGAGGCAAGGTGCAGACACATACAGGCCTGTTAATGGAACTGACAAATAAGTAAGCCAATGTTAAAGTTCCATGCAAGGTCTAAATACCACAGTTAATTCCCTTCCCAGCAGCAATATAGTTGAATTAAAATGAGACATTAATCAACAAACGCAAGCATTGACTGTTTTATGGAGCCAATGGTTTGTCTTGCAAAGGACTGCAGAATCTGTTAGTCATGGAGTGAAATAGCCCACCAAAGAAATACGACAGACCAATAAATCTGGAACCCTAAAAGAAAATGGTGTCCCGCAAAGTGACACTCAACTGTTTGATGACACAACCCTGTCCGAATCCATCATGGAAGAGTTCATCCGTCTCGCCCAAATACCTGAGGAGATTGTCAAGAAAGTGAAGGCACCATCTAGCCCAACTCACTCCTCACATGGGGCTCTCCTTGAACCACAGATCAAAACCCAGAAAACAAATGGAAGAACTCAGAAAATAAATTATAGAAAAAACATGGAAGGCAGAGCAAAGGGAGACAATCCACAAAACAATGAAGAGCACAAAACAAAAAAATCAGAAAAGGCCAAAAAACTAAAAGGTAGCAAAAGCTCAATTTGGGTGTGTCATCATAACAGCAAGAAACAATATTGGTCAAAATTTCCGCAGAAGAAACCAAAGAAGTCAAAGAATGCCGAACAACAAACTCAATCAAACAATGTACTAGAAATGACAACCTCAAGTCTACTGAGTGAAGATCCAGACCATCACTCTGGAGGGCAACTAGCTGCGAGGACCCGCACTCTCTCAAAAATGAGTGTGGGTATTCAAACAGACAAACCTCAAGCAGCATTAAAACTGGCTCCAATATTTTTACAGGGGAAGTGCAGATCAAAACTCCCTGCTGGTGCGCCACAGGCAACGTCCGATGAAATCTCTCACTCCAGAAACAGCATGATGCAAGCAGAGGACTCACTATCAAGTCAGCGAAAGATAACCTGCACACAAACAGTTGGCAGGGGAAGCCCATCCCACACAGATGCATGCAGTCAAGGATCTGCGTTGTCTAATGAAAACTCAGCTTTTTCTTTGAGAGCTTTTGAAAAGTGCCTGGATTCAGCATTGAACACTCCACTCAGCACTCCGCCATCTCACCCTTTTGCAATCCCTAAGCTATGGATGAGAAGTACAAATGGCACAAAAAACTGAAACCTCTAAACAGAACCAGAATCTTGGCAATTTTGTATGAAGTGGATGATCAATTCCTTTTAATATGTTCGCTTTCCCAATTTCCCAATTATCCCAATGCACGCATTGTGGAAATGGGATTGAAGTCCAGGCTAAGAGCCAATGCCATTCTGTCAGCCACCCAAGTTCTGCTAAAAAAAGACTTTGCTGTATCATCTGAGCCTCTAAATGATGACAAAAAAGCACAGACAGCATACATGAACTTTACTCAACCACCAACACGCCTAGAGGATCATCAAGTTCTATTGATCCCCACAACCCGAAGCCAGAGAAAAGAGTCGGCACACACGCGAACAACTGAATTTATCAGAAACCAAATGTCTGGTCACTTGTACCTGAAATAATCTTGCACGTTTTTCTGAAAATGGGATTTACTGCGGAACCTGGTGGAATACAAGGGGCTCCTCTTCTTTCAAGAATAAAGAAACCAGAAATGAGATCGTCAATAACTATGACAAAATAGCCCTCCAAGAGACATGGTTAAGACATGGTTAGTCTCTGGTTTTGATGTAGATGGATTCACAATTATAAATCAGCCTGCACAGAGTCGAAACAATGGAAGACCTACTGGAGGGCTTTTAATTGCACTGCAGAACTCCACCATGTATTCAAATGAATTAATTTGCAGTGATGTCTCAGGAATACTGGTCGTAAAAACTCAATTGAAGTGTCAATGCCACCAGCAATTTAGTGGTAATTCCCACATTCTGGAACCCCTCAAACTCCTCCCTCATGGACTTTCTAACATCATTGGGTGATGTACTCACTCGGATCGATATGATATATGGGTCAGTGAGCATCAACTTGATTGCCAACCTGAACTCCCAATGTATCCAAATTGCAAAACATCCTACGGTCAAGAAACCCACACCCAATGGAAAACATTGGCTATCTTTCCTTACTGATTGGAATGTATACATGGCCAATGGAAACATTGAAGGTGATGTCCCCCTGCACCAACTTGGACTCGAGGGTCCCAGGGTTCAACGATTGACTATCTATTTTTGTCAAAAGTCGTGTTTGATAAATGTACAAAATGCCACGTGAAAGCAAAAAGCGCCAATGATCATGCCATGCTCACTGGGTCCTTTTCCTATGAGATGTTCAATCACAGAAATAACATCTAGTAAAGTCACAGTTAACAACAGCAAGAATCGAGTGGTCAAAATTGGGCAGGGTGGGACACAGCTAAAACTGCAACCATCGAACATTGTTGCTTCATCCATGGAATCTGAACTTGATATCCCTTTGTAATCCTCACACCTTTGGGCCATTAATCCACCCACATCTTTCAGTGAGAAAGCAAAGCCCACACATTTTCACATATATGTTGAAGACACAAAGCATTAGAAAAAATAACTAAGAAGAAGTATTTGCATGCTATAATACAAATCATTGAATAGAGCTGATCGCATCTTGAAAATTAAAAAGAATTACAGTCCAGATATAGGAATTGGTCAAGGTCACAAAAATACCTTAGCTCCCAAAAGGATGGTGAACAAATGGTGTGCGCAGTTGGCAGGGCCACATCAAGACATTTTTGATCACTAATAGTGTTTGTTTGTTTTAATATTTGTAATGCGCGCCAGACCCAGGGGTATCAGGGACAGTAAACGGTCACAAAAATGAAACGAGTGGTCCCCTCAAAGGCTTGGGAGCGCACGGTTCCCGAACAACAGAAGAGAGCAGAAGAGTATTTCAGTGGTTTGAGATTGCACACAATGATTATGCAGCAAGGGCACAGCGTGGCAGTGTTCAAAATATGTCTCTCACCTTTCGAGATTCGTTTCCTTCTTACGACCTTTCCTTTCCAAACTAAACTCAAGGAAAGTTAATCAATGCATCATGAAATGTAACAAAATTGAGGATCGGGTATGGCATTAAGACCATCCCTCTATAAATTTCCCTAAAAAAGACTGAAAATGTTGGTAGACACAGTAAAATGGGAGTTAAGCATTTCACAATACATGATAACAGAACTAATAAAAAAGTCATTCAGTTCCAGAGCAGCAGGGCCCAATGGGCTCTCCAAACAAATATTGAAGTCAAACACTACATTATGGTCTTACACCATGTTCCATTATTCAACAAAATGATTTAGCCCATGGGCATACAAGAGTGCTGGAATGGGGCCATATTAATTCCCATATACAAGAAGGGGGATTGGGCCGATCCAATGAACTATAGTCCAATCTCCCTCCATGACGCTGATAGCAACATTTTTGTGGGCATAGTCTTAAAAGAACTAGAACAATGGGCCAAAGAAAAAGGAATACTATCAAAACATCAAATCGGGTTTCGCTGTGGACTATCAACTTTACTAAATGGTCTGATCATGAGTAGTTCAATGTTGTTCGGGGCTTGAATCGACCTATCACAGGCTTTCAATACAGTGAATAGAGCACGCCTATGGTTAAAACTGAAACAGTGGGGCATACCACCATCACTCCTAATGGTTGTGGTGGCGCTCCATGAACGATCTCGCTTGCAGGTAAGATTAGATCTGCGTGGGAATCTTCATTCTCTACTTGACAGACCTGGCTAGCTGCTTCCATATGTGCGGGGTGACAAGCCCTAAAATTGGTTCAGAGCGGATAAATGGGTTGGCCTATGCGGACAACATTGTGTTTCTTGACTACACCCCTGTAGGCCTGCATCAGCTGCTGGGCTGGATGCCTTAGAGGTGTATGCAATCAACAATGACCTGAAAATGAACCCCTCTAAGTAAAATATCCTGGTCTTCAAACATCCACCAAAAAAGAGCCCCCCCTTCAATTGGAGACTCTCTGGCAACACAATAACAGTAGCCTGTGAAGTCACGTATATGGGGTTTAGATTGAGATCGTTTCCATCTGAGATACACACATAAGCAACCATGGAAGGCAAATTACTCCAACTAAGCTGCCAAACGAAGAATTTGAACCATGATTATTGCAAGTTTTCTCTGGCAGCTCTAATCAAATTGTACACTGGTAAAGTTATCCCTTCCTTAATTTATGGTCAAGATACTAGTCCAAAAAGTAGAACATTATATTGGATTATAGGGCAATTTATGGAAAAACGTCCTAATCCTTCCCCAAAACCTACCCCTGGCCTGTCTTGTATACGAACTAGGTCTGCAATCTCTGTGTTCACATGTTGAGTGGAAAGTAATCTCATTGAACAGGCTCATTCTTACCCCCATGGCAAATTCCCTGTATGAAGATCTAAATAGCACCCTCCTCACAAATACAAATGAATATCTGTGCAATCTAAGATGATATGCTTTGAAAATATTTCAGGAATGTAACTGTATAGAAGGTGATCTAATACACAATCCCATGCATGTGAAAAACACTTAGAAAGAATGGACTGCATACGGACAACTGCCCCATTACACCACACCAGTCCCCATCTCCATTTGATAAACCACAGGGCCTCTTGTTGGGATACTTAAAACGTTTCCCAAACTCCAAATGTACAACAACTTCCTCAGTTTCCATTTAAATCTCATTCCAAACAGAGAAATACTTTTTGTGAGATATAAGGACCAATATGCCAACAATCTATGTACACTCTGTGAGAGTCTAAGACATATTAGGATCAATTGTTGTGGGACTCGGAGGTTAAGAATTCATAAATTTGCAAAATGTGTGGATCATGAGTGGTGGATTGAAACAACTTCTTTCTGGGAAAGAATATGTTCGGGGCACAAAACACTGTTGACATGGGAAGTTGTGAGTCTGTTGAAGGAGTTGAAATGTACAAATCACAGCTTTTATCAAGAATTGTAATTGTAATATATTGTGAAAAGTCGCAAGTCTGGCTAAAACACACCCAATAAGAAAAAAGAGACGACAAGTGATGGTGTTCGGTGTGAATATAGCATTCTCAGCATGGGGAAATCATAGCTTTGTCATTTCTGTGATGCTGGCGGGTGAAGAGTGTGTGTTTGTTTTGTTCCACACATGGACAAAAGGCGTAACATTCCTTTCATATTTTTCAGTGCATCATTGTATTCACGGGACTCCCACAGTGCACCGCTAATTTGACTCATACTGTTGTTTTCTGCAACACTGCAGAAGAAAGAATTGTATTTCCATACTTTTCTGTGAATTCTGAATGTTTCAACTCTGTTTCCTTAAAAAGAAAGGAAGTCCTGTCTGTGCTGTGTTTGGGAGTGCCTATTGATAGAATGGATTTCTAAACTCTGGGCTGGTGGACAGATGCTTAAGAGGCTACCCTTTTTATAGTGAACAGGGAGCAACTTCTGCTAGTTTAGCCAAACCAATCAATGTAGCATGGAGAGAAGCCAAGGCTAAATCTCGGGAGAGGAGCGTGGACACAAAAGTCTGCAATGAGTGCACTCAGTGAAACACCAAGTATTACACTTAGACAGTTAGTTATAAAAAATAACACATTTAGTATAGGCCCAGAAAAATCATTAATGGCAGGTAGTATTATCACGTAGTATCATCACGTAGTATCATCACGTAAGACTAAAATACTATATAACATATATACAGTGACTTTAGTTGGTGCAAATTAAAAACAATCACACCCGCCATTACCTGTAAAGGAAGGCAAGGGATTAGGTTAGTACTAACTGTCCACAGGAATTACAATACTTACTTAAGAAGTCCAACCCTAAATTGTATGGGGCCAAGTTCAGTTTCCCAGTAGTTTGGGAGCTGGGACACAGTGAGAAGACCTGGGGATGTGAAGATGGGTCCAAAAGTTAGCTGAGGAAGTATTCTGTCAAATAAAACTGCTCCCAGCTTTGGTAGCGACAATTAGTGCCAAAGCCAAACAAGTATGAAAGTTTCAAAAGTTATTCAAACTTTTAAAGGGTGGAAAAAGGGGGGATGGTAAGTACTGTTACAACTTACTACCCATAGTCCGATTTCTCTTAGGACTTGGAGGGTCGTCAGAGGATCGCATGAGGTAGGTTTTCCTACCTTTGGATCCGGTCTCCCTGGTGCTCAGGATCTGAGGGTGCAAGCAAAGTTCCGGTCCTCGATGGAATCTTTTTTGCAACCTCTTCTGGATGAACAATACAACCGCTGATGCTGCACTCCTGAGGACACTGGAACAGGCGTGGGAAAACAAGTTGAAGGGAAGTTACTGGACCCGTCAATGGTAAGGAGCTGAAAGTTTGCAGGGAGTCCTATTGTCCCACAAGTTGAAGACCCTTTGTGGCCCGAAATACAGAACGTTGGTGCTTCTGTCATGGAAGCCCAATCTGGAACTCGTCAGTCCTCTAGGCAGTCCATGGACGCTTCAGAGTGCTCCAACTTGCTAGGGCACCAGAAAACACTGGGCTCACTTGTGCCTACCAGCTCCAGAGGGTTGAAGCACCCACGAGGGCCTTCCGAGGTCAATAGCCAGACAGGGCTCCACCGGGTCTCCAGACAGATTTGATTGCAGGCATCTTCAGGGATTGTCCACAGGTCTTCCTCGGTCTTCACAGCTACAACAGGATACTTGGGTTCTATTCAGATCTGCTAGAATGGCTCTTCTTATCCCAAAGTCCGTTGGGTGATCAGACTCAGCCCTTCAATTGCAAGATCTACCCCGTGTTAGGTAAAGTTTGTATGCAGTACCCTCTCGGACCACTACACACTACAGGTATAGGAAACCAAACCATTGGTATAAGCTTGTACTACACAGTTTTGGTGGCGTGTTGAGCAGCTAGGCTTACCTCAGGAGGGGTCAATGTGAGCTGTAGTGGAGTCACACAGAGATGCACAGTTAAAGGTATTCAAATATACTCTTACACTCAAGGTTTCTTGCATAACCAATTATTAATGTATTTATCAGTCAGTTAGGTAAGCCTTCTTCAGAGGGGAGCAATATAATAGTAACACACAAATACATTTCAACACTGTACACTCTTAGTTTCTAAATCAGTAAAGACCCTTTTGGGATGACCCACAGACACAACCTAAACCCACAGGTGACTTCAATAACTAGGGTGCTGGGGACATTAATATCTTACTGTTAGCATTTAGATTACTCTTAGAAGTTGGCAAAAGGAAAAGGTTATTAGAACAACAAGAGACCACAAATATTCTTAAGCAGGCAAATACGTTTGGATCCTCCATGAAGAGTCATACAATTCAATGGGCTAAGCCAAAGTCAATGGGCAAAAGTCTTGGATAGGATGAAGCATTTCTGGTAAGTAAATGGAAAAGTCTTTGCACAAGTTCTTAGGAGTCTTTGATGAAAAGAAGAATCAAATGTAGGGCCACAAGCTGATTAGACTTATGAGTTGTAGATGTTGCAAGCACTCTACAGTTCGAGGTAAGTTCTCTTAGACTTTTTACAGTACCTTAGAAATGAAGAAAAAGATGCAGCTGAAGACCTCTGTTCCTGTGTAGCTCTGCAGATCTCACTGTTCCTGGTCCTCAGTCGTGGGGACAAGAGGGAGGACATCGGGGGACTCCTGCAATGCACTGGGATGTTCAAAACTTGTAACTGGCAAACTTCACTTTCAGTGGCGGTTCAGTGTTTCAGCTCCTTGCGTCTACCGCAAATAGCAACACCGCAGTTCCTGGCTGTCGAGATGGACTTTCCTCACTTCTGGGCTCCTGCACTCTGTTGCGGGGGCTCAGGCTTGGTCAGTCCTGCTTCCTGGGAGTCCGGAGGATCTTCCAGAAGCTCTAGGCCAGTTTAAAAGCAACACACGCAATCTGGTGTTCCTCTCCCTGGCTATACAGTTTCCAGCAGCAACTCTGTGGAAATTCAACCAGCTCCGAGATGGATGTCCAGATGGCTTACTTTGGAATTGATTGGTCCCACCAACTCAAGGGGAGAAGTTATCCATGCAGTGGCTTCTCTATCGATGCGAACTTGGCTTTTCGGCACTGCCGCAGGGTATCACCGGGCAAACCAACGGTCCAGCAGGCATCCTCTTCAAGTTCTTGTTCAGTTCCTTCATCTAGTGGTCGACTCTGCCTTCCAAGACAAATGACTCTCCTTTTATTCAGTTCTCTCCCATTCATTCCAGCCTAGCTGTCAGTCACCCAGCAGGGTGGCTGTCCTTGCCGGACAGTCAGCCGGCCAATCAGTACAGAGTGCATTTGGGTCTCCTAGGAGACTAACCACAGGGAGTTTTGGGCACCTCCCTAACTTCCTGCCTACCCCAGACACTCTGGAGCCAGAGGCGGGCTTCACTTGTGAATCCCGCTAAAGGCAAAATGAACAAAGAGACCAAACCTGGTTTGGCGCACAGAGTACATCTCAAGAAGGACCTTCCCACAAAGAAATGGTGAAAAAAGAAGACAGGGGTCCAGTTTGGCAAAGATGGCTCCCATTGGTGCTTTACTGTAGCTGCGAGCACAGCCCGTGGTAAAAGCACACCATGGTAGTTCAAACGACACCACTGCTTCAGCCATTCAGTGAGAAAAGGGTAACATAAAAATGTTACATGAGAAGCTAGACAAAGGGATACTAGGTAACCCCTCCAGCACTCTATTGTAAGATATTGTGTGCTGGGTCTAGCAAATTACAAGGTTAAGTAAAGTCAATTTCACTTTATTGCTCTGGGAAACAGTAGTTTAACCAAGAAAAGGTATTTAAACCTTTGGGAAATCTGAAAGATTTCCCCGTGCCACTGCACTGAAGGTGCTGTGCTGTGTGACACAATGTAAAAGATGATGCTTATGGAGTTTGTCAGACTCCACAACCAAAAGAAACACAGTGTACAAAATCACAGTAAAATACATTAGAGAGTGGGAAAAAGGGTTACTCTCTCCAGGGTTAAAAAAACAAGTCCTCAACATCCTGCAACGTTGCTGGGGGTCTCTAAGGTGGAGGGAATTAGCACATTTCTGAGAATTCTCCCTAACACCCCACTCATGCACACCATCAGTGGTCCAATCAGGGACCACTGTGAGTGTCATGCAAGCATGCACACACAAGTTTCAGGCACCTGTATGTGGATTGGCACCCGACAGTCCCAGCCCACTTCCTGGGAGCCACCGCTCATGGTATGCACTAGCCCGTGAAAGCAAGCCTTTCCCGGGCAAGTGCATGACCACAAAAGGATTTTTCTGTACTTGCAGGTCAGGAAGAAGGCTAATAGACAAGATGGCCAAGGAACAAACAAAAAACCTTGTGACACAGCCATTTTGTGACACTATCCACAATCAGTAGCCAAACACAGTAAGGAAAACAAAGTACAGAAAAATATATGAAAAACTAACTGCTGCCACCAGTTTGTCCTTAGGCACAACTTAGGTAACAAAAAATCCTCTTGAATGTAGTCTAGGCTCACACAAAAGAAAACCCATTGCACTGATTGGAAGATGCATTGTGCAATGATAAAAAAGTTACCATGAAAAGTAACAAAGTCAAAAGACTAAGGGAAATAGTTTCCCTCTAGTGACAGCCTGAAGCACTAGTCAGTTCCTCAATAACAGATGAGCAAAATCACAGTGGAGGGAAGCTGAAGGCTTCACTTCACTGTAAAATGTCAGGTCAGTCTGAAAAACAAAAGCAAGACTTTTGGGGGGTCACTAGAATCTGGAGGGAAAGTTGCTAAAAGATAAGCCCTTCCTAACACTGTCTAAGGAGATGGAAGGGTACTCTAGGAGTACACTTACTCAAACGGTTTGGACTTCACCCTTTTTCCATGTTGGTCATTCTTGTGGGTGGGCGTGCTTCTGTCACTGCCACTTTCCTTGATACAGAGACCCACTTTGGTTGGTCTGGTGATCCATGTACACCTCCCCCATATGCAGCATCCACCAGCAGAGGGTGACCCCCGGTTTCTTTCACCACCACCCTGTCATTCACCAAGGTAAGGCCGAGGACCTCTCCTCCCAGTACTTCACACTATTTTGGATGACTATAGATTATTTTAGATATTTTATTTTACTGCATCACCTGGGCCTGAAACATAATTATGGTCTAGGTTATTAGAGTGCCAGGGAAAACACACCAGTGGTTATTTCAATACTCCCATCCTCACAGCCGTGATAACAAAACATATGAAACGATGTGTGATATTATTTTCACCTCATAAGTGTACAGAATAAGTTCTTTAAGGCAGTTCAGTGTGCTGGGATGCTGTATTGCTTAGACATCAAGTGGCTTAAAGAAGCACACTTAGTCAAGCACTTTTCTTTTTGTTTTATTAGCTCCCAGTAACCTTTTAAATGTCAGACAGCTGGTTTAGCAGGCGGACATGGCTAGTGTAAATGACCTTAAGGTGACAGCATTTAGACAACAGAGACACTCTACTGCTGGTGACGTTATTCTCTTAAATGTAGGCCTCTGTGCACCCATCAATACTTCATAACAAAGGGTTTTTGCCTACAGAGCTTTTGCTCAAGTGACAGCTTTGAGCCAAGCACACGTGCCGTCAAGCACAGGTTTGCAGACTTGCACTGATAATATCCAATAACACTGGTCTATCATCATCATCATCATCGTCATTTGTATAGCGCCCTTCACCATTGGTATTGTGCCAACGGGAACGAAGTTCAGGTATGGGAAAATGAGTTTAGCATGCATGTGTGCATTTCGGCCAAAGTGAAATTGGATAGGCTGAGTCATGTCCCTGTTGCCTACCCATGTTAAGCAGGCAAGTGGATCCAGGAAAGGGCTCAGAAATATTATTCTGCTTTTAAACTGGCTGCAAATGAACAAAACCAAAACTGAGCTGACTACGCCAAGGGCATACGCACCCAGAGAGCCTTCTAGCCTGTGCATCATAGCTTGTACATCACTCTCTTTCTATTTTCTGAGCACTCAAGTTAAAGCCCCTCCCAAAATGAAGAACCTATTTGGCACGTTACCCATTGCCCTCATTAATAGTTTGGGAGCATTTTGTTTTTAGAAATGAAGCATACTCCCGTTCATCTCTTGACTGGTGTGTGGAACTAAAACAGATTTTACCTGCCACTGTTAGGGTGGAGGTAGAATTGTGATCTAATTCTGGCAAATTGCAACCAGTAGTGGAGGTAGAATTATGATCCAATTCTGGGAAATTGCAACCAGTATTGTGACCTGGTATTAATACGTATTATGTTTTATTACAGCATGCATTAAATATACCCTAACTTTAAAAATTGCATGTTTTTTCACCAATTCCAGTGATCCCATAGGAGGCCATATTTGTTAACCTTGTGTTTTTTTTCATTTGTGGAAACTCAGATAATGTTTTGTTTTATTCTCCAAAGTGAGCTATGGAAAGTGAGAGGTGCTCTTATGAGTATCGCCCAAAGTAAACTATTGAAAGTGGGAGGTGCTCCTTATAAGGATCCCCCAAAGTAAACTATGGAAAGTGAGAGGTGCTCTTATAAAGATCCCCCAGAGTAAACTATGGAAAGTGGGAGGTGCTCTCATAAGGATCCCCCAAAGTAAACTATGGAAAGTGAGAGGTGCTCTTATAAAGATCCCCCAAAGTAAACTATGGAAAGTGGGAGGTGCTCTTATAAGGCTGTTAGTGATAGTGCCGATCGAGCAGACTTTGAGTTAGTGCTCAGTGTGCGCAAGCTTACCATGTTGATTGGTGCTACAAGGAGACTTGTGTGCATTCAGATGCACTGAGCATTGAGACCACTGAGGTGTCAAGTTTTATTTTCTTATTATGGTGCATCTTTCTTGATGCAGGCAAAATTCTATCCTGATGAAGGACAATCAGGTCCGAAATGCATTGGCCATATTGGCATCTTCCTGTACATTTAAGTAAAATTATGTGACCTGACTATATATTGTATATGAATTAACATTATTTTTTAGAGAAATTGATATTTGCACTGTATGGATTGTTTTATTACTTACTAGGCTGTATTGCCAGAGAGGGTGTGCAATCTGTACTTGGGACTGGCTGCCCAGGTCATTGTAGATGTATCTTGGGTGTCTAATGCAGAGCAATTAGTTGAGTGGTTTGCACCCCAATGTATTAATGCCTATTTGACTTATTGATGTATTGATTGAAGAATATTGGATAACTTAGTGGCACCCACCGACAACTTGTTATTTAGGTGCCATTTGGGTTCATTGCAAATCTTTGCTTGTGAGATAGCACAAGTGCAACAGCAAGCAGCAAAGGGTGCAGAATCCGGCAGTGGGTTACATTGTTGGCTGGTGAAGTGAGATCATGTGTTAAATGCCTTTAAACCATTGCAGTGGTTAGCAGTCACAAAAGGGTCAATTTTTAAGGCATTTTGCTGACTGCATATATGCATCCATGCAGGTGCCCTCCGTTGGAGATCTTTTTGGACTGTATTTAGTATTGTGTGGTATTTTGGTATGATGGTAGTTTTCGTATCTCTTGGCAATATATTGTGGTAAACTTGTTGGGGTATTTTTATAGTGGTGAGACTAATTTCAGAACACTGTCTAATAATTATTCCACCAGGGTAACTAACGGTAAACAGATACTGCACTCAGTACACTCTAAATAATTTGCTCATGCTCTCCTGTGATATTTTATCTACAATATTATTCTTATGCCTTTTTGGCTGTGTTTCAAAATATTCAGTGCAATTTAGCCCATTAAAATAGCATCGTGGAGCAGAGCAAAATCGATCTAGCATGTGTTCTGTGTATTGGCATCTATTTAGATTCAGCCTGAGTCTCATACCCGTGAGTCACATATGAGTCTCACACCCTTGACCCTAGTTAAAATTCAAGCCTTCGCTAAAATGTGGACGATCAAATGCAGAGCTACCTTATATTTCCTACACCTCATACAACTTGACTAAGTTCATCACTCATTAAATCGACACCTTTCTGTACCAAAAGCATGATTTCCTTCCGGGGTTGGATGGTGGTTAGGTGTGTGGTTGGAAATCTGTAGTGCTGAGACCTTAACAAAAGTATAACCGACCACTGTCCAATTATTTTGTAAAGTTATACCTATCCTTTTGGAAGGCACTGCAAACCCGCCTTTTTCTTTAGAGTCACTCTCCCCAGCCAAGTTCAGCTCTGCTTGCATTACTGGTCAGCGCAAAGAGTTGATGTCTTTGGGGATCATACATTTGCTCGTATGCTGGTGGTAAACCTCCCAGGATACCAGCAAATGGAATTACTGAACCAGCACTCGGTTCGGCAGTATTGCAGCCAGATTCTGTGAGTTGGTAACCAGTTCAAGGCCCCATTCGATGGAGTCCTATTGGACTCCAGGGCAGTATTATAAAAGACTTTACCAGACTTCAACAGTATTACACGTGCCTGTATTACCGGCACCTGTAATGCCGGTGATATTTGCCAGTATTACTGAAAACTTGTAGTTGGCTGGTGCTCTAACATGCCGATATATGTTAATACTGGCACGGAATTACTGCACTGACAAACTCATAATGAGCTCCTTTGTGTAGAGGACTCACTCTCTTCACTCTAGCACTTCTGATCCTTAGCTACATCGTTTCTTCAGTCTGTCCCTTTTGACAAAGTCAAATCAGATAGGCTAGGGAATGAGACGTTTGAGACCCTGGTCTCCCGGCCTTAGGGCACCACCAACTGCTACATGATGCTGCCCCCAGCGGTAGTGTATTGAGGTTTCCGCAGACCCTCCATTCCAACCCTATCCTCGAGTGTTCTATTTTACCAGACACCTTCCCAGTCCCAGAGCTGTAGCATGCAGCTAGGATAAGGAGACCTCCAGAGCTATGCAAACCTGGCTTGCAACCCCCTGTTTGTGGTACACCATGAGCCACAGAATGTCCTTGATTGTCAACAATTGGCTTTCAATGACAGTTGTGTAGGCTTGGTTCGTGGAGAGCACTGCGAGCTGGCCAAGCACAAACTCCAGAATACTTTCAGTCCAAATGACAGTGCTAGGAATCTGGCAGCAGCACAGACCAGCAGTGCCATCCTGGAATCAGGCACATCTGAAGGAAGGTCTTCCTGACTCCAAGATGGCGGTCTGTCCTCCTATTTCCTTGTAGTGCAAAACCGTGCTCGGCACCGCAAGTGAAAACCTAGGCAAGAAATGTAGTTTGCAAATGTCCCCACCACTCAGAAGAATCATTCCGAATAGTCCAACAGCTGGTGCTCACAAGACCAATTACAATCCTTGACGGGACATAAAAGGAAACCCAAGCCAGAGGGGAGTGTGAGAGTTAAGAAATTGTTGGCAAGCATGAAGAGAGGGGAGAGAGGAAGAAGGGGGACATAGAAGGGAGAAGAATGTTAAGTGCTAGGAACAGAGAAATGAGAAGAGACAGATCAACACCAGGAGCAGGTGGACAAACCCCAATGAGAGGAGTATGATGAGAAGACATACCTAGAGAGTGGATGATGACTTGCATAAGCATCAGGAGAGTGAGGACAGAGGGGAAGAGAAGGATGGGAATCTCCTAGAGAGTGAGGTAGGGTGATAAGAGGCTATGCACCAGCCTTATAGAGTAATCTGAGAAGAAGAGGGAAAACACGTAGGAAATAGTAGGAGGAGGCGGAACAACAACACAGTGAAGGGAAAGGAAGTGAACAGGCAGCCAGAGAGGTGGAGCAGTAGACATGGAAGAGGTGTGCCAGGGAGCACAAGGGTAATGAAAGAAACGGTGGCCAGTTTAAAGAACTGTGCTCAGCATATCTTTCAGAACTTGTTGAGAAGCTGGTTGCTGAAAGGGGCAGGAACAAGTGGCACCTCAAGACAATGCAAGGTAGATTCCTCCTATTATATGAGAACCGGAAGAGCACGGGATAAACTGCCCAGAAAGAGTAAATAATGTTGACTTTCGTAAAGGCATGCGTTCGGAGAAACCACCACCTTCAGGAGGAGAACACAGAAGAAGCTAGAGGTACCGTTCCTGAACACCTCCACCAGCTGACCTTGGAGTTCTGAGGCCGTTCATGCCAACATCATGGCTCGAAATGAAGATTCGATGAGCAGGAGCTAAAACCAGTTCCTGGGTGCCGGGCATCACACATTAGGCAGGAACTACCACTGGGGAGCGAGGAGCGAGTACACAGCATGCAGCAAATCTAACCTCCACATGAGATGCACACTTTTCCTTTTGCCCATTATCTATGATCCATTCTGATTAACTGGGTACGAGGTGTGTCCTAATTCTTCTTTCTTAACATTCTCAAATACTCAGTTAAAGTTACATAAGCATATTTGTAAGGCATTAATTGGCGTGGGGGGGAGACACAAGGAGCTCCTACTCGCTGTTTTCAAGCTTCTCTGATGCTAGAAGTATTAATTAAATAGTTCCCAGATATTTCAACCCTGCAATATGCCTCATACCAGTCAGGAGATGCTCGTACAGACCTTGTTTTAACTTTTGTTTCCTGGGGTCTGTAGTCCTTGGTTTATAATGTGGAAATCTGAGACTGCAAGTCCCAGAATGCAATGTTAAAACCAGGAATGTATGTAGGTGTGTGGTATTGGTAGGAGAGTTGAGGATGACCAATTTGACACCCTGACAAATCCAGCACCAGTAGAAAAAGACACAGAGTAATCTGTGAATAATGTCAGGAACCTGCCATGGATGGAATGAAGCCCTGACGTAGGAAGAGCGGCCAGGACTGAGGACTACGGGTCTGAAGAGCTAGGTTAGGACAGGTCTATTATGGGAAAACCCTTCCACCATTGTTTCATAGCCCAAGCCATTTTAGGCGGAACAAGAATAAAGAAGTTGTAGCCAGAGCAGGGCCATCCATGTGACAGCCTGGGGTGCCATTAGCTTCTTGCTATGCCAGCTCGGGGGAGTCTTTCAAGGTCTCCACTAAGCTATTTAAATTAAATACGGCCCCCTTTTCGCATCAACGGCAATTATGTGCCACCGCCGCATGACCATCGGTGCAGAGGTGTGTGGGGGAAGATTTTTGTTATGCTACCCGGGGCGTTGCCACCTCTAGGGCCGGCCCTGGTTGTAGCACATGAACTGGCTTTAAGTTGTCTTTTGACCCTCGTCCGTGACACCCTTCAGTTACTACTGATGTACATCCCAGACAATATCTGTCTTTGTGCAGGAACTAAAAACTAAAGAAATTGTTACAATTTTGCTGAACTGGTTTACAATTACAATAAAGTTACTGCAACCAAAACCAAATACAGATGCTGGAAAGAAGGGTCCGATTAAAGAGAGGGTTATTTGATTCCCCAAAAAGTTACTATGAGTAACTCTGATTTATTTATAGTAAGTAGGAGTACTCGTAGCAACCTTTTAGGCATCAAATAATTCTCTCCTGGCGTTAGGGCGGAGTTACTTCTTTAACAATCCCCTTGTTTCCGTTTGCACTGAGGTCAGCAAAAAGACAATCCTTGCACTGTGGGGTTGATTTGTGTACCTTTGTGTAACTTTTGTATGCATTTATGTTTTGACACAAGTATGGATTATTCTTGCATTGTGACCTGCACACGTCACACTTATTGATTCGCATAATGAATGAATGCTTGTGCATATATTGATATGTGTGTCTAGTTTGAGAAAGCGTGCCACTTCACTTTATTAATTGAAAATCACCAAGCCAATTGTTTTCATGTTTGTTAATTGGATACAATTGTTGGGTTGTGTGTGGGTTGGCATATTACATGGGCATTTTAGAACCAGGACACACTGCTGCCCATTCACAGTTTATTCTTTCTTGTATTCAAAGTTGTATCGAGAAACCACAGAAATCCAGAGAATCTAAAACATGATGGGGGTGCGGAAAAAGCTGTTATCCTTCCAGTATGTCCTGACGGATGGGTTTGGTACCGTGGGAAATGCTACAACTTCTCCAAGAAGGAAGGCGACTGGGCGACCTGCAACGCTGTATGCACTGCCTACAATTCGTCTTTGGCGGTCTTTGAAACAGACGTTGAACTGGTAAGACGCTCATAGCTGCACTTGCCCACTCACTCTCCATCTACGCTAAGCCGCCTCAAAAGACCTTTAGTCATATACCATTCTCTGTCCCCCAAGACTGGACAACCTTTGACCTCGGCTTCCAACCAGTAGTACTGAAGTTAGTTAGTGCTTGCATTCAGCGACCAGGCTTGTGAAGACAACAGAATGAAGCAAGTCAAGGGAAGACTGTTTGTATTATTGAGTAGGTGACCAGAGAGGAGTAGTCGTAGTAACCACAGTGATCCGCTTACGCCATCATGAAGAGGTGGAAAGCGTTATAGATACAGAAATGACCGTACCCAAAGCACGTTAGCCTTCAGATCCGGGCTGTTCCTTCGTGCCCAAGTGTCTCTGCCAAACCCATAGAATACACCTCAGTACCAGGCTATTCTGACTTGCACATATCAACACTACAGGTTTTGCATCTGCCTCTCCCTCTATCCCACTAAATACTGTGCCATCTTCTTACAAAGCTGCACACAGAGAGGCTAACAATGCTGTAAGACTATATTACATTGTGAATCCACCTGTGACCATTATGAGCGGCCTATCAGGACCTAAGCATCAAGAGGTACCTGGTTACGGCCCTGATCTCCCATGTACATCAATGATTAGGGTACGTTTTCTGGATAGACATACATTCACACGCATTACATTTAACTTTCTATCACAAAACATTGTATTGATTGATCATATTCTTGTTAAAAACTGTCTATAGCATGCATGTGCAAAGAAATATACATGTAGGAGAGCCAGGACGACTCAATACATAAACAATTGACATACATGTTAAATCTCAACAGATAAGAGTGATGACATACAATAACTAACATTGGACTACACACAGGAAAAACTAACAAAAGCAATCAAGTGATTCTTCCCTCACATATGTGCAATGAAATAGTTGAAGGGTGATTCTGCTGTTGTCTCTCTGGTAACAACCTTGCAATTGGAGTGCACCCTGAATCTGACCACATTAAATGTTCAATTTTACAATGCATCTCTTAACATTGCGTGAACAAGATGTCGACACACAGTGTTTCAGCCTCAAGACATTAAAATAGAAAATTACTTTTTCTTAGAGTCTGAGGCACAGCCCATCTGTGCAGCATTAGAACATTAGTCAAAGACTGCATGTTCATATTTGGAATGGGCTAGTCTTTTATTTGATAGTATTCTCATTATTATGATTCTTCCTCAATTTCTCTTGAATTTTCCAAGTGCTGATTTCAGTATGCATAGGGAGAACATCTGTTGCCACTTTATTTCCAACCTAGCCACGCAGACTGAGCCTTTGCGAGCCCTCATAAAGAACACGAATAGGTGTGGAGCCCAAAGGAACAAGCTCCATTCAAACATACCAAACCCGTCTGGCCGAAGATCCCGGCCATGGCATTCTTTGACCCCTCCAGATAGTCAGAGTTCATAGTAGACTTCATCTGGTGGTTTGGGGGCAGTCCTAGTTCAGCTGAACAGTATTGCCACATGGGAACAGTAAGGAACTCATGATGGCAGCAAGTATGGCAGACACAAGATGCTCAGAGGTCAAGGGTGTTAATTAAACTGTTTGCAGGTTGGAAAAAACACCTGTGCGAAACTGAAATCTAAGATGGGAGCAAGTGCCGGCTATGAAATGAAAAATTAGGAAGTCCTAGTGGCGTTGTGTCAAAATAAAAGAGCCTATACTAAGAAACCTATTGCCAAACCTTACAACTAATACAAAAAGGGGTGCGGGATAGTTCTCAAGAAAAGAAAGAAGTGTTCTCAAATAGTATGTCAGGATGCAGTGGCCTGGGTCTCCCTTCCCCACATTTTGTGAATGAGGTAAAATGGGAGCTTGGAGCACAGTACAATACTGGGGCTTCTCCAGCATGAGACAAAAGTTCCAACGGCAGCTCCCAGAATCGTCGATGGCCAATGGCCAAGTCTTCTTTCCTTTGAAAGTCTCTTGCCTTCGAGGGCCTAACGTGTTCAAAATGTCTAAAACAAAAGTTCCTTTAACCAAATGAATGTTCTTTAGGGTGATAATGGTTCACCCTCTGGGTCCCCCTCTTCTGGGCGCTGACCCTTCTCAATTGTTAACCACAGTTTCACGTAGGGTGATGGCCTCACCCCTGGGTCCCCCTCTTCTGGGCGCCGACCCCCCACTTATCGTGTTCCTCAATTTTCATATCAGTTCTCTTCCCAATGAACTTTAGATAATAGCTACACCCCCGGATCTCCCTCGGCCGGGCTCGGACCCCTCTTGATTGTCAGTACTTGGGTGATGGCTTCACCCCCAGATACCCCTCGGTCGGGTTCGGATAGCTTCACCCCTCTCGTCTGCATCCCTAGGTCGGGTTCACTCTTGCCAACTTCACATACACAATCGTTTCCGGGATTCACCTCCCTTTCGTTCACACAATTTGTAGATCAGTCTTTCGATTGTACAGGGATTTTTCTTGACCCTAGGTATGACCACTTTGACCTATTTCGGTGGCCCGCCTATGGCCTTCTGGTATTTGTAGTTTTCCTCAGATGGGGATCGATCAGAGTCTCTTGAGTTAGCACCCACATCGTGCTGGTTTCCTTCGGTAGCTGGTCTCCCCTTTAATACTTTAACAGTTATCTATAGTCCATTGAACGTGGTTCAAACTTGCCACTTTGTGATTCTCACTCAACACAGGCCGGTTCTTATCATTTCCCCTTCGACTCACCGGCTGTGATGAACTGCTTGGATTTTCTTCTTCATTAGAGTCAAGACCGGTACCGTGACTTCCCTCGCTCCTGCTTATCGGCATAGACTTTCTCTGTGTACCGTTGACATCTGCTCACAACACTTGTGCTATTGTTCGTGGTCTTATGCTTTCTTCCTCGAAGGTTCTGCAGGTTTGGAATGAAAAGGTCAAGGTCACTTCTCTCCTCGCCACTCTCTCAATTCCTGCCGCCTTTCTCCTTCTCTTGAACTGCAGCGCCTGATTAGCCACCTCGTCGTGTTGTCTGTCGTGCTCGTCTTGCTCGTACTGTGCTCTCTTGCTCCACCTTTTATCCCTATGGGGAAAAGGAAGGGCTGTCAGGTGTGTGTGATTTAAGTCAATTGCCTGACTTTGCCTGACCCTTGTGTCGAGACATGTCAGGTAAACAGTTTTATTACAAGTCTGTTGTGCAAAGGTGTTTGTGTCAGGGAGGGGAGAAGTTGGAGAATTTGAGTATCCTACAGGGTATGATGGGCAAGATTTGCAAAATGGACGAGAATGACTAGGATGGAGAACAGAACATAGGGGATTGTGGGAACGGCAGTATTCTGTCATAACAGATTGGGATTTTGGAAGATGACAATCAGAGGGACAGGATTGGTAGGGTTTGTGAAGCAAACAGGAGTAGCTGGAATCATGGAATTAACTGAGGGGATTGTGGGAATCGTAGTATTCTATCAATGCAGTATACTGGGGTTTTGGGAATTAATAATTAGAGGGACGTGAAGTAGAATGATTGGGAGTATTTAGATAGGGAACAGAAAAGCAAGGATTCTGAGAAAGATGGTTTCTGAATACAACAGGGTATATAATAGATTCAGCAGAGGCGGAGGGGATGGTTGATTCTTGAAAGGGAAGTTTATCGGGTGGACGGGAGGTCGATTTACTACAGCCCATAAAAGCCTTGGGGACCTCGTCCCTTTCTCTGGTATAGTACCGCATCTCACCTGGGGCATTTCCCAGAGTACAACCCCGGGCTCCCCTACCCAGGTGATCCTCCCTCGCTCATCCACCCCCAGGGTTGGGATCTGAGAGCACCAGCCCTTCCCTGGCCACCTGAATAAGGGATTCATGAGGTCGACCTGGGAGAATTCCCTCGGGTTTCTTGCAGGACCCCTAGCATAAGCCACAGAACAACAATACTCAAAAACAGAACTTGGAAAGCTGGCTGTTCCGTTGGGATGTCACCATTTCCATTTGTAAATTTTTGGTCACCCCATTACAGTCACCCATTAGACTTGGTTTTGGGCAGGTGCACATATAACCCACTGATTATTTATGAAGGTACTCTTCATCCAAGACACCTGTGGATGAAGACATTGATGATGAAATTAAAGAGCTTGTCAACATTCTGTGGGATGGCAGTGGTCACTACAGGAAAGAGCAACAGCTCCGGCACTACAAGAGGGAATGCAAGAGTCCTCCAACAATTGGCTACTGGGCAATTCCTTTCCAAACACAACTGATGAGCAGCTGCAACCCAGCATTTCCAAACCTTTCAAGCTGAACTGTCAGCAGGCTAGGAGGGGGGCCAACTACTGGGGTCCAGACTGGTCATCCCTTCAGAGTTTATTCCGTAGGTATTCCACTAAGCTCACTTGGGAAATCAGGAGGCCAGCAAGAGCTAAGCCAGACTTTGGGAAAATGTGTGGTTTCCTGAACTCAAAAACGAGGTGGACCTACTCCTAGCCAGCTGCTGGTGGTATCAAGCAGCGTTTGACATGTCACCACATCTTTGAGTCTCCCCAGAGAGCCACTGCCATATTGCAAGTTCTAAGTATTGATTTTGGAACAGTGCAACTTACCACTCACATTCTCGTCATGCTCAATGAATTCTCTGAGTACCCAGAATTTAGATTTGTGTCAAGTACGGTTGCCGAAGTGCTCATACGGATTCTGGAAAAAAAATGGATTTGCATCCCCTTTCTTATCGAAGTCCGTGCTCTCTGGACTGCCATCCCAAGAGGATAGTGCACTTGCTCAAACTGGACCATGAGTCCAGACAGCTAAGAATGATTGATGTTGAACAGGTACGTCAAAAACACGTACAGACCAACCAACAAGAGAGAAGCCAAAGTGCACCCAGAAATGCATACATAGTAGTAGGGGGATCAGGTGCTCGTACACAATCGGCAACTGCAAAACAAGCTCTGTCTCCCTCATAAGACAGCTCCTGGGACAGTCGTAGAACCTAAGGAAGCAAAGGTTTCCTCCAGAGGCAACGGGCCCACAGTGACCAGGACCTGCAGCTGGTTCTGCAAGTTCAGAAACCCTGACAATCGGCTTGCGACAAGAGTATCGTAAATCTGGGAAGAAGATGATGTGAGTAGTACCCTGGGGGATGATTCTAAATCCTCCTGAGATTCCAGTGGTTGACTAAGCCAAAGGGTATCAGAGATCTGGGAAGAAGATGATGTGAGTAGTACCCTGGGGGATGATTCTAAATCCTCCCGAGATTCCAGTGGTTGACTAAGCCAAAGGGTATCAGAGATCTGGGAAGAAGATGATGTGAGTAGTACCCTGGGGGATGATTCTAAATCCTTCCGAGAGCCTAGTGGTTGACTAAGCCAGAGAAGGAGGTGATTTCCAGGAAGATATTACTGAACGGCAGTCAAATATGGATCCTACACAATCCACTATGGAACAACCATCCCGATACCCACGATGGGAGCACCAAAGGGCTCCGGCCAAGCTGAGGGGCTATATGGATGCTCATTGAAGTAGTGCCGTGATTACGATGTGTTCATTAAACAAATGTTATGATGAGAGAGTCGTGGGCGGGAAGACCTGCGACTGAAAGAAGTGACATTGCATACGTCAATAATGGATGCCTTTCCCTTCTTTAGACAAGATCAGTGTTGCACCAGACACTGCACATTTATTTATTTATTTGCTGCCCTCCTCACGGAACCTGAACGACGCAATAACATGGGCAACTCAGAGAAACGGCTGAATGCTGTTCGTATATGTCTGCTTGTACTTCTCGGTCTCCCTCAGTTTGAAGAATTAGGGTGACTCATTGGGTCCGCTTGAATCAGAGTTTGTTTCCTTGTTTTCTTATTTTTTACTAAAAGGAACTGTTCAATCGATAAAAGTCTAATAGAAAAGGAACAAAGACTTTCAGGTCACGTTTCGTTGGGGTGGGTTTTTAAGGGTAAAAAAACGGGGGGTTAGGAGGGACCCCCCAAAAATATAACAGTACAAAAAAATGCATTGGATGCAAACATTTTCGATGGATAATTTTCGATGGAAAAAAACTTTTGTTGGAAAGATTTTGTTGGAAAGACCATAAACCCATTATGGGCTGAAGCTTCCATACACAGTAACACTAAACAGCCAGTAGCTGAAGGAGACCTCTGTGGGCGTGGTTTGGGTAAAATGCTCAGAAGTGTTATTATGACCGTTCGTAGATAATGGATGGGTTAAAGCCAACGAACACTCACAGTCTATGTGCCGATCCTCCTAATCCATCTCTCTGCAATCTCATACCAATATTTTAGCCTCACTTGATTTCACTAGCGTGACACCTTTAAACCAAAAGTAAGAAGACTGAGAATCTCACACCTGACACGGGCAGCATGTAGATCGCTGAAGTCAAGCCAGGCACCTCTACAGTCCAGACACCATGCCTGAGATTGCCTCAAAAATCAGTTTTGATGTAAATAAAAGCCCCATGGTGAGTTACTGGGAGGACTGTCGCATGCCCTACAGATCACTGGCACTCATTGACAAATAAACATGGGGTGTGTTTGCCTTGTGCCTACTGTTACTGAGAGCCCCTTATATGGGCATGAGGGACGGGCAGGGGCATGGAGAAATGAACGGAACAACATGCCTTAAAAAGTTCATCATTTTAAGTTTTGCCACCTTCTCCGCCATCCTTTTCATCTAGTGCTAACTGATTACCCAAGAGGGTTTAATTATTTTCTTGGCAGCAAACTGCACATAATGAGTGGATGCATTTTACATGTAGTGCTAAGAAGTTAAATCCTTAATGGCAAGCACATGCGTCCTATATCTCCACATTTCACTGTTTTCCCTACAGACTAAATCCTCTTACCTAGGCGATTCGCCAGTAAAAGCATTTCTTTGAATAATTGGGTGAAGAAAGCTTGAAATCAAAGTGATCGAGCTGCATAAAAACAGAAGAGTTACTCACGGACCGGTCGGGGTCGTGAGGAGAGAGTCGGGTCGGCGTACATTTCTAGAGTGGCTCGGCCTCTGGAAGGGCGGGATGGACATCCGGTCATATACGACATCCTGCCAGGTGAGGCCAGTTGGGCTGGACCTGGACCGTGGGCAGAAGCATGTCCATAGCAAGCAACATGCCCCGGTAATTCGGGACATGCTCACCCAGTCCTGTTTTTCTTTTCTTTTCCTCCTGGCCAAGATTTTTAATGGAAAATACAAAACTGCTAGTCCCAGAATAGAAGTAATAAAAATTAAACTGGTTGCACCGCTCGCAAATGGCATTGGACATGTTGATAACATGGAGGTTTGCTTAGTTGGAAGCCATTAATATTAGATCAGTGTCTTAAGTGAGCATTTAGAGTTTCTACCTAGCTGATGACCATGGTCTACCAGCGTAAGATATATCGCAAGACACTTAGTTTCGATGATGCCTTATCAATGTCTGTGCAACCAGCTTATTTTCTTTGCTATGATGAAATTAAGAGCGCAAGTAAAATCATTTTGAAATTTTGCAAGAAACTCTTTAGCCTGCAGCATGCATACTTACGAAGTCTATTGGAGGGTTATGCAATTTATGCCTCTCCAGATGTTTTGGACTACAACTTCCATCAGCCATATACAGCTTAGTTAATGGTGAGGGATCATGGGCGTTCTAGTGCAAAACATCTAAAGATCCATAGGTTGCAAATCCCTGCTCTTCTCTATTTTCTTTGTAACACAGTTACCGGGTAGTCTCACTTTTTGTTCAATAAGAACTACCCTTTCTGAATGCATGGGAGCGGGACACTAAGAAGCCTCACTAATGTTCTTAAACTCTTGCTCTTAAGAGATCTTTACTGGTTAGATGAATGCCTTCCCATACAAACATTTCTTATTGATTTTCTTCTGGGGATCCTCTCTGAATCATGTAAGATCTTACAAAACTCCTACTGGCATCTTTAAAAAAAATTGTAAGAATGGAATCAATATTTGGATGTCATTTAAGTTCTTAGAAAGGCCTATTATTCCCATAATCCCACTAGTTTCTCACAAGTTCTTATAAGCAACGTACAGGAAAGTTATAATGCATGTTTGTGCAGGTTGCTGGCAAAGTGAAGAGCAGGAGGCCTCAGTCAGTTGTTTGCAAAGAGTTTAAACCTGGCTTTGGAGCTATGCCAGTATTACGCTTCTTAAAGCCCAGAGCCCAAATGCAGGGCCAGCTATGTTTTTCCAACATGGACATTAACTGGGAACCTTTGAGATTGCTGGGCCGATCAAATGGTCGAAAAGGCTGCAAATGTTCCGCTAACAAATGCTGTGACCAGCTCGGGACATATTCAGGGGTGGAGTAGGACCCCAAAGGGGCTCTGGTTTGAAAGGTTTTAAGAGTGGCCCCATATTGCATAGAACGAGAAGCTAGAAACCCCAATCCCTCTATGGAAAGTTTGGAGGCGCCAATCGGTGCATTTTGAAGCACGTTTATCCATATATAGTGACTAAAAACGAATGTTTTAAACATTTGAATTTTATTTGGAGGACATGGGTAGAGATGAATTTTCCCTAACATCCAAACCAAGGAAATGTAGTTATCCAAGAATCTCTGTTCCACCCGCCCCTCCCCCTTAATCCCAGTCAGAACCCATAGGTTGATATGCTACCCTGGCAGCAATTCAAATTAGAAAAGGGAACTCCTCTGACATCCACTGGTTGCTCTCATCCCTGCCGGAAGAGAATAATGACCAAGTGGCATTTCAAGGGCATCTTTGGATGCCCATGATGAGGGTCCTTGTGTTCTAGAATAGGCACATGCCCCATTTGAATAATAAGCGCCACAAGGAAGATTTTCAGTCTCCGGTAATAATGTAGGACACGGATCAGCAGCCACATGAAAAAGCTACACATGCCTCGGCATAGACACAGAACGCCGATTGGCAGCTTCGTGGAGTGGGTAAGTGCTCAATCAGTGATACTGGAACAAGATGGACACCAACATGGAAGGTACACAAACCAATGCACAGATAGAGGATATGCCTTAGAAATTGCCAGGAAGGTGTCCAGACCTGGATATAGAGTGAGATTAAAAGAGGGCCACGGTTTTCAAGTGGTGTTGCCATAAGGGAGCCAAGAAACACATGACTTTGTGGTGTACAATATATGAATGTTCAGTGTTATATATGAAGCAACACAATAGCCAGTCCAACCATAAAGGATATCTTTTAGAAGTGCATACCCTGAGAACTGAAATACCCTTAGGAGCAGACAATTGTTTGGGCACTGGGTGTAATCCTGGGGCGTGCTCTGCAGAAACAATCAGGTCAATGTGAAGCTCTGCAGAGGGTAAGGGGCACTGGCAGGCTGGGACCCAAGGGCAGGGCAAAGACGCCTGGCAGCGGGCGACGGGAATCCATGAAGGAGGGATGTGGGAATTGGCAGCAATCAAGAGAGAGCGGGGTAAAGATGATACGTAGGAGGATGCATGTGAGACTGTAACCAGAGAGGGGCAGGAATGCCGGGATGAATATGGTGGACTGGGAGGGTTAGCAGGGAATGGAGATGTGGTGGGAATCAGATAAAATAGATGCTCCCAGACCGGAGGAGAGATCACTGCACATATCCATAGGAGCCACTGCACAAACCACATCAGTACAATCAGGTACTGGAATGTTAATGGGAGTGCAGTGCTGACCAGCAACCACAGAACAACAGGAAGCTCTTGCCAGTGCTTCTCCTTGCAGAAACATCCATATATTAGTAGCCTATTCTAGAAACTGCTCTTCACACACTTCAATCCCAACTGCCCACTTTAGCAGCTCCCAAGGGCGGGGTCTTCACATAACTGATGGCCTCATCAATGACTGCAGCTTTCTGGAGTATGTAAGTGTTGGTAGAAATCCTTATAATGTTTAAACGGCCTGCACCATGGCATCTGAGACAATTGAAACAGGAATACAAAAAACACGATGCACCACATTAGTGTATATAAAAGAGCTGTCCATTTACCTGAAACAGATTGTACGTAGGCCATAAATAGACTGTGGGACTCATTACGACTGTTGCAGTAAGGCTACATTACGAGTTTGCTCCCGGGTGCCGCTCTGGGTGCCTGGTCAGTCCAGGCGTGCATAGTGGCACCTGCGAGCAGACCTAGATGGTAGCAACGTTAAGAATGGTACCGCTGCTACCATCTCCCCATTCCCATTGAGCCAATGGGGGCTCAAATGGGAATGGGGACATACCTGCTCCGGGTCCCGCGAAAGGGAAATTACCGGGCCCTACAAGGTCAGAATGGCCAGGTAATTTCCCTTTCGCGGTAATGGCATGGCTACCTCCAACCTCGTAATGAGGCCCTGTGTATCACACAGGAGAATGGCAGGAGCCTTGTGACTCTTTTTGGGGTGGGGAGATAGCCAGCCATATGTCACATATATGATCATTCAATTGATTCACCATATATAACTACATCAGTCTTTAGATATGACCATTGTTTAGAATGTCAAGGAAAATGTAATGATCGAGATTATACACAGCAAACTAGTTCCAACGTAGTTAGCAGCTCTATTACCGCAAATATTTAAACTAAGTCAAGTGACACTGCCTTACGACTAATGTTTTTCTGGGATTTTACATGCCATCATTGCAGCTCAAATGTGGGCATTCCTCTGTGAAATGTTCTATGACCACAGCTTTGGCTTTAATTCAGGCCCATGATCTCCTTTAGAATAGTGCAACCAATTGGTGGGCAAGGGAATGCTTGGTTGTGTGATGTATAGATCGTCAACGGTGTATGTTAATTTACTCCAAATCGGCTAATTTCCATTTTCAGGCTGTCTGAATGATTTTCAGTTTTCCAAACAATCGGATTTGAATTTTCTTTAAAACTTCCAATCAGACCATCAAAATCAAATGCCCATGTTTAAGCCAATTCTCTCTTCATAAATACAAAAATGTCACCAAGTAATTTTGCTCAATTTTTTAATGTTTGTTGGAGAGCTCTCTTCCTGTTCACATAGCAAACAGGTGGAACATTTGTAAAGTATTTACTTAGGTTGATTTTGTGCTTTCTCTCGTCTAATTTGAAGGACTTCTTAATGAAACACAAAGGAGTTCGGGAGTATTGGATCGGACTCAAAGAGGATTCAGATGGTATTTGGAAATGGGTTGATGGAACAAACATCACTGTATGGTAAGTCCTCACTCTTGTCATACTCTTATTCCAAATCCTGAACAAGTCACAGCAGTAGCCTTTTGAAGGAGGGATTCGATTGTTCAGTGCAGTGCCTAAAACAAATCATGTTGTCTCAAGTTTTATATGTGTAACTTTGGCAGAAAGGGGGATGAATGAGCGTGCAGCTAAATCTCAAACTGCGATTTTGTAATATGTTGGAAATTGTGGAAGGAATTTAAAAACATGGATCAACTCCATTTATCCTTAAGATGCAGAGGGTAAATAATATAGTGCTCCTACACATATCATGTATGTGGGCCACCATGAAGAAAGAAGCACAAAATTCTTAATCACAAAACGGGATAACCAGTACAACAATAAGGAATTCGGACATCATAAAGTATATGAAAATGGTTCCTATTGGAAAGAATTAAACTCTCAATGGTAATTATTCAAATACATGTTAACATTTTAAAAAAAATATTTATTTGTACATTTTACACAACAACAGTTAATCCTCAATGATAAATAACCAAAAACAATACAATTACACACAGAATAAAATATACATATTTACAATCAGACAGAGAACTAGTAGAAATTCAGAAAGTTATTCCAAATCTATGCATGTAAGGTCATTTTCCCTTGTCTCCTGTAAATTACTCTCTCCATGTTTGCAAGACAAGTCATCTCCTCTATCCAATCCATAAGCACAGGTGTAATTTGTGATTTTCAGCCCCTTAATGTCATCTTTTTGCCTATACAGGCCCCTCTGAACAAGAATTTCTTCTCAGAGACTGAAAGGTCCCCAAGTAATTCACCACCTTCCAAGATCATCGTTTTGAATTACAAAGCAACATTCAAAGACAAAATTTGCAGGCAAATATTACACAATCCTGCCAAAATCCACGCACTTGGATACAGTCCCAGAGTAAATATTCCAAGCTACCTACGTCATTCCTACAACACCAGCATTCGTCAGATTCCACCATACCTCTTTTCATCATCCTTCCCGGACTCCTGTAGACTCTGTTGAGGATTTTAGTTTTCTTTCAACGTTCTTCCAAGTTTATAGAGCAAAGCTTTATATTAGCACACATTTCCAACCACATCTCAGATGAAATCACACACCCCAATCTCCTGCCCCAATCCCCTCTTAGTTCAGAATTCTCTTTATAATTAGATACAATTTGATTGTACACCCTGCTAGCAATTGAACCACATCCTGACTCTCCCTCCTTAAGAATTCTCTATTGCATCACCCTGCTCAACCATCTCTCTCTTATACATCTTTTCAATTTCCTGAAGTCACTTGTTGGGTGAAATAATGGTTGAATATGTATTATCAGGAAAACAATACAGAAATCAGTCAAGAAAAGAAAAAAGAAAAATAGTCTTCAATATATAGCTGCATAGTAATGACGAAGTACAAATATTGCACTTAATTTATAAATATGTGAAGAGAAAACCATGAAAAATGTAACATAAGTTATAGCAGTACAAAATATAATGAATGCAGACTGTGACAAGTGCCTATGTAAAGTCCTAATTACATCACATTTTGAAAAATGTGCTAGCAACAAAGAAAAATACATGACTCATAACAAAAAGTAAAAGTGGTTCAATTGCAAAACCTTTCTGAATGCCTGAAACCCTAACTGTTCTATAATCACTAGGGACTAAACAGTTGTACACTCATCTTGCTGTTTAGAACAGGTTGGCATCTATCGAACATTTCTCAGTCAAAGGGATACTATGCATTTTTCAGGACCACATTTTGAAGCTTGGATGATATCTTTAAAGAACCCAGTTTGATGACTGTTATCTGTGATATTGATTACCATTATGTTAACAATCCTATATATACAATGCATAATTCATTAGAAACCTATTATAGTACTGGAATTGTACTATATCATTTAGCTGAAGAATATCTCACCCATATCACTTGAGGTCTCTAAGTGGAGGTCTGCTTAATAGACCACCTGATTTAGACTTTAAATATTCATTGTTTAAATCTAATGGAACATAGAAAATAATATGTGTACTAAGGCTAATGTACTAATGTGTGTTAAGGCTTTTTCATAGATTTGAGTGTTCAATAAGCTTACCTCAATATTATTTGGAGAAGAAGTTAACTGTCCATTTAGGAACAGCAACGATTTTAATGTGATTGAATCCACAGTTAGCTGCCCCATGATTTCTTTATTCAATATTTGAAATCTTTATTAGAAGAATCTGCAGACATAGTAACATTAACAAAGATATTCAAATCCCTTTTTAAATTGGATTGGCTTAGAAATAAACTACTTCTCTTGTTAACATATGTCACTTATGTAAGAGGAGTGGGTACTTGCTTGAATCTTTCTATTCTGGGCATGTTTAAACAAGAAGTCCTTAAAATCTCGCACCTGCATTCGCATGGCATCGATGGATCTGGAACAAGCTTTTGATTGTGTAAATAGATCCAAACTGTGGGTGAAATTGAGAAACTGGCAGTGCCCCATGGATCTTTTGGAAGCTATCTGAACCCTGTATTCAGATACATTGATACGAATAAGACTCAAATCGACAGGGGTTTTGTCAGAGAAAATCCTGACTATTCTCCAGTTGGCCTACAAAGAGGCATTCAATGTTTCATAGATTATTTAGTCGATAATTACATGAAAATTCATGTTAAGAAATCAAAAGTCCTGAGCATGATGTCTGCCCAGAAATCAGACCAAAAAAACCTGGTGTGGTGGGCTTGCAGTGAAAAACTAGAAGTGGTACAAACCCTATTGTGTCTGGGTATCGCCATTAATAAAAACATTGATAACCATGGCCACTTTCTTTCACTGCGTACAAAAATGAAGATGCTGTCGGCCCAAGGTGTAAAAATATTGCACCTGTATTGTAGATTCTCTCTTGTTCCCTTGTTGACCTTTTATCGACAAAAGGTAGTGCCAATTTTGATCTCTGGCTCATAGGGAATGCTTAGTCTCTCATGGAAGGTGTGGGGTTTATTAGAAGGTACGTTCTGGCGCAAAACCCTTAGGCTACCTAACTCTCTTCCAATTGCAATCATTAGACATAAGCTCAGGCTTCAGTCCTTGGAGTCATGTGCTCTTTGGAAGTCTGTTTTGCTTTACAGAAAATGCATGATGGCTGAAATAGGTACCCCATTTGACATTTTTGCTGGAAGGAGCAATCTCACTAATAGCCCCTTTGGAATCTGGTCAAAGAGGATTGAAACAATCCTGGGTGAATACATGGAAGTGCTAATAACAAATGCCATGAAGATCAAAACCAGACTTCAAGAGTTTGACTGGATTGAAATCATTAGAAAAAGGAAACTAGACTTGATAAGACATTGTCTAGAATTGGAACAGAAGGGTCTAAACAAACCGCCTCAGTATTTAACAAAATTTCCTCGAAATTACAGGGACATGCTGATGAGAGTGCGCTTGAATTTACTAGCCACTGGAGAACTGAAATTGGCTAGAAATCAAATAACAGACCAGTCGTACTACAGATTCTGCAGGTCGACAGATGAAATTTGAAACCTTATGCCATCTTGTGACTGCTTGTCAAAAATTCAAACATTTGCGAATAAAATTTCTACAGGCTCATTGTACGAATAGGGCTACTAATTAAAATTTGCTGTCGTGGCAATGGTGTTTTGATAGGGGAACGAGTATGCTTATGTCTAGCGGTTTTACAGAAGATAGAAGTCATTTTTAAGCACCTTGACTCAAATAACTATCTCGATAAGTGTGAGGATCTATCCGTTGGGTAAGATGGCTGGAAGTAGAGTGAAACCGGTGACAAGGTTTGAGAAATTAATAACTGAAACTTTGGAGCTGAGAATCTCTTTCTTCTTGTATGTTTTTTATTGGAAATTGTGATGTTTAGCAAGGCAGTTTTTCAGACCTTCTGTTTTGTGATAAGTTGAAATGGACATGGATTGTTTCTTCTTTTTAATGTAAATGGTTAACTAACTTGACTTAAGTGTTTAAGTGTAACCAATAAACATTTAAATAAATGAGGGAATCAAACAGAAAAGGGGTGCCTGATTCCAAACCTGATCCTTCAGGCTATACAATGTATATAGGAGCAACAATGAGAGATGAGATAAAGACACGATACTAATTGTCAATCTATCCACACTTGTCTTGAATACAACAGAACAGGATTTATTGTCAAAAGGCTTGTCGTTTGTCCTGGTGGGTGGCTAAGGCCGATCGTTTTACAACAGAACTAGAACTGCACAGATTTTTTAGGAACATACGCCTAAAATATTACTTTGAAACCTTCCTACCGAAAAATCACAGTGGAAGTGGAGGAGAGCGAGACCCTGCTGAAACAGTACCCAATGTCACTGGACTTGGGGTAAAATCCACTTTCAACCCGCCACCACACACCTGTTCACCTGAAATAGAGGCCTTTGAATAAGGGGTTACTCAGGAGGTTTTAAAAGTAATTGATAAGAAGAATTATGCGCAAGACAATCTGACCAAAAAAAAGAGAGCGTCTCAAGCAACTCTGTGAAACACAGGGTATCCCGATAAAACCCGCGGACAAAGGAGGGGGAATTGTTATCATGCAAACCACTGATTATGAGAAGGAATGCCTGCATCTACTAGTAGAAGAGGAATCATACAGTAAATTAGACTGTGATCCGACAGCAATATTACAGGAAGAAATTAAAAGTCTAACAACAGATGCAGAGAATGAGTCATGGATATGTCAAGATGAAAGCCGTTCCTTAAATAAAATCCATCCAAAAAGAGCGGCATTCTACATTTTACCTAAAATTCATAAAAACCTTCAAAACCCGCCTGGTAGATCAATCGTTTCAGCCATTGACTCCCTCCTTGAACCCTTATCCATATACTCGGAATTTTTTTAAAAACCCTTTGTAGAAAAAATGCCTTCATATGTCAAAGACTCCTCTGACATGATCCAAATCACACACAACCTAGAAGTTGGAGCAGAAGACATCCTGGTCACAATGGACGTGGAGTCATTGTACACCTTGATACCCCAGATGCAATGTCTTGAGGTAATGGGGGATTTTTTGGACAAAAGAACGACGCCACGCTGTCCTCCTACAGGGTGTATCCTTGAATGTGCCCGACTGGCGATGACTGAGACATTTTTCCTGTTTAGACACCATCTATACAAACAGAAGAGAGGAGTCAGTATGAGGGCCACTTTTGCCCCTTATGTGGTGAATCTGTTTATGGCAAACTACGAAGAGAAATAAATACCTGGAAATAACAGTCCACTTAAACAACAACTGGATTTACATCAATGTCTTATAGCCTGGTATAGGTACATAGATGATGTCTTTATGGTGTGGAGGGGTCCGATTGCTTCCCTGATGTCTTTTCAGAAATGGCTTAATACGTGTAATTCCAGTATTAGATTCACCATGGAATGGAACAGAACTGAGGTGAGTTTTTTAGATTTGAAAATCAGAAAGTCTGCAGGCGAGCTAACCATCACATTATTCAGAAAACCCATCGACAAAAACACGTTATTACATTTTACAAGTTTTCATCTGGTGGGCCTATACCAAAAACTCCCGTATGGGCAGTTCGTACGGATACGTAGGAAGTGTACAGACAAACAAGTATTTGTCCAACATGCAGCACAGTTAAAAAAAAGATTAAAGGGAAGGGATTACCCTAGGAAGTTGGTTAATAACAACCTCAAAAGGGCAGCCAATATTAGCCGGGATGTGTGTTTAAAGCCCCAAGACAAGAAAAAAGAAGAAAGCTTGGTCTGTGTGACCACTTTCGATCCAGTCTGCAACAATCTCAAAAAAATCATAAATCGGAACTGGGACTTGATCAAACAACCAGGGGGTCTGTATAAAAGAACCCTTTTTGCTTTCAAGAAAAGCCAGAATCTCAAACAAAGACTGGTCCACACATACCCAGATGCGAGCAGAGACCATACGGTTCTGAACCAGAGGGACCTACCCCCGATAGAAGGTTATCATAGGTGTAGCGACTGTGTTGCATGCCCACTCACAGAAACAAGATTGGAATTCAACTATGAACAAGTGACATGGAAATTAAGAACTCATACAAACTGTAGGACTAAGAATGTAATCTATACCATCAGTTGCCCATGCGCATTAATGTATGTGGGAAAGACAACAAGATAGGTGAGGCAAAGAATAGGAAAGCATAGATCCTGCATAAGAAATAAGGTACCTGACAAGCCCCTAGTGGACCATTTTATCCAACATGGCCACAAAGACACCGATTTGAGGTGGTTTGTTTTACAACACATTAGACCACCTAGTAGGGGTGGAGATATGGCATCCACCCTACACAAGGTAGAACAAAAGTGGATCTATACTTTAGATACAGTGAGACGGGGACTCAATATTGCCGTTGAATGGAACAATCTCATTGTGAAAAACTAAGGGATCATCCCCACATTGGGGGCGGGATAGAGCGAGATCCCCCCTTGGACTGGTATACATCATATTACTCCACCATCTATATGGATCACTGAGTTATAATATGGAACAAGCTGCCTTTTCCATAATGTAAGGCTATAAGACCCTCCCCCCCGCTGTGTCTAAATAAAAAATACACAAATCCAGGACTGCGGCTATTAGAAATCACAAAAGGATTGGTAATGGATAGGAGCCACTGTGACCGATGTAAAAAGAAAACATTTTGAAAAGATTAACAGTGCAATTTCGCATGAAGAGCAACGCTAAACACTGCTGTTTGGGCAATGTAGTAGCCTGCATGGATAATATTCTGGTGATTTTATCATAACAAAAATTTGCGAAAGGTCAGAGTCTCCTTCCAGTCCTCTTTATATGACTATGCATAGTTTGCAAATAGAAACTGATGCAACGCAGGCATTTGTTTGAACCGCCCGCGAGACAGGGAAGCAACGTTTCCAGGCGTGGAAGTCCTTATTCAGGTAAGTGACCGATTGGAAAGTCATTTCGCCTAACTAAAAGAAGAATTTTACAACTAAAGCTTGTTCATTGTCATGGCGCAGTGCCTGTAAGAAATATTCGACAGTATGAAAGTGTCGGCATTAAGAAAGTAAACGCTAGTGAGATGTCTTGTGTGTAAACAAAGGAAGCTCTGCAATTATACGATTGAGTGGATCTAAACACAAGGCAAGTTTTCAAAGCTCCGTGCTCGGAGCAGGAGAGTAATGCAACTAGTGGGAGTTATAGATATAAAAAGAGAATGGGTCTTGACCCACTAATAGAAGAAATACAGAATGTTCAGCCCCGTTTGGGTAACAGATGCAGTCAAAGAGTACGTGTTTGGTACACACTATAACAACAAGCGTATATGCCAAGTAATAAAGAGAAGAGGACAGTTATTTAAGAATCTATAGTACTGACATGGGGCACTGGGACCAGTGGAGTCATTTTTCATCACATTTACTGTCATCTGGGGCACAAGATACTGAACACTGAGTTCCTTGGCTACCCTGTAAAAAGCGAGAGAATAATCCATGAAGAAGAAGATATCCAGTTGATCAAAAATGCCAGCTGGTCATATGAAATAAGAAAGCTTGTGAGAGTGAGTATACACTGTTCTAATAATGTGAAAGATCTGAAGTTGAGAGTATTTTCTAAACACAAGATGTGTTTTCTAGGGAGATGAATGCCCTTGATACTCAACAATACGAGAAAGCTAGAAGTCATCAGACACATCACGTTCAGGCTACTAGCAGTATTCTGTCACAATAAAAGTGAGTATATATGTGTGTAGCCAATCGGGGACCACAACACCTGATTTTGCGATTGAGATCGAGTTGTTTCATATGTAACAGATCAGAAAAACAACATAGTCTTTAAAACTTCACTTTACAAGCAAGACTGGAGGTTTGTGGTTCAAGTCTAAAAGTGAAAGTCGGATACGTCCAAACACCTGGATTGCCCCCATAGAATCCTATGTGGAGGTGAGTCAGATTATGTGACTACCTAAGAGCCACTGATGATACATTAAAAGTATTGCATGATTTGAAAGGGATGACGAATAGATAGATGACGATGGTTTTTATTTGTTTTTATAGGTGGTGTGGCTAACCCTACCATGTGAAATAGAACATATATAGATTCCTGTTTTTTTCTGTCCTGAAGAAGGTTGTATGATTTATGGACTTATGAAGTCCAACTATGACAACCGAAACACGTGTAGACAATAAATCTGTGAGAATAGTGATACACAGATTGTGTTACCTAACAATGGACAATGGGAACCAGATATTGTGAAATACTGTAAATTGAAAGAGGTGACCAAGATAGGAGGTCACATGTGTATGAAGTATGGGAACTTTGTAAAGAGAAAATTAGAGTGAATAAATGGTGGGAATTCATGTGAGTGAGCCGAGAATTGTATTTAGTGATTTTGATTTTGTACTAATTGCGTTCTGTAAATTGACGTTTGCCAATCATTTATTTTACATGTTTTGTATAAAATAAAAGTTGAATTTGTTTATGAAGAAATAGTTTATCGGTATTTATGAAATGATAAACTAAGTGTGAAGCGCCATCCCTCATCCTCTGGTCCATATTGTTGCTCCTATATACATATGTGAGGAATCAGAAATGAAACTCAGGCACAAGTTAGATATGGTTTTGGCTAAATACTTTTTTGATAAATAAAAGGGGTTGGGAAAATGCCTCCCTGCCGCAACACTAGAGTTGCTTCCCTACCTAAACTCAAAACTAAGGATCTGTTGGTGTCAGAATGTCCAAAACAAAACTGTCCTGTGTTCACAGTGCTATTCTGACCCTTATATTGTAAGGAAATTAATTTTAAAGTGAAGAAGGAAATTGTATTTGGTCTTCAGTGTTTTAGAAATGTTCGAATGGGCAAAGCAATAAATATCTCCAACAAAAAGTCTCTCAAGGATATTTCTCCTTACTCTAGAGGGCAGCTCCCTTCACATGGATCCTTCTTCACTTTTCCTTACACACAACAGTTCTTGTCTTTCCTCCTGATCTGTACCAAAAATCATACACAGTTATCTTTGACATTTGAGTTGTCAGGATATATGGTGTACTCTCCTGCCACGGTTTCTCTGCTCGCTTAGGTTCATACACTTGTAGTTGCCTGGTATACTCTCCTGCCAGGGCGTCTTGTATTCAAACACTTGTAGTTGCCTGGTATACTCTCCTGCCAGGGCCTCTTGTATCCACACAATAGTAATTTGCTGGTATACTCTCCTGCCAGGGCTTCTCATTCATGTGCTTTTGTGTGCACTTCCACTCTTGACAATTCACCACATTAGTACATCTGGCTAATTAATGCTGTCCATGGCATATTGCCTCGTTAGTATTTTGCTCACATTTCCACTCTTGGTAGTTCACCACCTTATCCTTATTGGCTAGTTCACTTTGTTATATACTGACATGTTACTGTTTCTTCTTTATATTATGTGTACATATGGGCAAACTTCAAAGGTTCCCTTCTTTAACAGATGCACTTTCACATTCTCTTTTTCAGATTTAATAAACCACTTTCTTTCTCTGTTCTGTTTTGTTCAATTATTCACATGCAGCATGCTCGACAATATGCCCCGGTGTTCCCTTCCTCCCAGCATGAACTCACCTGCTCTTCATGTTGGTGCAAGACCAGGTATACCAGAGGTCTGGGGATTGATCTCCCGATGTCCCAACGACCCTCTCCCCAGAATAACAGAGGACTCAGCCAAGGGCAAGTCAAACTGGTGTTTATTATAGAAACCTAAAAGGGATCATACAAGACAATCACAATTCTCCAGTAATTCTCTGCTCCCCAAGGTGCGCTCCACAGTTTTAACCACAAATGGTGTCATCACCTGGGCCCCCTCGCAAAAACATATTTCCTCAACTGATTGGGTGCTTGGAGGGGTATCACCTATAGCTTGCCCATATAGAGGTTATTCTCCTGGCCCTTGCATGTAAGGGGGCTGACCTGCCCCATCCCAAGAAACTATCTATTACAATAGTGCAGGGTCATGGACTTAACATTGGCCCTTGCCCTCTACCATCCACCCCTGGATCTCTGTCTCTTGATTGGTTTGATCTGGCCTCCCCAGGCCTGGGAACAGATTCTGTTCTCAGCCCACTATGGACCTCTTCAAGGTGATGTGAAGTGACTATGTGTCCCAATTGTATCTGGTAGTAGACCACCTTTGCCTATTAGAGTGTGATTCCACATAGCAACTGTTGTTTCACTGTTCATTTGGGTTTGCTGAGAACGGCTCGTCTTCCTACCATGGGTGAATGACCATTGTCTAGTTTGGCTGCATCATGTGTTTATAAACCACAACATTGAGCTCTTTGGGTCTGCATTTATGAGGATGTATACTGTTTTCCTGCTTCTGGCCCCTTGTCGTTTGGAGCTTGGAATGTGACTGTTTATCTCTGACCTTGCCTGCTTCACTCGTCTGGTATTCTGTGTCTTGAGGCCTTCTGTAATTTTCCGTAGACTTATAATGTGATTTCTACATGCTCATGGTATGCTGTGTTTCCTATAGGTTAGTTGTACGTGGTCGTACCAGGCTCCATATATACTCCTGTAGTTCCATATGGTTAATTTCCATAAGCATGTGCAAGCTTGCTCAGGATCTCTTGTTGCCTTGCGTTCAGCATTACTGCATTTGGCCAATGTAACAAATTATAAAAGCTTTGACAGTATGTATATGTATCTGTCCTCTATCTACAGAACTGTGTAAGCATATTCTTTGTGTATATGAGTGCGTGTTCATGTAATGCTGTGCAGGGCTGCAAGTGTGTTACATGACTAACACTGCTATGTCAAGATGCCACTAGTGACGTCGGCCCAGTGTTTTGTTGGAATTTAATCAATGCAGTCCATTATAGTGTTTGGATCCACAATCTCAGTCGGGTTCCCTGGATCTGGAAGGATATGCACTGGATAAAGCTTGAATGGCTGTCTGAGGGGATACCTCTCTTCATACGTGCCAGTCAGTGGTGCACTTGGGTTTTGTCCAGAAAAGGATGAGTGACTTTGAGCGTTCCTGACTCTTCAGCCTGTCATGTTCATGGGGGTGAGGAGGGTCATTCATGGGATCCTCTTTTCAGTCCCCCCTCTGGTCAACCTGTCAACCACTCCTCCATACCTTGTCACCTTCGTTCTTGGTAGCCATATTTGTATGTCCATAGTTGCTTGTATGATTGTCAAAATTCCAGGTCATATAACTGCATTCCCCTTCTGGGTTGTACCACACCCATTTTCACCAAACACCTTATTGTCGAATGGGTTATTGAATATTAGCCTCTCAATTGGTAACAGTGGACATTCCCTTATCTTTGTTCTCAGGTTATCTCTTTCTTCCACTCTCTTGTCCTTTCCTTCTCCCATGTTCACATCCACCATCACCTTAATTCCGATTGATTGCTCAGTACTTTTGCAGCATTGTGTAATGCAGATCTTTACTAAACACAGTCCCACTAGTACTAATATCAGTGCCCCTGAGAGTGCTTTCAGTCAGCCCTCCAGCCATGATGGCATCCATGACCATAGGTACGCTATCTAGCTTTGATCCTTTCCGGTCCCTTTGGCTTCTTCCTCCATTTTGGCATGCATCTTCGACAGTCATGTTACTGCTTCCGTCAGCGTGCCATTCTCTCTGTCATTGGCAGATAAGAATGTGCAGCAGGAAATGAAAAACTTTGCACAAACTCCTTCTTCCATTGCTGTGTGACGGTCTAGAACATACCTTTTCCAGAGAGCCATCAACCTTACTGCTCAGAGCTCTTCTATTATTGCGCTGAAACCGTTCCCTGTAGAGTTTATTGTCCGCATGAGCTCCCATCTGGTTATTTGCAGCCATGTCATGTTTGTGTATGTCTGGATGGCTGGAACCACTGACGCGAAAGCACATTCTGTGCTACTGAATAACCTATGTTCAGGTGGTACATTATATGTGGATGCTTCTGATTCTGATGAGTAGTTTCCTCTCTTTACCCTACTCACTTCCACTGACTGTTTCTTTCTTCCCTTTTCTTCTACTCCCACAGACCTCTTCTTTCTCATGTTAATATCCATCTTCGGGAAGTTATCTATCTTTATGTCCTTCTGGGGCATTACCAGTGATGGCATGCATATTGATGTGCACTAACAAGCAAACCCCTCCCAGATGGGTGGCAGCTTCTTGTCTGCCTTGGACCCACATGCCCAGTAGTGGTCCATTAGTACTGCTGAATTCACTTTCATTGCTAGATGCTTTTCTGTGTGCCGACATTCTATGTTATCTCCAACTCATACTGCACCTTAATTCTTGTAGCGCAACACTGGCTTCTTGAGAGGTATTATGGGCATCGGCCCTGCTTCATTGTCCACCGAGGTGAGCAATTTGGCACTTGCATCCCATTCCTTCAAGCACTTGTCATTTTCTAATTGCACTGGTAATTGTACCAGTGTGTGTAGTTTGATACCTACTACTCCCATCTTTCCATCCTTCCTCTATGTATAATTGGACATGCACAAGCATCTGTGCTCTTTCCCAACATCCTGGTTCTCCTATTTCTTTCACCCCCTCTTCAGGCAAGGTAGTTTCTTCAGTGTTATTGTTTTCGTCTCGCCTTTCTGCGGGCCATCAGTTATGTATTGTATAGCTTGGTCTAACTGCCAGTAATTGTTCATCATGCCAAGAGTCTTTATGTAACTGTATCCATAGGGCAATGTTGTTAGAGACATCCATCTCAAAGTTGCTGTTTTTCCTTGAAGTCTTCCTCAGGTTGCGACCATGGATAGGTACAGAAGGCATTGTGTTCTTGCTGCTGGTATTGCAGTTGCTATAAACATTCAGGAAGCACACATAGCATAGGGGATTAGTGAGCAGACATAACCGCTCTCCCAGGTGGTTTCCTTACCTAGTTTAGTCATGTGTTTATACCACACGTTGTTAGACAATCAAGCAGTGTAGATGAGATATAGGTCCACACCCTCCCCCCATGTCTGTGTCAGCACTGCGTTTACCTCTTCTTACCATGCTTACAGTGCTCTCCTGTCCTCCTGGTATGTCGTTCCACCTGCTGGGTTTGGGGAATGTTAGTAGAGGATACAACGGTTTCACTAGACACAAGAGGTATTCGCTAAAAGATAAATGCAATGACCTCACTTGGGAATAAAAGAAAAGACACAACAAGATAAGCATATTTTAAATTATTTCTCCCATTTACCTGTGCTGCTGGATCCTTGTGCAGCTTGAAGATATTCATTGCCCACCTGAAATGCGCAGAAACTGTGCATTAATAGGTTAGTGTTGTATAGGTTTTAAGCCCGGGGAGCATGTAGTCAGACATTGTGTATATAAATAGCTGTTACCACACAGTTCTAACTCTAGGGTCTCTGAGTACTGCGAGGACAGGTGGGTTTCCTTGTTCGAGTTGTGGGTAAGCTTTGGCCAGGGCGTCAGGATGAGAACAGGGGCTAGCCACAATCCTTCTAGAGAATGGGCATACAACAAATATCATGTAGCGGTACCCTTGACAGACTTGGATCATGTCGACATAGTTGACATGGAGGTGTTGAAATGGACCAACTGGGCGAGGTATGGCTCCTCTCACAACTCTCAATGTATGCCCCGCAGTAAACTCTCAATGTATGTCCCGCAGTATACTGTTCGCAGGTCAAGGAGTTACTCATAAATTCACCCACATGTTCCGCCAAGTTAGGATAGAACCTTGTTTCTCCAATATGGGAGGCAAGCACCTCCTTCCCTGTATGTGTTGGATAATATAGTTGTGTCAGTGTTGTGTGCAACAATGCGAGTTGCATAACCAACATCCCAGTGTTATTCTGTCGCCATATGTCATCTGTCAGAGCTACTATACATCCCCTTCTAATCCACAGATACTTCTCCCTGGTTGCAGCTCCATACAGCTCCATATTTTGAGTTGCTGGTAATAAATTGCACCCCTTCTTAAGTATCATTGTCCTTGCATAGTCACAGGCATGTGACAAGGTGTCCATTTGCAGGAGCTCTCCAAAATATGCGACACATTTTGCTTCCACGTCTGCTACTTCATTCCCTTTGAAACAGGGTCCTCCCCTTATGTGTGTGCTTGGCATTTCACTATTGGTAGTTGCTCAGGATAATGCATGACGTCCACTAGTTTGCCCAATATGATATGATATGGTAGTTTATTCATATAGCGCCCATACACAATGTGTTTCATAAGGCTTCAAGGCAAGGGAGGTAACAAGGAAAAATACAATGACATTCTTACTGCCCATGAACAGTAAGGATGTGAAATTAACTATCTTACTCGGCCTGACTACATTTCAGATAGTGCAAGAGCTAAGACATAGATAAGGAAGGGAGGGGGAGAGTGGGAAGGAAATGGAAACAGACAGGTGACTACTGTACTAGGCCTGATGACATTTCTGGTAGAGCTGGAGAAAAACAAAAGGTGAGGGAGAGGGGTGCAGAAAGGGAGGGGAGGAACAAAACAAGTGTCTATCGTTCTAGGGCTGACGACATTTCAGATAGTGCTTGGGGGTTGGGAAGTAAGGGGAGAGTGGAGGAGACGTACAGGGTTGCTATCATACTAGGTCCAGGGACAATTCTGATAGAGTAAGTGCATAGAAGAAAGTAATGAGGAGGGGAGGAGATAGGAAAATTGAGAAAGGGGCAGGAGGACAGAACAGAGAGTAAGCAGTCAAAAAGAGTGAAGAAGCAAGAGGGGAGAGTGAAAGTCAGTAGTAACACATACGTTGCAAGCCAGGATACAAGATGAAGTTGGGAACAGCATAATACAGGGCCACCATGAGTACAAGATGCAAAGGAAGTCCAGCATGAGAGTTGAGAAAGGGTGACGCACCGTGAATCAATGAAGTCCATAAAAGTCAAATCCAGCATTGGCCACAAGACAGTGATGGTGAAACAAGAATGTACCAGGACAGACTCCTGCTGGTTTAGGCTACAGAGAGGGAGGGGGAGCAGGGTAGAAGAATCAAGAAAAGCAGGTAACACCTGTGTGTGAGAAAGGGGAGCACAAGGGAACATCACAGGGGGACCAGAAGGTGTGGAGCAGACCTGCGGGGACAGAGGGAGTAAACACTTGTTGGTGCATGCTTGCCGTCTGTCTGAGCAGGGGGTCGGGCCCTGGGTCCTCCTGATCCAAACAGATCCAAACAGGAATTGCCCTTCTCTTGATCTGCCCTTCACTTTGGATGCCCGAGCAAGAGATGCCCTTGAAGTAAGAGTTAAGAGCAGGAAGGAAGAGGCAGGGCTAAGAAGGTGGGTAGTGCTTAGGCCAGGTGACCTAGATTCACTTGCACCGGCTCCCCACCTGCAAAGGAAAAGAGGCCGGAGGGCTCCTTAAGTAGGGAAAAAGAGCAGCAACCAGGAAGGCATCAGATGGGCAGGGGTTGCTAAGTGGGGAAAAAGAGCAGCAACCTGGAAGACGCTAGGTGGGCGGGGCTTGGGCCAGATGACCTAGATCCACTTGCACCTGCTCCCCATCTGCAAAGTAAAAGGAGTTCATGCTGCACTGGTAACCCGTCAGTGCGCCTACAACCCCTCCTCATCCATCGTGACAGCCCTGAATGTAATGTGGATGTCACGTGGGCTGAATTTGAGTAAATCGTCACCTCCCTTTTACTGCTGCGCTCTAATGCCAATATTAAGGTCAGTGATTCTGCTGCTTGTGTTGCATAATGTGACGGTATTCGAGCACTGACCACTACCTCACTGGCTCCGTCCTGCCTTACCCTCACCACTGCTGTCCCAATATGTCTGACCCCCATCTGCTTGGTCAATTGCTGACGACACATCAATGTAAAGCACATCTCCCCCTCAAGTGCGTCCTCCTGTACCTTGCGAGGTGTCCAGACAACTCGTCGAAAAAAAACTGGTCGACTGCAATTTGGTCGACGCAATTTGGTCGAAAACCAAATGGTCGAATTTTTTTTTTTTTAATATATTTATTTTTCGGGTTTTCGTTTAGTTAAAAAAGGGGTTTTTAGAGAAAAAAAGGGGGTTGGGGGGGGGACCCCCCCAAAAAAAAAAAAAAAGGGTTAAAATAAAAAAAAAAAAAAATTCGACCATTTGGTTTTCGACCAAATTGGTTCGACCATTTGTCTGGTCGACCAATTTTTTTCGACGAAATGTCTGGCAACCCCTTGCGAGTGTCACTGAATTCTTGTAAGTTTGCTGTGCAGTCATGTGCTTGGTCACCCTCTTGTAAGATGTCTTTGAGAAAGGTTGCCAGATTGACTAGTCTGCATCTCACTACCTTGAGAGTTGGGTTTGATAGTAACACCTCCTACCCCAATGCTTGTTGTGTTGTCAGTGAGCACTTTGTTGCAAAGAGGTGCCTCCCTCCAGCAACCAACCCTGTTTCTCATTGGCCCATCACAGAGCCAATATATGCTCCTTGACCCGACCGGCAGGCAAAGCCATGCAGCGAAGGCTGGTCTCTCTGCAGCTCTGCTGTGAGTTACAGAAGTCCTGATGCCTCGAGGGATACAGGAGTGTGCCTCTCTCCAGCAACTGTTGTGTCCCTTAATGAGGCCTCATACGCACCCCAAAGACATAACACACAGGAGCCCTAGTCATCGATAACCTTCCCTTTGTTCCTCCTTCTAGTGACTGCCTTCCCTCTTCCCTTGCCCCTCCCTTTCCCCTTTCCTCTCCCTTCCCGCTCCTTCCCATGTTCTCGATTTCTTTCCCTTAAAGGGGCTCTGTCCTCATTCCCTCACAACACCCCCCCCTACTTAACATGAGACTTCCCGGGCTACATGTGCTCAATCTGCCGTTGGGGTCCCCTTATGGTTCGGTGCACCCTGTTCAGTGGCTCGTGGTTCTCGCCCGCATTTCCTTGTTGCCGTGTTTCGTATATCTTTTCACTCTATTTTTCCGCCATCTCGATCGCTGCCTCTTTTGCTGGGTCTGGTTCCTCAAGGTATAGTTCATGGAGGAGGGAGGCTTTTGGCGTCCTCTCGCTGTGGTCCTTTTTCGTTGTTAGCACTTGTTCTTTGTCCCCTGTGGCTAGTAGGGGATCCGCACGGTATGTCCTTTCGTTGGCTTTCCTTGTCTCTCCCATGTCTTGTTCAGGTGTGCGGTCCTTCATCTGGGTGACTTCGAATGATCTATAGTGGATGTTGAATGAGGGTGCGCTGTAGTGCCGTCCGATGGCTGAGACGGCTGTTCCCTATGGCGGGACTTGGTATCATGTGGATGGCGGTGGGTACTCTGCAGTCTCTCTGTGTTGGAAAGCAGTGTGACTGCCCTTATGGCTGTATCAGCAGTGTTTGTGGGTTTGGCATTTGTCCGGGGGTATGCTTCCTCTCCGGTGTGGTAATGTTGCCTGTTGCTGATGTTTACTGTGGTCCCCCCGTAGCCCCCCCTGTGGGACGGCATCTCCTAAGGTCCTGGGTATTTGCATGACCTGCGATCGTCTCGCGGTACGGGTGGGGTTTGTGTGCTGTGTACTTGCCCTGGTCTGTATCTCCAGGGGCTACTTAATCCTGGGTAGAGTGAGTGTTCACGCCCGCCTGGTCTGGGAGGGCTAGTGTCCAGGGCTGTGTGGTCTTCCTGACGTCCGGCCATACTATTAGTGGTATCCGGTATCTTATTTGGGGCGGTGGCCACTCGTTGGGCCCACTTAATTGTCAGGTCATCTGGACCAGCTTGGTGGTGGTGCTCATTGGTCTGCAATGTTTGTAGGCAGACCCACTCTGCACATTGCCTTGAAGTGGTCTTCTTGGCCACATCGCCGGTATCTCTGTCCTATGGCCGGGCATGACCTTCTGTGTGGGATCTCAAATCTGCATTTGCGGCATAGTGCGCTGCTCGGGGTTAGGTGCCAGTGGCGCCTGAGTCTTCTTCTCCTCCAGGGTTCTCTGGGCCTGGAGTATTCCGTCTGCCCTACCGTGAGGGCCGCAATGGAGTCACATTTTTATGCTCGATGGCGGCTGTCTGTGCTTCTACTTGCTTGTACGTTCTTGCCGATTCAGTATTTTCATTAGGGCAGGGGCTTTTTGAGAAGGTTTTTCCTGAGCGTTGATGAGGTGCACCCTTCTATGACCCTCAGCCGTATTGCCTCCTCATCATTGAAGTTGGCGAAGTCGTACCGCATAATGTTCTTCTGGAGGCGGATGACAAATTCTCCAATGGATTCATGTGGAAGCTGCATGTGTTGAATGAATGCGTAGCATTCACAGTCCTTGTTGGAACTTACTATCAGCCTGTCGTTGACTGCAGTGAGAAGGTGTTGGTACGTGGTCCTTTCTTGTGCTGTAATCGTCTTGATAATGCCTTTTATTTCTTTTCCTACCAGGTTGGTGAAGATGTTCATTTTGTTGGGTAAGTCTTGTCCCCCAATTGCTCCTAGGAAGTCCTCGGAACTCCTCTACCCAGTCTTCCCATCATTGTCCCTGGTTGTGATGCGGTTTCAATGCGAATGGGTTAGGACGTCTCATCAGACTAGCATGGGAAGTAGAACTCGTCTCTGCCATGGCTTGTGTGTCTGAATCTGCAGCTCTCTGCGCCTAGTTGACCATGGCGGCTGGGGTCATGGGTCGTGGTCCTCGTGACTGTAATGGTGCTCAGTAGGCCTCGGGGTGGTGGGCGTAGGTCTGGAGGTGTTGTCTCGTGACTGTGTCGCTGGTGCAGTACTTTTCAGGCTCTTTCTGCCCCTCTCTCCCCTTGTAGGTTAGGTGTAAACTTCCTTGCCATGGACGGCACTGGTTTTGTGCAGCCCCATCGTCATTGGAGCTGTTGGCAATGTTCAAAACAAGGTGTGGTTGGCACAGGGCTTTGTGTGACCTATGCAGGTGGTGCCGTCTGCGGTATTTGGGTTTGGGTGTTTGTGCGGCCATGTGCAGTTCGGGCGATTCTGCTGAGGTAATGTGTGGATTGCTGATTATAGCACGCACTGGGGGCACTGCGGTAGCTGGTATTCCGTAGGTTTGCCCACTATGTTATTTGTGGTCTTGAGCAGATGATGCAGGCTTAGCTGTGGGCTGTGGGGCGGGTTGTGACTCGTGTGGTGCGTATTCGGTGCCTCAGGGTGGACGAGTGTGGGAGCTTACCTTCTCTCTGCTGTGGTCTCTCTGGGGTATTCGCTGGTCGTCCTTCTACTGGACGTGGGGTTTCAGCACTCTTCTCCTTCCTTCTTTGTTTCAGTGGCTGCTCTTGCATGCGTCGCAGCCAGGCAGGACACCAGCTCCTTCCGCTTGTCGTGAGAGGCTGCCGGGCTCACGTGTGCAGCTCCTCCTAGTACTTTCTCTTTCATCTGGTTCTGAGGTGAGTCGCGGGCTTCACCTGCATGGCTTCCCCAGGCGTTTCTCTCTCCGATGCACGTTTTGATGAGCTGCTGTACACACTCTTTTGGCACACCTCTGTTTCCCTTCAACCAACGCTTCTCTTGTCGAGCTGCTGTGCACACACTTCAGGCACACCTTCTTGGAGCTGCCGTGCTCTCCGCCTGAGGACACACCACCGTGAGGATACTGCCTGGATCCGTGATGTAGGAACCCTCCACCAGCCATGCAGCGTCGCGTCCGTTGGCCTTCTCCGTGATGCTTATCCGCTGCTGCGCCTTACTGGGCGTCCTGCGCGTCATGCAGCTGTTGGCTGCTCCCCAGGTGGATTTTCCTCATTAGTAAACCCGCGTCCGGGGTACTCTTATAACGCTGCCCTGCTGCTGCTGGGTGCTCCCAACCCATTTGGTGCAACTGTGTTGCCTGCATATTGCTGGGCTCCTCGTTCACCGTGCCTGCTGGCACACTGCTGTGTGCGCCGTCATACTTCTGGCGTGTTCGTTCCACTGTTGCCCCTACTGCCGCTGCCGGGTCTATGAGGCCGTCACTTTCACCTGGGGCTCACGACACGGCTGGGCAAGTTTGCCCATCGTTCTGCTGGGCTCACTTTGCCCACCATTTCCACGGCACGGAATGAATAACTTCATTGCCAGTTGTGCCCCTTAATGGGGCCTCATCCGCACCCCCAAGACATAACACACAGGAGCAATAGTCATCGATAACCTTCCCTTTATTCCTCCTTCTAGTAACTGCCTTCCCTCTTCCCTTGCCCCTCCCTTTCCTCTCCCTTCATACCCCTTCCCATAGTCTCAAGCTCTTTCCCTTAAAGGGGCTTTGTCTTCATTCCCTCACAACAGCAACCAACACGGGATGCGACCCGCAACAGGGCTGCCAGAAACACCTATTTGAACCTAGGTGTTCCACCAGGCAGCCTCCCTGCTTCTCATTGGCCCATCTCAGAGCCAATATATGCTCCTCGACCCGACCTCAGGTGAAGCTGTTCAGCGAAGATCGGGAGCAAAGGCCAGGTGATCTCTCTGCAGCTCTCCACTGCTCAAAGAGAGTGACACCGGATCCCACCCCGCTGGAGGCTCCTCTCGCACTCGTATGGCAAGGTAAGCCACGTGCCATCTACTGTTCACATGGTCTACAAAGTCTTGCAAATGTTTCTGCCAAAGTCATGCACCTCTACCCTGCCCAACCCCATTCCTACCCTCAACCCCTGCATTCAGACCGGAGGCGCATACTGACGCACATCCATCCTGCCCGACTGCAATCTGCAACTTCAACAATCATAGAGCAAGCACGGACCCTCACACGTCTACTAACGCAACCCTACAACCCACTGCAGGGAAGCCCTCGCAGCCCACAGGCACAAAACTGTCGCCCCACTCCACGAGTGTAATGCTCACTCGCAATGCCCTCACATCCCGCTGCCCACTCCTAAGCCCCCCCATGTCATATGCCTCCACTACCCACCCCCAACAAAGCCATGCCAACTAGGGCACCTCTGCTACAATGCTATCTAGCCAAGTCACTGGGAATTCTGCACCTAACTGGGCCACACAAGCAAACAAACACAAAGAGCCCGCTCAGTGCCCTCATGCCACCCGAGGCCACGACCCTAAGAAACTCCCACCTACACAGGAGAACAGCAGCAACCGCCATGCCCTCTCTCCCTGCCAACACCACTACCCACAACAACCACCTTAGAACTAAAACCCTAACAAAAAACCCTCATAGCATGCCTCAGAGGCCAGGCACTCCACCTCAAACCCACTCAAATTATGCCCATACACACAAGCCCCACTATCAGAGCAGGTGCCACAAGCCTAAAAACACATGCAGCCCCACTATCTAGCCCACAAGGCCATCCAAACCCAAAGAAAACACCCGCAACACAAGCCACTACCCTAGACACACATCTAGCAAAAACACACGCTACGATCCCAGAATCATTCAACACAGGAAATCACTCAACCCCCAGACCAATAAAACTCCCAAGGACCAACACATGGATACCAACCCACAAATTCTCTATGCAGCCCTCATCATTGCAAGATCGCTCCCTGGGCACGCATTAGAAATAAACAACCTAATCACATCCCAGAAACTAGACGACCTAGCCATATCCAAAACCTGGCTCCACCCTGCCTCTAGCCCTGCTCTCTCCAATGGCCCTGCCAGAAGGCTTCTCCATACTCGGACAGGACAGACTCCTCTCGCACTCATATGGCAAGGTAAGCCACATGCCATCTACTGTTCACATGGTGCCTATACCCTGCTGCATAACAGTCCTGCAAATGTATTCTGCCAAAGTCATGCACCTCTACCCTACCCTGTGCTGCCCAACCCCATTCCTACCCTCAACCCCTGCATTCAGACCGGAGGCGCATATTCACGCACATCCATCCTGCCCAAGTGCAACCTGCTACTTCACTCCCTCAAACATACTAAGCCAGTGGGATGCCCTATGACCTACTGCAAAAGACAACTATCATAAAGCAAGTGTGGCCTCTCCCGCGTCTACAAGCGCAACCCTACAACCTACTGCAGGGAAGACCTTGCAGCTCACAGATACAAAACCGCTGGCCAACCCCATGAGTGAAATGCTCACTCGCAATGCCCTCACATCCCGGCGCCCACTCCTAAACTCCCCCACATCCTATGCCTCCACTACCCACCCCCAACACAGCCATGCCAACTAGGGCACCTCTTCTACAATGCTATCTAGCCAAGCACTGGGAATTCTGCACCCACTCAGGCCACACAAGCAAAGAAGCACAAAGAGGCCCCTCAGTGCCCTCACGCCACCCAAGGCCATGACCCTAACACACTCCCACCTACACAGGAGAACAGCAGCAACCGCCATGCCCTCTCTCCCTGCCACCACCCCTACCCGCAACAACCACCTTAGAACTAGAATCCTAACAAAAAACCCTCATAGCATGCCTCAAAGGCCAGGCACTCCACCTCGAACCCACTCAAATTATGCCCATACACACAAGCCCCACTATCAGAGCAGGTGCCACAAGCCTAAAAACACATGTAGCCCCACTATCTAGCCCACAAGGCCATCCAAACCCAAAGAAAACACCCGTAACACAAGCCACTACCCTAGGCACACATCTAGCAAAAACACACGCTACAATCCCAGAATCATTTAAACACAGGAAATCACTCAACCCCCACACCAGTAAAACTCCCAAGGACCAACACATGAATACCAACCCACAAATTCTCTATGCAGCCCTCATCATTGCAAGATCGCTCCCTGGGCACGCATTGGAAATAAACAACCTAATCACATCCCAGAAACTAGACCTCCTAGCCATATCCAAAACCTGGCTCCACCCTTCCTCTAGCCCTGCTCTCTCCAATGGCCCTGCCAGAAGGCTTCTCCATACTCGGACAGGACAGACTCCTCTCGCACTCATATGCAAAGGTAAGCCACATGCCATCTACTGTTCACATGGTGCCTATACCCTGCTGCATAACAGTCCTGCAGATGTATTCTGCCAAAGTCATGCACCTCTACCCTGCGCTGCCCAACCCCATTCCTACCCTCAACCCCTGCATTCAGACCGGAGGCGCATATTCACGCACATCCATCCTGCCCAAGTGCAACCTGCTACTTCACTCCCTCAAACATACTAAGCCAGTGGGATGCCCTATGACCTACTACAAAAGACAAATATCATAAAGCAAGTGTGGCCCCTCCCGCGTCTACAAGCGCAACCCTACAACCTACTGCAGGGAAGACCTTGCAGCTCACAGACACAAAACCGCTGGCCAACCCCATGAGTGAAATGCTCACTCGCAATGCCCTCACATCCCGGCGCCCACTCCTAAGCTCCCCCACATCCTATGCCTCCACTACCCACCCCCAACACAGCCATGCCAACTAGGGCACCTCTTTTACAATGCTATCTAGCCAAGCACTGGGAATTCTGCACCCACTCAGGCCACACAAGCAAAGAAGCACAAAGAGGCCCCTCAGTGCCCTCACGCCACCCAAGGCCATGACCCTAAGAAACCCCCACCTACACAGGAGAACAGCAGCAACCGCCATGCCCTCTCTCCCTGCTACCACCACTACCCGCAACAACCACCTCAGAACTAGAACCCTAACAAAAACCCTCATAGCATGCCTCAGAGGCCAGCACTCCACCTCAAACCCACTCAAATGATGCCCATACACACAAGCCCTACCATCAGAGCAGGTGCCACAAGCCTAAAAACACATGCTGCCCCACTATCTAGCCCACAAGTCCGTCCAAACACCCACAACACAAGCCACTACCCTAAACACACATCTAGCAAAAACACACACTACATTCCCAGAATCATTTAAGCACAGGAAATCCCCCACCCCCTAGACCAATGAAACTCCCAAGAACTGAATCCAGAGGCAGTGGTATCTCCCTCATCCACAAAGACTTTCTTCAAATACGACTCTCCCCTTCCACTACAGCAAAGAACTGTGAACTCATCTCTCTCAAATTCATATCCTCCCCCCTCAGACGCTATCACCATCCACTTCATCTACAGGCCACCTGGCCCGCTTACCTCCTTCGAAGATGAACTTCTACACTCCATAGGCACCAACATCAAACCAAACTCTAGACTTGTACTCCTAGGAGACCTCAACTAAGTGACATTGACCCCCTCGATATCCCTGCAGCCTCACTTGCCAAGTGCCTCAGAGACCTAGGCTTCACTCTTCGAGTTTGTGAACCCACCCATGTTAAAGGTAACGGTGGGTCCAAGTGTCCGGGAGCTTCACGGACATGATTGTTCTCGACGAGGAGTTCCGTCGAGCGATAAAGTGGTGGGGTGTACCCACATACATTGCCGTGGACATGGTTTTCTAGAGCCCCCCTTACCAGGAGACTGTCACCACAGACACTTCCCTGGAGGACTGGGGAGGCCACACTGGAGGTCTCCACGCCAGAGGAGACTCTCCAAAAGGAGAGGGATCTCTACACAGACAATACCACCATGATGCTTTACATCAGGAAGCAGGGGGGACCAGATCCCCGGTGCTCTCCAGAGAGGCGCAGGTCTACTGCCACTGCGCCGTTGCCCAGGGAATCTTCCTCATTCCTTTGCACCTGGCAAGAGTCAAGAACACCATTGCTGATTCCCTCAGCAGTGAACTGTGCTCTTGCCATGAGTGGGAGCTTCAAGTGGACAGCCTCTTCCTGAAATGGGGCAGACCCCAGATCGATCTGTTTGCGACAGTGCCAAATGCCAAATGCCAGAGATTCGCCAGCAGCTTCCACCAGCCGAGGAACATGGAGGACGCATTCTCCTTCCTGTGGGATGGTCTCTTCCTGTATGTGTTCCCTCCTTTGCCGCTCCTACTGCGTGTCATCAATCATCTCAAACAGAGCCGATGCAGGATGATCCTAATCTCTCCGGCGTGGCCGAGGCAGATTTGGTACCCGGATCTTCTCAGCCTGTCAGCATCGCACCACGGATCTGCTCACCAGAGAAGGGGGCACAATCCTACACCACGACCCAGGATCGCTGAACTTGAAGGCTTGGTTCCTGCAGCATTAGAATTCAGAGGATACGAGCTGCTGGCAGACTGGAGGGAGATCCTTGCCAGGGCCAGATCGTTGTCGACTTTGAAGTCCTATGGGCACAAGAGGAAGTGTTTTGTGACATGGTGCCAGACGAGAAGATCAACCCTCTGAGGGTTACAGCCCTGCGGATTCTTCCATACTTGTTATACTTGGCCAAGTTGGGGCTGGAGCACGCCTCCATCAAGGTGCATCTGGCGGCTATCTCCAGCTACATCAGGTTTCTGGGTCATTCTTCTCTTTGGTCCCATTTTCTCATCAAGGAGTTCCTCAAAGGACTAATTTGATCATTCCCACTGGTGAAGGCTCCTGCCCCGGTGTGGGAACTCAATGTGGTACAGACAAGGCTCATGGGGTCACCCTTCGAGTCTATGCATCAGTCCCCTCTCAAGTTCCTATCATGGAAAATGGCTTTTCTCGTGGCCATCACCTCTGCCAGAAGGGTGAGTGAGATCCAGGCCCTGTCCTACAAGCAAACCTATCTGACTTTCCACGACACAAGGGTCGTGCTGAGGACGCACTCCTCTTTCATGCCAAAGATTCTGTTAGATTTCCACTCCAACGAATCTTTGGTGTTGCCTGTATTTTTTTCCAACATCTTCGTCACCGGCTGAAAGGACTTGGCACTCGCTGGATGTGGCACGTACTCTGAAGTTCTATGTGGCATGCACAAAGAATTTCCAGAAGACATCTCAACTTTTCGTGAACTTTGGTCCTGTGAACCATGGGAAGGCCTTGTCCAAGGCTTCATCTCCAGGTGGCTCTCCGACTGCATCACACACTGTCACCAGTTAGCAAACTGACCACTGGCCGGCCGTCTGAGAGCCCTTTCCACCAGAGCAATCACTGTGACAACGGCTTTCCTGTCTGGTGTGCCCCTGCTGGACATCTGCAGGGCTGCAACGTCGAGGTCCATGCATACCTTCACAAGATTCTACTGCATCTACGGGGATTCCAGAGGGGAGTCCATGGTTGGCCAAGCAGTGCTACACAACCTGTTTGCTTGAAGGTGAGACTGTTCCGGAGCTAAGAGTATTTGCTTCTGTTGAGCCTTGCCACCTCCCGTGGTTGTGTATGTTGTACTGCTATGCCTTCTTTATTTATGAGCATGTGAATCCATGCCAGATCCCAAGCTGGATAAGAAACAAGTTACTTACATGTAACTGTTGTTCTCCAGCATGGGTCTTGCATGGATTCACATGTGAGCCCTCCCTCGTACCCCTCTGCAGCTCTTCTTGGTCATACTGCCACTTTATGTGCTACCAAATCTGAAGATGGCTGACAGAGGAGGGGCTTAGGGAGAGGGCAGGCATTGGCTGGGGGCAGTATGACCCAGAGCTCAGTGATTGGTTTATAGGAGTAAGACAGTTTGTAAGCAAAAGTGAAACTGTTTTTTCTTTTACTGAGGATTCCCAGAGGGGGAATATTCATGAGCATGTGAATCCTTGCCAGATCCATGCTGGAGAACAACAGTTACAGGTAAGTAACTTGTTCCATTCCAGATACAGCTGGATCTGTAGTTATGTCAGGACTTTGAGGAGTGGCTACAAACATCCATCTCAGAGGAATAATGGCTTACACACCTTGAGGGGAGTGTCAAATATACTGGTGAGAGTCTGGATTTGAAATATTCACCCAAGGGCAGATTATATTTACTGCAGTCTGGTCTCCTGCATGAATGTACAAGCAAGGCTGGCATTGTGGCCACCCAGATGCCAATTGATGCCACATGCTAGCAACTTGCATTACAACTGCGCCCATGGTGGGAGTAACTGAGTCCGATAATGTCACTAATGAGAAGATAAAAGTATGTATCACATCCCCACAAACAACAAATGGTGGAGTGCAAAATCTCTGTTGGAGGCCAAAACTATGAACTTACAAAAATGGTAGTCGAAATGAAATATCAACCTATAGTCTTGGATAACAGAACTCGTAAACCCAGAAACACATTTGGTGGCAGTTTCCTAATCCTTAGCCACTTGATAGTGCCATGCAGTGCTGTACTGTATAATGCCTCATCTAAGATATAGATGGTCCAGTTGCAACACTGCTAGTGGCACCTGAAGTGTTGTTGCTGAAGAAATGCAACATGCAGTATGTTAGTGCTCTTGACACTATTATAATTAGCACATTACTTAGCAAGTGTAAAAGAGACTTGCTGTACAGTTGGGGGTAGGAGGCAGAGAAACAGCAATGTTAAGGTGAAGTTAAGTAGATTTCAAGGCTCAATCAAAGAGATTCCAGAGAAGACCATCCACTAGACCTATGAGACTTGGCAACGTCAATTGCCTTAATATTCCCAGATTTAGGCTTACTAGGGCTGGTGGCAGCAGCTTTCCTGTCAAAGCAGCCAAACCTTGGAACTCTCTGCCTCACCCTCTTAAAGAGGATCAACCCTACCTGACATTTAGACACAAGTACATCAACCTGCTCAGATCTACGGATTTGTAGGCTTGACTGCTGCAATATTTTTCGACACATGTCTGCTGTATATATGTATTTTACATGCCTATAACTGTACATATATTTTATTCTTGCCTGTATTTTGGTTTTTGTGACCTAAGCTTTGTACCTACCTTGACTGCTGTGCCCTGATACACTCGGGTCTGAAGCACATAAAAATAAATAAAAAAACAAGGGTAGAAATAACTAAGAGGCACAGAGTGCAACCGTACTTTAACTTACCTTTGGCAGTGGAGAGGACCATCTTTTTGTTGGGGAATGGAAAGGTTCTTGGCTGTAGCAGGGAGGCTGTCTTTGTCAGTTCTCTTTCTTCTTAAGGTTGGCACCACTCAGCCTAGCAGTCTATATGTGAACCTTAGGTACTTGGCATGGTTCTCTTGCTGGAGAATTTCTTTCCTCCATGTAGTCCACGGTCCATTCATCAGAATCGATCTAGGCAAACAGTGTTCAGATTTGAAATTCAAGCAATGGTCCCCACTTCAAATCCCTGTCATTTGTATGTGGTACAGGACCATTGTGATGATGGTAGACTGCACATCATACAACCTCTTTATTTGCTCCAGTGAGAGCAAATTGTTGGCTTACCACAATATGTGAGCTAACCTTGAAGTTGTGGATTACCACCTTGCAGGACACCCAACCCGGTCTATTTAGGATGCAAGCACATTCTAATCACGAAGTGCCATTGATTGTTGTGTTTCAAGTTGGGCAGTGCCTTTGATGAGGCGGAGGAGGGAGGCACTTCAAGAGAAACCGTGATTTTTACTGAAGCTGCATTTCAATACATGCTCCTATGTTTGGCAAAACCCATTTTTTGAAACAGAAAGAAATATGAGACCATGGGTGAAGCGGCTGGAACCCAGCTCCTGTATCTGCTCACTCACTAGATGAGTCCTTTAAAGTCTTCTCCACCAAACCTCAAACCTCTCAATATGATGCGTAGCAAAGTGCTTATGAACCTATTATGAATGAATAAGAGCGTGCCGCACATATGACTGCTGGTCCGACCTGGGACCTGGAGGATGACTCCTCAAAATAAGCGCACATCGTTCTATACTTTCCATTGCTATTCCATTGTAACTTTTCATTTGTTCAGTGCAAAACCTACAAGATGGGAGGACATTAGCAATTACAACAACTTGATTGCCATACCCAAAATAAATGTGTGACTTCAAAGTGTTCCCGGTACCAAGTCAGGCCTCATTCCGAGTATGGCGCTAACCAATGGCGCTATTAACGCCTTGGTTGACGCCGTACCCGGAACGGCTGCGCCTTGGTGGATGGCGGAATCACCGCCCCATTCCAAGGTTGGCGGGGCGGTTATTCCCCATTCACCAAGGCTCTTCCCCATTCCCAAATGAGCCCCCATAGGGCTCAATGGGAATGGGGAAGATGCAAATAACGGTGACCGTTCATTACGGTCACCGTTATTGGCTTGGAGGCCCCTTTGCGCCCTCGACTTTAACACCTGCTCAAAGCAGGCGTTAAGGGCGAGGGCGCAAAGGGAACTCGGAGTATGGCGGTAAGGGATTACCGCCACCGGTCTCGTTACCGGTGGCCGCTATCCCTTACCGCCATACTCGGAATGAGGCCCATTAACTTTCATGAAGCCTCCGATAAGGATTAAGTTCATAAAATTGCAAAGTGTTTCACACTCCCCTCGCATTTCACAAGGCGGTGGTTCATCAGGTAATCAGCAAGGGTGGAATAGCAACATGGGATGTACATATGCACATTCCTAGAGCGATATGGGTACAACAACTCCATACTTAGCTACAAACCCCTCATGTAAAATATGCAGAATACCTAGTTCAGTGCACACTTGTATGCCAAATGGTGGCATTGATACTGTATTTAATACTTTTCCACTGTCTCTCCCTCCATCTGAGTATTTAACTACTGCTTGTTATCTGTGGCAAACATATCAATCTATAGCAGATTCATGCTGCAAAAGAATCACGTTACTTACCTGTAATAGTAAATTTGCTGATTGAGATCTGTTACAGATTCATGTGCGACTGACCCAACTTCCTCAACGAGGTTAGGCAAATAGGCAGACAGAGAGAAATCTGAAGCCAATAGGCTATTCAAAGGCATAGAAACTCTGCCACCTCCCCAAACGGGTCTTGTGGGAGGTTGGGCAACATCATACTCCGCTGCCATTGCCAACACTCTTTTGCCACTGGCCATGTTTCCACCCTATCGGGAACGCAAGTTAAACTTCCAACATCATTTCCGACGCATGCAACCCCATGACAACTATTGGGCTGTAGGACTCTGTTCCAGGTACATAACGTGTAGCTTTACTTACATTATGTGTGGTATTTCTTTTTGCCAAAAATAGATCTGCAATGTTTTTTCTACTCGAACAAGCCATTTAGAATAATGCAGTTTTTTTTATTTGTAATCATATTTTCTGACTAATGCTTGGCTGCATTTTTTCACCTATACATGTTGTTCTTTGTTTCTTCTCTACTCTTGTTTTTATTGTTTTTGGAAGGTCCATCTCTGCACTTCCACCCCCTCATCTTCATCGCTCTTCTTCACCATGGCACACTTTTTTTTGTTTACTCCTAACTTTTCTTCACCTTTCCAGTCTCTGTTCTGTGGCACTTCCCCTGGGTTCCTTCTTCTAGCCCTAGGAATTTACCTTTTCCAAAACCTACGTCATTGATATGGCAGAAGGCCCTTTGTGAGTACCCTTGTGGACATTGTGAGCAGTACACTGACCTTATGTTGTTGTTGTTGCAGGTTTACAATTAAAGGGAACTCGCCTTGTGCATATCTCAATTCAATTGGTCCCAGCAGTTCCAGATGTCACAATGAACGGAGGTGCCTATGCAACACGAAGGATTTGCAAACTTTGCACAGCTACCAAGTGGTCCCATGCCATGGGTGACACCTTCAGCCGGTCTTGGTGTTTTTGCAAACCGTGCTGCGCATCCTGAGAACAGACAACCCATACTCATGATAGGAAACATGAAACTACAATTCCCAGGATCCAGAAGTGCGGGGGGTGACAGCTACAATATCAGGGTGTAGAGGTATGCGTTCTTTCTTTCTCTGTAATGCCCTACCCATCCCCGTAGTCCGAGCGCACGCTAGTGACCTACAATATTGGACCGTTTTTTTCATTTTTCAGAACGAGGTGCACAAGCAATATCTTGAGTTCAAACACCAAAAAATCCGCCTTTTGAAGGAAATTCTTGACTGGACTCCGCTGATCCGATTACCCTCTTAAAATGGAAATCTTTATTTTGGGAGTTTGAGAAATCCCAACTTTTCATACATAAATATATTTCCCTCTGAAGGTTTTATGAAAAAAAACGGATTGATTTAGTTTCAATCTTTCCAGTTGCTTTTGCTTCATTGGAGAGCAGAACACAGCACCCATGCCAGATTATGAAATTCACTTTTTGGGCGCCATACATTTTTGCTTCACTTTTTTGTCCAAGAGTTGTTAATTTATGAGCGTTTCAAAGCTGCTATTTAAATCTGGATAAAGAGGGGCGGAATATTAAGCAAAGCGCTGACCCTTCAATAGTAGTTCCTAAATGTAGTCTGTATTCACTGATTAATCTTCAGCTGCAATAACCCAGCATAGACTACTATTCACAGGCAGTCCGAACATGCGGAACGCCACCATCGTGAAAGAAGGAAAACAAGACAAGCTTACTTATTGTCAGGGTCAGAAATGTGAGGCGTACAACGTTTGGATGTTTTTTCAAAATATGCCATTTTATTAAATTATGCTTTTTAACAAAAAACACACTCTCCCTGCCCTGATGAGGATTTACCTGCCTAGCAAAAGCTAAAGGAAACACTCCAACAAGGTATATACACAGTAGAGCATAAAATACACATGAAAATATATGGCAATTCACAATAGATATCAACAATGAATTTCTTATATGTTTCCGGACTCTTTGTAACCTGACTAAGCTCCCCTTCCCCAGGTGTCAATTTAGGTTTAGTTCCAATGTCCAACATTAAGAAAGTAGGAAATCCGGGTTTACAACAAAGTTCCCACTCTTTCCCTTTGTCAAAAGAATGTTCCATTTAAACTATGTTCAACCAACAGAAAGATTTCTTCTTCTTATTTGAGTAATAATTTCCACATCATCAAGTATCACCAATGATGTTCTGGGTCGCAACGCTTTGCCACATCTTAGAAATGTTAGAGAAGAAATGCAGCTCCTTGTCAGATTCAAAGGAACAGAACTTCTGGCAAGGTCAAAGAAACACAGCTTCTTGGTAGTGCTTCTCAAGTCTCTTTTATAGGTTTAGGTATCAGTTTTATATCTTTGTCGGGATCAACAGTTTATATTGTTGTCAGGATGAACAGATTATGTCATTGTCAGGATGACTTCAAAGCCCTACTACTCCCACTTGGATAACTCTCGTGTCAGATTAACTTCTGCAATAATTCCATATGCGGGTCTACTCGCCCGTCCCCACAGTGTTTCACCTTCACTGGGCTTATGAAGTTTTAAATCTGCTGACAACCAAAGGTTTTATCACAGCTTCCAGAATCTGCAACATTGAACGACAACATTCACATCAGTGTTACAACACTTGCATGTAGGCAAAGCACTCTTCCTCTTCCTCTTAACATTTGCCTTTGCAGAAGGGCAGCCTCTTTTCCATTTTTCTTTCTGGCACATTAATATTTACCACAGCTTCAGCATTCCACACCTTTGTGACTTTGAACAAAATTTCTGAAAAGACAAGATCCACTTTAGTGTCCCTCAACACTTCCAAGAAAGCAAAGCACTCTTCCTCTGAACATTCACTTTTCAGAGGGGCAGCATATTTGCCATTCTTGTCGTTCTGCCACACCAACAACAAATAGTGCCTTTAAGGATGTAATTTTTACCTTTCCTTCTTATGGCCAATTACAATCAGCAGACTTCACCTTTTAATAACTTTGCATTTGCCCTTTTGCTTTCTGCCCACCAAAGCAGCCTGCTTGTATGTCTGAAGTTTAGTCTCTATTGGCTGAAGACAATGCTTGCACAATTCTTGGCTCAAGTGGTACCGGTATGCCTATGGTATTGCTTGCACATTTCTTGGCTTTGAGAAAAATGCTTATTTCCCTCTAGGCTTAGGAAGAGCTTTTTTCAGTCTTGGCTTGGGCAATGCGTGCTCCCATAAACTCCTAATTCCTAGTTCAGTCACTTAACTTAGTGATACATCATCTTCAACAACTTTTCAATGGACTCTTCGCTTAACCTTTAACTCAGAGTTACTTTTTAAGCACATGTGATCAGTCTTACCTCTGTTTTCAGAGTTTAATATTCAATTAAGGAGTTTCACAGCGTTTGACTCTTGCACGAATGAAACTAATAGTGATTTCTTATACACAAGTGCTACTTTTCAGACTTTCCAATGTTTTACCATCAACGGTCAGCTTCACAGAGCTTTCACTAATATGCAAGGGATTTGACTGGATACAGTTGCCTGACATTTTTCACAAAAGGTATCAGAATGCTGGGTACCACTCACCGGCTTCTGTCTTGTTCCCTTCACAGGCGGCAGCGCTTGGGCTGCTTCTGGCTTCTTTTGGATATACACCCCTCCTCGATACAGGTGTCTTTGCTCCCGCAATGCAGTCAAGGAGCTCCTCTCGCACCTGAGACCCTCAGCAGCATAACACCTTTCATCACAGTCTCCAGCACGCTTCCTGTGCCCAATCCCTGCAATCAGGTTCACATGGGGGAAAGCAGGCTTCCTTCACGCCTTCCGCTGTGCAACTTCTGCTCTTCAGATATTGGGGAAACAGTACCCTCTCAGGACAGGCAGCTGGAATCTGATTGTTTAAAAGTCACAGCATCCCTTCTGCTCACCCACTTCTTCTCAGATTGCCAACACTGTGCTCTGCTTCTGCTACTGCTGCAACCACTCCAGCTCCATCTAATGGCCTGCACCTGAGGGGCCCTTTAAAGCTTCTCTGCTTCCCACAGGTGTAGGTTATTAGTCTTGACAGGCTGACTACTACTCCAACATTCCTCTTCTGCCATCTTCCTCATCCCAGTACTTGGGGGATTATCTAACCTGTAGTCCCAAATACCAAAATGTGGTTTTCTTGTTAACTGCTTATTTTTAAATGCATTTATTTATGGGTTTCCCTTTTCTCTACCTTTGGGACTAAGGGGATTTCTATCCTTCAGAGTGTCAAACTGTCTTTCCTTTCTTGGGTATTTAAAGATACCTCACAAGCTTTACCCATATCCACAGGATATGGTTAAATCAGATACATCATAATGATAATAAGCCAATAAGCCATTACATGTTTTCATACATTTAAAAGGTTCTTCCCTTTTGGAGATAAACACTGTGTCTCATCCCATGGGATCTCCTCACCACCTTGGCCCTGTCTCCTCCCAGGTGATGCTCCCACAGTACACCACCCCCAAGGTCAGGATCAGGGAACATCTGCCTTTCCCTGGCCACCTGGGAGGAGACTTTAGGCAGTGGGTTAGTGAGGGACCCCTAGGATTAATCACATTATCCAGGATTGAACTTGAAGTAGACTCATACCAACTCAAAAAGAATTGGAAGTGAAATACACACATCAATAAAAATGACTGAATGTAAACTAGCACCCTTTATGTAACCGGCTATCTAGTTTGAAATATTATGAATTTGATGGGAAATTGTATATGATCATCACGGTTTTGTGATTCAAAAAGGTAAATGATGTGGCAAATTAGGATCTTTAACTTTTTTTAATAACAATACTCTTTGGAACTATTGAATAAGAGTATATTGGTTAAACTAGGATCAAGGTGAAGTGAACCTTGATCTAATGTATGTTGAGAAAATTCTTGTTTGAGAATAGAATGTGAATTGTAAATTAAATGAATCTTGATGATATTGTGAGAAAATAAGGATCTTTTGTGCCTTGAGAAAGCCCTCAGTGGGTGAAACATACGCACGTTCCCCATTAGGTTAATGTTGGTATATTGACAAAGACATATTGACTAATCGGACACTAGAAAGTGTAGTATTGACACTAACTGTGTACATTATAAAATGGTATTCTGGCAATCTCAGAATAAAACTGATCATATTTGTAGTGAGCTTTGTATAATTAATACATGACTGAGAGCACCTTCCTCGAATACTTATGTTACACATTTGGATACAAAGTTAACCCTCACTCGTGAGATACCAGCACTGCCCATTTATCTGCACCTGCACTTTATAGTACACTTTTCAGAATAGGCTTGTTTGACGAGATGTGATTTTTGTGTGATAATTGTGGGTATTTCTATTCTGGCTCATTCTAAGATTAATTTCAAACTATGGGTGTGTAAAAAATAGATCCCAGGCAGATATGTTTCAAGGCAACACACATGGAAAATTCAAGGAACTATTGTTCCCACCTTTTGCACACTTTCCCCCACAAATGTACTCTTAACATTTGTATTATTTTCTTTATTTTTGCATGTTGTATACGCTAACATTCATACGTTTGATTATCATTAAAGAAACGTATCTTTACGAGTATCAATGTTGATTGTCTAATGACAGTTATGTCTGATAAATATGTCCCATGTAATGCGCTATATAAAAAACAAAAAAACAAAAATGATGAGTTTGTATGACTGTGAGGCACAAGTAGATTTTGCCATTAAACTCGCAGATATCAGTTGCTGGTGTCCTTTATTAGGGGGGTTTTGCTTAAAGTAAAGGTCCAACAGAAGAAGTTGTTATGTAAATGGGGAATTGCCATGAATGCATTGATTCTGCCATCACGTGGTGTCCACAAACAATTGCAATTTGTCTATCAAGGTTATTAAAAACAAGGGTCATCAGGGCAACCTTTCTCCAATGTTACTGGATATTTGCAAACAAATGAAAAATTACCAGGAGAACACTGCAGCAAGCATTGATTTAGGTTTGAAATGATGTTTGGAGAGCAAACTAGAACTCCTCTGGAGTCGCAGTAGCCACGTCTGTATCTTGCCAGGTGAAGCAAGCAGTGTCTGATACTGCATGCAATTACCCACATGGCATAAATGGCAAACACACATTAGATGCCAGTACACATGGCACTAGTTGTAAGCATTGTACAGCGAGATATATAGAACAGCATTGGTTCTAAGCAAGTTTATAGAATGCAGTTGGAACATAAAATACAACCATAATTAGCTGCCAGGGTTTCGCTGCCACCTGCCAGATCACTTCTTGCATGTTCCTCTCCGAGCGGTACACTCAACAGTTTGGCATCTTTTTTTTTTCCGGATCCTGGTTAATGCTCTTCTTCGAATATGTTCCTGGTGCAGATAATTAATAGTCAGTTAATCTTTAATTTATCATTTGTACTTTCAGTTCTGATTTCAGTGTGGTGTTGGCCTATACAGTGTTACTGCTGAAAGTCATTGGGCCTCATTACGACCCAGGCGCTAATGGGTTAACGGCGCCGTAAAAGGCTGCGGCACCGTTAACCTATTAGTGCCTAATTACGGGGTCCCTTTGCGGGACCCGACCTTAACGGCTGGTTTTACCAGCCGTTAAAGTAGGGATCCGCAGAGGGACCTTGGTGCTAAGTACGGTGCCGCAATTTGCAGCACCGTACTTAGCGCCTTCGCCATTCCCATTGAGCCCTATGGGGCAAAAATGGGAATGGGGAAGGGCCATGGCGGCATGGGGAATTACCGCCCCGACAACTTCTGAATGGGGTGGTAATTCCCCATTCCGCCATGGTGGACACCGGCATGGACCATGGTGCTAATAGCACCATGGTCCTCCGCCTGGGTCGTAATGAGGCCCATATTCTGTAGGTTAAAATGCTGTCACAAGTGTTCAGTAACTCTGCCTACTGTCTCCCCCGACCCCCGCCATCATACTCGTTCCATGGGTAGATTGAACCCACCCTCATTTACCCTTTCCCCCCATCCAAGCCCTACTGTATGCACTGACCTGATCTCCTTATTACTGAGAACTGGTCTGCCCCGGAACGGCCAGTGGCCCAGGTAATGATCACAAAGGTGCTTCAGGCGCCCAATGATTTCTCCATCCACATCTGCTCCATCCAGGTTAGTTCAGATTTATTTGAGCATTGGCGTGTTATTAGTGGTTGAAGATGCTGCTGTCAATGCAATTAGATCTCACATTTTGGCCCTCCTTACGAGTTCAGTGGTGCATTAAAAAAGTTGTAGTAATTCCGTTACTGCCACTTTTTTAGGGCAGCAACGGAATTACTGCAATTTTTACCGCACCGCCAAATTCCGAGTTTGGAGGAAAAGTGGAGTATTACTCTCAGCAAAAGGCTGATCTGCTTTTGGGAAGAAACTGTGGCATGGAGGCTCTTAGAGAAAAGATTGACAGACCAACTCGTGCGCCGACTTCAGTTTATTGATTTATTTTTTATCTGGAAGGGAGAAGATTCTGATCCCAAAACAATACTATGTGAATTTGGAGTTCTCATTTGCTTTTTCTAAACTAGCAGTAGAAGTTTTAGAACTCAGGAAGTGAATCGCCATCAGGAAACAGCCATGCATCCACAGGTAACCCCAACTAATTATATTTCAAGAGCAGATGGTCCTCTTCCAAAATAGAATGTTATCAATATCCTGTATGGGGAATTCCTTGCGTTCCAGAGAAATAGTTTTTAAGAAGCCGATTATACCATAGAAGGACAATGTATAAAAGGTTTGCCTAAAGAGGTTAATCTGGACCCACTATGAAATCAGGTTTTAATCAAGCAGGATTATGTAGTCGTGAAACCCTGTTAACATCCCAAAATAAGAAACAGACAAATCTTTGCGTATTGTAAGATAACACAATGCACATAGACCATTACAAAATTCCTCCCTAAATATTGAGGTTTATTGTTACATGATGAACATTTGAAGCTATTATTAAATCACGGGACATGTATTTATTCTGCCCAGTTTTCCTCCAATTAGAAATATTGTGATTAAAGCTTTTTGAGCAGGCAAAAGGCAAACAAATGTGGGTGAGTAATCCAATATAGTGTAAATACCAGCAGTGTATTTATATAAGTCAATACACATTGAGAACATTACATCACTGATTTTGTAAATTGGAATTCAGAGTTTGTAGTATGTACATGGATTTCATATTACACCTCCTTGTCGTTTGAATACTACACAACATCATGTGTCCTGATCTACTTGAAGTGTTAGCATACACTGATGGTATTAAGAGGAGTCACTCCTGTGTGGATGTCCCCTTCCTAGGTCTTCGGCACAACCACGATGGTGACTCGGGGAGCTAGGTGCCACCCTGAGAAAATGGATAGTGGGCCGTGTATGTATGGGAAAGATCCTGTAGTCACTGCCCTTAGTCCCCATCACAAGTCAGGGGACAATCACACTGCCTCACTTTAGGCCAATTTTGGGGTCCGTGACTCTTCCTAATACACCAGACAGTCGGGACAAACAAGTTCTAAAAACATTGACCCTCCCAAGATTCCTAGAAAAACCATCCAGCACAATAAGTCAACCCTCCCCACAACTGAGAGAACCTGAAGCTTCCAATAAGCAGAGCCAGCATTCCAATGTAGGTACATTCCCTTTAGTGAAATCATGTTTTTATTCACTCAACATTAGTAGTGTGTGTTTACATACAGTTACAAGTTTGCATGCCTCATGCGAGAAGTCATTTTACCATGATCGGAAGATCCGCTGTGAACTCAGTACTTACACGGATACAATGTTGAAACTTCCTGAATGAGGCACAGGCAACAAGAGAAATGAGTTGTTTCCTGGTGGAATGTACTGATGCCGGGTATACACTGGTACATTTCCACCAGATACACGGTAGTCTGAAGGAAACAAAGAGTGTAAACAGATTACCTCATTTGTTCCCAGCATTTAGTTCCTACGTTGGAAGCACAGGCGATCTTGCCTCAGCAGAGGCAGCACCAGTTAGGGTGGCACATTTCCTTCCAAGATGGAGGAGAGACTAGTTATAGGCCTGGTCTAGCCCCCTTAGCTGCAGCCCCGGGCACCCTCACGGACAACGACCAACCCCAGCCATCACCTAATGATGAGCTTCAGATGCAAACGCTCAGTTTCACCCAGGGGGTCACACAGTATACAAATGTTCCCCTCCGTTGATCAGTGTGGCTTAGAGGAATCGGAGTCTTGAAATTGACAGTGGCTGGAAACTGAAAACAATTGGCGGGATCAGAGTCTGCAGAGTCGGAGGAAGCTGAAGAGGTGGTAGCAAGCGAGAGCAGGAGAAGGTGGTAACATGAGAGGGAGAGAGGACACAGGAAGAAGTGGTCATTCTAGAGTGAGAATGTTTTCAGTAGGAGGTAGCAACAGAAGGAGGAGTGAAGTGGCAAGAGGACGTGATAAGATCTAGTGTTCAGGAGGAGGTAGTGAAACCTGATGGGGAGGAGGAGAAAGCCGCGGCATGGTAGGTATGGTAGTGACACACAGGAGTGGAACACAGGTGAAAGGAGTGACATGGAGGCGGTGGAGTAACAGACAACTGTCAAGGTGCTTTAGCGGGGGATGGAATATAACATGGATGGGAGAATGAAGTTTTGAGGTGGTAACTGCATGTCAAAAAGATGACACAGCCCAGGAGGTGGTAACACGAAAGAAGGACTAGATAACATCAGAACATCAAGGAGGAACAGAACAGAAGAGGAGAGGATGAAAAAAATCGGGTAATGAAGCTGGGACTAAGGAGCAGGTGGAAGGTTACCTTAGAGATAAACTGGGAAGTGGTTGGCTAGTCCACGCAGTCAGTCAGGATCACACAGTGGAAGGAGGGAGGAGAGGGGGATGGGGAAGTCACCCTGAGACTTCAGACGTGAGGGCAGCAGAAGAGGAGGAAGCCCGTGCAAGGCAGAAATCCCAGGATCTGCCTCCAGCTCGTCCTATCCCGTTGGCTACTCCCACTGACTTGTCTACTTGCAAGAATTGGTCTTGGTGAATGGGACCTGGAAAGCCGAAATCGAGATCCGATGTAAGATGCAGGTCATCCCAAAGCCAAAACGTCCAGGAGGGGGGTGACGAAAACACTTGGGACTTGTAAATGCCAGGAAAGAGATTTCAGATCCAGAAATACCCCTGAGAAAATTGTGGGGGGCCTGTCAGGGAGAGCCAGATACATAAGGAGAGGGACCATTCTTACTAATCTGTTTCTTTGGAAGATTCCCACATATATTTTAGTTGCATCCCTTCCTGTAACAAACCTCAAATAAAATGTGTTTCTTTTCTAACGTATGCTCTCTCTATACACATGTGTTTATCAGAAGAGAATAATGGTGAGTCGCATGTTGCACACCATGTATGTTACCACAGGGATCTTATTTGGCATCTGTTGACTATACAGTCTTCCTTCGTGTGATAACAGTCTGCGGTGTGGAATATATGATAATCGAGGCTATAATGCAAGCAGGAAAATGCTTTAAATGAGATTGAGGAAACTGTCTGATGTTCCTAGTATAATTTCCACAAGAATTGGCAAGATTAAACTGCAGGTGGCAGTGAAATGTCAGGGGATGCTGAGTTTGAACGTTAAATATGTCAAGAATGGAATAAACAAGGCTTGGATTCACGCTGCCTATGATTCATGAGTTCCATGTCCTTTCACTGTGGAATGCTTTTTGACTGCGTTTTTTACTGTGGATTTCTTTATGAAAAAACTCATTGAATTTTTATTTTTGGAGGTGCCCCCCCAACACCCCGTCCCTTTAATGTTTTATATATTCCCAAACACCCACATCTCAAATATATACTTTTCTAACCCCCCTAAACATTTCGATGAGTTTTGTTTGTTAAAGAATCTGCTGTAAAAAAAACACGAAAAAACATTCAGCGATGAAAGTACGTTGTTCCGATTTATGATTGCATTTGCTAAACACGCTATAATTAGGTGCAGTGAATGCTGTACCTCTTGAATCTTTTCACTGCTGCAAGAATTGTTTTGCCGCTTGAGGCGAATTTGCCATTAAATAAGATAAGGATGTCACGTCCTTAGCATTGACAATCTAGCGCCAGTGATATGACAAGCACCTTGTAGTGATGTGTCTTTGGAATGTTGGGGCACGCGAACCAATCTCCCTGCATTGTTCGGAGCTTGGTTCGCATGACCCAGTGAGCCGTTGGAGGAGTTGTCGAGTGGTTGGGCACGGCGGGCCCCTTGCCGAATAAACTTACCTGTTTGTTCCACTCGAAGTGCCTCTCCTTCATTCTTACATTGGCGACGAGGATGGGAGAGGGGGCCCGCCACGGCGCTCCGACTGTCCGCAGCCCGTGGCCAGTGAGCAGCCGGTCCGCCGCACACAGCCGCAGCGCCACCTCAGCCCCTTCTACCTGGGCCTCGGCAGCGCGGACGGCTGCAGGCCCGGGGCTGTGAGGAGCGGTGCAGCGTCTGGAAGGGCTTGGAGCCCAAATGCTGTGATGAGGAGGGGCCTAGAGCCCATTGTGGTGCAGCTGAGGGGCATTTTATTCAATGAAACAGCAGTGGAACCAGCACACTTCAAAGTGGTTAAGAAATGAAAATGGGCAGTTTAGGAAACTTGGTGGTGGGACAAACCTGCAGCAATCTTTTTTTAATGAAAACCCTGCTGCTGGACCACCCCACTAAAACATGTTTGTTTAATGAAAATCGCAGAATGGCTCAACCTGAAAATGTTTTTGGTTAATTATGAAAATAGTGGCAAATGGGCCGGGCTACTGCTAACATGATTTTGTGATGAATTAGATTGCCAACAGCAGGACTAGCTGTTGGCAATCTAATTATTTAATCAAAAAAGGCCTACCTGCTGAATATATTTTTGATTACTTATGAAAATAGTGGCAAATGGGCCAGGCTACTGCTAATATTATTTTGTGATGAAATGGCAGCAGGACTTGCTGTTGGCAAACTGGTTATTTAATTAAAAAAGGCTAGCCTGCTGCAAAGATTCATCTAAAAAAAAATAACACTGACAGTACCAGCCCATTGCAATATATATATATTTTTTTAAACCTATAAATTCTAAGTTAAGGTAAAACTGCTAACACATATTTGCTTATAATGACAAGTGATATTTGAAATGTTGAATGCAAACCAGTCGTAGGATCAGGTACTTGCAAATAGTACTTCATGACAAAACGGCAGAGGGACCAGAACAGCATACATGTTTACTCAGTAAAATAAATAGTAGCTGGAAAAGTATGCTTCAAATGGAAGTTCATCCCACCGCAGAGGTTCAGTGATGGGGAAACAGTGGCAGCATAAGACAGCTACAAATGAAGCTGCATGAAATGCCTTTTCTAATTTCTTTTCCAGGTCTGTGCCCATCAAATAGTTTATTTAATTTCATGCAGTGAGCATTAATTATATACTTAGATGAAAGCGTGGTGCATTCTGCTTCAACTGCTTTCTGTTCATTGCTAGTAGCAAATGCATTCATTTATTATTGGACAGGATCCCATTAACATTACGTTAATAGAAAGGTGGCCTCAGCCTGCCAGTTATCGGTTGCGATGGCGCTAGGATCTTTTGTTGGTTATAGAGTGGCTGTGACGAATTCGACCATCTGCATGGTGGGTGTGCGCTCGCCTGGGCTTTTTGAAATGTTTAATTAAATGCAATAATGGTAGACCAACCTCCAGAAAAATGCGGGGCTAATCGACAAACATTTTCCTATGCTCAAACCACCACAAACACATAGAACCATGTAGTCTGGGTGGACACAGCCTACAGGTACTATCTGCCTTTTCATATTTAGTTGGAATGTGACAGCCAGGAGTACACTATGTCATCTCCAGGAAGGGGAAGGACCTAGCCTCCTTCTGCCATGGCCATCTTGATTAACTAAAAACGCTGCCATGGATCTGCCCTGCTCTTTTGTTGGGCCCTGCAGCTGAGGTTGGCAATTAACATACCAATTAGAGGTAATGATATGATATGATAGGTATTTATAACGCGCTTAATACCCAGAGGTTTCTAAGCGTGGATCCGGGGATTGAACCTGTTTTGCTCCATGTCATCTTGCTTCCTAAGTGAGCACGTTGCCCCTGAGCTATCCTCCTGAGACAAACTTCTCCTACTGTACCGCTCACCTGGTATCCACAGGGACGTCACTCAGCCTGTTTAGTATTTAGTATTTATTTATTTATATTGCGCACCTAACCGAGAGGTAGCAAGGCGCAGAGGCAACAAGAGGATTGCAAAGCTTGTTTACATATGAAGGTACGTGGTCCGGCTGTGGTTACAGTGCTGGACGCGTAAGATGGAAACAATGCACGCTGAGGAGGCATAACTTACAGTGATAAACAATATAGTCAATATTATATACAAGGAGCAGGTTGTCTCATGACAGATATCTACGTCAAACAGATGACAACCTATGTGTACATATTTACGAACATATTGGTGTGGTGTAGAGCATCAGGGCAGCAAGAGAGCAGGCGGTTGTTTTGTGTCGTGAGCCTTGAGCTAGTGGATGGTTGGCGGTAGGGAAGGTCCGCCCTACAAGTAGGAGGGAGGGAGTTCCAGAATTGTGCTGCTTTTACCGGAAAGCTGTTCCCTCCCGACATAGTACGTTTAAACCTAGGCACCAGAAGGAGATTAGAGTTGTCCATCCTGGAGGGGCGAGAGGAAGTAGGTCTGGTGAATCTAGTGATAAGGTATTGAGGGGCTGCTTGGTGGAGGCATTTGTGAGTCAGGGACAGCGATTTGAGGAATATTTTGTCTTTAGTGGATAGCCAATTGACGTTCTGACCTCTTACGACCTCAAACCCTTCCCTGGAGGCTATTCGACTGGAGACTGGGCCTGAAACACAGGATTGGTAGAGTTTAACTCCCTATTGTCTCTGTGTGCTTGAACCCCTTCTTTCCTCCGGTCCAACCCTTCTCTTTGATCCACAGCTCACCTTGTTTTCTTGGATAGTGTGCTCTCCGTCCTGCCTTCAGCGCAGGGGCGCGTTGATTGATGCAGGCTCATTGCTGCCTAGTTACTTCACTGGCAAGAGTCCGACAGGTAAGTATGAGTCTTTTGAACAGTTCTCTTCCTTAGATGATGGTCGGCGTCCGGGGATGGCAGCGTGCTGCTGAGATGAGTAGCGCTGAAGGTGAGTGAGAGCGCGATGCGCTATGCACCCCTTTCATATTTGCATTGAACTGAGTTATTTTTCTGTGCCTTTTAGGTGCCGCAACATTTTCAGCGTGGATGCCGGTTATGAAGAACAAATGCGGTGGGTAAGAGTGGTATGCGGCACCTCTAGATGTTTCCACGCTAACCTGGAGTGTCTTTTCCCTCTTGCAGATGGATGAGAAGTTCCGGAGACAGAGTTCCCCCAGAGTGGCTGGGATTCAGGTAAGCGTTTGAAGCTCGTACAGTATTTAAAAATAAGCGAAGATTTGCAGAATGCTTACTAATGTCTTTTTCTGTTCTTTTCCCTTTTCCTTAGGAAGCGGCGTGCCGGGATGGGAATGACACCGGCGAAGATGCCCACAGAACAGAAGGAGCAATGACTGATGGGCAGAAGCACCGCAAGGTAAGGCTGTTCCTAACGGTGTTCTTGTTCTTGCAGGAGCTGAGCGCAGAAGAAAGATGGAGGCCTACTGGAGACTGATCCGAACACGGTGAGTGTCACGCTGCAGGTGCAGAAAACGCAAAGCTTGTTTCTCAGCCTGGGTGTGGCTTAAATCGTCTCTGGGTATCCCAGGTGCCTCTGAGCTGAACCACACCCAAAAGCCTAGACCGCACATGCAGTTCTGGGAACCAAAATATATGGGGTCATCCATCTTGTCCCCATCAATGCACTACAAGCCAATCCCCAATGTTATCCTATGGGAGTGAGTGAGTCTGGTGCCACAACCGCCAAGTCTGACTCCAAGTGGGTCTTTGGAGGGATGGAGAGGCCCTTGAGGGCCATGTAGGTTATCGTGGCCTGGCTCCAGACTGACATCTTGGAGGGCTGGGGACATGAGGGGAGGAATCATGACACCTACTTCACTTACTTCAAACAGGCCCACATGGGACCTGGCTGCAGAGGTTAACAAAAGAGACGGGAAACCTATAGCTAGCTCCCACCCTCAGTATCAAGGACAGTGAAAGAGTCATTTCTGGGACTGTGAGTTTACTGTAGGCCATCCTGTTAGGGGGAGCCCATTTGCAGAAGCCAGAGTGTCTGGTCTCACTGCAGCGTCAAGGGAGACCTGCCACTTTAATCAGGAGTCACAGAGAGATCCATTAACCAGTGAGACTCTTTGATCAACAACAGATAGGAAGATGGGTCGGACTTGTTTCCACCCGCTTACCTTTCCTGTTGGAAAGCACTCTGGTGATGACCTCATGCATACAGGAGATTGTTGGTAGGGACCCTGCAAATGGTTAATTAAGGTAGGCTTCGTCTACACCAATCACTGTCACCCACTTGGTTGTAAAAGAGGACTGAGCACCTCTTTTGGCAGATCATCTGAAGACTTACAAGAAGTAGGAAAGAAGAACTCATCCTTGGACCCTGGCTTCTGGTACAGTCTGCCTAAACCTTCCGCCAGTGAAGAAAGGCCAGGATATCCAAACAGGGATGCAAGATTCCTCGCCTAAACATCTCCCAGGGAACAGAGGGAGATAAAGTACTCAGACGATCCTCCAACCGCTCCAGAACCGGTACCCAATCAGCAAACAGCGTGCCCTGCTAGGCTCTTCAGCAAGCATCCTGGATATGAAGTGCCAGAAGGTTTCTTAACCTGCAACCCAGGAGTAGGCACCTTCAACACACTCCACAGCTGTGGGCTGTACGCCTTAAAGGACAACACAAGCTCAGAGAAGTGCCTCAACGAGCATCTACTGATGTCCGCCTTAAAGGACATTTTCGAGCCAGTTGAATTCCACGATCTGCAACCGACTGCACCAATAACTGTTGTCAAGTCGCTGTCACTTAAAGACATCCAAGATATCTCGACCAGTGTTTCAGAACCGCTGATCGGCACTGACACAACGATTCCTGACCCCGAGCCATCGTATAGACCAGCCTTCAGCCATTCGTCCAGCTTCAGTCACTGAACCGTCTTGCCAACTGATGCCTGCAGCTGACTCCCATCTTGAATTCTGGCACAGAAACCTGCAAAGCGCCCTGCAGCCAACTCAATCCTGTCGAGCACCAAGAACACCTACAGCACAAGGTACATTGTGGTTATCTCCCCCTGGTTCTTGTCAGAAGGCCCCTGGAGACATATTAAGACTCATGGGCCCTCATTACGACCCTTGCGGAAATTGACTGACCGGACCGCAACAGCGTAAATAGCGTTTCCGCCATTGCACGAAGGAGCAAAGTGCGGCTAATTACGACCCATCGGGCACGAGCATTACGCCATGGCGGAATCCGAAAGGCTGCGATGGCGGAAATGACCCCAAAACGGCCCTTACCGCCGCCGTACGCTGCACCAGGTGCAATACCGCCACCCATCTTAGCGGTCACCGTAATGAGCGGGCACCGTAATGAGCGGGCACCGCAAATTACGGGCACCGTAAATATACGGAAACGGAAGTAAAAGCATGTGGCCGGAACGGGAAACAGCACGCCGCACAACTATAAAATCCGAATCCCAACACAACCATTAAAAATCCGACCCTGACACACATCCCAACCCGTTAGCAACCCCAGTTAAAAAAATAAATATGGGAAAGGTAGCCAAGAAAGCGTGTGATCGCAAGCGGCAGGTCCACTTCTCCCGAGAGGAACTGACCGTGCTGACCGAGACCCTGCAGGAAAATGCCGCCGTCGTCTTCTCCAGTCAAATGACCAGGACGGCCCTTGCCAACAAGAAGGCCATATGGGCCCTTGTGGCACAGCGCGTAAGTGCGGTGGGGACAACACCCCGCACGCCACAGCAATGTCGCAAGCGGTGGGACGACCTGCGGATCCGCGTACGCAGCATACTTTCTGCGAACAGGAACATCGCCACAGCTACCGGGGGGGGATCAGAGTCGCCCATCAAGTTGACCCCCTGGGAGGAGATCTGCGCCTCCACCATAGGAATGGAGAGCATAGAGGGAGTCGGAGGGATGGAGAAAGGAGTGCCGACATCCGGAGAATCAGGTAGGTTGGCCAAGAGAAACAATGCGAAATCCACAAACCACGAACATGTGCAGTACCATGTGACCCCATAGTGCAATACATACTTTGCCCTGACAGCGCCCTCTAAAAGTCAGAATGAATAAACAAATTAATCAAGATGCCATAAACAACCCCTACATGTGCAGCATGCACCCCCTAACTGCAGGCAGCCAAATGAATGCATCCTCAATCCACACGAAAATGAGACCACCTCCAAGGCCCAGTCCCATATCAGCCTCATGTACCACCCCAATGCATTTGATACGTTGCCATTCCAAATCCGACAGACCCATAACTAACGCTCGCCCCTCTTTACTCCACCACAGGGTCCGATACCAACGACGAGCTGCAGGACACCCCTACCAGCACGCCTGCAAAGAGGGCCAGGACCAACGTCCCAAGAGCCTCCACCTCAGGTGCAAGGATCAAGACACGGCAGCAGCAGGAATCAAGTGCCAGCACACTGGAGGGGACTGCAACAGGCACCCCAGCAGCCAGCAAGTCCACAACCCCAGCACCACAGGTCCCCCCAAAGAACGTATCTGATGGCACTGCCTCTGGTGGTAGCAGCACCATAGGTGACACAGCTGTCATGCCAGCATGCTCCGACACGGAAAACAGTGCTGGCGACGTAGGTACCATCCATGACCTTTCCCAATCCCCCTGCATGTCCCATCCCCTACACCATGACGAAACCACGCAGGGGCACCCAGAAGACGACGACTGGCCAACCCCCACAAGTCCTGTGCCAAGGCAACATGTGTTGAGCAGCCCCCCTGTCACACCACCGCAAATGTCCATGGCCCAGCAGAGGCAACAGTCCCTCGACCTGCTGATCGAGCAACAGCAGGAAGTGTCCACGCTACTCAAGGACCATGCGAATGAATGCGGGGGTTCCAGGGCAGCCATGGAAACATCCACCGAGACACTCAGGGCACAAATAGAGAAAAGTAGTGAGAGCCTCAGGGGAGAAATGGAGAGAAGCACCGAGAGCCTGAGAGCACAAATGGAGAGAAGCACCGAGAGCCTGAGAGCACAAATGGAGAAAAGCACCGAGAGCCTGAGGGGGGAACTGAATGCGACGTCCAAAGACGTTTGTGCTGAACTTGCTGCTGTGCGCCGTGTGCTCTCGGAGCTCTCACAAACCCTCAGAGACATGCATGGACGCGAGCAGGCAGAGACGTCATCCGTGGCAAGTTCCGTCCAGGGCAGCCCCCAACGCAGATCTGGCAGGAACCTGCGCTCCACGGGCAGGGGTGCCCCTGATACCCGTAGAGGGGGCTTGCAATAGCGTCTACCCACGGGCAGCATGCATATTTGGACACTGGTGTTGGGGGGGGAGGAAGTAGGGTGGAGGGGGTGTGTTGGGCTTCACTGGGTGGCGGGTCCATAGGGTGTATGAATCAAATCACATTAACAATACAGCACTTCATTATCATCCAATGACATGTGTGGACATTGATATTTGCGTACGAGGCCTTCATAGGCGTACAGTCCACTATGTGCCTGTACTACACACACACAGTGCCACAGGTCCCCTTTCCGTGTAATAGGCACCATGCGTGGTTGCTAGAAGCATGCATCTATGATGCTCTGTCGGATTGCACGTGCATCCTGTGCCTCATGGACTCCTTGGGGTGCCTCCACATCCCCACCCTCATCATCATCATCTTCAGGTGCATGCAGTACAGCGTCAGGGGGCATGGGCACATTCCTACGTATGCACATGTTGTGCAGCATGACACATGCCATGACCATCTTAGAAACCCTCTCATGGCTGTACATGAGTGCCCCGCCAGACCTGCTGAGGCTGCGGAAACGAGCCTTCAGTAGGCCGAATGCCTGTTCAATGACCACACGGCTACGTGAGTGGGCATGGTTGTAGTCCTCCTCATGCTGGTTCTGTGGGTTCCGGATTGGTGTAAGGAGCCATCTCTTCAGTGGATACCCGGCATCACCTGTATGGGACGAATAAAGGGTGTCAGTGGAATGATAGTGCTAAGTAGCCCCCCCCCCCTCCTGCAAGGTCATTGACGCATCAAATGGGCCACGATGTCATGCATGGAATGAGACTCACCGAGTAGCCAGGATCTGTGCCCTGCGTGTCGCTCCATGTAGCGTGGTATTCTTGTGTTCCTCAGGACCATAGAATCATGGGTAGATCCTGGAAATCTGGCACAACAATGCGTAAAGATCTTGTTGGAGTCACACACCATTTGCACATTGATTGAATGAAATTGTTTCCGGTTGCGGTACTGGACCTCCATGGCATGTGGGACAACCAATTCAACATGGGTGCAGTCGATGGCACCAATGCAACCCGGGATGCCGCCAAGTGCATGGAATCCCACCTTTGCGTTGGTAATCTCCTGGTACGTGCGTGGTAGTGTGATGTGGTCGTCGGCGTGCTTCAGGAGGGCATCGTGCACTTGGGAGAGTGTCCGTGAGAACAGTGGCTGTGAAATGCCATGCAACTGTCCCACTGTGTGCTGGTAGGTGCCTGTGGCCAGGAAGTGGAGTACAGACACCACCTTCAGTAGGGGTGGGATGGCGGTTGGGCTATCTATCATGCTCACGAGGTCAGCATGTGTCATGTCCACAATGGCGATTATGGTGTCCCGGTCCAAACGGTAGAGGGTGTGGATCTGCTCAGCAGTGAGGTTGAACGGATCAGCTCGGAGGCGTGGGATTGCGGGCCGCCTGCGTGTTGGTAGTGGCAGTGCTTGTGGGCCTTGCTGACCCTGCCTTGCCCTCCTCCTCCTCCTTCTCCTCCGTCTCCCCTGTGCGCCCGGTTGTTGTACCTGTTGTTGTTCGTCGTCTTCTTGTAGTTGTAGCACTTGCAGTGCTATCTGGTGCCCCAGGCCCAACATCGCTAGTCCTGCCGGTAGCATTTTGGAGTGGGAGTGGTTGTGGGAGGGGTTTGGGTCTGCTATATATGTGCTGTCGGCCTGTATGGCCTCCACCTGTGCTGATTGAATGAATCTGTGGCGGATGCAATCCCTTCTGGCCGAGCACGTCCCGCACGTAAGGCTGCATTTGGCCGCATGGCATCTTGGGATTGGAATCATGTATCAAATCCCGATGGCAGTGTGATGTACTTTGACTGATTTTCATGCTATGCTCCCATTGTTACACATGCTATGATTGCAGCCGCTTACATACCTGTGAAGAGTCAGTGGTATGTAGGGCTCGATCGATGGCCGACCCTCATGCAGCACAGTATCGTACTTCACCGACGGGCGTGGCGTCCCATTTGTGATTGCAGCCAGTTAGCATTATGACACACAGCCGCACTACATTGATGTAATTGTGAATGCAAGCGTTCACAGAAGCCTTTTCGACGTAATGTTGCAAGTGAGGAATTCGAAGGCCAGGATTTTTGGTTGCGAAGTAGCGGTGAGGAGACGCCCACAGGTCTGCCTGGAAATGTAACGTTCTATTGTTGAATGTCCTTGGGACAGGGCCCATAACGAGCAAGCAATGAATGACATGAATTGAATGGGATGCGCAATAGCGTAGTGGACGATAAGGCAGGACGTTCCCAAGTCCATCTAGCTTCACGACACTACAGATCCGGCCAGGAGCACAGTGGTTTTTGCAGACTGCATTACGCACAGACGCGATGGAAGTTTCACATATTATGTGAGTGAATGTTCATGCGTTTTCATTGCGGGATGAGGGAATGATGAATGGATGCATGGACAGATGATTCCATTTAGGGTCTGCCATGTACATGTGTTTTTTGATTCAATCCCCTTCCCCTGCGCTATGTGATGCAAGGCTGCCATAGTGGGACTTACGTCTATCTGCCCTTGTCGGATCCTCCCTGTCTCGACGCGCCTTCATACACTTGTGTCTAGGCACGTTACTAATCCCATGTCATGGGTTCTATCTTGACGGACGCATGCACAGTAACCGACGTTGCCAATGGTGTATTAACCTCGATTGGTTTCGTTATGTATCGATACTGATTTAGGGGTGTGTATATTCCTTTGGAGTGGGCTAGCATGCATATGGGTGTGGATTTGGTGTGTTGAATGAAGATAGTGATGCATCATGTGTCCTGTAGTGCAATCGGTTAATTTGTGTTTCATTTTGGTGACAGGTATCTCCTGCCCTATTGCAGATGCCATCTGTACGCCACTCCTCCAGATGGATTTTACTCTCGACACCTGCAGCTTCGGGTGAATCAGTGGAGCACCATTACGATCTTATGGGACGATCGCCAATGGGCCACATGCCCTTACGCTGTTCTGGTGGCTAGGTGCAACATTTCGGCCTTTCAGCTGGACTAGTGCCTGCCTCATGGGACGGACCTGCGGTTCTTGCCGCTTCCATGTTGCCTTTTGGAACGTTGATGTTGGCCCTGTGTGCCATGATGGTACAGGGCGTCACACAAGTGGAAGCTGGTCAATTATTGCAGATGCAGCCCTCGGTGATGATGGATGTTTTGGTGTTATTTTACAAATTGCTGTGAGGCCTTTGTCATTTGGATGTGCATTTAAATTGTATTCCGATATTTGGCGTGTTGCGTTATTCTTTGCAGGTGATGTGGCGATTTTCGATTTGTGGCGGTATGTATTGCGAGATGATCTGCATTGTGTTCCGCCTTCTGAGTTGAGTTGTGTGGTACAGTACTGGCCGCTTTTGCCTACGTAGCACAGTGTGGTCACGGATAGGGGCTGCCATTGTGACTGTTTACATGATGTGCTGTTCAGGGGCGGGGGATTGGCTTTTGGCCGACTGGTGCCTGTCAGCCAGGTCGATTGATGGTATGATGGGATGTTCAGAATGTGGCTGGTCACAGGTGCCTGTGTTTGCGTGCGTTTGTTGGAGGGGGACTGGGGTCATGTCCATTGGAATAGCTTCTGTATTGATGCCATCTGTGCCCTGCAGCTCCCATCGGCCCCTCTTGGGATGTGCCTGGCTGCTCAGTCACTCTGCCAACTTGTGTGGTACATGCTTCTGCTGATGGTTGGTTTGTTTACTGGCAAGAGTACAGGGCTGGTGCAATCCCCCTCAGGATGCTGTTTTGGATGTTGCCTTGCGCTGGTGGCAAGCGATGGGGGACTACTGTTGTTTTGTGTCATGTGTTCTTGATTTCCATTTTGATGTCTTGTACCTTCACATGCCTGTGCTGCATCAGTACGGCTATGGTGACATGCCGTACATGGATGCCCACTCACGGGGCGCTTTGAACACCTGCATGCATTTCTACGTTGGCATGCATGGGTGAATTGTAGATTTCACTGGTTGCATGGTGTGAGTACATTGCGCCTGCCAGGAGTTGTGCAATGTGGCCAGGGAGTGGAGTACAGGCACTCAGTGGGCCATTTACGGTTGGTTCACGATGCCGTATTTCTCGCCATGGCGGGATGGTCCATTCCGCCATGCCTGATGGCGTTAGGTACATGTCCGCTAGGGTCGGAATTGGCGTACCGTTGCACCATGGTGGTGTTTGCGGTTTGGCATGGTGCGCGCGCGCGTGCTTAGTGCAGTTAGCGTTGGCGTTCACTACGGTGTCGCTAATGGCTTCGTACTTTGCGGTGACGGGTCATAGTCGCACCGAGCGCTTTTCGATGGCGGTATTGCTTTTCCGCCATCGTTTTCCCCTTTCCGCCAGGGTCGTAATGAGGGCCATGGTTCCCTTTGTGCTGAACCCAAGTAACCTTTAATTGTTGTATTAACCATACCGACTACCCTACTGTCAGTATTCAGTGCATCCCTTTTTCTTCTTTGAAACTCTCTGTCCTCTGTATTCCTTAACAGGGTGGGTTGTATTTTGTAGTGTTGCTAGAACTGTCTGTTGTGATATTAATAAAGTCAATATTTTTGATACAACCTTGACTCGCCGGTCCCTTTTATCATTGGGTAATAATTATATTTTCGCTTTGTTCCAACTTGCCAACGATCGACAACCTTTCTGAGATAAGCGTGCCATCTCACACTCAAGAGCATCAGTTTCATGTGCCCAGAAACATTACTCAAGTTGTTGAAACAAATAAGAACTTATGGGCATGCAATGGTATGTGAGGGTGTTTTGTGTTGCCAACTGGGTGGTTTTACAGGCCAATCATACAAAAGATAGAAAGCACAGCTGTAATAAAAATAACAAGATTACCCAAGCAATGGTTGGTTTTGGTATTATTTATTTGAAATTATGAAGTATTGATTTGTTCCTGCAATTTAGATTTTAAATTGGTGGATTTGTGCAGAATTTTTGTGTTTTGTATTTTTACTAAATACCTTCACTCATAGAAGAGAGTATAACTGTTTATTTGATTTTTTATTATCTGTTACGGATTCTGATCCATAGTCAACTATCCATTCCAAATGATTTCTCCAGGTATTCTTAACATAGAAACGACACAGGCCCATGGACACAAGGATTGGACGTATTAAAGGACCAGATTAATGACCGAGTTGCAAATGTGGGACTAGACATTCAGTAAGAGAAGGGACAATTAGATCAGTCATTACCAAAATGACGACAAGTCAGTGCTGACTAATCTTTCTGAGGCTCGCTTATTCCACCTGAACTTGGGTGAAAGCAGAGTGGCGGATAGAGATGCTGATATTATAACAAAAACAAGATTCTACCAAAAATACATTGATAGAAATGATAAACTTGCACTTATTTGACAATGCGAATTTAAAACAAGTAATTGGATTGCAAGAGACACTTGAAGTTGATCAGACATCTATAAAGCAACATAGAACAGATGCAAGAGGAAATAAAACACAAATACAGGCAAAGTAAAGCCTAGACTCTGAGGTGTTGGGTCCTAAGGACACTTCTGCTAGTGTGTGCAGACACAAACATTTATATATTAAATGATCACACCATATGCACAAGTGGCTTGCTTGATAATCTCATGGTCTTAAAATACAACCAAAAGACCATAAACAAGACAATGCAAAACCTTTTGGTAAAACAAATAGATTCAGAGGTTTATTTTGATCAGTGGCATGATTTAAATCCAGTAAAGCAACACAAATTCAAAATAGCTAAAGAAAGAGATGCTCTTATCCAAGAAAAACATCATTTTACAATACAACTGCCCCAAGCAGATGCACAAGGAAATCTATACAGGGGGTCTGCACCAGAGTTTCAGACGAAATATGATATTCAAAGAGAAACTCGAAAACGCATTGAGTAATTTATCTGGTGGTCTAAACATAATACACCAGTAAAGGGAGTACATGCTTGCCAGCATGCAACAGAATCCCTACAAAACAAAATAGAGTGACTGGCCCGTAGAAATAACATTTTTGGATCTAGCCAGGCCAGCCTTATTGAATCTAGCGAACAAAGAGTTCAATGTGAACAACAAATGATTTTTCTAATGGGACATACAGGCACACTTTGGCAAGAAATTAAAGAAACATATTAGCTTCGGAATTAAGGGCTACCTACCAAAAACAAGTGAGTATCATAACACAGGAAACACATTACCCTGAATCTGACATTCAAATCCAATGGTTATTTCTCCTCTGTGAAGGGTGTAGTGAATCTGACATTCCTTCACGCTACTAAGATATTACCTGAGCAATAATAGGAAATCTGATATGTCTGATTCCAATCAAGATATCGATGGTGAGGCGTATAGAAGATCCCCTATCGACTATTACCAGACACAAGAGATGGTTTCACTGCCTGAAACAGAGAATTACCTGGACGTACAGGTGAAAGGGGAGGAGAGAGGCACTCTTAGTGTATCAAGAGTGAACAGTAGAGGACATGAGAGTATTCACAGGTGTGCAATTAATAAAGTAATATATCAAAATCAGCTAAAAGAACACGAATTACATGATTTGGTGGAGCAACGAGACAAGTTGGCTCACGTGGCTAACCCTGCGTGACAGGCGATACAGCCTAGGAAGGGTACTGTTAAAACCTACCAACGTGTGACAACCCTTCCATTCGGTATGAACATGGTACAAATAACCTGTTCTAGTATTCCAATCAGGGAGAGTCTAACGCCACATTTTAGTTCACTACTCCCTTCACAGAGGAGAAATAACCATTTGCATACCCGTCTGGTCCCACCCACATTCTCCTCTGAACAAGAGTACCATCAGCAACCCCAGATATGTGTTTCTGCCTCGTTGGATCTCCTCTGTGAGGTGGAGCCTCTGTAAATTACAGTGAACAAAGGGCCCATGTCTGGATTACCCTGGGTTACATACAGTGAAACCCCAAGTCTCACAAATTTACCAAGAGTGTGGGAAACTCTCTAATGAGAATGAACTTGGTTCAAATAACCTGTTCTATGCAATTCTTCCACTCAGGAGGGTCTACAAACACGTTTTAGCTCGCTGCACTCTTCACCAAGGAATAATATCCGTTTGCTTAGTCTGGTGCCACCCACCAGGACAGCCGAGCACCGAAATGCTAGGCAATCCCCAACTGAACAAGATGCCATCAGCAACCCCAGAGATCTGTTTCAGCCTTTTTGGGCCTCATCAGTGAGTTGAAGCTGAGGCTCACTAAGGCACAGTGAACAGGGGTCAATGTCTGGTTTGCCTTTAGTGACGTAGGGCAGAACGCCAAGTTGTATACAATTTACAGATGTTTAGGAGCCTCTCTTCTGAGAATTAACATGTTTCAAATAACATGCTCTATGAGGATGCATCCCACCGAGGAGGGCTGCAGACCAAATCCCTCCATCAGAGTTAGAGCCACCATTCCTTGATTATAGAGTAACACTCCCTTTTCAGATAACTGAATACGGGTTTCTTATGTGCATGTTACAAGGATTACTGTCTGTTCTCCTTTTTCTCCTCTATTCTCCTGTGTTCTTCTCTGTTAATAAACCAAAAAAACAGATACCATTGAATTTCTTGCTGCTGCATCCTGAATGTCCCTCAGCATCTCCCGGGTCTGAAGAGGTTTTTAAAATAAAAAAAAGCGAGGTAGCCCTTGAGGAATGAATATTGTTTGAATAACCTGTTCCACAGGATGTAATCCTATCAGGACAAGATAAAGATAATGGGTATAATTTGGACCAGGGACACCTATGAGTGAAATGTGCACTTTGCATTGTCCATGGCAAGTCAAGCATCCTTTAAACACAACCCTTACAATGATTTTGATTTTTAAAGCATCACTGAAGTTAACGTGTTTACCATAACTTAACATATGAGCCCAATAATGAGTGATTTGTTTGGTGTGTGGCCCCTTTGACTGGGGCGTGTTGCCCTTTTAAGAAAAGGAGTCACGACTTTGTCATGGCTCGAAGGAATAAAATGGACCTCTGTGCACGTGCAGGCACTGCAGCAGAGACCCAGAGAGTGGCAACCCAGGGTCTGTGTCTTTATTGGTTTGGGTAGCCGTGTGCTCACAGCCTATAGGCGATCCTCGGCCTGTGTGACCACAGCACCGAGGACCACGTGCACTGGCCGCCCCCCAGTGCCAGTATCAACATCGGGAGCTCCCGACCCTCGCAGGGTGCCCCCGTCTGTATGCTACACTACGTGATCGTAGTGTCCTTGTCCAGCTGGGTGCCCCACAGCTGCTGTATGTCCCACTCGCTTGCCCCAGAGCGGGACACCATATTGGTGAATAGGGAGTCTGGGCCCTGTGCCTCATCTGTGCTATTTTCGCAGCCAGTAGGCTGCACGGTGCCTGCGGAGGAGGGAGGAGGCGGGGAAGCGGTGTCGGCTGCAAATGAGAACAGCATAGTGTCAGGTGTATTGACCCATGTTCAAGTTATTATGCTGCAACATTTGGTGCTGTGGGCTTAGAAAATCCAAGATGGCTGAAAAGCCCACATTTGCACCAGAATCCATGAAAACTGCGCAGTTTGCGCACACCAAAATGGTCGCCTGACCTGCCACCCACCAGTTGCAAGCATGATGGGCCAGAAGCACCATGAGTGAAACGTGGTGCCAAAGGAAAAACAGCTTTGAAATCACCTTTGTTTCTCTGAATGCAAGCTCAAAATGCATATTTCAAACATTGCAAGATAGTTAATACAGGAGACCATTGCCAGACCCTATCCTTTGGCTGCACACAGAGCGAAATCAGTGCAAAGAATATGGTGCTGTTCAAAATCTGTTTTAATTGATGTCAAAAAGTGCTAAAATCATGGGCACACAATTATTCTACTGCAGAATCCACATCAATACAATGTTAGCAAGGATCATATGCTATCAAGTAAAATCCCCTTTTTGAAATGTATTAATTCAAGACAGCTCCCAAAAATGGGTGCAGTACCAGCGTTTGACACTGACTGGTGCTAGCGATCTAAACTCTGACAGGAGACCTGTATTTCAGGAGCTGAAAAGGAACCTGAGTTAGGTGGGACTTCAAAGCCTTGCTGGTCAATGAGAATTCTTCACACCTACTGTTCCCAGACCCTATGCCAGAAGGCAGCTTGATTTAATCAAAAGTTCAAGAGGCCTCTGTCCATGGGAAACCTTCTGCTGCCCCACCAAAAGGAGATCACACCTCTCTGATTGAATCAGGGGAGGGGTACCTGGGACTGCAGGGAAACAGAACAATGAACTTCCCTTGGCTCAAAGGAATTGTTAAATCAGGGGGTCGTAAATGGCTTCCTCTTGGAAGGAACTGGGAGGGGTACTGTCTCTGTGAGCCAGCTGAGCTTGAAGGCGGGGACGAACAAGCAATTCCCCCATGTGCTTTGGGACCTAAACACGCCCATCTGGGCCAGAGCATAATTTTAAAAAGATGGTTAATTCATCGTACGAAATTGTCAAAATTATATAAATAATATAATTATTCCTGTGATTTTTCTGTGCACATTTTAAGAGGTGTTAGGACTCTGTATGATGTCTTGAGACCGAACCCCTCGATTTCTTAATACCGCAGACACTGTGCTTACACTAGAAAATTGAAAACTTATTTTAATGTGCCCAGATAGGGGGTGTACCTCCGGGGTAGATTTGATGAAAAACCAATATGGCGAAACCCACTAAAAAGCGCAAAATGTTGTCGTTTCTGAACCCAAGCTCGCAGGAACATGGGGATTGAACAGAGACCTGTCTTAATTCATCTGTGATGTGTACATGTTGTATGAACCACGTGTGTATCTGGGAAACATGTTTGTTATGAAAAATTCATTTTCCAAGTGAAACCAAAGGGGCGTTTCTTCAATAGATTGTAGAATGGTAGCATCACTCTGACTCACAACTCAGTTCCCCAGTAAGAGGGCAGAAAATCCTCTAACCTATCAGGATCCTCAGAGGGTTGGGCATAGAAAGTCAGCCTTCCCACCCATTTTCAAAAGACATAAAAAGAGCCACTGAGACCCAGGTAGAGACATTCCCTTTCCACTTCAAACTGATTTCTTGCGAAGCGCTTTGCCGGACGACTCCAGATCCAGAACTTAGACTCCAGAACTTGTAGCAGAGAGGCTGAACCACAAGCCGAATCCTTCTCAGAGGCCCCAGAATCCAGCAACCTAACTAAACTATTCAACAGCCGGGCTGTGCTGTTCGCTTCTGGCTAGAACTTTTGCCGGAACCAGAGTCCCAGACCAGACCGCGGTGCCAGTACCAGACCCAGAAAGCAGAGCTGTATCCAGAATCGCAGACCAGACCGCTGTGCAGTGCCATGAACTTTTGCCAGAACCAGAGATCCAGACCAGCAGAGCAGAGCTGACCCAGATAGCTGTGACTTCAGAACCACCCGCCAGATGTCCAGTCTAAACCTGTTCAAATTTATAGTGTGAATATCCAGCCAGAACTGTGCAAACCAATCTCTTAGTTTAAAATAATCTAATTCAAACCATTTCCACATATCTAGAACTGCATAAGAAATCGTGTGTCTATTCTGTGATTTCCAAGCTGTGAAAGTGTAATTTGTCATTCTGAAAACTTGACATTATTTCTGAAAATCTACCTCCACAAAAACATCCATATCTTTTGAACCATATGTCCTAGGAGCGAGATTTAACTTTCATTTTAAAGCTAAGAACCTAACCTTTCCAACAAGCTTTCCATTCCTTATAGTTGTTCCGTAATCGCGATCGACGCACTCAGAAAAAGTGCTGTGAATTGCAATTTGACTCAATTTCTCCACCTGTCAAAAATAGCTGTCTTTTGCTTGCAACTGCTGAAATTCGTTTTCAATCTGATAATCCCTCATGAATCATTGCTAGTGTTGACCTGAACTAATTCAAAGTAGCTGTCACCTACCCTGAATCTCCTATAGGGAATTAAAATCATTTTTAGCATATTTTTCACTTCATTGCAAACCACCTTTAAAAGTATTTTGCCTATTTTAAAGCATACCGGTTGCTCTAGGATTGCTAGGGGGGAACTGGTATTTGTATTGCATTTGATTGTATTCCTGAAAACTGTGTGCCTTCCTTCCATCTCCTTATATTGCATAGGGGGGGAGTGAATTGTCAAAAGAAAAAGTGATCATATTATCTCTTGTTGAAACCATATCAGTTTATTTCTGTGCTGCATTCTTTTGCATCATTGCATTTCCTTGAAAGCATAAAATTATTCTCAACTTCCTTATCCTTTCTATACCACCTCCTAAGTAATTAAAGAGGTGTGCTAGTGTAATATTATCCATTGTTGATCACTGTCATATTCATAAGTGTGCTATCAAATATTAATTTATTTATAAAAGTGTGATCTATGTCTTGTTTAATTTTTCAATAAATCTTTTAATTTGCAAAACAAACCTACTTCTTGGCTCAGTGAGGTCAGCTGGATTCAAAGAGAGGGGCGTTATATAAGGGTTTATCATCCAGATTTATGAACTTGTCATAAAAATATATAAATAAGGGCTTCCCTTGGGCATCCCAGACAAGGCATTGACAGTTGGAGTGCTGAATTGAAGTCACTTTACAATAGCCAGCGTGGTCTGCAAGATCCTGGGCCCACCGGCAGTGATGGTAGGAGGAGCTCTGTGTGGGGACCGGCATCTCCCTGCGTAGCAGGGTGAAGAGGAGCTGTGTGGCTACCCGTGCCGGTCCCCACCACACACGGGCCGGGCAGCAGTGATTGTGTGCTTGTGCTCAGTGTTGGTATTTCTGGCCTGTGGCTGCCAGCATTCCCCTGAGAAAGGGAGAGGCAAGAGCTGAGTGGCTGCCCGCGTCCCTCATCCGTTGTACCCGGGCCGCCCAGCTTTGACTGCACTCCAGGTCAGAGCATAAAAATGGGAAAAAATCACCCCATGCAGCCATACACCCAGGCCGCCCAGCAGTTGGTTCTATGTGCTTGGATGGCCCAGTAATTCCTCATTCAAGGAACCCGGATCCGGTCCATCCCCATTCCCATTCGAGCCCCCATAGTTCTCAATGGGAATGGGGAGGGTGCTAACAACGGGCCCGTTAATAACGGGCCCGTTGTTAGCACCCTGGGCGCTCACAGGACCCGCTCAGGGCGCCTGGTAAAACCAGGTGCCCTTAGTGGGTTCCCGTGAGCAGACTCGTAATTAGGCGGTAAGGGGTTGACGGCTCAGGCACCTTTACCAGCGTTGTTAACCCCTTACCGCCTCACTCGTAATGACCCCCATGGTCTTTTTGCATGGGTGCAGTCGATATTTCTGCGCTTCACCGACTCAAGCAGCATAGGACTTCAGGGACTCCAGAAGGCTGCGGCGAGTGAGGTCCTACTCTTGCTTGGGCAGGTGGACACCACAGGGTAGTGGCTCCCAGTGAGTGCTCATGCACCCTTTTGACAACACACAATACAGCATGTGGTACCCATCATGGGGGATGCAGCGGATGATGCCAGACGGGTGTATCAGCAACATGGAAAGCTTGTGCCACTGTACGCCTTTGATGTGGTAGGAGCACATGCCAGTCTAGGACCCCATTGGACTGCGTGGGTGGAGAACCTCAAACTGTATTTTGAGACAGTGGAGATTAAGAAAAGGGCAAAATGGTCAACTTTGCTACACTCAGCAGGACCCGCAGTTCAAAAATTGTTCAAGACTTTGTGGCCGAGGGGCCAACCATGTGCAACAGCCATTGCCAAACTGAATGAATACTTCATGCCCATGATAATAATAACAATAATAATTTGCCATTTATATAGCGCTACGAACTCTCAGGTATCTGAGCGCTGCTTGCTTATTATTACCCACGGTGTGTGGTGCTCATTTATCGACCTCGGAAGGATGAAAGGCTGAGTTTGGCCCGCTGGTATTCGAACCTACGTTAGCAAGCTCTGCACAGATGTCAACCATTACTATGAACGGTTCCGGATGAGATGTGCGACACAAGAGGAAGGGGAGAGCTTAGATGCATGTCATGGCAAGCTTTGGAACATGGTGCTTTCCTGCTTTTAGTACTGCAGCCTTTGGGCCGGGGTACTAATAGCAATACGCCCCTCGCAGGGCGGGCATTATCACTTCAGGTTATGTGCTGGGGCCTTTATTAAGGAACTATGTGCCCCTGGGTATTACCTGCAGTGGCAATGCCCCCCCTGCACGGGGCTTATTGCTAATTAACATGACATGTTCTTTTTGAAAACATTTTGAATGCAATTTTTTTTAAACGCTATTGCGATGACTGAATTTACCATTTAAAGTAAGCAAACATGTTTAACTAATGCAGTATTCTGAGTAAATATTCACTTGTGGGTTTAAAGGTGTTTATTTGTGTTGCATATGTAATGCCAATTAAATCCTGCATTGTTTATTTTGTTTGTTATTAAGATACAGCCAGGCAAACAATATAATTTTGCTTAAATGTCATTGGGCCTCATTACACAGATGGCGCTAAGGGATTACCAGCACCGGTAAGGGCACCGGTGCCGGTAATCCCTTAGCGCCATACTACGAGGTCCCTCAGCGGGTCCCGTCCCTAACGTGAGGCCAGACCACACGTTAAGGAAGGGACCCGCTGAGGGACTTCAGGGCAAAAAACGGTACCGCTAATAGCGGTACCGTTATTTGCTCCTACCCCATTCCCATTGAGCCCTATCAGGGCTCAAATGGGAATGGGGGAGGTTCTTGGTGAATGTGGAATTCCCCCATTCACCATGGCAGAATCGGTAAAATACTGGCGACAACTATGGCGCTAATAGCACCATGGTTACCGCCGTCCGTGTAATGAGGCCCATTGTCAGCTTGGATTGGGCAACAGTGTTTTAGGTGCACTTCCCTTGTTTTGTGAGTGTGGAATCACCTATGAGTTACCTTTTGCTATATTTTTAATGAAATATATTAATACAAAACGGCTTGCCGTTTGCCCCGGAAGATGGAAACAGGATTGTTTTTATGCCACACAATTTAACTTGTGTTGCTGGCATCCATAATAAGGACTCCAATAAATAGTTTTACAAATCTAGTTTGGAGTGATCCGAGTGTGACACGCCCCTTCCCAGACTGCAATAGGTCCCTCTCATACGCACTTGTGGGGTGTTCCACACTGTGTACTATCAGGACAGAGGAAGATAATGCCACATGCAGGCGGCACACAATGTTGCTGCAAAGGGACTTCTGCATCAGAAGCTTTTGTTCCCTGAGAGCCGTCCCTCGGAAGGGAAAGGGCTCGCATTTCAGTTGATTATAGTGCATGGCTGAGGATTGTTCTTCCCAGGGAGAGCTTCTTCACCTACATATAGCAGTGGAAAAATCCTACCGGGTAGATATACCCTTTAGGCTCTGAGTAGGCATAAGCTAGGCTTGCCAATCATCTTGGGTGCCAGGTTATATTTTATAAGCTCTGTCAACTTCTCATTGTGACCCAATTCCCTGTATATATCTGTTCTGTCATAGTTTAGCTTATTTACATTTCTAATGTTTTGCTGTTTGCTGAGAACGACAGTGCCCCCCAGCACCGATCCCTTGTGGTGTGCCCCAAGGGTCTTGAGTATCTCCGACCCTCTACAATATATTCACCAGACCCTTATGTGACCTACTAGATTCCATCGGCATATCTTAAACCAACTGTGCCGATGACACTCAAATCCTCCTTCCCTTTTCTGGCAACTATCTTGATGACACTTGCTCACTAAACAAAGTGTACTTGACGATCTAGGCCTGGATGGCCACCAACCGCCTCTGCCTGAATGACGAAAAGACAGAGATCCTTCTGGTAGGGCCAACAGCAGGGATCAATGACCAATAAGCGTCATTCAATATTGAAGGCATCAAAATCCAGGTTTCTCCCTCAGTGACGGCGCTGGGAGTATATCTTGATGCTACACTTTCACTCACGTACCCAGTGAACGCCATTTCCTCATCTGCTGTATACACAACAAAACTACTTAACGCATCCAGATCCTTTCTCTCTCAGGATAGCCTGAGCTATCAATGCGACAAAACTAATCTATTGTAATGCCTTGTTTGCTAGCACCTCATTGTACAAAATCAAGAAGATGCAGATGATCCAGAATAACGCCATCAGAGCTGCTCTCAATATTCCAAAACATGAGCACATCTCGACCGCAAGAAAAGCTGCCTAATAGCTTCCAATTCGAGAATGAATCATATTCAAGGCCTTGTCTATCACATATAGATGCCTCTCCTACTCAGCTCCCTGTACCTGTCTCAGAAAATCACCAGAGCTCCATCCAACAGGCCCCTTAGGTCAGCATACACTAAAAGACTGGAACAGACAAAAGATGGCGGTGCAAGCTTTCCCACCTTTGGAGCAAAACAGTGTAATTTACTCCTGTCCGCCTTCAGAGCTGAACAATCGTACTGGGCATTCGGCAGATCACTGAAATCTTGGCTGTTTACATAACTGTGCTTGGCATTGTGTTTTTCCTCTGTTTTGACTTTTATCTATACTTGTGTGTAACTAGTACTGCTTTTATCCTGTGCTGACATTGAACTATGCTTGCATGTAACTGGTACCGTAACAGTGCCTTGATGCCTCTGGGTTTAGCGTGCTTTATACATGAAAAAATAAAATAAAGTAGCAAGCAGAGTCACAGCTCTATAAAAAACAACATACACATCATAAGATAGAATATTTCATAACACATGACATTTAAAGAACTGTTTCTGAAGAGTCAGAAGGAATGTTGTTAACCCATCTCAAATAAATAACACCATCTGCAGTTAAGCTATGGGCTAGGATGGAGAGGGGCCCTTCACTTCCCTGGATGATGGGCTCCACTAGGAGAAAGAGGAATATTGGAGCCTGGCTGGAATGGTATGAAGAGAGGTGATCTAGGGCCCACAAGATGGGGGGAGGCGTATCAGCTATTTGATGCAGTGACATAAGAGTCTTCTGTAGGACGCTGCACAGAGAAACATGCATGATAGAGTTCTTGTCACATGACACATGTTGTAGCACCAGAGAGATGGGGTTTTGTTTATGTAGGGTTGGGCTTTGCTAGGTAAGATTTCTAGGTCTTTTTATGAGCAATATGTGAATAACTGAGCAGCCATGTTTTTGTTGGCCACAATTGGAGGAAAAGCATGAGGATTATCATGTCAGAAAAGCGGTATTGTTGTTTCAGGCTTCAGGAAATGTGTTTGCCCAATCAGGGAGAGAGGCAACATATTTTGTCCATATGGGCAAGGACCAGAGTAGACTACGTAGGATGCCTATTTATGAGGCTGAGATATAAAACGGGATGGATTCCCCCCGCATGTAATAGGGAAATTAGCTATGTGGTGATTTGTGTGGTAATTTTGGTGCCATTGTTTTGTTGTGGAATAACACAGGACATTGGAATATATTGAGATTATGTTATTTTATGGTATTGTTGGTAGTTTTAGTTTGAAAAAATGGATAATTGTGTGGCTGGTTAAGGTTTTGTTTGGGGTTGTGTATGAGAATGAACAAGGATTGGGGTTAATTTGAATTATAGAAATGTTTTTGGAGTGTTTATGTTATGTGGTTTTGTATTGCGTACTGTTGTCACTTGCGTGGTCATGGACGGAGTTCAGACCTTTTCAACCGGTTGAACCGGTTAGCTTGCAGGGCTATCTGTTTTGATTTCTCCCAGCTGTGGGGGTTTAATAAATATGTGTTTATTCCTGCAGTGTCTACTCTTCTAGGGAATATTTAATCTGATTATTTATGTTAAGTAGTCCGTCTTACAGCTACCTACTATGAGACCCACAATCATCCAAGACGTGGCATGATGGAGCCTGCATCCCCATAAGACAAAGGCTTTCCTAGGAGACAATGAGGAAAGGCCATGCTGCCCCGGTGGTAAGGAAGGACATTTGCACACCTACCAGTGAGCATGCATGGAGATTGTCTGGATTTTTAATCATAGTCCCTGCTCATCGATAAAACACAAATCTTGCTCTGTGCATAGGGCTGACCTCATCTGTCAGTCTGCGTGGAAAGGACTTTTGCCATTTGCTAGCCTTGCTTTATATTCTCACTGATCGCTGCTCGCTGTTGATTGAATGATTGTGTGCAACAGGGAATTGTCACAGTCCAAATAATTACTAGATTGTGTTTATTGTACAGGTAGAAACCATGGGGATCATCTTTGAAGGAGGAGACCAGTCCGGTTTCTCTATAGGACCATGATCCTCAGTCCTTCTCTCTCTCTTAGGCTGCCCCTCTCTGGGGGAGTAGAAGGAGAAACAAAAAAGGTGCTCACAGTCTTTGGGGATTTGCACGCTCCACAATTCTTTCTTGTCAGTTAAAAATAATTGCTTTGCTTTCACATATGTGCCCAGCATGTCACACGTCTGCAAGGAACGCCAACCCGGCCACCCCTGGTGCCATCTAGACTGAGGTCAACTGCCAGACACTCTAAATTCCTTCGCAGGATGTCAGTGGGCCTTGGGTTTGTTTGCCTTAACCGCTTGCTTGTCAGAGACCTCCGTTGATACTCCTCATCCACCAAGCTTGGAGTCCCTTCAGGAGCGCATGTCTTGTCCAGCCCTCTCTCATGCTCTCCTCCTTTCCTCCTCAATGACACGCTATGCTCTATGCTCATCCCTCTCCACCAGTCCTGCTTCCCGTCTAGTCCTCCCTTTTAACATTTCACTTATCCTTCTCTCTCCTCTCATGGCTGCTCCTCCATTTACTTTCCGGCCTCCTCCTGTCCCTGATTAATCTTTTCCACCTCTTTCTCCTCTGCTTTTCCCACTTTTTATTGCATCTCCTCCTCACCTCACGTTTCCACCTCCAATCGTCACCCTCTCTCTAATGTTCTGCCCTCCTACTCTTTATTTTTCCACTTTGCCTTCTTCATCTTCTCCTCTGCTCTTCTCCCCCTTTCTGATGGTCTCCCCTTTACCTCCATCCTGCTCCTTTTTTACCTCTTTCGCCTTCCTGCATCTCTCTCTTGTATGGATGTTCTCTCCACCTCTTACTGCTCCTACTTGACTCCCTCATCTCGCCTACTTCCTCCTTTACTGAGAATCTCTTAATCTCCCCCTTTCTTCTCTCCTGTTCCTCCTCCACCACTCATTTCCTCCTCACCACTCCGCCACACACTATCCTCCACCATACACTTCCAACTCTTACCTCCCATAATGTTTCAAGTTTACCATCCTTTGTATGTGCTAGTGGGCTGGTCCGTGAGTTTTTCTGTTTCCTTAGTGATCACTCCTGTGTATTGCTATATCCTGACAGGGAACTACAGATTCCCCTGCTGCTGCGTGTTGGGTGGACCCTCACCCTCCTCGTGGCCACACTTTGCATCAATGCAGGCCTACACGGAGACCCCAGGGGATTTTTGGCGCTGCACAGGCCAGCGAGCTGGCCTGCGCATAGAGCACCCTATGGGGTATTTAAAGGTGTGGGGAAGGTTCTGGAGCAGGCGACGGTTAGGTTTGTCCAGGTCACCTGCTCCTGAGCCTTTCCTGCGTTGCTGGGTCTAGTGTTTTGGAGGTTAGCGTAGGTGAGGTGGGGTGTGTTGTCTAGTAGGGGGGGGAGGTTAGGCACAGTTTAGGAATATTATTATCTTAAAAAAAATTAATTTAGCAAATAGTCAGGGGTACCGTATATAAGGTACCCCCTTTTTTTACAGGAGCCGCCAGCGACCCCATCCATTACCTCATCCAGTAGCTGTGGGTGGGGAAGCAGGGCTTTTCATTACCCGGCTTGGCACGTTGCTTGTGGGCGTGGGTGTTTCGGGAAGTGGCCGGGCCACATGTCTCCGTTGCGGAGCTGTTCCCGAGTGTTGGGAGAGCCGCTGTGGGGCCATCCCGCCCATGGGTCGCGCTTGTCCTGCTGAGGGGATGACGATGTTAGCCTGGTGCTTTAGCTGCTCTGCGGCGCATCTGTGCGTGGTTGCAGGCTTTGGTCAGAGGTGGCAGTGCAGATCCCTTAACAGGACCGCATCGCCATTACTGGGCATATCTGTGCAGTTCTTTCCGTGTACAGCTAGGGGGCAGTGTTGTTGGCCGCTTCTAGGCCCCTTTTGAGCAAGGGCTGCCTGGTTTTGGGGCTTTGATACTTCTTTTCAAGTTAGGAGAAAAGGAGGGGTTTAACAGTGACAGTGTTATCGAAGGTTGGGTGGGTTATATAAAAAAAAAGATATTAAAAAAAAGTGTTATTGGGTAAAAACTTTGAAGGCGACTAAGAAGAGTTTAATTACTTCTTTATACTAGAAACATAATTTTGGGGCGTGGTTTTTTCTCTGGGCATACCAGTTTAGTGATAATCTTCCCCTGGGAGGTGCTGGCTCAGGGGTGTCGTGCTGCCAGGTGAACAATACAGGGGCTTATTTAAGTGCACAACCAGATTAATATTGGTGTACCATGGTGGGTCAGGGAAGAAGGGAAAGGTGGATGCCAAGGCACTGAGGGAGGCCCTGGAGATTATTAGCACGGCATCCAAAGCCCAACTGGATGGGGCGGTGGTAGACGTTATAGGAGAAGGTGAGGAAGGTGGGGGTAGGCCGTAAAGGAGAGCACCGCCTGATGGGGCCTTCGCGGCTGTGGTGGCTTTTAGCCTCGCGGCTGGTACAGGGGAGGTCTGGGAGTCCAGGGGCAGCAAGTTGAGGAGGGAGATTGACAGGACAGCATCTAGAGTGAGAGTGCATTTGGGTGAGGGGTCACATAGGGATCTGGGGCATGATGACCAGGCGGAGATAGGGGACTTCAGGAATGTTCAAAAAGTGGTTGGTGAGTCAGGAAGGTGAAGGTGATGGGGTACAGAGAGGGGTGACAGGACAGAGTGGCAGGGGAAAATGCATGCAGAAGAGTGTAGGTGGGAGGAGAAGAGAGAGGTCGCCATCAATTAGTGAGGTTAGGGAGGGGGGCGGAATCGGCCACCCCAGATAGGAGGATTTCGGGGAGAGGGCACAGAGCAGCCCCTGCTGTTGCAGAGGATGAATATGGAGAGGGTTTAGGAACGGCCCCTCCTCAAACTGCGTGAGGACAGTCTAGAGGGCTCAGCATGGCCCCTAGCAAGGGAGACCACAGGGTGGAGGAGAGGACACCTCGCCCAAGAGAAGAGGACCAGGAAGGGGTTTCTGCGGCCCCACTGAGAAGACGTCGAAGGAGTGGCGGGCGGACGCCCCGGGATCACAAGAGGAGGATCTACTCGGCCCGAGCATGTGCTCGCCGCAGCAATGGTATGACATGGGTGATGATGAAGGGATGGAAGAATATGTGTGGCAGTGGGAGGATGAAGGATATGGGTATGATAAGGAGGAGGGGGAGGGCGAGAAGAGGCCTTAGGTGGGACTGTGAAAGACAGGAACAAGGCGGTTGGGGGGCAAGAGTCCGGGGGAATAACTGGCTGGGTGAGACCGCTGACATGTTTTGTCCCCGCAGCAAGAGCCCATTAGGGAAAGAGATGAGGAGCATTGGAGTGGAGGCCAGGCTGCAGACGGGCGATGGCAGGGCGGAAAGAGGTGAGCAGAAAGGGGACATGAGAACGGGGCAAGAAGGGAAGGGGCAGGTTTGCAAGGGGTGAGGAGTGAGATTGGTGTACAGGCATTTGGAGCCTTGGTTGGAGAAAGGGATAATTGCTTGGTGGAGGTACAGACAGACAAGGTGAGTGAGCCACTGGCGCTCGAGGTACAGGTTTCAAAAGAAAAAGAGGTTGAGGTGAAGGGCAAGGAGAAAATGCTACCATACCATCACAAAACCTTTGGGAACACATTTGATGACAACAACTAAGGATAAAATACAGGCAGGGGAATTTGGGGATGTGTTTAAGCTGCTTCATAGGAAGTGAGAGCAAAAGAGGGTTCTAAGGAGGAGGAGCGGGAGCTAGCCTCACGGGCAAGGATACCGGTGATGATTGAGAATTGGACGTCAGCATTTATTATCTACGCGAGTGTCTACTGCGTGAAATTTCCTGACAGATGTGTGGCCCTCCTAAAATACATGGATGTAATTAGAAAGGCATTTCACAAGTTTTGGGGGCTTTGCATGGGTGCGTTACGATGAAGAGTTCAGGGCAAGGTTGGCAGAGGACAGCCAGGCGGTCTGGGGTTAAATAGATATGGATCTCTGGCTGCAGTGGATGGCACAGACGAGGCCTGCCCCGACATTGCACACAGCAAGTGGTTTGCCTGTGCCTTTCTGCCCCTTTGTTGGCCATCCCGCCCACGAGGGGGCAGGAGGAGTGTTAGGCGGAAACCTGTGCAGTTCCCTCTGGGACCACTGCAAAAGATTTAGGACTACAGGTGTTTGGCAGTAAACCCACTTGGTAGCAGTCTGTACCACACAGATTCACTTGGTAGCTGTGGCTGAGCAGTCAGACTTCCCTCAAGAAGAGTTAGGCAGTATGTGGAGTATACAAAATGGGGCAATTTACACAGTAGAACAAGCAAACTCGGACAGAGCTTCGGTGTAAAGATATATAGTTATTTATTTATAAAAACACATCTATGGAAAACACACTGGCACTAATACGGCAAACAACTTCAATCACAATTACTATAAGTAAATCAATCCCCCTAACAATAGTTTGACAAGTCTAGGTTCAACGGCACCACTTATTTGCAGACAGATGTGAATGCTCTAACCTAGATGGCACTCTAGTATTCGTTAGGACAGGAGAGGAAAAAGGCAGGGTATGACATCAACTTGGTACCAACACTTTTACGAACAAATGCAAGGCAAGTAAGGCAGGGTCTACTGTAGATCGCAAAGTTCAGAGGCCAGGCCCACTCGGAGAGAGGCAAGGCGATATGTACCAAAAGTATCACAGTGGAAATGCACTTCGAGTCTTTGTCGCAAATTGTTATAGAAAGATTGGACCAGTTCAGAACAGAAAGTTAAGAAGGCTTAGAGGCGACCCAATGGAGAGGTGAGGATTAAGACACCTCACGCTAACCGACACAAGGGAAGCCAGGTGGATACGGTACCTTGTTTGTGGAGAGACAGCTCCGGCGGGGGCAGTTGTTCCTGGTGGTGGATGCAAGTCGGGGCTTTGCCAAGAGAAGAGATGCTCTCGTCGTCGAAGGAAAGTTGAAGATCGTTGCACCACCAGGGAAGAGACCAGCCGCGGAGTGCTCCGTTACAAGGCACCACCTTTTGGTTGCGGTACAGGGGTTAGTGGCTATCCGGTGGCTGGGGTGCTCTGCACGGGCAATTCGACCACTACGTCCTGGAACGAAGAAAAAGCAAAGGGGACTGGTTGTTCCCACCAGTCGGGGGAAGAAGACTCTCCGGCGGAGAGATCTCCTCTGTCGTCGGGAAGTGGTGAGTCGGTCAGCAGGGCTCCACCGGAGGTGTCGTCGTTGCAGGTCGGCTCAGCTTTACCCTTGTCGGATTCTTAGGTCCTGTGGCGACTTCTGAAGATCCAGTCCCAAAAGCCCTGCTTTTATGCAGAAAACCCCCATTCATTCAGCCTAGCTGTCAATCAAAACACGCTAAGTGGTGAGCGGGGTGGCTCACCACTTGGGCCAATCACACCAGAGTGCGACTTGAGTTGGCAAGGCAACTCAGTCCAGGGTGCCTAAACCCCCTCCCGCGCCCCTGTGGTACCCAGACAGAACGGCACCACTTTGGAGGGCCTCTGTGCAGAAGCCCACCAAAAGTGGAACAAAGGACTCAACCTTTGGTTTAGGAGTCACAGAGACGAACACAGACGCCATTTTAAAAACCGAGTTCTGGCAGAAAATACCAACCGATAGATTTATTTAAGATAAATAAACCGGTGGTATGTTAGAGATTAACGAGAAAGAGTATTAACCTCCAACAATGGGAAGAATCCCATAGAGTTATATTCGGGGTCGAATAAAACTAGTAGTTTCCACTGCCACCAGCCAAAACTCGACGAGGAGGGATGGGACAGTGCCCCCTCGAATAACAGACCCAGGAGTAATCAAATTACCCCTACTAGTACGTCCACAATAGGATGGTTTGTACTAGTTCTGTTAGTAAATTTAGGTCTAGTAAAGCCAATGGTGACTTTACATGCCCGGGGAGACAGTAGTCAGTCCCAGGGTATGGAGTCTATGGTGGGGATCATCTAGGACGCCCCAGTGTTACGGCACGGAGGGGGCGGTGTAACACACATAGTAAAACATATGAGACCCTATGGAGTAAAAGACCCCATAGCCCATAGAACACATTGGCATTCAAAGGAATTAACCACATTCATGTCCAAGAGTGGGAGCAAAAGAGTCTCACTCTTGGCAGGATGGAAAAAAACAAACTCCAGAAATCCAGCAAAGCTGCTGGGGGACTCACTAGGTTAGGAAATTCAGCCTAAACAGAGAATTCTCCCTAACACTCGCCCCCCCAGACTAAGGGACAGGAGGATTTAATCCACTCCTGGATGAATCTCATACCTCTAGTCGATGACATACATCCTAGAGAGACCATCAGCATTTTGGTGGTGACACCCTGACCTGTGCTCAATGGTGAAATCAAACCCTTGCAGGCAGATCGACCATCTTAGTAGTTTTGGGTTTTCCCCTTTCATTTAACCATCTCAAGGGTTGGTGGTCAGTCTGAATGACAAAAGTAGAACCATACAAGTATGGCCTAAACTTCTTCAGAGCCAACACGATAGCAAAGCATTCTCTTTCAATTGTTGCCCACCTTGTTTCAGGGTCCTTCAGCTTGCGGCTGATGAAGCAAACGGGGTGCTCCCTACCTTTCCCATCCAGTTGACTGAGTACTGCACCTATTCCTACATTTGAAGCATCTGTCTGCACAATGAAAGTTTGGTGGTAATCAGGAGCTCTGAGTACTGGGGCTTGGCAAAGAGCCTTTTTCAGGTTTTGAAAAGCCTGATTGTACTCCTCGTTCCATCTAACCTTTTTAGGAAATTTGGGCGAGGAGATGACATTCAGTGGAGAAGCTATGGTCCCATATTTATCAATGAAATTCCTGTAATACCCAGTGAGGCCTAGGAAGGCTGTCACTTGGGTCTGAGTAGTAGGTGTTGTCCAATTTTGCACAGCTTCAATCTTACTGAGCAAAGGCCTTATTTCTCCACCTCCTACCTCATGTCCAAGATAGACTACCTTACTCTGTCCAATTTGGCATTTACTCGCCTTTATGGTCAGATTGGCTCGTCCAAGAGCCTGCAAAACATCTCTCAGGTGGGTTACATGTTGTTCCCAGGAATGGCTGAACACTGCTATGTCATCCAAGTATGCCATGCAGAAGTCCTCCATCCCATTCAGAACCTGGTTTACCATCCGTTGAAATGTAGCAGGTACATTTTTCAGTCCGAAAGGCATTACCTTAAACTGGTATAAGCCAACGGCGGTAGAAAATGCAGATTTCTCCTTGGCATGGTCTGTCAGGGCTATTTGCCAATAGCCTGATGTCAAGTCAAATGTGCTGAGGAACTTGGCTGCGCCAAGTTTATCCACCAACTCATCTGTTCTTGGCAAAGGGTGGGCATCAGTCTTGGTGACGGCATTAAGAGCTCTATAATCCACACAGAATCTAAGTTCTTTTGATCTGGCCTTTGGTACTAACACAACTGGGCTAGACCATGGACTAGTAGAGGGCTCTATTACCCCGAGATCAAGCATCTTGCTGACCTCACCTTTAATGTGGGTTCGTGCGTTTTCTGACATTCGGTATCCTCTGCTTTTGACTGGCAGACAGTCACCAGTGAGTATGTCATGCTGGCCCCAAGGGGTCAAGCCTGGTGAAAGCGAGAACAGAGAGGCAAACTGATTCAACATAGATTTGCACTCTTCTTGTTGGTCGGGTGTCAGATTTGAAGAGAGATTTACTCCTTCAATTTTTTTCGTTTAAAGGTAAGCCTCTGAGGAGATCTGGAAGAGCTTCACTCTCTTCTTCTTCCTCTGATGATGCTAGAAGCAACGCTCCTACATCAGGTCTTGAGACATACGCTTTGAGTCGGTTGGTGTGGAAGACTGTCGGAGCCTCCTTGGGATTGCCCAAGTCCACCAGATAGTTGACCTCTCCGAGTTTACCCACAACTCTGAAGGGTCCCATCCATTTGTCTTGCAAGGCCCTCTGCCTTGTTGGGATCATAACGAGAACGAGCTGGTCTTGAGCAAACTCAACCATGTTAGCCTTTTGATCATGCCAGTGCTTGACCAATGCTTGTCCAGCTTTCAAGTTATCGCTTGCTTCTGTCATCATGTGCGACATTCTCCTCCGGAGACCTATCACGTAGTCAGTCACTCTGACTGGCTTGGGGGAAGGAGCACTCTCCAACGCCTCCTTAATCAGGGCCAATGGACCTCTGACGGGATGACCATAGAGAAGCTCAAAGGGAGATTAACCTACTCCCTCCTGAGGGACTTCTCTAAAAGCAAAGAGAAGGCATGGCAGTAGAAGGTCCCACTTACGCTTAAGGGGTTCCTCTAAAGCACCTATCATGCTCTTCATGGTTCGGTTGAACCGTTCTACCAACCCATTGGTTTGTGGGTGGTAAGCCGTTGAGAACTTGTAAGTAACTCCACAGGTTTTCCACATGGCTTTCATGTAGTGGGACGTAAAGTTTGACCCCCTGTCAGAGATTACTTCCTTAGGAAACCCGACCCTGGTAAAAATACCAAGGAGGGCCTTAGCCACAGCCGAAGCTGTAACAGTCCTCATAGGAATTGCCTCAGGATACCTAGTAGCATGGTCTACTACAACAAGTATAAACCTGTTGCCTGAGGAGGTTGGAGGATCAAGGGCACCAACAATGTCAATCCCTACTCTCTCAAATGGGACTCCCACAACTGGGAGAGGCACTAAAGGTGCCACATTCTTGGAGCCAACCTTACCAGAGGTCTGGCAGGTGTGGCAGCTCCTGCAGTGTTTTTCTACTTTGGCCCCCATCTTTGGCCAATAAAAGTAGAGAGAGAGACTTTCTTTGGTCTTCTTGAAACTCAAGTGACCAGCCAAAGGAATCTCGTGGGCTTACTGCAAGAACTGTGGTCTGTTCTGTTGGGGTACTACAAGTTGTATGTAGTCTCCAGGTGCAGATGCGGTCGGTTCACTGTAGAAGAGGCCATCTTCCCAGTGCTACCTGTATTTCCCAGGCTCTTGCCCTCCAGCCTGAGCTTCTGCCTGGTGGCGAAGACCTTCCAGAGTTGGACATTCTCTCTGTCCCTTACTGAAGTCTGCCCTGCTGGGTCCACCCTCTGCCAGTAAAGACTGCAGCTCAGGATGGTCAACAGGATCCAGATCTCCAAGGAGTTCCTGGCCTTCCATTAGCTCCTCTTCAGAGTCTAATTCTACCACACAGGGTTGTACCTCCCTCTCAGCCTCAGCTGGAGGTGGAGGTACGGGTGTAACTTTGGACAACTGCGGGGAAGTCCTTGTGGGCTGCACTGAAATGCTAGCTGCAGGTTTCGGTGTAGAAGTCTTAGGTTTCCCTTTCGCTTCTGATTTCTTGGAGACAGCAGCTGACAATTCCAGTGGAGCAGGAGTGATATCTTTCTTCATCATCTCCTGGAGAGTACCTCACATGGTTCTCTCCCTTGCAGGTCTGGTTAGCTCCTGTAACCGTTTACTAGGAGGTCTGGGGGTATGCGACACAACACTGAGAGTTTTCAAATCGTTACCCAACAGAACGCGTCCTGGTACCTCACTCTGTATGCTGACAGGTATCTTCACAGTCATGTCGTTACACTGGATGAGAACTGGTAATTGGGAAAGCATCTGCACAGGCCCTCCAGCTAACTTGGTGAGGCGTTTGGGTGCCTTAGCAACATCCTCAGCCTGAAAAAAAGATGTATCCACCACAGTTATGCTGGCCCAGTGTCCCTAATGGCAGGAGTCTCCTGACCATTCACCTGGACACTGTCCTTATAATACTCTTTAGTATTATCGGGGATAGAATTATAGACATCAAAATTCTGTTGTTCCCTCAACCCCAGAGATACTAAAGAAGCACGGGCTGAGACTCCAATGGGTTCATCAGCCAGCAGTAGAAAGTTTCCACTTGCCATTTGGACTTCCTCCTCTGGAGCGAAGGCTAAGGAGACAAGCTGGACCCCTGAAGGTTTACCCTTACATCTGGGATCTCCTTTCACGTGGTCAGTCGAGCCACAAACAAAGCATTTACCAAATGCTTTCTGGAATGGTGGCTTGTTCTGGCCTCCTTCCGGTTTGGCACCAGAAGACACATTATTCTGCTGCGGTTTTCCTTGTGGCTTACCCTTGTGGTTTTATTTGGGGCCCTCTTTGGAATTTGAGTTATTCGAATTCTCTTTTGAGTCTTTCTTAGGCTGTTTTCCCTGATCCTTTTTCTGAGTTGCCCCAAAATCCTTATGAGTAGCCCTGTTGGCAACCCACAAGTCAGCAGCCTTAGCTAGCCTCCTGGAATCCAATTCCTTCGAATCAGCCAAGTGCTGTCTGAGCTCAGGAGAACAGGCATCATAAATAGACTCCAACATAAAAAGATTCTTCATACCCTCATAAGTGTTCACTTTGTAACCCTTAATCCATCCCTCTAAGTTTTTCAACCCTTCACTCACCCAGGTAGCCCAAGGGGTACCATCATGCTTTTTGAGGGTTCTAAACCTCTTAAGATACTGGGAAGGGGTCTTCCCGAATCTAGCTATCAAAGCTAGTTTCACACTTTCGTAATCCTTCTTATCCGCCTCCCCCAACTCCATTACCACATCAGTCGCAACAGGGGGGAGCCTAGAGAAGAACCAGGGAAGTAACTCATTCCCGGTGATGTCCTGGAGCCCATGATTGTACTCAAACAGTTTTAACCAATCCAGCACATCCAATCTCGGTTCATACATACCCACTAATTCCTTCGGCATCCGGGGTCTTTTGGGACTGGAGCTTCTAGAGGAACCAGAGGAGAGAGAAGCATTTTCCACAGACAACTTTTTCATCTCTAACTTGTGATTAAGTTCTATTTCTCTGAGCCTTAACTCAGCTTGCTTCTGCTCAGCCTGGGCATTCATCCGTCTGAACTCTAGCTCTTGGTTTCTTTCAGAGTGGGCCAAAAACCGTTTGTATTCTAATTCGAGCTTCATTTTTTCAAGTTCAAAATAAGCAGGGTTACATGTGGGACCTGGTATGGGCACCGTAGGTACAGCAGGTAAGGCAGACGGAGGAGCAGGGGAGACAGTTTCGTTAGCCTCTGCTTCCTCTTCAGCCTCTTCATCACTATCATCAGAACTATGATTTAGATCAACACCATTACTGTTATCTACATTTGCTGGAGAAGTTGGTTCCTCTGAACCAGTACACAGACTTTGGTTCGCCAGCAATCTCGCTATCAGTTCCACTTTCTTGCCTTTTACAGAAAAATTCTCTTGTCTACAGAGGGCTCGTAAACTCTAAGTATTTTCACCTGACAAGGACTCTTGACTGTAAACTTCCATAGTAGACATGTTTTTGAAAGTTGCTTTTAGTGCTAAGCTTTTGTGGTTAGTTATCCTAAAGTGTTGAAAAGCACTCTAAACTGTATACTCGAATAAAATCCCACCACTGTACGCCAGTGTTAAGCGGAAACCTGTGCAGTTCCCTCTGGGACCACTGCAAAAGATTTAGGACTACAGGTGTTTGGCAGTAAACCCACTTGGTAGCAGTCTGTACCACACAGATTCACTTGGTAGCTGTGGCTGAGCAGTCAGACTTCCCTCAAGAAGAGTTAGGCAGTATGTGGAGTATACAAAATAGGGCAATTTACACAGTAGAACAAGCAAACTCGGACAGAGCTTCAGTGTAAAGATATATAGTTATTTATTTATAAAAACACATCTATGGAAAACACACTGGCACTAATACGGCAAACAACTTCAATCACAATTACTATAAGTAAATCAATCCCCCTAACAATAGTTCGACAAGTCTAGGTTCAACGGCACCACTTATTTGCAGACAGAGGTGAATGCTCTAACCTAGATGGCACTCTAGTATTCGTTAGCACGGGAGAGAAAAAGGCAGGGTATGACATCAACTCGGTACCAACACTTTTACGAACAAATGCAAGGCAAGTAAGGCAGGGTCCCCTGTAGATCGCAAAGTTCAGAGGCCAGGCCCACTCGGATATGTCCCAAAAGTATCACAGTGGAAATGCACTTCGAGTCTTTGTCGCAAATTGTTATAGAAAGATTGGACCAGTTTCTTCGAACAGAAAGTTAAGAAGGCTTAGAGGCACCCAATGGAGAGGCGAGGATTAAGACACCTCACGCTAACTGACACAAGGGAAGCCAGGCGGACACGGTACCTTGTTTGTGCAGAGACAGCTTCGGCGGGGGCAGTTGTTCCTGGTGGTGGATGCAAGTCGGGGCTTTGCCAAGAGAAGAGATGCCCTCATCGTCGAAGGAAAGTTGAAGATTGTTGTACCACCAGGTAAGAGACCAGCCGCGGAGTGCTCCGTCACAAGGCACCACCTTTTGGTCGCGGTACAGTGGTTAGTGGCTATCCGGTTGCCGGGGTGCTCTGCACGGGCAATTCGACCACTACGTCCTGGAACGAAGAAAAAGCAAAAGGGACTGGTTGTTCCCACCAGTCAGGGGAAGAAGACTCTCCGGCGGGGAGATCTCCTCTGTCATCGGGAAGTGGTGAGTCGGTTCAGCAGGGCTCCACCGGAGGTGTCGTCGTTGCAGGTCGGCTCAGCTTTACCCTCGTCGGATTCTTAGGTCCTGTGGCGACTTCTGAAGATCCAGTCCCAAAAGCCCTGCTTTTATGCAGAAAACCCCCATTCATTCAGCCTAGTTGTCAATCAAAACACGCTAAAGGCCCCACACCCCACTTTCCTCACCAAACCTACCGCCTGATCCACACTTGCGTATACAACCCCACACTCTTCGGGGGCAATAATATTGTTGACAGACATGCCCTCAGGCCTCAGACGCCACGCTAAGTGGTGAGCGGGGTGGCTCACCACTTGGGCCAATCACACCAGAGTGCGACTTTAGTTGGCAAGGCAACTCAGTCCAGGGTGCCTAAACCCCCTCCCACACCCCCTGTGGTACCCAGACAGAATGGCACCACTTTGGAGGGCCTCTGTGCAGAAGCCCACCAAAAGTGGAACAAAGGGCTCAACCTTTGGTTTAGGAGTCACAGAGACGAACACAGACGCCATTTTAAAAACCGAGTTCTGGCAGAAAATACCAACCGATAGATTTATTTAAGATAAATAAACCGGTGGTATGTTAGAGATTAACGAGAAAGAGTATTAACCTCCAACAATGGGAAGAATCCCATAGAGTTATATTTGGGGTCGAATATAACGAGTAGTTTCCACTGCCACCAGCCAAATCTCGACGAGGGGGGACGGAAAAGTGCCCCCTCGAATAACAGACCCAGGAGTAATCGAATTACCCCTACTAGTATGTCCACAATAGGATGGTTTGTACTAGTTCTGTTAGTAAATTTAGGTCTAGTAAAGCCAATGGTGACTTTACATGCCCTGGGAGACAGTAGTCAGTCCCAGGGTATGGAGTCTATGGTGGGGATCCTCTAGGACGCCCCAGTGTTACGGCATGGAATGTGCGGTGTAACACACATAGTAAAACATATGAGAACCTATGGAGTAAAAGACCCCATAGCCCATAGAACACATTGGCATTCAAAGGAATTAACCACATTCATGTCCAAGAGTGGGAGAAAAAGAGTCTCACTCTTGGCAGGATGGAAAAAAAAACTCCAGAAATCCAGCAAAGCTGCTGGGGGACTCACTAGGTTAGGAAATTCAGCCTAAACAGAGAATTCTCCCTAACAAGGAGGAGGCAGAGGGCAACCCTCAGCGGCATGCTGGGCCTTTAACAAGGACGGCTGCACAAGGAATGTGTCTAGGTTCAGACATGAATGTAGCAAGTGTGCAGGGAAGCACCCACTTACTCAGTGTTTCCAACAATGAGACAGGGGGAGGGGGAGAGGATCAGGCAGAGGGGTTGTGGGGAAAGGATTTTACTCCAATTAAATTGGAGGTGTTGGAGAAGTAGTTGGAATTTTATCCGGACAGGGAGGGGGCTAAGATTTTGGGAGAAGGTTTCCGGCATGGTTTCTGACTGGGTTACCAGGGGCCAAGGGTACGTCGGTGGGCAGAGAATTTGAAGTCTGCCAAGGAAAATGTGGAGGGGGTGGGGAGGGTGGTAGGGCCATTTGATGATCTGCCAGGAGATTTAGTGGTATCTCCACTGGGTGTTGTACCTAAGAAAGTGTCAGGGGAATTTAGATTGACACACCATTTGTCATGGCCTGAGGGCATGTCTGTCAACAATATTATTGCCCCCGAAGAGTGTGGGGTTGTATACGCAAGTGTGGATCAGGCGGTAGGTTTGGTGAGGAAAGTGGGGTGTGGGGCCTTTATGGCCAGTGCGACATTAAGGCGGATTTCAGGTTGTTGCCGGTGCACCTGGAGGATTTTTGGATACTGGGAATGCAGTTTGAGGACTGCATCTAAATTGACAAAGCTTTGCCAGTGGGGTGCGCAATTTCTTGCGCCTTGTTTGAGTGTTTCAGTTCCTTTTTGCAGTGGGTTTTCTCATATAGTTCTGGTTTTCAAGGGGTATTACATAACCTAGATGATTTCCTATTCATTAGTGGGGCAGACAGTGAGAGGGAGTGCAGGGAGATGCTAAAGATGTTTCAGGACCTGATGGGTGAGCTGGGGGTGCCTTTGGCAGAAGACAAAACGGAGGGATCAGCAGTGGTGTTGGCCAACAAGTCTAATTCAATCCCTAAAAAGTACATGACCTCACGCTTGCCGCACGGGCAAACAGGTAGGATTGTTGGAGAAAGCGGTGGGAGCTCGGAAGATGACGCTAGTGGAAATGCAGAGACTGGTGGGGCATTTGAATTTTGCATGCAAGGTGGTAGCCCCATGGCAGACTTTTTGCAGAAACATGGCGCGGTCTATGGTGGGAGCAAAGTGCCCACATCATTGGGTAAGGATATCAGGTACAGTCGGGAAGACTGTAGGATCTGGCTGCATTTTCTGGAGAGTTTTAACGGGGTGTCTATGTGGTTACAAGGGGATCCGGTGTCATGGGAAGTGCAGATATTTTCAGATGCAGCTGGTGCGGGAGGGTTTGGAGTGTTTTGGGGAGGAAAATGGTGCTCAGAGAAGTGGCCATTGCGTTGGTTGAAGGAAGGGAGGAGCATAGCATTTCTGGAATTTCTTCCTTTGTTGGTTACAATGGAATTGTGGGGGAAGGAGTTGCAGAACAAGAAAGTTGAATTTCAACATTGACAACGAATGCGTGGTTCATTTAGTGAACAGGCAGTCGGCAAGGGATCAGAGGGTGGCGAGACTGATGAGAGAGTTTGTTCTGCGTTGCATGGAATGGAATGTGGTGTTTAAGGCAACACATGTGCCGGGGAAGAATAATGGCGTCGCTGATGCATTATCTCGTTTTCAATGGCAGAGATTCCATGGATTGGCTCCAGGGGCGGAACAGCAGGGGCAGTGGATTCCGGAGGAGCTTTGGAAGATAAGAAGTTGAGAGCCTTTTTTGTTGGTGGAGGGTTCGCTTGCCCCTGCTTCTAGGGAGGCATACAGGTGAGCATGGGAGGACTTCATAAAAGGGGGAACTCGGAGTTGGAAGGGTAGGGGGGATGTGGAAGAGCGGAGAAGGGATGATGTCACTAACTTCCTCTTGAGGTGCATGGATAAAGTTTGGTCTCAGGCAACTATAGTGGGGAAGATGGCAGGGATCGCTTTCTATGGGAAATGGTTTTGGGGTTTTCAACTGAGCGGTGGAGAAATGGTGAGCAGGATGTTGGAAGGATGGGCAAGGGTGAGTAGGGGAGAGAAGGACAAGAGGAGACCAGTATCGATGGACCTACTGTCTAGGTTGTGTCGGGCTGTTACATGGCTGTTCTTTGGGGTCTTTAGGGTTTCTGAGCTGGTGGGAGGAAAGAGTGAGGTAGGTAGACTGCGTTGGGAAGATGTTTATTTTACGGAGGCAAGCTGGACATTAGGATTAAGAGGTCCAAGACGGATCAAAAAGGAAAGGGCTCTCGGGTTTTGATGGGTCAAGAGAGCAAAGAGTTGTGCCCGGTGCGGACAGGTTTGGCGTGTAAGGAGCTATGCGGGGCTAGGACGGGTTTGGTTTATCAGCATGGGGATGGGGCGGCACTATCAGCAGCGCAAGTTTTGGGGGTGCTTCGGTAGGTGCTGGTAGCAGTAGGGGAAAAGGCGGAGGAGTTTGGAACTCATTCATTTAGGATGGGTGTGGCATCTGAAGGTAGTAGATTGGGCTTATCGAAGGATAAGGTGAAAAGCTTGGGACGGTGGAAATCCAGGAAATACAAAGGGTACGTCAGGGACTTGGGTAAAGGTGCTGTTTAAAATAGATTTTGGGGAGTACAGGAGTGTCGATTGTGGCGGGGTGGTTGGGATTTGAATGTGATATTGTAATTTCTTTCTCAGATGCTGCTCGGAGGCCGGGGGAGATGCCACAGATTTGGATTGTGGGCCACTCTATTGTTAAGTGGGCAGGGAAGGAAGCGGAGAAAAGAGTTTTTGGCAGGCAATTGGGGTTGCAGCTACTAGGTGGCATTGGCCAGGTGGTCCGGTTCAGGGGGGCTTCGCCGGAATCAGCTGCTTCCTATGTTGATGGGGCTGATGGAACGCTATGGGTCTCCAGAATGGGTGATAATTCTTGCAGGGGAAAATGATCTGGTAAGAGATACATGTGTGGCTCTTCTTAGGAAAATGAAAAGGGATTGGTTATGGATCCGGGAGATGTGGCCTAAAGCTCAGGTAGTTTGGTCTAAGCTGTTGCCGCGGAGAGTGTGGAGGGGAGCGAGAAGCGAAGGACCAATAGAGCGTGCTAGGAAGGGAATGAATAGAGAAATGGAAACATGTTGTGCCTCTGTGGCGGTGAAGGTTTTAGAGCACAAGGAAATAGTTTATGAATGTTTTAAGATTTTCAGAGGATGGAGTTCACCTGTCCATTTACGCGAATAGTTAATATCTGACAGACTTGACCTTGCAGGTGGAAGAGATAGTAAGGAGTTGGAGGTAGAAAGAAATGGTGGTGGGTGGGGCAAAAATCACAGCTCGATGGAGGGTTTTTCTATTGCCGGGGCATGGCCCCTTTAGATCAGGGGGTAGTGAAGCACATTGGGGGAATAGCACAGGAAAGGACGGGGGTGGTGCTGTTTGCACAAACGGGCTACCCCAGGGGAACAGGTTTTGAAGATGGAGGGGCATGGCCCTAGGGAGAAAGCGGGACACCTTGAAAAAATGGTAAGGAGACGGTAGGGACCAAGGGATAGGTAGGGAGGAAGTGGATCTAATTAATTCATTATTTATTTGTTGGGGGAAATGAAAGCATTGAATTATTAAATTGGTTGTTAAAACATTTTGCGTTAGTCTGTAAGGCCAGGGAGCCAGGTTAGCGGTTAATTGTGAGTTTTGGCCGGTCACATTAAAGCAACCTTTTCCACTACAAGTGAGTCTGGGTATGTTATGCAGTAATCCAAAATGCTATATTCTTGTCCTTTCTCCCTTCCCACGGTTCTGCATGGGGTCTTCACTGTGTTAACATCCAATTCTTGAGAAATTCCTGGTTAAAGGAGACGTTAGATTCGCTATGCCGTGCTTAAGGAAGCTTCACACTAATAGGCAAGGGACTACCCTGGGCTACTGAGGGAGTCGCTTGAGCCACTTGTTTCTCCATGCTCCGTAGGAATCTCTCATTTACTATTAGCTCCTGTGGGATATTTGCCAGGATGGCAGGGTTTGCCAAGGTTTATTCAGGGGTCTATGGACCTAAGGATGGTGATGGACTGGGGTATTGTAGATTGCCTGTTTAACACCTTCAAGATGTACATTATGGAGTGCGTGGCTGCCTCCTGCAACAAGCTTCCCCCAGTCCATCACCAAACCTACAACAAGGGACTTTGTCCCAGGATCCAAACAGCCCCTCATGCAGCTGCCGCTGGAAGATGTGAAGGGTGCGTTTGCAAAATGGCAGCCATGAGCACTAAATTAATAGCCAAGGGTTCCGACTAGCAAATTTCCATCTCCTGGATATCCAGTGCACAGGAGCTATGTGGTATTCAGACCCATTGCCATGCGGTAAGACATTCTGTGTGCACGCTAACAGAAGCATATTTGCTACTATATGAACACATCATGTGATGAAAGGGGGATATGAAGAGAGTCTGCTCAGGATAATAATGTAGTTAAGTGGAGAAGCTAGCTTTGTGGACTCTCCGCTGCTACCAACTATAGACAATTAGTGTCTGCTTCATAGGTTAAGCTTCCCACAATCCACTACTCTCTTTGCCCTACACACTCAAGGTGGTCTCCTGCACTTTGTGAATGGAAAGAAAGTGAGCCCTTTCGTATTGTGGGCAGCAACCTGGAGTAATCCACAACAATTGATTATTGACACATATAATCATTTGGCTCATTAATGCATGCAGCTTGGCTATTTGTATGGAATTCTTACCTTGGTTGGGAGCTACGCCATCTGGTAATGGCCCACCAGCACGAATTAATGGGCTGACACAGCGACTGACAATATCAAGGGCGGTGGCAGCATAACCAGTTGGTTTAACCTGCCATCAAATCAATAATGGCCATTAGAACGCTGGCCCAATAGCCCAATTAATACAAACGTTCCACCACCTCCCTCTCAAAATAACTCACCTAACAAGATGGCCGGAAAGGGAAGACATGAAGGGAGGTTTTACAAGATGCCCTTTTCTCTTTCCATGGTATCTAGGGAAAAAGACAGGGGCAGTTGGAAGAGAGGAGTCTGAGGACTGGAAGTGGTACCTAGGTTTGTGTCTATTTTGGGGAGAGGGTGACAGGGCACAGTGGTGGCAGCAGCGATGGGCAGAGTATTGCTGGGAATGTAGGCTTTCACATATATATATATCACTGGCGGTACGATTGGTGAAGGCAGACGTCAATCCTGTTGTTGATATATTCCCTTATGGTGTCCTCCCAATGACTTTCTCCTGTTTGATTTGTACGTACACAATTTCTACACCTACTCCATTTTCTCTTGTCATTCTTTGCCATATTTGCTGTTTTCATATATTTTTAACGTTTGGTGATTGGCACCACTATGTAAGAGAGCAGGTGCCTTCCTGAGCAGGTTGGATGGCACCCAATGTGCACAACCAGGTCACCTGAAGAAAAGCACCTGGCCTACTTATGTCAGTGAACAAAAAAGAGGGTGCCACACATGTGATGTCATCAGTGATGTCATGAATGAGATTTGTGATGGCATCTTTGATGTCATGGGTGTTAGTCCTTGCAATTCACACTGGTGGCGTGAGTTATGGTTGCTTAGATTACTATAACTTGGGAATTTCGTTTTTTTTTTGGTTTTATTTGTAACGATAATGTCCCTGTAATAACGTTTGTCCATTGAATTGCATAGGTTTTTGCTAGTTCAACTGAACCATAACGTTCCTTTAACAATGTTTTTTGCCAGTGAATTTCATTGGTTTTTAGCAGCATACCCTTAGTTTGTAAAGAAGAATTCTCCAACATAGTGAAACTGCTGGCAGCATGGTAACGCAGACAGCAGTCGCGGACTATACCTCTGGTTGTGCACATTGGTTGCCATTAGGGGTCAAGTCCTAAACATTTAAGTGAGGAGACTCATCAACAAAGCAATGGGATGGACGTTGCCAGAAATGAGCATATTAAGGTGAAATATGCATATTTGATTAAATTGGCTTTTGCATAACCACCCAAATTGCACAGGACAAATGGAATTTGCCTTTCATGAAATCAACACACACAAAACCAAGAGCGGATATTTTCCTCTAGTAGTGGTTTTGAGCACGTTAGAAGATGTGTATGTTTTAAACTCCAAGAATCAAAACAAATATTTTTCCTGGAACCTGCAGTACCAAAATGGGACATTTCACCTTCAGTTGTTTGTCATTTTTCATCAGGTCATATAGTGCAGTGGTGAAGTCACTGGCCTGCACACCTGACAACTGCGGTTTCTATCCTTGAGGTTGGCTTTAGTTCATACATTCAAAGAAGACATTCAATGTTTTTCCTTTTAGCTCGGGGGGACTGAGTCCACCCTCTGAAAAAAGTGGGTGTATTCCGTCCAACCGCATGTACCTTCGACTTGAGCCCTGGGTGCCATCCAACCAGCTCAGGAATCCACCTGCTCTCTTACATAGTGGTGCCAATCACCAAATGCAAAATATATATGAAAACAACAGCATGGCAAAGAATGGCAAGGGAAAATAGAGTAGGTGTAGAAATTGTGTACGTACAAAGCAAACAGGAGAAAGTCATTGGGAGGACACCATAAGGGAATGCATCAACAAAAGAATTAACGTCTGCCTTCACGAATCGTACCACACTGCTGCTGTACATGGGTACAACGAAGTAACGACTGGAAAGAGCTTAGAGCAAAACGTTGGTACAATGTTGTAAGGAAGCAGAACTGTCTCTAATGATTGCACAGGTGTTGCAGTATGCTATAGTACATATGTATAGCGTGTCTTTTTGCAACACAGCAATGCCAAGCACCTTTGCATTGCAGGAAATAAATGTCCCTCATAACAGACTTACTTTCTACAGTAACCCCATTGGTAGGCACTGTAGTGTGAAACGTACATTATGTACTATATATTCCTGCATGTACAGCAAACACATTCTGTTTTCCATTAAAAAATATATTCAAAAGGTTAGCAAGGCAGTAGAAGCCGCAATCCTTGCACAACACCAATAGCGCATAGCAAAGGAAAGAAACTGTTCAAATAGCAAAATGGACAGGCTGGAAGGCAAAGTGAAAAAAATGGGGAACAATTGTGCTCCCTTACAAGTTGCGTGCAAATTGTTTTGGAGAAAATAAAATGACTGTGGCACACCTGCACGTATACTCCTTCCCCATGTCTTAGCCCGCCATCCCTCAAAAATCATGTAATGGGAGACGTGACAGTGACACAGCGATCTCTTCTTTCTCTAACAACCAAGTTTTGCAAATCCGCATTTCCCCACAGTAAGTATGAACTTGTGCTACCCCTTCCATTCCCTAATGGGTTGTAAGAATGTGCAAAAGTGAACATTAATAATGATAGTGTTGCTAAGTGTTTGGTTGGTATGCTTTTTTCCTGAAATGCGGTTCAGACTCAGCGGCACACACTCCTGCTTGTAGTGCTGGCAATTAAGCAAAAGATAAGTGTCCTACGGAATACCCACAATGACAATTAATGCATCCGTACGACGGCAGCAGGCTCCTCATAGCCGCATGTTGTACACCCAATGTATGTGGGAACGGACGTTTGTGCGTTCTGCAAGAACAGGCATGTGTATGTGTGCCTCTGTGTCCTGTTAACATCAGCACTCTGCAGCATATGCGAAGGAATGTTAATGTGGTCGGGGTGTCCACCCACGTCCTACAGATATCTATGCAAATAAGCATCACAACCGGTGCACCCTATAAATATCCAGCCTCTTCCCAAAGTGGTGGGTGCACGTGTTGCGCACTATTAGTCCGTAGAAAATTGGCAACGGTGTGCATAGTGTACCCATGCACATGCACACAGCGCAATGCAAAACGCGTCCATCGGACATTAGTCCGAAGGCATAGATGCCAACATTCTGTGCCTAAAACTGTGTAGGGATGTTAACGTTGCAAAAATCGATCCTACCATACTGATGACATAACAGGAAATGATGCCACATCAACTTCACCCAATGAAATAACAGGACATAACATCAGAGGAAATTATTTCACATTAACTTTGACCTTATGACATCACAGGAAATCACCTCAGTTGGCATATGGCCTTCAAGAGATCACAGGAGTGGAGTGGCTGGTGTGCTCCATCCCATATCCTCTGACCCATCATGATTAAGAGAAGTACCAAATGAGTGACGTGTACATAGTGTGGCCAGTTTCTTCCTCAGCACAACACAATTTCCTCTTGAAACATATCAATAACAACAATGTAATTCACCATTCACTTTGGATTTTTACAACTGGATGAAACCTACTGAACAATATATGAGATAACGACACATGTACTACCTCTGTACAAATGAACCATTTTATTAGGTCTTGGTAAAACAAACGACATGTCAGTGAGTAAAGACGAGCAAGTAAAGAAAGTCATAATGCTGTACTCGGTAGGTATATGCAGTAACATTTTAAATAGCAAAGTGTACCTTGACATCAAACAGATTTTGTTTTGTAGATGCCTAACAAAGCGTTCATTTTGAACAAAAAACAAGTAAACCGTAATGTTACATTGAAATAAGTACCATCAGTGACCTCTGGTTATTACAAGCATCCACTCTCACTATAATGTTATATATCAAAAATACAACTTACTTTATTATTCAATTATTCATCAAACATTTAATACAAGAGATTTTTGTTTTTCCACATAAAAATCTTTTTCATAAAAAAATTGTTGTACTTTATACAAAAACGTTTTTCTTATTTGACCCCAATCACCAGATCAGGACAAATGTACAAAAAGACACCACCTTTAAACAATACATTTTGTCAACACAACAATACACTCATCCAACATTTACAAACAAAATCTGTTGTGTTATCCAATTAGACCCAACATGTTTTTGTCAAAGACACCAATTTGCATCCGACATTCATCAGGGGAACACTGCTCTTTGATTCAGTGTCCCAACACCTGATTCCATGGGGAAGGTTTCTCTTTCAACCACTATTAAAAAAAACTATAAAAAACCTGAGTCATTACATCAATTTTCGCACATTGCTAAAATAAATCAAGCAACTATCTTTTCCACCATTAGGTGTATCAGCATCAAAATGGCTGTAAAATCACACTTTACCTGCTGCAAGTAGCGATAAAGCACCCAACTCAATGTAGCAGAGATATTTTTCACAATCCTTATTACTTTGGATTGCACAGTTTCATCAACAATACCCAAATAGTGGGTACAGAAGGAGTCAACCTGCTTCAATGATACAATGTAACGCACAAATATATATAGGCCCTCATTACGACCCTGGCGGAAAGTAACTGACCTGACCGCCATAGCGTAAATAGCGTTTCCGCCATTGCACGATGGAGTAAAGTGCGGCTAATTCTGACCCATCGGGCACGAGCATTACGCCATGGCGGAAGTGCAAAGTCCGCGATGGCGGAAATGTCCCCAAAACGCCCCTCACCGCCGTCGTACGGCGCCCTAGGTGCAATTCCGCCACCCATCATAGCGGTCACCTTAATGAGCGGTAATCGCAAAATACGGTGACCGTAAATATACGGAAACGGAAGTAAAAACATGGGGCCGGAACGGGAAACAGCACGCCGTACACCTATAAAATCAGAATCCCAACACAACCATCAAAAATCCGACCCTGAGACACATCCCAACCCGTTAGCCACCCTAGTTAAAACAAACAAAATGGGAAAAGTTGCTAAAAAAGCGTGCGACCGCAAGCGGCAGGTCCACTTCTCCCATGAGGAACTCACCGTGCTCACAGAGACCCTCCAGGAGAATGCTGCCGTCGTCTTCTCGACGCAAATGACCAGGACGGCACTTGCGAACAAGAAGGCCATATGGGTCCTGGTGGCACAGCGGGTAAGTGCGGTGGGGACCGCACCCCGCAACCCACAGCAATGCAGAAAGCGATGGGACGACTTGCGGATACGCGTACGGAGCATACTATCAGCCAACCGTAACATTGCCACAGCAACTGGGGGAGGATCGGAATCACCCATCAAGTTGACCCCCTGGGAAGAAATCTGTGCCTCCACCATTGGAATGGAGAGTATAGAGGGAGTCGGAGGGATGGAGAAAGGAGTGCAGACAACCGAAGAATCAGGTAGGTGGGCCAAATAAAACAATGCTAAATCCACAATGTCCAATCATGTGAAGTACCATGTGTCCACATAGTGCAACAGAAACACATGTCCAGGAGAACGTCCACATACATTGGCCTGATAGCGCACTCTAAAAGTCACATAAAATACATAAATAATTAAAAATCCTAAAAACACCCTCTACACGTGCAGCATACACACCCTAACTGCAGGCTGCAAAACAACTGCATCCTCAATCCACACAAAAATGAAACCACCTCCAATGCCCTGACCCAAATCACCCTCAGGTACCACCCCAATGCATGTGATACATTGCCATTCCAATTTCCACAGACCCATAAATAACGCTCGCCCTCCTTTACTCCACCACAGGGTCCGATTCAAACGACGAGCTTCAGGACACCCCTACCAGCACACCTGCAAAGAGGGCCAAGACCAACGGCCAAAGACCCTCCACCTCAGCTGCACGGACCAAGACACGGCAGCAGCACAAATCAAGTGGCAGCACACAGGAGGGGACTTCAACAGGCACCCCAGCAGCCAGCATGCCCACAACAGCAGCACCACAGGTCCCCCCAATGGATGCCACAGAAGGCACTGCTTCTGGTGGCAGCAGCACCATAGGTGACACTGCATTAATGGCAGCATGCTCCGACACAGAAAACGGTGCTGTCGATGAAGGACCCATCCATGACCTGTCTCAATCCCCCTGTTTGTTTCATCCCGTACACCATGAGGATACCACGCAGGGGCACCCACAAGACGACGACTGGCCATCCCCCACAAGCCCTGTGGCAAGGCAACATGAGGTGATCAACCCCTCCGTGACACCACCGCAAATGGGCATGGCCCAGCAGAGGCAACAGTCCCTCGACCAGGTGATCGTGCAACAGCAGCAACTGGCCACGCTCCTCAAGGAGCATGCTGATGAATGTGGGGGTTCTAAGGCAGCCATAGAAACATCTACTGAGACACTTAGGGCACAAATGGAGCGAAGTACAGAGACACTAAGGGTACAAATGGGGAGAAGCACCGAGAGCCTGAGGGGGGAACTGCATGCGACGTCCAAAGACGTATGTGGTGAACTTGCCGCTGTGCGCCGTGTGCTCACTGAGCTCTCACAAACCCTTAGGGACATGCATGGACGTGAGCAGGCAGAGACATCATCCGTTGCAAGTTCCTTCCAGGGCAGCCCCCAACGTAGATCTGGGAGGAACCTGCGCTCCACAGGCAGGGGTGCCCCTGATACCCGGAGAGGGGGCTTGCAATAGCGTCTGCCCACTGACAATGAGCATCTTTGGACACTGGTGTTCGGGGGGGAGGTAGGAGGGTGGAGGGGGGGTGTTGGGCTTTCTTGGGTGGCGGGTCGATGGGGTGTGTAATATAATTTCACATATGCAATGAACATTTCATAATCATCCAATGAGATGTGTGGACATTGATCTTTGTGTACGAGGCCTTTATAGGCGTACAGTCCACATTGTGCATGTTCCAGACACACACAGTGCCACAAGTCCCGTGTCCATGTATCAGCCACCAGGCGTGAGTGCTAGAAGCATGAATCTATGATATTCTGACGAATTTCACGGGCCTCCTGTGCCTCGCGGACTCCTTGAGGTGCTGCCACATCCCCACCCTCATCATGACCATCTTCAGGTGCTTGCAGTTCTGCGTCAGGGGGCATGGGCACATTTCTACGTACGCACATGTTGTGTAGCATGACACATGCCATGACCATCTTTGCAACCTTCTCATGGCGGTACAGGAGTGCCCCGCCAGACCTGCTGAGGCAGCGGAAACAAGCCTTCAGTAGGCCGAATGCCTGTTCTATGACTACACGGGTACGTGAGTGGGCATGGTTGTAGTCCTCCTCATGCTGGTTCTGTGGGTTCCGGAGTGGTGTAAGGAGCCATCTCTTCAGTGGATACCCGGCATCACCTGTATGTGGACAATAAAGGATGTTTGTGGAATGACATTGCTACGTACGCATCCCCCCCCCTTCCTGCCAGGTCATTGCCGCATCACATACCCCACATTAGCATGCATGAAATGAGACTCACCGAGTAGCCAGGATCTGTTCCCTGCGTGTCGCTCCATGTAGCGTGGTATTGTAGAGTTCCTCAAGACCATAGAATCATGGGTTGATCCAGGAAATCGGGCACCACAATGTGTAAAGATCCTGTTGGAGTCACACACCATTTGTACATTAAGAGAATGATATTGTTTCCGGTTGCGGTACTGGACCTCCATGGCATGTGGGACAACCAATTCCACATGGGTGCAGTCGATGGCACCAATGCAACCCGGTATGCCGGCAAGTGCATGGAATCCCACTTTTGTGTTTGTAATCTCCTGCTCCGAGCGTGGTAAAGAGATGTAGTCGTCTGCGTGCTTCAGGAGGGCATCGAGCACTTGCAATAGTGTCCGTGACAACAGTGGCTGTGAAATGCCATGCAACTGTCCGACTGTGTGCTGGTAGGTGCCTGTGGCCAGGAAGTGGAGTCCAGACACCACCTTCAGTAGGGGTGGGATGGCGGTTTGGCTATCTATCATGCTGACAAGGTCAGCGTGTGTCATGTTCACAATGGCGATTATGGTGTCCCGGTCCAAACGGTAGAGGGTGTGGATCTGCTCAGCAGTGAGGTTGAACGGATGAGCTCGGAGGCGTGGGATTGCAGGCTGCCTGCGTGGTGGTAGTGGCTGTGCTGGTGGGCCTTGCTGGCCCTGCCTTGCCCTCCTCCTCCTCCTGCGTCTCCTCTGTGCGGCCGGTTGTTGTAGTAGTTGGTGTTCGTCTTCTTCTTGAAGTTGGAGTACTTGCAGTGCTATCAGGTCCCCCAGGGCCAACATCGCTAGTCCTGCCGGTAGCATTTTGGAGTGGGTGTGGTTGTGGGAGGGGGTTGGGTGTGCAATTTATGTGTTTTCAGGCTGTATAGCCTCCACCTGTGGTGATTCATTCCACCTGTGCCAGCTGCAATCCCCTTTGGGCGAGCACGTCCCGCACACAACGCTGCAATGTGACGCATGGCATCTTGCTATTACAATCATGTATTTAATCCCGATGGCAGTGTAATATTGGTTTATATGTTCATTCTGCTATGGTCCCATTGTTTCACATACAATCTTTGCAGTCGCGAACAAACTTGTGAAGGGTGAGTGGAATGTAGTACTCGATTAACGGTGGACCCTCATGCAGCACTGTACCGAGGTTCACCGACGGGCGGGGCGTCCCATTTGTGAGTGAAGCCAGTTGCCATTTTCACACACTGCCGCACTACATGGATGAATTTGTGATTTCGAGCGGTCACATATGCCTTTTCGACGTGATGTTGCAAATGAGGAATTCGAAGGACAGCGCTTTCGGTTTTCAGCTAGCGGCGAGGAGACGCCCACAGGTCTGACTGCAAATATAACGTTCTATTGTTTAATGTCCTTGGGACAGGGGCCATGGCGAGAATGCAATGATTGATATGAATAGTATGGGATGCGCAATAGCGTAGTGGACGATAAGGCAGGACATTCCCAAATACATGTTACTTCACATCACTAGAATTCCGGGCTGGAGCACAGTGGATTTTGCAGACTGCATTACGCACAGACTCAATGGAAATTTCAAATGTTTTGTGAGTAAATAATCAGGCGTTTTTATACCGGGATGAGGGAATGATGTATGGATGCATGGACAGATGATTTAATTGAGAGTTTGCCATGTACATGGCTTTTTGGAATCTATCCCCTTCCCCTGCGCTATGTGATGCAGAGCTGCCATAGTGGGACCATCGTCTATCTGCCCTTGTTGAACCCTCCCTGTCTCAACGCGCCTTCAAACACTTGTGTCTATGCACGTTACTAATCCCATCTAATGGATTCTGTTTTAACAGACGCATGCACACAAACACTCGTTTGTAATAGTGTTTTCACCTCGATTTATATGGTTATGATTCGCAAGTGATTTTTGGGTGGAAATAATCCTTTTGAGTGGGCTAGCATGCATATGCCTGTAGATTTAGTGTGATCATTGAAGTGAGTAATACAAATGAAGTTCTGATGCCCATACTATTCTTTTTCATTTCATTTGGGTGACAGGTATCTCCTCCCCTTTTGCCGCTGCCATCTGTATGCCACTCCTGCAGATGGCTTTTACTCCCGACACCTGCTGCTTCGAGTTAATCAGTGGAGCACCATTACGATCTTATGGGACGATCGCCAATGGGCCACATGCCCTTACGCAGTACTAGTGGCTAGGAGCAATATATCAACCTTTCAGCTGGACTAGTGCCTACCTAATGGGACGGCCCTGCGGTTCTAGGCGCTTCCATGTTGCCTTTTTGAACGTGGATGTAGCCCCTGTGTACCATGAAGGAACAGGGCGTCACACAAGAGGAAGCTGGTCATTTATTGCGGATGCAGCCCACAGTAATGAAAAATATTTTGGAGTTTATGACCTAATAGCTGTATGGGCTTGGGGAATTTGATGTGCATTAATATTTTATTCAGATATTAACCGTGTAGCGTTATTCTTTGCAAGTAATGTAGCATATTCCTATTTGTGGAGCGATGTATTGTGAGAAGATCTGCATTGGGTTCCGGCTTCTGAGTATAGTTGCGTGGTACTGTACTGGCCGCGTTTGCCTACGAAGCCCAGTAAGGTCAGGGATAGGGGCAGCCATTTTGACTGTTTTAATGATGTCATGCTCAGGGGCGGGGGATTAGCTTTTGTGTAACAGATGCCGGTCAGCCAGGTGGATTGGTGGATTGATGTGATTATCAGAAAATGGCTGGTCACAGGTGCCTGTGTTTGCGTGCGTTTCTTGGAGGGAGACTGAGGTCATGTCCATTGGAATAGCTTCTGTATTCGTGCCATCTGTGCCCTGCAGCTCCCATTGGCCCTTTTTGGGATGAGCCTGGCTGCTCAGTCACTCTGCCAACTTGTGTGGTACATGCTTATGCTTATGCTGATGGTTGGTTTGTTTACTGGCAAGAGTACAGGGCTGGTGCAGTCTCCCTCAGGATACTGCTTTGAATGTTGCCTTACACTGGTGTCAAGCGATGGGGGCCTGTTGTTGTTTTGTCTCATATTTCAGTTCATATTGCTGTACTTGAACCTTCACATGCCTGTGCTGCATCGGTACGGCAATGGTGACATGCCAAATATGGATGGCCACTCACAAGGCACTTGGAGCCCCTACATTCATTTGTTCGTTGGCATGCATGGGTGACTTGTACATTTCACTGGTTGCATTGTGTGACTTCATTGCACCTACGAGGAGTTGTGCAATGTGGGCAGGGAGTGGTGTACAGGCACTCAGTAGGGCCATTTACGGTTGGTTCACGATGCCGTAATTCTCCCCATGGCGGAATGGTACTTTCCGCCATGCTTGATGGCGTTAAGTAAATGTCCGCTAGGGTCAGAATTCGCGTACCGTTGCGCCATGGTGGTAATTATGGTTTTGCATGGCGCGCGTGCGCGTACTTGGTGCAGTTAGCGTTGGCGTTCACTACGGTGTCGCTAATGGCATCGTACTTTGCGGTGACGGGTCATGATCGCACCGAGCGGTATTCGATGGCGCTATTACATTTCCGCCATCGTTTTTCGATTTCCGCCAGGGTCGTAATGAGGGCCATAGTCTATTCAATCTATTATAGCCACACAGCCTCTAGCATCAATCAATAAGGTTTTGAATTTTAGAAGGACATTCAGCAACATACCTTACTGGTGAGGATGTTTCATAAATAACCATGCTTCGCATGTGCATCAATTCTTCAAGATTCAAAAATCTCCCAATGCCCCCATTTCCTATGTGAACCAACACAGAGGGGGTCATTCCAAGTATCGCGGTAGGGGGTTAACAGCACCAGTAAGGATGCCGGTGCCGTTAACCCCCTACCGCCACATTCCGAGGTCCCATAGCGGGTCCCACCAGGAACGGCTGGTCTGACCAGCCGTCCTTAGCGGGACCCGTTAAGGGACCATGGAGCTAATAACGGGCCAGCTGTTTGCGGGCCCGTTATTAGCTCCTTCCCCATTCCCATTGAACCCTATGGGGGCTCAAATGGGAATGGGGAATGGTATTCAGAATGGGGACCTACCGGGTCCTCCAAGGTCGGAATGACCCGGTAAGGTCCCATTCTGTCTACCCGGACCCGGACATGGGTTTGGAGGCAGCCATGGTGCTAATAGCACACCTGCACGTATACTAATAGCACCAGGGCTGCCTCCAAACTCGTAATGACCCCAGAAATACCAAATACATTTTTAGGGGGTGTTTTGTCAATCACATTGGCACGACATACCCCCATAGGTCCATGCTCTCTCTATTGGAAATACCACACCAGATCCATATTGTCATCCTATGTTGTTTCCCAATTAAAAAATGTGATGTTTTAAAAGCAAATTAGACCAACTGATGAAAGAAATGATGGTTTTCAAAAAGTATAACACTATGGAAAGAATAAAAAGGATTAAGAAAGATCTTCAAACCTACAATCACGAAAGAGGTTTTCCTTATGTTACTGAAAATCACACGTCTGGAAGTAATCCGAGAGAGTTTAACAATCAGAGCCGTGTGCACTTCAGGGATACATCCTACAGCTCAAGTGATGACGGAAACAGTGGTGGTGGAGCTAACACTAATGAAGGAGGTGAACAACAACAAGGTGGCTGAACAAGAGGAACAGGGTACAGAGGTCAAAATCGCCAACGACAGGGAAGATCTTTTTTAGACTGAGGAACCCAGAGAGCAGACTGGACCTACGACCCCATAAGTACGCTCAGCAAAAGCAAAAATCAATGGTAGTGAACCTATCTTCCTATACCCTGAGCCAGCTGGAAGAACACACCCTCAACAAAGGACTCAGTTATGTCATCACAAAACATCATGACCCATTTGATTTTAGGTTTGAATTCCAGCAATTCATGCGCAAACTGCATCTCAATAAATTTTTCGAAGGTCAAGACAGTTACGAAGTTATGAACTTCAGTGAGCTTTGCAATCCTTCTACTTTCTCTGCCCCTCCACACAGTTTCACTCAGGAATCCATGTTGTGTTTGAAAAGAAAGTACTGGAAGAAGTGATTAAAATTAAAAAAATGGTGAAGAGCGTGAACTCTAATTTCAGTACGGTCCAACGAGTCATGATGCAAATTGGCTAAAAATAATCAGGTGATAATCCGCCAAGCAGATAAAGGGGGAGTGATTGTGCTTTTGAACCAATTGGATTATATAAAGGAATGCAATAAACCTCTGTCTGATCGCAATAGCTATGCGATCTTAGATAAAGATCCTACAGAAGAGGACCCTACAGAAGACCACCAGGAACGGCTGGTCTGACCAGCCGTCCTTAGCGGGACCCGTTAAGGGACCATGGAGCTAATAATGGGCCAGCTGTTTGCGGGCCCGTTATTAGCTCCTTCCCCATTCCCATTGAACCCTATGGGGGCTCAAATGGGAATGGGGAATGGTATTCAGAATGGGGACCTACCGGGTCCTCCAAGGTCGGAATGACCCGGTAAGGTCCCATTCTGTCTACCCGGACCCGGACATGGGTTTGGAGGCAGCCCTGGTGCTAATAGCACCAGGGCTGCCTCCAAACTCGTAATGACCCCAGAAATACCAAATACATTTTTAGGGGGTGTTTTGTCAATCACATTGGCACGACATACCCCCATAGGTCCATGCTCTCTCTATTGGAAATACCACACCAGATCCATATTGTCATCCTATGTTGTTTCCCAATTAAAAAATGTGATGTTTTAAAAGCAACTTAGACCAACTGATGAAAGAAATGATGGTTTTCAAAAAGTATAACACTATGGAAAGAATAAAAAGGATTAAGAAAGATCTTCAAACCTACAATCACGAAAGAGGTTTTCCTTATGTTACTGAAAATCACACGTCTGGAAGTAATCCGAGAGAGTTTAACAATCAGAGCCGTGTGCACTTCAGGGATACATCCTACAGCTCAAGTGATGACGGAAACAGTGGTGGTGGAGCTAACACTAATGAAGGAGGTGAACAACAACAAGGTGGCTGAACAAGAGGAACAGGGTACAGAGGTCAAAATCACCAACGACAGGGGAGATCTTTTTTAGACTGAGGAACCCAGAGAGCAGACTGGACCTACGACCCCATAAGTACGCTCAGCAAAAGCAAAAATCAATGGTAGTGAACCTATCTTCCTATACCCTGAGCCAGCTGGAAGAACACACCCTCAACAAAGGACTCAGTTATGTCATCACAAAACATCATGACCCATTTGATTTTAGGTTTGAATTCCAGCAATTCATGCGCAAACTGCATCTCAATAAATTTTTCGAAGGTCAAGACAGTTACGAAGTTATGAACTTCAGTGAGCTTTGCAATCCTTCTACTTTCTCTGCCCCTCCACACAGTTTCACTCAGGAATCCATGTTGTGTTCGAAAAGAAAGTACTGGAAGAAGTGATTAAAATTAAAAAAATGGTGAAGAGCGTGAACTCTAATTTCAGTACGGTCCAACGAGTCATGATGCAAAAATTGGCTAAAAATAATCAGGTGATAATCCGCCAAGCAGATAAAGGGGGAGTGATTGTGCTTTTGAACCAATTGGATTATATAAAGGAATGCAATAAACCTCTGTCTGATCGCAATAGCTATGCGATCTTAGATAAAGATCCTACAGAAGAGATGATTAAGGTCATTTCAAGCAAAGTAACACAGGCCTTTGAGAATAAGATGATTGGAAAACAAGAAGCTGAATACTTGACAAGAAAATCAGGGTGAGTTCCTGTCTTTTATATTCTGCCCAAACTTCTAAAAAATCCAACTGAACCCCTGGCCCGTCCCATTGTTTCAGGGGTAAACTCTTTTCTAGAGCCTCTCTCTAAATATGCAGACGTGTACTTGCGACCATTTGTTTACAAATGAAGAGTTACATAAGAGACACCACGGATGCAACCAATAAGATTGAGGGTTTGCGTTTTGTTCCGGGTATCCACCCATTGATTTGGTTGGTCATTCAGTTCCTGTATACAGTGATTCCCCCAAAGAGCCACCCTTGAGTTGGTGGAAGAAATTCTTAGGGGTTATTCTGACAATCATCCGTTAGTAATGGGTTTGTGTTGTGGTGCACCGAATATGCATTGACCAAAAATGTCTTCCAATTCCAGAATACTTATTACCAGCAAATTGAGGGGACGGCCATGGGTGCAGCCATGGCCCCCAATCTGGCCCACCTTTATGTCGAGATGTTCGAGAAGTTTACCATCTATCCAGACAGTAATCCATACCAAGCAAATTTGTGACATTGGTCGCTCTACATCAACAATATTTTTATCGTATGGGAAGGAGACAGAACCTTAGCAGAAGACTTTATCAAATGGTTGAATCAACAAAATGTATATCTTAAATTCACCCAGGAGATAAAGAAATTGGAAATCAACTTCTTGGACATTTCCATGTTGAAGGTCAAACCATACAGCAAAAGTATGTACATGAATACACTACTACACTTTGAAACTCATCATGCCAAATATATTAAATGCAATCTCCCCTTTAGGCAATTTTTTTAGATTGAAATATAACAGCAGCTTCAAAGAACATTACGAGGACAGTGCCTTCAACCTTCAGAAGGAATGTTCTAGGCCGGGGATACCCAGAGGAACTGGTCAAAGCCACTGCTGAACGTGCATACAACAACAATCGGGATGCCTTATTAGGACATACCCAAAAAGAACCAAAAAAGGACAGTGCTATGGTCCTTGTAAACACTTTTTCGGATCTGTTATATAAAATAAAGAAAATTGTATCAAAAGTCTGGAAGAAAGTGTATGACAAAAAAGAGCAACCCCTTTAACTGCTTACAGAAAGAGCCAAAACATCAGGAACATCCTCATCAGGAATGACATCAGAGAAAAGCCTGAGGGGACAGTGACACAAACTACCCTGTGGGGTTTCCCTACAGTCACTGGGCATCATCCATGTGGACAGTGCATCATGTGCCAGTACACCAGGGTGACCAATGAAGTTGACATTGGGATATCTACTAACTGGGTTATCTCAGATTTTTGCAACTGTAATAGCACCAATGTGATGTATATGATTTCTTGCCCGTGTGGTTTACACTACATAGGAAAAACTAATCGCAAATGCAAGACCCGTTTGATATAGCACAGAAGTTGCATCAAGGCAAGGGTGACCCAGCCCTGATGGTGAAGCATTTTATTGAAAAAAAACCTCCCATGAAAGTTTCACATGGGTGATTTTGAAGCGAGTACATGGCCGAAAGAAGGAAGAAGCTGACCAAAAATGTATCACCTTGGAACAAAAACTTATTTCCACATCAGGGGTTTAAATGAAGATATCAAGTGGCATACTGTAGGGTTATTACATCGCTAATTGGAAACCTTTTGCCCGGGGCCGCTTTTGTGCTGTGTCAATCTGACTATATCTACAATTTTTTTTTTTTTTAATGTGAAGGGTCTTTAAAGAAAAGTAAAAACGAGTTGGCTGTAGAGGATTGTCGATGGTTACATGTATGGACTAGGCGATATAATGAGGAAGTGCCCACATTGTGTGCAGTGCTCTAGATAGGTGATACATTATTATCTTTTGAAAGTAAAAATGCACACGTAAATTATGTGTTTGATGTCATCTTGTGTATAACCATGAGTGTTGTTATTTACAATCTCTGCTGCAAAAGAAAGATTTCCTTTGGGACTCGTTATTAAAAATCCAAAGGGATGTTTGAGGCGAAATCATTTTGAAAACATTATAGAACCAACATACATTCTGCATAGAGACCGTTCTGTGTTCCAGTGAGTTTTGTCATGGATGATCCCCTTTAAGGAACTCATTAGTCCTTTTTTAGTGTTCATTTACAAGGCAGTCCTATCTCTATGACGGGTGTTTTACCCGGTGGATTAGATCAGGTGCGGTTTGTGTTCCTGCGTGTGTGGGTTTGTTCGGAGGAAGTTGGTTACTGTTGTACAACCCGTGAGAGTAAATGTGGACTTTGTTTTTGCTCGCAAATCGAAACGCGAGTTAAGTAGAAATACTGCGTTTCTCAAGATGTGCTGGAAATAGAACGCATGCTGAAAAGCTTAAACAAAGGTAAGCGGGCACGTTGCAAAGGATCCAATTAAGATGTTTTTACTTTGGCAAAGCGAAGTCATCAGGTTTGGAATACGAAGGAAATGTTTCTGGACAGGGTGTTAAAGTAGTTGCTAGAAATGTTTTTTTAATTGGGAAACAACATAGGATGACAATATGGATCCGGTGCGGCATTTCCAATAGAGAGATCATGGACCTATAGGGCTATGTGGTGCCAATGTGATTGACAAAACACCCCCTAAAAAACACATTTGGTTTTTCGCTGTTTGATCCCATAGGAAATGGGGGCATAGGGAGATTTTTGAATCTTCAAGCATTGATGCACATGCAAAGCATGGTTATTTATGAAGCATCTGCACCAGAAAGGTATGTTGCTGAATGTCCTTTTACAATTCAAAAACGTATTAATTGATGCTAGAAGCTGTGTGGTTATAATGGATTGAATACTCTATATATATGTGTGTGGGTTACATTGGAACTTTGATGCAGGTTGACTCCTTCCGTACCCACGATTTGGATGTTGTTGACAAAATTGTGCAATCCGAAGTAATAAGGATTGTGAAAGATATCTCTACTATATTGAGTTGGGTGCTTTATCGCTACTTGCAGCAGGTAAAGTGTGATTTTCTTCAGCCATTTTGATGATGATACACCTAATGGTGGAAAAAAAGTTGCTTGATTTATTTTAGCAATGTGCGAAAATTGATGTAATGGATTTGTGTCCTTGATATAAGTGTATTTTGAGTTGCTCAGGTTTTTTATCTGCTTTTATTATTAGTGGTTGAAAGAGAAACCATTTCCATGGAATCAGGTGTTGGGACACTGAATCAAAGAACAAGATTCCCCTCATGAATGTCAGACGCAATTTGGTCTCTTTGACAGAAACATGTTGAGTCGATAACACAACATATTTTGTTTGTAAATGTTGGATGAGTGTTTTGGTGTGTTGGCAAAATGAATTGTTTAAAGGTGGTGTCTATTTGTTCATTTGGGGTATTCCATGTGTCCTTTGTCCTGATCTGGCGATAGGGGTCGAATAAGAGAAACTTTGTTGTATAAAGTACAACCATTTTTTATGAAAAGGATTTGTATGTGGAAAAACAAGAATCTTTTGTATTAAATGTTTTATGACTGATTGAATAATAAAGAAAGTTGTATTTTTGATACATAACATTATAGTGAGAGTGGATGCTTGTAATAACCAGAGGTCACTGATGGTACTTATTTCAATGTAACATTACGGTTTGTAACACCAAGTTTACTTTTTTTTTTGTTAAAAATGAACGCTTTGTTAGGCCTCTACAAAACAAAATCTGTTTGATGTCAAGGTACACTTTGCTATTTAAAATGTTACTGCATATACCTACCGAGTACAGCATTATGACTTTCTTCACTTGCTCGTCTTTACTCACTGACATGTCGTTTGTTTTACAAAGACCTAATAAAATGGTTAATTTGTACAGAGGTAGTACATGTGTCGTTATCTCATATATTGTTCGGTAGGTTTCATCCAGTTGTAAAAATCCAAAGTGAATGGTAAGCATCAAAAAAATGGGGCCAGAATATGAGCAAACATACAAGACAGTGTTCCAAAATCAGGGGAGCTGGGAGAAATGTAGATGCTACTTGTAGCAGAGAAGGGCCTGCCTAGCTTATCACCCTACAGTTAGCAGGAGCTACAGTTGACTCCCACACCAACTACTGCCAAACAAGCACACCTATGTCAATTTGGGACATTCTGTAATGAAACATTATGACACATCCACATCACAGTTAAAGAGTAAGGGGTCTTCAGTAATGGACAAAAGTAGGTATTAGGTATTTACTTCTTTTGTGGAAGCTACATTTGCGGAAACATATTCACTACCTCCTTCTTGCCCACTCTTCCCTCCCGGTCACTGGTGAATGCTTGATACTCAGGGGCTGGTTTCAGCTGCTGCTTCTCCAATCTTAATTTCGATGCCTCTCATACTTATGTATTACAGTACAGCCCATAGTGCACATACTAATTGCAAAATCTGCACATTTAGGAATCTAGGAATCAGAGGAGGGGACAGGAACAAGGAGACAAAGTAGAGGCATCAAACAGTGCCAATTTACTACGGGGTACACCACGCATGCAGAAGAGTAGCACCAACTTCCAATGGTATCTCTCCTACACTGAAATATTGCAAATAGCTCCAAGTGGCTAGAAGGAATGAAGTGAAAAAACTCCATTATACAGAAGGCCTTCTGTGCCCTGGGACCTCAATACCTTCAACTCTAACTTGCTATACATGTCCGTGCGTGAGCTCTTCCCGCCTCTGCCTTCTACTCCCTCAGGGTCAGTCGCTTTTACAAAAACCCAGTTGGTGGTACATGTTTTGTTTTGCTTGAGGCCTCCCTCTGCAACACCCTCCCTGCCTCCCTCAAACTTCAGGATAAGCATCGCCGGTTCCGAAAACACTGCAAAGACTTTCTCTTAGCATCTGCTGTTTGTGCTCCTTTCCCCGGGTGACTCCCTACCATACACTGATTGTGCACTGGTCACCTGCCCACTCTGACATGTTGGGCCCATGTGACCTCCCCCCACCAGGCGAACCCCTGCACTTCCTTTTTAGCAAACCCTGCACTTGGCAAGTGTTTTCTGTATCCCTAACGGTTCCTCCACCACCTCATGAGTCCACTTATCTGTGCACTTGGCGCAAGCAGCCCATATTTTCACGTACTATTACTTCTTGTTCATCCCATGTACTGTACCTTCCCCTCCCTCCACCCATACACATGGGCGATGTACGTCACACCTGCCCTAGTCGGGTCGTAAGGTTTCCCCTCCCTTGCCACATTGTGCTTTCCTTAACGTTTCTATGGGTGCATTACAAATGCTATAGCATACAATTCCACATCATACTATAGTATACACACAAATCATGCACAACAGTACAATGGATGCCACTTACCGTGTACTCTGCAAGGTTCTTCAATGTACACTTTTCAAAAACATCACTGAAAAGCAACAGTGCTTCCATGTTACAACCTTCAAACTAATGCATACCGTTCATGCATACCCCCAGGATGCCTGCCCCTTACCTTCCACACTTCCACCATAGCCTTCTGCACTTATTTGTACAAACAAACATGCTGCCACAGTGTTTCCGTACACACCAGACCCACTAACCTTCTATAACACTGGGCCTCATTACAAGTTTGCTGGTACGGGAACTACGGTACCGGTAAGCTTGCAGGTACCGTAGTTCCCGGACCGGCAAACTATGAGTTGTGATCGCGGGTGCCTTTCTGGCCGACAGGTGTGACCTGGCGGGCAGAGCGGCACCCGCAAGCACAGCATGTCGAATGCACTGGCACCATTCTGAAAGGTGCCAGTGCATCCGACCTCCCCATTCCTATTGAGCCCTATGGGGCTCAAATGGGAATGGGGAGCATTCCATTCCAGCGCCCGCAAAAGGGCAATTATTGGGTCCGGCAGGGCCATAATGACCCGGTAATTGCCCTTCGCGGGCGCCAGAAAAAAGTGCAAGTTTAGCGGCAGCCTGCCGGTTTTACCGGCAAGGCTAATGCCAAACTTGTAATGAGGCCCACTGTCTGTATCTCCAGATTTTAATTTCCATGGCTCTCATCCAAGAAATGGCTACAAGTGGCACGTGCAATCATGCAAGTACAGCGTAATCCACTCAGTGTTCATACTAGCGAAGGGGTGGAGGTGGGAACATTTTTTAAACAGGGTAGGGGTTTCGGTCTGCAGTACTGTCTCAGAAAGCACTTGTTTTTTTTTCAATTCTTTTCCTCTTGTTCTGTTTTTGTTATGTACACGCTTTCATAACATTTTCTGTTCTTTTGTCCTTTTCCCATGAGTGTCCGTTTCCTTCTCCTCGTGACATTTTAAGTACTGAACGTGAACACTTTTCTTATCGTTCTGCAGGATTGTCTGCAACGCTTCCTGCAGAGTACCAAAAAGACAGCATTGCCAATGGAGGTGAAAAACAAGCCATTTGCTTGAAACCACTGCAAATCTTGCTCGTTCATGCTGTCATATTTGGTGCAGAACATCGCAGCACTACACATAAACTCACACATTCTTCTCTTTAAGAAACACCTCCCGATCTCTGGCTGTGGCCAAATTACACTGGCATGGTCCCATGCATGTCTTGGTGGAATGCAGGAGATAATCACCTTGGCTGTGGGAAAAATGTGCATCACTGCTCTCATCAACTTCTTCAGGTGACGGAGCAAACATGAGCAGGACATGTACCCCAAATGTAGTCCTCCATAATGCACTACTACAACATCCACAGTACCGACGGAGGCCACACATGTACAAAGGAAAACCATGGCAGCGAAACCCCAGTGAAAACTCATAGACTGTGCTCCTAAAAGCCTCCACACCTTGCAACTGAAAGTTACTATCACAGCCTCTTTCCACAGCATACCTGTCCAAATCGTGTCTCCCACGATGAGCACTCTGCGTCTGTCCTTGTCTGTGCACGTCACTGCATCGACCTTTTGTCAAATATATCACTGGCCCTTCCTGAGAACCATACCTTGCACACCTGATTGCACAATCCCACTGTTCCACGTGCAAAAGCTCCATGCAGAAAAGGGCTCATTGCCCTTCCCAGCTAATGCGAGGGCCACACTCCATTCAAGCACAGCCACTCCTTCTTCCGTTTCCACTACTGTATATGCTACACTCTTCCATTATGGCAGTATGCAATGCTCAACCACGGATATACCATCCACATCGAAGCCCTCCCCACCGAACACTATAATTTCTGCACTGCACTGCACCCATACCTTTACACACTCACAGTACAGGTCTTCCATCATGAAAAAGCACCTCCAGGTGATAGCTCCCCAAACCCATCCACCCTTTCAGCGTCCACATTCACCCAGAGCGGCTCCCACCACCACCAACTGCAGGTACTAATATTATTTCTCCTCCCAGCACTCCACCCACTCCAGATATACAATACTTAAAGTGCAGTACACTAGTTAGTAATCTGTGCAATGAACACCACTCAAGTACATACACTATGCGGTTCAACCCTATGCAGTAATACACACACACTTTCTCACTGCAACACTCAGTGGACACACTATATAACTGACCACTCCATAAGCTTCTGCCATGCACTGCAAAATGTACCTGTGCGAACACTCATCATACCCATGGACCTAACAATACATGCACAACTCACAAATCACACATGAAACACAACAATTTAAACAGCAGTTACACACAACCCGCAAAGCTATTGTTTTACCCCTCCTTTCATGTTTAATGCACTCCCCATGTACAATTAGGCCTGCCACCTTTCACCCTGGCTCCATCTGCACATGCATGGCTGCATGGCGTTGCACTGCCTATGTGAAACGATATATCAGTGCCTGTGTACATTGTCCATATTGGAACTTTCTGCTGCTGATCACTTCCATATTGCAACTTTCTGATGCTCATGACTTCCTTTCAAGGGCCAATGCATTGAACCACTTTGTGAAGCGAGGCTCTTATAAGTGCCTACCCATAACAAACACAATTGCTGCCATGTGCCTCCCTATTGTACAATGGGGGCAATGATGAACACCATATGGTCATGTACGCATACTAGCTCTCTTCAGCTGTTCACCCAAGTGTACTATATCCTCTGCAACCAATCTGTCCACCTCAACTACTTCAAATGCATGCCTAGTGGCAATTACATGCAAAAAGCAGGCGTTAAGGTGTGAATCAGGCGTTAAGGGTTAACGGCGCCAGCGGCGCCGTTAACCCTTAACGCCTGACTTGTAATGGGAACGACAAGAGCATCACGCTGAAACCTCAGAGCCAGTGCAGCTGTCTTATTAGGGGAGAACTTTGTAAAACATGTTTTGAACGCATGTTTTGTTTCCCTGCTGCTTGTTACATTAATGTGTTTCCACTTTAGGGCTGCTGCTGCAATTATGCTGCACCTGTGTCATTATGCATCAGGCCTGCCTCTCTTAGTGCTGTTTAACTACATCAGAAGGCATTGCCAATCAATGATGAGTTTGAAGTGCTTCGTTTATTAACTGTGGTAAGCAAACCCTACAGAGCACATCTTTTCCATATCATACAACCCCCTTCTGAATGTCATTGGGGGCCTAGGGAAGTAAGCATAAGGGCTTTGCTGCATGTGTTTTCTTGGGCATGGCTTCGACATGCCCAGGATCACCATGCAGCGAGTACATTTCCAGACTAGCTACGCGTCTTTGCATCTCCTTACCACTACTGAATGTTCTATCATACTCCTTATTTTCCTCTCTTACACACAAAGCACTTCGAAGCCATAAACTATGGCAGAAGGCACTATACCAATGTAAGACAACATAGCATATCTCATCCTGTATGCTGGGTAGCAGCTTTTTTCTGGAGCGGGATGAACGGGCCTGGTTCTCTCCCCTGTGTCCTCTTCCATTGTGTCCAGTTCATTAGAATACTGCATGTATAAATCCAACCATCGTCATCCCAACATTGAGCTGGCAAACATGTGATCCCACTCGCATGGTCAAAGGCCTGGCTGGCGGTGTTTCTGTCTGTCACCAATCGTAAGGTAACTTACATTTCCTTTCACTGTCTGCGTTATTTACATTGGGACGACCACACCATGCTGCCGCAATGCTGCTCACGTTAAGCCCTGTTCAGGCCAGTTATCACACAACGCCGGACATTCTGATGCAGCCAATTTGGCGCAATGCCTTCAGTGTTTCAGCGCACCTCCCCCTCAGGTGTACCTAGTTGGCTGCATCCATTGACATCGCACCGAAAGCCTGGAATGACCTTCCACGAGAAATACGCTGCATTGAGTCCCTTGATATTTTCAAAGGGAAACTCATGACCTACTTGTTTGCCTAGCTACTGCAGGAATGCTTCTTCTTCTCCTGCACGTTATTCATGCCTATTAGTTAATTGTTGTCTGTCTTGTTGCGCCCTTAAGAGCAAGGGTCAATGGCCGCCCATTATAAATTTAATAAAGTAAAGTAAAGTAAAGTAAAGTAAAGTAAAGTAAAGTCAAGATGGCAATGATAACAGTGATATCCCAGAGCAGAAACCTATCCACACCAGGATATTATTGTGTGCTTAGATATATTGTTCCTCCAAGCATTAATAAATGCAGTGCTTTGGGTGACAGTATATTTAAACCAAGCACTATGCGCTCAGTACATGGAACCTTACAGTTACACCTCAGGGAAACATCTATTGAGGGTCTAGCAGCTGCCTCCCTGGGATACCTCCCGTTGGGCAGAGCGCAGTGTGTGCCTTTAATAACAATAAACAACGGTACCATGTGGTATATCTCCATACAAAAATATCTCCATATTTTTGCAGCGATATTAAGCCATGGTACTTGCGGGGGACACCCCCGCAAACCCCAGAATTCTTTTTATGGAGCGGGGGACATCCCCGCAACTCCCAGTCCCAATAACCCCATAAATTATCCATACAAGTAATATCGCCTATGGCCTTACCCCACAACCATATGTATGGCGATATTATTGGTGGGAATAATATTACCTGATACCTAAACAACGGCTCATCAGGTTATCATGCAGAAAGCTGACAGGCATTTAAAAGATGCACGAAACAATTGAAAACTCTAGGAAAGGGATAATTTTCTCTAAGAACAAATTTCAGAAAGCGTCTTATAAATGCGATCACACTAAAACGCGATTAAAAGTGACACAAGCTTTCTCAGCCATTATGCATGAGAAAGAGCAAAAGTGGAATGTTGCATTCTGACTTCAAACACCTTATTTGGGACTTGACATCGTTCTGCAGTCCGCATTCTGCTGTAGTTCTGTAGGTGTGTCAAGGAAGTTGATAGTACATTTTTTTAAAAGCAGGGTGTCCCCCGTGAGCGACACATAACTTTGGCATTGAGCCGCAATCACTAAAATGAAGAATGGTGTGCGCCAGGGAACTGATTGGGCCTGTCCGGTGGGTGGCCCTGTGAGTGGCAGTATGAGATATTTGGAAATGTATTTGCTCATCGGGAGGAAAGGCAGTGTGACTCATTATGAGTTTGGTGGTAATTTGGTGGGAAATCTGGTGAATTACTACCACACTCATTTACTGGTACCGCCACTCTGTCCTTGGATTTACCATGAAATTACAAATGGTGGAAGGGCAGTGAAAATCCACACTTGTGGAACCCATAGGACTCCATGAGGATCTTGGCAGAATTAATGTGAGTGGTAAATCTGCAGTACTAATTCTGTCGATTTTTGTACCCTAAAGTTGAGGATTTACCTCCAGTATTATGATTTACCGCTAGTACAATGCTGCTGGTAAATACTCCACTTCAATGCAAAATTTGGTGGTGTTTGGTGGAGTTTGGTGGTGCAATAAAAAACAGAAGTAACTCCGATAGCTCCAAAATAAGTGGCAGTAACAGCATTACTGCCACTTTATTACTGCAATGCCAAGTTTGTAATTAGACCAGAATGTTACAGTAGTTTATGGTTTTGGCAGAGAAGGTGGGTGTTCCATTTGCACCAGAAAAGGCGGAAGGTCTGGCATTGTGCCTCATATTCCTGGGGATAGACTAGAGCCTGTGCGGGCAAGGCCCACCCAAAATGTGTAAATGCTCACTTACACTTATTGTGATCGCCAGCCTGCAACGCACCCTGAAGGATTGCTAGTATTACTCAAATCATATCTAGAAAGTTCCACAATTTGATCACGCTGTGAATGTTAGCCTGTAACACACCGTGATAGTTCTGTGATTGCTAGACTGCGTCATACCTTGGAGAACTGCTTGTACTGACTTGAATCATATCTAGAAAGCTCCACTGTGGCACTACTGTGAATACAGAGCCTACACCACACTGTGATGGAATTGTGATTGCTAGATTGTGTCGTACCCCAGAGAATTGTTCATGTTGACGTGATTCACATCTAGAAAGCTCATCACAGTGATAATACTGCAAATGTTAGCCTGCAGCACACTGTGATAGCGGTGTGACTGCTAGACTGACTGCTAGATTCCTCCCGTTACCTAGGTGGCTCAAATCTAGTTACTCTAATCACTACCTGCGACTGTTAGAAACCCCGGTCTCTCTCTCGCCGTCCAGGTATATCAAGTCGAGGCGTTAAGTACTGTTTACTATTCTCTATTAGAACATCAGGGAAATGTAGGCTCCCACCATCTTGACAGTCCAAACCTCTGGGCACTCCATCGATACTACCCTAATTGAGTCCTAGACCACCCCACAACCTAGAACACCCAGTACCCCCTTGCCTCCCTGGACAGTGCTCTGACAGGAAAACACCTAACCAACCGACGGAAAGGACAGACCATACTCGATAGCACCCACCCTAGGTGTCTCAAATCTAGCTTCTTAAATGAGTGCCTGCAACTGTTAGAAACCCCAGTCTCTCTCTCACCGTCCAGGTATATCAAGTCGAGGCGTTGAGTACTGTTTACTATTCTCTATTAGAACATCAGGGAAATCTAGGCTCCCACCAGCTTGACAGTCCAAACCTCTGGGCACTCCATCGATACTACCCTAATTGAGTCCTAGACCACCCCACAACCTAGAACACCCAGTACCCCCTTACCTCCCTGGACAGTGCTCTGACAGGAAAACACCTAGCTTACCGACGGAATGGACAGACCATACTCGATAGCACCCACCCTAGGTGTCTCAAATCTAGTTTCTTAAATTACTGCCTGCAACTGTTAGAAACCTGCATCTTTCTCTCGCTGTCCAGGTCTCGCAAGTCGAGGCATTATGTACGGTGTGCTAGTCTCTATTAGAACATCAGGGAAACCTAGGGTTGCACCATCTAGAGAAACTCCAAACTTCTGGCCAATCCATCGATACCCAACTATCCTAGACCATCCCACGAACTAGAACACCCAGTAGCTCCCCACACCTCTGGACAGTGATCCTACAGGAATACATCTAACCAACCGACGGAAAACACAGACCGAACTCGATAGTATCCAGGCATAGCAACATAAAAGGAAACAGCACTGAGGGCTAAGGACCAAAAATACCCCACGCAGAAATGGACAATGACAAAGAGAGCAGCAACATGGAACGACTAATATGGATACACAAATACAGCTGCCCCCAGTACAAGCGACCTCGAATGCAGAACACACCCCATCAAACACTGCTATCAGCAGAACAAACATTGTAAGAGATAAATCCTTATATCTTGGACCATACCACGTGACAACCACAGAACCTGGATACCTCAACAACACCGACATTTCGAGGCAAGCAAATAATCCCCCAAACAGCAGGAAAATGACGGTAGTATCAAAGAAGTGATTGGGAACATTTCAACCCCCTCACTCCATACACCACAAGAACAGAAGGGCCCTATCGATACCCACAACACACCATACGGGATGACGAAGCTCTAGTAGTCAACAACCCAACCACTAATCTAACAGACCGATTCAATGAAGAAGCAGCCTTTCGCTGATCTTCAACCAATCGGCATCAATAGAGAAGCACCTTGATTGAACAGCCCAACTATCAATTGGGCAGGCCGCTGCAATGAAGAAGCAGCCTTTGATGATCTTCATCCAATAAACATCAATACAGAAGCACCCCGACTGAACAACCACAAACCAAAACAAGGAACAACAAACAAACAAAACCACACTAAAAAGATCCACTGCAACCATATCAACGCAAGGTCAATGCCCAAACATGCCACCGAAATCTATGACCTCCCATGCAACAGAGGCATTGACATCCTATATCTAACTGAAACATGGCTAGATGACAACTATAAGATCATCCGCAACAACTGCCTGCTCGATAACTTCAAATGCATAGAAGGAATTAGGAAAACCAAAAAAGGTGCTGTACTGGCAATTGTCCACAAGGAACACCTGGTTATCAAACTGGAAGACCCGTTAAACATCGACAAATGTGAATCCTTAATCCTACGCCTATCAGTAAACCCCAAAACAAACCTGAAATTCATATTGATATACAGACCTCTTACCTACGATGCAACATTCGTAGATGTCTTCACGCAAGCAATCACCAACCTAGCCATTGTGCATAATCATCTGATCATCCTCGGAGATTTCAACATCTGGTTCGATGAAGAAACCACAACCACACGAAAATCTCCAACCAGTTCACTAGCAACAATGAATTTACAACAACTAGTCAAAGGAGCAACACACATGGCAGGGCATACACTTGACGCAATCTTCGCCAATAAAAAACTCATTACCACAGCACCACCAATTTGATTACTCTGGAGCGACCACCTCATCATTCCCTTCATAATCACACTGACCACCCCAATGAACAAGCAACAAGACAAACTACCAATCAGCATGAAAAGAAATTGGAGAACCAGCAAATACTCCAACCTAACTGAACTTCTAGAGCTCAGCAAACCGCAAGCAACAACTATGGAAGATGCTGACCTGGATAAAAAAGTAAATCATCTCCACAACTGCTTCACAACAACGATCAACAAAATCGCCAAAGAAAATCCCCATCAGGCAAAAGATCAATGGCAGAATGGTTCACCCCACTACTCAGTGCCATGAAAAGGAAAAACCAAAAACTAGAACTAGAATGGAGGATCAAAAATGACACGGCAGATAACCTGAAATTTCAAGAACATATCCACTCATACAAAAAGGAAATACAAAAAGCAAAAAGGAAATACGATGACAACCAAATCTTCAAAGCACCATAAACACCCAAAGAGAACTCTTTAAAATCATAAATGAAATAAAAAACCCACCTGGCTGCAACAACATGCCAATATCATCAATGTAACAATGCAATGACCTAGCAGACCATTTCAAAAACAAACCTTACAATAAGACAATGCGATCAGACTACGGAGCCCACCGACCCTTACGATGAACGCCCGAACAAACTATGAAGCTTTCCCAAAATATCAGTGGAGACTTTCGTCAAACTGGTAAACCAAATTGACATAGCAGGCTCTCCTCTGGATCCCTGCCCCCTGGACATATATAATGCAATCCTCAAACAAGGAACACCCTTGGAATACCAAAGGAATGTCCTCAACCTTTCAATCCCAATGGGGAAAGTACCTCAAGCCTTCAAATCAGCACACATCAGGCCACTACTCAAAGAAACAGCAGGAAATGTAGAGGACCTCCCATATCTAGCTAAACTGCTCGAAACACACATATACCAAACAACTCAAGAATTTGTAGAAGAGCACTGCCTACTAGACTAGGCACAAGTAGGTTTCAGACCAATGAGAGGGACGGAATCAGCACTCCTCTCAATTTGGGATTACCTAAAAGCAAACGCAGACTCGGACAACAGTACCGACTTGATACTTCTAGAACTCTCTGCGGTATTCGACACAGTTAAGCACGACATCCTCACCACAAGATTGGAAGGATTGGGAATAACCGACAATGCCCTACTTTGGATCAAATCCTTCTTAACAAATAGAACAGAGACCATGTGGATGAAACCTTTGAAATCCATCCCAAGAGAATCCACTTGCGGAGTATCACAAGGATCATCCTTCTCCCCATTATTATTCAACATCTACCTATCCTTACTGATCAAAATCATCAAAAGACACAGCGTCACTTGCTACAACTACGCTGATGATACACAAATAGTCTACAAAATACAAGACACTCAAGAAGAAAATACAACATTAGAGAACTGCCTTTGTTATATATATATAACTGGATGAATTTGAACTACCTCAAACTCAACCCAGGCAAAACAAAAACAATGATCATCACAAAAAACAGAGGAGACAACCACTGCATCCTCTGGCCAAGGGAACTCGATACAACCCCATCCCCATCATTGACTGTAAAAAAAACCTGGGTGTCCTGATAGACAACAAACTTACTGTAGAGCCACAAGAAAATTCTCCACTCAAGAAATGCTTCTTTCTCCTGCGAGCGGTAAAAAGGATCCTACCATTCCTGTCATTCACCAACAAATTATCTACTGTCATCGCTCGTCATGTCCAGAGTAGATTACGCCAATAGCCTGTACCTGGGTATGCCTGAACGACTCCTAAAAAACTACAATGCATACAAAATGCAGCAGCCAGATTACTCCTCAAACTACCCCGAAGAGAACACATCTCACATGCGCTAAAAACACTAAATTGGCTACCAGTAAAACAGATAATCAAATTAAAATCAATGTGCATCACACATAGAGCAATCCACAACCAAGGTGCAGAGTTCCTGAGAGACAAATTAAGCGTACATCACCCAACAATGAAGCTCAGACCAAGCAATGACATCCGCTTGGAACCGAAACCCTACAACAAATGAAAACTAGGAGGATCTTCTTTCTCTCACCTCACACCAAAAACTTGGAATGACTTACCAAAGTACATACGTAGCACAAGAAATAACCTACTATTCAGGAAACTCCTCAAATCCTGGGTTTTCACTGCATAACTAGAAGAACACCTACAGGGCCATATACATAGTTGAAACAATGATGAGTGAAGAAACCAATCCCAGATCCCACTAAACAATGAACTACAAACCGATTCTAAAGAAGACATTCTATGACATACCAAGCTTACCAACTGAGGGGTAGCTATGACAGGACGAAACTAAAGATTGAAAGCACAGCTAGACCAGGACGGAAGGACAAGGACGACCAACAATACCACCCTAGCCCGAATTACACACTAGCACCCACAGACCACCAACAGAAATAGATAGCAAGGGAGTAGGGGACTGCTAATCTACAGCAGCAATACTAGAGGGGGGACTAGACATACACCGTCCCATTACACTAAGCCCAAACACAACACAGCTGGGAGCACACCACGCCATCACCCACAACAATTGGATGGACAAGAAAGGAAAGTGGCAATACGCTTACCTACAGGAATGCCAGTTAAATACAACAAGTCTGGCAATGGCTTAGAATATATAACCTACTAACCCAAGCACAAACCTCTGCATACCTAACTCACCCGAAAATCCACACAACCATCTCTCACCCAGAAAACCACACACACTTCACCACACTGCAACAACAACAAGCAAACAACACATAAACCGCACCAACAGTGCACAAGGTCTCGCATCAGCTCGATACTCCCAACAAAGCTCAGTGCACGGTGAAAATGGAACTGAAGCTTCCAACAGCACACCACTTCTCTCTCTTTCCTACTCCTTCACCTGACTAACCGAACCCGCCCACCATCTTGTTTTACAGATATGCCTGAGTGCCTGGGGACCAATTCCGTTGGTGATGGTGCACGGTACAAATACTTTTAACATTTAACTCATCAGCGCTGTGCACATTTATAGATGTTAATGTCACTGTGGTGGTCCCAACTTGATTTGCTTCAGGCCCCAGGTGATAGATAATCCTGGCTATGTATCTGGAAAGCATAGGATGAAGGGAGGGTGTGTTTGCGGATAAAAGTAAAGCTGTTATGAGACTCATTGGAGGAAGGGATCAATAAAAACCTGCACACATTGCTGGATCATGCATACTTTGCTTGTAAGGTGATAGTGCCAGAAAGGACATTTTGCTGGAATATTTCCAGGGCAATGTCAGACGCCAGGTTACCACACCATAGAGGGAGGTAAGGTTGCCTCAGGAATGCCTGAGAAACGCAATGATGTTAATTGATGGTGATTTGGGGAAAGGAGCTTGAGAACAAAACGTGGCTAATTAATGTGAAGAACAGGCAATTGGCAAGAGATGAGAGTCTTCAATTGGTGAGGGTCCGTAACATTTTATTGAACACAACTCACGTGCCGTGGAGGACTATGATATAGTGGATGCCTCTTCTTGTTCGCCGGGCAAGGATATGCAGGGATGGGCTCCGGGTGAGGTTGCAATACTGACTGATGAGAGGGCCAGTAGAAATGTGGTCCCTTGAAGAATTAAGTTGACAGGCCAGTAGGTTGTGCTATCAACATTGAGTAATTATAAGAAAGTATGGGCAGATTTTGGGGAAAATAGATAGGGTTCGCTGTGGCTCAGGAGGAAAGATCAGAAGGTGTTGTTCAGTTGACTGTACTCATGGTGGAAAACGCCTTTTTCAAAGAACACTATTCCAGGGGCGTTGGTAGGCATCAGATTTGATGGGACATGGTTTTTGGTTTCTCGAAAGGAGAAATGGGGGTGATAGAAAGATGGGAAAGGCCGATCTTTGGGTTCTAGGTTTAAGACATGGTGAGAAGAATGTTTACTGTCCACGTTTATGAAGAACAAATTTGTACAAGAAATTGAAACGTCCTTAAACAAGAGGATACAGATAGCCAGAGCGGCAGAAAATAAACTGTAAGACTGTGCATCGCAGAAAAGGGCCAGGCTCTAACGACACACCAGCAAAGAGAATGCACCACAGTGGAGAGACAGAAGAGGGAGCAGAAGCAGGAAAATGTTCTGAAACAAATGGAGTCTCACAGATGAGGCACTTAGTCTCATCACGCCAATTACACAATTCGTCCTGCCAAATTCAAAAAGTACTTCTGGTGTGAAGAACAAGGGCTCTTTGCCAAAGTATGCTGACAGAGAAGCCAAAAAGTCTGCAGTGTCGAAGTACCGCAACCAAGGGATAACTCTATTAATGGTGGAATGCACCAAGCAGAAGAGCGCCAAACCGCAATGCGCAGTAAGTATCGATGGCAGTCAAGCGCGTGCTGCTTAACCGTAATTCCCATAGACATATACAAGTGCATAGCAGATCAAGGAAAAGGAACCATCAAAAAGACACAATTAGAAGCAACAGCCTGCAATGAACCGTACATTCGACCATTAGGATATTCATACTTCAAAGGCAGAAAAGCCACTAACAAATTAAACTTTGAGAAAGAGTTTCTGCAGACCTGGAGTGGGGTAGGAAGGGGAGCTGGACCTTAGAACAGGGTACTGGGGATTAAAAACCTGGCTAATTTCCGAAGCAATGTGTTCCCAGACGACGCTCTCAGATGACAGGCGGTGCATTAATGGGCTTGAGCATTCCTTGCAGGTGAAACCGAAAGCCATTCCCGGGAAGCATCAGGGCCATCCAGTCCCTGCGATGCCCTGAAAAGCACAGCAAGAGCAACTAATCAGATTCTTCAACAAGCATTGGCAAAGCCAACAGTTTGGGCTTTTATGTTGACAAGGGAAATGCATTTTTCAGGTACTGCCATACCAGTACTACCATCAGATACAAACAGCTGGCAAATGTTGGCACTGCCTTGGAATATTATGGCAGTGCCTGGCAAATGTCCATCTGATGCCTATACAAAAGCCACAACTGTTGGCTTTACCTATGCTTAATATTGTGCGGTGAAATAGCCCTAAAATGCCATAACTATAGGCCAGAGTCAGAGGGGGAGATATGCCCCTCAGCAAAAGGCCTGCACAAGAGTACATGCAACATGAGGCCCTTGTCCAAACATGAAGGAGCAAAATTAGGCAACTAAGCATGGGGATGCCTGAAAATATTCCTTGCTACACATGAGAGGAAGACCTCATGTCACTGTTGAGGAAGGTCTGGAAATGAGGAGACCCCCTTGATAAAAATGGTGATGTCCAGCATGTAAATGAAAGGGCCAATGTGTGTGCAAGCCTGCACAACAGACTGGGGTTTATACCTTAACAAGAATGATGGTCTTCAAAAATCAGTTTTCCCTCTCTTTATATTAAAGACATGTTTTTCAAAATGTGTAAAAAGATATGTCATAATAGAACGATTAGCTAAATCCACATGGAGTAATGTGAAACTGCGACAGAATGAATAAGGTCCTTTGTTTGTTTGCATTGTTAAGTAAATTATTTCCCTAGTATTTTGCTTAGTAAATCAATTCATTCTCCCATTGAAATACACAGAGCAAGATTGTTGCATTTCAAAACCAACCATCTCGTGCCCTGTGAGGTTATTTAATTGTTATAGTCATTAAAGGGTTGCCTCAAAAAAATTATTCCCATTAGGAGCTAAAAACCAAATTTGGCCATGTGTAAATCGTGTGTCTAAAAACAAATCCCAATTTGCATCTGTCATAATAAACCCAAACTGTTGCTCCCACTGTGAGAACCTCTTTGCCCAAAACATCCCAATGAGTTGCCCCTGTCACTTTCACCCAAAAATGTGGTTTCTATGTGCCCTTCTCATTGTAGAAAGCATGTGTGTCATTTCCAGCTCCAGCCAAATTCATACTGATTTACAATTTCGTTTTTCCAAAACCTTCTCTTCCGCCTTTAAAAAGTGATTTTCCCACTCAATCCTTCTTTATCTATCATGTTCTGATTTCGGATTTAGCATTGCAGTTTTCTTTATTTGATAGCTTTGAGCTTGCCTGTCACTTCCAGCCCCAGTAAACTTTGAAAATTCATTTTTCCTACTTAATCATTCTATCTCTATCATACCGTGATCTCGGATTTAAATTCTATTCCCTTTTATTTTTCATGTGCTGCCTGTGTTAAAATCGGATTTCCTATGTGTGCTAGCTAGCATGGTTTGAAGCCCTATTTGTTCTCTAGTGTAAGCAGCCCAAAATACCCTTATGCGCTGTCCCATGGTAGTAGTCTTGAATCATTGGAAATCCCAGTTTTCCATTGTAACAGTGGGGAACGCTTAACCTTCCTGCCATCAGTGGAGGGAAATTAGTTGGCATTGCTTTTCAGAACTCAAATTTGGTGTGGCATTGAAGGCTATCATAATTTGGTGATGGTCTAGAAACCTGTGCATTCTGTTTCCACCTCAATAGTGGCTGCTGTCATATCTTGTTCTGATTGAATATTAAAATAATAAATTAATCAAATGTTCATTGACAACACACCGGCCTAGTTCTTGGTCTATTGGGAAAAAAGGGTGCTGGTGGAGTTTGAGTACGAGACGGGTCGGAGGGCACCTTAAAAAAACAATTTGGGCATTGTAAAAATAAAAAGCGGTTTGATTTTGCAAACACCCATTGCAAGGGAAAAGGTCCCTGTCTTGCTTTTGTGGCATAAGATATTGTGACATTATTCAGACAATAATCATTTATTTTTTAACTAAATCCATAAAAAATACATTCAAGAACACAATACAGTTAAAAATACAGAATATAAGTAACAGGTTACCAATCTTTCAACCTGTTTCTTCTGATATGTCTGCATGATCCATGTAATATCTTCCGTCAACATGTAACATGAGGCAGGTCTACACTGTGCAAAATTCTGTTTTTGTAGTAGTGTAAAAAGTGTCTGTTTTAAAATGTATGCGTAGACTGGACAAAAGAACATGAAATGTAAAAGGTCCTCTAACCTCCCCCCACCCCCTCCCGTGCTGCATATTACACAATCGGAAGCAGTAGTTAATGAACCAGAAGACCATGTTTCAGTCACAGCTCTTGATTGAATAGCATTGAAGTGTCTTGGCCCTTTCAAATAGCTAGGCACTGAATTAGCTGTAACAATTCATTCTCCCTAACCATAACATTATATATTTGCTCGAGACAACGTTTAATACCAGATAAAGTGCTTGAAAACATCATACACAGATAATTGTATGAGTCTGTCATAATCATAGGCTCTGAATTCATAAAAAGTGAGGGAGTTTATCATGCCTACCCGTGTCCTTTCTCTGGCAGGGCATCACTGCAGATTTCAACACATTTTTTCCTAGGTCTAGGCTTTCCATACAATCGGAGTAGGCTTTAATCATAAGGGGCTCGGGCTATAAGAACTGTGTCATCCGCGTATGCTAAAATGGGAATTTGAAGCTCACCAAAATGTTTGACACTGATTGAAACTGAGAACCAAGGGGAGCTCATCTCTTCCCTGCTCAAACGCACACAAGCCCAGCTAATTATTAACCGTAATGCAGTGTGATGAACAGATGCAGGAACACACATATTGATTATAAATCAAATGCTTGAAGAGACACTTGGTTAAGACATTTATATTGCACCAGGATCTGGTTTATAGTTGCAAATATGCCATTACCAGAAAGACAACGTAGAAATAACATAGGCTTACCCTTAAAAGCACAGGGCTAGCTCAAAGTGATCCTGGGGGAAAGGTGAGTTTGAGGAGAATGGTCATAGGCACTAGCATGGACATACGTGGCCAACAGGTGGATACAAATCAAACAGTACCCATATCATGTGTGTCCCCACTCAAGCCCCATCACACTCTCCTGGCTTCACAATTCATGGCAATAGCTGTGGCTTATCGGAAGTCCTCTATCCCATAATTCTGCTACATTTAAAATGTGCAATTGCTGAGCTCTCAAGCTTCAAGAGGCCATGCATCAGAAGGCCATGCAGTCATGGAATGTTCCCTTTGGATCCTGGGACTTTTTGTTTTTTTGCTGTTCCCTATGAAATTTAGGAAAACTACAAGTCCCAAGATTCCAAGCAGAAACAGGAATGGAAGCCCTTCCCACAAATGACCGCAGGAAAACTGAGAGCTCTGTGATTCCTGCCTTAAACATTTGAGCATGTACTGCAATGTTATCAGTGAGCTCAATCGTACTTCAAGAAAGCATTCTGATTTGCCTCCGTCTGCAACCAATTTTTAGGGTGGTATATTGTGATTTGCCTCTAGCCGTTTTGTACCTCCAGCCCTCCACCCCAGTCCCTAAAACAGGGCAAATTGAAAATAAAAGGAGTCGCTGTAAATATTTCAGGAACTGTTATGGGGAATGAAAGTATATGACATATGAGCACTGAAAAAGCCGTCCCAGAGAAAGGTGTGCGTAGGCATGGACAAAGCCTTAACATTTCATTGGCTACAGCATTTTTATTGGGAAATAATACGATGCCGGCTTGATAAATGGTTAGATGTGAAGAAGTCATACACTAAATAAAATGTAAGGATGGGTTGCAATGGGCACCGCTGGTTTAAAGCTGCTCATCAACAATCACAATTCAGCACTTGTCCTGGTACCCAGACAACATGCCTGGGTGAGCACATGTTTTAGGAGGTGCATCTGCTTTATGTAATCCCATAAGTTTAGAGCTCTCACACTGCCCCGTGTCAGTAGTGAGTAGTCTGACAAAGTCAGCTGTTGCCCTTATCAATGCTTGTGTTTAACAGGACTTCAGTGCAAGGAACAGATATAAATCAAGGGGCTCGAAGCATCCTTGGTTAAGGCATTCTTTATTACACAAGTAGCACATTATACAGGTGCAAGTAAGCCATTAACTCCCAGCAGACATCTTAGGAAATATACTCGCAGGGAAAGGTTTGATGTTACTGCTTGGTAAAGATAGCTCAGAGAGATCCTAGTAGGAGGTTTTTTGGACGGGGAGGGCCAGGTACTGGGCGTAAATGGTCATAGGAATTATAATGATCATGGGCAGACAATGGGCAGATAAAAAACCAAAAAACCTGAAAGCTATGTGTCCCTTCTAATATTCCATGTCCCTTCTAGTTGTACTCCAGTGCAATAGTTTTAGTTTATAGGCGGCTCAGAAGTGCCACCTAATAGTTGAAAACTAAAAAAACCAAATGAAGCATTAGAATGGTTGATCCCGGTACTAATAATCAAGAAACTGACATGAAACAACCTGAGAGTGCTCATGGCCTTCGCAGCATCAACCTAGAAATAAAAATGGATAACTTCCTGCTCTGGAGTATTACTAACTTTATACCTGTGCTACAAGATGCAACCACATTCTCCAGGTTGGATCTATCCGATGAGTACTATACATTGAGACTGCACACATTGTTGAAACACTTGGCCGCATTCATAACACCCTATAGCATGCTTTATTGTACTCAAATGCTGTTTGGCCTTTTTTCTATGTCTCCTGCGTTTCAACGGCTTGTGGACAAGATACTGAGAGGTAGGTAGAACTTGTGGCATTTCAAAATGACACACTTGTACATGGGAGGAGCACTGCGGACCATGATCCTGCACTACCTGGATTACTCTAAAAACCTCAGGAAGCAGGAGTAAGGCTTAAGAAGGAGAAGAGCGTGTTGTGACAGGTTAAGGACACCTGACCATGTTAAGATGGGATGGGGACCCTTCTCAGCCTTGTGTGGGAGGCCTACCAAGGGGATTCCCAGATCTAGTCCAGCCCAAGAGGCGGGGTGTGCGAGATGGGAAGGCCTCCAGCCCCTGGTCATTCTTCATGTGCCTGTTGTGGGTCCGCCTCAGGTTACTGGGGCAGGCCTCAGATGGTGTTGGGGCCTCCAGCCCCTGGTCATTCTTCATGTGCCTGTTGTGGGTCCTCCTCAGGTTACTGGGGCAGGCCTCAGATGGTGTCGGGGCCTCCAGGCCCTGGTCATTCTTCATGTGCCTGTTGTGGGTCCGCCTCAGGTTACTGGGGCAGGCCTCAGATGGTGTCGGGGCCTCCCGACACCGGACCCGAGAGCTGCGGTCACGCAGCGAATGGGGGGCAGGCATCACCCCGCTATAGCCGGCTCACCGGCTTCAGTAGTCTCAGCTGGGGGCACCCAGCATAGGGGCGCCATGGCGTGAGGGCACCCAGTCCAAGCAGCGGCCTAGGCCATGAACACGTGGCAGGCCCTCCCCCAACAAAAGACAGGCAGACACGAGTTGCCGCTTCCTGGGGCTCTGCTGCACTGCCCTCCGCGTGCCAGCAGAGCCCCTTTTATTAGAGGAGCGTCATGACACAGTCATGACGCTCACGCACAGTTGAACACTAGACCAACACACAACATCCCTCCTTTATTATAAACAAACAAAACCACACCCCACTGCAAACGGGAACTCTACACTGGGTTACACGTGGTGCATTCTAGTCCACGCTCCGACCGTGCCCCTACATCATCACAGCAAACATCAGGTGCATTCCCGTCCGAGCACCTCTTAATGGCTACTAAAACTTAGCCGTTTAGCACTGCAAACAAACAGGTGTGTTCCAGTCCGCACACCACGGTGCCCGGCGACAGGCTCCTTTAACTCAGAAGAACCTGGGATCAAACTGGCCACTGTCGCTGGTGCAGGACAAAAATAATAAATTTTCTTCATCTTCCTCCTCTCCCATGTCATAACGTATTCCTCTGGAACCCTCCGCCACCTGGACCGCCGCCACTCTGGGGGCCTTGCTTCCCTTCAACTCACTCCCCCCTGATGTGCCCGCCATGCTAGCTGGAGTTTGGGCAAGGCACACCCGTGCAAAGTGATCTGCTTTCCCGCACCTTCCACAGATGTTTCCTTTCGCCGGGCAGTCCTGCGGGTGTGGGAGATCCCACCCACTATTGCTGTGGTTTCTCTCCACAACTTCTCCTACAGTTACCTTCCTTTCGCACCCCACTCACCTTGTCATTCACTCTCTAATCTCCCATAAGAATTGCTCTTACACATCTTGCCCCCAAACACAGCAGAGAGAACAGCAATAGTGTGGAGAGGGAAGGGTTCTAGTAGTGTGGAGAAGGGGGAGTGGCCGCATTGTAGGGGAGGAGAGAGCAGTAGAGGGTGGAGGAAGGTAGTAGAGAGAAAAGCACACCAGAGGGATAGATTATGAAGTATGAGGGGGAAAGAGGAGAGAAGGTGGGTGGAGTAGCAGGGAGAAGAGTATGAGAATGAGGAAAGGGGGAGACAGAGAGCCATAGGGAGAGGAATCCCTGAGCTTGGAAGGAAATAACTAAGTGGGTCCTGTGTATCTGAAAGGCACCAAGACATCCACTACACTGCACTGTGGAGCTTAGATCAGGGACCACTTAGATCTGTTCCCAGAGGGAGTCAGTGAGACAGCAGGTGTTTGTTGTTTAGTCCATAACAACCTGTCAGGCAGCTTCTTAGAAAGAAGGCATTACCAAACTATAGAATCGAACCTGTGGTGTGTGGGGCCCCTGGAATAGGGAGTGAATGGCACACACTAGATGAGAGAGAAAGAGAGGGCCCTTAGCAAGCCCCTTTACCATTCTGAAAATAAAAACCCTTGAACTATATTCAAGAGTTGGTGTGTTCTGGAGGCCATCTCTCCCAGTGTTCACAACAGATGCCATTGAACACCTGGGGTATGCCAACAACATCTCTGGCATAAAACACAGGTTGGAAGCCTTTAATGACGAACCAGAACCTAGAGTGGAAAAACAAAATATTATGTGAAAGTTGTTCCCACCATTTCAGAATGCCTCAAATCAGTGCAACCTCTGGTAAAGAAAGTAAAAGAATTGGGACGGTCAGAAGACCAAACGTCCGAGTTCAAGACATGAAGATAAAGCATGGAGCATGCTCTGTGTTTGCATTCATTTCATCGAGGTAGGGAAAGAAACATAACGATGGATGGAAGCGCCTATGGTCTAGATGCTACCCTCACTCAAAAACACAAGGGTACAGAGAGCATTGTAGCGTTCGTCTCCAAGACATTGCAGCTGAGAAGAAATATTCTTTAATAGAGAAGGAACTGCTGGCTTGTTTGTGTGGGGCTGACTCTTTCAGGACATATGAATGGAGCGGTTACCAGTCAATTGGTCGAAAACATTTGGTCGACAGGACAACTGGTCGACACCATTTGGTCGAATGCCAAATGGTCGAATTTTTTTTTTTTTTTTTTTTACCCTTTTTTTGTTTTTTTTGGGGGGGGTCCCCGCCCCAACCCCCTTTTTTTTCTTTTTTTTTTTCCCCACACGAAAACCCACAAAACACATATATATATAAAAAAAAAAAAAATTCGACCATTTGGCATTCGACCAAATGGTGTCGACCAAATTGCAGTCGACCAGTTTGCTGTCGACCAATTGACTGGACACCGAATGGAGCACCCCTTTCTTCATACGGACCAGCCACAACACCCTGGTTCACCTGTTGAGTCCGGGAGGGAACAAGACCTCCATCCCGAGAATTGCACGATTAGCCATACCATTTCAGGAGTATGTAATTTTCACCTGCACATTCCTGGCTGGAAAATGTTCAAGCAGACTGTATATCCTATATTCCACTCAAAGAAGGTGATGACGACACATTTCTAATTGGCAAACACATCATGCCATCACATCATAGCATCTGTAGAAGAATCACAGGTGTAAGGGATATTTATGCAGCAACCATCAATACAGAGAATACTCTCCCTCCCCAATCAAAAGCGCTACAGAAGCATTCCTTTACAGTACAATCTAGTCCTGTATGTAATTCATATCATGCCACTTAGGTCATCACCCCTGTACCCCGGATAAACCAAGAATCAGGATGGTGTACAGAAAGAATATATATTTATTAAATAATAATAGGTTGTCCAATTAAGAGTATCATCAAGTTACTACACACGCCACTTTCACTGTGGCACTTGGCCTGGGACTCACTTTTTAATAGCATGTAGCACCTTACAACCTGGCAACATGATAAGCTGTGCACTCTATTTTATGTGGAACTTAATGTAAATAATAGGCAACTATGTTCAATGTGCAACGATATTTCACACCTGCAGCGCTTTGTGTTTTCGATTTTCCTGCGTGCTTGAAAAAGCTAGCAATGTGAAAGCACATCAAACATTGAAAAGCAACACATTTAACACATAGGAAACCTTTGTCTCCTTCACCCTGAGCAATGCAGAATCTCACTTCTATCAGGGCGTCTCTCTGGAGAGAGTGTACATTTTTCAGTTAGGGACTTCACTTGATTTCAGTTAGCAAGACGCCTCTCTGCCCCAGCACATACACCCAAACTTTCCGTTACCTTTCACAAAACACTTCTTTGAGGTCAGGTCTGAGGAAGGGTGACAGTAAGGAATTTTGTTTTTAAACAAGGTCACCTCTTTCCTTTAGGGAATTCTCGGGTGGAGTGGGATAGACAATAAATAAGAATACCCAATTACATTAACAACTATAGGTTTTATTCCCACTGGGAATGATTTTGTCGATTTTGAATGTCAAGAAAATCACCCTGTGTTATTTAGCTGTAGGGGAATGAATAGAATTATTATTTTGTAAAATGCTAAGGCTCTACTTAGTTTGCCCCCACCCACTAATTACGGGGACGGTGTCCAATCCAACAGATCCCCACCACTCTTGGTTAAGATATGATATGATATGATATTTTATTTGTATCACGCTCATACACAAGTGTTTCAGAGCTTGACGAGGCAAGGGAGGGGAACATGGGAGGACAGAAACAAATATTTTACTAGGCACAGTGACATTGAGAACATGCAAGTGCAGGGGAGAGGGAAAGGGGAACGTGCAAGGGAGAGGGGGAAGTGGTAAAGTGCTGAGTATGGGATACAACAACAGTAGGGAGTGCAGCCTGCACGGTGGCAAGTGCACGTTCTGAGTGCAGACAAGGGGTGTCTGGTAAGTGCAGATAAGGGGACTGTAGGGTAACACATACATACCCAAGTGCAAGGGTTGCCTGGGGCAGGACGGGTGAGTGGTTTGGAGGGCATGGGCCTGGGCCTGAGATCAGAGGGTAAAGCCAGATACACAATGCCGAAGCAGACAGATCAGCAGGGCAGAAGGAGAGCGAAGGCAGAAGCAAAGAGGAAGGTCTTGAGGTGTTTCCGGATGGTTCTCCTCAAGTTTTAGAGTGGCAGGGAGGCTGCTCCAAAGGGAGGCCCTGGCCGAGGAAAGAGATCTACCAGCAACTCGTTGCTTGGAGAAGCGACTGACCCTGAGGGAGTTGGAGGTGGAGGAGTGAAGAGCTCGAGTAGGAAGGTATTTATGAAGGGAGAGTTGAAGGTATTTTGGACCCATGCCCCAGAAAGCCCTGTGGACAATGCAAAGTGTCTTCACTTGCAGCCACTTGGAGCCAATGAAGAGATTTCAGGGCTGGTGAGATACAATCCCAGGGCTTGAGGCCAAGGACAAGTCTTGCAGTGTTCTGGATGAGTTGCAGAGGGCAGAGGGCCAAGAGTAGAAGCAGGCAGATTTAGAAAGAGGCTGTTGCAGTAGTCCAGCCTGGAGAAAACCAGAGCTCTAGAAACAGTAGGCTTCTGGGGGAAGGAAAGGAAAGGAAGAATACCTATGAGGAGGTGCAGTTGGTAGTTGATTCTGATGGACAAGCTACTTACATCGGAAATCTCTGGGCTTGGCGCTCAGCAAAGACATCAGCATTTCTGGACCCTCTATTTGGCTGTCCTGGCAGGGATCCCAGCATGTGTCTCTGTTTTTCCTTTACTGACATATCTAAGCTACATAGATTTCTTCAGTAACAGTCAGGAAGTAAAAATTGAAAAGGTACTATATTTGTAGACTTAGGGTCAAGTCACATCACATGAAACATATACATAGCGGAAGACACAGGCTTGAAAGAGAGCAATCCTTTCTGTGCATGAAGATAATCATTAGGGTTATCAGCACTTTCTCATAGTTTTATTTTTATTACTCTACCTTCCCTGTATATGCTCATATTTGTATACATTGTACTCACTCTCCTTTCCTTTGGGTGCAGTCACATCATGTGATACACATACATATGGTAAGTAGCAGCTTTGAAACAGAGCAATAGTTTCTCTGCATAAAGACAATCAGTTTGGTTATGAACTCTTTCTGCTACTACTTCTGCTTTTTTGTTTACTTCACTGTCCCTGTATATACTCATATTTGAATGTGTTGTTGTCTCTTTGTCTTTTGTCTGTAATAATTATGTATTAAGTGGGTTTTACTATCTACTTATTACATGTCTCACAGTACGCAAAACTCTAATAAGACAGCAGTTATCATTGCACTATTCAACATGACAAGATTATGAATATTGCACCTTCATCATGTATGCTGCACACACTGCCTATGTTTCTGCATGAGTAGCTTAGTATACTGTATAGAACTTCATAACAGAATGCTATTTATATCAATGCATTGCTTAATGCACTAATTAGCTCATGATATTTATCCCAATGATCCTTGACAGTTTTTGGTCAGCATTATAAGAATCCCTTGTACAGAGTTTTCATGAAAAGTAAATGCACATGTGATGTCATCAGTGATGTCATCAATGACATTTGTGATGTCATCTTTGATGTCCTGGGTGTTAGTATTAGCAGTGCACGGTGGCGCGAGTTATGGTTGCTTATTTTACCATAACTGCCGAATTTCAGCGGTTTTTCGGTTTTACTTTGAACCATAACGTCCCTTTAACAACGTTTTTTTACTGAATTTCATAGGTTTTTCGTAGTGCAACTTAACCATAACGTCCCTTTAACAATGTTTTTTCACTGAATTTCATAGGTTTTTAGTAGCGCAACTTAACCATAACGTCCCTTTAGCAAAGTTTTTTTACTGAATTTCATAGTTTTTTAGTAGCACAACTTAACAATAATAACTTTGACTTTATGTACATATAATATGGAACATACTGAACCCTTTCTACTGAATTTGTCGGTCCGCAGACATGTTCGGACAACAGTACCACCACCTAAAAACTCTGGGGGGGCTATGTGTAATAGTTATATCATAACATAGGACCATTTAACAAATTCACAAAACAGCACACATACAAAGTATATGTAGTAATACTTAAAAAATGTAACCCATATATGTAACACACTAACCATTTACTTAAATACAATATGTTTTAAAATGGAATATACCAAAAGAAGATAAAGTGGCTTCCACCATTATTACCTCACAGACGCTCCACAACCAACAGCAAGACCAGACGTATAAACTACTGATTACATATCTCACCAGACATAGTAAGTGCACTTCTTTTTACTCATATATTTATAAACTTTCTATATTAGAAAAAAAAACATATTGCCTTTTTGTTTTCTCACAGAAATGTGTAGTACTCTCGACTGGCTAGAGGAGCATTTCCCACGAGAGGAAATGTTAGAAGATAGTCCACCTAATGGTACACACTTTACTATATAAACCAATTAATAAATATTATTTTGTATACATTTAACATATACATTTTTTTTATTACAGACCATACAAAAATGCCAAGCATCTCACAACAACAATCAGAGGATATCACTCTAGAACAGATTAATCAAAAAATGGACAACCTTATGCAAAATTTTATGGATTTGAAAAACTTTGTGGAAAATCATGTGAAACCACAAACAGCACACCATTGTCCAACCTGCACTTGTCCCCCCTCACCCTATCCCACTCAGTTAACCCCAAAACCTGTCTATGGACCAAAGCGTTCGATGAGCTTTCCTTCCCTTCTTCACCTGATCCCAGTTATCTAGAAATCCCTAATTCTCCTGTTTTTGTTTCCATATCTGCCCCACCTTCCTAGTCATAATTGTATATATATATATATATGAAATAAAGTTACTTTTCTTATATTCTATTGTAATTACTATCAGTTCTTTGTGATGAAACCAATTTAGGTGTCCACGGACAGCGCGGTTGTTCGGAAATGTTCGTAAAGAAACAAAAATGTAACTGTCCTGAGGACACTACATCTGTTCGTAATGTTCTCATGCAAGTTGAAAATGTTCTAAGAACACTCGTAGTGTCCTGAAATGTTCATATATAAACAAAAATGGAGGTGTCCTTAAGAACACTATGCCTGTTCGTAGTGTTCGCTACCAAGCAGAAACTGTTCTAAGAACACTCGTGGTGTCCTGAATTGTTCGTAAATAAACGAAAATGGAGGTGTGCTTGAAACGCTATGTCTGTCCATATTGTTAGCAAATAAATTAAACTGTGCTAAGAACAAACGGCTGTCCGTAACTGTTTGTTTTACATGTGACGCACTTTTAATTAGTTCAGGACCCGAACACTGTCCGTAGAACATCAACACGCATGCGCAAAACAATGTCCGTACATTGGGTGTCCTGCGGACGGCCGCTACCTTAGCGAACATGCTCACAAAACAATCATGTGACCGCGCCCACGCTCATCTCGTGTCCCCGAACAGTTTAAAAGTACATTTCCAAGTAATCCACAATATTTCTCATTAAAAAATCACCATACCACAAATCCCACATACTAATCCTAACTTTCCACATAGTTTTTGTGACTTTTTGAACATTTTTTGATGTTCGATCTGTCTTGCGGACAGCACGCATGTCCGCGACCCCCGCACAAGCACCCCTATATAAGACCAGGCCCTAGAGCGCATTCTCATTGTGTTTCTGACTATTCCACAGAGCACACTGCATTTTGCTGCATACTTTGCAGATTTTGAGATTTCCATCTCCAAGCCTATGACATCCATGGCTCGACTATTACCAAATGGTGCTATATCTGCCTCAGCACCACCCCCACCCCTCCACCACCACCATTTCCCCAAGGGCCTGAAGAGGGGAACAGGAGTGAGGATACAGAGGAGGAAGAAGAGGATGACGAGAATGAGGTAGAGGAAATCCCTACTAGCCGCCCGCGGCGTGATTCTTGGGTGTGGCGGTTGTTTACCGTTCATGGGAATGGTCCTAAGGCTCGTGCGAACCGTGTCACCTGCAACGAGTGCAAAATGGTACTCAGTCGCGGGAGGCATGGTTCGTATAGCTTTAGGACTATGACTATGAAGCGACACCTGAGCTCATTCCACACTGGGGCCATTCGCAAGGTTTTACCTTGCGAAGAGCATAGTAGGTTGATTGCCTCTACTTCATCCTCCGTTTCTGATCCTGTCACCACAAGGAACACCTCTGTGGGACAGCGTCTTCCTCAAGCTGCCTCACAGGCCATACAGAATTCTGATGACCCTTACCTTTCGAGGGTCACAGTTGCATGTATGTACTGTGACACAGTACTCTGTAGGGGGGAGCGACTTCGGAGTGCTTTTGAGACTATCGTCTCAGAGCATGAGAAGACCTGCTCACTACCCAAATAAAACCCACTCTACATCTTCCTCTCTCAGCTCGCCCTTTCTTATATCTGTGGTTACTGTCCCCCCCTCTCCCCTCCTTTCCCCTCCTCTCCTAGTGTGTCGTGTGTAAAAAACCAAAAAAATACAAAATAACAAAATCAAAAAAAAAAAATAAGGCTCTTTTCAGAGCCGCCTTTCACAGTTAAAAAATAGAAGTAACGATAAAGAATGCAGGGCCCTTTCTATTTCTTAAAAGTCTGCGGACAGTTCTCGAAAATAAAAATAAAAATTGGGGTGCTGCCCTATTGTAACCATTGCTTTTTTCTCTGGGAGGAAGTGGTGGCTCTGAAAAGAGCCTTTGGGAGGTGTTTGTATGTCAAAAATTATAAATACTTAACACCTACTTCAAAATAGATGCTGCATTTCTAAAAAAGGTTGCAATGCATTTTGTACATTTCTCAGAAAAATCTGATTGCCAGCATAAGTAAGATGGACTCCATCTCTGCGAAAAATGTATGTACTACGAAACATAATATTTTCATTGTGAAAAGAGAGCATGCCAAAATCTCTTAGGAAAGCACAAACAGCCTTATTGACATTACGCCTTGCTTTCTCCATTTGTGGACCACATGAGAAAGAACTAAGCCACATTTGTCTCTGCGCAATCCGTGAAAAAATTACTTTGGAGTTCGGAAACATATCCATGATCTTCTGAAATCCTTCTTTCATTGCAAATTGCAAATAAATTCCAGACACATGTCCTAAACTGTTCCCTCCACAATGAATTACAATTATGTCTGGATGTTCCTCTATCTTCAAAGTTGCACAGAGAAGTAGCAAGTCCAGCCATTTCATTCCACGCACTCCATGCCAGTGCACTTCCACATGTGGGAATCCAAGATCTACAGATACCCCACAGCTTTCTGCATGCACCTTCAACCAATGTATCCACGAGTCTCCCAAAATCCACACAATCTGTTTTTTGAAACACTCAGACATAGCTATCTGTTCTTCTCTCACCAAAAAGAATATCAGAGAAAACCTCTCCTAGCACAACACACTCACTAAACTTTACTGACCAATCCCTTGCTACATTCAATCTCATTTGCATGCCTCCCCACCCCAAATTCCCCAGATGTAATTCACGGTGTCCTGGAACTACCGCCATGTCCGCGAACGTATTGTAACATGGACAGCCCTTCTACCATTTCCACTTCACTCTCTGTGCCATTCTCTCATTGGATGTAGCTAAGAAATCACATGACCATCCACCAATCAAATCCACGACCTCTACATGTAACTGCATCATCATAGATCAGCACTGCAAATGTACGGTGAATCTCTCGCACTACAAGTCTCATACCATTGGCAAGCACGATCTACGAGTAATACTAGACAAATATCCAAGATTTCTACTTGCAACTTCGTCCATATACATATGCATGAACACAAACTGCAGGTGTGCATATTTTCTATACAGTACATGAACACATTTTCTAACCGACTTTTACCTTGTATAATCTGTAAAATGAATCTACAATCATTTTTTCATTATCCTAAAATTAACTGTGATTTACAAACCTTTATACCGTTTAATTTCTTCGTACACACACACACACGCAAATAATGTTAAACTAATCCTTTTCAAATAAAATATATAGACTACATATAATCAAACAAAATTACATGCACACTCTATGATCAAATCTCAAAGAATAATATTTGTACAAACACACATTTGGTTTTACTTTTTTTAGTTTATATAATTACTTACATTTATATAGGACAAGCAAGCTATGACATTCACTCACTATTACGTGGAAAAGCAGGCTATGACATGGACTCACTATTACGTGGAAAAGCTTAGTTGCAGGAATAGTGGTATACAGTGGTACATTATGAATTTAACAAGCCATAGTGAAGGTATTTTCTTTCCTACAATTAGTCATAAAATAGTTTTTATGGTTTGAAGGAAGGCGCTGAGCATTTCAATTTAAAAGATCTATGCCTAAATTAAAAAGAGTGCTATATACAAACCAAATTACTAATTTCTTTCTTTTACAATTGCAGTGAAGACCATTCTCCTGAAAAGAAGCAGCCGAATTGGAACTACAAAGAACAACTAAGAAGCAAACTGCTCATTTTAGAAAAAAAGTAAGTAGAATGTTACCATAATATTTGAATTATTACTCACACTGTAAGCTTAATTCATGCTATTTCTGTGCCTAAAAATAGAGATTCTGCACCATTCTGACCAAAAATCCCCCCGTCTTAAACAGTGATTTACTGGCAGAATGGCCCACAAATTTCTATTTTTCGACACACAAATTACCCAACTCAGCCGCTAGAATTTAGATGTTGTAGAAAAAACAACTATTGTATAGCTTTAGATATACTATTTATACTTCTCCACACCACCAGCTTACTTTTTTCTGTCATCTGAACCCCTGTTTAGTAACACATTAATTCAAGAATAGCCATCCCTACTAGTTGTACTTCCTAATGCACAATCACACACCATTACATACATCTTTATCACCTTACTCAAACACTCATGCACACACCACACATGAATTTTCAGAACACCCCAACCCATACCTTCTGTATTTTTTTCAACAGACCCTAAAGAATGCCTACCAAAAAGCAACTCCGTAGAAAGGGACGCAGAAGTAGAGCAAATGAAAAGAAAAGTCTCCAACATAAACATCCATCTATAGCAGAATTTGTAAAAAAAAGTTGAAACACAACAGCTAATACAGTCATGTAGTGAAACAGAAGAAGTTTAAAGTACAAAAACTTTCCTTCCTCTATCAAAAAGTAAAACAACCCAGAAAACAATTAGCAGAAAATCAACTATCACTACAAATAAAACTTCTTCTATTAATCTTGATATAGTACAAAGTAAGCATACCAAGAAAAGTATTTTAGCGAAAATGTTACGTCACAAAGTCCTTCAAAATCTTATGAAAACAGGAGAGAAACCAGGTTCAAGACTTCAAACATATCGTAGGAAAGTAATCTTAGAAGCGTTGATAGACAGTGCACTTCTTCTCAAAACAAAGTTATTTATTTTAGTGTTAAACAGACTGAAACCACTAACAAAACTAATAACTAAATTACAAAAAAGACTTCTCAATAAATGAAATGTCAACAGAAATAACTTCTTAAATATCTGTGGAGGTGAATGGAGTCACACTACAACCACAGAACCATACTTTAATGAAGAAGCCTACAAACAAAAGCAAACAAATACAATTGCCATACATAGCAGTGGTCGAGGTTATGAAAAAGTTAATAATACCATAATGGAACAAGAAGGACGCCTTACAAAAATATGCCCTGAAAACGTAGATTTACCCCTCCATTCAACTGAATCAGAACATCTAGTGTACAAATGGACATGCACGTCAATGTGTAACATTCCCAAAAAAATGTTCAAGTCTTTACGCCAATTCCTCAATCAATATGTGAAAAGCAAAGACAAAATCAAAATTAAACTACTGCAAAATATGGATGCTTGTCCAATACGCAAGTACACAGGACTACAAGGACATTCCTTGGCCTGCATTACAGGACCTACTTGCAAAACACCCTTCCATGATATCAAAAGGATATCAACACATCATGCAAGTATAAGAAATCTAGTTTATAAACTGTACTATGCTAAAAGTCCTGCTTTAGTACTAGCCAATTTAAATAACATTCTTCTACATGGTACAGCAAAAGACCTCCTAGAAGAAATCGACTATATCCAGACAAAATATTTTGGAAGTGAAACCCACTTACAAGATGAATTAGCTGTCAACCAACTTCGTAACAATTCTACACATGGCAACCTTTCACTACAGACATACAAAAAAGAAATACTAAAATTTGAAAGTACTTCAGCTAAAGTACTAAACCACGTGTGTGTATGTTGCCGCCAAACTTTATATAAAAGTAGCACAAAGACTATAGACCTATCATACAAAATAGAAGACAATGAAGATTCTAAATGGTTTGAATTAGCTCTCTGCCTTATAGCAGAAAACAAATACGAAATAACTGACCCCATAATACTTTGCAGTTACTGCACTACAAAACTTGACAACAACCAAACTCCTTCACGTGCTATCACAAATAACTTGGAATTGTATCCACTACCAAAACCCCTTCAACAACTTAATTTATATGAGAGCATCATAATTCAAACAGTGCACCCATTTCAAGCAATAATACGCATTCAACCAAAAATTGCAAAATTACCTCCCTCTGAATTAGTGAAAGGTATTCATGGAAAAGTAGTGTACTTACCATTAGATCTAAAAGAAAATGTGCACACTCTCGGAGTGCAACGTCCAATGCAGCAATCTTTAATTATCTTGGTAAATGGGGTACCTACAAAAGACAAAAAAATTTGACAACAACTGGTAGATTTACATTAAGTTAGAGAAGCCCTACAATATCTTAAAGAGAACAATGAATATTACAAAGAAGTTAATATTGAAGAAAACTGGTCCTAGAACACATTCAACTTGCCAGAGGACAATACGGACAGCGTCCTCAGGACACCCCCATTTTCTTTGTGTACAAACATTTCAGGACACCGCGACTGTTCTTAGAACACTTTCAGCTTGCCAATAATACGCATTCAACCAAAAATTGCAAAATTACCTCCCTCTGAATTAGTGAAAGGTATTCATGGAAAAGTAGTGTACTTACCATTAGATCTAAAAGAAAATGTGCACACTCTCGGAGTGCAACGTCCAATGCAGCAATCTTTAATTATCTTGGTAAATGGGGTACCTACAAAAGACAAAAAAATTTGACAACAACTGGTAGATTTACATTAAGTTAGAGAAGCCCTACAATATCTTAAAGAGAACAATGAATATTACAAAGAAGTTAATATTGAAGAAAACTGGTCCTAGAACACATTCAACTTGCCAGAGGACAATACGGACAGCGTCCTCAGGACACCCCCATTTTCTTTGTGTACAAACATTTCAGGACACCGCGACTGTTCTTAGAACACTTTCAGCTTGCCAACGAACAATACAGACAACGTCTCCAGGACACCCCCCGCGAACATTCCAACACCCCACGAGTGTTCTTAGCCAGTATGAGTGTGATATGCTGCTATACTTGTGGCCAGGGCATAGACTCTTGGGTGCATGACATATGACTGTGATATGCTATGATGCCTCTAGCCAGGGCATAGACTCTTGGGTGCATGGCATATGACTGTGATATGCAGCAGTGGTTGTGGCCAGGCCATAGCGTGTTGGGTACAAGGCCAAATGGCCATGCACCCAACATTCTATACCCTGGCCACAACCACCACAGCATATCACACCCATAGATTCAAGGATTGCAACCATTTTAATATCCTCGGACACAAGGAAGGTCCTAGAACACATTCAACTTGCCAGAGGACAATACGGGCAGCGTCCTCAAGACACCCCCATTTTCTTTGTGTACGAACATTTCAGGACACCGTGAGTGTTCTTAGAACACTTTCAGCTTGCCAACGAACAATACACACAACGTCTCCAGGACACCCCCTGCTAACATTCTAAGACCCCACAAGTGTTCTTATAACACTTTCAACTTCACACCGAATCCATTCTGTTTATTTACGAACATTCCAGAACAGCTGTGTTGTCCGCAGACAAATCGAACACAACAAAAGCGTCTAGCACATTAAAAGAAATACAACATTGAACCTATCTCATACTCCCCCACCCTCCCCAAACACTCTTACACACCAACACACGCCACTAAATACAATTTTTAATTCAAGTTTCACTGCACTGTCCGCGGTCGTCGGCAAATGCAAGATGGCGGGCGCGACAGAAAATCTGACGCGCATCACGCACCACACCGCCCAATCAGCGAACACGTTACATGTCCGCGGACATGACGCAAGCCCATGGGCCAATCGGGGTGCTGTCCGTGGAGCAAACAGGGAAGTCCGTCCGCGAAGCGAACACAGATATCACTAATTTGTATGCCTTACATTTTGGTCATTTATAAAAAACTACTGCACGGATTTACACCAAATTTACAAAAGCACGCTTTCTGGACCAAGCCGCTGCTCCTGCCGCAAATTTGGTGTAAATCCGTCCAGCGGTTCGGGCTGTAGTCGTGCGCAAAGTTTTTTCCCATTATGTCTATGGGAAAAAACAAAAGTTTTGGGACCCCCCCTATAACTTTGCCCCCCCTGGACCAAACCTCTCCAAACTTTGCAAAGAAATTCAGAGTGGGCCATATACTTTTTTTTGCAAAGTTTGGTGAGGATTCGTCCAGAGGGAGCGAAGTTATAAGCCACCCAAAAAGTGCTCTTCCTATGGAAACACCAACTTAACCATAACTACATGGACGCTACTGCGTTCATGTAATGGACATTTCCTGGGGGGCTAAAATCACGTTTTTGGTTGTAACTTCCCAAAGGCACATTTTAAAATGAACGCAACAACGTCATAATACACTCTAAAATGACATCTTAATGGCCTCTGTAGTCCTCATAGTTGCTGAGAAAAGTAGGATTCTATATGGAACCCTATGGCAACTAATATATTATATATTCTTCCATTCATTTCAAAGTTGCTTTAATTTCTCATGAACATTAGGTCTGTTCATCTACTCCTCCTTTGTTTACGGAGGCCCTGCATTTAGAGTCATTAATCAGTCCTGCAAGTGAGGGTCTGTCGGAGAAATCCTTATCTTTCAGGCCATATGGGTCACCTTTGCCCTCTCAACAGCATGAGGCTGCCTTCTGTAACTTGTTCTTTGTTATTCCAATCCTTGCTACACCACATTTTGAATTTTAAAGCCTGTATTTTTAACAGTTCACCCCAACCAGGGCTGGTCACTCTGTTGATAGTGTTGCTTGGCAGCCTGACCATAAATTCCTTCAGAGTTACTGCTGTGGCCTCAAAGACATTTGACTTTCAGAGAGAGAGTCAAGCAGATCTGTCCCTGATGGAGTGAAGGTGAGAATGTCTCATAGGGGAATCAGCCTTTCTATGCATAGGCACTGCTACGTGCCTGTAGATTTACATTAAAGATGAGCCCTTCTATTTATTTCAATATACTTGCATAGAATTAACCATCTTTATTTTTCATCATGGTAGACTGACATTAACTTGCCAAGGGGCCATTTTCTCTCCATGTCTTCATTTCAAGCTACAAAGACACACACACTTCCATTTTCAGAGATATCAGTTTTTGTCTTATTAAATGCCACACTTTTTAGACATCAGTTACTTTGTTTTTGAAAAGTAGGCCATCTCGATTTCTAATAATGGCGTGCAAAGCACAATCGGTAAGCATTTCTCTTTATTTATAAACAGAATTCTGCTATGTGGCAGATGTGAAGGAAATGATGCTTTTCATTTTCCTTCATACGGTAATGAGGGGTAAGCCTTTGGGTTTTAGCTCTTTGTCATTCACACAGCATTTGTATATGGTAAATGAAAATTAAAGGCTGCTTACTTTCTATGTTGGCAGTCATCTCTGTTTGATTACAATCTCTGCAACGTTTAGGCCCATCGTGGCCCAATGCATTTCCTTTGGTCATGGGCTGAAAGTATCCCAGATATGCTGGTTAAACAAGTGGTCTTTAGAGACAAGACTAGATAGCTTCCATGGAACTCAAAGCAGTGATGTGAATTGAACATTTTATGAAAGGGTGATGGCTGAGAGGTCGCTCCCTCCTTACATACACTGAGTGTGCCCCAGCACCCTCCCAGAGATAGGAGTCGGAAAAGACTGCAAAGCGAGTGCAAGGAGATCTTTAAGAGAAAGGCCTGTTGATCGAATGAACGAAAGACAAGAGGACAAATTTGGACATGGCTTGACTGGGCCATCTGAGTGCTTGTGTGATGACAGACCTGAAGGCGAAGACTGCTCAAGCCAAACAGTGACAACATTGAAGAACATGGCAGGAGGGGGCAGAATTCCAGAATGCATGCAGGGAGGCCGTAGAAGTGTAGCAGCCACGAGAAGGACAGGCCCTGCCTAATAGTGCTACTTCCACACAGGTGCAAAGACTACGAGATTAAATGTGCAGGGAGAGGCTCTAAGGACTTTTTATAGGAGTGCCCGCTCCATCTGGCAAACCCGAGCGAGATCAGGAAGTGGAGAAAGCATGCATGCAGGAAGTGCAGGCAGATTGGAGCGAGTGAGAGCAGTGACAGGACCTATGCAGAGAGTGAAAGGAATGGATTTTATGGCAATTGAATTACACATGTCCACATGTGCCAGATCATTCGACAGATACTTATTGAATTTTTCTTTGCTTTCTGGGACATGTACTACTGGATTTATAGTGGGAAAGGAAACACTATAATTCCACAAATGCAGAGAAAACAATGACTAGATGGGCATCATTTCAAAGAACATGGAGTATGTAGCCATGTCTACCGAACAGGTCAAGGACAGCAAGTGACGTGCAGGAAACACAGGCTCAGACATTTGGAATGGAAAACTCCTTGACATCTAACAGCGGGATTTACATCACACAGAAAACAAATTGAGTTATATTAGTTGTGATGACGTCACCACGGTCAAAGTTCATGTGACATCACTTCCTTGGGTACACTATGGGCCTCATTATAAGATAGGCGCTCCCCTAATGAAGGGTGCCGGTACGGGACCAGCACCCTTCATTACGGGAGCACCTATTACGAAGTTCCCTTGCAGGACCCGGAACAGATGTCTGGTAAAACCAGACATCCTTTCCGGGTCCCGCGAGGGGACAAACGAGCTAATAACTGGCCCGTTATTAGCTCCATCCCCATTCCTATTAAGCCCTACAGGGGCTCAAATGGGAATGGGGAATGGTTTTTCCATTGAGGCATTACCAGGTCCTCCATGGTTGGAATAGCCCGGTAAGTCCTTATTGGATGAACCCGGTACTGGAGCCTGGTATGGAGGCAGCCATGCCCTTATGAAGGGCATGGCTGCCTCCATACTCGTAATAAGGCCCTATATGTCCATGAGATGTCATGTCCTGTGATGTCATCAGCTGCATGATGTGATATTCGATACCCCTGGCAATTTGGTGAATTGAGTTCCTTCCTTTCTTCCCACACACCCCTCACATTCTCACAGACTCCCCTCTGATCTCTCCCTCACGCGCCCTCTCCTGCACTTCTTAACTCCCCCTTATTTGCAGGATGTCTCCTCTGCAGAATGCATTATATTTAGATAATCCTTGTAACCCTAGTAATCCAAATGCACATAGCATCTCCCCATAGCATTCTTGCTGTCTTGCACTCTTGCACTCTATTCCTCTTGTTTGCGCTCTAGCTCTCACTATCACCCTGTCTCTTGCTCACACCCTGGCTCACCTTATCTCACTCTTGCAAGCACACTAGTTCTCATTCTAGCATGCACCCAACCCTTACATGGAATTTTTAAGAGCATTTCATAATCTTACCAGTGACACTGCTTGCAGTACGGGTGTCAAGTTACAGGTCTGTAACAGGTGAGCATCCGCCTAGGAGCCAGATTGCTCACATGTCTTGGGAGGATACCTCAGGGGCAACGCGCTCGCCTTGGAAGCAAGACCACGCAGTGCAACGCAGGTTCAATCCCCGGGTTCACACTTAGAAACCTCTGCGTATTAAGCGCGTTATAAATAACCAATTACAATCACCAGTTACAATCACTCTAGTCCATATGGCAACAGCTCATGATCTCAACTGGCAAAAAGGAACATCCTACTGTGTTGCATAACCTGTTGTACATGTATTTTTGTTCTTTGTACATTTTGAAAGTACAGTAGCAAAACCCAGAGTATATTTTTTACGGTGGCAAACATTCAAAACGCGTATTGACAAACTCAAAAGCAAATGATATAGTAAAAAAGACTTTTTACACCACTCAGAAGTCTTATTTTAGTGTGAATTACAAATGGTATGTGTCTTCAAACACTGGCTTGCAGATATTTTTTTACTTTTAAAGTAATTACTGCATTCCCGCCTATACATTTAAAATGCAATAAATTGCAAGCGCCAAAACTTTTGTCTTTGTCAATGCTTGTTCACTCTGTCTAGTGCTAATGTTATGGGTCAGCAACACCTAACTTGTATACATTTGTTAGTGTTTGCTTTGTGTGTGGAGGGGCACATTTAAGTACGTTATAGTTCTGTTTAGGACGTATTGGACTCTGGAACGACTGTTTAAGAGACACCTTTCAGAAGGTGACCAGTGCTGGCAGTGTAAGCAAGCCAGAGGTACACTAAGCCACTTACTTTGGTTTTACAGCAAGACCAGAGGGTCTGTGAGAGGTTGGGCCTGGTGCTGAACTGTGCTATTCCAAGGACAGCCTCACTTTTGATTCTTGGGGATGCGTCTTCATTAGAGGATGTGCCATTTGGTAAGAAAATCTGGCAGCTCAGGAGCTGCACGCTTGTGAAAAGGATGATCCTACGGGCATGGAAATCACCCACTTCTTCTGCATCGATGATTGGGTGGAGGAGCTACTGACTGTGTCCACATATGAGAGGCCATTTTCAAGCAGTCTGGGGGACACTGATAACTTCGCTGACATTTGGGGTCAATTCCTGGATGTATATGGCTGATATACTTTTAAGATGTGCTTCCTGATACGTTCTCATCCATGCAATGCTCTTACACCGTTGCTCTTGAATTGTGTTCATTCTGTACCTACTGTGTTTTCTAAGGCACATTGCAGAGATGTGATGTGTTTTCTTTTCTTCTCTTTCTCTCTAATGCCTTGGCAATGTATTTGTCCTGCTTGTTATGACCTAATGGTCCTACTGTTCGCCAGCACGGATGTTACAGTTTATGCTTTTTCTGAATTACGTTTGTTGATTTTACTGTTGTTTGCTTTTGACGCATGAAACTAAAACTGTTAACAAGAAAAGTACAGGATAGAAGCCCCAAAGTTGGCTGCTTTGGGCAGGGATGGTCGAGGAGCGGGTGCAAATGGCCAATGGGCTTAGCATGGATGTGGGTGGTCAATGGCTGTGTAAAGAGATCCACAGGATGCACAAGCTGTGTGTCTATACTCATATCCCATCTTGCGGCCCTCTGTACTCCACTGCCAAATGCTTTGGCTTATAGTTTGCACTAGAGCGCTGCCTAAGAACCAAAACTGGAAAAGTGCTAGTGTGTCTAACCATCAGCAATGATAAGGGCCCTTTAGCAAAACAGTAGAATGCATGCACCCGTTTGTAAGTAATCATACTCTTTAGAATACATGCACCTTTAACTGTTGAAATATATCATATTTTTTGTGAGGGAACTGTGACTCTAAAGTGGTACTGCCATTTGTGAGCAAAGAGGTAATTCAGCCTAAAGTGGGAACTGTATATGTGGTTAATAGCATACCTATATAAGGCTGACATTATAGACTATTCAGTAATGCATGAGTGAACCTATAGCACACACCAAACTCAATCAACGAAGGGACATCACACGTTTGCTACTGCACACTGAGGGTGTCCCCTTACCTCCTTACTACAAGTTCCCTTTGCGGGTCCTTCCTTAACGCCTAGTTTTTGCAGACGTTAAGGACGGGACCCGCAAAGGGACTCTAGAGCTAATAACGGTACCACAATTTGCGGTACCATTGTTAGCGCCTTCCCCATTCCCATTGCGCCCTATGGGGGCTCAAATGGGAATGGGGAATGGCCCTGGTGAATGGGGAATTACCGGTCCGGTCCCTCTGACCTCGGAATGGACCGGTAATTGCTCCATTCACCAGGGCGGAGTCGGAATGGTTTTTGAGGCAGCCATGGAGGTAATAGCTCCATGCCTACCTCCAACCTCTTAATGAGGCCCATTATAATGCTTCCTTAAAGAATAAGCTGGTACTGGGCCTCATTACACGGAAGGCGTTAATGGTTAACGGCCACCGTTAATGGTAACGGTGACCGTTAACCATTACCGCCTTACTACGAGGTCCCTTAGCGGGTTGGTGCTTTAACGTGTAGGGGAGGACTGGCCGCGAGGCCCTCCTCACCTGCAGCCTTCTCCCCAGGTGAGGACCATGACTCGGTGGCCGTCCCCTCATGCCACCCGGGCCCAGGTGGAGGAGGGGTCACCCGCCGACGACATTGCCCACACATATCCGTTCCCTGCATATACCTAAATTCAGTTAGGCCTAGAAGCCATCTTGTTTAGCAAACATGGCGTGAGTTCAGCACACTGTAACGAGGCCCCCACCTTTGGAGGGCCTTTCATGCATCTCTGCCGCCGCAGTAGCCCTGGTAGATTCGCTGCGAGCGCGTTCCCATGAGAAAGTCGGATATGAGCTAACCCGAGATGCTAACACTGTAACATTATTATCGTCCACAATGTAATATTGCACCCTGCATGACCTGGTCCGCGAGGCCGGGGTGACGGGAAAAAAAAGCTGAAGCATCACTATCTGAAGAAAGTAGAAAATAATTCAAGTATTGGTATTAACGAACTACCTCGGTTTAAACAGATCCTGTAAACTGTGAATAGACCATAAAGATGTAACGTTACATGATACCACCCCAGGTCTGGACTAGTGCTGCTACAACCACAGAGAAAGATGTCGACCAAATGTATAGCCTTTATTTACTCATATATGTTTTCTTAATCACCTAAAGCAGCGAGCATCAATTTCTGTAGGCCATAACCTAGAACGACCTCGTGTAACGTTTAATGTACATAAAATAATCACATCATGTAGTAAATATAATGTTAGGTAACGAAAAGGTACTCGGACCGACTGTATTAAAGAAATGTGTAACGAAATGGAAATATATATGTGTGTTTAAATAACATCAAAATAAGGCGGAACATTATAAAAGTTCTGCATTCAAAAGTTAGCAACGCACGAGGAAAAAACCTTTGTGAGTATATGCAAGGCCATTCTCCCTCCCACCCTACCAAGCCTGCCAGATAAGGAAGCTAAGGCCTGTGCCGCGCTCCCTCACCTCCCCCAACCAAGCTGGAGCCGCTTCAGAGAGTCAGAGGCCCCGGTACCGCACCCAAGGCCACAGCCCACCACCTGTGTTATTTACAGCACGGTAATAAACCCACGTTTTGAATCCACTGATCTACCAGTACCCTCTCGTAAAGTCCACAACCCTCCCCCTAGACCACCCCAAGAACGACCCCCATCACTGGGACAAGACACAGAGACCCATTTATATAATAACTTCTAACGCGGCAGACAGGCATGTACCAGTCGGCTCAGGCCCCAGAACTCAGCCCCTCGACCTAAAATACCGGTCAATAGGACACAGGTAAATCTCACCCTAACCGACAATCACCGGACCTCTCAAGAGGTGCATTCCTCATGCGTTGCGTTTATTTTATAAGACAAACTGCCGAGCGATTTATTGATGAACTTAGATGTCGTTTCTTGAATAACTGCAGTGTGCATGGCCTAGGGCAAACGAGTCAGGAAAGGTATTCATCTTTGTCACAGGCTGCCCCAGCATACCAACACCGCTCGGATGACCTCAAGCTGGCCTGCCAGGCCCAACCCAACCCACGAGGCTGACCAGTGACGTCCTCACGCCAAGACCAACCACGCTGCAGCAACACCTATAGTTAGTCGACGCCACCCAATCCCAATTAACTTGTGCCCCCTATAGTGTGTAGGTTCTGATGACGTTTTTTGTATTAGAAATACGCCTGTCTTTGCTATTGTCAGACAGAGCGCTCTCGGAGGTTGCAGAGTTCTTTGCATGCCCTATTCTTTGGATAAACTCCCACTTACGCTCACCCGCACTCTGTCTTGGTCTTATTCCCACTACGGGAGAGTCCCTTATTGTCTCTCATTGAGGGGAGGATCGTGCTGAAATTGGGGGCGCTTCCTTTCAGTGGTGACCCCGATAGCGTGATATCTCCAAATTATTTTTCCTAACTCCTTTCTAACGACCCCCTTGTGGCACGAGAATCTCCGGTCGAGAAGGGATACGCACGGTGAGCCGGCTCCGGGAGGCTGCCCGCCAACGGCGACCGGCACAATAAGAAGTGCGCACTCAATGAGAAAGGGTACGGGATCCCGATTGGAAAAAAATCCCCTTTGAGTGCCGCTCGCCGGAGCCAGGGGCTGACCGTTGAGTTACCGGTGACACCGCCTGGACGGACCCAGTTTCGGAGACTATCGGTTCAAGACGGGCACGTGAGTACTGAGTGCGAGCGATCGTAAAGGGGAAGGGAGGGGAAACTGTGAACAGGAGAACGGGGACAGGTAGAGGAGAAGAATAACGGGGGTCTACTAAAGACGGGTCTTGAAACTTTCTTTATCTTTTCTTTGCATATGGCCATTAGGAGTAAGAAATAAGTGAAGTGGTAGAAGTGACGGAAACCTAGCTCCGAAAGGGGGTGGAAGGCGGCGCCGCATAGTGCTATCTAAACTAGTACTGGGAATATATGAAGAAGTAAGAAATAAGTTATTGGTGTCTGGCAAAAGGAGACACCGGGAATATTTTTTAGTGATTGCTACTCTCTCTATTTCTTTTTTCCATTCCACGGGGCAGGGGAAGAAAGCGAAAAGGGTATAAGATAAATATACTTGTAGAAGAACTATAAAATAGGGAGCACATTTTGAGGAGTGGGGACTAAGTAGTGGCACGTACAGACGTGAACATAGCAACCTTAGCAGAAAAACAGGGACAGCTGGCCAGGGAGGAAAGGGAGGAAATAAGACGAGGTGTGAGTGGAAAGGCATTGTGATGGGTGCGCGCACCGTGTGAGTGTTGGGGACGACCGGTTGACCGCGAGGTGGCGCCAGAGAGTGTGACCATAACTAGTACTTGATCAGTTGCAAGCGGAATCACATGAGAGTGTATGGGAATGGGAAGGAGATGAGCTATGGTGAGTGCGAAAGGATTTGCGCAGTGAATAAACTTGGGTGATAATATTTGAGACGTCCGCTCTTGTCTGTGCCATAAAGGTATACATACACATATCTACACCTAACTAAAAGTAAAGAAGGTGGACACGGCTGTGTTAGTGATTTAGAGGATGGGGGCCGAAACTCCCTTGTCACATATTTGTAAGAGCTTACCGGGATACGCTGAACGAATAAATAAATATCACGATCAATGGGTAACAGAATTGAAGGGGGAGGGTCTGCCCCAGATTTGGCCCGAGGGAGGGTCTTTTGACAAAAGCGTTCTTGATATGGTACGAACATGCATTAGCCTCAAGTATAAGGGGAAACAATGGCAAAATAGGAAGGAGATATTAGACCTCTGGAGATTGTTTGAGGAGGTACCCCCACCCAAAGCTCCGGCACCAAATATTGATCTACCTTCCACCACAGATAATCCATTGATGATTCCAAGAGAGGAAAAGGAACAGCTAAGTACAGCACAACCTGCGGAGGTGATTAGTTTGTACCCGATATTACCTAAACCAGCCCCCGCAGCAGGATACAGCGACCCTACGTATGTGCCTCCCCCCACAACTGGTACACCACAAAGACCAACAGCCCCCCCGCCATACGAAAGCACCAGAGAGCGCGCCCAGGGAAGCACACAGAGGGTGGATATAGAGAAGCTAACGAGCGACTTAGAGTCGAGGCTTACTGTGGCAAGGGATGAACTCTCAAGAATAAAAGACATATGTGAGCGCACAGCGTGTGCCCCCACACAATCTGGACGCACGTCTAGAGCATCGAGCGAAGGTAGACAGATTGAGGAAGGATGGAAAAAGGGGGAAATACTGTTCAGGATTGAGGAAGAGCCGACACGAATAATAGAGATAGGAGCAGTAGAAGGGAGCATTAGTGATGTATCACGAGAGAGAGGGATCAGAGAGGACTTGTTATGTGATGTCAGAGGAGGGTTGGATGACAGTGATAGGTTGAGTATGGCAGTGGGAGGGGAAAGCGAGGAAGTGGACGGTGCATGTTCGCTAGGGACTATAGACGACGAATGGATGGGACGACTAAGAAATAGGGTGGGGAAGATGGCGTCATTGGAGTCAGCAGCGACTAAGGAAAGGGAGGGTGCAACTGCAAAAGGGAAGTTACAACTTCCATTGATACACAGAGGGGGGGGGAGACCAAACTATATACCATGGGCTCAGATGGATAAGGCTAATTTAATGAAATTATTGCCCCAGCTGTCAGGAGGGGCGAGCAAGTGGATATATGCATTTGAGAAACATACCGCCGGCATACCGTTGGCAGTAGGCGATGTGAAAAGCCTACTAGTAACCGCAGTAGGAGATCAAGCGGACAGAGTATGGGCTAAGGCTGGTTTCCCGGCCGTGACGTTAGATTGTGATCGTCATGATGGGGCTTCCTTTAATACAGTACGAGCAAGGGTGTGGGACGCGCTGCGGGAGACATTCCCAGATACCCCTGATTTACAGTCAGTAATGCAATGTACAATGAATGACGGGGAGGATGCTATGGATTACATTCTCCGGGTGCAGGAGATGTGGAGAGCGGAAACGGGCACGCCCTGGCACCAATCCACATCTCTATTTTATTTTATCATTAAGAGAGGGCTCCCAAAAGAGGTGCAGAAGGCACTCGATAAGATAGCGGGCGTTGAGGCGAAGGGGTGGCCAGAGATCCAAAGTATAATAGTGCACCATTGCAAAAGGATCAAAGAGAGAGAGAGGGAAGTAGCACAGAAAAGGTTGGCAGACGAGGCAAAGTTGGTACAATCAAAACTAGTGAAGGTTGCAGCAGCGGTAGCAGGACTCCCACTCATGAGGGAAGGAGACGAAGGAGAGGAGGGGCAAATAGCAATACAAGGAAGAATAGCAGCAAATTGGGCAGGACAAGGACAACGACAGTGGACTGAGCAGGAGCAGAACGGAGGTCCAACGTGGCAAGAGTGGGCCCCAAGAGGGGGAAGAGGTGGGTACCGGGGCCGAAGAGGAGGACAAGGGTATGGAGGAATGGGAGGTAATGGGTGGCAGGGTCCCAGAGGTCCACAGGGGAGCTGCTGGAATTGTGGGAGATGGGGGCACTACTCAAGAGAGTGCAGGAGCAGACAAAACAACGGGTTCCAGGAGACAGAACAGTACGGTCACCCCCACCCAGGAAGCCCCTACGGCCTCCCCATGGGGCAATACCAACAACCAGAAAATGTAGGACAAAGAAGTAACGCACAACTACACGGACATCAGTACAGGACACAAAACCACCCACAGAATAATGACAATATGCAATACACGCCAGGTAACACTTTCGCCACAGTAGCTAACGGAGCACCTGCTCCCGCACCTTACAGCGGGGTGTCAGTAGTTTCGGGGAACATTTTTGATCAAGGGGGGGCAATGAGACACCCCGCATAGGACAGCCCACAGAGAGCACTTGCGTGTCCAGTACTATCTACGACCCACAATGCATCAGAGGAACCATTGATAGGAGCGCAGATAGGAGACAAGCAGTTCATATTCATGGTGGATTCGGGAGCGGAGAAATCATGCATTAGAGAGGGCCGGTTCCCGTTATCTAATAGAACGTTAGAGACGCAGGGGTTCTCTGGGGCTGTAATTGAAGTTCCTTACACAGAAGCATTGGATGTGACAGTGGGGGGTAAAACAGTGAAAGCACCCTTACTGTACTATGAACACTCTCCCATTAATTTGCTGGGGAGAGATCTCTTAAGCAAACTAAATATGACAATATCATTCACAGGGAGCGGTATCGTATGTTCGACGCCAGGCATATGCCCCCTCCGCATATTAGCAGTAATACACGGCCACACAATTATGCAAGAGATCAGAGGGTTACCAAGAAACGAGGAGATGTTTGTTGAGGGCATGAGAACATTGGCTCTCATAGTACCAGAACTAAAAAGGATGGATTGGAGGATTCCAGCCGAATTCCTCTTCCGCCCCATAGCAAGCCCCGACACTGCTCTCGGGTCAGTGATATCGTTGGATTTACACGCAGTACACGTGTCAGCAAACAGAATATGTGTGATTGGCGTTGACATGGAAGGATGTGAGTGGCGGACAGTACTGTGTACAAATGCAAATATCCCACTGAGGGAGCTCTCGGACGAGGAGCTATTTTCAGACACTGAGACAGATGGCGAAATAGTGATGGAACTAGCAATGCCGTGTGACATTGTAGTTACAGCCAGAAAAACTCAAGTTGAATTAATGGCAGTAGTAGGAGCACCACATGCATTTTTTGATGACGACATGAGGTTAGTACCCACTAACATATGGACAAATGGCCCCCATGACGTGGGGTTATTACATGGGGTTCAGCCTGTGGTAATAAAACTGAAACCGGGAGCAATTATACCCCGGGTAAAACAATATCCATTGTCACGCGAAGCAGAAGAAGGGATCAGAGAGACACTAGATGCACTGCTAGCACAAGGAATAATAGTGCCCTCAAACTCCCCATGCAACACATGCATTTACCCGATTAAAAAGGCAAAGGGAGGTTCATGGAGGATGATACAGGATTTACGCCCACTCAATGATGTGATTCAGAAGGAGTTCCCTTTAGTGCCGAACCCATCAACAATACTGTGCAACATTCCGAAAACGGCATCCCACTTCACAGTTATTGACTTAAAAAATGCATTTTTCTCGATTCCCTTAGCAGAGGAGAGCAGGTACTTAACAGCGTTTACACTAGGGGGGAGGAGGTTCGAACACTGCAGACTACCACAAGGATATTGCGAGAGCCCAAGCATATTCAACAGGGTACTACATGAAGATCTGGGGAATTTGTCTGTAGAAAGCACAGTGATTCAGTACGTTGATGATTTATTGATCTGTGCACAAACTGAGGAAGAGTGTAGAAAGGACTCAATAACACTCCTGACATTATTGGCCAATAAAGGGTACAAGGTGGACAAGGGGAAGTTACAATACTGTCTGACAGAGGTCCTATACTTGGGACAGCTGATATCAAAGGATGGCAAGCGGATCATACCAGACAGGGCACAGGCGATTAGAGCAGTTGGGGAGCCCAAAACAGTAAAAGAGATGCAGAAATTTCTGGGTATGTGCAACTATTGCCGAGCATGGATATTGGATTATGCAGCATACACGAGGCCCTTGTTACAGGCACTAAAAGAGGCACAGCAGGAAAACAAACACATAGAATGGACAGAAGAGATGAACACAGCATTTGACTCACTAAAAGAGCTGATATCAAGCGCTCCAGTACTGGCAAATCCAGATTATGGGCGCGAATTCTTCTTATTTTCACACTGCAAAGGAACACTGATGACAGCAGTATTGACACAAAAGACATCGTTAGGGCACAAACCACTGGCTTACTATAGTGGCACCCTAGACGCAGTAATGCAAGGTCATTTCGCGTGCGAGCAATCTCTAGCTGCAGCCGCGTTCGCGATTGAGAAAAGTGCCACGATAGTGATGGGCTGTCCTGTGACACTGTTTGTGGAACACTCACTCTTTGCAATATTAGAGCGATCAAAGAGCACATTGACAACACAACGCGCCACAGCATATGAAATAATACTGTCCAGCGCAAACATCCACATAGTAAGATGTAAAACAGTGAACCCAGCCACATTCATCACAGAGGCGTGCACCGTAGAGGACATGCAAAACCACAACTGCGCTACGTTCACAGGTGACGAAGGTCAGGATCAAGTGATTTTTGAGAATGCCCTGAACGAGGGAGAGGTGTATTTCGTGGACGGGTCAGCATCAATAGATATGGAGACAGGAGAGAAACATGTGGGTATGGCAGTTGTACGATTAGAGGAAGATGAATACGAGACACTAGTGCAACACCGCCTCCCATCCCACTATTCAGCCCAAGCAGCAGAGCTAATTGCGCTAATAGAAGCATTGCATGCCGCCAAGGGGTGCGCAGTGACAATATATACCGACTCAGCATACATGACAACGACAGTACACGGCGGGTTGGCACGGTGGGGGCGGAGAGGGTTCCGACGAGCAGATGGAACACCAGTTCAGCATGCAGAACTATTGAAAGAACTGATTGAGGCTCTGCAAGACCCCACGGCAGTGGCCATTGTAAAATGCCAAGCCCACACCACAAATACAGATTTTATATCTTTGGGGAACGCGGCAGCAGACGCCGCTGCCAAAGAAGCTTCGTATTTACAGAAAGGTGTAGTAGGAGAGTACATGTTGCACCACACAGCAAGCCAAGAGGTCCCCACAGGATACAACATGATGCCCACACAAGAAATAATAGAGCTGCAAGAGGGAGCTAGTGCAGAAGAAAAATTGCTGTGGACTAAAAGGGGATGCAGCAAATCGCCGACTGATTTGTTGTGGCGACAAAAAAGTTCAGGAAAAGCGGTAATGCCAGTCACATTGTTAGAAATAGCATTTCAACAACTACACTTTCCCGCACATAACGCAAAGCAACACATAATGGCAGAGATACAAGAAGATTGGTTTGCACCTTGCCTCCATGAACACGTCACAAGACTGGCTTTAGAATGCACGACATGTCAGATTTACAACTCAGGTATGACATTGCGCACACTGAGAGGAACGATACCCAAACCAAATGGCCCATTCAGAGAGCTCCACCTTGATTATGTAGACATGGGAGAAAGATGTAACGGGGCTCGCTACATGATTGTGGTTGTATGTCCATTTTCGAGATGGGTGGAGGCAGGCCCCTGTGCGCGCCCTGATGCGAAGGGCGCCGCGAAGTTCCTAGTGCGGGAAGTGTTCCCGCGCTGGGGGATTTGCGAAGTTATTCGCTCAGATAACGGCACGCATTTTGTTAATGAACTATTCAAGGAAGTGACTACCCTATTGGGAATAAAGCACAAATTATGTTCGATTTATCATCCTCAAAGTAATGGCGTAGTGGAAAAGATGAACGGTCTGTTAAAAAGCAGATTGTCAAAACTGTGTTTTTCCCTTAAAAAGACCTGGATGTACTGCCTGCCTTTGGCCTTGTTCGAGTTACGAAATCAGCCAAGTAAAGACCACCACTTGTCCCCGCATGAGATCGTCACGGGAAGGAGAATGCACACAGCGCATTCACCTCTCCGTGAACGTTCTGATGCACACAGAAGTGCAGCGATATTAGGAGAGGAGTTCACAGAGTACTTGAGAAAACTGACACGGGCAGCGCGCGTAATTGCAAAGCAACTAGCCCCCCCCTCTACAAGGGAGGAGGGGAACACAACAGAAACAGAGACAATGCCTGAAAAACCATTACAACTAATGCCTGGTGACCTTATATATGTCCGAAGTTTTGTGCGAAGGTGGAATGCACCACGTTTCCATGGCCCTTATGAGGTAGTGTTTTGCACACCCACAGCAGTAAAGGTAAAGGGCCTACGATACTGGGTGCATTTGACAGACGTACGCAGAGCTTATAGCGCCGTGGAAGGAGAGGTACAGGACGAGGCACAGACAACTGCGGACAATGAAGTTGTGCAGAATGGATGATGGGAATTTTTGTGTGCATTAAGTGATGAACACTGAACGCGAATGGCGCACGACATGTGTACTGAAATAAACCTGTGTATATACATATATATATAATTTTTTACAACTTTTAAAGGTTTTTGTGGTCCTTTTTGGGTTTTGGAGAAGTTTTCTTTTTTTTTTTTTTTTTTTTTCTCTCTCTCTCTCGACTTTTCTCTTTATGTATGAAATAATGTACTGATAGTAATATTTGTAAAGTTACCTTGTCTGTGGACATACCCCCTCCCTCACCCACTCCCATACTTTGCCGAAAAAATTTCACAACGTTCTAAATGTTTACATGCTTGTACTTAATGCACTTTTATGTCTCAAACAGGATTTACTATGGCATCGAATGGGCAGCCTGCAACTAATAGATTTGTTAGATTTAGAGAAATGTTAGTAGATAGATTGACATATTCATATGAATGCGGTTTATCAATGTGTGTTATTGTGTTCTTCATCTCAATATTTTGCCTAATGACACATTGGGTCATAGCGTTCATCTCTACTGAGATGAACGAGGGGGGAGGGGGGAGTAACACCACCCTTGCCCCTGGCACGAATTCAATTACAAATATGAATATTAAAGAAGGTGATTTTTTGATCTGGGATGGATCCCGCCTTGTATGGGGCTACTACACTGCACCACCCACTGCTGCCCTGTCACGATCAAAAGATAAAGATATGGAAAATGACACAATGTCCCTACCTGAAATATATAACAGCCCCACTACCCTTCCCGCCCCGATACAAAACAGCGATTTGTTGTTTATTGAGGAAAATGGAAAAGTAATTACAATGACAGAACACAAGTCCCTATATGAAGAATTGGAAAAGGGGGGAGGGAATGAGAAAGGGGGGCCTATTCTTTCACCTATCGAAACTATAAGGTATAGGAGGGGGGAGAGAAGTAGGCGAAGAAGAGAGACAAGCAGGAGGGGGTATGATGAGTATTATGGGTTAGGATTAGACAAGATGGAAGACCCACGACACCCCCACCAAGCAAATAAATGGTATGCAGATATGAGTACAACAGCTAAACAGACAACTAATGAAAGCTGCTATGTCTGTTCGCTCATCCCCCATGCATCAGGTACACCCAAAGTGTTGTTGCCAAGAGAATTGCCCATTGTGGATGCCCAATGTCTCCTTCATCTCACACTGTGTAGAATAAAGAACACCTTTCAAGCACACGATGTCTCTTTCAAAATAATACAGGACAACAAAACGTGCTATTCAAAAGCGTCTGGAGTGGTCTGTCCTAAAGAACCTTTCTTTGCAATACAAGGGACGCTGTTTTCAGAAAACAAATGGAGAGATGAAGAAGTACTGTGCAAAGCGGAAGCACTGAGAGGTGTCCAACCAGACAAGCTGCGATGGATGGAAAAAACGTGCTTACCAATATGGAAAGAACACATCTCTAAACTAACATGGGTAACAGCGATGGAGAAACCCTTCAAGCTACAAAGTGAAATACAAAACGAACTATGTTTCAAGGGAGAAGGAAAAGTGGCAATGGGAACGAACAAAAACTGTAACAAAACTCTCACCATCCCAGACATGAAAAAAGGAACAGCAGCACTAATGGACACATACTGGGTATGCGGGAATCAGGCTTACTTGCACCTTCCCCAGGCATGGAGTGGCAGCTGCTCAATGGCCACTTTGCATTCGGCCCTAATGGTGATTCCAGAAAGCCACGTCGACGAAAATAAAAGGACGCAAGGAAACATGAACAAGGACGAGACGTCTCCCACTGCAGAAGCACACCTCTATGTCCTGTCCTCCGGAGGGAAAGAAGAGGAGCTATCACGGAACAAGCGAGCATCAAACTACATATCACAAGCGTCATCCGATTTATTGGCACAGATCCCAGACAAGTATCGCCTGTTCAGCTCCGTGGAAACATTTTTTGCCTCACTGGTTTCAAGTGTCCAAGCAAGAGCAAATGCAAAATGGCTTCAGATCACACGGTGGGAACTGATTCAGCTGGCCAATGACACTGAAGAAGGGTTCAACATAATAAAGGTGGAACTACGAGCTCTGCGACTAATGACCATGCAGGACAGGTATGTTCTGGACCTGCTAACAGCAATCGATGGAGGTGTTTGCCGAAAAATAGGAAGTGCGTGCTGCACGTTCGTACCTTCTGAAGACGCAGAAAATGGGTCCCTGTCCCACGTCATTGAAGCAGTCCATAACCTGGGAGAGAAAATGAAGCTGGAAGGTGGGGCTAAAGACAGCTCATGGTTCGACAATATCTTCTCCTGGGTTCCCTCCTGGCTTGGAATGACGATGAAATTATTGATACCAGTTGCGGTGGTCCTCCTCGTGGTGTTCTGCCTGTGCCAGGTGGGCCTTCGATGTTGTGCTAACGCAGTCCCTAACGGTGCGATGATGATGGTGACAATGGGCAACTCTGGTGGTACAATTAAGGCGACACAAGAAGTACATGTACAGACAGGACCAGATAACACTCCCAGATACCAGTTAGTGCCTATGTGCCGTGATAAGTACATAGTAGATAAACTATGGCACACCACTATCAAAGAACCCCGAGATGTGGAACTGGAATGGTATGAGGAGGTCTGGGTAGACTTGGAAGGGACGGGTGACTGTATATATTTAACATGTACCCCAGATGAGTATGCTAGAAGAGGTGAGAACTTGAGGGGGGTATGCAGAGCCTGGATGCCTAGAAAAGGAACACCTGCATGGGATGACGCAGTGATAGAGGAGCAAGAATGTAGAAGATTAGAAGAGCTAAAGAATTCGTTACTTTAGTAACGAAAGGGGGGAAATGTAGGGGAGGACTGGCCGCGAGGCCCTCCTCACCTGCAGCCTTCTCCCCAGGTGAGGACCATGACTCGGTGGCCGTCCCCTCATGCCACCCGGGCCCAGGTGGAGGAGGGGTCACCCGCCGACGACATTGCCCACACATATCCGTTCCCTGCATATACCTAAATTCAGTTAGGCCTAGAAGCCATCTTGTTTAGCAAACATGGCGTGAGTTCAGCACACTGTAACGAGGCCCCCACCTTTGGAGGGCCTTTCATGCATCTCTGCCGCCGCAGTAGCCCTGGTAGATCCGCTGCGAGCGCGTTCCCATGAGAAAGTCGGATATGAGCTAACCCGAGATGCTAACACTGTAACATTATTATCGTCCACAATGTAATATTGCACCCTGCATGACCTGGTCCGCGAGGCCGGGGTGACGGGAAAAAAAAGCTGAAGCATCACTATCTGAAGAAAGTAGAAAATAATTCAAGTATTGGTATTAACGAACTACCTCGGTTTAAACAGATCCTGTAAACTGTGAATAGACCATAAAGATGTAACGTTACATGATACCACCCCAGGTCTGGACTAGTGCTGCTACAACCACAGAGAAAGATGTCGACCAAATGTATAGCCTTTATTTACTCATATATGTTTTCTTAATCACCTAAAGCAGCGAGCATCAATTTCTGTAGGCCATAACCTAGAACGACCTCGTGTAACGTTTAATGTACATAAAATAATCACATCATGTAGTAAATATAATGTTAGGTAACGAAAAGGTACTCGGACCGACTGTATTAAAGAAATGTGTAACGAAATGGAAATATATATGTGTGTTTAAATAACATCAAAATAAGGCGGAACATTATAAAAGTTCTGCATTCAAAAGTTAGCAACGCACGAGGAAAAAACCTTTGTGAGTATATGCAAGGCCATTCTCCCTCCCACCCTACCAAGCCTGCCAGATAAGGAAGCTAAGGCCTGTGCCGCGCTCCCTCACCTCCCCCAACCAAGCTGGAGCCGCTTCAGAGAGTCAGAGGCCCCGGTACCGCACCCAAGGCCACAGCCCACCACCTGTGTTATTTACAGCACGGTAATAAACCCACGTTTTGAATCCACTGATCTACCAGCACCCTCTCGTAAAGTCCACAACCCTCCCCCTAGACCACCCCAAGAACGACCCCCATCACTGGGACAAGACACAGAGACCCATTTATATAATAACTTCTAACGCGGCAGACAGGCATGTACCAGTCGGCTCAGGCCCCAGAACTCAGCCCCTCGACCTAAAATACCGGTCAATAGGACACAGGTAAATCTCACCCTAACCGACAATCACCGGACCTCTCAAGAGGTGCATTCCTCATGCGTTGCGTTTATTTTATAAGACAAACTGCCGAGCGATTTATTGATGAACTTAGATGTCGTTTCTTGAATAACTGCAGTGTGCATGGCCTAGGGCAAACGAGTCAGGAAAGGTATTCATCTTTGTCACAGGCTGCCCCAGCATACCAACACCGCTCGGATGACCTCAAGCTGGCCTGCCAGGCCCAACCCAACCCACGAGGCTGACCAGTGACGTCCTCACGCCAAGACCAACCACACTGCAGCAACACCTATAGTTAGTCGACGCCACCCAATCCCAATTAACTTGTGCCCCCTATAGTGTGTAGGTTCTGATGACGTTTTTTGTATTAGAAATACGCCTGTCTTTGCTATTGTCAGACAGAGCGCTCTCGGAGGTTGCAGAGTTCTTTGCATGCCCTATTCTTTGGATAAACTCCCACTTAAGCTCACCCGCACTCTGTCTTGGTCTTATTCCCACTACGGGAGAGTCCCTTATTGTCTCTCATTGAGGGGAGGATCGTGCTGAAATTGGGGGCGCTTCCTTTCAAACGCCTGCTTTTTGCAGGCGTTAAAAACCAACCCGCTAAGGGACCTCGGAGCTAATTACGGCACCGCAAAATTGCGGTGCCGTAATTAGCGCCTTCCCCATTCCCATAGAGCCCTATGGGGCAGAAATGGGAATGGGGAAGGGCAATGGCGGAAGGGGGATTTACCGCCCCACCGACCTTGGAATGGGGCGGTAAATCCCCTTACCGCCAAGGCGGTGCCGGTATTTTACCGGCATGAGCCATGGCGCTAATAGCGCCATGGCTCACCGCCTTCCGTGTAATGAGGCCCACTCTCTTTAAAAGATCTGACTAACAAAGCACCCACTTACATAGTGAATCACCGGGACATTATGTAGGATTTCTTAAAAGAAAATAATTTGCAAAAACTTGTTTAATTCTACTCTTCATGAAAAATAAACGATGACGAGTCAGCCTCACAGGAATTCAAACAGTTTCACTGACATGTCGGTTACACACATATTCCAGCATCACTATCTCAACCTGCTGAGCTAGATTTCCAGCATTGTGCCACATTACTCATCACTTAATATCCAAAGAAGAACCCCTAAGTGTGGCCAATATCACTGCATTCCCAACAGTATAGTACCTTTAGATGACTTCAAAGGAAAATTATGTTTCTATTAAACCATATTCGCATACCGTCTGGTTATGAACATTGGCCTATGCACATTTGCATTGTACAGAAAACCGCGTCTAAAAATGCTCTGAGTAGAATTGACTAAAGCTGCCATTTTAGAAACGTCCGCCATTTTGATTAGTTTCTGTCTCAAACTGGACTATGGGCCTCATTACGAGGTAGGTGGTAAGGGATTACCGGCACCGGTAAGGACACCGGTGCCGGTAATCCCTTACCACCCTATTCCGAAGTCCCTTAGTGGGTCCCTTCCTTATGGAAGGGACCTGTTAAGGGACTTCAGAGCTAATAACGGTCCTGCAAATTGCAGTACCGTTATTAACTCCATCCCCATTCCCATTGCGCCCTATGAGGGATCGAATGGGAATGGGGAATGGTTCCCAGAATGGGGATTTACCGTATCCTCCAAGGTTGGAATGACCCGGTAAGTCCCTATTTCGGGAACCCGGACCCGGAATGTGGTAAGGGGGTAGCCATGGTGCTATAGCACCATGGCTACCTCCTACCTCGTAATGAGGCCCCATGTGTTTTTCCGGCCTCAGCTGAGCTAAGTGATCTTTGGACTATGTCAACATGCTGAGGCTGCCTAAAGCAGAATGTTTGTTCTGGGCAAAGAAACCTTGTAGCCAAAATGAACTGCAATTTAAGTGTTGTCTGCAACCACAGCTTCATCCTCATTCAAACAACGGAACAGAATGCTAAGTAACTAAAACCGTGTGCTTTGGCAGAAACCCTATGTGTTCACCTCTTCAAACTGGACTTACTTTAAGCTCAAGAATAAGGAAAGCTCTACATGGCCGAACAGAAGAAAGTGTATCATCATTGAATTCTGTGTGTAGAGAAACATGTCTTAAACCTGAAATCAACATTGCTGTATTTGTCATGTGAACTGGGCATGAACTCTAGCAACTAAGTAACTTGGAGAGGGGCTGGAAAATGTAACCGGGACTGGGGAAAAGAGTATAAATAATGCAAGCTTTGTGATGTCCAGAACTCACGGTGTCTGCTGGTACACACTGTTGGGAGCCCAGACAGCTATCTGATTTTGCTTTTGAATCTGTGCAGAAACAAAGATACTTGTATCATTGAACCCGTGATTGGCGTATTTTATTTTGTGGTACTAAGCCTCAATATTTCTTTGGTCTTTCATTTCAACTACAGAAAAATTGCCAATGCCTTCAGTCTTGGCTATGAAGAGCTGCAACTGCTGTGGTGAATCCTGCCAATTACTCTAGACTTGCTGGAAGGGGGCCTTTACCTGCTGAGCTGCAGAATCCTGCCTACCATGGGATGAGTCTAGCAATTATGAACAATATGTCCACCACCAGTCACATTCTAGACAGGGGACTAGCCTTGCAAGTGCTGCACAGTAAACGGGTTCATTTACGCATTGTTTATTTATAAGGGGTGTGTTGCAATAAAAACACTACTTTGGGTCAGCCCAAATGTAAGGCACATGTAGGGGTCTACAGAGAAAAGGAGATGTACAAATACAGGTTTGTCAAAGTTCTTGGGAGAATTGGATGGTTATAAGTAAGAAGGGAAGGGTGAAAAGGTGACGTTGATGAGCAGGTCCGCTAGAGACTGACAAGTGTAAAAGCTAGACTAGTAAACACATTCTAAGAGTGCATGGATAATGCTTGCCAAGCTTCCAGCAAGTGAGAGGACACCCCAATTTAAAATTCCAAAGGAAAGGAGTGACCCTTCCGGAGGGAGGGTGCCCTTAAAGTGAGGGGAAGTCCATGGGATAAACTGGTCTGAGACAATGAGTTTTCTTCTCATCTGCTCTCCTCCACCCCAAAGTTCACCGGAAAATTGTTATGGAGCGAGGCACCACTGGAACTGATGGACCACTGTTGGAGTCTTTATTTCTGAAGGTCGGACAACCTTCTCAGAGAGGACCATCATAGTTCCCACAGGGGGGTTTTTAACTCTTGATGTAAGATTAGAGGTTGGAGGCACCACCACCTGTGATGCCCCAGTGAATGAGGCAGAGAGACATGTTGCCTGTTCTCTCTTTCAAGGGGGGCCAATGCAGAGACTTGATTGCTGGAGGAATGCGGTCAAGGGTTTCAGTCTCAGGAGTAGTCCAGCCGCTCTGTCCGAGTTGAACTGCAATAGATGCATTTGATGCTTGATGATTGACTTGGTGGGCATGTCTTGTTCATCATTGATGCAGCTGTGATGACCAGACCCCTCTTTTACAGTGGCTTAGTCTTGTTTGCATCCTTTTTGCAGACACATACAAGTGAAGACTGGCAGCTGTCTGATGTAAATTTAGATGATTTTACGGCGCCGCAGCTTTCGACCTGGCTTGTGTTCAAAGGCGAGAACCTGTAGGGCGTGAAGGAGAGTAAGACACAGATAAGACACTATGCAAAAAAAAAATAACATCTTTAATTTACAACAAAGACATTTCAACAATACAAAGCCACTTTTAGCAAATGTTGCCACATATCATTCCTTGTTTGACACGTATGGAGACTTCCTCACTCAGAGGCTCCAGTGTGCGGATTCTGTTTTATGTCCCCAACACATTCTTATGCTGCACCATTTAATGGAAACCTGCCAATGAATGTACAAGCCAATGCTGTACCAGTCAAGGGGAGGTCTCCTCATTCACAAACCAAGAGATACAGGTTCCTACCTAGCAGAAGATAAGTACCCCAGTGAAAGATCTGATCCTGTGGTAGGGCTCAGAGTCAAGACAGTGTAACTGTGCGGCAGGGATGCCAGAGGTAAGATCTTACCACCAAAAGACAGACTTTCTGAAAGGGTAATTGCATGTCTGTCGACTCTGATCCATGCTCTTCAGACCTCTTTTGATTGGCCCAGAAAGTGTCAGAGGTGGTAATCTCAGAAGAGGAAGATGGCCCAGAGAGGCTGGTGGAAGCATTAGGAAGGTGGTACTGGGCATGTGGTGAAGGTGGGAGTATTAGGAGACGATGGTGGTACAGATACAGTGGTCAGGGTGGTAGCAGATGAGGAATGCGGTACAGAGATGGCGAAATAGACAATAACATCAGGTGGTCGAGAATAAGAATGAAAAGGGTAAACCTGAGGTAGTAATAATGACATGAGGTCAGGTAAGGAGGAAACGTAACAGGTCTTTAGAAACAGGCATGTGAGCAAGTGAGGGTCTCGTGGACGGGTCTGGGGCCGTTAAAGTGATAGGAGACACCATTGGGAAGTTCTGGGGCAATGGAAATGACATGGAACAAACCTGGGGACAATTTCCATTTCTATTTTCATTTATAGCCAAGAGTACACCAGATAAACAGAGTACACCAGATAAGAAGAGTACACCTGAGGGGGTTTCCTGACGCTGGAAAATGTGCTATGGCAATGGAAAGAAGAAAGACAAGAAATCACAATATAAACCAAAAGAGGACAATGGAACACGGATGAATAGAGTGGAAACAAATTAAATAAAATGGAAGAGGAATCCACTCAAGGGGATGCTAGACCAGAAACATGCCTAACGTCTCTCAGTAGAGAGCCCTCCTTGCTACACAGTCAGTATTGCTATACATGAAACTGTGTCACTGTTAGTCATTGTTTATAACACTCAAGGTCCCTCACTGTTACATTGTCAGTATTTCTAAAGCAGAGCACCATCACTGTTACCCAGTCAACGTCCTCACCGCCACAGAGCACAGTTAATACTGCTAATAGTGGAACACCTTGTTACAATCATCATTTCTAACAGTAGAACATCTTCATTGATGCACAGTCGTTACAGAATTTGCAACAGTGTATCATCATCATCACGGTTGTTATGTCTAATAGTAGGGCACCCTCACTGATGCACAGTCAACATTTTTAGCAGTGCAACATTCTCTCCCTTGTAAAACACAATCAACATGGCTAACAGTCTCATCAAAGGACTCTGCAAATTCAACCGCATCACACCGACCCTCATCGAACTGCACTGACTCCCGCTCCAAGCCTGTATCATCTTCAAATCCTGCGACATCATCTACAAGGCTGTCACCCTCAAGTCCCCAAGCTACCTCCCTGAGAAACCTAGCATCTCCAGAGGCCTGTGATGCACCAGATGTAAAGACATGTGTAGACTTGCACTCCACCAGTGCAGGACAGAAAGAACCACAAGACAGGCCATCTTTGTCTATGCCCCAAGAATCTGGAACCTCCTCCCCGTCAACATCAAACTCGCCCCTTGCTTCTATAGTTCAGGAAGGGGCTCAAGACCTTTCTCTTCAGGAAATGGCTCCTCCCTAACACCTAGGTCCACACACCCTCCACTCTCCCCACCCTACATACGACTGGGTGATCTGATCCCCACCATTTCCTCCCCTAGTTTCTTCTATATCCCTTGCTGACAAACTGCCTTCTTCCCCCTCCACTGCTATTGGCTACTCACTCCTCTGTTTCTCTGCTCGCCTCACAATATTCTTCCTCCTTTGATTGAAGAGCGCTCCGTTGATTCCTGAAGTTAGTTCCACGGTCAATAAATACCGTAATAATAATAATGATAGCATAGCGAGGAAGCCCCAACCAACCAAGTGTAGTATGAGGGGTTCTCTCCTGGAGAAAACATTTTAAATAACGGATTAAAATGGTGTATTTTACAGTACACTTTCTGTCACAAATTAGGTAAAAAGACACATAGGGCCACATTACACGGTATGCAGTAAGGGTTTACCGGTACCGGTAAGGGCACCGGTACCGGTAAACCCTTACCGCCTTACTATGAGGTCCCTTTGCCGGACCCGCCTCAACGGCTGGTTTTACCAGCCGTTAAGGAACGGGCCCGCAAAGGGACCTTGGTGCTAATTACGGTACCGCAATTTGCGGTACCGTAATTACCTACTTCCCCATTCCCATTGAGCCCTAAGGGGGCAAAAATGGGAATGGGGAAGTGCTTTGGTGAATGGGCAATTACCGGCCCCGCTCACCTTGGAGTAGGCCGGTAATTCCACCATCCATCAAGGCGGACACAGTAAAATACTGGCGGTTACCATGGCGCTAATAGCGCCATGGTTACCACCTACCGTGTAATGAGGCCCATAGTTTATTATCGGTTTTGCATGTTAAGATATGGAAACAAAATCCATCAGGAACAATGCACATAAACATTTTCCAATGCATTGTCATAATGCCTTTGCCCACTATAGGTCAGTCCTCTCCCAGTGTAACAAACATTTTCATGCTGATTGTGCACATACATGTGCAAGCTGGTGCATCAATATATGCCAGTATTCACACATAAGAACACACTCATGTTTGCTTTTCCCATAATGCCAGTAATGATACTATAACAAAACATGTTCATGTTGGCTCTGCCAATATATGCCACAATGCTCACATAAGAACAAACGTCTGTTGGCCTGGCCTTAATGCCAGCAACAAAACGTCATGCCACAATATGAAAAAACGTCCTTGCAGGCTACAACAATGCCCTCCCCCTTCCATATAAGAACGCTCATGTTGTATTTGCCCTCAAATGCCAGAGAAGAAGGCTGGGCCACAGTTAGATAGTATTGTCTTGCGGACTGCACAAATACCCTCCTCCCCATGGAAGAACACTCATGTTGCCTTTGACCTTGACACTAGTAGAAAAATGCCATGGCACAGCAAGGAAACTGCCCTTCCTTCCCCGTGTAAGAACAGTCACCATGATGGCTTTGTCCGTGATGTGAGTACAGAATTCCATGCCACAGTATGGAAAGACCCAGGATACAAGCCCCAGTGTAGTACCTTTCCGTAACTCCACCACCTCCTCCACACAATAACAATCATCAAGTTGGCTTTGCTTTACACAAAGATTCCGATAAAACATGCAATGTTCCTGCCAGAAAATGTTCATGCTCTCATGCCTTCCTGGTGACCAGCCTCGCACTCACACACACACACTGACACACACACAGACACACACACACTATCATACACATTCACCAAGCAGTCATGCACCCATTCAGCTACACTCTTATCCACAAGAGCACCCAGAACATTCATTATGCATTCTCATTCCTCTACACCCTTACACTCATGCATACCGTTCACTCTGCATTCATTCATACATGTGCACTTACACAGACACTCCCCCACATACATAGACACGTGTGCACAGTCGCACAGACATCCCATCACATACATGCACGCACACATCCATACAATCCTCGCACACACGCAGGCACGAATGTGTTTTTGTTCCTTATCTGTTTCCCCCCAGACTCACATGATGCTCCTCCTCAGCTGCTCTCTAGGCTCCGGCTCCCATGGTCCATGCAGACAGGATCCAGTAAGGATAGAGGCCATCTTGGTTCCTGACATGCGTAGAAGAGCCAGAGAGCAGCCCCTGTTTCTCAGCTGCTGCGCCATTGATATCTACAAATGCCCACACAGCACTGCTGAGAGGACATTTATTGATTTTGGGTGGGCCTTGCCTAATCAGGCTGTGCCCTATCTATGCCTCTTCCTCTTCCACTGTTCAGCCCCAGACACAATCATGGAGGCACCAGATCAGCCGTTCACTCGACCCCGACAGTCATGCCGCTCTTTCATCTCCCATCATACAGAGCTCAGGCCTAATGCTTATCCTCCAGTGATGCTTCGGCTCTAACAATCCGCAGCTCTGGCCAGCCAACAGCGCAGGTGGTGGAATCTCAGTGGCTCATGCCTCCCCTTCCTCCAACCCAGTGCAAGTGACAACAGAGCAGCGATTTGGGCAATGACATTGGCATGGGGCAAACATGAGGGTAACAAACGTGCCATTTGACCAAGCCAGTGGACAAGGTGGAAGCTCTGTGACATAATGCCATGGGTTAAATCCAGGGGCAATGAGAATGGCATGGACAGTTCATGGGGTAATGTGGGCGTTTGGGGGCTGTGAGGGTAATAAGGGATAGATTCCAGTTTTGGTGCAATGGGAGTGATATTGGGCAAAACTGAGGCCAAGGTAGTGACATGGGCCAATGCACAGAGCAATGGGGACATTTTTATTATTATGATATGTATTGCGCGCAGACATGGCTTCGAGAGGCAACAGAGCGCTTTACAGAGCTATGGCATTCTAAGGCAAAGAGAGTTACATGGGTAAAATCAGGGGGCAATCGGAATACAGTGGCAACGACAGTGACATGGGACAACACCTGTGGCTATAACACATATAGGTTTTTTACTTTTAAAGATGGCCGTCGCAGCTTCCTCTCACCCACTTTGCTTTGCTGTGAAGCCCCAGAAGCCTGCTGCCCGGTGATTGGTTGCCTGCTGCATCTTAACCAATCAGGGTGCACCGGCGAGCGAAGCCGGCCTGACGAAGGCAACAGAGAAAGGCTCCCCCCCGTGACTGAGCCTGACCGAGCCTGGTCGTGCTCCAGTGCGCCTATCATCTTGCTTCTGCATAATACGGTGAGACCCATAACTGAACTCACTATTGTGCCAATTCCAACGGTCTAACTACGTATACACAGACATCTGCCCACCCTCCGCTATCATTCTGCAATTCCTGCTTACCACAGTGCGATCGGCACTCGAACAGTACCTTTACTATTGTCAACTAATTGTAATCGGTATACTTCTCCATGTATGTTTATACTGCAACAAGTCGCTAAATACTGCCTGCGTTAGACGTCATTATGACCACAAATGTACTGGTATTTACAAATGCGAGCTACCTGCTGACGTGCACCCACCCAATCTACCTGCCACTACTGCATGCCTCCCAATGCTTCCCAACTGACCTTTAGACCTCCCATCCTCTCAACGCTGCTGGTGTTGACTTTCCTAGTACCTGCATGACTCACGTCACATTTCCTATCTGCTTGCGCTATTACGCATGTTGCTCATGCTGACTTGCTCATTGTCTCAATATCCTCCATGCCTATTCGACTCAAGCTGTTCATTTCTTGCTGCTCATAATGCACATTTACTCCGACCTAGTGGTCACTATTGCCTGTTAGCCAATACAAGCCGCTGTTTCAACTCAGTTTATTCTAGATATCGCTTAGTCTATATCATGTTGCCATTTGCCTATTTGATTACTGGCTCCTTATGTTGCCTATCTATCTCGCCCTAGAGGCCATCATTGCCTGTTAGCCAATGTAAATTGCTGCTTCAATTCAGATCTATTCTAGATATCGCTTAGCTTATATCATGTCGGCCAATTGCCTATTTGATTTCAGGTTGCTCATGATGCATGTCTATCTTGCATGAGAGGATAATATTGCTTGTTAGCATCCCGCCCCAGACCATCCTCAAGTGCCACCCATGTGCACAACAACTATCCAGTCACTGTATCTGCCAAAATACAAGTATCTCTCCTAAGCACCTGACCACTCACCTTCCATGAACTCGCCTATTATAACCATTTAGCATGCCTCCCCTGCTCAGTAGCCTGTTTGCCTGCCCCCTGCTCCTAAACATTATAGCACTGATTATCATGCCACCTCAACATCTAACTACTATGCACTCAGCCATACCTAATACTAAAGCAACTAGTAGTTCACCTCTAATTATAAATGACGTACTTCCAGGGCTACCTACTAGTGCCCCTTGCCCCACCATAGACAGGAACCGAAGACTTAGAGCCAGACTAGCTAAAATCCACGAGCCACTTGCCCGTTCTATGCCTGCCGCACTTAGACTAAGCTCCACTTTCACCAGCCCAAACAGCCCTAAACTATGCCAGAATCACTATAATAAACCTCCACCCTGTCCCACCAACCAGAGCAGTACTAAAACAACACAGGAATCTACTCCGGCCACAACCACCACAACTACAATAAGCCCCCAAATTAAGGGAGCCCTGATCAATGCTAGATCATTAGTAGCTCATGCAACAGAAATTGCAGACCTTATTCTTTAAGAAGTCCTTGACCTCCTTGCTATCACGGAGACATGGCTTCATCCAGCAGCAGACCCTATGCTCATGCTTGCAGTGCCTGAAAATTACTCTATCTTGAGACAAGACCGACCCAACTCTAGAGGAGGTGGTGTTGCCATTATTCATAAATGTAGTCTTACTATGAGATTAGCTACTACCATCAATGTCCCTTCCTGCGAACTACTTTCAGTCAAAATTCCCATTACTAATGCCCAAACCCTCAACATCCATGTGATCTATCGGCCTCCAGGCCCAATTGGCACATTTGATGAGGATCTTAATACTATCTTATCCACCAACCTCAAGATTTCCACTCAGGTACTCACCCTTGGAGACTTTAACATGGGTTTCAATGACCCTGAAGACCATCTTGCTATTACCACGCTTAATACCCTCACTGAATTAGGATTTACCCAAAGATGTCGGAAACCCATGACAAAGGTAGAATACTAGATTGGGTGGCTGACTATAATTGCTTAGCTAACATTACCGACATCTCACCACTCGCCTGGTCTGACCACCTGCTGGTATCATTCTCGCTCTCCACCACCAGACCTCCACCCATGCCAACCAGTAGGGCTCCACCCACACTCACAAGAAATAAAAAGAGTATCAGTGAGGAGAGACTCCTCCCGAATTTACTCCCTACACTCAACACACTCCGTGAGAACTTGGTTCCTGAGACTCTAGTCGAGGAATATAATAAAATTATGTCCACCTCCCTGGACCTTATTGCCCCTCTGAAACTCAGACCAAGTAAGCCCAAAAATCCTTCTGAACAAATGGTACACACCATTCCTTAAAAACTTAAGACAGTAAAAAAGAAACTGTGAGGCCACTTGGAAAAAAGACCCATCTGCAGCCAACAAAACCAAACTCACTAAACTAGCAGCCCTGTACAAAAAAGACAGTTTCCTAGCAAAACGTACCTCCTTCGATTCCCGTATTTTCAAATCTAAATCAAATATGAAGGAACTTTTTTCTACACTCAAAGAAGTAGAATCTCCCATAGCACCTCCAGATACCTGCATCAAAGACAAGAATTGGTGTACCAAATTCCAAAATGCCCTAGCCAACAAAATCGCTACCCTACAAAACAAAATATCCTGCAAAAAAGCCTCCTGGATTAACCCTTACTTGCCCAAATCACCTGAAAAGCAGACTTCAAGGGAACCTACCTGCTTCAACTTCACCAAAGTGACCACACTTGAAGTTGAAAAAATCATCCTGACGCTGAAATCATCTAAATGCCAGGGAGACCCATGCCCGGCATAGCTTATTAAAGACACTGCCCGCGACCTCTCCCCATTCATCACAAAGTTAATCAACGCCTCCTTCTCCACTGGATCCATCCCAACCAACCTAAAACAATCCTGGGTATTAGCCCTACTAAAAAAGACACACTTGACCCGGCTACGCCCACAAACTACAGACCCATAACAACCGTACCATTCCTTCTAAAAATCCTGGACAAGGTCGCTTATGTACAAATTCAGAGGTATTTGGAAGAACATCATCTATTAGGAACCAGACAATCAGGCTTCCGTCCCCAAACATGGGACCGAGACAGCCCTTATTGACCTTAAAACACAGATTGATCTGCTCAGAGATAATGGCCAAGCTGCCTTACTCCTCCTCCTCGACCTCGCTGCAGCATTTGACCTGGTTGACCACTCTGTCCTATGCACACACTTACACACATCTGCCCACTTCTCCACCAAGGCCATTACATGGATTAGATCATTCCTTAACAGCAGAACCATGAGGGTTTTCTCGCCTATAGATGCAGCCAACCCCATACCCATCACCTGTGGCGTACCACAGGGATCCTGTGTCTCCCCCACATTGTACAATATATTTACTAAGCCCCTTTTCGATGATCTGGATCATCTAGGTATCACCTACACTATCTATGCAGACGATACCCAGATCCTCCTTCCGCTTTCTGGAGATTATGGGAAGGATTTGGCCTTGTTGAATAGAGTGTACATCATCATCCAGGCATGGAGGCCACACACAGTCTATGCCTGAATGATGATAAAACCGAACTCATCACCTTGGGCACCACTGCCAGCCTGAAGAAATTAAGCCCGGTCTACTCATCTTTCATGATTGATGGCAACACTATTAGGGTGGGACATGAAGTTAAAACATTGAGCTTCTATCTGGACTCCAATTTCTCCTTCAATAGACAGGTGAACTGATTAGCCTCCTCCACGGCCTACACATGCAAATTGATCCGCGCAGCCAAACCCTTTCTATATGACACTAGCTGCTTGACCCTTGCCAGAGCCCTTATACTGTCCCATCTGGACTATTGCAACGTTCTTTATCTTGGGTCCCCCAAAGCCACTATCAGTAAACTACAAATTCTCCAGAATAACGCACTTAGAGCGGCTCAGGTCATCTCTAGAAGAGATCATATCTCAGTATATAGCCAACAGAACAACTGGATCCCCATCAAAGATAAAATCTCCCTAAAAACTGCTTCACTCACCCACAAGGCCCTCAATAACGCTGCCCCTATATACCTGATTGACAGATTCCACAGACAGACTTCTCAAAGACCGACAAGAACAACTACAAACGTTCCACTATAGGAGGCAACAGCTTCCCAGTGAAAGTGGCTAAACTGTGGAACTCCCTACCGCCTACTCTCAGAATGGTCTTACCCTACCAACATTTCCGATCCAAAATGATCTCCTGGCTGAAGACGCAAGCCCTCTAAACACACCGAGCCAAAGACCTGCACCCCTCTCTGCCATCTGGACATACTGTATTCACATGTGTTAACCTGTATATATGTATATATTCCTTTCCTATCATTTTTGTGTATATGTGTATGTATATATCATTATTGTCGCAACTAAGCCTCGCAAATTCCTGTAACTGCTGCGCCTTGTTACCCCAGGGTATTATGGCGCATTAGAAATAATAAACAAACAAACAAACAAACATATATGTGGGCAAAGGGAGAGCTCTTGGAACAATGGGGTTGATAGATCAAAACTTGGGGCAATGAGGGTGACATCGGGCAAATCAGGGTATAATTTAATATGATAAGGATCACTTTTGTGGGGATCTAATTGTCTAATTGTTGATGTTTGCATCAATGTTTTTGTGGGTAATGTAGATGTATTGATATCCTTTCCATAATATTGCAATGCCTGTTTAAAAAAACACCATGCCACTGCTGGCCCATAATACATATTCGCATGCCCGTGTGGCTTTGTGAAGACTGGCATCACAATCTTCTGAGAAACATAGATGCCGTGATGATATTGTGTTTTATTATGGCAACGCTGTTCTGCTGAAACTGGATTGACATTTGCAATAGCTGATTAACTGGGTCAGTTTCAACATAGCTTGGCAATATGGACAGTATTAGTGCAAGATAATTATTCGGGTCCATGTCATAAGATTTGTTGAGTAATTAAAAGAGACTACGAGGACGACTTTGAGGTTTTATAAAGATTTCAGACTGGCAAAGAATGAGCTAATGGAATCATTGTGCCATCCAAGGGTGGGCGCAGAAGGACGTGCATGTCAGTAAAGATCAGACTACAAAGCCATGATTGTCTAAGAGAAAATATCAAGCATAGTGGGTAGCTGGAAATGGTTACATACTGCCATGATAAAGAAGGACCCGCAGGATTGCTGGCACATAGTAGCTCAGGGCCACTTTGGTGCTTTATCGACAATCGAGACACATATTCTAGAATTAGCCTGGCGAGCCGACTTTAGTGAGCTATATACGTGTGTGGTGGAGGGGCAGGCATGGGGGGGCTCTGGCTGTAATTCCAGCTGAATGATGCTTCGGAGAAGCAAGCCATCTCAGTGAAGGAAGTAGCATTAAATCGCCTCAATGGCCCAGAAGCCTGGGAAGGCCAGCACGCGCCTTACACTCTTTTGTTTAAAGGTGAACCTACATATATTCTTCAATGTAATAAATGCCCAGAGTTAGGGACCTGCATATTTAAGAAAAGCGGAACAAGTCCCCATCTTCAAGAAAGGGAACGTGATTGTCCCTGTAAATTATTGTCCTATGCCATTACTGGATGATCTTGACAAAGTGTATGGGAGAATACGCCAAACGTGGCTTAAAGACGGTGCAGAAGTTAATAATATACTATGGGGGCTTCATGCAGGATTTAGGGGAGGAGTCAGCACAGTACACCAAGCTTCCGGCTGCCTTGCAGAAACGCTTGACCCTGATGTAGCAACCACTTTACTAAGTATGTATCATCTTAACATCTGCACTTGATTGTGTTCACCAATCTTTGCTTTGAAACATTGAGTAACCACCTCCCTTCTTTTGTTGACAATACTGCATTTGCATACTGAGCACAGTGCCACAGGTAGGGGTCCGTTCACCTGTCCAGGTGGGGGTATGACAAGTGGCGCACAGATCTTTTTGGTTTTCATGTGGTTTAATAATGACGTAGCCGCTAAATCCTAGCATTAAATAAAGCAGACTCTTCTCTAAATTGTGTTAAAAATGGGTAACTGAGCGGCGGATCTTACAATCTACGCCTTCTTTGTGCCATACAAATGAATAACAATGTGGTGTAACGTAAATTCGTTAACCTTAAGAGATCAGCTTGAGAGCAGTTCTCTTCTGGGTCCGATTGTGGTGGCCTGCTGTTCCATATGGATCACATCTTGAAGACCGCATGTAGCTCTGGAACAGGCATAGAAGACAAGTGTTGGTAGAGCATCACCATGGCTACTTGATGGAGCATCCCTGAATTATTGATTGATGCACTAAATCAGTTGAATACAAGGCTTACAAGGAAAAGTCTCAGGACAGCTGCTGCACAATATTATATTCAAATTACATCCCAAATCAAGAGACAGGTACAGAGATCTTACAATGAGGTTGAATGAGAGTTTTATTCACCACAAGGTAATTTATATGATACATGGGGCAATCTAGACAGTACTTCTGAATTTTCTGGTAGACACCGGGCCAAAGGAACCTACTCAGGATTTGCTCTTGGGTCTGAGTTGTACCTTGTGTCTAGCTGAAACGTGAGTGGGCCATATCAAGAACCGCTTTCAGAAAGTTTGGGGTTGCCAATAACTGACATTTACTTTCCCATCACCCTTCACATCATTCATGACTTGGTATTAAGGAGGCAATCCCTGGAATGGCCCTCATGTCCCCTACACAAATGTCAACCCGTAGAATGAAGAACGAAAGATGTAACTCGCTGTTTGGCCAATCACCAGGCGCACCAGTGTATCCTATATATGCAAAGAGATACTCTCTCAGACAACCTTTCAAGCCATACCCTATTGACAGCTTCGAGGAGACAGGTACCTCACTGATGGACCAAATTGACTGATGACAAAGTTCAGCCGTGATGACGTCACTAGTGGCAACACGACATAGCAGATTTAGTAATGAAGCAAATTTGCATTCCTGATTGAAGATACGCAGACACACAAAAGCATACAAGAAGAACATGCTTATACCTTCTGTAGATAGAATACGGACACATGGACATCCTGCCAAAGTTTTTTCTTTTCTTTAGCTAAATGCAGAAACGCAAGAAAGCCAAACATACGTGGATTAAGCTTGCAAATGCTTCATCGCGACTAATCATAAGTAACAACAGGGACATATAAGGACCCTAACCTCTAAGAAGATATTAGGACGCATAGGAAAAGAAACCATAGAATGATTGTAGTGAATACACATGAAACCACAGGCCTCAAATACATGGAAGGAGAGCAGGGACGTCATTTAGGGGTCGCCAGAGGTCGCAACTGCGACATCTGAGGTCTCCCTTGTGACCTCTGTGGTCTCCCTTGCGATCTCTAAAAGAAATATATATATGTATATATATATTTTTTTTTTTTTGTAATGCAAGCTCCTGGGCTGTGGCCAGCACCATGTGGCCCTTTTAGTTCTGGAGTGGCTGGCTTTCTTGTTCCAGTCCCTAAAAAAAGAGAAGAAAAATAAGAACAGGAGTGCCACAAGTCTAACACTTTCAGCATTGACCCTAAATAAGAAAGAATAGGAATACCAAATAATGTGTCTTTTTGGAATTCTATACAATAATTGCTAGACTCGTTAAAGGTTTATTTCAGGCACACTTAAGGCGGTGAGTCACTGATTTAGTCTGTTCTTAAATGCCTCAACTCAGCCTTTCATCTTTCTGAGGTTGATAAATGAGTACTAACACAGGTTGGGTGATATTGGGTGTATATTTTTTCTATATAAAGCGCTTAAGCGTAAGTGCTATATAATAACACATCATTATCATTTGGTCATGGACGTCTGCTTGCATTCACAGTAATTTGGTAATAGGGGCTTATACACACTGATCTTAACGATACATGCTATGTGATGCCACTTCCTGTTTTGTCAACGGGTGAAAGGTCGTGTTCCATCGCTTCCAGCGATATCGCTTCTGGGTGGGGTAAAATGACATCCCTTTCTGTGATGTCATCAGGGGTCAAGGGTCATGTGATGTCACTTCTGCTACCCCTGGCATTTTGGTGAAATGACATCCCTGAAGGAGAGGTGCAGGCCCTGCAGCTCGAAGTACGGGGATGGTGTTTGCAGCCAAGGAAAAGGGTGGGTAGAAAATTCCTGATTCCCAAGGCAGTGAGCCACCAGTGAAATCCAGAATAAAATCCTCATAATTGTGGACAGAAATACTTTGTTCTGCAGTCCTCGCACGCGTGACTCAGCAGAGCTGAACAATGCCTATTTCCTCATGGTGAGAACAGGAGCTGTTCCCAGCAAATCAGACAAGATTGATACATGCGTTATCCACCAAAACTGCAATCGGCAAGCACTCTCTCCGGCTAGGTTATCAGACCAGTGGCAACAATGGGAATACATAGGGGGTCATTCCGAGTGAGGCGGTAAGGGGTTAACAGCGCCGGTAATGGTGCCGGAGCCGTCAACCCCTTACCGCCTCCTTACGAGTCGGCTTGTGGGAACCCGCTAAGGACGCCTGGTTTTGCCAGGCACCCTTAGTGGGTACGCGAGCAGACCAGGGTGCTAACAACAGGCCCGTTATTAACGGGCCCGTTGTTAACACCCTCCCCATTCCCATTGAGCCCTATGGGGGCTCGAATGGGAATGGGGATGGCTTCCTTGAATGAGAAATTACCAGGCCCTCCAACGTCGGAATGGCCCGGTAATTCCTCATTCAAGGAACCCGGACCTGGTATACGGTAAGGGGGTAGCCATACCGCTAATAGCAGCATGGTTAACTCCTACCTTGTAATGACCCCTATAGTCTTTCTCATCACCTTAAAAAGGTACACCAAGCGATGTGAACAGAACAGGGTCCTGGGCCTGAAGGTACCCACTTTAGCCAATCCAGAGGCTTTGATCATGGAGTGGTGTAGAATGTTGCACGGGCCAATGATCTTCGTGCGACCCTGCAACAAAGTGATAGATAGTGTTGTGGGGATGTCTTAGGAAAAGCCACCTGACATTGGAAGACCAGTGGTAGTCCAGATTTATATGGGTTCCATAGGTAGTAGGCCCGAGTGAACCAATAAGGGGCTCCCGAAGGTTTTTGGGGATGGTATTTAAGTTTGTGATGTCACCAAGATAGAAAACTGGGTGACACAGGCTCAGAAGCTGAGATTGCCAGAGATTTGTGGTTTCCTGTATGATCCCTCTCTATTAGAAACAAAAGACAGTAAACCTTTCCCCATGGCTGAGTCTTCCATTATTACCGGGGAGCTTTTTGATGGGTCTTAGATACTCTGCTAACTTGTGATATCTCTGATGGAAACCCCCATGTCCTCTGGCATACTATTACAATATATAAAAACATTTATTTTACAAAGTAAAGCCTTGTCCTTTGTCTACCCCCCAAGCGCATATGTTGACAACAAATGCAACTCAAAGAGAGCTGTCATCCCTCTGGGCTGCAGCAAACCCAAGTTCTAATTGTCTTCCCCACATTTGGTACCCACTTCTCCAAGTTGTCTGACTGATTTTTGCTTGGGTCCTCAAACCAGGTTCTGACTTACACTCCAAAGAGAGCTGTGATATAATAGGAAGACCTGAACCCCACTTCACCAGGCTCGGTCCCTTATATCTTCTTACCTTATTTAGGTTGGGTGAGAAGGTACATTTCACAAATCAATTGAGCTTTGGGGACCCAGTCTTGGATATTGAATGTCTCAGAGCTATGGTTGAACAAAAGAACCTTCACCACCCACAAGAGTCCTCCCCAACACTGAAACCATACTTTAGTGTGAGTAGGGGTTTTGGAGCAAGCAAGGTATATGTTCCCTCAGCTAATCCAGCTGTAGAAACTAGGATTCTTATCCTTGGAGGAACTTCTACCTGGTGCACAATATAGAAATCCATACCTCTCCAGACCTTGACAGGGATGTGTGCCATCCGTGATGTTCACAACACCTGGACTCTAGGCACTGGAGGTCTTGGGTAGGCTTCAAGAGTAGCCTTTGTAGGACCCACATCAAACACCATCTGTCATATAGCCCAGTGGAGTCCACAAAAGGACTGACCACAATTCTTAGGTTTAAAACGTTTTTTTTTAAAGAAATGTTCTACAATGGGCACACTTAAAAGATATACACAATAGTCTTTTTTCAACAGTTCCAGCAATGCCAGGGGTCCCTTACACAATCTACAAAGGTCAGTGTACTTTCTAGTCACTCATGGTCTTTACTGTACTCTCTTAGGGTGTTTTCCTTCTTGACTCCAACTGTTGGTAGGATACAACCACCTCTGATGTGCCTTGTTACCCTGTTGACATTGGTGGGTGTTTGTCACCAGGTGCAGGTAGTAACTGAGCTTTTCTTCAGCATTAAGGTAGAGCCAGCTGGGTTTTCCTTCCTCAGTTCTGACAGGTGGGTTTAAGAAGGTTCTACCACGTACCTCTCATGGTCTACTGGCATCCTCATCACCTCTTAGCTTCTGCTCTGGTCCTACTCCTACTCAATGCCATGCCACGTGCATGTTCCTCCCGCTGGTTCATCTCATCCAAGCGCCACCTGATTTCTCAAAACAATCTCCTCCTGTTGTACGTCTTCCTTACTGAGACTGTTCAAATGGGATCTTCATTGGTGCATCAGGTTTGTTGAGAATGTGACTATGTGATGTGAGAAATCAGAAGGTGTCTCACCTGCTAGTCCCCACGGATTTCTCTCTCAGGTGGCCAGGGTACAGTCATCGCCTTTGGATTCAGAACCTTGGGGAGGATCACCTGGGTGAGGGGTCTTCAGGGAGTGGAAATGGGACACCTGATGGCACGACACATTATCCCCTTCTCTATAACACCTTTACCCCTTCTCTCTAACACCTTTAAGGCTATTTAGGAACTCAAACCCCCCCTTCCCATCACAAGCACTTTCACACAGACAGCCCATTCTGGGAGAAAACAGACTCACACCCGAGCATTGAACCTGACATGTCCCACTGCCATGGTCAGGCAAGGTCAGGCAATTACTGACAACAACATACACCTGACCTCCATTAAAACTTCCCCACCCTGATAAAAGGCAGAGCAAAAAGTGCAATGTGAGAGAGGCAAAGCACACAAAGGAACATCAGTTTTGAGATGGCAGCTGAACGAGGGGAGAAAGATAGCAAATCAAGAAGGGTTCGCAAGGAGGGGTATACCCTTGACCTTTCCAGCAAAAAACTATTACTCTCAAGAAATCTTCAGATTAGAAAGCGTAAGGACAGGAAACTAGACTGAAGAATCCTGTATTGTGTGTCAGAGATACCTGGGGCCCTCCTGCGTACTAATCAAGTCGGGAGAAACAGAAGTCGCCATGCTACTATCCTTGGCTCCAAGATCAAAGCAGCACCAAAGAGAGCAACACCGCCGGTGAATTGGGGAGACTGATGCAAGACCGGTCTGTGTTGAATGCAAGGTTGCAAGTGGCAACATTGTATAACAAGCGCAGGAACGAACCTTGTTAAACGTGTGTGATGAAAGACACGAGTGAAGTTAGACTACAGATTTATTTATTTATTTTGGATTTGTAGAGCATACTACAGCCCACGGGCATCGAAGTGCTATAAGGATATTTAAGAGTGCTTGCTTGAGGGTTACAGGAAGCAGCCCAGAGATAGAATGCTTGTTACGATTTGCTTGGTTACAGTCGGTTTGGTTACATGCTCAGAGGTTACAATGCATAGTACAGTGGATAGGCAAAATAATGGTAATATATAGGACAGACCCATTCAAAATACAGTAGCAGGGCTCATGAATGGTTACATATGTGGTACAAAGTGCGGTGGGAGAGGGCCTTTCAGACAGTCTAGTTTTTATGGCCTTGTAGAAGGCTGCATGAGAGTCGATGGTCTTGATTTGGGCTGGGAGGGTGTTCCAGAAGTTTGGGGCCATGGTTGGGAAACTAGACCCTCCTGCACGCGCTCTGTGTGTGTGAGGAAAAGTAATCTGATTAGCATAAGCAGACCTAGATGGTCTGGATGTGGTCTGTTTGGTGATCCTTTGTGCAAGGTACAAGGGTGCCAGACCGTGAAGGCATTTGTGTGTGAGGGAAAGTGTTTTGAAGACAATTCTTTCCTTAATGGGTAGCCAATGTACCTGTCTCCTAATTACAGAAATGTGGTCCCTGGAAGAGATGCCTGTTGCGGCCCTCAAGACATTATTCTGAGCAATCTGGAATTTAGCCAGATTCTTTTGTGAGGTCCCAACAAAGAGGGCATTGCAGTAGTCCAACCTAGAGCCAATGATGGCCCTAGCAATGGTGATGCAGTTCTGTTGGGAAGGAAATGGCCTAACTGCATTGATCAGTTTGGAGTGATATGCTGCAGAGGATGCAACGGCATTGACCTGACTATCCATGGTAAGGCTAGGTTTGAGATATACGCCCAGTGTCTTGATTACTTGTGACACTGTGATGGTAATGTTGTCAATGGTGAATGAACAGTACTCCTTGACCAGTTTACCCAGTGTGGAGGGGTATCCAACCAGCAGAAGTTATGTTTTTTCGCTGTTCAGGCATAACTAGTTTTCAGCCATCCAGGATTGAATTGTGGAGTAGATGAAATTGAGTGTGTTCATATCAGGTGAGTAGTCACCCGTAAGTGGGATGAACACCTGTGTGTCATCTGCATAATTGGTATATGAGATGCTTAGGGCATCAAGAATGTGAACAGGGGTCTAGTGAATAGGTTCTAGAGAGTAGGGGCTATGCTGGATCCATGTGGGACCCCGCATTTGATTTGACTGGGGATGGCACTCGAAGAGTCAGATAAAACCTTCATCACTCTTTCCTGAGGTTATTCAGGGAGAAGTTAGCCGTGGAGGCTAGATGGTGACAAAGGGTTCTATGATCAACCAGATCAAAGGCCACAGAGAGGTCTAGGAGGAGGGGGAGCACAGGTTTGCCTGTGTCTCTTAGGTCATCAATTTGATTTTTTAGGTCAAGAAGTGCCGTTTCAGTGCCAGGTCGTGGCCGAATGCCAGGCTGACATAGTCCAAGGAGGTGGTTGTCCTAAAGGAATTTTTGAATTTGCAGGTAGGCTGCTTTGTCCACAATCTTTAGCAGAAAGGGGACAGTGGTGATGGGTCTGTAGTTCCTTAGGACCAATGGGTCCACGGAGGTTTTTTTTTTTAGGAGCGGTCGAACCCAGGCTTCCTTAAGGGCAGTAGGTACATGGGACGACTGGAAGGACGAGTTGATGAGGACAGTGGGGAATGGGGCAATGGCCGGGGCACAATTCTTGATGATGTGTACCGGGCATGCAGGACCTTTACAGTTGTATGCCTTGATAGATTTTATGATGGATGGATGCGTGCACTATAACAGAGTGAGTGTGCACATTCGAAGGTCTCTGTAAGGTATCCAGCCAAAAAGGAAGAGAAACGAAAGTTTAAAAAGGAAATTGTGAATGAAAGTAAATCCAAGAGGTCCTGCGACGGGTCAAGAAAAATCCTGCGCACAATCGAAAGTCTTCAATTTTTGATACAAATAGGAAAGTTTGGAAAGTGAGATTACAGGTATCTGGTCTTCACATCTAATGCATTGCCATCGAATGCCTTTTATTCGAAAAAATTGCATCAAAAAAATATGCATCAAATGCATGTTTTTTAAAGGTAAAGGGTTTAGTTTAATTCTAATGGTTTTAAAAGGGTAAAAAACGGGTGGATGGGGGGACCACCCATTAAATATATATATTTTTTTAAATGCATTCGATGCAATTTTTCGATGGAATGGTCCCTCAACGGTAATAATTCGATGCAATGACCATAAACCAGATTACACAGTCCAAGCTCGAACGAGGGAGACATAATTGTGAACAGACTTTATACACTCTGGTGGCAACCTTAATAGGACTTTATCCCCGGGCGAGTTCCTGTTTGTTAGCTTGTTTTAATTCATTTTGGTTGTCAGCTGTGGTATTGCATCATTATCTAGAGATAGAGTTAAACTATTTTTCAATTGTATACATTTCCACTTGCGACATACCATGCACAATTCTAGGTTCGAGTGCCAAAAAAAGTTCTTCACACTTGTCAGATTTCTTATTAAGAGTTTGTCTTTTTATACCATATATGAACTTTTTCTCTCTTTCATACATGCATTCTTTCTCTCACATAAATTCTTCCTCTCTACACGTGTTTCACCCCTGTTTTTGTCAACAGGGATCATCAGGAGAGATTTATAGCTGTTTTTTGGAAGAAAACAAAATACATTTGTTTTAGATACACAAAAAGAAAAAAAGAGATAATGAAAAGGAAAATCATTTTGTGACTGAAAATGTTATTTCAATAATATATTCTTTTTGACATTTTTTTTGGCTTTTATAATTTTTCCATCATGTTAGTATTCTACAGCCTTCATAATTGCTTTCATTTTTCTTGTGTCAGCATGTGTCAGCATTGTAACATTACAAGTAGAGGATTCAATAAAGATGGCACTCATCAATAGTGTATTCTTTGGGCCTTTTTTGCCTAATTTCACTCATTGAACTTTGTTTCTATGCACTCTCTTTGGGCACAACTCTAATATTGCTTTAGGTAGTTAACCTATTAGAACAAGAAAATACATATTTTTAGTTAAAGGTTAAATCTAGTCAGGGTTCCTTAAGATAGCGGGCAAGGTACTTTTAAACCTTGGGGGAATCAAGGGTTCAAAATTCTTACCTTCTGCTCAGTAGAGATCTGGTTATCTCTCCCTTGCTCCTTGTTTCGGCGTGCTTTTTTTGTGTATTGCGCGCATTTATTTATGTTTCCCGCGTGCTCGATGACATCATCACATATGCGAGTACTGCGTGTCGGCCATTTTGAATGCCGGAACTACATTTTTTAATATTTCGTTTCATGTGGTTTTTTGTGTTACATGAATGGCCTTATTTTATGCCCAATGTGTGAGTATATTGGAGGTTTATGAGTTATCACTTTGTCTTCAATATGTATTTTTAGATATTTTGAAGTTTGTCTTTGACAACATTTTATGCACAAAAAATGAAGGCTTTTTTCGAGTTTTTAAATTTATATTTAAATCTCATTTTTCAAATTTTAAAGTTATCTAATTTCCTGGGATAATTGCAATTGTGAATAGTGTGATAAAGTGGGTCTGAGCCCGACAGAGGGGGACCCCTGGTGAACAGTAAAACTAAGGACATAGGAAATGTGATGAATGTGGAAATACTAAAGAAGAAAGGAAATTTGATGCCCGTTTGTTGTATGAGGCCCTTTGCAATAAAAGACATTTGATACTAAAGAGACTTTCATCAACCAGACTTGCCTGAAAGTAAAGACATTACCACCAATCACAAGGAAATGCAGCCAAATGAAGGTACTAGAAATTATATCTAACTTGGACTTCACCAGGTCATAGTGCATAGACAGATTCACTGAAGAGGATAGAAACATTTCTGTGGAACAGGATTATCTGATCCTGATTATCTGAATATTTGAACATCCTGGCCTTTCTTTAGACTTTGACAATGTGGATCGTCACACTCTTTAGATCTTGTATTCAAGGATATCATCCTTGACCCGGCATCCTTCTATCTCTGTCACCGCTCCTTCTCCAACCCATGAAAAATCTGGGATCCTTATTTGGCCATTGATAAAATCTATTTTCTACTCAGGCAACATCCTGTGTTAGGACAGAGATTATCCCCATCTATAAAAAGGGGTGCAAGGAGCATCCAGGAAACTACAGACCTATCTCCCTTATGGACTCTATTATATTTAATCTTCAAGAGTGGATGTTGGTCCACAAGGTCATTACTCATCTGCATGCAGGTTTCCAGAGGGGGAAAAGGTACAATCGATCACATTTTTAGGATCCAACTCATTATGAATAAGTATGTGGCGTGATGCAAGCAAAATCTGCACAAGGCATTTATCGATCTAAGAGTTGTAATTGACACAGTACCTAAGAGCCTACCTTGGTATACTTTGATGAACCAGAAGGTCTCAGGCCCCTTCCTTCATGTCATAATGGTCGTAGGTTTGGACAATTGTGCCTTGGTTAGGTTAGCCTTGGGCAACAAGAGCACATTAATTCTCTGTACTGAAACGGGCATAAGGCAAGGGTGCGTACTGGCCCCTGCCTTATTTTGCCAGTTTATAAATAACCTGGCTTTAATAATTGCATCTCTTGAGGCAAATGATGCATCCATAACCTACCCGTCTGCAAACATGTTATTGCTTGCAGCCTATGCTGTTTAAGTTACCAGAAGTCCTTCTGGTCTGAAGAAGCCACTATATCGGTTCCCTAAAGTCAGTGAAGAAAAAGGTCTAGAGGTAAGTTATGGAAAGCTGAAGGTTTTAACTTGATCAAGAAAAAGCAGAACATAATTTAGATAAACACTGTCCTAAAAGGGTGTCCAAAAGGGTGTCCTCTTGAAGAGTTTACCTCTTTTGATTACTTAGGAATCAGGCTTTCCCAAAGAGCCTCATGAATCAGACATCTGGAAAAGTCAAATGCAGTTTTAATTTCGGAACTCTGGTGAAGTTGTAAGGATTGCATATATCCATGGCAATCAGGCTATAGTTTCACTCTTGAAAGTCTATACATCAAATGCCCAACAAGCTTGTTCGCACAGAAGTGACATTTGGGGACATGATCAAACAAATACCATAATTAGAAAATAAAAAAAGTTTCTCAAATATGATGTAGCGTTCCATAATCACCTAATTGAGTCATCCATATAGAAATTGAGTGGATACCTATACCTACTGTAGTAGAAATGAGAACAATACAATGCTGTATACATTGCTGGCCTTCTCAACATTTTGTGTCTTCAGGGCCGCCCAGTGCTTTAAATGGGGTAAGAAATTGACGGGGGGCCCTCGTTTGTGGGCGTGGCTTCCATTGTGGGCTTGGCCTAAAATGTGCACAAATCATTGTAAGGTGCGCAAACAAATATATAAATGTATGTGAGCATTTATATATTTGTATGCGCACTACTATGGTTTGTGTACCTTTCAAGCCTTATAAACATAACAATGTTACGTATTTCTAGGTTTATAAAAAGGTGGCTTGAAAAGTGCACAAACCATAGTAATTTACGCACACTTGTGTGCTTACCTTACTATGGTTTGTGCACTTTTCAAGCCACCTTTTATAAGCATAGACCCTCATTGCGACCCAGGCGGTAAGTTACCGCCTGGGTCGTACCCTTACCACCATGGCGTAAACTATGTTTACGCCATGGTGGTTGGCGGATTTACCGCCCCATTCCAAGGTGAGTGGGGCGGTAAATCCCCATTTCCCATTTTACCCTTCCCCATTCCCATTTTCGCCCCATAGGGCATAATGGGAATGGGGAAAGGCGATAATTACGGCACCGTACATTACGGTGCCGTAATTATCGCCAAGGTCCCTTTGCGGCATGGATTTTAACGGCTGCAAAAAAGCAGCCGTTAAAAGCCATCCCGCAAAGGGAACCTTGTAATCAGGCGTTAATGGTCGGCGCCGTTTACGGCGCCGTAAACCCCTTAACGCCTGAGTCAGAATGAGGGCCATAGACATTTATAACATATTTCTATGTTTATAAAAGACGGCTTTCAACGTAAACAATTCAAGGCATCTTTTATAAAGCGTTGCGGACGGACAAAACCCGAGGTGGCTTTGTCCATCGACAAAGCTTTATAAAAGATGCCTTGAATTGTGCACGTTTCAAGCGGTCTTTTATAAACATAGAAATATTTCTACGTTTATAAAAGATGGCTTGAAACGTATACAATTCAAGGCATCTTTTATAAAGCGTTGCCAACGGAGATAGACGCCTCGGGCTCAGTGATCTCTGCTATGAGCAGATAGATAGTGCCTTTCACCCTCTGCGAACCCGCGGGCTCCGTGATCTAATCTGCATATTAGATCATGGAGCCCGCAGGTTCGCTGAGGGTCAGTGACCTGGCGAGGGCAAACAAAGGAACTGTAACTTCCCTGATGACCCCTCAGACGAGGGGTCATCAGGGAAGTTACAGTGACTGACAGAAGTGCCAGTCAGCCTCAGCGACGCTGTGCCTGGCTGGCACTTCTGTCAGCTCGCCTGAAATGAAACTGGCGGGCGCATCTCCCGTCGCGGCTGTGGCCGCGGCGGGATAATGCATCCCGCCAATGTTGTGTGGGATGGGGGCACCGGCAGGGCCCCGCTCAGTCCCACTTTTTGGAGACTGCCGGGGCCCAGCCCCGGCAGGCCCCGGCCCACTTTAAGCACTGGGGCCGCCTTGCAAGACATTTAAAGCCAAGAGAAGAGCTCAAGTCTTTCCTGGATTTAGTATTTTAGAGATACCCTAAGAGTTGTTGGCTGCACAGGATTTTGGGATAATCCGAATAGTGCCTGTATATTGTCAGTCTCAAGTACAAAAGAGAAACTCTTGGGATTTGGAGTGAGCTTTGTTAAACCATTCTAAAGGGATTTTAACTTGTGATCATTTAGCTATAAAGTGTTTGCACAAATATCAAAAATATCTGCAAGGTTAAGCATTTCAAGTTGCAAGCTAGTCACTCTCCCCCTCAAATCTCCACATGCACAGCACACCTTTACAAGAGTCAATTATCACTAGCTATTGGCTAGTGGCAAGTGCACATTTTGAGGGCTGGTATCTGGATTGGACAAAGGTCACACTCTAGATTGGTTGGCAGACCTCAACAGCAACATCAATATATTATCTAATGTAGGCTCACAGTTTTGTGGGATTGCTATTGGATTGCGTGCACTATTTACCACTCTTGAAACATAAAAGAAAAGTCGGCAGCAAGTGATATCCTTCCCTCAAGCTTCCCACAGAGCTTGTAGCAAGTAAACAAAGAATATCGTAGTTCGGGAGGCTATCTTGCCCTCACACCAAACACTTAATCTAAGTTTCAAATTTTTAAAAAGTCCAACATCATTATTCATAAAGTCACTCCAAGTCAATCCAAAAAATCCATTTGCATAGTGTTTCTCAAAGATGAATGTTTTTAATTCTTCAAGAAAAAAACACAGCCGACCCGTGTTTCGACCACCGGTCGTTCTCAAGGCTGTACAAGATTACACATTGATTCAGTATATACATTTTAAAAAAACCATACCATATAGTGTCACATGTCAGGTCAGGATGATGGAAAATTCACGCCATAATCAAGAAATTAAATCCACCTGATTAAGAACACCTGAGTAAAATGTGTTACATTACATGGACCTATTTAAAATGAGGACATTATAATTGTGCCAGGCAGATATAGTTACCCAATAATAATTTGAGAACCAAATGTTATGAGCGGCAAACGATGCCGCTTATGATATTTGGGACCTTATTATTTGTTTATAACTAATGCGCGAGTGGCGTCATCGCGTGCACGTATCCGTGACGTCATCGCAAATACATGTGCATGACGTCATCATGTGCGCGTGACGTCACCGCGATGCGGTCCACTTTTTCATTCGCATTTAGCGTTCTTAAAGGTAGGTAGAAACTTGTGGGACCCCTTTGTAGCATTTAAAAGAACAATGACTGGGATCTAGCCCATTAAATGGTATGTACATATTAATGGCAATGCTTAGAGGGACAGGGCTTGTTTACTGTGTCTCCATTTAGTATTTGGAAGGAAATGGAAAGATTTTGAATTATGGAGTTAACAAATGGCTCAATGGAGGTGAAGGTTTTAAGGAATTAGGATTAAGATGAATTTACAATATATAAATTTTGACTGATAAAACATAATGCTGAACGCTGGAGCCAATAATTTACAAGTATAAAATTACGGGAGCTTATAATATTCATCTCATATCTGACTCAATAGACTCATCAGTACAGGTGGGTGAGTTTTTCCAATCATTTATGACTTTCATTTATGGGAAATTCGTTTTTCTACATAGAAATACATAATAATCTAGGGTTTTTCCATACAGGATTGGAATTCTGATCTTTCACTATAAGATCAAGTGTGATCAACTGACATTGAGATCTCAAAACTAAGAGATATAGGGAGTGTATATGGGGTAAGCATAATTTTTAGTAATTCTGTTTAACAAGGCACTAATAAGATATTTGAGACACACTCATACTTTCATTTTGGCAACTCACATTTTGTTCATGTTGGAATGGTTTCACAAAGTGTGTGGGTTTAAGTCTCTTATTTAGAGGTAATGAACCATGCATGTAGTTTACATATTGAAAGTTAATTGTCTTTACACTGACTTTGTTTAATTTTGTAGTATATATACAAGTGGGCCTTACTGTGTAATATAGTTAAACACCGTCTAATTTTGTTGATCAAATAGTTTTTGATTGTGACACTAATTTGTGGTTTCAATTTATGTTTTTTCTTTGAACATGGATTTAATTTCTTGATTATGGCGTGAATTTTCCATCATCCTGACCTGACATGTGACACTATATGGTATGGTTTTTGAAAAATGTATATACTGAATCAATGTGTAATCTTGTACAGCCTTGAGAACGACCGGTGGTCGAAACACGTGTCGGCTGTGTTTTTTTCTTGAAGAATTAAAAACATTCTTCTTTGAGAAACACTATGCAAATGGATTTTTCGGATTGACTTGGAGTGACTTTATGAATAATGATGTTGGACTTGTTAAAGATTTGAAACTTAGATAAAGTGTTTGGTGTGAGCACAAGATATCCTCCCGAACTACGATATTCTTTATTATCTAATGTACACTGCCCATGATCAGACCTTCATTTTATATCCTTTACCATTCCGGTGAGCAATCAATCCACTTCTGTGCTACAACCTCTACTGGTTACCCTCACAAGAAATGGCCAGAATATCACACCAGCCAACATGCTCCTGCTGCTGAAGACCTTAAGAGCCTACCAACCAATAATTAACGACCCTACCAAAATGGTACAATTATACAACCAATCACTCCTACTGGCTAATGAAAAAGTGGCACCTTTGAGCAAATGCAAACCCAGGCCTCCAGCTCACTTGAACACCTGGTTCACCCCTAACCTCAAAGCCGTGCGTTCAACCAAGAGAGCAGCCGAGACTACCTGAAAAAGTATCCATCAGTCTAGGGAGCAAGTAGCCAAGGACATGAACTCTGAAAACAAACACATTGCCAACCAACTCATCCCCACCACTTCACTAAAAGCACACCATCCAGCTAAAACACATATGCGTGTCCCCAACTGCTACCTCCTCTGACCTCAATCCCAGCAACATCCAAAACTCTGCGACGGGGGTGCACTGGCCTATAGAGAACTCTGGAGATTTCCTGGCAGGCCCCTGGACATTGGGTCTCAATTGAGTGGTAACCTGTTTTATTTCAAAATGTTCTTATAGGAAAATGGTTGGGCTTGCTCAAAATATGTAATATGGGGCCAATTTGAAAATTATTTCCTGGGCCTCTTTGGCTTCACAGTCCACCCCTGCTCTACGACCATCCACAGTGCAGCACTCCACACAACCATTCATGCTTGCAGGGTGGAACTTGTTATCAGCTAACCAAGCAGAATCAGAACACCGGGGCCCCATGTAGGACCTCAAACCCACGAGCTCCAACCAAATTCACCTAGAATCTCATTAGCACATATAGAACAGGTGCTTCAGATCTGCACACGTCAACACCCCTATCCCCACTAGACCAGCCCCTCCCTCTCTTATGTCTCTCTCGGACCCAGGGCCATGAGGCCACCCAAGTGGCAGAATATGCACTATACAAAGCTACCTTGCAAGAATTACAAACGTGGGCAAGCCTTATCACGATATGGTTTAGGTTTATTGATATTCAGCATTTACTCTCCCCAGACAGATTACTACTGTTTGGCAGAATAGAAATCATGGACAGTACCAAAGCCAAAAAAGTTACTTTAGCACAAGAGCCATGTAACACCCCCATTTAATTAAAAAAAAAGGGCTGACACTGCCTTGCTGTGATTGCTATCCTTTGACCTCACTCCCTGTTCTGTTGTGAATTCCGTATGTCAATCTAATCCACCCATTGATTTATATTTAGGACTTGTGCCCTGATTATACCTTTTCAAAATCGCTACCATGTCAGTAATGAAATAGCAGGCCCTTAGATCAGAAAATAGGAGCAAGGGTCCTGTTCGGGACACAGCCACTTGTCCATGCAAACAAATGCCCCTATTTCATTCTTTGACAGATTGGACCGTTTAGAGAGAGAGCAGGCACCTACGTCCCTCCTACGCCCCTCCTATTGGGATATGCGGGTGCGTATTATTCCAATATGTGCAAATGACACTGCTGTAAAACTCACTTGTGCTCATTGTAAGTGGATCCATCCACCCAGGTCCATCTTCCTCCTGGTGTTGTGTTGAACAGTCCAATCCATCTACTCTCTTGGGAATGGTTTGCTATGAATTCCTGTAGACCAGATAATGCATAGAGAGAGAGCATCAATGTGTGGATTTTTTAGTACTTGATGTTTCCTCCTATAGACTAGCTTTAAATGTCCAATGGGAAGAAAATGTAACTTACCTTTAAGAATGATTCTCCCTGTCGCATACCACTAAATATCTAGGGCATGCAACCTGCAGTTTTCCGGATGTTTTGGACTATGAACCTCATGCTCCCTCACCACTGACTATGATGATCAGGGCTGATGGGAGTTGTAGTCCAAAACACCTGAACAGCCAAAGGTTGCAGAGCCCTCCTGTATATAGTCACCTGGCTTTAGAATATCTCCCGTTATCTCCTGTTTTTTTGTTAAAGAAGCTTTTGTTAATAGCTGGGAATCATGTATTTAGTGGCCCCTTGGTGTGATCCGATTTATAAAGTAACAATTGTCTTAGGAGACATCCAAAAGTAAGCGCTACAAAAATACATCATTCTGAGGAGGACATGAGTACATGTGGCCATAAATACTTCCACACCAACAGTAAAGAATGGAGTAATTGTTACCCTTATAGATTCAAGTTCAACTAAATAGCTTTGGGGTGTCTAGTCTCTATCATGGACTCTGGAATAAGATTGAGTATGGACTCTGGAATGAGAGTGAGTATGGACTCTGGAATAAGAGTGAGTATGGACTCTAGGATAAGAGTGGGTATGGACTCTAGAATACAAGTGGGTACGGACTCTGGAATGAGACTGGGTATGGACTTTGGAATAAGAGTCGGTATGAACTCTGGAATAAGAGTGAGTATGGACTCTGGAATAAGAGTGAATATGAACTCTAGAATAAGAGCTTTGGGGTGTCTAGTCTCCATAATGCTGCTGAGTGGGCATTATATCAGAATGATAATTTACCTTCCAAGCAATATGTAACATACTGGGTATGTACTCTGGAATAAGAGGGGGCATGGACTCTGGGATAAGAGTGGGTATGGATTCTAGAATATGAGTGGGTATTGGCTCTAGAATAAGAGTGGGTATGGACTCTAGAATAAGAGTGGGTATGGAATCTGGCATAAGAGTGGGTATGGACTTTAGAATAAGAGTGGGTATGGACTCTGGAATAAGAGGTTTGGGGTGTCTAGTCTCCATCATGCTGCTGAATGGGGGTTATATCAGAATGAGAATTTACCTTCCAATCAATATGTAAAATACTGGGTATGTACTCTGGAATAAAACTGGGTATGGACTCTAGAATATGAGTGGGTATGGACTCTAGAATATGAGTGGGTATGGACTCTGGGATAAGAGTGGGTATGGACTCTGGAATAAGAATGGGTATGGACTCTAGAATAAGAGTTGGTATGGACGCTGGGATAAGAGTGGGTATGGACTCTAGAATAAGAATGGGTATGGACTCTAGAATAAGAGTGGGTATGGACTCTAGAATAAGAGTGGGTATGGACTCTAGAATATGAGTGGGTATGGACTCTGGGATAAGAGTGGGTATGGACTCTAGAATAAGAATGGGTATGGACTCTGGAATAAGAGTGGGTATGGACTCTAGAATATGATTGTGGCAATAGTGTTTGCCAGAGATGTGGTCATTTTTCAATGCATTATAACAGCTTTGCAACATTTGGCAAAGTGGTCGGTGCCAGAGCACAGTTCATCCTCGTTGGTATATTCCCTGGATCTGCCAGGATGATTCAGTCTATCTTCTTTTTATGCAGACATTACTGCATGAGATGACCCAACTTGAGATACCAGGTACTGATACCATCTGCTCCTTTCTGTTGAACCATAAGGACCAAATTATGCAATATTGCAAAGCAAACTCGCATTTTCATAGTTTGATAAACCATGTCATTTATTGGATGTAATCTCATTTGCTTATCCCACGTGCCGCGCTCTCACGGTACACACTGAAAATGCCCAAAAACATTTAATTCCTATATTACCATCCACCATCTAAAAACATTAGCAGCCCTCTGCCATGCCCTTTATTGGTAACAACCTACTGACTGCATGTTCTCTTTATAGCACTAAATATCCTTCTCTTTGTGCCCTATCAGGCCCCATCCTGACCAACCAGCCACTGTGTTCTTCTGTCAGCCCTTACAGCTCCTATCCTGGTCTTCCAGCTCCCCTTTCTTTCAGTTCAGCTTCACAAGCACCTCCGATCTGTTTAACCTAAAAGCTCCTTTCTTCTGTCAATGGAATAAAAATGACTCCTGCATCAATGTGTTTTACAAGAAAATGCTGGCATTGAGACAGTGGTCACTTTTATTCCATGGTAAGAGAAAAGGACCTATTAGATTAAACAGATCCGAGTTGCTTGTGAAGCTGAACTAAAAGACATGCCAGCATTTTCTTGTAAAACACATTTTCATGCTGCCTGTGCATGAAGCAGAGCATGGTCGAGAAAGAGCACATTCTCATGCTGCCTGTACCAAATATATGCCAGTAATGGCACTGCAAAACATGTGCATTTTTGTGTTGCTAAATGTAGGCCAGCATACTGTGTGAATTAGGTAGAGGGGAACTGTTATGTTCACAATTTTGTGCATGCAGGCCATTTGTCATGTAATTGTCAACTTTTGCACGGTGGGGTGAAAGAGTGGAGTGGAAAAAGGTGGTGTACTTAATTTGACCGCACAGTTTTGCACTCTTTCATGCAAAATGAGTAAACATCATATGCCATTAAAGGATAGCAGGCATCGTTTACATTGGTTTCCTATGGAATCAGCCTGTTTTTTGCTGGTGTAAAATGCAGTCGGTTTTTAATAGGAATCTATAGCATTTACACGAGCCTGAGAATACATGCAAGTGCAAATGTAGACTATTTACAAGGCGCAGATGAAGTGCAAGGCAGAGTCATGACTTACTAACTGCACTTACCAAAAATGACCTGTAATATAAATTACCTTCGAAACAGTCTAATGCTTGACTTTTACGTTGGCAACCCGCATGTATGTACACCACAAATCCGATAGACAGACAAAGGGGGTGCCATCTTGATCCAAGATAGGTGTGCATATGTGAAAGAATACAAAAGGCAGTAGACAGATGCCACATGTTATGAGAAATTAATCATTGGCCCTAGGGAAAGACTTCAACAACTAATAATACACAAAACTGGAAAAGTACTACAGAGAGGTTGGGTTTCGAAGAAAGAGGCAGAGTTTCTGGTAATGAAAAAACCAAAGATTCCCCAGTTCTACACGTTACCGAAGATCTATAAAGCATTAGCGAATAATCTGGGTCGCCCGATTGTGTCTGGAGTCAATTCCATTTTGGAACCTATCTCAAGGTTCGCAGAAGCCTTTTTGCAAACAATGGTAAAGGTATGATCTCGAATGTGCAGGACACCACTCAGATTATCAAAGAAATTGAAGGGCTGAATTTCAATCCTGAAGTAGAACTTTTGTTGGGATTAGATATGATGACCTTGTATACAAGCATACCACAGGGGGCATCGATCTGTGTGTTAGAAGAACATTTGCTTCTTAATCTTAAGACACCAGCCTCATTTATCCTCTGGTGTGCTGAAATGGGAAAGTCACTTCCGCTTTAATAAGCCATTTTACCATCAGACACATGGAATGGCGATGGGGGCAACTGTGGCGCCTAGTGTCGCAAATCTATATATGGAAGCCTTTGAAGGGAACAGAATCTATGGGGAAAGTAATCCGTTCAGAAACCAGGTGCGTATATGGCGTTGCTACGTAGACGAAATCCTGGTCATATGGAGAGGGAGCAAAGGAGAGGCCAGAACATTTTGTGATTGGATTAATGGGCAAAATAGATTTTTGAAATGTACCTCCAAGATGAGTAAGAACACCCTTATCTTTCTAGACATCACTATTGTGTTAAAAGAGGAGAATAGAGTGCTGTTTGTAAAACCCTACCATAAACCCACAGACTGGAATGCTCTGCTACATTACAGTAGCTTCCACCCACGCCACATGAGGGATAATCTACCACTAGGGAAATTCCTGAGATTGAAAAGAAACAGCACATGGAGACAAGATTTTAAGAAAGAAACATCTGACCTTAGAGAGAGGCTACACAACAGAGGCTACCCGAGTAAGGCGACAGCTAAAGCAATGAAAAGAGCAAGTAATAACAACCATGAATCCTCACTAGAACACAGAGAGATGCAGTCAACCACAAGAGAGCATGAAAAACTCGTGTTTGTCAACACCTTTAGCAACCTGTCAAATCAAATAAAGAAAATTGTGAACAGAAATTGGAAGATCATGGAAAAAGGGACATGTCCGATTGCAAAACCGATCATAGCCTTCAAGAGGAGTAAGAACCTGAATGATCAGGTTACAAGAAATTATTTTAGCCTGAGGTTACACAGACAGCCGACTCTGACAGAAGCATGGGGCATGCCACAGGTATGTGGTCATTCACTCTGTTGAAATTGGTCTTTGTAGACCTTGGAAACAGATGAGTTTCACAAATTATAACACAAAAATGATCACATACGGTATCTGGTGTCTGTGTAAAAACGCTAGATAGGGAAGACCGAGAGAAAAATCAAAACCAGGATAATAGAACACAAGAGCTGCATTACAAATCAAGTTATAACTGCACATTTAGTGGCCCACTGCATTGAGTTTATTCACACTGCTGATGAGATAAAGGGGACAGTGCTATTCCAACTGAAAACAGGGAATGACCCGAATAATGATAAAAGGAAACTACTTGCTTAGGAACAACAAATGTTTTTTTTGACAAGGAACTATGAGAGAGACCTTAATGAGCGTATTGAATGGTTAGATCTGTAGGAATGCTCATGAAAAAACCGGAGCAAAGTAATGTGGAATCTATAGTGTAATCGTAGTTGTGTCCGAAAAAGAGGCTGCGATTGCATTAAGAGCTGGTGCAGATTAGTACTTTAGAAATCTGCAGTAATATCAAAATGTTCCTCTGCTGTGCATGCATCGAGTAAGTATGTTGATTGCCAACAATGAGGATATACATGTATATACTAAGTATAATCGGACATGAAACATAATATTTCCAGACAATATGACTATCATCTGGGGTCACGCAATCAAAAAACATTACAATGAGAGGGAATGTGGAATTAAGAAAGGCTACTGAATGGATTGAAAAAATGCGCCAGTAAGGGTTGCTAGCGTGCTCAAGAAAACGATAGAGATGCTGTAAAAAAGATATAAATAGGACAATGTTGCAGTCATCTCCCAGTCATTCAGTGAAAAGAAAGTGGCGAAGAACCTGCAAGCTTCATTGGATACCATCTTGACCTGGTACAGCGACTGGCGAATAGAACTCAACACCAGCAGGACAACTGCAATGCTGTTCATCACAAAGAAGATCAAGCAGCACCCGCACATTAGCCTCAACGGGGTGAGCAGCAGCCGGTACCTCGTGTGTGACTCTGGACAGCAATCTCAACTGGAGAAGCCATATCGAGAATACTCAGCAGAAGGCAACTGGGAAGATGGCAGCGCTGTACCCACTCCTGAAGACCAAGTCCATGCCCCACCGGACAAAGATCAATGCCTACAAGGCGATCATCAGACCTACCCTGACGTTTGCCTCCGCAGCATGGATGACCTGCCATGAGCGACATCGGAAGAGTCTTCAGATAGTCCAGAACAAGGCCCTGCGGATATCGTCTGGAGTTCCAATCTTCACAAGGATAGCTGATCTTCACAGATAACTGCACATCGAGAGATTGGACGAACATCTAGGGAAGCTGAGTAAGAACTCCTGCCAAGGACTGGATCAGAACCCGAATGCTCTGATAAGAAGACTCACTGCCACCACTGCAAACCCTTTCAACCGCTACCCGCGGCCCACCACGCTGAAGACCCTGTGAAATCAGCCCTACTGTGATGGGACCACACAGACCAAGAACAATCCTAACTCACGACTACATACTCAACCCGAGAAGATGGTGCAATGAGGCTCAAGCCTCAGTATCCAAAAAAATCACAGCTGATGGATAAAATCTATAAGCAAGAAGAAGACAGACAGCACAGCGCAAATGCTGCCAGTAGCGAGAACGCCAACACTAGCAAGCCGTCACTCTGCCAGCCAAGTCAACACTGATAAATTCACTCATTAGATTTGGACTAAAAGCTGGTACTAAGGTAGGGTGTAGATTGTTGTGAGGGCACCGTGAGCGGGAGGAAGAGTTCTTAAAAATAAATCTGTTCGGGTATATGTGTACTTGCTTTGCAGGTACTAAGCAGTGCACAATACACATTTGAGATATAGCGCGAGTGTGCGCATGTGATGTAAATGAATAGGGGAAGTAGTATGCTCTAAGCATGCACCAGCGTAATACAAGGTACCAATCACAAGCCAAATATAACTGGTGAAATCCGAGTAAGCACAAGGTGTTATGGCACCTGCAATCTCCTGTATGTTGTTTTAACAAGACATTCCATCGCACGTTGCTAATGGGGGACGCTGCTTTATAGATCTTGCAGTGAGGTAAAGAGACCGACTAACGCAACCCACTAATACACAGGGAATTGGTTCCCGACCGTTTCATCAGGATGGGAACTTGAAGAGCGCCATCAGTACATCCAAGAGAACAACACAACAACTAAGAGAATAATGTGAGAAAGTCTCTTCCCATAATGCACCTACAGTTTATATATCTGGATTCTGGCTACATGTGTAGCAGTACTGTTTAACAAGCTGAAATAGAAGCGAACGGGGTTGTGTGTTAGTGTTGGAAGAAAGGACCTATGAGTAAGCTGTAACTTAAAATAGGTAGCCTGTTGGCCCTCCTCAACATTGATATTTAGAGATGGGAGTGGAATTCTTTTCAGTACGCTATAAGGTAAGAAACTGGGTTCTAGATAATGAACACTCCTTGTGTAGATCTCTTCAAATCCGTTAGTTTTATCAAGGTCACAGGTTGGAAGAGGCTAACCCATTTCCTCTTGGTGGGGACATTTAAGAAGAGTGTCCTGGTTACCTTGCAAAGTAAGTATTTGGACCCTTGTTTATAGAAGGATCTCACACGTTATTGCTGTGGTTTTAAACATGAGAGTTCTTTATTTACATTGAAAATAAAGCTTAGACATATTTGTCTGTTACGTGAATGTCAGCCGACACGTGTTTCAACCCCTGAGGGTCTTTCTCGAGGCAAGTTAGGTAAGGTTCTTGAGGGCAAAATCCCTGTGGTTCATAAAGCCATTGGCTGGTAGAAAATTGATTGGTTTTGATAGTTGTTAGGGTGCTGCCGGTGTGCTGCTCATTACGTCTGTCGTTCTTTTCAGTACGCGTGTAAGTTTACAATGGGAACTCAGATGAGGAACTTTTTGGCGATATCAGTTTTGGTTACCTGCGCGACCAAGTTCAAATTCAGTTTGGAATGTGTCGCATTAGTGCGTGAAACAACTGAGACCTAGAGTTCCTCCCCTACCTTGGACAAAAAAGGAGCACAATGTGTTTCATCCACACCACTTGCTGCGCCACGCAGAAAGTTATGTTGAGGTGAGTTGCTTGATCAATGAATCCAAAAACAAGTTTTAAAGATGATCCTCAATTTTTTAATAACAATGGCCCTGGTTTTACCAGGCATCCTTTGCGGGTCCCGCAAGCAGACCTCATAATGAGGCGGTAGGGGGTTAACAGCGCCGGCAGCTCTACCGGTTCCGTTAGCCCCCTACCGCCTCGGTCGTAATGAGGCCCATTGAGTAAAATCAGCATGGGCGAGTGCTCCCCAATCAGCTTGGCCTAATTTTAGCAGGTCATCGCAAGCAACGATATGGGCTCAGTCCTTGTCATGGGGGAGGAGAGGTGAAAGGCAGACCGACACTGGTTGGAGGATGATGCAACTTTCAAAAGGAAATTGTAATTGCTGCGCAATTTCTTTTTCAAGATTTTCGATATCAAGGGAAGACAGACAATAGGTTAATCATTTTCAAAAACGATTGGATCTAGGGTGTTTTCATCTTAGGAGGAGAGTGATTAGAGTTTGCTTATGTGGTTTTGGCACTCTGACACTGCCCGTGAACACATTGCCCATGCCGGTACAGTTTTTGTGGCATGGACCTGGCTTCTGTCCTGTGTGCAGTACTCCAAACCAAATTAATCATGGTCTGAATCCTTGCTCTTAGGGTGTTGATCAGCCTGAGCACTGCATCCCTGCCAACATAGCTTAACATAAGGCCATGCTCAATGAATACTGTGTACAAGGAATGTCCTGTTGCTATTCTTTGAGAAGGACACCCAGATCCAGAAGGTTGTATTTTGGTCAGTGTATGACTCTGCAAAACCCACCACATCATATCTGTAGGGAAAAATACTCATTAAAATCTGTGTGACCGTGCAGAATGGGAGACAACTGGCACCCCTGACCGACGAATATGAGGGCATTTGATGGCATTTTCAAGCAATAGTATGAGTAGATGTGCATTTGCTGGCAATCCCTGGCAATGGTGTGACTTTCTGGACAGTTGATGGTGGTGACTGACAAAGATGTGAATGCATGAAGATTTGATGGCAATTCCTTGCAATGGTGTGAGCACCGGAGGATTATTTGATGTCAGTAACGGACTACAGGGTGAATGCATGAGTATTTGATGGAAGTACCTGCCAATGGATTGAGTATCTGCACTTCTGATGATGCGTGCCATTGCTGTCATGGGATTGTACTCCTGTAAATACTATAAGTGTCTGGGCATTTGATGGAAATGCCTGACAGATGATCTGAGTACCTGGCAATTAGACGGCAATACATGTTAATGGATGGCATCACGAGACATATGATGTCTGTCCCTTGTTATGACCTTGGCACAAGTACCTTACCGTGTTTCGCTTGGCACAGGCCTGCGTGATGCCCGTACAAATGCCAACTCTATCGGTTTTATTAACGCTTGTTTGCAGTTTTTGCTGTGATTCAAAAACACCTTGAAATGTTCAGATACACAAAAACAATATTATGGACCCCCTAACTCCCCTGGAGGCAGTATCTCTGGGAAGACCCTCTTACTTGGATAAAATGGCTTATCTAGAGCCTTAAGAGTTCTCTCCTGGCCCTGCGTCACTGATGCCTCACCAGCTCGTCCTTGTCCTGTATCACTGCCAGGTGGGAGTCCATGGTGTTGCAGTAATCATTGCTTTGACTCCAGGTGTTCGGATGTTCCTGGAAGTAGTAGCATTTTCCTCTATATATCAGCCAGTCTGCAGGACACAGCGCCACATTAGATCCTGGTAGAAGTGAACACAGAGGGAAAGGTTGTTACTGGGAGATTGAGACACAGTCTGCAGTGGTTTAAAAGAATTATGCACTTCCTGAAAGAAATGTCAGGCAGGGTGTAGGCTACAAGTTCCAAACATGGTCTAATGGTATCTTTTTAAGGCTAAATCTACACTTAAGGACTCTCGGCCAGGGGACATTGTTCTTAAGTCCAGTGTCATTCTCTTGGCCAAACCTGCACTTTCAAGCACTCTACATGACTGCCTTTCCCTTTCTTGTATCATTCCTTCCTAGCATTCAGTGACCTCAATGTCAACATTGGCATCGAATCACAAATGTTTCTAATCTCTACTTTTGGAACACATTCCCACCAACATTAATTGCCTGCCTTCCCATTCCGATAGCAACTCTCTCAACCTCTTCTTCCTCTCCTAAATCCTGCTCTGTAATTGTTTTGTAATTGTTTATTTATACAGTGCTGTACACAAGTGGAGTGCTTCAAAGCACTTCAAGGCGAGAAGGGAACAAGGGTATACACTAGTCCTTGAAATTTCCCAATGTTTTAACAAAAACTAGCGTACTAGGCTTGACAACATTTCTCCTAGTGTTTCAGGCGCAACCACACTAGGTAGGGGAGACAAAAAGGGGGCGGGGCAGGTCAAACAAACTTACTAGTACTAGTAAATTCAGGTCATGCAATTGTACAGACGGAAGTGCAAGGAATCAGGGAGGGGGGAAACAAGCGCACCCAGTCCAGCAGGGCCTTAGGATAAGTGCAGAGAGGTTACCACTCTCCTGGAGCGTACAATGAATGTGCAGTAATGCTGAACATAGTGCAGAGGCCCGGAATCTAGTGCAAGACTGGCGGGGGGCCTGGGACCTGTAATTCTCTAGAGGTGAAACAGGCAACCAGTCAGCAAGAAGCTGAACAGAGTTAGGGAAGAGAAGGAGGAGGGAGGCAGGAGCGAAAAGAAAGGAGGTTAGTAGGGGAGAGGGAGAGAGAAAGTGGAACAGAAGAGAACGGTCTTGAAGAGTTTCTGGAACTTACGGTGATCCGGCTCAAGATGGAGAGAGGCAGGAATGCTGTTCCAGAGTGAGGCACCTGCAGCGCATAATGATCTTCCCCCAGATCTGTTTGGAAGAATGGATCACCCGCAAAGAGTTGGATGACGACGAGCAGAGAGCTCTAGAGGGAAAGTGTTTAGGAAGTGGCCATTGTAGATAGTGCGGGCACCGGCCTCAGAAAGCCTTGTGGGTTATGCAGAGGATCTTGAACTTGATCCTTGCAGTCACAGGGAGCAAGTGGATAAGGCCAAGGATAAGTCTTGCAGTTTTGTTCTGTATGAGTTGTAGAGGATGGAGAGTAGCAGTATGAAGATTGAGAAAGAGGCTATTGCAGTCATCCAGCCCAGAGAGAACTAGGGGTCTGTAATCTTGTAAAACAACAGTGTCACCAAGACTTTGCAGGCCCTTGGTTTTGTCAGGAAGTATGCAGCCCTTGTATGAGACTCTTACTAACCACTTGACTTAATTAGGATGTATGCAGCCCCTATATGAGACTCCTGCTAACCATGTGACTATATTAGGACGTATACAGCCCTTGTATGAGACCCTTGCTAACCATTTGACTTGATTAGGATGTATGCAGCCCCTGTATTGGACTCCTGCTAACCACTTGACTTGATAAAGATGTATGTATCCCCTTGTATGATACTATTGCTGACCATTTCACTTGATTAGGGTGTATGCAGCCCCTGTACTGTATGAGACTCTTGCTAACCACCTGGCTTGATTAGGATGTATGCAGCCCCTGTATTAGACTCTTGCTAACCACTTTACTTGTTTAGGATGCATGCAGCCTTTGTACGAGACTCTTGCTACCCACTTAACTTGATTAGGATGCATGCAGCCTTTGTACGAGACTCTTGCTACCCACTTGACTTGATTAGGGTGCATGCAGCCTTTGTATGAGACTCTTGCTACCCACTTGACTTCATTAGGATGCATTCAGCCTGTGTATGAGACTCTTGTTAACCACGTGAATTGATTACAATGCATTGATCCCTGGGACCATGAGCACACAAGGCTCCCTCTGAATACAGACAACTCAAGTGCCCATTACACAAACCACATCCGGACCCAGAACTCGGGCACTTTAGACCGGCATGCAACAACCCAACAGCAAAGCTATCTTGCATTTTCCCTGCGTCCCGACTACTCAAACCAAGGCCTCCCCTATAAAAACTCAATAACACAGCATGGCTAAGCATGATGCAGTTCCCATATTTCAACAATATGCATTTTCACATATAATGTGTTTATGTTATGAACATCTCAGAGGAATGTTTTCAAGAGACCAACACAACCACAGATGTGGCATGTCAGGACCATTGTGAGTGGACAAATATACCTCCATCGGATCGCAGACTGAGAGCCATGGCTAGAGATAGTATTTCATGTATTTAATATGTATATATTTCATTTCATTTTACATCTATGTAATGTGCTACATGCCATGCGAGTTGCTTCTGAGTCTACTGGGGCAGAGAAGGTGAGTATGGTGGGTCTGCAAAGTTCTGAGCAGAATTGGGTGGGGGTGTAAGGCAAGAGATGGAGCAATCTAGCTCAATACTATTTGACAATTTTGATTGAACCACATCATATTGATTCTTTTCTATGCTCCCGGCACATCTGATTCCATGATTCATCAAAGGGACTCTTGTCCTCCTCCGTCGGGAGGAAGTCATCATCCTAAAGGCAGGTGCAATAATAAAGGTCAGCAGTTTTCTGTGGGGATGCCTTGTCTCATTGGCCGTGATCAGGGTCGGACTGGGAAAAGAAATAGGCCCGGTCACCCAAAAAAAAGTGGCCCACCCCTCGCCTCAAAAAAGTGACCCACCCCTAGCTTCACGACTCTTGACATCCTTTGACCCCACCCCAAAGTGACATCCCGCGAAGCGATGAAACACGACCTTTCACCCCTTGACAAAACAGGAAATGGCATCAAATGGCATTGTTCCTAAGTACACTACGAAAAATATGATTATGATTTCACTAATGTGATATACATTTCATACAAGAATGGATCACCCAACATATGTATCATTAATATCTGTGTGTATAGATCCATATTGTCAAATTAGTGTGGATGCAAGCAGACGTCCAAGGCCAAATGATAATGTTATTGTATAGCACTTACGCTTAAGCTCTTTTCTATAGAACAAATTTACATACAATATCACCCAACCTGTGTTGGTACTCATGTATCGACCTTAGAAGGATGAAAGACTTTTTGAAAAAAAAAACATTGGAAAAAAAAAAACATCCACTTTTTTTCCCCCAAACCGTCCCAGGCATGGCCAGAAACCGGCCCCCACTCCCCAGGGATGATTTCGGCCCGGTCACGGCCGAAAGGCAGAGGGGCCAATCCAACCCTGGCTGTGATAGTTAACACACACAGAGCAGACACTCCAAACCTATAATAACTATTATTTCATTGCTATTATTATTACTGTTATCATTAGGGAATTTGGTTAGCAAGGACCTAGCTTTGAGAAGCAACAGATTACTTTATAAGTCATAGGTGGAAGTATATGGTAAGGAAAGCAAAGATACACGGAAACCTGGAGCTAACAATAGGGGAAGGGGAGAGCAAGCAATTTGCAGCAAGGGATCTACAAGCAACCAGGGGTGGAAACAGTGAGGAGCAGATCACTCAGGTAGGGTGGGGAATGGAGGGTGTGTGGACAAAGGTGTTAGGGAGCACCATTCCTTGAAGAGGAGGTTGTTGAGCTCCTTCCTGAAAATGTAGACGCGCATTGGGTGGTGACGGGAAGGTGGTTCTAGATTCTGTGGGGGAAGAAAGAGAAGCCCCATATTCTGGTTCTTTCCTTCCTGCACCAACAGAGTTCAAGTCTGCACACTTAAGAGGAAGACACGAAGATCATGTGCTTGAAAGATGTTTGGAGATATGCCATGGACTACCAGACATCCAAGAACAGCAGCTCAGTGTGCCATAGCTGGAAAAAAGAGGTACTTATTTTCAAATATATATAAGGATTGGGTAACGTTGGTATCAAAGGGAATGTTGTGCACCTTGATTCATTCTCTATTCCACAACCCTGTGGATGTGAGTACCAGAATTCTGCTCAGATTTGCACTCAACTGCAACAGCCTTTCACTGCTTTGAATATTTAGCGACTTATGTGAAGAGTGCCCCTATGACTCCTCTCCATTTCGCATCATGCCTATCGCTCCCTTTCCTGCCCCAGTTCATAGTGCCACTATGTCTCAACTCTGTTACCCCTGTGAGGAATCAGAAGTAAGTGACATACACAGGGAGGTGTTTTTGATGGCTATAAACATTTGTTGAAATGAAAACGGGGTTGAAAAATACATCTCTATTCCTAACACCAAGAGGGTTTTCCCTATCTCAACAAAACTAAAGGGTGTCTGTCTTTGTCAGGATGTCTGAAAGCAAAGTTCTCTTTAGTGTGCCCAAAATCCTATCCTAATGCTCACATGCTACAACTAATCCCAAGGTGACAGGGGACATATCTCTCAACTGAATAGTGATATCAATCCCAAAACAAAAATGTATTTGAGCAGAATCAGAGCTCAAATAGTTTTCACACTTCCAGGGGAATTACTCCCTTCCCCTGGTTCCTTCTCTCAAAACAATATAGCAAAGTTCAATTTTCTTTTGCAGGGGGTATGATTACCTTCCCCTAGTTCTTCTGTACCTCAGCACAGTGCCCAATGTGCCAAGAGGATGACTCCCTCCGTTGCAATGTTGAAAGGTATTCTCACTGCCAAGGGGTATGCCTCCTCGCTTGGCTCTTAAGCACACAACTGCCTTTCCCTCCTGGTCCTTATTCCAACAACAGAGTATCCAGAATGCCTCTGGCATCACTAGGTTCTCACAGCTCCTGGAGGAATGACTCCCTATCCCTGGTTTTCATAACACAGTTCACAAATGTACTTGGGCGCGGGTCAAAGACTCGCACAGCACAACTCCTGGTTTACTCTCCTGCCCGGGCTTTTAATCATATTTCCCAAATTTGGTGCAGGACCCAGACATGCACTTTTCAGTAGGTATCAGCCTTCTCCATTCTTGCTGAATTACTTGTTTCATATGTCGGGTTAGCAACCCTTTTTCATGCAGTTCGATTTTGCATTAAACTTTCCCAGGGCTTCCAGCCCCATTAATTATGTTCCTTGACATGGATAACGGTACACAAAATACGCCCTGAAGCACCTCGGCATCCCACTCTTCCCTTCTGGCTCACGGGTCTCTCGTGGTTGCTTCAGCGTCCCTCGCATGTTCCCATTACTGCCATGGCTCGCAAACTGGGCGGCGAAGCATCCCGCCTGTTCTCCGCTTCTCGCACAGCCTCTACCTTCCTCTGACAGTCTCTTGCTGTCTGCGGCCTCAGCACGGTAGACCTCTGGCTCTTCAGTTCCTCCGGACGGCGTCTCCAGCAGCCCTCCTGCTTCTGGCAACAGCCTGCTTCCTCTCTGCGACCCGACCAAATGTTGCATGCAGCAGAGCTCTCTCCAAGCCTTCTCCATGCTCTGCCATGCCTGTGGTGCTTTTGAATGTCCCGGCACCACTCAGTCTCTTCCAACAACTGAGCGCGGCATAGGTTCCCTGGCTTTGATGATCTTTGTCACTACGGCCTTCATCTTCGTCCCAGTTTCTTCCTCCCAGTATTACTAAAGAAGGGGTTATACTCAGAAGGTTGGTTATTGGCCCTGACTGGAGACTCTACCTCATTATTGCAGTAGGCCATAAAGGCTTGGGGTATGACAGGGGGGCTGTATGTTCTTTGGGACCAAGGGGACTACCATGTCTCATCTGGTGACTTTTCTCCATTTGCCTGCGGGTGTTTCCCCCCACAATAGCCACCCCCAGGGTCAGAGTCAGGTAACTTCTTCGTTTCCCTGGCCACATGGGGAGGGACTTTCCTCAGGGAAGCAGTGATTAATCACCCCACCCTCCCTACGGCTTTCTTCTGTGCCCCGTATTCCTACTTAATTTTCCCTTGGCAGTGCAAGATACTCCTTCTCAAACAGAGCTTCCCAGATGGAAAAAAAAATTATGTTACATTTGTCATTTTTTACATTTTAGCGCTAAAATGGAAAATTACTTTTTCGTATGCTGACCCTACTTTTCAGTGAAATCGGACATTGTCGCTGTGATAAAAAGAGGTTCTATTTCCAAACAGATTTATCTTTACTGCTGCACTTGCCCGCAATATAGCATGGCATTGGGCTCTATATGGCATGACAGCAGCCTATCCTCCCATGGCGGGTCCTCATGTATGAGCCTCGAACATTTTCCGGCGAAATCCTGAAAGGTTAAAATTAGCAAAACCTTGAACCACCCAAAATTCAGGTCGTTTGACTACAAATCCATATACAATGACTCCAGCATATTCTAGAACAGGCTCCAATGAGTCCCTTACATAAGTATGAGTTCATATATCTAAGAATATTCCAATAGTAAAAATAGCCCTTCTGTCTAGGCCTGCCACCCGAACCAGGCAGAGCACATAGAGAAAGTGGCCGAATGCCCATACCCGACAGAGCACATAGAGGGGGTTGGGCAATACCCATAGCAAGCAGTGGACATCGAAGATGTGACGGAATACTCATACCAGGAAGAGCACATAGGGGAAGTGGTTGAATACACATTCAAGCCAGAGCACTTAGGGGAAGTGGGTGAATGCCCATACTAGAAGTGCACATAGAGAAAGTGGGTGAATACACATACCAGGCAGAGCACATTGAGGAAGTGGGTGAATACCCATACCCAGCTGAGCACACAGAGGAAGTGGGTGAATACAAATACCAAGCAGAGCACATAGAGGAAGTGGGTGAATACCCATACCCAGCAAAGCACACAGAGGAAGTGGGTGAATAAACATAACAGGCAGAGCACACAGAGTAAGTGGGTGGATGCCCATACCAGGCAGAGCACATAGAGTACGTGGGGGAATACACATACCAAACAGAGCACATAGAGGAGGTGGGGAGTACCCATACCGAGCAGAGCACACAGAGAAAGTGGGTGAATACCCATACCAGGCAGAGCACACAGAGTAAGTGGGTGAATACCCATACCCAGCAGAGCACACAGTGGAAGTGGGTGAAAACCCATACCAAGCAGAGCACACAGAGTAAGTGGGTGAATACCCATAACCAGCAGGGCACGACAGAGAAAGTGGATGAATACACATATCAGGCAGAGCACACAGATTAAGTTGGTGAATACCTATACCAGGCAGAGCACATAGAGGACGTGAGGGAATACACATACCAGGCAGAGCACATAGAGGGAGTGGGGGATACCCATTGCAGGCAGAGCACATGGAGGAAGTGGGTGAAAACTCATTCCAGGCAGAGCACTGTGATGAATCTGAGGATGTTATCACACCTTCTCTTGGGAAAGTCGCTTGCCATGTGGGCAAAGAAAGGCAGAAGCTACCTGACTCTGACCCCGAGGGTGGCTATCTGAGGGAGGGTGACATGGGGAGAGACAGCCTTTGTGGGAGGAGTGAGGATACCACATTGTGCGTTTTGGAAGACGCCGCTTGCTTCCAGCACGCCACAGAGCATATTGCCCCACCACATTCCTTATCGGAACGGGAACCTACTCACAGGAACTTGCCGTTTTTTCACGGCTAGCAAAACGGACCCACATCTACACTGATGACGAAAACAGCAGCCCAGAACACGTTTGTTCCATAACCACATGCTTTTATGTGAGGATCTACTGGCTCCAGACAACGTACACTAGAGTACTGGAACTGTGCATAACGAAGCGAGACCCGTATGAACACAGACGCTACTAAGTAGCGGGATCACATCAAAAAACAAAACACTGAGGACTGTAAGAGAACCACATACAGGGCCACAGATTCCTGTCATGGACTGCTTTGCAGTAATGACAAAGAGGGTCTGAGCAACCTGCAAGCCTCCACCTCCCACCCTATCTTCCCTGTTTACCTCAATTTGTCCTGGTACCCAACGAAGACTGTCCTGAAGAAAGTGGGTAAATTCGATAAAAAACCACTGAAACTGGTAGACGCCGAACCTTGAGAAATGATGGGTTCTATTTTACACATATGAGTGGGAGCCTTCTTTGAGGCTGTCCCCTTACTGTGTTAGTCTTATCTTCACTCGTCTATCCTCTGAGATGACCCACTTGTAAACACTTTCTAGGTTTGCATACATGGAGTGGGGTACTTTAGCACCCGGTTTTACTAAACTGATGACTTAGGTTATCTTTTATTAACACCTGCACACTCCTAGCCAAATCTACAGGTTATTAAAGTGTACATTTACCATAAGTAGACTGATTTAAGGAGTGTGATTGAGCTCACTTTAGATGCTCACTTTTACTCCTCAGCCACTTGACACACTTTAGATATATACAGTGTGCCTAACTTAGGTAGTGAGTCCCCTTCTTATCTTCATCTGATGATAGGTGCATACTATAAATGGGTAGATATTCCATTCAGATTGGACTGATCACCATCTTATTCGCTTCTCATCCACTATTGAGCTCCAAAAGATGACCAGTACCTCCACTCCCAACTAGAAGCAAAAAAGAAATTAAGGTTGAAAAATTACTTCCTCTCCTCTTACCAGCCCTGTCAGTCAACACTAGTCAGTCTGACCCTAACGTGCTAGTCGAGACCTTTAATAACACCATGTCCATGGTCTTGGACTTCAAAGCCCCAGTCAAACTGCACCTTAAACAACTATGCCTACAAAAAAGGAAACTCCAAGCCATCTGGAGACACTCTCCCACGGAGGAGAATAAAACATTACTATCTAACTTAGCCAACAAATATAAGAAAGAAATAATCCAGACCAAAAATAATTCATTTAATGATAGAATTACTAAAGCCAATTCCAACTCCAAGGAGCTTTTCACCATCCTCTGGGAAATGGAAAATCCCTCTGTACCTTCAGATAATGTCCCGAAAGATAAACAATGGTGTACAAGTATCTAAAATGCCTTAGCCAATAAAATAGTTACTCTGCAGACTAAAATAGCGAACAAAAAAACCTCCTTGCACTCCATAGAAATGCCCACTACCCCACTGCTCGATAAACCACGTACCGACAAACCCTTCAGGTTCACTAATATCTCCATACTGGAAACAGAAAAGGTTATCCTATCTCTGAAACCCTCCAACTGCCAGGGTGACAGCTGCCCCGCACAAATCATAAAGGACGCAGCCAGAGACCTAGCACCCTTTATCTCGAAGCTTATCAATGCTTCCTTTAATTCGAGCACGGTCCCTTTGAACCTCAAAGAATCATGGGTGCTACCACTCCTCAAAAAACAGACTTTAGACCTGGCTATACCCACTTACTATAGACCCATTACTACCGTCCCATTTCTCCTCAAAATTATCGACAGAGTAGCCTATCTGCAAATCCAAAAGTATTTGGAGGCAAACCAACTTCTGGGATCTCGCCAATTCGGTTTCAGACCACAACACAGCACTGAAACAGCTTTAATTAACCTCAAAACACAAAATGATGAGTTGAAGGACAAAGGTAAAACAGCTATTCTACTCCTCCTCGACCTATCGACAGCCTTTCACTTGGTGGACCATGCAGTATAATTCAAACACCTAGCGTCAGCTGCCTATTTCTCGAGGGAAGCCATAGCCTGGGTTCAACCCTTCCTAGCTGTTAGGGAGAATTCTCTGTTTAGGCTGAAATTCCTAACCTAGTGAGTCCCCCAGCAGCTTTGCTGGATTTCTGGAGTTTGTTTTTTCCATCCTGCCAAGAGTGAGACTCTTTTTCTCCCACTCTTGGACATGAATGTGTGTAATTCCTTTGAATGTCAATGTGTTCTATGGGCTATGGGGTCTTTTACTCCATAGGGTCTCATATGGTTTTCTATGTGTGTTACACCGCACCCTACGTGCCGTAACACTGGGGCATCCTAGCGGACCTCCATCATAGACTCCATACCCGGGGACTGACTACTGTCTCCCCGGGCATGTAAAGTCACCATTGGCTTTACTAGACCTAAATTTACTAACAGAACTAGTACAAACCATCCTATTGTGGACGTACTAGTAGGGGTAATTCGATTACTCCTGGGTCTGTTATTCGAGGGGGCACTGTCCCGTCCCCCCTCGTCGAGTTTTGGCTGGTGGCAGTGGAAACTACTTGTTATATTCGACCCCGAATATAACCCTATGGGATTCTTCCCATTGCTGGAGATTGATACTTTTTCTCGTTAGTCTCTAACATACCACTGGTCTACTTATCTTAAATAAGTTTATCGGATGGTATTTTCTGCCAGAACTCGGTTTTTAAAATGGCGTCTGTGTTTGTCTCTGTGACTCCTAAACCAAAGGTTGAGCCCTTTGTTCCACTTTTGGCGGGCTCTGTACAGAGACCCTCCAAAGTGGTGCTATTCTGTCTGGGTTACCACAGTGGTGTGGGAGGGCACCCTGGACCGAGTTGCCTTGCCAACTCCGGTCGCACTCTGGTGTGATTGGCCCAAGTGGTGAGCCTCCCCGCTCACCACTTAGCATGTGTTGATTGACAGCTAGGCTGAATGAATGGGGGTTTTCTGCATAAAAGCAGGGCTTTTGGGACTGGATCTTCAGAAGTCGCCACAGGACCTAAGAATCCGACGAGGGTAACGCTGAGCCGACCTGCACGACGACACTCCCGGTGGAGCCCTGCGGAACCGACTCACCACTTTGCGACGACAGAGGAGATCTCCCTGCCGGAGAGTCTCTTCCCCTGACTGGTGGGAACAACCTTCTTCGCCTCAGGACGCAGTGGTCGAATTGCCCGTGCAGAGCACCTCGGCAACCGGATAGCCACTACCCCTGTACCGCGACCAAAAGGTGGTGCCTTGTGACGGAGCACTCCGCGGCTGGTCTCTTCCCTGGTGGTGCACCGGACTTCACGTTTCTTCGACGACGAGATCATCTCTACTCTTGGCAAAGACCTGACGTGCATCCACCACCAGGAACAACTGCCCCCGCCGGAGCTGTCTCTCCACAAACAAGGTACCGTGTCCGCCTGGCTTCCCTTTCGATCGGTTCAAGTGAGGTGTCTTAATCCTCTCCTTTCCGTTGGGTCGCCTCCAAGCTTTCTCACGTATTGTTCTGAACTGGTTCAATCTGCCGATAACAATTTGCTATAAAGACTCGAACGCATTTCCACTAAGAGACTTTTTGGGACATATCGCCTTGCCTCTCTCCGAGTGGGCCTGGCCTCTGAACTTTATGATCTATTGTGGTTCTTGCCTTGCATTTTTCCCGTGAAGTATTGAACTGTGTTGATTTCGTAACCTGCTTATTTTTCTCTCCCGTCCTAACTAATATTAGAGTGCCATCTAGGTTGAGGCATACACCTCTGTCTGTAAATAAGTGATGCTGGTAGAACCTAGACTTGTCGAAATATTGTTAGGGGGATTGATCGTTTCTTCTTCGTAGAGTAATTGTGATTGAAGTGTTTGCCGTGATAGTGCCATAGTGTTTTCCATAGATGTTCCTTTATAAATAAATACCTTAATATCTTTACACTGAGCTTCTTTGCGTGTTTGCTTGTCTTACTGTGAAGAATTGCCCTATATTGTATACTCCACATACTGCTTAACTCTTCTTGAGGGAAGTCTGACTGCTCAGCCACAGCTACCAAGTGAATCTGTGTGGTACAGACTGCTACCAAGTGGGTTTACTGCCGAACACCTGTAGTCCTAAATCTTTTGCAGTGGTCCCAGAGGGAACTGCACAGGTTTCCGCCTAACACTAGCGAACTGTACGATGAGAGTGTTCTCCCCCTCAGCCTCAGCAGACCCAACCCACATCACCTGTGGAGTTCCACAAGGTTCCTGTGTTTCTCCAACTATGTATAACATTTTTACTAAGCCTCTCTTCGACAAACTTGACAGGCTAGGTGTCACTTACACAAACTATGCTGATGACACCCAGATCCTTATACCCCTTTCGGGTAACTTTATTGAGGACACAGCCTTAGTAAATAAGATATACCTCCTCATTCAGGCATGGATGGCATCCCATGGCCTCTGCCTAATGATGACAAAACGGAGATCCTGATCCTGGGTTCTGATTCCAACCTCAAAAAACTTAGCCCCAGTTACGCTGCCTTCAACATTGACGGTAACGTTGTCAAAGTAGTCACTGAGGTAAAAACACTTGGATTTTACCTTCACTCCACATTATCTCTCACCTCCACAGCTTATACCTGTAAATTGATTTGGGCCTGCAGACCCTATTTATCCCAAACAAATTGTATTACGCTTGCTAATGCACTTATAATGTCTAAACTCGATTACTGTAATGCCCTCTATGCAGGCGCTAACAAAAATATCTTAAACAAAATGCAAATACTGAAAAATAATGCCCTAAGAGCAGCTCCCAACATCCCCTGCAGAGAGCACATTTCCAACATCAGGAAAGACAACCACTGGCTAAAAATCAGTGACAGAATATTCCTTAAAACAGTATCCCTCACTTTCAAAGGACTTAACAATGCTGCGCCCCCCAATATCTCTGCTAGATTTTCCAAAAGAACGTCTACTCACCATACTAGAGCCTCTAATGTCCTATGCCTAGAAGTTCCTAGGTTCAAACTGTCCAAACCCGGAGGAGCAAGCTTCCCGGTCAAAGCTGCGATTGCCTGGAATGCACTACCCACTACCTTGAGAGAGGACCAGCCCTACACTCGATTTAGACAAAACCTAAAGAACTGGCTCCATACAAAAGACAACTCATAAATGTCCATCTACCACAACATCTTACGACATCTTGACCCTGACTTCTTGTTCTTATAACTCTGTTACATATGTACCTTTTTTATATTCTACCTTGCTTCTGCTTCCGGTATATATATTTGTAGTGTATGCATTGTAATAACTATCTGCTGTAACTAAGTTCCAAATATTCTTGTAACTGCTGCGCCCTGCTACCTGAGGGTTTGGTGCGCATTATCAAATAAGTAAACATAAACATAAACATTCCATTTACTGTCACTTTTAGATAAGCGGCACATCAGGGCTTGCTAGTATAAGTGGATACTTAGGCAGGGAAAGTCAGAACTCACTGCTGTCCTACTGTCTTCTTTTGCATGCACCATACACATCAGAGTCTCCCCCTACATGAACCCGCAGCGACCCCTATTTTAGGACCTCTAGTGGACTCACATGATGTTTGTTGCTTATGATTACAAATATATGTGTGGGGTAGTATTCCTATTGTTTGTGTTATATTCTCGACACATGGACAAAACCCTCTGCAATTCAAGCCACCACATTGTGTGTTTTAGGAGTGAGGAACCTACAGATGAGACATGGTAAATTATATCGCCTCCACAACACTCTCAGCTCCCTGTCGTGCCCCAAGCTTCTATGGCATATTGCTTGGTGAAGAAGGAGACTGTGGCCAAGACTAATTGTTCACAAGAGGTCTATGACCCAGTTTATTCTACTGGGACGAAGAAGAGCGCTGGAGTGATGAAGAGCCGCAGAGTCTGAAAACCAACAACATATTCTAGTGGTTGGAAGGAGTGGCACTGTGGCGGGACCTTTAAATATATGGCAGCAGAAACCAATGAGAGAGAGAAACAACCTGACAGGAGCAGTTGGCTCCAGTTGAAATAAACTTGGAGGCAGCGTGATGACAGTGGATGTCCGGTGAAGGAGGTGGAGCAGGCAAACCTCTGCCTGACACTGAAGGGTTGCAGGTGTCCCCAAGAGGAAGGAACGGAAGAGCCGTAGCTCTGCCGTAGCAACGCTGACAGCAGGAAGCACTCTGCGAGCCTCGGAGACCAAGCAGAGAGCAGAGAAAGGGCCGGACATGCTTCCAAGACCCCGACAAGGTGTGGCATCCGCGGCAAAACATGAGGAACGCAGAATCAGCCACACCCAATCAGTGAGCTTTGCTGGGGAAGGAGGGACACCGGGTGCTTCGAGGCGATTACAGCACGCTGTGGAAAAGGCTGGAAAACCGCATTGAAAGAACAGACAGCCCTGTACCCCTCGTAAAACGAGAAACTATTGAAAGGAAGTTCACAGACCCAATGGATGTTGAATTCGTAGAGAAGAATGAAGCCTGAGATTGTGCGTTTCTGGGACCCGTGCCCAAACTGTGTCACCTATGAGAGTTCCTGGTAGGATCAAGGTGTTTGTAGTAACTTTACCAACGTCTGTAAAGGTTATATATATATATGACTCTGCATCCTTTCTTGAAGTGGGCAGCAGGGTTCTGTGACCAGTCCTTTCTAGTGCCAGGGAAAGCAGAAGATGCTTTAGAGAGCACTGCCAAGGTTAGGATGGGTCATAGCAACACCTGGAAACACATTGATGCCTGATTTACCTGATGATTCCTCGAGCTCACATGCACTTCTACTGCCGGTCCCTGCGCTCTTCTGCTGCTTCACCTGGAAGACTGAAGAGAGAGAAGAGGGACATGAAAAGAGATGGAAAACATTGGACAGCAATATCAGCCCTGACGTCACTCCTTCCACACTGACCACATGACCTCCCTCCACCGCGCTCTCACAGTACCTTCCTCCATTTTACTAACATTTTCCTCTTTGTCCATCTGAAAAGTCCTATTGGTGCACTTCACTCAGCAAATGCCCACCACACTAAGGACCTGGAAACTACCAGCGCGGCTGTCATGACCGAAGCAAATACCCCTTTTCTGTCTCCAGAATATGTTTGTTTAAATCGGAAATGCTTACATTTGATCTTCAGAATTACTGACATGCTGTGCCATACATGTCAATGTCTGCAAATAATACTTTACGTTAAATCCTACAATGCATTCTTTTTGCTCAAGAGTGGACATTGACTGCGTTCCGAGCTTTTTGATTGGCAGAGAGGAGGCCAGTAATGACGTCCAGGTGTGCAAAATATGCCCCGACCTGGGAACCAGGCTTGTGGAAAATGTCACACATTATTTCCTAACTGCATCCCTTGGATACTGATGTGTTTTGCCGATTTCAAATGTGACTGCAATCATCAGATTGGGTCTCGATTAATGACATTTAACACAATGGTTTTTGACATCAATCATGTCCACTGTCCGAAGGCTGGTAATATTTGATCTGATTTGGTAACAACTGTTACTCAAGGGATTTTTTAGCAGAAACAGATGCACACACTATTTTACATTGACTTTTTTTATGGAAAGATTTGCTTTTGCATGCCAAATAATATTGAACTGGACCTGAATATTATTTTGACAGATTTCTGAAAATGGTATGTCAGAAGTGGATCTATCATGCATGCAGATCTGCAGAGAACTGATGAAATTATATGGTGTTTGTCCTTTATTTTATTGAGATCCAGCTTTTCTTACGAAATACATATGCACAATTAGTAAATGTTAAGCTATTTTCTTTTCATCTGTTTAGGGAGTTTGGAAGTTTTTTGCTCCTGAAGAAGGGAACTGACAGAAACATGCAGATCATGTTAGGACTTCAACATTCATGTGTCTTTTGTGTACAGACTGGATTAATGTTTGGTTCTAAATTATGAAGAATGATTACGAAATGACTAATTTACTAATTACATAATTGTGTTGAATTCTTTGAGAAACAATTTGAAACTTTGTTAAAAAAAAATCATTGAGAGTGGTTTACATATTTTATAAATTATTCTTTGGAATGATCGCAATTAATTATTAGTGATATTTTTACTTTCAATAAAAAATACAATTTAAGGTAGTCTTTGTTTTCACCTATAGAGTGCAACTGGGTTCTTGATAGTGTTTTCTATCAAACAATTGTTCATTAGGAATAACAAGTCTTCTAAAAATGTGCTACACCAGCAAACCCATAATAATGCCCAAAGCACTATAAGAAGACACATAAGAAGTTATGTCTTGTTTCCCTGACTTCTCCCATATCTAGTACGGTGAATCCAAACTTCATACATTTACTTTGTCTTTCACCACGCAGGAAAAAGGAAAAATATGGCTGAGTAGCTAACATGGTTGGAAATAGCTTTACACACTCCTACAACAATGATTTTTGTTGAGAGCTCATTACATTGTGCAACTTATCCCTACCCAACATTGTACACTTACGTTCCTTTTTATCTAAGAATGAGGGTCTATTGAAACCAAATCATATTGTATTTCATGCATTTAAGTCTCTGCAGCAAATTTTCAGAGGCCCCGGATTTTTTTGCATAAGCAAATTATTGCATATTTGTTATAACAAAGAATCAGAAAGTGAGTCACTAGTATTGTTCTAGGCAAATTGAACATTGAAAGATTACCTATCTCTGACCTAATTACCTGCTAGGGAGTGGACACTGGGAGACGCAATCATTGTTTCCATAATGCTCTCCTAAACGTACCAACCAGGTGTGATCATATGTCGCCCATATCTCCGCTCAATATAGATTAATTGGCCATATTTGCAATGTATTATCAGCAAGAAGTGGTAACAGCTAACGCCTCCATGTATATAATTACTACTACGGAGGAGTTCGAGCTGAGTTCAGTCTGCATCAGTGTTCCACAGCAAGAGGAGCTGCATTGACATGCTACCGTCTGTTGGTGTATATTGGAAACTGGCCCTTTAACTCAGCATGGCTTATTGGAACTCTTCCTTCATAAACTCCTTGTGTGCGTGGAGCGCCGTGCGGAATACGAGCTGAGTTCAGTCTGCATCAGTGTTCCACAGCGAGTGGAGCTACAGCGATGTGCTACCATCTGTTGATGTGTATTGGAAATAGGCCCTTTAACTCAGCGAGGCTCATTGGAACTCCTCCTTCAAAAACTCTTTGCATGCGCGGAGCGCCATGTGGAGTTCGAGCTGAGTTCAGTCTGCATCAGTGTTCCACAGCTAGAGGTGCTGCAGCAACGTGCTACCGTCTGTTGGTGTATATTGGAAACTGGCCCTTTAACTCAGCGAGGCTCATTGGAACTCCTCCTTCTAAAACTCCTTGCGTGCTCGGAGCGCCGCACGGAGTTCAAGCTGAGTTCAGTCTGCATCAGTCCGCAGCAGAACGCTCCAGCAGCAGAACGCAGGTAAGCCGGTAAACAAGGGCTGCAGATCTGGGACCTCAGACAAAGTAGAAAATGAAACAAAATCGCAAGTGTAATCATTGGGATAAAACATCTGACATGCCGTTGGAGGCAAGCACCTCAAAATGTGATCTTGAAGGTTATAAAGGTTACGACTGGTCACAGACCCAGTCTCAGCTGACGCCGGCAACATTGATTCCACAACTTGCTGCTCTGGCGCTGGCGAAAGCATGTGCGAATGCTCAGATTGCAAACTGTATACTCAGTAATGTCAGCACTCTATCAAGTGCATCAAGAGCTGTGCCGAGCTTGCCAGTGAAAACATACTCGCTGACAAGTTAATAGACTTAAAGAGTGCGGCAAGTACGGAGACAATTGAAATAAACACAGCATTATTTAAATCCCCATTTGATGTATCAGATGTGGAGCTATTGGAAATATCAGTCCCTTTTGTTACAGAGGAGCAAAACACATTCACTTTTACATCTCCATCTATGTTGACAACAGAAGTATGGAAATTGAGTGAAAGGAAACGTGAGGTAAACAAATTAAATGAGAAAGTCGTTAGCACTCAAAATATCAACATTACTCTGACCATGCCAATAAAAATGAGAAGGCACTCAGATTTTCCAACAACAACACAATTTAAAAATAATAGAAGTAACAGAGTGCAAACAAAGGAAACATGGCGGTCGGCAACGGGAGATGATACAGAGGCATCCTTTGAAGAATGTTCAGATGTCCGAGGAGAAATACTGGCGCATTGTATATGCAAAATGTTGTCAACTCAAACGACGATTGCAGATATAAAGGTGCCCGCTATGACCTATGGACCAGCAAAAATAGCGCCGCAAACAAACCTAAAAGTACTCAATTTGGCGGGACGGGAAGCCCGCATAATGGAGCAGCTGAAAGCAGACGTTCATCTAATTAAAGAGCAATTAAGTGAAAGTTTCACGAAGCATGGCATGTTGATAAAAGCTAAAGGTGGACCGCCATCCGAGTGGACCCCGTAAAAGCCACAATCAGTGCTAACAACGTGTCAGAATGAGCAGACTAGCACGCCACTAGTCAGAGCTGTGAACGTCCTGACAAAATCAGATGATCCTAACCTCATTTGATTTGATTTGATTTTATTTTATTTATAAAGCGCAAAAAACCAGGCCCAGGGGCAACCGGGCGCATACTCTTAAACATGTTACAAAAAGCAGTAGTTACAGTGAGTTACAAAAATATACAGCGTATAATACAGGGACAGAGCAGAGAGAAAATGTATATTCAGTTCTGTACCCCACATGGAGTCTGGACTGTGTCAAGGTCTCATGAGACTTGGGAGAGCAGCCATGTTTTAGCATTGTTCTTGAAGGAGTGGAATGATGGTTCAATTCTGATAGGTGTGGGCAAGGTGTTCCAGAGTTTGGAGGCAAGGACGGGGAAGCTCACCCCACCAGCTTTTTGGAGTTTGCATCTAGGCACAATGAGGCTGTGAGTTTGGGCTGCTCTGGTAGGTCGAGTGGAGGTGTGGCGTGAGAAGCGAGTGGACAGGTAAGGTGGGGCGTTGTTGTTCAGACATTTGTGAGTCAAAGCTAGGGTTTTCAGGGCAATTCTCTGTTTTACCGGTAGCCAGCCTAAGTCCAATCTGACAGAGGAGATATGAGAGCGTCTCGGGATGTTTAAGGCTGCCCTTAAGGCATTATTTTGTACAGTTTGCAATTTATTAAAGTTAGACTGACTGGTCCCTAGGTAGAGAGCACTACAGTAGTCGATTTTGGCCATAACAAGAGTTCTGGCGAGTGTGATAGAGTTGGTGGAGTTTAGGAAGGGTCTACAGGCAGTGATAAGTTTGCAGGTATAGGCCGAAGCTGACCTAACTGCATTTATTTGTCTGTTCAGAGAAAGCGAGGAGTCAAGATAGACCCCTAGCGTCTTAGTATCTTTGGAGACTTTAATGTCATTGCCGTCAATAATGAAGGACTTGTAGGTTTGGTCTAGTTTGTTGAGCCGATGATTTGATCCTAAAAGTAAGAGCTCAGTCTTATCATCGTTAAGGCAAAGTTCGTGCTGTGCCATCCAGGCCTGGATGACCGAGTAAACATCGTTAAGGGCTTTGGTGTCAGCTGTGTAGTCTCCTGTGATAGGGATGAGTATCTGGGTGTCGTCTGCGTAGTTAGTGTAGGAGACACCCAGATAATCAAGCACATCGAAGAGGGGCTTGGTGAATACGTTATACAACGTAGTGGATACACACGAGTCTTGAGGAACGCCACAGTGAATGGGGGAGGGATCTGCTGATGCCAGCGGTGAGAAGACCCTCATGGATCTATTGCTCAGGAATGAGTGGATCCAGACATTGGCAGAGTCGGAGAAGTGGGCTGCGGATTTGAGATGCTGGCAGAGTATTTGGTGGTTGACCAGATTAAAAGCCGCGGAGAGATCGAGGAGAAGGAGAAGAGCTAGCTTCCCATTGTCCTTCAGTGAGTCCATCTGAGTTTTCAAGTCGATCAGAGCTGACTCCGTGCCATGTTTAGGGCGGAACCCTGATTGCCTTAAGCCCAGGAGATTGTTTAGTTCGAGGTAATCCTGAATCTGCAGGTAGGCTGCGCGGTCCAGGATCTTGAGCAGGAATGGGACCGTAGTGATAGGTCTGAAGTTAGTTGGGATATTAGGGTCAAGGGAGGGTTTTTTGAGGAGTGGGATAACCATGCATCCTTTAGGTTGTCGGGGACAATACCCATCTTGAAAGAAGCATTTATGAATGCTGTAATGAACGGGGCTAGCTCATGAGATGCTTCTTTGATAATAGGTGCTGGGCAGGGGTCGCCTTGGCAATTGGAAGGTTTTAAATTGTTTATGATGTTTTCTACTTCGAGAGTAGTGAGTGGGGAGAAGGAGAAAGGTTTATGCGGATAGGTTAAATGTGTATTAAGTGTAGCTGTGGTCGGTGGTTGGTCAAGCTGTAGGGATTTCTGTTTGTCCCTGATTTTAGATTGGAGGGTAGCAATTTTACCCAGGAGTGCTGACTGAATATTGGTGCACCAGGTGTTGTCTTTGGAGCAAGAGTCAGGGGGGGCTGCAGGTGTCTCGAGTTCCTTAAGGATATTAAAGAGTTCCTTAGTATTGGACTGGGCTGACATAATGTGGTTATTATAAGAATCTTTTTTTGCCTGGAGTACAGCTTCTTTATAGTTAAGGGTGGCTATCAGAAGACTGTCTTTGTGGGCGTCGGAGTGGTGACTTCTCCAGCGTGACTCTGCTGTGCGTTTCTCTTTGCGTAACACTCTAAGATGGGGAGTAAACCATGAGTTAAGGTGTGCTCGTTGTTTGGGTTTCCTCAGTTTGAGCGGGGCGATAGAGTTGATGGCTGCAAGCAGTGACTGGTTATACATGTCGGCTAGGTTGGTGGGGTCTGAGCAAGTGTCAGGAGCGTTATTTAGTGTAGGAAGGATAAGGGGGAGTATTTTTTCTGTTGTAATGTTCTTTTTATTTCTAGTGAGGGTGGCTGGGGCGACCAAAGGCCTGGGTGGTGGGGCTGCTTCAATGCTGAAAGTGATGACATGGTGGTCAGACCACAAGCAAGGGGCGTTGGAGATTACGCTAATATTGCAATTGGTGTCACTAAGCCAGTCAAGGGATCGCCCTTTAATGTGGGTGGTTCCTGTATGTGGTGAGTGAAACCTAAATCTGTTAAGCTATTAGCTAGGTTGAGGGCTGCAGGATCATTAGGGTCTTGGTGTCCTAGATTGAGGTCGCCAAGAATGATGGTTTGGGAGTTGGATTTAGCATTGTTGAGTACTAACGTAGAGATATCATCCATAAAGGATGCGGGTGGACCAGGGGGTCTGTATATTAGGTGGATGTTAGCCGTTTGGTTAGCTGAGAGTCCAAGCTTGACAGAGAGTAACTCTGCAGTTTCCACCTTAGTGCTTGGGATGGTTCTAAGTCCTAATGAGTTTCTAGCGATGAAAGCAATTCCTCCACCTCTCGAGGTGCGATCACATCTGATGATGGAGTAATCAGTGGGGATGGCCAATGAGAGTGCCGGGCCGGAAGCCGCGTGCAGCCAGGTCTCGGTGATGGCGATGAAGTCGAGTTCCTGAGTTTTGATAAGATCAGCAATGTCCAGAGCGTGCGCAGCTAGGGATCTTGCGTTAATCAGGGCTACTTTAATTAAACCAACGTTGCTTGATGAAGCTGTGATGATTTGAGTGTGATGGGGCGTGGGTGAGGTGGCCGTTTGTGGAGGTGGGCTGTGCGTATGAGTTTTGAGGTATGAACTCAGGTACATGGGGTGTCCCTTCTTACCCATAAGTCTAGATCCTAATCTTAGGTTTCTAAGAGTGATAGGACATGGTTGGTTAGGTGAGGGTTTTTTGGAAAAATGGTCGAGCCATAGGGCCGGATCGTTGAGGTAGATGTTGTGGTATTGAGGTGCAGTACTTTGGTAGGTATCAGGAGATCTGTGAGAGGTGGCCATGGATGAGGTGTGCAAGGAGCTAGGTGCAGCTAAATCGGGAGGTGGTAGGTGTGATGACCTGGTAATTGACCACACTGAGAGTAGTACTTGTAATGAGGAGAGCAGTGACCTCAGGGAGGACCAGCGTGGTAGCATGTTACCGAGGTTAGAGAGGAAGGGCTGCTGGGACTGTGAGGCAGTTATAGGTAAGCGTTACAGGCACTATTTGGCTAGGCAGTGCGTGCTCTGTACGAGCAATGCAGGCTAATGAGTTTAAGACAGGTTAAGTCTACTTATTCAGAGTCAAGCAATGGGGGTGCATCAGATCAGGGTACACAGGCAAAGCAAATACCAAAGCTTACATATACATTAGCATGTTAGGCAGGGAACAATGCAGAATGCAAGAGGCGTGATCTAATTGTAACGGTGCAACAATTCAGGCAGAGAAGACATTCTAGTGTTGGCAGCAAGTATTGGCAGATCAGGTAAATGTCAAGTTGAAAGGCACGGCAGAGTAAGGCAGGTACCCTGGAATTAGCTTAGATCATGTGGACATGTCTTACGCGGAGCGGTGCAACATATGCAGGCATAGATCAAAGTGTGGTGCAGCAAAATTGGGAATACACAATGAGCGTATCAGGCAGGCAGAGTAGCATATATCATGGAGCTAACAAGTGGGTCCAAGTTGCGGTTCTGAGCAAGAGCTCAATTATTTCAAAAGCGAGCATGGGGTTGACAGCACAGTAGTTTCAAGGCAAGCACAGGCGAACAGAGCCGCAAATGAAAGCGGTGCCGTGGTCATGCAATGCGAAGGTATGGGCTGGACGGCAATGATAACAGACATAGGCAATGCAAGCAAATAAGGCGCTGAAATGGTGCGATCACTTGGTGGTAAGCAACCGCGAATAGGTAGCGACTAGGGGCTCAAATATGTAGTCGGCTCAGTTGATTAAAGTCAGGACGCTCGTAATAGATGTGCAGACTTAGTACAGAGGTGTGCATGGAGCAGGTTGCTACGTTGCTACAGCTTGTCAAGTGGCGTTTGTGATTATATTAGCATAGTAAAGGCATTACCAACATCAGGATAGATAGTATGTCAGAAAGTTTAACAGGCAAGATAAATGCTTGTAGGGCAGTAGGCACAGAGTGGACAGCTTATATAGCTGTACTAGGTATCAAGCTTGTGGGAATAAGCATAGCATTCGGAAGCGCTGGAATAGTTGATAACGTTACCAGTCTTACTGTCAGGATGAGGAGAGCGCTAGTCCATAGGTTCATGAGGAGGAGAGTCAGCTGTGTAACCACGAGCAGGGATTAGTGCGAGGTGAAAAAGTGCATAGTGTCCAGGCGAACGGCGAGTAAGGCTGGGACAGGCTAGGACAGGAGTCAGCCTTGTTTCACTGGGCCTTGGTGAGAGTGGGCCGGCTTCGCCTGCCGGCTCCCGATAGGTAGCTGAAGAAGGGTCACCAGCCAATCAGGACTCAGCAGCGTCTGCTGGGTGGATTAGGCAGTGGATGCCTCAAATGGGTGGCGGGCGGCCATCTTTGACTGTGCTGGATGACAACAAATAATGTTGTGATAATTGACAATGAGAATACAAACATTCCCCAAAAGCTTGATAACACCACCAATGTAAATACAGACATTAACAAAAATGTACATGGAAATGATTAAGACTGTCCCAGTAAATCGAATTTGTCGATAGCAGCGGGGATCCAAATTCATAATAATGTATTAGCAGCAACATCTTTAGTGTTAATGCCGTTTGTAAAGTTATACGAAACACTCAATGAGGCAATAACTCACAATGGAACAATGCTGAGCATTAAATGAAAAGATTATAAAGATGGAAACCCTAAACGAAATGCTGTTGTCAAGTCTTGGGAAAGAAGCTGAATTGACAGTGAATTGGCAAAATAGGTTAAGTGACCTTGCCATGAGAGATCAACGCGAAAAAGTCAATCTAATCGATGCAGTCTTAGACTGTATGAAATGGCTATGGCACAAGGAACAGGAAGTGCAAAACTCAGAAAAGTGTTTAGGGTGGAAAACAGAGACCTTATTCACTATGGAAGAAATCTTATTGGGACACCAAAATGACAAGCGGACAATAATACCAGATCAAAAGAAAATAGACTCTGAAGAAATGGCGGCAGAACGTGCCCAACCAAAGCTAATGGTGATGGGCAATGCTGAGGATACGCAAAATAAGGCAGTAAAATAGTGCTGCTGAGGAGCCCCAAAACCATGCTATAAATGGATCAAATAAACAAACTGATCAAATGACCGCAGTAAAAGAAAAGACACCTGTGGCAAACACTGCTGCTGTGTTGGCAGTGCTAACATCAGATGAAGTAACGCAAAAAGCAGCAAGTAGAACGCTAACAAATAATCAAAAACGAACATTTGCAATTTTCAAAGGAGCTGCAAAAAAATGTTACAATGTTCAATGACTGCATTAAAAAATATCAAGGACCCAAAGACCATTAAGAAAAAGACGGAATCAAAAACCATTGGTCTGAAGAATCTGACAAATCGGTCCAAATATTTCATAAGGAATCTATCAACTCCTACTAGACCGAGTCTGTTCTCACGTGAGCAATCAGAGCAAATGCTGTTAGGCAAAAAACGTGTAATGATCTCCAAAGCTCAAGAAGTGAGTGAGGTGAGCCAAAAGAGCAATCCAAACAAGCAACCTCGTTTGGAATCCGACGAAATTACCACTCATTCAGTGGCCTCATCAATCGACCTCTGTGATCTATCAACCTACTCCGTAGAATCAGAAGAAGATGCAGAGGCAGAATCCATCTCTGGAAATGATGGTAGAATATTGGCTGACAACCTAGCCTCAAGCAGTAAGAGTCCTAATGAGAGACACCTGGCGGACCAAATGGTAGTTATAACCAAGGACAGTGCTAAAACAGGTGGCGGCAAAGGATCAACAAACCGCACCAGCAAAGCTAAACTGATCAAAAGGAATGATTCAATGCTGAAAGAAACAAAGTTAGGTAAGGCGCTCGCAAACCTAAATCCGAAACTAACATCGGCGCAAAGACAAAAACTAATAAGCACACCAAAGAAAAATGAGACAATGAGTAAAGCTTCATATAAATTCCTACGCGGTGAAAAAGGTTCTATTAGCAGCAAGAGAAGAATTGCTCTTTTCCGGCTTTGAAATATCAACAGAAATGTCGGATTCAAGCCCAATGTCCAGTCCAGCAAAAGAGCATTCAGCAAATTAAACTACTAATGAACAGAGAAGGGAAGACCTGAGGAAGAGACTCAACACTAACCCGTTTACAGAAAAGAAGATGGGAAAAATCATCGAGAATCGATGGAACCCCAAATGTCCGATGAAGAATGACTTGCGAAAACATTAGCTATTACGAGATACAAACGAAGAACTCTGTACACTGATCTCATGGAACACAAGAGGATTTCAACATCTGTTTAATAAATTTCCTTTGGCCCTGGATAACAATTTCGTAATATGTCTGCAGGAAAAATGGTTGCACGACATTCCAGCAAGAGACGGTTACCTAGTGCTATTAAATCAGGCTGAAAAAAATAAACTAGGAAGGCTGTTTTCCGGATTGATAACAATGGTGGAAATCGGCACAGGCTGGGAAGTGATTTCAACAGAAAATCCAAACTTATTTGTACAAGGAACAATCTTGCAATGAAGTCTGACCGGTGTAGAAAGAATGAGACAACTGTGGCTGATGAACACATTTTGGAATCCTGCAAAGATTACAACAAGTACGTTTTTAATTCAATAATGACTCTAATAGACCGAAGTCTGTTCAGATATATGAATCCAATCATCATAATATGTGGTGATCTGAATTTTTCATGGTTTAAGAAGATGGATCAGCAGGAAATCTCAGATCAACACGTAAAAACAAGGCTACCAAGTAGAGGCTCTCGCTGGAAAACCGCCTTAGACTCTCGCAATTGCGCGATGGTAAATCGCAATGTAAAAGGCGATATACCTCCAAAATATACTTGGCATCACGAAGGTAGTTATAAAACCCTAGATTACATCTGGATTTCTTTGAATACGTGGGACAAAATCGACAACCTGACTGTCATACCGACTGTAAGAAGTGATCATGACGTGCTGAAAATGACTGGGCGCTTACTATGTACAAATTCCAAATTTAAGTACATTAAAAAACTGGAGATTAACCAAGGAGATAACAGGTTAATAATTTCATCTCCGCATATTGTGGAATTAACAAAAACCTTATCAATAATGTCTACAATAGCAGACAAGCATATAAATTAGACACCTCTATTGATGCAATTTAATACAACGCGAAAACAACAAAATGGAAGTTCACAAATAAATAAGCATGCCTGGAGCGCTAAAGTCAACAGTGAAAAAAAACCTTGCATAAAGACATTAGATTCTTGAAGAAAAAACGTGGTAGCCAAGCTAATATCGCTATCAAAAAACTGAAACTAAAATACCGAAACTGGGCAAAATCATTTGCATGTATGCGCGACCAAGAACATGCAGAATTAATTTTGAACTTAATTAATAAGCACAAAACAAGAGAAACATGGAATATCTTGAACAAAAGAACAGTAAATCAAAGAGCTATGTTAGCAAATGGTGTCTCGGAAGGTGTCTGAATAAAACATTATGCTGCCGCATTCTTTACTACATCAATCAAAGGAAGCAATATAGATTGGCAGAGTCAGGAAGATTGGGATATATGTGAGACTGCTGAAGATATCGCGCAGGCAATGTCTAAATTGAAAAACTCTCGAGCAGCTGGCCCTGACGGTCTCACTAATGTAATGCTTAAAGCAAATCAGGATCTGTGGTCAAGATTAATTGAAATCCTGTTCTCAAAAATTGCCAAGCTAAAATCAATTCCTAAGTCATGGGTTACTTCAGTGATTGTACCTATCCATAAGAAGGGCAATCGGGAGGATTTGTCAAACTATCGCCCGATTGCTCTTCTTGACACCATTGGAAAGATCCTGGACACCTTCCTGCAGCAACAACTAACAAAATGGGCAATGAAAGCTGGAATTATGGACTGTGACAAACCAGTTTCACCAAGGGAGTGGGAACGGAGGTAAACTTGGTTCTATTAAATCTCTTAAAACTTGAAGCAATGAAGAAAATGTCCAATCTCTTTTTAGCGTTTGTGGACATGCATCAAGCATTCGACACAATCAATCGTGAGATGCTTTGGAAAAAAACAATCAAAAAACGGTCATGCCATCATACTAGTATCTGTGTTGAATAAACGAAAGTGGAGACTTGTCCAAGACAATCGCGACAAATAAGGGAGTGAAACAGGGATGCCCTCTGGCCGCCCTGTTATTTAAACTCTTCATTGCAGATATCCCTGAGGCACTGAAGCCGTAACAGTATCCCAACAAAGATAAATGGCCATCATATAAGCTGGGCAATATACGCAGATGACCTGGTGATAGTAGACTCTATGCAGATCGGTCTGCAAAGGCTTTTAACTAGCTTACAAAATACATGCAACTAAATGACCTACAGATTAATGTTGGGAAAACAAAATTCTTGACCATTGGGATAATAAAAGGAACAAAGAACAAAAACTTTAGATGGTTGGTTGCTGATGATGTAATTGAAACAACGACTGACATTTGTTACCTGGGAGTGCTCTCCAATACTTCAATTAGAGAATGGTGTTGGGCTCAAGACTTAATTCAGTGGATGACGATCTTTTCCTTTCAAGGAGCAAAATTACACAGGCCATATGGGAAGTGTACACTTAGCCCAGTACAAACATTTTACTTACAAAATGTTATCCCTGCAATAACATTTGGGGCAGAAGCTGGATGGAATCTAAATCACAACATTTGGCCCTACTTAGAAGGCCTATTTTGGAGACGGGTTCTAAGACTTTCCAGAAATATCTCTATGACAATCAATCGAAATGAACTAGCATTAGAAGCACTATATGGTAAAGTGTTGTGGAGATCCATTCTAGTTATGAGGAAGATGTGTACAAAATCTCCAGAACCAGCATATGTAATTTTTGCTCCATCAGAGAAAAATCAGCACACTGGCTTGCTAATGATATGGGTAAATGCATTGATGAATATTCTTAAGTGTGCAGACATAAAGATGGAAACAGTGCTATGGCAGCCTCAACTGGCAAAAAGGAAATTGAAACAATGGCATTGGATACAAAATATTGAACTTTATAATAACCTATCAACATCGGTTTATTTAGGAACGGCAATGACTGCCCTTGAGCATCTGCCAAAATATTTACAAAAAATGTCCTTCAAGACATCATCGGGATGGCTTTTGAGATTGAGGCTCAATGCCCATAAGAACCAAGAAATGCTGTTTATGAAACACGATAAGGAGGCCAAAGATAATAAATGCAGATACTGTAAAGAGGAGGTGGAAACAACTAAACACCTGATAGCAGGAGGCCCAAACTTAAAAACACAAAGGTCAGTCTACCTTCAAATATATGCTCCTCTGAATAATAATCTGGAAGACTGGTGGTTTGTAATTTTGGGTGGACACAATGTACACCTAACCTGTGCAATTGTTGATTATCTGGATAAAATTCTGATTTGAGTATGCTAATAGAACAAGATAGTAAAGAGGGTGGTTGGAAGCATGGAAGAAGAAAGATTTGTAAACAAATGAGTAAAAAGGGAGGTGTAAAGTAAACACAAACCAGTGATGTAAATGTGTTAATTTGTGATAAAAGTTTTTTGTATAAACTATAATTTACAATAAAAAAATATTACTACTACTACTAATAATAATTATTATTTCGTTTTGTTCATGATCAATTACAGTGTAGGTTTGGATAGCCCTCACCAGCTTCCCATTGCATGTTGCTGTGATAGTGTGTGCTGACTTTTGGGAACTTGTACTTCGCGTTATGGCATCATTTCCTTGCTGGGGAGAACATTTGCCTGCTGTTATGGTTGTTATTTCCAGGCTCATGTATGGAATGGTGTACAGTAATAGTTTTTTTAATACCTTTCAAACACAATCTAGATTAGTCTGAGATATGATGCCCTACCTTGTGAGATGAGACTATATCTGATGACTGTACATTTGATATGTCTGTGTCTGAGTGGTAGTTCAGCTCTGTGAGCCTGTATGATTTGTCAAGCTATAATGTGAAAGTGATTCTTAATTTTTCATTTTATTTTGTATGTACATTTTTTTTGTATTTATTTTGTATGTATGTAGTGTATTAGTTCACAATGAAATTTTAACTTATGCAATTTATCACAGTTCATAAAGAAAAGATCAAACAAACAAAAAATACGGGAAAAGAAGAAGTGAAGATATTAAAAGCAATTCACAGTAAAATCTTAACAATCCTTCTCCCCTTAAAACCTACATCACTTCATCTTACTCTCCCATTTAAATCCCTCAACATACATATATAAAAGCAATTATACAAATCAGTTCATCGTCACTAAGACATAAAAACATACTTCTATAAAAACAAAACAAACAATTTGGCTATCGGGATTGCTAAAAAACATGTTTTACCAAACAACTTAGACACCTTTCAGTCCATTTAATGCAAAAAGAAGCAATTCATCGTCCATAAAATCAGCTTCAACGAGAGCAATATAGCTGATGTACTTAGAACATGTTGGCCCATCTAACACCTCTGGCTCATCAGGGAATAATTATTTTAATAAGCGCAGTGCTCCCAGTCTCCACCCATTCGATTTTTCAATACAAATGTTTTGCCAAATTTGCCCCGTTCCTGGAGTACTACATTCTTTAACCAGATGGTTAAAATAAAATTCTCACCGGGGTGATAAAGTCGGGGATTCCATCAGTAAATAGTAAATTGATTCAACCCTACCCTCTGCATGACAGAATCTGCAAATTCCCACCCTCTGCTCGATCCCCAGCCCCCTTCCTGACACGATTTCCTGTGTTGGGAAGAGGTTCAGCCGCATTCGCAGGCATTGTGTTTGGCAATAATGTCCCAGGATTTTCTTTCGATAGTATGGCAGAGCACATACGGTCCTACATCCAAAAAGATCCCTGAGTATAGGTGATATCCACGCACTGCCTCCATTGTGTGATTCCAGGTCATTTCCCATGCTTTAGTTTCGCTTTACACTGTGCCGTGATCAATAAATCCATATTTACATTGTAATAATGAATATATATAGTACATTGTTTATCGCACCTATTCATCAGACCTTTTAACCTATTATCCATCACATATTTTAATTGCCACCGTATAGATCCTTCCTCTGTGGTTACAATTTTCACCAAGGAATTTAAATTTGGCCAGATTACAATTGCCTCCAAGGAGAGAAGCCCCAGCTCATATCTTATAACTTGGGCCTGCACCAGCTAAAGCAATTTTAGGATTCTTCTCCATAAAAAAAACCCTCAAGTTTCTGCCAATGTTTAATAAAATTGAACAAGAGTGTGTCCCCACCATAAGTGATCACTGTTACATCTTGTTTACAGTAGTATTCCCTTGCTGGCACCAAAGAATAGAAGCCAAATGTTTTATTAATTTGCACAGTCTCCGCTGCCATCGCCTTCAACTTTTGCTTTTTATATACAAGAAGATTGTATATATTTTTGGTCTTAAGCAGGTAGAATCCCAAATAAGTGAAGTTATCGTCTCTATCAAGCACATAACTACCCAAGTGCCATTTAAACTTTGCATTTTCAATAGAAATGCAAGAATCTTGGTTTTTGTAGCATTTATACTAAGGTCATTCACCCTTGTGTAATTTTCAAAGTCGACCAATTGTCATTGGAGGCCCATTGGGGTGCGGTCCATCAGCGCCATATCATCCACGTATAATAAATAATTCACGTGGGTTTTGTCTATCTTTGTTGGAAAACATTGCATACTAACAAAAGCCTCACCAATGTGGGAGATGAAAAGATTGAAAAGAAGGGGTGCCAACCCCCTTTCAATTTTAATTGGTGCTGACAGATGACCTTTCCTGTCCAGTATCAACCGGATAGATGTGATTGGTAGCAGGTTGGTAGCAGGCTAACAAGTATTGCTAATATTTCTGGAGGGCAGTCTGATGTATGTAACTGCTCTCATTTAAGTGAGATCCCTGTCTCCATAACGTTTTTTACTAGGATTCAAAGAAGTCTAAGGTAGTTTGGTAGTTTGAGAATTATTCTGTCAGCCTTCCAAACACTATGAACTGACTAGTAATGTTAAGGAATGTTATATTGATTGGAGCAATGCTAGTAGAAACCTCCTTCCTACTACACTTTGGTAAAACAGCTCAGTGAATTAACAGACCTGCTGCAGACATCTTTGTACAACCAATAGGTCATAGGTTCATATAAAGGCAGGGACTGCTCAGCCTTTTGCCCTTCTGAAGTCAATGAAATTAGTACCACTGATTTGGAAAGCCGTCCATTCTTAACTGAGGACGGGGACTATTTTTGAGTCGATGTTGTTGAGTGATGTGACCTTTTAAGCACAATTGGGCGATCGCCATATTGGAGAGTTTTGTCATCCTTTTTAGAGAATAGTTTTTCCAGAGGCAGCATGCAGCGATTGGAGATGGCAGTGGAGGGGATGTCGTCTGATGGCACATGTGCTGCTTGAGAGCTCCTGCTATACTTAGGTGGAGAATCCTGATTAGAGAGCGCTTGTGTGTACCTATGTGGACAGTGTTGGTGAATTGGTTTGTGGCTTTACTTAAGTGCAAGTGCTGATGTTTATATGCAATTATTACTTATAGTATTATACGTCTGTAATTATCTTGCAACTCTTTTTGTAGCTCTGGTACCTCCCCACTCTTACCAATGGAAAGAAAAAACACATGTGATGCTATTTGCAATTAGAAACAGCAGTGTCTAAATCCATGATTATTGTATACAAGCTCCTTTAAGTAAAGCGGGTCACTCCAGCTGCAACCATCTGTCCTATAGAACAGATGAAAATATGCAACCTTTACCAGTCCCTTGTGATGATAATGCTGAGCTTTTTTTATTTCAATATTATGCAAAATATTAGAAATTAAGTTGTTTTTGGTCAAAGGTACAATTGGTCGCTGACTTTCTGGATGTTTCTCATCCTATAGTCCTTTTATTTGGGGGTTAGTTATAATAAGAATACAGACCTTTCCTAGAGGGTCTCACTTTCAAGGGAAAAAATTGAGATTGAAGAATGTTCTGATTATTGTTAACCGGGTGCAATATTTCACAGAGGAAATGTGGGCTTTTGAGGCTCACTTTTTTTGATGAAAAATCCTATCTGAAAGAAATGTTTTTCTTTACATGTTGTTAGAAACCAAATGGTGTCTCACCTACTAGTTCCCAGGGATCTCTCTCTCTCTCAGATGGCCAGGGCACAGCCATTGCCTTTTGATCCAGACGGTCTGATCCAGACCCTCAAGGTGGATGAGTGTGGGAGGATCACATGGGTGAGGGGCCTTCGGGGAGTGGGGGTGAGGAAACTGATGGTGAGACTTGGTATTCCCCCACTCCGTTCCCGTTATAGGATTCTCTGACATCCCAACCCCCCCCTTTCTGCACAAACATTGGGCCGAGGAAGAGGGCGACTGAGAGTAATCTCAGTATCTCATCAGACATGTCCCGCTAATCGGGGTCAGGCAAAGCCAGGCACTTGACTTTAATCACATACATCTGATACCCATTAGCTCTCCCCACACAGATAAAAGGAAGACCATAGGGATACACTCTGAGCAAGGTGGAACACGAGAAGGAGCAGATCTTCTGGGGCGAAAGCATACCTGCTCGAGTAGAACGACCGATCGAGGGATGAGATCATGGGGTAGAGAAACCCAGGAGATCCCTGCTGGAGGTTGTTGCCTCCAAAGAGCCATGAAAGATACACAGAGAAGGCCAAATCCCAGGCAAGATGACTGCATTATGTTTCAAGGACGCCAGCGACCCTCCCGGGTGAACAACAAAATTGAGGAGAGCTGACTCAACCATTTTGATCCCTTATGTTATAACACTGATTTTCCTTTGCATACATATTCCCCTTTACACATTTTTTGTATAAGAGACAGGGCAGGCATTAAGTTTTGTTAGTATAGGCCATTTTGATTCGACAAAGACTGACTAGGACTGTGCTTTCTTTATTATTTGATGGTAGAGACTACTGCCATCATATTTATAGGGCACAATAGGAGTTTTTCCAAACCCTGAAATTCAATAAAGGTTTTGAAATTATATCTCTAGTGCCAGTGTTATATTTGTAATATCATGCCTCTCTCACCATGTTCTTAGGAAAAGGTAAGGTATCTGTGAGTTTAATAACATAAAACCTGATGACAATGAATACCCATAAACTACATGTTATTTTTTTTAAACGACATTTAAAAAATCTAAAAAATAAACATATTATTAAATTAAATACAATCTATTTTGTAAAAATATTTAGTAGAAAACGTTAGGAATTGTTTTACCAGCCCCACAGGTCCATTCAGAATTAAAGGTTAGAAGGTGAAGCCACTTTTTGCATTAATCAAAGCAGGTACAGAAGATTGTTTATTATTTATTGGTTGGGTGTTATTTAAGCAATATGACCCGAGCGGCGGGGCATTACCTGAGTCGTAATGCCCCCGCCGCGAGGCTCATATTGCTATTAGCACCCCGGCCCGCATTATGTGCATGACCGGGGCAATAAAAGAATTTTTTTCTGTCCCGAAAAGCCGCTGCGTTTCGGGACCGAAAAAAAAAAACGACCAAGAAAATGGCCGCCGGGAAAGGGAAAACAGGAGTCCGTTTTCCCTTTCCATGGCGGCCAACACAAGTGTTCCCAGCGCGTCCGCTCCCGAGCAAAAAAAAAGAAGCAGAAGGTAAGTGGGGTTGGAAGGGCGGGAGGCAGGGGAAGGTTGGGAAAAAAATAAATAAATAAAACGTACCTACTTCCCTGCTAGGGGACGATGGAAACTTCCAGCTGTGTGCCTCCACTCAGCTGGAGCCTGCTATCGTTCCCCAGCGGGGACGCAGCAGCAAAAAGGTAAGTGGGGCGGGGAGGGCGGGGAGGGCAGGGAGGGAGGATGGAGGGAGGGAGGGACGAAGGAGGGAGGGTAGAAAAAAAAATTATGAAAAAGCTTACCCGAGTCCCCGGTGGGGGTGAAGGCAGCATCTCAGCCGTGGGGAGGCTCGGAGCGGGGATGGCCCCGCTTCGAGCATCCTCATTGGCTGAGGGGCTGCCACGCCCCATGCCGGGAACAAAGGCCGTGGAATCCCGACAGAGGGATTCCCGGCCTGGTAATGTCTTGGCGAGGGCCAATCAGAATGGCTCTTGCATTCTGATTGCGCCCTCGCCGGATACTAATAAGCTTTACTACTCAACGAGTGCATTTTTCCGCACTGTGGGACGCACTCTAAGTGAAGAATGAGGTGATAACCTGCCTGTTCAGGTACTATATAAAAAGGTTTTACGATTTGTCCTGAAAGACAGAAGATTGTTTTGTCCCTTAGTGCTGAGGGAAGGTTGCTCCAGATTTTAGGACGAGTGTGAAACCGACTCTCCCTCCATGGAAGGATAAAGGTTTGAGAAGACTGAGGCCTGAGCTGTCCCGTCAGATAGTAAAGTTGGAATTTTTGGAATAGAGGAGGCCTTCTAGTCCCCTGTACTGATTTAGTAAGTGTCTTGTTTCCTAACTGACAACCAATGCAGCGATACAGGGTTGGGTGAAATATGGTTGATTTTCTTCATGCCAAGCAAATGTCTTGCCACTTCATTCTGCACTGTCTGCCCATTAGTCATTAGATTGAGAGGGGCGCCTAGGTACAAGCTGCTGCCAATGAGCAGTCGTGGTGGTACAAAGACATTTAAAAGTGTGATCTTATACGATGCAGAGAACGTACTGTGAAAGTTACAATTCTGAATCTTCATCAAGGCCCACATTCTCATTGATAGTGAGGGGTCTCCACAGGGGCAAAAGATTCCAGGCCAAAATGCTGTTTCCAATAAATTGAGTTTGGAATGAATGGTTGGGACTTTATCTTAAATCTGTCTGTCATCAAGGTAGTTCAAAAAACAAACAAGCGAAGCTAATGAAAAATGTCTGCCAGAGAATGCGTATAGAAAAAAAACAATAGAGAAAAACTTGGAGACCCCTGCAGAGCTCCACATGTTAATTTTCTTGGGCTGGATGCATATTTTCAAATCCCTACTGGTTGTGGCCAATCTCACAGGAATTACTTATCCAATGCAATGCCATTCCTTCAGAATGCTGTTGTTCCAAAGAAGTCAGTAGAATATTGTGGTTGTCGGTGTCAAATGTGCCATCAAGAGCAGAATCATCAGTGCCCAAATACCTGCCCTGCCAACCTCATTCACAGCTTGTTTAGTATGTCATGACACAGTCTGTGCTCAAGTTGATCATTAACTGCCCAATCTGCTTGGCCAAGAAGGAGAGTTAGCAAACTGTTCTGAAATTATCTTTAGAGGGTGGTTCCAATTCTCTGGGAAGAAGCCTGAATGAATGGAATAATTGAAAAGGAGTTGGCTTTGCATAATGAGCAGAGAAAGGAGTTTCTTCACGACATTTGGTGGAGGACATTTGTGGGAGAATGCAAACATTAAGAGGATGCCGGCAGCGATGCCCCATCCTCTAGTTTCAATAATGAACACTTTTCTAAAGGTGGAGTATTTTTAAGGCATCTGGATAATCACTGAGGGAGGTCGATGTAGTTGATTGTATTGAGCGAGGCAAATCCTTTCCAATATTCTCAGTTCAGTTCAGGAAGAAGCTCTTATGCCCTAGAGAAGGTCTAGGGGTAATAGTGGAGGTTAGGACTTGAGTGCAGCACTGTTTTTTAGTAACGGAGAACATGCTTTTTGATATGTTATTTCAACACTCAATCCATTGTGAGCAATGATTTCTTTTATCTTTAAAAACTGCAGATTTTGCCCTCTGAACAAGGTCTGAATGTTTAGATAATAGCTGTTTACCATTTGCCCTCAAGGCTTTAAGACTGTGCTAGGTTGACTTCTTGTGCGAATCACTTTAGTCCGGTCTTTGACAAATGTATTGTTCCCCAAGCTTAATTTCTGGAGGGTAGTTTTAGGGTCGACAATGGCAAAACAATAGGGGGCAATCAGTGCTGTCCTTTTGAAGTGTCCTCTACGTGAAGTGTTTCTAAGAGCGGGAAGTAACTTATTCTTATGCCGACTTGGAACTGATTTGCCTAATATTATAGAGAAACGTATGCATAGTGATCGGACCATGGGATTCTTAATGGGTCCAAAGTGATGGTACCAGGAAGAGAAGACAATATATGGTCAAGGAAATGTCCAGCTTGATGTCTAGGAGCAGAAGCAAGTCTTGAAAGTCCTAGGTACCCTAATGATTCTGGGTGATTCAAAGTGTGAGAATCCGTTCTGTTGTCACTCCAGTAATTTAGGTCTATCAGTACTATCAAATAAGGGTTAAAAAGTAGAGCATCCAGAGTGGACTCAGATAATATATCAGTGAACACTTTTGTTGGTCTTGGTGTTCTATAGACTAACAGTAAATTAATAGTGAGTGCACTGGAAAGAGAGATTATATGAAGCAAGGATTCTGACATGGGAAGAATGGAGAAGGGTAGCTTGCTGACCTGTGCGTCATGTATGTAAATAAGGCCACTCTGCTACTGCTGAAATTCAGGATTGGGGTAGGATTTTCCATTAAGTGGTTGCTAGAGCCAAGACTCAGTAAGACAGATACAAGCTAACTTCTTTTCCAGAATTAAATTGTAGATCACAGAGTGGTTTTGAGTGCGGATTGCACATTGTTTAACAAAATTGGTGTTGCAGTTCTGTCATTGGTTGGTAAAAATAGGCTGCAGCCAACCCTTGAACACACGCTGATCTCCACAAGGGGGTAGGGTGGTGGAAGGTTTCCTTTTTTAGCGCATCCTTGTTGGTATCATGTATGCTGTACTCAGACGAGATACCTACTACAATATGCATAAAGGAAGTTTCGATGGCTAGCGGTTAACCAACAGCATGTACAGCCTTGGGGCTTGGTTGAGCAAGGACAGGGCAGATGGGTTTATCTTTGGCATGCCACCAGCATGGTGGCACCACACATTAGAATGTGAGCATGTTTTTATGTGTTTGGAGGAGGGCAGGGATAAGTACCCAATGCCAACAAAATGATATGACAAGTGGAAGGTCTAGTATTTAAAACAATGAGGTAATCTTCCAGCAGCAAGAGATGGGACTTGAAAAGAATGATATTCATGACAATTACATGCTATACAGTCACAATTCAGATAATTAGCAGGCTGCCCACACACAACATGCACATGAGGGCCTGCCATTGTGTGAAAACATGGGAGGGAGGAGCAACAGTGTGTAGTGGTTGGAGTACATGTTGGTTTGAAGAGGGGCTTTAGAATACAAATGGTGCAAGGCACTCTTGCCAACACACTGGCCACACACTTTTCCACCAAAGCTCAGGAGATCCTGAGCACCCTTGTTACTCACCCGCTTAACCCATCCCACACCCCCTTGCATCCCCTGGCCACTGACCCTCCACGTACCACCTTCTCCTCCTTCACCCCTGTCACACCTGAAGAAGTTACCAGAGTTGTCAGCTCTATGAAGGTTTCTTCCAAACAGGTTCCCCCCTCTCATTCAGAACCAGCAAGGACAACAGTGACTCTCTTGTCCATGCACTCGCTGATTTCTGCAACCACTCGTTCACCTCTGGATCTTTCCCTTCCTCCCTCAAGCACTCCATTGTTCGCCCTCTCCTGAAAAAACCTTCAGCAGACCCTACCTGTTCAGCCAACTCCTGCTCTATTTCAATCACCCCCCTTCTGGGGAAACTGCTGGAGAAGCTGGCCTTGCCCCAACTCAACTCACATGTTGAACTTGTCAGTGGTCTTCACGATCATAAATCTGGATTCTGAGCATCCAGAAGCACAGAAACTGCTCTTCTGAACACCTGTGAAGAACTGCTCGCATCTCTGGACTCCAATTCCCCTGCTGTCCTCATCCTACTTGATCTCCCCTCTGTCTTCGACACTGTCAACGATTCCATCCTCATACGGAGGCTTCATGATACCCTTGATATCTCGATCAGGCACTGGAGTGGCTGACTTCTTTCCTAACTGACCACTCTTCCCATGTATTCCTGGGCATATTATCCTCTCCTACTTCCTTCTCCTCCTGTGGTGTCCCCCATGAATCTATCCTCTCCCCTGGCTCTTTAACATCTACCTTGCTCAGCTGGCACTCCTCATCTCCTCCTTCTTCCCCAACTTCCAGTGTTATGCAGACAACACTCAACTCTTTTTCAGACTTCCTGCTGACTCATTCGCACCTTCCTTCATCCCTTACTGCCTTGCGGCCATCCAGGCTTGGTGCACTTCCAACTATTTTTGCCTCAATCCTAGCAAAACTGAGATCCTTCCGATTGGGTCCACTGCTACCTACTTCTTCCCTTCTCTCTGGCCTCCTTCCTTGGGCTCTCACCCTGCTCCTTCTTCAGAAGCCAGAAACCTTGGCATCATTTTTAACTCCTCTCTCTCCTTCCTCCCTCACACCCTGGACATTGCTAAGAAGTCCCACTTTCACCTCTTCCTTCTCAAAGGAATTCTCCCTTTTCTCACTTTCCCCTGGAAGCTCAATGTTTCCCGAGCCCTGATTCTCTCTAGGCTTGACTATTGCAATAGCCTCCTCCTCAATCTACCTTCTTTCACTCTGCAACCACTGCAGCTAATCCAGAATAGAGCTGCAAGACTTATCCTTGGCCTTAGGCCCAGGGACTGCATCTCTCCTGCCCTAAAAAGTCTTCACTTGCTCCCAGTTGCTGTACGGATCAAATTCAAATCCCTCGGTATCATCCACAAGGCTGTCTGGGGCCAGGGACCACACTATCTGCAACTCTCTCCTACAAAATACTCTCCTTCTAAACCTCTACATTCCTCCCGCACCAACTCCCTGTGTGCAAAGTGTTTCGCTAAACAGAGAGCAGGACCACTCACTGTCTACCTCAGCGCTTGCTTCGGCCCTCCCTCCGCCCTGGAGACTCACACTTTTCCACCCGACATGGCTCCTGGACGCATAACACTTACCAAACCTTTGACTTCATCTGTGGCTCACCCTCGAGCACAGACACCCCATCACCTACCCCACTGCCCTATTCCTTGCTGCACTTGCACGTTCTAAATACTCACAAGGCATAGTAGGTTTGTCTGTTCCTTCCCCCAGCGTATTGTATTGTGTGTTTTGAATTGTACTTCAATCCCATGTTCCCTCCCTGTTGCCATGTGGGCGTTTTGAAACAGAATGTATTGCTGTATAAACACCTAATAAGCAAACAATAAATACATCAAAAAATGTTTAAGGAAGAGGTAAGGTTAAAGAAGGGAAACAGTTAAGAATTTATGTGAGAGGTTGAAGAAGAAGAAACTGGCTATTATGTCTTCTCAGTAAGTGTTTTGTGTTGTTTTCTGTCATGGAATGAACATGGTTTCAACACCTCCCCTTCTAAACACAGGACTCATGGCCCATGAAAGAGTGTTTGGAGTGGCTACGTGGCCAAGGGTGTGGGTGGTGACATCATTTGGTTAGGTTTCTGTTATCAAAAAATACATCTGTCTATTCAGGAAGGATAATACAAATAATAGGTATGCAGGCAAAAAATCACGGCAAAAATGTGGTTTGTCTCGGTAAAGGTGTACCCCGTTATACCTAAGGTGAGCGAGGGTTGTGGAGGTGTCCCCCGCTCCGCCCAAATGGTATAATGGGTCTGGGGGTTTGCAGGGGTGTCCCCACGCATCCTTTACGTGGATTGCGGTGGCAAAACCACAGCCTTTTTGCAGCGATTTTTTGTATAAACAGCCATTTTTGCCGCGAATTTAACACATGGAACGAAATAATATTGTGTGTCTGTTTAGATGCTGATTGGACGTTGAGTGACGCATGGTTTAAAGCTGGTGGTGCAGCAGAGAAGACCCTTGTCTGCAGAGCAAGGAGGCGCTTGAGTTAAATTAAGCAAAACCCTCTTCACCGCCTGTGGCCTGCACGGAGGGGTCAGCACCACCCACTGTGCCTCACCCAGATCTGCATGTCGCTGGTCGCAAGCAAGTTAGAACTTAACCGATATATCCTGCAGGTCCCTCTCTGTGGACCACAGCACAGGCAATGCATCAGGACAAGGAGAAAGAAAAGAGTGCAAGGTCTTCGGATGGTCACTTGAGAACCACTGCAAAGCTTGGGTGCATCTTCCTTCCAGGATGACTGGCACGTGTAACACAGCAGCAATCAGGGAATCTGGAACCCCGCCCAACTTTTTAGGTGTTAGGTACATCTGATGATTGGTGGTGATATGTGTTGAGATGCACCAGTTTGTATTGGTCTCGGAGTGCCTAGCCTTAATTGGTAATGCTTCCATCTTCATGGTGGCATGAGCGGCAGGATCTCATATTCTGTTGGAGCTGAATACTGGGAGGTGCCGGATGCTTCATTGGCAGAACCTGTATGGCACTTCCTGATATGGCCCGAGCAGGGATTCTTAGGGCTGGAAAACGGCCAGATACCTTGTCATAGTCAGCTTCATACTGACACACACGGGTACAATGTCCTTCTAGGTCACATCCATGACAGAACCCGCAAGGCTGTAGAAGGGAGTTTTGCCTCTGTGAGTAATTTCAGAGAATTCTGGAACTGTTGGGATTCTCGTTCCATTTAGGATGGCACAACACACCTTCCTCCCTGCATTAGTGAGGTTTGTGGTCCTGTATGGTCAGAATATGCTACAGCTGTTTCATCATCTGCAGCAACACATCACACAGTGACAATTGCCAATGGTGCACCTATTGCGACTCAAAGTTGAGCTTCTCTCCTTGCACTGGATGGCTGCATAGGCAGTCCTAAGTGAAAAGATGTTTTTAGAAAGTCCCTTTCACTAAAAGACTGATTTAGAAAGACTGCTCTGTGACCGCACGGACTCATCCAGTGGCTCAGGCTCGTACGGCAAAGAGAGTTTTCCATGCGGGTGTCGATTGCGAATGAGAACCTCATCGCCCGGCTCCAGCTGTTGTGGGCGAAGCCCCCTCCGCACGTTTTCTTGCTCAGTTCTTGCTTGCCGGTCCATCTCGACTCGTTGGTCGTCAATCACTGCAGGTTCTCGCTCTCCGACCTCCGGCAACAGCCCTCGCGGACACCTTCTGAACATTGCCTCTGCCGGGGCCACCCCCGTGGACGCATGTGGCGTGGTGCGGTATACCCCCAAGAATTGGTACAGGGCTCTCTGTAGGGACTGCCCCTGTCCTTGAGCAATTCTAAATGTTTTATTGAGGGTCCTCATCAGGCATTCCGCCTCCCCATTCGCTCGAGGCCACAGAGGCATGATCTTCCGGTGCACCACCCCGCAGCTCACCATCAGTTCAGCAAATCGTTCACCCTGAAAGGGCGCACCATTGTCCGAACACAGCGTGTGCGGGAATCCGTGAGCCGCGAACAACTTCTCCACCGCCACTACCACGTGTTCAAATGCCACGGACTCCACAAACTCCACCTCGGGGTACCGGGAGTACTCGTCCACCAGGACTAGGAAGTGGGTGCCCCTGGTGGTGGACCCAAAATCGGCATGAACCACCTCCCACGGATGGGTCCCCCTCGGCATCGCCTCGGTGACCGGCTCCCGCTGTAAGGGCGAGGCTTCCTGACACCAGACGCACGCCGCCACAAATTCGTCCACCTTGCGTTCCAGTTCGGGGAACCACACCTTCATCCGGAGGCGGGCCTTGGTCTTGGCGGCCCCTTGGTGGCCCCGGTGTGCCAGCGCGATCACCTCACCCACCTTTGACTGGGGAACTACAATCCGATCACCCCGAAGTAGCAGGCCCGACGCCGAGAAGGACAGTTCCTCACGAACCTTCCATAGTTGTTCTAAACCAGTCCGGGCCTCCTGAGTGCGTCCCGCCATGGCCTCGAGCGCTGACTTCCAGGAGCCTTGTTGCACGGACTGCCTCAATACTTTGAAGCACTCATCCTGTGCCGCCGCAGCCTCTAGCTCCTGGAGAGGCATGGCATTCGGCGTGGCTGCGTCTACCACGACTTGGACATGCTCCTCAGCTTCTTGCTCACAGATGTCACGGTCTCCTTCTCCAGGTGCTCCGGGGTGTATGGATAGGTAGTCAGCTGCGTTGTTTACCCCTGGCCGGTAAACCAGGGTCACCCCATACTCCAAGAGAGCCAGCATCCACCTCTCAATGCGTTCCGGCGGTTTGGATGACGACCCCGCTAGGATGGGCAGCAGAGGTTTATGGTCAGTAACCAAGTAATCCGAGTACATAGAGCCGGAAATGGCGACATCCCCACAGCACCGCCAGAGCCTCGCGCTCAATCTGCGAGTAGCGTTGTTCGGCGTCTGACAGCGCTTTGCTGGCATATGCGACTGGCCGGACGCCGCCATCACGGTCAATCTGTGTCAACACCGCACCCAGGCCGAATGGGCTAGCATCAACGATGATCTCCGATGATAGGGCGGGATCAAAGAATGACATTGTGTCCTCAGCCGTGAGTGCGCCCCTGATGTCATCAAAAGCTGCCTGTTCCAGCGGACCCCAATTCCAGACGGTGTCCTTTCTTGTCAGGGCCCAGAGGGGCTCAGACCTGGATGCCAGGTTCTTGATGAACCAGCCACAGTACGTGACCATGCCCAAAAAGCTTTGCACCTCCGACACAAATTCCGGTGGTTGGGCCTTCTGTATGTCCAGTACCTTTTTTGGGTCAGGAGACACCCCCCCCTCCCTGAACACAAACCCGAAGAACTCCAGGGAGGGGCGCAGAAACTCGCACTTCTCCTTATGTAATGTGAGTCCCAGCGACTGCAGCCTCTCGAATGTTTTCCCCAGACGCCTCAGGTGGTCCACCTCCGTCCTTGCGAAGACCAGAATGTCGTCGCTTATGTTTAGGACGCCCTCGAGGTCGGCTAGGGCACCCCGAATGATGTTCTTGAATACTTCCGCGGCCGAGGACACCCCAAAACTCAACCTCTTGTAGCGATATAGTCCCCGGTGCGTGGTGAAGGTGGTAATGTACCTTGAGTCGGGGTGGAGGACGACCTGATGATATCCGGCCCTGAGGTCGAGCTTCGAGAAGAACCGAGCACCCTGCACCTCCGCAATGATGTCATCCAGCATCGGTGTGAGGTGCCTCTCTCTCTTGATGGCCTTGTTGGGGATTCTCATGTCTACGCAGATCCTGACTGCGCCTGGTTGTTTGAGTTTCCTTGCCTCCACTATGGGGGACACCCAGGGAGTCGGTCCCTCCACCTTCTCGATAATGTCTAGATCGACGAGGCTGTCCAGTTCTTTGTCTACCTGCTCACGGAGGTGGAAAGGTACCCTCCGATGTTTGAGGGCCACCGGCTGTACCCAATCATCAATGTGCAGCCGCACCGGCTCCCCGGCCATCTGCCCAATCCCCTTGAATAGGGCATGATGCTTCTCCAGCAAGTCATTAATGTCCTCCAGGTAGACGGAGTATGCAAAGCTTACGATGCCGAGAGCCTCCGCCGCTGCACAACTCAACAAAGTGTTCTTACTCACTGGGGTCACGTAGAAGCGGGCGGTGATGTGGGAGCCATTGTGTTCCACTTTTGCCACAAAGGCCCCGTCCAGAGGGATGGGCTCCACACCACCGAACGCAAAGATGAGGGCCTTTGCCGTGACCAGCCTGGGCGGCTGATCCATGGCGTTGTAATGTTCTCGGGCCATGACGTTCACCGATGCTCCTGTGTCCACGAGTACAGGGACCGGAGACTGGTTCACTTCGACCACGCACCTTGGTTGACGTCGATTCCTGCCCCTTAGAAGCTCCACACTTGAGACAAAGAATATGTTCTCTTCATCTTCTTCTTCTGCTTCTTCCGCCTGAGCCTCCTCCTCGCCCTGGTCCACCTGGGCGACATTGGACGGCCGACCTTGGCGAGTGGAGACCGCTCGGCCCTGGCCTCTTGGCACCAGTACAGGCAAGGCCGCCCTACACACCCTTGAGAAGTGGTCTGGCAACCCGCACCGCCCACATGTCTTCCCAGCTGCAGGGCACTCCGCTGGGTGAGGCAGGTCGTATCCGCATTTTTGGCAAATCTCGCCTGCCCTCCCAGCTCTGTTCCGTGTGCCGCCGCCATATCTCCTAGCACCTCTCCCCCCTCGCCACATCGCGCAGATCTCTTCAGTTTTAATGGGGCGCGACCCGCCTCCATTCTTGCCGCTCTCACCTCTGACACCTAGTGGCTCCTTCCTAGCTCAAGGATGCGCTGGAGCGTTATCCCCGGCTCCCTCAGCACTTGGCGCCTGAGCTTGCCTGATGAGCACGCCTGGATAAGCATGGTCCTGATCATGTCCTCTGCATCGCCCTAGGCGCAGGCGAGTGACAGACGCCTTAGGCGCCCATAGAACGTGTCCAAGGTCTCGTCATCTTTTTGTTTGGCAGAGAGCATCACGAATCGCTCATAGTCCGCGTTGGCTAAGAGCAGTAAATATGCCTGGAGGGCGGCCTTTGCATGATCGTAGGTTCCATTCCCTTGTGGCAAGGATTCAAAAATCTCCTGGACAGAGGGCCCTGTCGAGTACAACATTGTGGCCAGCCTGGTGTCATCATCGACCACTTGCGCAGCCGTGAAATACATGTACAGGCGGTCCACCCACCTTCTCCATCAGGCCCCAGGCTGGATGGCGGGCCCGACACATCGAATTTGGGGATGGGCTGCAGGGCAGCATGCGCACATACCTGCGCTATGGCAGGCGCTGCCTGCTGAACACCAGGAGCAGCAGCAGGTTGAACTGGGGGTTGAAGGGCGGGAACCGCTGCCTGACCATCTGCTGGAGCTGCTGGTTGCTGCATTGGAGGTAGAAGACCCTGCGGGGCCACTGGTGCACGAGGATGAAACTGCGCCGCCACACCGTGTGCTCCGTCCTGGTCCTCGGTGTCACTCATGAGTTTGAGCGCACAGGCACCCCCATAATGCTGATAGGGGCCGCAACTCAAACATTCAGCCCAAAGTGATCCTCAGCCTGGACCACCCCTGGATGCAGTGACTCCTGCCACCTCCGTGATGATGAAGAGGATGAAGATAGATGGAGTCACCAGGATGATGATGAAGGGGGTGAAAAAGCAGAATGCCTTTGTGTGTTCCAAAAATTGGTAGCCAAAATAGTAACTGGATTCAGCAGGCCCAGTCAAGATAGGCCTTCTCCTAGCTTCCACTCGATGTAGGAAACCCAAAATTGAGTCGATGCACTAAATTGGCATACCTCCGTGTAGATGCAGCTGTCAGCTACTGAAATGTCCAAAAATTAGGCCTGGGGTCGTTTCAGGGCCCAGACCGGAGCTCCTTGAAATCCCACAGCCGTTGCACAAAATGGCCGCCAGCCGCGTGGGCAACGCACTACCCGCGGCATGAAACGAAGTCTGTCCTTCGACCTCGTTCCGGTGAAAAATTATTCTGATTATCACCGCCGGGCCCGGGCATCGTATCCCATCCTCGTCGCCACTGTTGAGGGTGACTGGCGCCCCCCGCGCGCTTCGCCGTAAGCCCTGGCCCCAAGAACTCAGACCAACACGTCCGTCTTGGTTCGGGCTTCCCGGTCGCTCTAACGCGGCCGGGAGCGCCCCGTTTATTTATACTGCACGCGACGGCGTGCAACGTTACGCCGCCGCGTGCGCGCCCGTCATCGGGCAGCGCCACACTATGGGCAGCTGGTTCTAGTGTTGCAGGGTCTATTCAGGGGAAGGGGTTCATGTGATATGATTTGATAGGTTATTTATAACACGCTTAATACCCAGAGGGTTCTAAGCGCGTGCCCGGGATCGAACCTGTGGTGCTCCGTGTCGTCTTGAGTCAAAGGTGAGCACGTTGCCCCAGAGCTTTCCTCCCAAGATGTGGTGGTTGGGAACCACGTGAGAAAATCACAAGAGCCAGCGCATTCAAAGAAACTCCTTGAGATGAAGTTGGTATGCAACCCAAAACCTTTATTTAATTACAAAGGCTAAAGGAATATGAGCATCTGAACTCTGCTGGAGATACGCTCTGGTGCTCGTCCTCCTGCGTTTGCCATGGCTTTTCTGCTGCGCTGCTCACACCTTTCTCTAGCGGGGTGTTGCCACGCCTCTATGCAAGCAGACTGTCAGCAGGGTCTGCAGTGAAAGAGGACTGTGTGCCTCTTATCTCCTCTTGTACCGAAGTAAATCAATAACGCTCAGAGCACGTAAGGTGCTTTCCTGTTTCTTTGTGGCCTCCTTTGCTCTTCAGGTACCTCAAAGGCTTCACAGGAAGAATGTCTGCTTCCTTTTGTGGGAGTGGGACAGTCGCCTGTTCTTGAATACGCATTTTTTTGTCCTGTGTGTCATTGTTCCTTTGTGACACTGTTGGCCCATGCACTTCTGTAGCTCATTCTTCTGCCAGTTCACTTATTTATTTATTTATTTATTTAATATGCATACAGACATCAGGCTTTACATATTAAACCAACATTTCTACAATACAATTTATCTTAAGTTCCCATATTCCCTCATCGACTGCTCTCTCGAACCCCACCACTCTTCTACATTCCACTATTTGTCATCTTCTGCAACCACGTGATCAATGGCAAACTTGTCTGCATGCAGTGGGTTACCACATCTTGATAGTGTGTTTGTTTTTGTTGTTCATCTTGATTTTTACTGTGTTCCCGGGCTCTGTGGAGGGAGCTGATGTTGCATTCCAAGAGTCATATCTCTTCTTTCTCTTGGCCCGTTGCTCATTTGTTTTGTAGGAAATCTCCTGGTATAGACCATAGGTGCTTTATTGGATGTGAGAAAGCCATTTTGGAAGCCACCTTTCATTTATTCTTCTAGCCTTCATTATTTTGAAAGGAGATTCTCCTGTGATGGAGTTGGAGGGTGCCTCTGTACATGGCTGTAGATCCCACACAGTACCATCCATTCCAGAAGTGGCAGCTCATTGTACGCTCCACTTGATGAATCTGTTCACCCTCTCCATTTGGTCATTGGCCTGGGGTTGATAACATGCTGTCCTCTTCATGTGGTCATTGGGATGATAACATGCTGTCCTCTTCATGTGGTCATTGGCCTGGGGATGATAACATGCTATCCTGCACTGCTTGATGTTAATCTTCTGAAACCTTTATATTTTGTGTGAAGTGAATTGGGCTTGTTTTCTTTTAATCAGTTCATAGGGGCAACCCTCTCCCCGAAACAGGTCTTCCATGAACTGTAGAGAAACCTAGCAGTGATGTCTCACACAAACTTGTTTTCAATCCATTGTGCACATATAGCCCTTAGCCATGATGCCATACCTGCATCCCTCTCCCATGAAATCCAAAGGGCATGAAAAAGTCCAGATTTACTTTCTGCCAGGACTGCTCTGGAACCTCAATGCTATGCAATGGTACTTGCCTTGAGGGCAGTAGCTTGTCAATGATAGTTGTTGACATCCATCACTGACCACCAATAAGGCTCTCTTGCCCTTTTCTTTGTCAGTGTTGTCCCTACGTAGCCTTCATGAGCTTTGTCTATAATACACTTCCTCATACCCCAAAGGGGATCGAACATATCAGCTTGAATTAATAATTTACCCTATATCGTGATTTAATCCACAATTTTCCAATATGGCTGGAGCAAATAACCTCTTCTCATCACACTAGTGTATGGCTACAAAAGGATCTGATTAATGCTAGGAACCTCCAAGAAGGCCGGACTTGGCTTCTGTTTCCAAGGCTGCTGTGGTCAAAATCCCACCCTAAGTTAAATGTGCCCATATTTATTTCCATTTTTCCCATATGTAGAATCTGGCTGTTCGTGGCCTAGGGGGGTAAGTAAAGGGGATTTGCGTGCTGTGTTTTATTGGGCATGTTTTTCTACATGCCTTGGCCCACCATGACACTGTGGGAGGCTCAAAGCATGGCCATAAGCACTTTGCCCATAAGCCTAGCATTTTGGTAACCAGGACATAAATGAGGAAACCCAAAAATCTGAGGTTTTCTTCCGCTCCCTTTTGAGGAAGCTTTTGCAAATTTGGTAAATTCACATTTCTGACATGCAACCACTCACACATGTTTTTGAGGGCTTAGGGAAGTAAGCATCAGGGCTTTCCCGCATGTGATTTCTTGTGCATGACTTCAATAGGCCCAGACTCACCATGCAGTGAGTAATTCCCAGGCATAGCCCCCTTGCGCTGAGAACACCTCCTCTCCAGCTATCTCTCCTCTTGGTGCTGTACCCCGTAGAATATAGTTGAGTCCCACAATACATTCGGTCCAATTGTACACATATCTCCTCTACCTTTTCCTTCTCATGCCTTCCTGTGCATCTTATCTGACCTCATCCCAACTCTCTACCCACTTTGCTTCTCCCTAAGACTACTGAATGTTATATTATATTCCTCTTTTGCCTCTCTGACAGACAAAGCACTTTGAAGCCATAAACTATGACAGGAGGCATTATAGAAATGCAAGATAACGTAACATATCAGGATCTTCTTCGTCATCATGATGCATCCATGCACTCTGCTACTTGTGCCCCATTCCTCTCTGAGGTCCTGGGTGGAAGCCTGAATGCATTGACGATCTTGCACTTATCCACAGCCGTGACATGCAGTTTCCTTGTTTGTTCTTCCATCCCGGATCCCGGAATATGTTCCACTTTGAAGGAATACTCCTGGATGTTCACTGCCAACCTGGCTAGACTTGGTGTGGAAGGTTTGTGGCCTTGTGGTTGCAGAATGCTGAAGATGGAATTGTGGTGCTTGTGTAACGAACATGTTATTCCCCACAGGTAATCCATTAGGTGCTTCATGGCCCATGCCCAGTATACCATATCTTTCTCCATGACAGGGTAGTTTGAATGTGAGTATCTGAGGGATTTTGTGGTATATGTCACCGCGTGTTCAGTCTGCCCTTTCTGTTGCCTTAGCATTGCTCCAATACCATAGGGACTGGCATTCACTGTGACACTCGTTTCATGGTTGTCATCAGAGGGCTTTTACATGGGGCATTTGTTATTTCCTGTTTGTTCAGAAGAAACAAGACCTGACACTAATCCATCATCTGAAAGACAAACCGTTTTTTTAGCAGTCTCCTCATCGGCCCAGTTTTGCTGGGAAGGTTTTTGATGAATTTAGGGTAGTTTTTGAGATCAATGACTTGAGTTGCTCCTTGTCCCTCGGAGTTGGCACTTTACTGATTGCCAAGACAAGGTCCTCTTTTGTCCTGATGCCTTCACTGGGTATGGATTATCCTGGATACTGAAAAGGGAAAATGGGACGATCCCTTCCCCCGATTCTCATCCAGACCATGGCCTAGGACGTCACGACCCAAGCACCCCCTGCGAGAGAAATCCGACCCGCTGACTGCCGCACCAGACATCAAGATCCACTGTGGCCATGCCCCACACCGCCTGGGAACCTGCCCGTCAAACCACGTGCTGGAACCTCAGGTGGAGCTGACATCGGCCGTATGTATCAACTCAATTAGACAGCAAACCCAGCATATCGCGATCATTAGAGATGCCATGACGACATAGCCAGCCGATGACAACATACCTGCCACCAAGCATATTGGTCACCCGCACTTCAACCCACACGAAGAACATACTCAGTGCTATGACATAGCGGACCACTTACACTCACACATGCATCGTTATTTTTCACATAGGCCACCTACAGCACCGCAGAAACGCGAGACGCCAGAAGAGCTCATGTACATGCTTGCAGATGCTTCCTCGCCACTAAAACCATGAAAATGTAACCCTGTATATGGACTAATGCGTATGAGCCTATGTCGGCCCTCACGACCACCACATGTTGGACTATGTACCGCCACCCGCAAGCCAGGCCAAGGTATGCCGCAAAGCCAGGATCGGCAGGCCGGAGCAGCCCAGACAACACTGCAAGGTGCTGATCACGCAGACCTAGCCCTGACGAGAGCCCACAGCCAAGGCCGCAATGTTGCAATCTGCATGCCGCGCTCCCCGTGCAAAGGTTAGACCTGCCACTGCTAAACGCCCCCCAGAACCGAAATACAAATCAAATGCTCATAATTCTGCTCCAGCCACGGTCTCACAACACGTGACCAGGCCGACCTGATAGGATGCCAGACCCCAAGGAACAGAGACGCGCTGGGGTCTCACGTTTGGGACCCAGATTGCAAAAATGAAGTGACAAATTGGACACTGACAGCGATGGGAAAGACATGCACATCAGCTAATAGTCAGACCTGTCCATTGTCAGCCACTGACACATAGTCATACTTTGTTGCCAGCATCAGGTACACCGCGAGCTGGGAACAGCGATGGTCCCAGGCTTGGGGGCACGCGGGTGGGCCAATCAGAATCCGAGGGGCTCACCACTGACGCAACGATAGTGTAGCCAATCACTAAATGTCCCCTTGTAACAATTCTCCTTTAGCAATTTTTAGGGACGACCAAAGCGTACCATCTGACTTTTTCTGGCCCACAAAGAGTTCTTCCAATATGTTTCTATACTGACCTTACCACTCGGGGAGCCAACCCGATATGGCGTTAGGTTTCTGGGCTAGTTTTCCCAGGTTTTTGGGCTAGTTTTCCCAGGTGATGCACGTAGCCATGTCATACAGCTAGAAAAAGGGCCTGCGAGCCCACGATGAGTGAGAGGTCTCCCGTATGCCTATGATCTGAGAGTTCGTCTCTGTCTGTTTTATGCAATAAACGGCAGTAACTCCTTGCTCTTGTGTGCCTCATATTCCTTTTGGGACGCGGGAGGAGTTGGGGCCTCCCCAACCCCGGAGGTCCGCGGACGGCCCCGCCGCCCACCCCCGGGAAATTACCCCGACAAGTTGGAGGCACTGCTGAGATCTGCTGAAACTGAGGGTGATCACAGCAAGGCCACTTGTGTCAAGGTGGCCCGGCAACGTGGCCCCCTCTGCCGTTGCCCCCTTTGGAGGACTACAGGACCATCGCGGAACTGCGAGACGACCGGACAGTGCAATACGGAGATTGGCCGCCGGGAGCTGAATTGAGAAGTATCCCGCCCGCGGTCGGCGAGTGTCCAGACGTGGTCCAGACGACGGGAGGCACGAGCTGATTGGGAGGGGTGCCCGCAGTGGAGCGGCACCGGCAAGCGAGAGCTCGATGTGAGTATGGCACACACAACCAGCAATGTAATGTTGTGCGGGAGGGGGGAGGAATTGTAATTAGGGTGGCAGGTGGCTCTTACAGTGGGTTAAGAAAATATTTTGACCATTGAGCAGCGATGAATGTGTAAGGTGTAGTGGGAGAGGCACGAGGGCCGTCCCCTCTAGTGTTACAGAGCAGACTGGGTGGGGCTTCAAGCACCCACGTGTGACTGGCGGATCTCACTGATTGGTTTAGATCACGGACACCTGTATAAGGGGGGTGTGGCATTCCTATGAGTTGGCGTTGTAGATCAATGAATAGATGAGGATTCCTATTAATTGAGTGTTTTAGCTCGGTGAATAGATGACATATTCCTGCAGGAGGTAGCTAGATTGTTTCTCAGTGCGGAAGATAATTGGCTGGTTAAGCTCCCGTAGAGAGGCGGCGTATCACAGGCGAGGCAACGCAGCATGCACAGTCTGATTGTAATAACAAAGTGATTGATGAATACTCCACTCTAGACGTGGTGGGAAGACAGCTGTGGGGATAACGGGGAATAAGATTGTCAAATATGATGCGCATTGATTGTTTGCTGTAGTTGTACGTACCAGTAATCCCTTGTAGTGGTTGGTGACGTCACCCATAGGGATTGCATAGGATACCACAGTCTTCTCGTTTTCATCCAAGAGTGATCGGGGGAAGGAAACGCGGTAAGGGAAGGGTGATGGGGAGAGGCGGCCACGCATGGAGTACACCGGCACGCGCTGAACAACGGGGGTTGCACAAGGAGGTGGTGCGGCCAGTGGAAAGGGGACCAGAAGAGCATACACTGCGCAGGCAGTGAGGGCGGGGAGAAGGAGGAGGAGTCAGAAGTACGTTGAAGGTGTGCCAAGTAGCGGCGGCACAGGAAGGTGGGGCAGCTCAAAAGCACGCAGCACGGGGCACGCAGCCACAGGGGGCTTTGTGCTCCATGGGTTGAAGGGGGCCCTAGTTGACATTGCCTAGCACAAAGTATTGTAATAAAAAAATTGCTTTTCCTTGCAGCGGAAGGTCGGAAGACCCCAATTTACAGGGCGAGGTAAAGGTGGTATTGAAAAAGTAAAGTTATAAAATGTCTACATATTATGGGTTAGGGGCAGGGTTAGGGCTCAGATCAAGCGCCTTAACAACACCACTCCAACATATCTGCGCAACACTAATACCGCACAGAGATAAAATTGTAAAGTACAGTATTGAATTGACACAAGGGACAGACAACAAAATAAGGATATCATGGTCGCCCAATGGCAGTTTTGATATGTGCACCCAGCACTCACTGCTAGCGTATTTACATAACACATATATGTCACGGCTCGCTCCCTTCGCTCCCGTTCCCGTCACTTGGGGGCATGTTTTGGGGTTTATTCCCTACTGGACATTTCCTCCGAACCTTATGCTACAGTGTCCTGATGAATTGGGAGCGCTAAAACCTTATTTTCCAAATTACTTCCCTTCCGGATCCATTCCATGTTTTTGGCAGCCAGCATGCTACTTTAATCAAATGACTATGCTTCCCAGAATGCCTGGCTCACTGCTTTACCTCCTCCCTTGCAGGACAAGGCTGGGTGGAGGATAGGCAACACCTGTGGCTGCAGGTGCAGCAGGCGGTACGCCTGAGGGGTGTGCTCGTTAAGCAGCTTTAAAAGCCTCAGTTTGCTTCAGTCCAGCGCTGGTCATTGTTGCTGTGTTCCTGTTGTGACTGGTCCCTTGTTCCTTGTTCCTAGCTTTTGTGCCTAGTACCTAGTTCTTGTTCCTTGTTCCTAGCTTTTGTGCCTAGTACCTAGTTCCTGTTCATTGTTCCTAGCGTTTGTGCCTAGTACCTAGTTCCGCTTCCATTCCTAGCGTTTGTGCCCAGTTCCTAGTTCCTGTTCCTTGCTTTTGTGCCTAGTGCCCAGTTCCTGTTTCTTGTTCCTCTGCCCTGGATTTCGGATTCTTGTGCTTAATTGATTTCTGCTCACTGGATTTCCCTTTCTGTCTTCCTCTGTCTGCAGGCAGCCTGTCTCTGTGCTTTACCCTTTGATGCTGCCCAATTCGCCTGTGTTTTCTGTTTCTTTGTTGCTGTCCTTTGCTACTGAAAAACCTGATGCTTTAGTCTTTCCCTTTATAGATTTAGCTTCCTGCCTCAAGGTTTCCTTTTGTGATATCATTTTCCCTGCTCCTGATCCTTACTTTCTATTGGGATCCATTCCATGTTTTCCATCTCACTTCTGCATTCATTTCCCATGGATTATTAGGTGTGGGTGTTATTGTAACTAGTCCCAGTGTAAATGCCCTTTTGTTTCCTCACTATTTTATATCACTATTTCTACTCGCCCCTTGACTAGGGTCTTATGTATTTAGTTTCCTCCACCCATTGCTGTTATAGCCTTCAGGGTTCCTGTTTGATCAACTGGGTTTGTGAGTTTACTGACATTCAAGTGGTCTTTCCGGTCCTCGTGAGTACAGTTTCTAAGTTCCTTATTCTGTATCATCCAGAGTGTCAGCTCACAGATCCTGCCCTTGCTTGCCCTCTACGTGGGTTTAGCGCTGTCAGTATCTGTAATAGCATAGTGGGTAAGGAGTTTGTCGACTCTCCTTTCAGTCATAAGGAGGTTCTAAGTGCTTACCCCACATTCCTTTTCATATATAGGTATTATTGTTTCTCCTGGGTTTTAGTATACACAAGTATTGGGTTTTGTATGCACATATTTAGATTCAAAGTTGTACACTGTGAGATTCCGTGCACATTGCCTTCTTCCTTTCTTAACAGAATGACCAGCCGTTATTCCCATTTGAATATGGCCAGTTTAAGAAAGAAAGGCAGCAAGGTCACTAACAAGTTAGTACAGAAAGTTTCCCCTAAGTCTACCTGTGACAATCAAATCATTGATCCTGACTTAAAAGAACTCCTTGATACAAATGGGTATTTACGTGCTGAGTATTTTACCCACAGGATGGCCCATCGTACATTGCCTGATCCTAGTTCTGTCTTTAATTTTGATCCAGATTCTATGTCCGCACAAGACTTAGCAGCGGAAAACAACACACTGTTAGATTTATTACACACAAGAACGTCTGTTGTTGAACCCCATGATTCCGGTTGTGCTTTACCTCAGATTGAACAGTTTCATGATTCAAACATAAAGAATGGAGGGGTTCATTGCATTTCTTCTGTTTTCAGCCCTCAGTCAACTGCTTACTCCTCTGCACAAGTACTTACTGTAGTCCCTAATGTCAAGAGGTCTGATGTCAGTAGTCTGCTTAAGGGTAACACAGACCAAGTCGGTAAGAGTGAGTATAGATCACAAAACCTGCAAGCAGCAAATGACAATGTACAATCAGTGCACACCCGGATGGTTGGGGCAGGATCCAGCCCTGATGCCACCATGCCTTCCCCTGTGCCTACTGATAGGGATGTACAGTTAAGGCGGGGCATGCTAAAAGCTGAACTTGAGGAGTTCAAACAAGAATACATTACTTTACTAGAGGAGAATAAGACTTTACGGTCTTTTCTGAATACACCTCAAACTTTATCCGTTGATGAAGTGAATACTGTTCAATCCCTGAGTGCGGAGGTTTTTGTAGGTCATGATACTTGAAGATTCTATTGGGAGTGAAAGTTCTCTTTCTAGCACAACACTTATTCAGGGCACAGGTTCTGACAATTGTTCTACCGTTTGTCAGGAATTGCCGTTAACTGAAGATTTACAAGCCACTCCTTTACCTAAAATTTCCTGTTTAGCAGTCAGTCATAATTCTGAGCTTGAACACATACATGCTTCTGATTCCCAAACACAATCCACAATGGTGGCATACACAGAATCAGTCACTACTGTAGGCTTAGGTTCAGCCCTTGATCTAGCAGCTGAGACTGAAGTAGACATTCAAGCTGATGTGGAAAACGATGCTACCTCTGTGTTCGCTCCTTCCTCTGCCAATTTTTGTCTCAATGAACAGTCAAAGACAGTACAAAATTCATGTTTTGATGGACTCATTCCACAGTATACTGAACCAAAGACCCGGCAGGCAATTCCTGAACTGTTGATTGTTAATATGCCACTTTCAGAAGCTAAGTCAGAGGAATGGACATTTGACGAAATCCTGATTAACAGAGACTTTACTATGGTGATTCCTCTGGTTGATTTTGACTTTTACAAAGGAAGAGACTCTGTGTCATCCACTAAGGAGAGGGACGGCATGGTTACAGCTCAGTCTTTGGTTACTGGTGCCAAGGAGTCAACCGCCCTAAAGGTGCATTCCATTCCTGAGCCACAAATGTGTCTGTCGACTTCTGGGACTTCTGTTTGTCCTCCTACAACCATTGACTCTTCGATTATCCAGTCCACGGCTCTGCAGTCATCATTGTCTAACGTGTCTTCAATCAATGAACAATTGCTATGTCTGCCAATCACTCAAGAGCCTTCACCATGTACGTGGTCAGAGTCAAAGACCTTGACAAGTTTGTCATCAGCTAACGAGACGGCTCCAGCTTGCATGCCCTCAGCCTCTGAATTTCCTCTGGCATGCCTGTTTTCGACTACAGTGACTCATCCAGGGGATTATCCTTCAGCCATGGAGCCTCCGGTAGCACATCCTGAGTGCCTGTCTTCGGTCCCAGAGCCTACTGCTAGTTTGGCTTCAGTTCATGAAAGACCTGTATCCTGCTCAGCCTCGCTGCCAATATCGGAGGTGCACCTGTCTGCTCTGTTTGATCGTGTTGCAGATTCATCTACTTCAGAGCTACCTCCGAAATCCCAACCATTTATTACGGATGAACGTCCAATGTGCCCTTCTTATGCTTCAGGAGGATCACCAGAAGGCCTGCCTTTTACACAAGTTAATTCTCCCAACTGCTTGACTGTAGAATCAGCACCTCCCGCATATGCTACATCTGAGTCTGAGACTTCTGCCAGAAACATCAAGCTGGATCACGACTCGGGAGGGCCTTACATGCAAGGCCGTTGGACTTGCCTGGAGTGTTACAGAGGGAGACAGATACCATCCGCCATGGCCCGGACATCGAACAAGTAGCCAACCAGGATAACGGGCTGGACGGTTCACATTTGGGGGCCGGTTTGGATCAGCTGCTTGACAGCCTTTTTGTTGCCGGATCCCACATGAGCCTGAAGGAAGGGACGGGCACGGCCCCCCAACTGCTGCACCATTCGGGTGCTAGTAGCCAAAGGAAGGATATGACTGCTGCAGTTCAATATGTGCCCGTTATTGCTCCTGCTGCGAGTGTGCCTGATGTACCAAGTACTGCGTCTATCACTCCTATCGGTATGCCAAACGTTCCTGCGGTTGTATTCCATGTGCAACAAGGTGGCTACATGACTGACACCAAGAGTGCCAGCCTCGTACAACCCATTGGACTTCCAGGCCCCCAAGGCATGGGACAGATGCAGTCGAGCCTTGGTCACCCTCAACCACAGGCCTTTAATCAAATGGATGATGAGAGAAGATCCGAACCTCTACCTCGGCCGCCACCTTCTTTGTCTGAACATGAACATTTCCTGAAACCTGCTGTTTTCTCACCTCCTGTGTGTCCGCTCTCAGCAGGGGGGCTACCAGAGCATCAATCATTGTCCAAAGCATGTTGCACCAGCCTGCCTCCCTCCTCAATGATGTATGAGTGTTTGCTCCCAGAGACTGAGCTTCCTGGACCTTCCAACTCTGCTTCAGGTCCTGCAAGTCCTTCATGCCTTTCTTCGACCCATGAGTCTCTTCCTCACTGAAAACCTGCCTATGGCTCTTATAGACTGCGGCCTGATTCTATTCATTCCAGTCCTTCTGCTTCTGCCCATGGGTCATCGTTTCCGTCAGTGCCACTTCTGAAGACAAAGCGCTCCTGTCATGGAAAGAAGATGTTTTGTGCGAGTAACGGCCGCCTGGAGTCGGCCGTGGGAGGGGGTATAGTGTCACGGCTCGCTCCCTTCGCTCCCGTTCCCGCCACTTGGGGGCATGTTTTGGGGTTTATTCCCTACTGGACATTTCCTCCGAACCTTATGCTACAGTGTCCTGATGAATTGGGAGCGCTAAAACCTTATTTTCCAAATGACTTCCCTTCCGGATCCATTCCAGGTTTTTGGCAGCCAGCATGCTACTTTAATCAAATGACTATGCTTCCCAGAATGCCTGGCTCACTGCTTTACCTCCTCCCTTGCAGGACAAGGCTGGGTGGAGGATAGGCAACACCTGTGGCTGCAGGTGCAGCAGGCGGTACGCCTGAGGGGTGTGCTCGTTAAGCAGCTTTAAAAGCCTCAGTTTGCTTCAGTCCAGCGCTGGTCATTGTTGCTGTGTTCCTGTTGTGACTGGTCCCTTGTTCCTTGTTCCTAGCTTTTGTGCGTAATACCTAGTTCTTGTTCCTTGGTCCTAGCTTTTGTGCCTAGTACCTAGTTCCTGTTCATTGTTCCTAGCGTTTGTGCCTAGTACCTAGTTCCGCTTCCATTCCTAGCGTTTGTGCCGAGTTCCTAGTTCCTGTTCCTTGTTCCTTGCTTTTGTGCCTAGTGCCCAGTTCCTGTTTCTTGTTCCTCTGCCCTGGATTTCGGATTCTTGTGCTTAATTGATTTCTGCTCACTGGATTTCCCTTTCTGTCTTCCTCTGTCTGCAGGCAGCCTGTCTCTGTGCTTTACCCTTTGATGCTGCCCAATTCGCCTGTGTTTTCTGTTTCTTTGTTGCTGTCCTTTGCTACTGAAAAACCTGATGCTTTAGTCTTTCCCTTTATAGATTTAGCTTCCTGCCTCAAGGTTTCCTTTTGTGATATCATTTTCCCTGCTCCTGATCCTTACTTTCTATTGGGATCCATTCCATGTTTTCCATCTCACTTCTGCATTCATTTCCCATGGATTATTAGGTGTGGGTGTTATTGTAACTAGTCCCAGTGTAAATGCCCTTTTGTTTCCTCACTATTTTATATCACTATTTCTACTCGCCCCTTGACTAGGGTCTTATGTATTTAGTTTCCTCCACCCATTGCTGTTATAGCCTTCAGGGTTCCTGTTTGATCAACTGGGTTTGTGAGTTTACTGACATTCAAGTGGTCTTTCCGGTCCTCGTGAGTACAGTTTCTAAGTTCCTTATTCTGTATCATCCAGAGTGTCAGCTCACAGATCCTGTCCTTGCTTGCCCTCTACGTGGGTTTAGCGCTGTCAGTATCTGTAATAGCATAGTGGGTAAGGAGTTTGCCGACTTTCCTTTCAGTCATAAGGAGGTTCTAAGTGCTTACCCCACATTCCTTTTCATATTTAGGTATTATTGTTTCTCCTGGGTTTTAGTATACACAAGTTTTGGGTTTTGTATGCACATATTTAGATTCAAAGTTGTACACTGTGAGATTCCGTGCACATTGCCTTCTTCCTTTCTTAACAATATAAGGGGAAGGAATTAGCGAGTCATCTAGATGTTTTCGACCTCTGGATGTTCCAGGGGTGCGCACCAGGGGTACCAGGGATGTTCACCATGCAGGGAGTAAAGTAGGAAAAGGTGAACAGAGAGGGTGGGTGCAGAGCGCCCCAAAATAACCCTAGTGCTGAGGAAAGTGAGGAAGAATCAGAAGGATTGTTCACAGTTGCAGAGGTAAAAAAGGAAAGTGAAGAAGAGATACCAATCACTAAAGAAGTGAAGAAGGATGCAGAAGGGCTGTATCCACTAAGAGAATTGAGGGAAACTACCCGATCACAATTAACAGCAGCTGAGGGATTTTCCAACCCTGCGTACAGCCCACCACCATAGGCGCAAGCAGACAGCTACCAAAAAGGGGTGGGTGAGAGGAGTGCAGCAGACACAAAACAAACACAGGCAAGCGCCAGGGGTGAAAAAAGGGCACAAATAGATTTAGCGAGTATAGGACCAGACGAATGGATAGCAGCACAGGTGCTACTGAAGCTTTGAGGGACGTTAACAGGGGAAGAGGAAGAAGCGGTAAAGATGGTAGGTAAGGAAGAAACAGACTACACGCAGAGAGGGTACGGGGTAAGTAGAAAGGAGGAAAGAAGATTGACACAGGAGGAAGAGGAGATGTTGTAGGTAAGATTAGCAGAACTGAGGGAAGCACAGAGTGCGCTGATCCTACAGTTCGAGCAGGAAGAGCGGGAAAGGAAAGAAAAGAAGAAAGAAAGTAAGGGAGACAAGGTGGGGGTAAAACAGCAAGAGGAAGAATGAAGGAAAAGAGAAGAAGACCGCATAAGGGGGATCGCAGGTAGGGTGGCGTGCATAGAGCAGCGGGAAGTAAGGAGAAAAGAACAGGAACGAGAAGAAAATGACAGAGAAATGGGACTATGGAGTAAGAAGGTTATATCGGAAAGCGCATGAAAATATGAAGAGGGGAAGGTTATAGAAAGTATACTGGCAAGGGAGGGCGGAATATGGGGCAACAAAGAGGAAGAGGAAAAGATGTTAGAACGGGTAAGCAATGCCATAATGAATGAGCTTTGCAGAGCCGCAGCAGAAGTAGGTGGTGAAGTGGTCAAGCAAAAGAATACAGCGCTAGGAGAGACGTGCAAGCAACAAGGGGCCAAGACGTACGTGAATAGCAATAAGGAGGTAGCGACAACACCAACACAGAGGGGCACAGAGAAGACAGGTGAGTACACAGACATAGACTTAGGGACCGTCACAGTGGGGTCAAAACGCCCAGGCCCAGGATTCACATTTTCAGATGGATTCTGCAGTGAGGAGGAGGGATCGTGTGGAGGGAAGTGGGAGGGGTTAAGCAAATTATACATAACACGCACAGACTGCGGGTCATCATGGGAATGTGAGTTGCGGGAAGAAGACAACACGGGGAAGGAAAAGAAAAGGCAACTAAGAGAAAGAACACCACAGCCACTGACACCGCCAGCACAGCACATGCCATATGTTAATAGACTCAGAGACCTCCCAGGACGCAGAATGGAAGAATCAGCTGATACACACAGGAAGGGCAAAAAGGTCAGCAGAGGGGAAACAAGAGCATAGGAGATGATAGAGTAGCACATCACATTACTGACATTGTTGAAGAAATTTCTGACGTGGAAGAGGACAGCTAATACACTCACACATCCCCGCATAGACGAACGCCAGGGGAGATAAAGGAGTACACTCTAATGCCACTTCTAGAGGGGAGGAGCAAGACCGCAATATGTCCCATGGAAACACGCAGACAAAGAAAACATCAAGTGCAGACTTCCATCTCTGAGTGGAGGGGCAGGGAGGTGGATATATGAAATGGAAAAACACACTGCAGGACAAAAACTAGCGATGGGTGATTTAAAGGGGTTGTTAATTACAATATTGGGTGACGCTGCAGATGACATTTGGAAGAGGGCGGGATTCCCAGGGGTAACTATAAGTGACACATCACATGATGGGGCGTCATTTGCTAACTGTAGACACGCGCTATGGCAGGCACTGAGGGTGCAATACCCAGACACTAAAGACATAGGAGCAATAACGTCACGCAAAATTACATCCAGGAAATTCAGGAGAAGTGGCGCCTGGAAACGCAGGAACCGTGGGACAAAACACTAGCAATGTTTTATCACATACTGATCCAAGGCCTCCCAGAACCAGTGCAGAGACAATTAAAGAAATTAATAGGAATGGAAGTAAAGGCATGGCCAGAGATACAGCTGACAATAGTACACCATTGTAGGCTAAGGCAAGAAAAGATGAAGCAAAAGGAGGAAGACAGAAAGGCAGAGGAAGCGAAACTGGTCCAAAATAAACTGTCCAACTATGCCATGGAAGGTGGGCTGATAACAGGCCTCACCCAGGTCACTCAAGCACCAGACACTACACACCAAAAGACAGCGTCACTACAGCAAGCACAAATGACGACACAGCAGATGCCACCACCCCCACCATACACTGCACAGATGGGAGTGGGTTATACACAAATGGGGAATGGATACACAAACAAGTATAGGGGAAAGGGTGGACAAACGAGAGGGAGAGGATTTGGGCCAGGAGCACCACAACGAGGGGGAGGGTTACGGGGGTACAACCATTATGAACAGCAAGGGTACTCAGACAATACTGGGGGATACCCATGGCAAGCGCGGGAGCCACCAACATGCTGGACATGTGGGCTGGTAGGACACATGTCACGCACGTGTAGAACAAGACCGGCACAAGCGGGTTGGGGAGACCAAGGGAAAAACGGTTACAATGGGGGACAACAATTCCACCAACAACAACAGCCACAGCAGGGGACAGAAACACTAATATAACAGCAAGCACCACAACAACTACAAGCATACACCCCACAACAACTGCAAGTGCTGTACCAACCACCACAACAACAGGCACAACAGCAGGCAGTCACAACACAACAACAACACATCCAGACAGTACGACAGCTTACACAAATACAGGACAATAGCGTATTACCCACAGACACACCTATACAACAGACACAGCTGGGGAGGGTGACAATATTGGGTCACAACCCATACGTAGGGAGCGGACAATCACTATATCCACAATAGGACAGCCCACAGGCGTCTTTGATGTGTCCCTTCCTATCAGTAACACCTAACCCTGCAGAGGAACCACGCATAAAGGTGGCGATAGATGGCAAGAAATTCTCTTTCCTAGTAGACACAGGGGCTACTAGGTTCTGTATTAGGGAGGGAAAGTTCAACTTGTCAGGCGAAGCTATGCACACTCAAGGATTTTATGGGGCTCGAGGGTTGGTTCCCTTCACTGATAACATCTCCTTATCTGTCGGAGATCACAACATGTTTCTACCACTGCTATACTCAAATCAAATCGCCAGTAAACATACTAGGGAGAGACATTATGAGTAGATTGAACATGACCATATCATTTACTGACAAGGGAATAGTGTGCTCTACACCAGGCATACACATGCTCACAGCCCGGCACATACTGAAGGCTTACTGTGGCAAAACAGTGGTGAGGGCCGAACCAGTAGATGGGGACCTCTTCCAATATGGAACAGAAATGGCAATAGCATGGCTACCAGGAATTGAGGGCAAGGTGTGGAGGAGACCAGCAGCTTACCTTTTCAGACCAGAAACACCGACCAGTGAAGAAGAAGGGGCTATAATATCAGTGAACATAGAGAGTATTGTGGAAACCACAGACTACATTGCAGTCCACGCCCAGGATGGGGAGGGGAAAGCACAGAGAGCAGTAATAGCACTAGCAGAAGGATGCAGACTAACACAGATGTCAGATGAGGAGCTCTGCTCAGACGGAGCAGGAGATGGGGAAATGGTGTTCGAGATGAGCATCTGTATTTGGTTGAAAGTGACATACAAGGAGGTAGCACAGAAAATGGCAATGCACTAGAAGCACCCACTACTACCGAAGTGCCATTTTACGAGGAAGACTTAGCAGCAGTACCCGCATCTCTATGGACCACTAGTCCATATGACATAGGCTGCATAAAAAGCATTGGAGGAGTACAAATAAAACTAAAGAAAGGCGCAATGCTGCCTAGGGTTAAGCAATACCCACTATCTAAAGAAGCTGATGAATTATGGAACTACAGGCAGCAGCACCAATGGCAGAAAAGGAATTATGGGTCAAAAGAGGATGCACCATGTCCCCCACAGATGCATTATGGCGACAAAATAATACAGGGAAAGTAGTGATGCCCCTGGCCCTATTGAAAATAGCATTGACCCAATTACACTGGCCCACACATACAGGGAAAGAAGTAATTGCTGCACAGATAAAAGAATCATGGTTCTGCCCCGAGCTAAACTCACATGTTACAAATTTCATTAGCAACTGCCTCACATGCCAGCAATTTACGGCCGGTCACACGCTGCAAGTGATCAAAGGTACCATACCCCGGCCTGAAGGACCCTTCCTGCACCTGCACATTGACTACATTGATATGAGCAGTGTATGCCAAGGTTACAGATACGTGATTGTAGTAGTGTGCCCATTTTCAAGGTGGATCGAGGCCGGTCCATGCTCTTATGCAGATGAGTTCAGAGCAGAGAAATTCTTGGTGAGGGAGGTGTTCCCGAGGTGGGGAGTATGCAAAGTGCTGCGGTCAGACAATGGCCCACACTTTGCCAATGAACTGTTCCAGCACGTAACTGCCCTCTTGGGAATTAAACATAAGTTTGCAAGTGCGTACCACCCACAAGCAAATGGCATCTGTGAACGCCTCAACAGCCTCCTAAAAGAAGAAATAGCAAAGATCCAACAAACAACCAAAAAGAGTTGGCTGTACTGCCTCCCTTTGGCCTTGTTTGAATTGGGAAATAGACCAGGGTCAGACCACCACCTCACACCCCAAGAGGTGGTGACCGGACGCCAAATGCATCTTCCACTCACACCACCATCAAGGGCAACAACTGACTGCCATGCTGCAATCAATGTTTTTGGTGAAGAAATGCACAAGTATGTCCCTCAACAGATCCAACGGAAACAGGGCAGGTTGAAGAACAACCAACAAGGAGAGACAAGCAACGAGGAACAGGAACAAATTGCACAGTGGACAGTGAAAGAGGGGGACCAGGTTCTTCTAAAAAAATCTGTCGTACATGGAACAATCCTAGATTCACAGGTCCACACGTGGTGGAGAAAGTTGCCCCTAGAGCCATAAAATTGAAAGGAAAAGACGTGTGGACCCATATCCACGTCATCAAGCCCCACAAAGCACAGACCCTCCCTCAACTCAACGAAGGGGCCAACGCTTCAGCAACGACAACTGATCACAACGATGACACAGCACAGGCACTGGATAACCCAAAGGACATAAACGACCAACCACCCATAGCCCACCTTATGATCACTAGATCCCAGACAAATAAATAACTCCCACCAGCCAGCATTTAACTAAGAGCATTGCCAAAATAAATTGCAATATACACCACACTATGTAAACACGTGCATGTTCTCTTCTCTTTTTGTCTCGCACACTCAGGTATTGCGCATTGCTATTGCTATTGCATTGCTATTGTGTATGTAATAAAAAGAAAAAGAGTATAGGTGATTGAAACGTACGTCACTGCCCAGGGGTAAATGCAGCCCGCGGATGATAACACCCCAGAAGCACTATCGCACCAGTTTGTATACGTTATAAAAAGGCCAAAATACCTAAAACGAGGAAGAATACGTGTATATTATAACACATTCCTTATCATAATAGCACAATCATTTCCACATCTCCACGCAGCATTACCCACCCTACGAGACAGGATGGTAAGGAAAGCGTGGAAATAGCTTTTCGCCTGGGCATTGAACGATTACTTGTTAAGCAGGACTTGAATAAAAATACTAACAACAATAACACATATCTTGAGAAATTTCAGGCGGGCACCTATATCATCTAAAAGTAAAATAGCGGCAGGACCGCAGCCAAGGTAAGAGAGATATGCCAGTGGTAATAGCAACTGTAATACAAATGATAGGTATATTTTTCACCACTGGTCTGATTACTGCCGCTGTCTGGCAGTCCTACTATGCTTTCTATGTGATGGCATCTTCCTCTACTAACATTTCCCCTACCATGGCTGGAAAGAGCATGGTGTCAGGTGGTACAAGTAGTACAGGGCCCAACATAAAGAGGGATAAACGTAGTGTGTCTATTGATGTACATGGGGTGGACACATACCTTACAGAATCCGCACACGTCTCCAACAACACGTGGGACAAACACATGTCCAAAATTGGTAAGGATATGACTAAGGACAACTGCTATGTGGGCTCGTTGATCCCATACGCCATGAGCGCCTCAAGAACATTTGTAGCAACTGAAGTGCCTTGAACAACTGCTGAATGCTTATTATACCTAGCATTGTTCCAAACACGTGGACGGTTTCAAGGGAAGAGAGCTACACTGAGATGGAAATCAAGGTCAACATACCCAGACAAAGATAGCTTCATCAAAACACTACCAATGTATGACGAATCGTGGCAGCAGACAAAAGGACTTAAGTACATAAGAGACGGACCCGACTAGGGAGAAACAGAAGAAGTTACACTCGATTACCTACCATGCGAGTGGTGAGCAAAAGAAGTTGCAGGTGAACCAGGATGCTGGGAAAGGCCACTAATATTGATATATGGCAAGGTATACACCAAGGATGGATGGGTGGATGGAGTTGTAGGAAGTAAAATGTTGACATTGGCAAAATCACCAGTAATGACAGTAGAAGTAGAAAATGACAAGTGCTATAAGGAGTGGACAAAGAGTGCAGCACTAGTGACATGGCTAGATAAAGAGGAGGAACCCATAACAATACTTCCACTCACAGCACCAACACTGTGTTACCAGCATGATGGAGTAGTTGATGTTGGAGCAAATGATGGTTGCAAGAGAACGATAAAGATTCCTGAGGGGGATGCAGGAACAGCAGTACTGATGGGTGCACAGGTTATTTAGCAGAGCAGCAATGTTCTTTTCATCCATCGTACATCCAGGGGTACAGGCATATGCAAATGCAAAGTGGCTGCAGATAACAAGATGGGAGCTAATGATGACCATAAATTCAAGAGTTAATGGATTCAACGCGATAAAAGAAGAACTGAGGGCAATCAGGATGGTGGCCCTACAGAACAGATATGTTCTGGACCTCCTGACAGCAATGGAAGGGGTGTTCATGCAAACATTGGGAGCTTGTGTTGCACATTCTCCCTGCCAATGATGAGGACAATGGCATGCTGTCTGAGGCAGTATCACAGCTGGCCAAGATGCACGCCAGGATGGAAGAAGAAGCAAAGGGAGTGAAGAAGGACGCTAGCTGGTTCTCCTACATCTGGTCGTGGATGCCAGCATGGCTCTCAGATGGTCTTAAGATTGTGGAAGGATGCATAATTTTAGGAATGGCTTTTCTGATGGGGATAAAAGTATGGAAGGAAAGATCAAACCGTACTGCTGAAGAGATGATCGGCATGCATGTCCTAATACCAGCTGAATACGACCAACACACAGACATCATTATTAAGGAACATGAACGGTTTCGTCAGCAGATAGTAGAAGCAGACCTGTATCCACCATCAATAAAGGTTGAGAACCCAAGAAACCCGAAAAGTTACGTTTGAAAGTGGGTTTATTGCAAACCCGGTGGCGGATGTGTTTAAATGTACTGGTCATTTGAAGATCATGTGGATCGGTAGGGATACTTGGCAGGAATAACGAAGGTATGGTGAGTACGCGGAGACAAGAGAGTGGAGGGGGGACTGAAGAGGGAAAATGGGATGATCCCTTCCCCCGATTCTCATCCAGACCATGGCATAAGACGTCACGACCCAAGCACCCGACGTGAGAGGAATTCGATCCGCTCACATCCTCCCCAGACGTCAAGATCCACCGTGGCCATGCCCCACACAGCCAGGGAACCTGCCCGTCAATTAAGCCACGTGCTGGAACCTCAGATGGAGCTGACATCGACCGTATGGATCAACTCGATTAGAAAGCAACCCCAGCATATCGCCATCGTTAGAAATGCCATGACGACATAGCCAGCCAAAGACAACATACGTGCCACCAAGCACATTGGTCACCCACACACCAACCCACATGAAGAACATACTCAGTGCTATGACGTAGCGGACCACTTACACTCACACATACATCGCTGTTATTTTTCAAATAGGCCACCTACAGCACCGCAGAAACGCAAGACGCCAGAAGAGCTTGTGTACATGCTTGCAGACGCTTAAACCATGAAATTATAACCCTGTATATGGACTAATGCATATGAGCCTATGTCGCCCCTTGCGACCACCACATTATGGAATATGTACTGCCACCCGCAAGCCAGGCCAAGATAGGCCGCAAAGCTAGGATCCCCCGGCCGGAGCAGCCCAGACAAGGCTGCAAGGTGCTGATCATGCAGACCTAGCCCTGACGAGAGCCCACAGCCAAGGCCGCAATGTTGCAATCTACATGCCGCGCTCCCCGCACCAAGGTTACACCTGCCACTGCTAAATGCTCCCCAGAAACAAAATACAAATCAAATGCTCATAATTCTGCTCCAGCCACGGTCTCACAACACGTGATACGACCTGATACGATGCCAATCCCCAAGAAACACCGCCTTGGTGGAAAGGGGAATTACCGCCCTATTCCAAGGTTGGCTGGGCGGTAATTCCCCCTTCCACCATTGCCCTTCCCCATTCCCATTTTTGCCCCATAGGGCTCTATGGGAATGGGGAAGGCGCTAATTACGGTACCGCAAATTGCGGTACCGTAATTAGCTCCCTGGTCCCTTTGCGGGTTGGTTTTTAACGCCTGCAAAAAGCAGGCGTTAAATTCCCCAACCCGCAAAGGGACCTCGTAGTAAGGCGGTAAGGATTTACCGGTACCGGTAAAATACCGGTACCGGTAAAATACTGGTACCAGTAAACCCTTACCGCCATCAGTGTAATGAGGCCCATTGTCATACTCTGTTGCCAGCACCAGGTACACCGCGAGCTGGGAACAGCGATGGTCACAGGCTTGGGGGCTCGTGGGTGGGCCAATCAGAATACGAGGGGCTCACCACTGATGCCACTATAGTCTAGCCAATCACTAATTGTCCCCTTGTAACAATTCTCCTGTAGCAATTTTTAGGGACTACCAAAGCTTACCACCTGACCCTTTCTCCACCACTAACAGTTCTTCCTATATGTGTCTATACTGACCCTATCACTCAGGGAGCCAACCCGAGATGGCCTTAGGTTTTTTGGCTAGTTTTCCCAGGTGACGCACGTAGCCGCGTCATACAGCTAGAAAAAGGGCCTGCGAGCCCACGATGAGTGAGAGGTCTCCCGGATGCCTATGATCTGAGAGTTCATCCCTGTCTGTTTTATGCAGTAAATGGCAGTAACTCCTTGCTCGTGTGTGTGCCTCATACCCCTTTTGTGACGCGGGAGGAGTTGGGGCCTCCCCAACCCCAGAGGTCCGCGGACGGCCCCGCCGCCACCCCCCCAGAAATTACCCCGACAATACTTCGCCCTCGTTACTCTGAAACAGCATGCCTCTTGGCGCAACCTCAAACTGGCCTTGTGCAGTCTCCATCCAGCATGCTCTTGCTAACCCTGACCAATAGCTTGTGCTCCGGAAAGTATATCACATTGCCAACTTTATTGATATGGTCCAGCAAATGCTGAAATACTGAGGCTACCGAGGACAGGCCCAAGGGTATGCATGTGAGTAGAAAGACTAAGATGGGCGTTATAAATGCTGTAAGAGCAACTGAACTTGAGGATATGCAATGCACATGTCCAGCTTGGTGGATACGGCCTCACTTCTAATCAGAAGCGCATGTTCTAACATGTTTGAAAGAGGATAGCTGCCAGTCTGTGCATTCTTGTTGAGGCTCTGTATTTCGATGCATAGTTGCATTTCCCAGTATCACGGGCCTAAGGCAGCTCGTGGCCTCCATGGCTTCTTTGGTTTATCACTCTCCATTTCTTCTACCGTGATTTAAGTGCAACACTTGCTGTCACGGGAACTTGGTGCACTTAGTGTTTGACAGGTATGACATCTTTCTTCAAGATTATTTTGTGAGTGTACTGTTTAACACATACTAATTTGTTGTCAAATAGAGCTTTGCACCGATCCAGGATATCCATTATGGATGCTGTCCCCAGATGTATACTTCTTCTCTCCTGCACGGGTCTAATTTAATCTTGAGGCTCCTTTGTTTATGACAGCCCAGAATAGCATCTCCTACCTCTGTGGCATATGCACTCCTTCAAGTGCATCTCACTTTGAAATTGACACTGCACTTGGTATAGCCTGTGAGGCTGACAGTGTTACCCCCATAGGCTCTGAATTCTATGTCAGAGTGTCTTGGGTATAGGTCCTCCGTATTCACGCATTTTTTAAGAATGTCCATTGGAATTATAGTGAGATCAGAGCATGAGTCCGTTCTCATTGACAAGATAGTTAGTCTCATTAAGCAGTTCGGTGCAGTATTGCTTTGACCTAGGGCTTTCTGGTTTTGCCACTGACTGCTAGAACCATAGGGCCCTCTTAGTCATTGGCATCAGAATCGCTTGAAGAGGACATGATCATGCGGACGTCCCGCCTATTCTTGAAGGTGCAGCTTCTTGGGAAGGGACCTATTGGTTTGCAGTATAAGCACTGTTCTGTTACGCTCACCTGGCTCCCACAGAGGCTTCGATCGGAACTGGACAGCTGCGGTCTCCACCAATGTGATGCGTAGGGCCGAGATGACGGACTGGACTGGCCCACCTAGCTTCGTTTGCTTGGCCCGTAGGAATATTCTTCTGCAAATGGAGAAAGGGAATTAACCACCCGTGGAGTTGAGCGTAAATCCCCCACCACCGCTGTTCTCCCCACAGATCACCTTTGATGTCCCCTCTTATAGTCTCACCTGATCGTTTGAAAAGATGAGCTCTCCATCCTGCTTTGAGCGCAGGGGCGCGTTGATAACCAGTTGCTTCACTGGCTCGAAGGAATTGGTGAGTTCCAGAACAATATTGACTCTGAGATTACCGGCAAGACGCCGTAAGTATAAAGTTCGTAAGAGTTCAAGTGCCTGACTTTCACTCTTGTCCAATTCCCTATCAGGTTGCAGCTTGACCCTAATGAAGAGCTCCTCGTGGCAACCCGTAGTATTCTGGTAAGGATTTGTATTTTCCAACACAGTCGATAAAATAATGTCAGTATGTAACCTGTTGCTTTCTCCCTTATTCAGGTGCTGAGAGAAAGTATGAAGTCTCCGGCAATAATACCTCCGGCGGTAAAATCAGGTAAGTCTATTGTGGTCAGTAGGTTTCCCCTTGTTAGTCCCTTTGTTTCACCTTGCTGTCCTTTTGTTTCCCCTTAGGGGCCGGGGTTTGGCGAAGATGCAGTGGAAGCTGCGCCGACTCGTGAAGAGGAATAGTACCCCCGGTGGTAAAATCATGTAAGTCTATGGGGTGGTAACTAATATTCCTCTGTGTATTCCCTTGGCTCACCTTGCTGTTCTTGTCTTCTCCTTAGGTGCTGGAGTGCGCCGGGAACATGCAGGAGGATGCGGTGGAATGTGAAGATGCTGCGAAGGCCGGTGAGTTCAGCGCGGCGCTGCAGCAGGCGAGGCGACGCGCATAAAATAACTTCTTTCTTCCAGCTCGAATGCGCGATGGATCGGGAATTCAGGTAAGGATCAAAGGTATTGCTCTTGTTCTAACCTTTTCTCCTTCTTTCTCCCTTTTTCTAGGAGCTCTGGATTCGAGGCGGGCGTGGCAGAAGGCTGGATGCAGACTTGCAGGCACGGTGAGCGTTACGCTGCTGGATGTAGAATAAAGCGAAGTGTGTGCTGCTCTTCGGACGTGGTTTAAATAGCCTCCAAAGTAGTCCCAGGTAAGTATTCCTCCCCAACTCTGCCCGAGTAAAAAATTGTCCCTAAGTAAAGTAGTCCCTTCCAAGCCTCCTATGGCTTGGAGCTCTTGCAGCATGGTCTGCATCAGGTAAGTTTGCAGCATGGTCTGCATCAGGTAAGTTTTAATCTATGAGCCTGGCGCCTATGGCTCAGGGGTTGTTGGGCTTGCTTAGGATAACTTGATGCCTGCTCCCGGGGTTGCTGGACTTGGTCTGGTTCCCCGGGGGTAGGCATCATGACATGTTCATTGCTCACAGGACATCCGGGTTTGTTGGCAAGGAGCTGTATGTCACACCTATAGCACTTGATGTAGTCGCCTAAACATGGAAATGATAGAGCCTTTCTCTTTGAACTTCTATGGTCTTGTGTTGGGCAGCAGAGTTGCCTTGTTTCATTAGCACCTGTGCCTGCTCTGGTCACTAGCATGTCCTTCAGTCCATCTTTTTTGGTGGGACCAATTTACACAGGATGGCCAGTTCTCTGTGCCTAACGGAATAGTCGCTGACAATCTCCTTGATTGTGGCCTTGGTGGAGTTGGTTACGTTACTTGGATTAGACCAATATTCTCCAAGGCTCAGTGCATCTACCGATTCCTTTAAATGGGTAAACCAGGGCAGTCGGGCCCCCTGCCTGAGAAATAACATCCATCACGGCTTCTTTGTAGTTAAGCAGGGAGTCATTCGACCATAACCGAGCCCAATAGTAAACAATCCTCAATTGGCAGATGGGTTCAATACATTGCATCCCTGTCTCCAGGAATACCGGTAACTTAGGTGTGGCTAATGGCAATCCCGAGATTTTCTTTTGGTACTTTTTTTCTTCATTGGATAACTTACTAATGTTTGCCTGCTGCCATAATTCTGCCCCATAGATTGTAGCCTGCCTAGCTTGGGCTCTGTAGACTTTGTTTGGACTTCCTCCTGATTTTGGCACTAAATATTAATGATATTTGTTTTTGGATGACTTTGTTTTGGAAAAATTTAGGGCCAAGCCGTTGAGTTGGCAGAAGTCCAGAAATACTCCTAACTGCTTGCATGCGCACAATGGTGTTAACGAAAGTAAAACAGCATTATCCGCAAATAGAAGGGACAGAATCTTCCCTCCTGCTAGCGTGGGGGCATCTGACTGGGATCCCAACAGCTCATCAATCACTGCTTTGTTGAAAATACAGAAAATCCTGGGTGCCAGGACGCACCCCTGTCGGACGCCCTTCTCAATCTTGATAGTTTGTGAGGTGCTGCCATCAATTCCCCATCGGACAACGGCTTTGCTGCCAGAGTACACATTCTGGATGGCATCTAACAGATGGAGTGGCACATTTAATCCGCGGAAGATCTCCGAGAGATGAATCCTCCGGACTGTGTCAAATGCTGTTCACAGGTCCACCAATATAGCTTAGACAGGCATTTCCCTGAAGATAGCATACTTATCACATAGTAGTCTTAGCCGAAGTCTTTGGTTAACTGTACTCAACCCCCGCAAAACCCGGCATGTCTATGATATATTATATATCGATTCATCAATCAAATGATGTATGAACTTGATACAGGGCATCTCATCAATTCACACAGTACACTGTCCCTTGCCTACTGAGGCTGTGAGCTCCGACAGAGCTGCGTTAAAGATGTGTTGCTCTGGTTCAAGCTCATGCATCATTTAACTGATGAATTGTGAAAGTACTTATTTCTATACTTCACCCAGCTTAATTCTTATTTATACCTGCAGTTTCAGTTGGTGACTTTATGCTCTTTTATGGCACACCAGAGTGTTTATGGAATATTTTACTTGCCCTGAAGATGACCCATAAGTCAGAGCATGTGTTGGCTGTTTAACCTATGTCTCCAAGCTTTAATGCAGTTAAATGTCAAATGTGTATTTCTCCATTGGAGTTTGTTCCTGAAATGTGCTGTTTTGATTTTCATGGTCTATATTATATTGTTTGACTCACCAGGTACTCTTGTATTGCCACAAGTGCAGGTATTGGGAACAGAAACCCATTTTTTGTACTTATTTTTCTGACCCTTGGACCAGGGCCACTCACTGGTTTTTAGCACTGCTGCTACTTGCCCCCATAATTTGAGTTATGGTAGCTCACACTCAGGTTGGTCTGTCTTTGCTACATTTACATAATATCGTGGCTCGATTTGGCTCCAATTGAAATTCCACCTCAACAATGTTATTTAGGGTGCGCAGAACCTGTATAAAACTCCACAACCCCCCTGTCACCTTCGTACAGCTGTTTTGCATGGTGATTCCGAAGGCACTAATATCCCCTGTCACTCCAAGACAGAAATAGTTTCATAGATACTCTCATCAGCTTCCTTTGACATGGGATATTATTTAACCCGTGGTAAAATAGCTCCCTTCTTCAGTTTAATTTTGAATGCCACTACTCCTTTTAACAGACCAACCTCATATGGGCTGCTGGTCCTCAGTGAGATTGGCACAAACACCAAATCTTCTTGGTAAAAGGATGGGACTTTCCTCATTAATGACATTCTCTGTGGTACCTCCCTGTCCTCAATTTGTATCTCATATGTGAGACTGATGCTAAACGCCACTTTGTCATCGGAGTCCTCGTCTTTAAACAATTCTTCATCTGCCAAGCCTGTCAGTCTGTGTGCTGCATCGAGCACTATTACTGTGCACCAATTCACCTCTTTGCGTCCACTCCATGCATCATTACCCTGTCCTCTCTCATGATTACAAAAACACTGTGGGTAACCTCAATAATTTGTCCTGTGTTCTTTGAAGCCATGCTAGCACTACATGTACTCCATAAAGGAACACTTCTGGTTTTAGTGGCACTCCTCTCGGTTCTTTCTGACCATAGAGGGCATTCACATAATGGAGCCCTGGGATGAACATATTAGCCCCTTTTCAGTAAACGATATTCTCATGTTTAATTTACTTATCAAGTCTCTCCCCAATATGTTGACTGGTGTCTGGAAGGAGTATAACAGTGGCATAGCCATGTCAAGTTCTCCTATGGTTGCAGATAAGCTGTCTGTTAAAGGAACCTTTGTCATCACCTCAGAAAATCCTTGTTCATCTATGGAAATAGCTTACATTGGGAATGTTCCCTCTCTAACACAGGATCGGGCAGCTCCTGTATCTACTAAAAAGGAAAAGGTTTTGCCACCTATGATCACTCCCACCTGTGGCTCCTCTTGTGGGTCTGGTGTAACAGATTGGATAGTACACCTCTAGTCCTTCTGTGGGCTGTCTTAGTGTGCGAATAGATTCTATCCTGTACTTGTGAAAGGATTTGCTCCCACTACTTTCACACACCCTATTCTGGGTGTAGGTGCCTGTGACAATATGGTAGCATTGTGTGGTATCACTGCGTTCTGTTGTGCTGGTGCCTGATCCTGCATCATTGCTTGCTGTGTTTGAATTGGTGCCTGCTGTGCTTGGGGTGGTGCCTCCTGTTGCATCTGCTGCATTTGTGGTGCTTGGGTATGATACTTTGTGTGATCTTGGGCATACTATGTTGGTGGTTCGGCATTATATAGTGGGGGTATCCTCGACCCCCCTGGTGTCTACTGTTTGCCAGCTCTGTTGCAACCCTTTCCTACTTCTGCATACATGTGAAATGTGTCCCATTTTCCCACATTTCCACCACTATTGTGGTCTCTCCAATGCATAGTTGCCCCCCCCATTAAACCCTCCTTCTTGCGCAGCTGGAAATCCAAACCTTCTGCCTCTGGTGCAAACCCTTGTCTTCTGGGATAATAGTGATATTCTTCCCTTCCTTTTCATTTGGCCCTTGTTGTGCATGTGGTGCATCCTAAAAGACATTTCTTTTCCCTGTGATTGTTAAGATAGTCCCTTCCAAGGTCAATTTGGATAATAATTTGCACTCACTTTGCTTCCTCTATCTTTCGTTCCTCAGCTTTCTTTCTATCCTTCTCTAGTTTCAGTCTACAATTTTGAACAATATTCAATTGTATCTCGGGCTATGGTTTTGCATAAATCCCAACAATTTTCTTTAATTGCCTCAGTACTTCTTTGGGAGTGCCTGGCTCAAAATTGTGATGTTTTTGTCCCATGATTCCCTAGTCTCTATTTCCCATTTCTTGAATGTCCTATATGTATGCTGCAGGATCTTCACTTGCGGTGTCATGATTGCACCCATGTTTGATGTGTCAGGATATTGTACTCTAGAACCCTTCACACATCTGCCCTACAATTATTAAAAGGTGCCCCATCATGTTTTGTGTTTTTTGCGGTCACCGCAGAATATCCAACCTGCTTCCAAGTGTCCTGTGCCTGTTCACCTAATATAGCAGTAGGCCTTCATGTCACCTACAGCCAACATCATATGCATTGTAAATTTATCCAACTCATAAATCCATTTGCCTGCTCTTGCTGTGAGCAATGGTAATTTATTAATCAAATTATTTTTATCAGTCTGTAGCCATAGTATATATTGTGGCAGTCCTCCCCCTTTCTCTAATAAGGGGAATTTTTTTTAGCCCAGCACGCCATCCAACCATGGCTTTACCCTTCATTTTTGTCACCTTGTCGGTCAGGCTACCTTTCCTCCTCCCTGTTAAACCTCTCAGTCTTTCTACATATGGTGTCATGCCTTCTAAACTGCTTGAACGCTCCTTAGAGCATTTTGGATAATCAATAGGTTCTGACTTTGTCACTGGTTCCTCTGCATGCGTCCACACTATCTCTTTGCCTATAAGGGTACATGTGGATGGGGCTTGTTCTGCCTCCTCCTTACTCTCCTCACTTTCATCCATCTCTAAAGTTTTGTTCCCCACCTCATCATCCTCGAATTCTAACCTCTTAAGGGGCTGCGTCTGATATGTTCCATCCATTACCTCTTCTAATATGCCCCTTCCTTCATCAGGTGGGGACTTTCCCCAACTTTCTGTTGTATGGATGCCATCGCTCCTACTCCTATAGAGATTACCAATATTCTTTCATATAGTTTATTTTCTCTTCTCTATCTGGAAGTGTATGGCATCTAAAAATGTCATCCACTTCCTTTCTATGCCTCTCCCTACTTCTTTCTCCATCCTGCTCTCTCCCACTCTTCCTTATCCCTTCTTTCTCTTTTACTTTCTTCTTGTCTCTTCTGCCCCCTCTCCCTCTCTTTTTCCTCTTCCCCTTCCTTGCTAGCCACTTCTTCCTCTTCCCTTTTCTTTTCTCTGTCTCTATCTTCTTTGCTCCTGTCCTCCCTTCCCCTAGTTTCTCTTTGCTCATTTTCTGTCTTCCTCCACTTGCTTCTCTTCTTCTTGTGTCTGTCTTTCTCGAACTTCCTTTGCCTTTTCTTTGGAATCATCGATGGCCTTCCCATCCAGTTTGAGCATTATCTGTCCTTCTTATCCCATCGTTTGATGGCATTGCTTTCTCACCTCGTACGCCTTGCCTCCCTCTCTCTCTCTCAGAACCTCTTCCTCAGCTTCTGTTTGTTCCACTTGGGTGTAGGTGACAGCACACATCATATTCTACCCGTGTGGACACCGGTCGTTGTTTGCTTATTTTCTCTCCACATATAATGTGCTCACTGCTATGTGCGGGGTGCGCATACCTTGGAATAGTATACCCTGCTGCTGCCTTTAATACTTGTAATGGATATTATCCCTCTACAGTTGAGGATGGATCACTGCCCTGGGGAAGAGGAGGAGGAGTCATGGGTGTCATATACCCTTCATCATGCTGTTTAAGCATCCATTATTTTGTATCTGGTTCCACCACATCTTCTCTGACCATTTTCCGAGGTCGAGTATACTTAATCCATTCTGTAACAGTGTTCCTTTCCATGCTTCTTGTAAATAAGCGCACATGTGTTGCAGCACTGGCCTTTCGAATGAGTATCTTTTTGCGGTCATGGCATAAAGAATTTGCTCACTGTGTCTTTAACCCATTCTGTGTGATACTTGAGAATGTAATCTTTATATCGGGGCATAGACTAACACAAGTGACTAATCGGAGTATCCCCCATTTAAGGGCTCATACGACTTATCAAATACTTACCAAACTCTATTTCAGTTCTCGCTCACCTCTTTCCCTTCATTACACCCCCTCCCTAACAATACTTATTCACAACTTAACACTTCTACTTCTCTTTCCGAGACCACGCCTCCTGCCTCCTACATCACTCAATCCTTCAAAGCGGCACCACAAGTACCACTCACACACCAAGCAGCCCCACATCACTGCTCCCACACTGGGCCCCACTCCTCAGTCCACACCACCACTTTGCATCCTCCACAAATACACAGAAAATCTACTTCTATGAGTTTTCGTACAATGTGAGGTTGGTGCCAGCAATGACTACACAAAAAACAAAAAACAAGAACAATACAGCTGTCTTCTCACTGTCTCTGAGGGATACATCTCTCTTGTTATTGCCCCATGTATTCCGTGAGCTTCCCCAACCCCTGTCGAAAGATATCTCTTATCCACTCTCTTATCTCTTCATAAATCCCCTCCACGGTTTTGCCATGCCTATGTCATACTTACATGCACGGATCGCTGGAGGCCCTCAGTGTGGAGTCTCCCATATCAGCCTTCTGCCCTCCTTGCCTTGAGGGGTGGCCCACAGGGATCTGACAGGACTTTTCTTCAAACAGGTTTCCTGCTGACCATTCTCCGTTATGCGTAATCCCGTTCTGCACAGGCCACCTCTATAGTCCTTAGGGACACGGTGGGGACCCTGTGAGTATGTGCCAGCAAAGAACTCTGCCACCATGGATCCCTCTGCCATAAACAGCATGAACAATGGGTTATAAAGGTATGCAGTGTCACAATGGATGTACATCACATAGGTTACAAATCCAGGTAGCTGTTTGGTGTGACCCTATACACATATAGCCTGCTCCATATGGGATGCCAGACGATTGGTCCCAGCATCTTCTGTCCATCTTCTTCCATGTGGGGATCTTTTTCTTCCATCATCAAGCGCAAGGACTTCTAATTGGGAATTTGGTTACACATTTAATTTCTTCATAATTCTACAGTGCACCGGGTGCCAAGGACATGAGCAAGGCAGATACTTTCAATGTTGTGATAACTTCTCAGGACTATGTGAACACCCGCTCCTTTCTCAGATGCGTCAGCGCCTCTTCAACTTTCCCACCCATGCAATAAATGCGTTACCTTCTCCCGTGGAAATTCGAAGCACAAATCACATGAACTAATGGAGCGGGCAGCCCACCCCTGCTCTCTGATATTCCTGACCGATTGGTCATTTTACAGTTTTATGGTCCTGGTTCTTGGGCTGGTCAGTGAACTCAAATGTTTGTATCCGGGGCTTGGGGGTTTAGGGTCTCTATAACTTATAGATCTGGACAGTGAAGGCCTAAAGTCTGTCTCCCCTTTCTCATGGGTTAACTCCTCAAAGACCCGTTACGGCCCTCTCTTGGCCTTGCAGGGCACATTCTTTCTGGGTTGCATGCACTACTGATAAAACACAATGAAAAACTGTGTGTGTGTTCTAGAAATTAACATTCTGCAAAGCAACCAGGCTGTGAGCAAAGAACGCATGCATGGCCTTCTAATCATCAGGACTGGATATAAGAGTACTGGCATAGCTATGGCAGTAGGCCTCAATTTCAAGAAGGCGTCTAATTTCTAAACTGGAGTTTCCTTACACACATGATACTACTGCTGAAATCCACTACATTTCCCCTACAATCCAGCTTTTATGGGTGAACCCTCTATCCCCTCCATTCTCCTCATGACATTCCCTTCTACAATCATTGTGTCCTAAATTGCTGAGGGACCTGGGCCTTCCATCCCTGTTTCCCAACACATCCCTCATGCTTAGGCCATGAGAATGGATAATCTCTTTGTACTTGACCTTGTCGGCCAACTCGTCTCTGGCTGTACTTTTAGGGTGTCTTGCAGGTGTCCTCTCTATGCTGGCTTCTAATAAATAACCAGTTTTCTTCAGCTGTGGATCAGGACCATGTATGAAATTGAATGACCTTCTATGTCTTTGGGTTTTAGCTAATATTAATGGGTATGTCATGTTTTCTGTTGCCACCAGGGACACTCTTGAGTTATTCTCTGCAGAGAATCTTTGGCTTGATGTTTTACTGCACATGGTTGACATAAATGGATTGTACTGTTATAGCCCATTAATTAATCTGAGAACATGCTCCATGCGTCTTGGAAATTATTGTCTCGTGCCTTCATTTCACCTCTCCCCATCCTTCTTTATCCTACTTTAACCTTGGCACTAATTGTCTGCTACATTCTGGGCTCTGCAGGGATATGTATTTCTGTGGATTCAGCTCTTTTGAGTTTTCCAAGGTCCTGAGGCTTTTCACTCATTTAAAAGCATGCTGCAGCTTTCATTGTTGCGAAGGTGGCTGACCAATTAAACTCTTGTCTCACTGTTAGTGAGCTATATTCACTTGTCATTCATGTTGCATTCAGTTTATACATTGGCTATGTGAGAGTTCTTCTTGTCTTGTGGATGCTATGTTAATATTTTTCATGTATAAATGCATATTTTACTTAGTGTGCGTCTTCTTCGTAAGGAGTGCATATTTGCTTTGTGTTTAATACATGTGCTTATTACTGTTTCAACAATAGTTGGACTACCTCTGTCATCTTCAGCTTACATTGTTTCCATGTCCTCCTGTACCTGCGTGGGACAAGGGTGGTATGGGTGTCTCAGTGAATAACGTTTCTCGCTTGTGCAATATTGGGGTGGGGGAGGGCAAAAGCTATAGATGACGTATTCATCTGCCTCCCAACAACCCATCTAGCACTTATAAGTATACATTTAATAGTTTGACACATCTTTTCCATTGTATAAGAGGAATTCCTCTTATGTCCTTTTAATTTCCCTACATGAAGCAGCTATATCTCATAATAGTACCGATTTTTGGTATGTTGTAAGAATCTAGCTCTGGTGTTATGTTTATGTTTACAAATTTACATAGCACTTAATCCCACAGGCATCAAAGTGCAAACATAGACACGGCAGACAACAATAATGTCCCAAGACAAGCTAGAGAAAGGGTGTGGTATAAGGAAGATAGCTATGTTTAAGTAAAGAGCAGGGTCTTCAGCCTTTTTTTTACAAAACACAGAGAGACTCTATTCCGTGCAATAATGAGCTGGAAGTGAGTTCCATGCCCTAGCTGCATGTACAGGGAACGAGTGACCCCCGCCCCTTGTTTGTTTAACTCTGGGACAGAGTCTAGACATTTCTTCGGATCTGGTTGAGAGCGAGGATTGTTGCAATTTTACACTCTCTTTCAAGTAGTGAGGGCCAGACCAAAAACACACTAATGTGCTAGGGTGTTCTATTTGAACGTATTTCTGGCTGAAATCAGGAGCCAGTGAAGATCCTTCCGGTAGCATGAGACATGCTCTCTTTTGGCGACCTTCCTTACAATACGAACAGCATCATTTTGTATAACCTGAAGTTTGTGTACATTCTTTTTGCTGGCACCACAAAGAAGAGCATTGCAGTAATCCAGTCTAGGCATGATTACGGCTCTTGCAAGAGTTTAACAGTTTTTAGGGGAGACCTAAGGCCTACTAGCATCAACAGCCGCAACTGATATTGAGCCTGTTTACCAACACTGCCTACCTGGGTGTCAGCTCCCAAGGAGGCCTCAAAAAAGACCTCAAGAGTTTTCACCTTTTCTTGCACTTTGATCTCATTTTCTTCAATACTAAGACTGGAGAAACAGGGATCTAACTTTTCACGGGCCTGAGAAGAGCCAAATATTAGAAACTTTGTCTTTGAGCTATTCAGACATAGCCAGTTGGTGGTCATCCCATCTTTAGTCATGCCGTAGACCTTCTGTACTTTGTCTTGATCAAAGAGATAGTTGCCTGATAATTCTACGAGGAGCTGGGTGTCATCTGCGTAGTTTGCAAACGCAATCCCAGAATCATCCAATAAGTCACATAAGGAGTGAATATATACATTGAATAGGGAGGGTGACAAGCAGGCACCCAGTGGCACACCACATGTGATCCTGGATTGAGGGGATGATGCTGTCTTCATGAATACACAAGACATACCGTCACCTAAAAAAGATCTAAACCATATGATGGCATTATTAGAGCATGCAGCATTGACCTGTAAGGGTGATAGACGCCTGGTGTGATCTACAAGGTCAAAAGCTGAAGACAGGTCCAGACACACCTTGATCCACCATATCCAACATTTGTGATTGCAAATCAATCAATGCACTTTCCGTGCCATGATTGGCCCTAAATCCGGATTGTCTAGAATGTAAGGTGTTGGATGCTTCACAGTATTTTTGAAATTGACCAATGGCCACTTTGTCTATGATTTTTGACAAAAAGGAAATGTTAGTGATTGGTCTGAGGTTCCCAAAATTAGACAGGTCTGCCCCTATCTTTTTTTATCAATGGTGTGACTACTACTTGTTTGATAGAATCTGGCACTATACAATGAAAGAAAGATGAATTCACTAAAACAGTGACAAATGGTACAAAGATACCAAGATTATCCACAACAAATGTAGGGGAGATAGTATAATTGGGGCATGATGTGGGGTGCATTTTATTTAATACTGTCTCCATTTCCTCAACAGAGATAAGTTGGAAATTAAACATATCACCTGTGTCAGGAATAGGTTCTGGGACGAAAGCTGAGGTACAAATAATGACATCCGAAGAAGAATTCTCAGCAATTTTAGCCCTCGTTAAATTCATTTTCTCAAGGAATGCCTCTTGACTATTCTGGCACTCAGTATCTGTGCGATGGACCGAGTTAGGCTGCATGTGTGGTTTTTCCAGATATTTAAAAATAGAGAGGAGTTTCTTAGTACAATTAACAGCTTTCTCTATTTCATTAATAAAATAATCTTTCTTGGCATTGACAATTTGTTGTCTATATGCTTTTTCTATATGCTTTTTTGGTGGCGATCATTTAACAAACAACATAACGCCCAATGTATGGTTTGATCACTTCCAGTCTCTATACCACCTAGGTGGAACATCGCTATCGACCGAAATGACGTCTGATTAGAATCATGTGGAGGATGTGATCAGTTCTACTGTTAGTATAGTCCATAGTCTGTTGGACTATACTAACATGCTGGCAACGTTCCTGGCACCAGTTGAACTCTTCAATAGTAGAAACGATATACGGGTTCCTTTTCTCACAAAGTGCTTTAATGGGGTTAAAAAAATGCCCCCCCCCTTACAGTTTAAGGGGTGTAGCGATATTGCCATTCTCTAAGAAAGGCCGTAGAGAAATTCCATCCAACTAGAGGCACTAGATGCCAATATCTCTCATAGATTCCGTAGCAAAAATCAGTTTTAAAATTCTATTGTACCGCCTTGAAGTGTTGGCCCCTAATCTTAATGTTCTTTCACGAGCCCAAGCTAGATTTTCCAAAGGGGTCTCAACAGTGGACCTGGCATTTAGAAGGCAACTTATTCTGCAGAAACGTGTGACCTTGAATGCCCAAACTATCTACCTGGCCTTCATAGATGCGCAGACAGCATTTTCTACCTTCCCCAGATAGTTATTATGGGAGCCTTTTGATGACCCTTGGGTAGCTAGCAATCTTAGCTGTGCAGTAAAGTCATTATATCACAATCACTATGCACAAAGTACGATGGGGTCCATGTGGTGATTGCACTGACCGGGTAGATACACATGTAGGAGTTAGGCAGGGATGTGGGATGTGTGCTGTCCCCTTCATTGTTTTTATTATACATTAATGACATAGCCTCAAACATTAACGCAACTGTGCTGGAGGCCCAAACTTTAGGTCACCATAAGTGGAGTCTTCTGCTCTTTGCGGATGATGCTGTTCTCATAGCCAAAAGCCCAGCGGGATCCCAGCATCAGCTTTGCGCTTTTGCAGACTTTGTGTAGGAACAAAGGCCTAACTATAAACACATCTAACATTAACGTGATGACGTGCTTTCTATAAGCAGTGGTCGACTTGTACCTCTGAAATGTCATCTAAATATCCTTTTTCTAGGATCCGTTAACTCCTCTGAATATCTGGGAACCACGTTTCCTGGTAACCTGAAATGGGCCCCCCAGATTGACAGGAGTAACCTAGCAGCTGCTTGGCAAAGCGGTGCGGTAGCAGGTTTGGCTTCTTGCTTTGGGGGGAGAACACTTTCCTTTGCCATGAAGGTATACAGAGCAAAGGCCATTCCCGCTATTACATTTGAAGGTGAGCTCTGGGGCTATGTACCCAGTTCAAGTAGCAGAGAACACATTCATGAAATGCCTTGTTGTAATTGTAATTGAAATTGGTTATTTATATCGTGCTTAATACCCAGAGGTTTCTAAGCGCGGACCCGGGGATCGAACCTGTGTTGCTCCACGTCGTCTTGCTTCCAATGCGTTGGTCTCCATGCAGCGCAGCCTCTGATCCAGTAGCATTAGAACTTGGTTTAACAGAAATTACATGCGAAATAATGCTGAAGCCACGTTCAGACCGACTCAAAATCTGGAACTACAATGCCCTAAGACTTTAAAGGGCATTTCGGATGTATGCAGTCCAATGGTGGCAAATCACTGTAGTGGCTATAAATATGGGAAGCACACGCTCTGAAGTGCTATGTTTTGACCCGACAAAATCCGGCCTGCAGTCCAAAGGCATTCTGATGATGTTTTTTTAATGATTGGGTGCTGAAAACCAGAGTGGACATTTGTCATCCACGTTTTATATCATCTAACTACATTTTAGTCAAGTCCAGTCTAATAATTGGACGATATCTTAATTTCCCAGCCCTGCATCAGTAGAAGAATGTTTATAAGAAAGGTAGTCTTGCCATTTTGACTCTTGCCAAGTTTACTGCCCACTGGGAAAGAGGCACAGTGACAAAATGCCCTTTATGTAATGCATACGAAGAAGTTGAATTGCATGTTTTACTTATCTGTCCTTTGTACGACGGTGCCAGGCCAAAGTGGCTTAAACCACGTTTTAACAGGCATGGGGCCTCATTCCGAGTATGGCGGTAAGGGATAGCGGCCACCGCTAACGAGAGCGGTGGCGGTAATCCCTTACCGCCATACTCCGAGTTCCCTTTGCGCCATGGAGGTTTTAACACCTGCTTTTAGTAGGTGTTAAAATCCATGGCGCTAAGGGACCTTGATGTTAATTACGCCACCGTAATTTACGGTGGCGTAATTAACGCCTTCCTCACTCCCATTATGCCCTATGGGGCAAGAATGGGAATGGGGAAGGGTAAATGGGGATTGGGGAATTACCGCCCCGCCAACCTTGGAATGGGGCGGTAATTCCGCCATCCACCAAGGCGCTGCCGGTCCGGGTACGGCGTCAACCAAGGCGTTAATAGCGCCATTGGTTAGCGCCGTACTCGGAATGAGGCCCATGGTCTTAGAACCGGAAGTGAAGCTGTAAGTTATTGAAATCAAGCTATTCCCTTCCAGTGCTCTTTGCCGTTTCCTCCTTTCCAGTCAGTACATTTAGGTGTCGATTCATGGAATTAATGTGCGCCGAAAATTCCTGCGCAGAGGTGCCAAAACGTGCGATTCGCAGTAAAAGTGCGAAAATCGCAGGGAAACCAGCGCACATCGATTCATGGAAGGCCGTGCGCGAGAAAAATATCGGATGTGCGCTGAAAAAGTGTGCGGCGCACGCCGGCGCACAGGATATCTAACGGCGTGCGCCACGGCCACAGCGAAATCGCACATAGCGCGGCGTACACAACAAAAGTAGGCGTAACATGGGGCGTAACACTCGGAATGGGGAACAACTCGTCAAAATGTGGGCGTCACGGGGAAAGTACAGGAGGCAAGTGCGCGGAACGCCCACATGCTCGCCTACAACACGTATTCATGGAATCCAATAGTGCAAACCAGCGCACGGTCAAACCAGCGCACAGGCCCAAACACATCCGCCACAAGAAAGCAGGCAGTAGTGTCCCTGCCCCTGAAATAAATGTGCGCCAAAATGTGCGCCAACAAAAACCACCTATATACAGCTACGATGAATGTCACATACTGTGGACCTCTAAGACAAATGACGTGCAAAGGGGTACGCGACAAACACGGACACCCGCTGTGTGAAAAATAGTGTGTGTGTGCATTCTGTGCTGCGCGGAAAGTCCCACACGCGAATAGCCTGGGTCCGTGTATTCCGGGGTACGCGGGAACTCCCACACGCGAATTTGCTGGTTTCGTGTATTCCGGAGTGCGCGGGAAGACCCACACGCGATTGGCCTGGGTACGTGTATTCCGGGGTGCGCGGGAAGTTCCACACGCTAATCCTGCAGGGTACCTGTATTCCGGGGTGTGTGTGAAGTTCCACACGCTAATTCTGCAGGGTACGTGGATTCCGGGGAGCGCAGGAAGTTCCACACGCTAATCCTGCAGGGTACATGTATTCCGGGGTGCGCGTGAAGTTCCACACGCTAATTCTGCAGGGTACGTGGATTCCGGGGTGCGCGGGAAGTTCACACGCTAATCCTGCAGGGTACGTGTATTCCGGTTGCGCGGGAAGTTCCACACGCGATTTCAGCAGGGTACGTGTATTTCGGGGGTGCCGGGTAGTACTACACATGAATTGACCGTGTGGGTCCTCCCAGGTGTTCCCTCTACACCCTCCACGGCCCCTGCAGGCAGCCCACACCACAGGGGACTACCCTGCACCCCTGCTCATGTCCCTCAGGCAGCCCATCCACCATGGCCATGCCCCCCAGCCAACCCACATGTCACCTTGCACTACTGATCACCAACGCATGTCCCCCTGCGCCCCCACACCTCAGCATCCAGGGGCACCCTCCACCAGGCACCCACACATGTCTCCCATCACCCCCACCCCCCAGCAGTGCAGGGCACCCTCCACCAGGCCCCCACTCATGTCCCCCTGAACCCCCACCGCCCAGCAGTCAGGGGCACCCACCACCAGGCCCCCACTCATGTCCCCCTGCACCCCCACCCGCCAGCATCCAGGGGCACCCTCCACCAGGCCCCCACTCATGTCCAACTCATGTCCCCCTGCACCCCCACCCCCCAGCATCCAGGGGCACCCTCCACCAGGCCCCCACTCATGTCTCCCATCACCCCCACCCCCCAGCAGTGCAGGGCACCCTCCACCAGGCCCCCACTCCTGTCTCCCATCACCCCCACCCCCCAGCAGTCAGGGGCACCCTCCACCAGGCCCCCACTCATGTCTCCCATCACCCCCACCCCCCTGCAGTGCCGGGCACCCTCCACCAGGCCCCCACTCATGTCTCCCATCACCCCCACCCCCCAGCAGTCAGGGGCACCCTCCACCAGGCCCCCACTCATGTCCAACTCATGTCTCCCATCACCCCCACCCCCCAGCAGTGCAGGGCACCCTCCACCAGGCCCCCACTCATGTCTCCCATCACCCCCACCCCCCAGCAGTGCAGGGCACCCTCCACCAGGCCCCCACTCATGTCCAACTCATGTCCCCTTGCACCCCCACCCCCCAGCATCCAGGGGCACCCTCCACCAGGCCCCCACTCATGTCCCCCTGCACCCCCACCCACCAGCATCCAGGGGCACCCTCCACCAGGCCCCCACTCATGTCTCCCATCACCCCACCCCCCGGCAGTGCAGGGAACCCTCCACCAGGCCCCCACTCATGTCTCCCATCACCTCCACCCCCAAGCAGTTAGGGGCACCCTCCACCAGGCCCCCACTCATGTCTCCCTTCACCCCCACCACCCAGCAGTGCAGGGCACCCTCCACCAGGCCCCCACTCATGTCTCCCATCACCACCACCCCCCAGCAGTCAGGGGCACCCTCCACCAGGCCCCCACTCATGTCCAACTCATGTCTTCCAGCACCCCCACCCCCCAGCATCCAGGGGCACCCTCCACCAGGCCCCCACTCATGTCCAACTCATGTCTCCCAGCACCCCCAGCCCCAGCAGTGCAGGGCACCCTCCACCAGGCCCCCACTCATGTCTCCCATCACCCCCACCCCCCAGCAGTGCGGGGCACCCTCCACCAGGCCCCCACTCATGGCCAACTCATTAACCCCTGCACCCCCACCCCCCAGCATCCAGGGGCACCCTCCACCAGGCCCCCACTCATGTCTCCCATCACCCCCACCCCCCAGCAGTGCAGGGCACCCTCCACCAGGCCCCCACTCATGTCCAACTCATGTCTCCCAGCACCCCCATCCCCCAGCAGTCAGGGGCACCCTCCACCAGGCCCCCACTCATGTCTCCCATCACCCCCACCCCCCAGCATCCAGGGGCACCCTCCACCAGGCCCCCACTCATGTCTCCCATCACCCCCACCCCCCAGCAGTGCAGGGCACCCTCCACCAGGCCCCCACTCATGTCTCCCATCACCTCCACCCCCAAGCAGTTAGGGGCACCCTCCACCAGGCCCCCACTCATGTCTCCCTTCACCCCCACCACCCAGCAGTGCAGGGCACCCTCCACCAGGCCCCCACTCATGTCTCCCATCACCACCACCCCCCAGCAGTCAGGGGCACCCTCCACCAGGCCCCCACTCATGTCCAACTCATGTCTTCCAGCACCCCCACCCCCCAGCATCCAGGGGCACCCTCCACCAGGCCCCCACTCATGTCCAACTCATGTCTCCCAGCACCCCCAGCCCCAGCAGTGCAGGGCACCCTCCACCAGGCCCCCACTCATGTCTCCCATCACCCCCACCCCCCAGCAGTGCGGGGCACCCTCCACCAGGCCCCCACTCATGGCCAACTCATTAACCCCTGCACCCCCACCCCCCAGCATCCAGGGGCACCCTCCACCAGGCCCCCACTCATGTCTCCCATCACCCCCACCCCCCAGCAGTGCAGGGCACCCTCCACCAGGCCCCCACTCATGTCCAACTCATGTCTCCCAGCACCCCCATCCCCCAGCAGTCAGGGGCACCCTCCACCAGGCCCCCACTCATGTCTCCCATCACCCCCACCCCCCAGCATCCAGGGGCACCCTCCACCAGGCCCCCACTCATGTCTCCCATCACCCCCACCCCCCAGCAGTGCAGGGCACCCTCCACCAGGCCCCCACTCATGTCTCCCATCACCCCCACCCCCAGCAGTGCAGGGCACCCTCCACCAGGCCCCCACTCATGTCCCCCTGCTCCTCCACCCCCCAGCATCAAGGGGCACCCTCCACCAGGCCCCCACTCATGTCCAACTCATGTCCCCCTGCACCCCCACCCCCCAGCATCCAGGGGCACCCTTCACCAGGCCCCCACACATGTCTCCCATCACCCCCACCCCTCAGCAGTGCAGGGCACCCTCCACCAGGCCCCCACTCATGTCCCTCTGCACCCCCATCACCCAGCAGTCAGGGGCACCCTCCACCAGGCCCCCACTCATGTCTCCCACCAACCCCACCCCCAGCAGTGCAGGGCACCCTCCACCAGGCCCCCACTCATGTCCCCCTGCACCCCCACCCCCTAGCATCCAGGAGCACCCTCCACCAGGCCCCCACTCATGTCCAACTCATGTCTCCCATCACCCCCACCCCCTAGCAGTGCAGGGCACCCTCCACCAGGCCCCCACTCATGTCCAACTCATGGCCCCCAGCACCTCCACCCGCTAGCAGTCAGGAGCACCCTCCAACAGGCCCCCACACATGTCCCCCTGCACCCCCACCCACCAGCATCCAGGGGCACCCTCCACCAGGCCCACACTCATGTCCAACTCATGTCCCCCTGCACCCCCACCCCCCAGCATCCAGGGGCACCCTCCACCAGGCCCCCACTCATGTCCAACTCATGTCTCCCAGCACCCCCACCCCCCAGCAGTGCAGGGCACCCTCCACCAGGCCCCCATTCATGTCTCCCATCACCCCCACCCCCAGCAGTGCAGGGCACCCTCCACCAGGCCCCCACTCATGTCCCCCTGCACCCCCACCCCCCAGCATCCAGGGGCACCCTCCACCAGGCCCCCACTCATGTCCAACTCATCTCCCCCTGCACCCCAACCCCCCAGCATCCAGGGGCACCCTCCACCAGGCCCCCACACATGTCTCCCATCACCCCACCCCCCAGCAGTGCAGGGCACCCTCCAACAGGCCCCCACTCATGTCCCCCTGCACACCCACCCCCCAGCAGTCAAGGGCACCCTCCACCAGGCCCCCACTCATGTCTCCCATCACCCCCACCCCCAGCATCCAGGGGCACCCTCCACCACGCCCCCACTCATATCTCCCATCACCCCCACCCCCCAGCAGTACTGGGCACCCTCCACCAGGCCCCCACTCATGTCTCCCATCACCCCCACCCCCCAGCAGTCAGGGGCACCCTCCACCAGGCCCCCACTCATGTTCCCTGCACCTCCACCCCCCATCATCCAGGGGCACCCTCCACCAGGCCTCTACTCATGTCCAACTCATGTCCCCCTGCACCCCCACCCCCCAGCATCCAGGGGGACCCTCCACCAGGCCCCCACACATGTCTCCCATGACCCTCACCCCCAGCAGTCAGGGGCACCCTCCACCAGGCCCCCACTCATGTCTCCCATCACCCCCACCCCCCAGCAGTGCAGGGCACCCTCCACTAGGCCCCCACTCCTGTCCCCCTGCACCTCCACCCCCCAGCATCCAGGGGCACCCTCCACCAGGCCCCCAGTCATGTCCAACTCATGTCCCCCTGCACCCCCACCCCCCAGCATCCAGGGGCACCCTCCACCAGGCCCCCACTCATGTCTCCCATCACCCCAATCCCCAGCAGTCAGGGGCACCCTCCACCAGGCCCCCACTCATGTCTCCCATCACCCCCACCCCCCAGCAGTGCAGGGCACCCTCCACCAGGCCCCCACTCATGTCCCCCTGCACCTCCACCCCCCAGCATCCAGGGGCACCCTCCACCAGGCCCCCACTCATGCCTCCCATCACCCCCACCCCCCAGCAGTGCAGGGCACCCGCCACCAGGCCCCCACTCATGTCCAACTCATGTCTCCCAGCACCCCCACCCGCCAGCAGTCAGGGGCACCCTCCACCAGGCCCCCACTCATTTCCAACCCATGTCCCCCTGCATCCCCACCCCCCAGCATCCAGGGGCTCCCTCCACCAGGCCCCCACTCATTTCCAACCCATGTCCCCCTGCATCCCCACCCCCCAGCATCCAGGGGCTCCCTCCACCAGGCCCCCACTCATGTCCAATTCATGTCTCCCAGCACCCCCACCCCCCAGCAGTGCAGGGCACCCTCCACCAGGCCCCCATTCATGTCTCCCATCACCCCCACCCCCCAGCAGTGCAGGGCACCCTCCACCAGGCCCCCACTCATGTACCCCTGCACCCCCACCCCCCAGCATCCAGGGGCACCCTCCACCAGGCCCCCACTCATGTCTCCCCTCACCACACCCCCCAGCAGTGCAGGGAACCCTCCAACAGGCCCCCACTCATGTCCCCCTGCACCCCCACCCCCAGCAGTCAGGGGCACCCTCCACCAGGCCCCCACACAAGTCTCCCAGCACCCCCACCCCCAAGCAGTCAGGGGCACTCTCCACCAGGCCCCCACTCATGTCTCCCATCACCCCCACCCCCCAGCAGTCAGGGGCACCCTCCACCAGGCCCCCACTCATGTCCAACTCATGTCTCCCATCACCACCACCCCCCGGCAGTGCAGGGCACCCTCCACAAGGCCCAACCTCATGTCTCCCATCACCCCCACCCCCCCAGCAGTGCAGGGCACCCTCCACCAGGCCCCCACTCATGTCCAACTCATGTCCCCCTGCACCCCCACCCACCAGCATCCAGGGGCACCCTCCACCAGGCACCCACTCATGTCCCCCTGCACCCCCACCCACCAGCATCCAGGGGCACCCTCCACCAGGCCCCCACTCATGTCCAACTCATGTCCCCCTGCACCCCCACCCCCCAGCATCCAGGGGCACCCTTCACCAGGCATCCACTCATGTCTCCCATCACCCCCACCCCCCAGCAGTATAGGGCAACCTCCACCAGGCCCCAACTCATGTCTCCCATCACCCCCACCCCCCAGCAGTCAGGGGCACCCTCCACCAGGCCCCCACTCATGTCTCCCATCACCCCCACCCCCCAGCAGTGCAGGGCACCCTCCACCAGGCCCCCACTCATGTCTCCCATCACCCCCACCCCCCAGCAGTCAGGGGCACCCTCCACCAGGCCTCCACTCATGTCCAACTCATGTCTCCCATCACCCCCACCCACAGCAGTGCAGGGCACCCTCCACCAGGCCCCCACATATGTCTCCCATCACCCCCACCCCCCAGCAGTCAGGGGCACCCTCCACCAGGCCCCCACTCATGTCTCCCATCACCCACACCCCCCAGCAGTGCAGGTCACCCTCCACCAGGCCCCCACTCATGTCCAACTCATGTCCCCCTGCACTCTCACCCCCCAGCATCCAGGGGCACCCTCCACTAGGCCCCCACTCATGTCCAACTCATGTCTCCCAGCACCCCCACGCCCCAGCAGTGCAGGGCACCCTCCACCAGGCCCCTACTCATGTCTCCCATCACCCCCACCCCCCAGCAGTGCAGGGCACCCTCCACCAGGCCCCCACTCATGTCCCCCTGCACCCCACCCCCCAACATCCAGGGGCACCCTCCACCAGGCCCCCACTCATGTCCAACTCATGTCCCCCTGCACCCCCACCCCCCAACATCCAGGGGCACCCTCCACCAGGCCCCCACACATGTCTCCCATCACCCCCACCCCCCAGCAGTGCAGGGCACCCTCCAACAGGCCCCCACTCATGTCCCCCTGCACCCCCACCCCCCAGCAGTCAGGGGCACCCTCCACCAGGCCCCCACTCATGTCTCCCAGCACCCCCAGCCCCAGCAGTGCAGGGCACCCTCCACCAGGCCCCCACACATGTCTCGCAGCACCCCCACCGCCCAGCAGTCAGGGGCACCCTCCACCAGGCCCCACTCATGTCCCCCTGCACCCCCACCCACCAGCATCCAGGGACACCCTCCACCAGGCCCCCACTCATGTCCAACTCATGTCCCCCTGCACCCCCACCCCCCAGCATCCAGGGGCACCCTCCACCAGGCCCACATTCATGTCCCCCTGCACCCCCACCCACCAGCATCCAGAGACACCCTCCACCAGGCCCCCACTCATGTCCAACTCATGTCCCCCTGCACCCCCACCCCCCAGCATCCAGGGGCACCCTTCACCAGGCCCCCACTCATGTCTCCCATCACCCCCACCCCCCCCGCAGTCAGGGGCACCCTCCACCAGAACCCCCACTCATGTCTCCCATCACCCCCACCCCCCAGCAGTGCAGGCCACCCTCCGCCAGGCCCCCACTCATGTCTCCCATCACCCCCACCCCCCAGCAGTCAGGGGCACCCTCCAACAGGCCCCCACTCATGTCCAACTCATGTCTCCCATCACCCCCACCCCCCAGCAGTGCAGGGCACCCTCCACCAGGCCCCCACACATGTCTCCCATCACCCCCACCCCCCAGCAGTCAGGGGCACCCTCCACCAGGCCCCCACTCATGTCTCCCATCCCCCCCACCCCCCAGCAGTGCAGGGCACCCTCCACCAGGCCCCCACTCATGTCCAACGCATGTCCCCCTGCACCCCCACCCCTGCAGCATCCAGGGGCACCCTCCACCAGGCCCCCACTCATGTCTCCCATCACCCCCACCCCCCAGCAGTGCAGGGCACCCTCCACCAGGCCCCCACACATGTCTCCCATCACCCCCACCCCCCAGCAGTCAGGGGCACCCTCCACCAGGCCCCCACTCATGTCTCCCATCCCCCCCACCCCCCAGCAGTGCAGGGCACCCTCCACCAGGCCCCCACTCATGTCCAACGCATGTCCCCCTGCACCCCCACCCCTGCAGCATCCAGGGGCACCCTCCACCAGGCCCCCACTCATGTCCAACTCATGTCTCCCAGCACCCCCACCGCCCAGCAGTGCAGGACACCCTCCACCAGGCCCCCACTCATGTCTCCCATCACCCCCACCCCCCAGCAGTGCAGGGCACCCTCCACCAGGCCTCTACTCATGTCCCCCTGCACCCCCACCCCCCAGCATCCAGGGGCACCCTCCAGCAGGCCCCCACTCATGTCCAACTCATGTCCCCGTTCACCCCCACCCCCCAGCATCCAGGGGCACCCTCCACCAGGCCCCCACTCATGTCCCCCTGCAACCCCACCCACCAGCATCCAGGGCACCCTCCACCAGGCCCCCACTCATGTCCAACTCATGTCCCCCTGCACCCCCACCCCCAGGCAGTCAGGGGCACCCTCCACCAGGCCCCCACTCATGACTCCCATCACCCCCACCTCCCAGCAGTGAGGGGCACCCTCCACCAGGCCCCCACTCATGTCTCTCATCACCCCTACCCCCCAGCAATGCATGGCAACCTCCACCAGGCCCCCACTCATGTCCCCCTGCACCCCCACACCCCAGCATCCAGGGGCACCCTCCACCAGGCCCCCACTCATGTCCAACTCATGTCCTCCTGCACCCCCACCCCCCAGCATCCAGGAGCACCCCCCACCAGGCCCCCACACATGTCTCCCATCACCCCCACCCCCCAGCAGTTCAGGGCACCCTCCAGAAGGCCCCCACTCATGTCCCCCTGCACCCCCACCCCCCAGCAGTCAGGGGCACCCTCCACCATGCCCCCACTCATGTCTCCCATCACCCCCACCCTCCAGCAGTGCAGGGCACCCTCCACCAGGCCCCCACTCATGTCCCCCTGCACCCCCACCCCCCAGCATCCAGGGGCACCCTCCACCAGGCCCCAACTCATGTCCAACTCATGTCTCCCAGCACCCCCACCCCCCAGCAGTCAGGGGCACACTCCACCAGGCCCCCACACATGTCCAACTCATGTCTCCCAGCACCCCCACCCCCCAGCAGTCAGGGGCACACTCCACCAGGCCCCCACACATGTCCCCCTGCACACCCACCCACCAGCATCCAGGGGCACCCTCCACCAGGCCCCCACTCATGTCCAACTCATGTCTCCCAGCACCCCCACCCTCCAGCAGTGCAGGGCACCCTCCACCAGGCCCCCACTCATGTCCCCCTGCACCCTCACCCCCCAGCTGTCAGGGGCACCCTCCACCAGGCCCCCACTCATGTCTCCCAGCACCCCCACCCCCAGCAGTGCAGGTCACCCTCCACCAGGCCCCCACACATGTCTCCCAGCACCCCCACCCCCAGCAGTCAGGGGCACCCTCCACCAGGCCCCCACTCATGTCTCCCATCACCCCACCCCCCAGCAGTGCAGGGCACCCTCCACCAGGCCCCCACTCATGTCCAACTCATGTCTCCCAGCACCCCCACCCCCCAGCAGTGCAGGGCACCCTCCACCAGGCCCCCACACATGTCCAACTCATGTCCCCCTGCACCCTCACCCCCCAGCATCCAGGGGCACCCTCCACCAGGCCCCCACACATGTCTCCCATCACCCCCACCCCCCGCAGTGAAGGGCACCCTCCAACAGGCCCCCACTGATGTCCCCCTGCACCCCCACCCCCCAGCAGTCAGGGGCACCCTCCAAAAGGCCCCCACTCTTGTCTCCCAGCACCCCCACCTCCAGCAGTGCAGGGCACCCTCCACCAGGCCCCCACACATGGCTCCCAGCACCCCCACCCCCCAGCAGTCAGGGGCACCCTCCACCAGGCCCCCACTCATGTCTCCCATCACCCCCCCCACCAGTCAGGGGCACCCTCCAGCAGGCCCCCACTCATGTCCAACTCATGTCTCCCATCACCCCCACACCCCAGCAGTGCAGGACACCCTCCAGCAGGCCCCCACGCATGTCTCCCATCACCCCCACCCCCCAGAAGTGCAGAGCACCCTCCACCAGGCCCCCACTCATGTCTCCCATCACCCCCAACCCCCAGTAGTCAGGGGCACCCTCCACCAGGCCCCCACTCATGTCCAACTCATGTCTCCCATCACCCCCACCCCCCAGCAGTGGAGGGCACCCTCCACCAGGAGCCCACACATGTCTCCCATCACCCCCACCCCCCAGCAGCCAGGGGCACCCTCCACCATGCCCATGTCTCCCATCACCCCCACCCCCCAGCAGTCAGGGGCACCCTCCACCAGGCCCCCACTCATGTCCAACTCATGTCTCCCATCACCCCCACCCCCCAGCTGTGCAGGGCACCCTCTACCAGGCCCCCACACATGTCCCCCTGCACCTCCACCCCCCAGCATCCAGGGGCACCCTCCACCAGGCCCCCACACATGTCTCCCATCACCCCCACCCCCCAGCAGTCAGGGGCACCCTCCACCATGCCCATGTCTCCCATCACCCCCACCCCCCAGCAGTGCAGGGCACCCTCCGCCAGGCCCCCACTCATGTCTCTCATCACCCCCTGTTAGGGAGAATTCTCTGTTTAGGCTGAATTTCCTAACCTAGTGAGTCCCCCAGCAGCTTTGCTGGATTTCTGGAGTTTGTTTTTTTCCATCCTGCCAAGAGTTAGACTCTTTTTCTCCCACTCTTGGACATGAATGTGTGTAATTCCTTTGAATGTCAATGTCTTCTATGGGTTATGGAGTCCTTTACTCCATAGGGTCTCATATGTTTTGCTATGTGTGTTACACCGCACCCTCCGTGCCGTAACACTGGGGCGTCCTAGCGGACCTCCCTCATAGACTCCATACCCGGGGACTGACTACTGTCTCCCCGGGCATGTTAAGTCACCATTGGCTTTACTAGACCTAAATTTACTAACAGAACTAGTACAAACCATCCTATTGTGAACGTACTAGTAGGGGTAATTCGATTACTCCTGGGTCTGTTATTTGAGGGGGCACTGTCCCGTCCCCCCTCGTCGAGTTTTGGCTGGTGGCAGTGGAAACTACTTGTTATATTCGACCCCGAATGTAACCCTATGGGATTCTTCCCATTGTTGGAGATTGATACTTTTTCTCGTTAATCTCTAACATACCACCGGTCTACGTATCTTAAATAAGTCTATCGGATGGTATTTTCTGCCAGAACTCGGTTTTTAAAATGGCGTCTGTGTTCGTCTCTGTGACTCCTAAACCAAAGGTCGAGCCCTTTGTTCCACTTTTGGCAGGCTTCTGTACAGAGACCCTCCAAAGTGGTGCCATTCTGTCTGGGTTACCACAGGGGTGTGGAAGGGGGTTTAGGCACCCTGGACCGAGTTGCCTTGCCAACTCCGGTCGCACTCTGGTGTGATTGGCCCAAGTGGTGAGCCTCCCCGCTCACCACTTAGCGTGTGTTGATTGACAGCTAGGCTGAATGAATGGGGGTTTTACTGCATAAAAGCAGGGCTTTTGGGACTGGATCTTCAGAAGTCGCCACAGGACCTAAGAATCCGACGAGGGTAAAGCTGAGCCGACCTGCAACGACGATACCTCCGGTGGAGCCCTGCTGAACCGACTCACCACTTCCCGATGACAGAGGCGATCTCCCTGCCGGAGAGTCTCTTCCCCTGACTGGTGGGAACAACCAGTCCCTTTTGCTTTTTCTTCGCCTCAGGACGCAGTGGTCGAATTGCCCGTGCAGAGCACCCCAGCAACCGGATAGCCACTACCCCTGTACCGCGACCAAAAGGTGGTGCCTTGTGACGAGCACTCCGCGGCTGGTCTCTTCCCTGGTTATGCAACGATCTTCAACTTTTCTTCGACGACGAGATCCCCTCTTCTCTTGGCAAAGACCGGACGTGCACCCACCGCCAGGAACAACTGCCCCGGCCGGAGCTGCCTCTTCACAATCAAGGTACAGTGTCCGCCTGGCTTCTCTTGTTGCCGGATAGAGTGAGGTGTCTTAATCCTCGCCTCTCCATAGGGTCGCCTCCAAGCTTTCTCTAGCGTGTTGTTCTGAACTGGTCGAATCTGCCGATAACAATTTGCTACAAAGACTAGAACACATTTCCACTAAGATAAGTTTTGGGACATATCGCCTCTACTCTCTCCGAGTGGGCCTGGCCTCTGAACTTTATGATCTACCGTGGTTCTTGTCTTCTTGCTTTGCATTTGTCCGTTCACTTTTGGAACCGTGTTGATTTCGTAACCTGCTTATTTTTCTCTCCCGTCCTAACGAATACTAGAGTGCCATCTAGGTTGAAGCATACACCTCTGTCTTCAAATAAGTGATGCTGGTAAAACCTAGACTTGTCGAACTATTGTAAGGGGGATTGATCTTTTTCTTCGTAGAGTAATTGTAATTGAAGTGTTTGCCGTAATAGTGCCAGAGTGTTTTCTATAGATGTGTCGTTATAAATAAATACCTTTATATCTTTACACTGAAGCCTTGTTGCGTGTTTGCTTGTCTTAACTGTGAAGGATTGCCCTATGTTGTATACTCCACATACTGCCTAACTCTTCTTGAGGGAAGTCTGACTGCTCAGCCACAGCTACCAAGTGAATCTGTGTGGTACAGACTGCTACCAAGTGGGTTTACTGCCAAACACCTGTAGTCCTAAATCTTTTGCAGTGGTCCCAGAGGGAACTGCACAGGTTTCCGCCTAACACTGGTGTACAGCAGTGGGATTTGTATCGAGTATACAGTTTAGAGTGCTTTTCGACACTTTAGGATAACTAACCACAAAGCTTAGCACTAAAAAGCAACTTTCAAAAACATGTCTACGATGGAAGCTTACAGTCAAGAATCCTTGTCAGGTGAAAATACTGAGAGTTTGCGAGCTCTCTGTAGGCAAGAGAATCTTCCTGTAAGGGGCAAGAAGTTAGAACTAATAGAGAGATTGCTCGCGAACCAAAGTCTGGGTACTGGTTCAGAGGAACCAATTTCTCCAGCAAATGTAGATAACAGTGATGGTGTTGATCTAAATGGTAATTCTGATGATAGCGATGAAGAGGCTGAAGAGGAAGGAGAGGCTAATGAAACTGTCTCCCCTGCTCCTCTACCTGCCTTACCAGCTGTACCTACGGGGCCCATACCAGGTCCCACATGTAACCCTGCTTATTTTGAACTTGAAAAAATGAAGCTCGAATTAGAATACAAACGGTTCTTGCCTCAATCTGAACGAAACCAAGAGCTTGAGTTCAGACGGATGAATGCCCAGGCTGAACAGAAGCAAGCTGAGTTAAGACTCAGGGAAATAGAACTTAATCACGAGTTGGAGATGAAAAAGTTGTCTATGGAAAATGCTTCTCTCTCCTCTGGTTCTTCTAGGAGCTCCAGTCCCAAAAGACCCCGGATGCCGAAGGAATTAGTGGGTATGTATGAACCGAGATTGGATGTGTTGGATTGGTTAAAACTGTTTGAGTACAATCATGGGCTCCAGGACATCACCGGGAACGATTTACTTCCCTGGTTGTTCTCTAGGCTCCCTCCTCTTGCGACTGATGTGGTAATGGAATTGGGGGAGGCGGATAAGACGGATTACGAAAGTGTGAAACTAGCTTTGATAGCTAGATTCGGGAAGACCCCTTCCCAGTATTTTAAGAGGTTTAGAACCCTCAAAAAGCATGATGGTACCCCTTGGGCTACCTTGGTGAGTGAAGGGTTGAAAAACTTAGAGGGATGGATTAAGGGTTACAAAGTGAACACTTCCGAGGGTATGAGGAATCTTTTTATGTTGGAGCCTATTTATGATGCCTGTTCTCCTGAGCTCAGACAGCACTTGGCTGATTCGAAGGAATTGGATTCCCGGAAGCTAGCTAAGGCCGCTGACTTGTGGGTTGCCAACAGGGCTGTTCATAAGGATTCTGGGGCAACTCAGAAAAAAGATGAGGGAAAACAGCCAAAAAAAGACTCAAAAGAGAATTTGAATAACTCAAATTCGAAAGAGGGCCCCAAACAAAACCAGAAGGGTAAGCCACCGGGAAAACCACAGCAGAATAGTGTGTCTTCTGGTGCCAAACCGGAAGGAGGCCAGAACAAGCCACCATTCCAGAAAGCCTTCGGTAAATGCTTTGTTTGTGGCTCGACTGACCACGTTAAAGGAGATCCCAGATGTAAGGGTAAACCTTCAGGGGTCCAGCTTGTCTCCTTAGCCTTCGCTCCAAAGGAGGAAGTCCAAATGGCAAGTGGAAACTTTCTACTGCTAGCTGACGAACCCATTGGAGTCTCAGCCAGCGTTTCTTTAGTATCTCTGGGGTTGTGGGAACAACAGAATTTAGATGTCTATAATTCCATCCCCGATAATACTAAAGAGTATTATAAGGACAGTGTCCAAGTGAATGGTCAGGAGAATCCTGCCATTAGGGACACCGGGGCCAGCATAACTGTGGTGGATAAATCATTTTTTCAGGCTGAGGATGTTGCTAAGGCACCCAAACGCCTCACCAAGCTAGCTGGAGGGCCTGTGCAGATGCTTTCCCAATTACCAGTTCTCATCCAGTGTAACGACATGACTGTGAAGATACCTGTCAGCATACAGAGTGAGGTACCAGGACGCGTACTGTTGGGTAACGATTTGAAAACTCTCAGAGTTGTATCGCATACTCCCAGACCTCCTGGTAAACTGTTACAGGAGCTAACCAGACCCGCAAGAGAGAGGACCATGCGCGGTACTCTCCAGGAGATGATGAAGAAAGAAATCGCTCCTGCTCCACTGGAATTATCGGCCGCTGTCTCGAAGAAAACAGAAGCGAAAGGGAAACCTAAGACTTCAGCCCCGAAACCAGCAGCCGGCACTACAGTGCAGCCAACACGGACTTCCCCGCGGTTGTCCAAAGTTACACCCGTAACTCCACCTCCGGCTGAGGCTGAGAGGGAGGTACAACCCTGTGTGGTAGAATTAGACTCTGAGGAAGAGCTAATGGAAGACCAGGAACTCATTGGAGATCTGGATCCTGTTGACCATCTTGAGCTGCAGTCTTTACTGGCAGAAGGTGGACCCAGCAGGGCAGACTTCAGTAAGGGACAGAGAGAATGTCCAACTCTGGAAGGTCTTCGCCACCAGGCAGAAGCTCAGGCTGAAGGGCAAGAGCCTGGGAAATACAGGTTGCACTGGGAAGATGGCCTCTTCTACAGTGAACCGACCGAGTCTTCACCTGGAGACTACAAACGACTTGTAGTACCCCAAGAGAACAGACCACAGTTCTTGCAGTTAGCCCACGAGATTCCTTTGGCTGGTCACTTGAGTTTCAAGAAGACTAAGGAAAGGCTCTCTCTCTACTTCTATTGGCCGAAGATGGGGGCCGAAGTGGAACAACACTGCAGGAGCTGCCACACCTGCCAGACCTCTGGTAAGGTTGGCTCCAAGAATGTGGCACATTTAGTGCCTCTCCCAGTTGTGGGGGTCCCATTTGAGAGAGTACGGATTGACATTGTTGGTCACCTTGATCCTCCAACCTTCTCAGGCAACAGGTTTATACTTGTTGTAGTAGACCATGCTACAAGGTATCCTGAGGCAATTCCTATGAGGACTGTTACAGCTCCGGCTGTGGCTAAGGCCCTCCTTGGTATTTTTACTAGGGTCGGGTTTCCTAAGGAAGTAATCTCTGACAGGGGGTCAAACTTTATGTCCCACTACATGAAAGCCATGTGGAAAACCTGTGGAGTTACTTACAAGTTCTCAACAGCTTACCACCCACAAACCAATGGGTGGGTAGAACGGTTCGACCGAACCATGAAGAGCATGATAGGTGCTTTAGAAGAACCCCTTAAGTGTAAGTGGGACCTTCTACTGCCATGCCTTCTCTTTGCTTATAGAGAAGTCCCTCAGGAGGGAGTAGGTTACTCTCCCTTCGAGCTTCTCTATGGTCATCCCGTCAGAGGTCCATTGGCCCTGATTAAGGAGGGGTTGGAGAGTGCTCCTTCCCCCAAGCCAGTCAGAGTGACTGACTACGTGATAGGTCTCCGGAGGAGAATGTCGCAAATGATGACGGAAGCAAGCGATAACTTGAAAGCTGGACAAGCATTGGTCAAGCACTGGCACGATCAAAAGGCTAACATGGTTGAGTTTGCTCAAGACCAGCTCGTTCTCGTTATGATCCCAACAAGGCAGAGGGCCTTGCAAGACAAGTGGATGGGACCCTTCAGAGTTGTGGGTAAACTCGGAGAGGTCAACTATCTGGTGGACTTGGGCAATCCCAAGGAGGCTCCGACAGTCTTTCACACCAACCGACTCAAAGCGTATGTCCCAAGACCCGATGTAGGAGCGTTGCTTCTAGCATCATCCGAGGAAGAAGAAGAGAGTGAAGCTCTTCGGGATCTCCTCAGAGGCTTACCTTTAGACGAAAAAATTGAAGGATTAAATCTCTCCTCCAATCTGACACCCGAGCAACAAGAAGAGTGCAAATCTATGTTGAATCAGTTTGCCTCTCTGTTCTCGCTTTCACCAGGCTTGACCCCTTGGGGCCAGCACGACATACTCACTGGTGACTGTCTGCCGGTCAAAAGCAGAGGGTACAGAATGTCAGAAAACGTACGAACCCACATCAAAGGTGAGGTCAGCAAGATGCTCGATCTCGGGGTAATAGAGCCCTCTACTAGTCCATGGTCTAGCCAAGTTGTGTTAGTACCGAAGGCCGGATCTAAAGAACTTAGAATCTGCGTGGATTATAGAGCTCTTAATGCAGTCACCAAGACTGATGCCCACCCTTTGCCAAGAACAGATGAGTTGGTGGATAAACTTGGCGCCGCCAAATTCCTCAGCACATTTGACTTGACGTCAGGCTATTGGCAAATAGCCCTGACAGACCATGCCAAGGAGAAAACTGCATTTTCTACCCCCGTTGGCTTATACCAGTTTAAGGTAATGTCTTTCGGACTGAAGAATGCACCTGCTACGTTTCAACCGATGGTAAACCAGGTTCTGAATGGGATGGAGGACGTCTGCATGGCATACTTGGATGACATCGCAGTGTTCAGCAATCCCTGGGAAGAACATGTAACCCACCTGAGAGATGTTTTGCAGGCTCTAGGACGAGCCAATCTGACCATAAAGGCGAGCAAATGCCAAATTGGACAGAGTAAGGTAGTCTATCTTGGGCATGAGGTAGGCGGTGAAGAAATAAGGCCTTTGCTCAGTAAAATTGAAGCTGTGCAAAATTGGACAACACCGACTACTCAAACTCAGGTGAGAGCCTTCCTAGGCCTCACTGGGTATTACAGGAATTTCAGAGAGAACTATGGGATCATAGCTTCTCCACTGAATGTCATCTCCTCGCCCAAAATTTCTTAAAAAGGTTAGATGGAACGAGGAGTGCACTCAGGCTTTTGAAAACCTGAAAAAGGCTCTTTGCCAAGCCGCAGTACTCAGAGCTCCTGATTACCGCCAACACTTCATTGTGCAGACAGATGCTTCAAATGTAGGAATAGGTGCCGTACTCAGTCAACTGGATGGGAAAGGTAGGGAGCACCCCGTTTGCTTCATCAGCCGCAAGCTGAAGGATCCTGAAACAAGGTGGGCAACAATCGAAAGAGAGTGCTTTGCTATTGTGTGGGCTCTGAAGAAGTTTAGGCCATACTTGTATGGTTCTACTTTTGTCATTCAGACTGACCACCAACCCTTGAGATGGTTAATGCAAATGAAAGGGGAAAACCCAAAACTATTGAGATGGTCGATCTGCCTGTAAGAGTTTGATTTCACCATTGAGCACAGGTCAGGGTGTCACCACCAAAATGCTGATGGTCTCTCTAGGATGTATGTCCTCGACTAGAGGTATGAGATTCATCCAGGAGTGGATTAAATCCTCCTGTCCCTTAGTCTGGTGGGGGCGAGTGTTAGGGAGAATTCTCTGTTTAGGCTGAATTTCCTAACCTAGTGAGTCCCCCAGCAGCTTTGCTGGATTTCTGGAGTTTGTTTTTTCCATCCTGCCAAGAGTGAGACTCTTTTTCTCCCACTCTTGGACATGAATGTGTGTAATTCCTTTGAATGTCAATGTGTTCTATGGGGTATGGGGTCTTTTACTCCATAGGGTCTCATATGTTTTGCTATGTGTGTGACACCGCACCGGCCGTGCCATAACACCGGGGCGTCCTAGCGGACCTCCCTCATAGACTCCATACCCGGGGACCGACTACTGTCTCCCCGGGCATGTAAAGTCACCATTGGCTTTACTAGACCTAAATTTACTAACAGAACTAGTACAAACCATCTTATTGTGGACGTGCTATTAGGGGTAATTCGATTACCCCTGGATCTGTTACTCGAGGGGGCACTGTCCCATCCCCCCTCGTTGAGTTTTGGCTGCTGGCAGTGGAAACTACTTGTTATGTTCGACCCCGAACATAACCCTATGGGATTCTTCCCATTGTTGGAGATTGATACTTTCTCTCGTTAATCTCTAACATACCACCGGTCTACTTATCTTAAATAAGTCTATCGGATGGTATTTTCTGCCAGAACTCGGTTTTTAAAATGGCGTCTGTGTTCGTCTCTGTGACTCCTAAACCAAAGGTCGAGCCCTTTGTTCCACTTTTGGCGGGCTTCTGTACAGAGACCCTCCAAAGTGGTGCCATTCTGTCTGGGTTACCACAGGGGTGTGGGAGGGGGTTTAGGCACCCTGGACCGAGTTGCCTTGCCAACTCCAGTCGCACTCTGGTGTGATTGGCCCAAGTGATGAGCCTCCCCGCTCACCACTTAGCGTGTGTTGATTGACAGCTAGGCTGAATGAATGGGGGTTTTTCTACATAAAAGCTGGGCTTTTGGGACTGGATCTTCAGAAGTCGCCACAGGACCTAAGAATCCGACGAGGGTAAAGTTGAGCCGACCTGCAACGACGACACCTCCGGCGGAGCCCTGCTGAACCGACTCACCACTTCCCGACGACAGAGGAGATCTCCCTGCCGGAGAGTCTCTTCCCCTGACTGGTGGAAACAACCAGTCCCTTTTGCTTTTTCTTCGCCTCAGGACGCAGTGGTCGAATTGCCCGTGCAGAGCACCCCGGCAACCGGATAGCCACTACCCCTGTACCGCGACCAAAAGGTGGTGCCTTGTGACGGAGCACTCCGCGGCTGGTCTCTTCCCTGGTGGTGCAACGATCTTCAACTTTTCTTCGACGACGAGATCCCCTCTTCTCTTGGCAAAGACCGGACGTGCACCCACTGTTAGGGAGAATTCTCTGTTTAGGCTGAATTTCCTAACCTAGTGTGTCCCCCAGCAGCTTTGCTGGATTTCTGGAGTTTGTTTTTTTCCATCCTGCCAAGAGTGAGACTCTTTTTCTCCCACTCTTGGACATGAATGTGTGTAATTCCTTTGAATGTCAATGTGTTCTATGGGGTATGGGGTCTTTTACTCCATAGGGTCTCATATGTTTTGCTATGTGTGTGACACCGCACCGGCCGTGCCATAACACCGGGGCGTCCTAGCGGACCTCCCTCATAGACTCCATACCCGGGGACCGACTACTGTCTCCCCGGGCATGTAAAGTCACCATTGGCTTTACTAGACCTAAATTTACTAACAGAACTAGTACAAACCATCTTATTGTGGACGTGCTATTAGGGGTAATTCGATTACCCCTGGATCTGTTACTCGAGGGGGCACTGTCCCATCCCCCCTCGTCGAGTTTTGGCTGCTGGCAGTGGAAACTACTTGTTATGTTCGACCCCGAACATAACCCTATGGGATTGTTCCCATTGTTGGAGATTGATACTTTTCCTCGTTAATCTCTAACGTACCACCGGTCTACTTATCTTAAATAAGTTTATCGGATGGTATTTTCTGCCAGAACTCGGTTTTTAAAATGGCGTATGTGTGCGTCTCTGTGACTCCTAAACCAAAGCTTGAGCCCTTTGTTCCACTTTTGGCGGGCCTCTGTACAGAGACCCTCCAAAGTGGTGCCATTCTGTCTGGGTTACCACACGGGTGTGGGAGGGGGTTTAGGCACCCTGGACCGAATTGCCTTGCCAACTCCGGTCGCACTCTGGAGTGATTGGCCCAAGTGGTGAGGCTCCCCGCTCACCACTTAGCGAGTGTTGATTGACAGCTAGGCTGAATGAATGGGGGTTTTCTGCATAAAAGCAGGGCTTTTGGGACTGGATCTTCAAAAGTCGCCACAGGACCTAAGAATCCGACGAGGGTAACGCTGAGCTGACCTGCAACGACGACACCTCCGGTCTCTTCCCCTGACTGGTGGGAACAACCAGTCCCCTTTGCTTTTTCTTCGCCTCAGGACGCAGTGGTCGAATTGCCCGTGCAGAGCACCCCGGCAACCGGATAGCCACTACCCCTGTACCGCGACCAAAAGGTGGTGCCTTGTGACGGAGCACTCCGCGGCTGGTCTCTTCCCTGGTGGTGCACCGGACTTAACTTTTCTTCGACAACGAGATCATCTCCACTCTTGGCAAAGACCCGACGTGCATCCACCACCAGGAACAACTGCCCCCGCCGGAGCTGTCTCTCCACAACATGGTACCGTGTCCGCCTGGCTTCCCTTTCGATCGGTTCGAGTGAGGTGTCTTAATCCTCTCCTTTCCGTTGGGTCGCCTCCAAGCTTTCTCACGTATTGTTCTGAACTAGTTCAATCTGCCGATAACAATTTGCTACAAAGACTCGAACGCATTTCCACTAGAGACTTTTTGGGACATATCGCCTTGCCTCTCTCCGAGTGGGCCTGGCCTCTGAACTTTATGATCTATTGTGGTTCTTGCCCTCTTGCCTTGCATTTTTCCCGTGAAGTATTGAACTGTGTTGATTTCGTAAACTGCTTATTTTTCTCTCCCGTCCTAACTAATATTAGAGTGCCATCTAGGTTGAGGCATACACCTCTGTCTGTAAATAAGTGATGCCGGTAGAACCTAGACTTGTCGAAATATTGTTAGGGGGTTTGATCGTTTCTTCTTCGTAGAGTAATTGTCATTGAAGTGTTTGCCGTGATAGTGCCATAGTGTTTTTCATAGATGTTCCGTTCTAAATAAATACCTTAATATCTTTACACTGAAGCCTTGTTACGTGTTTGCTTGTCTTACTGTGAAGGATTTTCCTATATTGTATACTCCACATACTGCTTAACTCTTCTTGAGGGAAGTCTGACTGCTCAACCACAGCTACCAAGTGAATCTGTGTGGTACAGACTGCTCCCAAGTGGGTTTACTGCCAAACACCTGTAGTCCTAAATCTTTTGCAGTGGTCCCAGAGGGAACTGCACAGGTTTCCGCCTAACACCCCCACGCCCCAGCAGTCAGGGGCACCCTCCACCAGGCCCCCACTCATGTCCAACTCATGTCTCCCATCACCCCCACCCCCCAGCAGTGCAGGGCACCCTCCAACAGGCCCCCACACATGTCTCCCATCACCCCCACCCCCCAGCAGTCAGGGGCACCCTCCACCAGGCCCCCACTCATGTCTCCCATCACTCCCACCCCCCAGCAGTGCAGGGCACCCTCCACCAGGCCCCCACTCGTGTCCAACTCATGTCCCCCTGCACCCCCACCCCCAGCATCCAGGGGCACCCTCCACCAGGCCCCCATTCATGTCTCCCATCACCCCGACCCCCCAGCAGTGCAGGGCACCCTCCACCAGGCCCCCACTCATGTCCAACTCATGTCTCCCAGCACCCCCACCCCCCAGCAGCGCAGGGCACCCTCCACCAGGCCCCCACTCATGTCTCCCATCACCCCCACCCCCCAGCAGTGCAGGGCACCCTCCACCAGGCCCCCACTCATGTCTCCCAGCACCCCCACCCCCCAGCAGTGCATGGCACCCTCCAACAGGCCCCCACTCATGTCCAACTCATGTCCCCCTGCACCCCCACCCCCAAGCATCCAGGAGCACCCTCCACCAGGCCCCCACTCATTTCCCCCTGCACCCCCCCCCCCCCAGTAGTCAAGGGCACCCTCCACCAGGCCCCCACTCATGTCTCCCAGCACCCCCACCCCCCAGCAGTGCATGGCACCCTCCAACAGGCCCCCACTCATTTCCCCCTGCACCCCCACCCCCCAGCAGTCAGGGGCACTCCCACCAGGCCCCCACTCATGTCTCCCAGCACCCCCACCCCCAGCAGTGTAGGGCACCCTCTACCAGACCCCCACACATGTCTCCCAGCACCCCCAGCCCCCAGCAGTCAGGGGCACCCTCCACCAGGCCCCCACTCATGTCTCCCATCACCCCACCCCCCAGCAGTCAGGGGCACCCTCCACCAGGCCCCCACTCATGTCCAACTCATGTCTCCCATCACCCCCCACCCCCCAGCAGTGCAGGGCACCCTCCACCAGGCCCCCACACATGTCTCCCATCACCCCCACCCCCCAGCAGTCAGGGGCACCCTCAACCAGGCCCCCACTCATGTCTCCCATCACCCCCACCCCCAGCAGTGCAGGGCACCCTCCACCAGGCCCCCACTCATGTCCAACTCATGTCTCCCAGCACCCCCACCCCCCAGCAGTCAGGGGCACCCTCCACCAGGCCCCCATTCATGTCCAACTCATGTCCCCCTGCACCCACACCCCCCAGCAGTCAGGGGCACCCTCCACCAGGCCCCCACTCATGTCTCCCATCACCCCCACCCCCCAGCATCCAGGGGCACCCTCCACCAGGCCCCCACTCATGTCTCCCATCACCCCCACCCCCCAGCAGTGCAGGGCACCCTCCACCAGGCCCCCACTCATTTCTTACATCACCCCCACCCCCCAGCAGTCAGGGGCACCCTCCACCAGGCCCCCACTCATGTCTCCCATCACCCCTACCCCCCAGCAGTGCAGGGCACCCTCCACCAGGCTCCCACTCATGTCCCCCTGCACCCACACACCCCAGCATCCAGGTGCACCCTCCACCACGCCCCCACTCATGTCCAACTCATGTCCCCCTGCACCCCCACACCCCAGCATCCAGGGGCACCCTCCACCAGGCCCCAACACATGTCTCCCATCACCCCCACCCCCCAGCAGTGCAGGGCACCCTCCACCAGGCCCCCACTCATGTCCCCCTGCACCCCCACCCCCCAGCACTCAGGGGCACCCTCCACCAGGCCCCCACTCATGTCTCCCATCACCCCCACCCCCCAGCAGTGCAGGACACCCTCCACTCATGTCCAACTCATGTCTCCCACCACCCCCACCCCACAGCAGTCAGGGGCATCCTCCACCAGGCCCCCACACATGTCCCCCTGCACCCCCACCCACCAGCATCCAGGGGCACCCTCCACCAGGCCCCCACTCATGTCCAACTCGTGTCCCCATGCACCCCCACCCCCCAGCATCCAGGGGCACCCTCCACCAGGCCCCCACTCATGTCCAACACATGTCTCCCAGCACCCCCACCCCCCAGCAGTGCAGGGCACCCTCCACCAGGCCCCCACACATGTCTCCCAGCACCCCCACCCCCCAGCAGTCACGGGCACCCTCCACCAGGCCCCCACTCATGTCTCCCATCACCCCCACCCCCCAGCAGTCAGGGGCTCCCTCCACCAGGCCCCCACTCATGTCCAACTCATGTCTCCCAGCACCCCCACCCTCCAGCAGTGCAGGGCACCCTCCACCAGGCCCCCACTCATGTCTCCCATCACTCCCACCCCCCAGCAGTGCAGGGCACCCTCCACCAGGCCCCCACTCATGTCTCCCATCACCCCCACACCCCAGCAGTGCAGGGCACCCTCCACCAGGCCCCCACTCATGTCCAACTCATGTCTCCCAGCACCCCCACCCCCCAGCAGTGCAGGGCACCCTCCACCAGGCCCCCACTCATGTCTCCCATCACCCCCACCCCCCAGCAGTGCAGGGCACCCTCCACCAGGCCCCCACTCATGTCCCCCTGCACCCCCAAACCCTAGCATCCAGGGGCACCCTCCACCAGGCCCCCACTCATGTCCCCCTGCACCCCCACCCTCCAGCATTCAGGGGCACCCTCCACCAGGCCCCAACTCATGTCCAACACATGTCTCCCATCACCCCCACCCCCCAGCAGTGCAGGGCACCCTCCACCAGGCCCCCACTCATGTCCAACTCATGTCTCCCAGCACCCCCACCCCCCAGCAGTCAGGGGCACCCTCCACCAGGCCCCCACACATTTCCCCCTGCACCCCCACCCCCCAGTAGTCAGTGGCACCCTCCACCAGGCTCCCACTCATGTCTCCCAGCACCCCCACCCCCCAGCAGTGCATGGCACCCTCCAACAGGCCCCCACTCATTTCCCTCTGCACCCCCACCCCCCAGCAGTCAGGGGCACTCCCACCAGGCCCCCACTCATGTCTCCCAGCACCCCCACCCCCAGCAGTGTAGGGCACCCTCTACCAGGCCCCCACACATGTCTCCCAGCACCCCCACCCCCCAGCAGTCAGGTGCACCCTCCACCAGGCCCCCACTCATGTCTCCCATCACCCCACCCCCCAGCAGTCAGGGGCACCCTCCACCAGGCCCCCACTCATGTCCAACTCATGTCTCCCATCACCCCCCACCCCCCAGCAGTGCAGGGCACCCTCCACCAGGCCCCCACACATGTCTCCCATCACCCCCACCCCCCAGCAGTCAGGGGCACCCTCCACCAGGCCCCCACTCATGTCTCCCATCACCCCCACCCCCAGCAGTGCAGGGCACCCTCCACCAGGCCCCCACTCATGTCCAACTCATGTCTCCCAGCACCCCCACCCCCCAGCAGTCAGGGGCACCCTCCACCAGGCCCCCATTCATGTCCAACTCATGTCCCCCTGCACCCACACCCCCCAGCAGTCAGGGGCACCCTCCACCAGGCCCCCACTCATGTCTCCCATCACCCCCACCCCCCAGCATCCAGGGGCACCCTCCACCAGGCCCCCACTCATGTCTCCCATCACCCCCACTCCCCAGCAGTGCAGGGCACCCTCCACCAGGCCCCCACTCATGTCTTACATCACCCCCACCCCCCAGCAGTCAGGGGCACCCTCCACCAGGCCCCCACTCATGTCTCCCATCACCCCTACCCCCCAGCAGTGCAGGGCACCCTCCACCAGGCCCCCACTCATGTCCCCCTGCACCCACACACCCCAGCATCCAGGTGCACCCTCCACCACGCCCCCACTCATGTCCAACTCATGTCCCCCTGCACCCCCACGCCCCAGCATCCAGGGGCACCCTCCACCAGGCCCCAACACATGTCTCCCATCACCCCCACCCCCCAGCAGTGCAGGGCACCCTCCACCAGGCCCCCACTCATGTCCCCCTGCACCCCCACCCCCCAGCAGTCAGGGGCACCCTCCACCAGGCCCCCACTCATGTCTCCCATCACCCCCACCCCCCAGCAGTGCAGGACACCCTCCACTCATGTCCAACTCATGTCTCCCACCACCCCCACCCCACAGCAGTCAGGGGCATCCTCCACCAGGCCCCCACACATGTCCCCCTGCACCCCCACCCACCAGCATCCAGGGGCACCCTCCACCAGGCCCCCACTCATGTCCAACTCGTGTCCCCATGCACCCCCACCCCCCAGCATCCAGGGGCACCCTCCACCAGGCCCCCACTCATGTCCAACTCATGTCTTAGCAAAAACAAAGAGGTGATGGCTGGAAGGTTTAGAATTAATCTTAACCACTGGCATTGCTCTGGGCAACCCTCCAGACCATCGTTCTTCGCCTACCAAGCCATTACAGAAGGGGAAAGACCACATGCATATCAGACTTGGCCCCACCCCAAAAGGGGCAGTCCAGCCCGACCTGCTAGGTCACATCCCTTCTGCACGAGACCACAAGCATCCCCAAACATGTTTCGGCCTGGTTGGGCCTCATCAGTGAGGAGTAGCTTGGGTCTCTAGGCCCGGCAGGCACGGGACCCACGTCTGGGCATACCCGTCCCACTCGGGGTGACATAGCAAAAACAAAGAGGTGATGGCTGGAAGGTTTAGAATTAATCTTAACCACTGGCATTGCTCTGGGCAACCCTCCAGACCATCGTTCTTCGCCTACCAAGCCATTACAGAAGGGGAAAGACCACATGCATATCAGACTTGGCCCCACCCCAAAAGGGGCAGTCCAGCCCGACCTGCTAGGTCACATCCCTTCTGCACGAGACCACAAGCATCCCCAAACATGTTTCGGCCTGGTTGGGCCTCATCAGTGAGGAGTAGCTTGGGTCTCTAGGCCCGGCAGGCACGGGACCCACGTCTGGGCATACCCGTCCCACTCGGGGTGACATAGCAAAAACAAAGAGGTGATGGCTGGAAGGTTTAGAATTAATCTTAACCACTGGCATTGCTCTGGGCAACCCTCCAGACCATCGTTCTTCGCCTACCAAGCCATTACAGAAGGGGAAAGACCACATGCATATCAGACTTGGCCCCACCCCAAAAGGGGCAGTCCAGCCCGACCTGCTAGGTCACATCCCTTCTGCACGAGACCACAAGCATCCCCAAACATGTTTCGGCCTGGTTGGGCCTCATCAGTGAGGAGTAGCTTGGGTCTCTAGGCCCGGCAGGCACGGGACCCACGTCTGGGCATACCCGTCCCACTCGGGGTGACATAGCAAAAACAAAGAGGTGATGGCTGGAAGGTTTAGAATTAATCTTAACCACTGGCATTGCTCTGGGCAACCCTCCAGACCATCGTTCTTCGCCTACCAAGCCATTACAGAAGGGGAAAGACCACATGCATATCAGACTTGGCCCCACCCCAAAAGGGGCAGTCCAGCCCGACCTGCTAGGTCACATCCCTTCTGCACGAGACCACAAGCATCCCCAAACATGTTTCGGCCTGGTTGGGCCTCATCAGTGAGGAGTAGCTTGGGTCTCTAGGCCCGGCAGGCACGGGACCCACGTCTGGGCATACCCGTCCCACTCGGGGTGACATAGCAAAAACAAAGAGGTGATGGCTGGAAGGTTTAGAATTAATCTTAACCACTGGCATTGCTCTGGGCAACCCTCCAGACCATCGTTCTTCGCCTACCAAGCCATTACAGAAGGGGAAAGACCACATGCATATCAGACTTGGCCCCACCCCAAAAGGGGCAGTCCAGCCCGACCTGCTAGGTCACATCCCTTCTGCACGAGACCACAAGCATCCCCAAACATGTTTCGGCCTGGTTGGGCCTCATCAGTGAGGAGTAGCTTGGGTCTCTAGGCCCGGCAGGCACGGGACCCACGTCTGGGCATACCCGTCCCACTCGGGGTGACACAGCAAAAACAAAGAGGTGATGGCTGGAAGGTTTAGAATTAATCTTAACCACTGGCATTGCTCTGGGCAACCCTCCAGACCATCGTTCTTCGCCTACCAAGCCATTACAGAAGGGGAAAGACCACATGCATATCAGACTTGGCCCCACCCCAAAAGGGGCAGTCCAGCCCGACCTGCTAGGTCACATCCCTTCTGCACGAGACCACAAGCATCCCCAAACATGTTTCGGCCTGGTTGGGCCTCATCAGTGAGGAGTAGCTTGGGTCTCTAGGCCCGGCAGGCACGGGACCCACGTCTGGGCATACCCGTCCCACTCGGGGTGACATAGCAAAAACAAAGAGGTGATGGCTGGAAGGTTTAGAATTAATCTTAACCACTGGCATTGCTCTGGGCAACCCTCCAGACCATCGTTCTTCGCCTACCAAGCCATTACAGAAGGGGAAAGACCACATGCATATCAGACTTGGCCCCACCCCAAAAGGGGCAGTCCAGCCCGACCTGCTAGGTCACATCCCTTCTGCACGAGACCACAAGCATCCCCAAACATGTTTCGGCCTGGTTGGGCCTCATCAGTGAGGAGTAGCTTGGGTCTCTAGGCCCGGCAGGCACGGGACCCACGTCTGGGCATACCCGTCCCACTCGGGGTGACATAGCAAAAACAAAGAGGTGATGGCTGGAAGGTTTAGAATTAATCTTAACCACTGGCATTGCTCTGGGCAACCCTCCAGACCATCGTTCTTCGCCTACCAAGCCATTACAGAAGGGGAAAGACCACATGCATATCAGACTTGGCCCCACCCCAAAAGGGGCAGTCCAGCCCGACCTGCTAGGTCACATCCCTTCTGCACGAGACCACAAGCATCCCCAAACATGTTTCGGCCTGGTTGGGCCTCATCAGTGAGGAGTAGCTTGGGTCTCTAGGCCCGGCAGGCACGGGACCCACGTCTGGGCATACCCGTCCCACTCGGGGTGACATAGCAAAAACAAAGAGGTGATGGCTGGAAGGTTTAGAATTAATCTTAACCACTGGCATTGCTCTGGGCAACCCTCCAGACCATCGTTCTTCGCCTACCAAGCCATTACAGAAGGGGAAAGACCACATGCATATCAGACTTGGCCCCACCCCAAAAGGGGCAGTCCAGCCCGACCTGCTAGGTCACATCCCTTCTGCACGAGACCACAAGCATCCCCAAACATGTTTCGGCCTGGTTGGGCCTCATCAGTGAGGAGTAGCTTGGGTCTCTAGGCCCGGCAGGCACGGGACCCACGTCTGGGCATACCCGTCCCACTCGGGGTGACATAGCAAAAACAAAGAGGTGATGGCTGGAAGGTTTAGAATTAATCTTAACCACTGGCATTGCTCTGGGCAACCCTCCAGACCATCGTTCTTCGCCTACCAAGCCATTACAGAAGGGGAAAGACCACATGCATATCAGACTTGGCCCCACCCCAAAAGGGGCAGTCCAGCCCGACCTGCTAGGTCACATCCCTTCTGCACGAGACCACAAGCATCCCCAAACATGTTTCGGCCTGGTTGGGCCTCATCAGTGAGGAGTAGCTTGGGTCTCTAGGCCCGGCAGGCACGGGACCCACGTCTGGGCATACCCGTCCCACTCGGGGTGACATAGCAAAAACAAAGAGGTGATGGCTGGAAGGTTTAGAATTAATCTTAACCACTGGCATTGCTCTGGGCAACCCTCCAGACCATCGTTCTTCGCCTACCAAGCCATTACAGAAGGGGAAAGACCACATGCATATCAGACTTGGCCCCACCCCAAAAGGGGCAGTCCAGCCCGACCTGCTAGGTCACATCCCTTCTGCACGAGACCACAAGCATCCCCAAACATGTTTCGGCCTGGTTGGGCCTCATCAGTGAGGAGTAGCTTGGGTCTCTAGGCCCGGCAGGCACGGGACCCACGTCTGGGCATACCCGTCCCACTCGGGGTGACATAGCAAAAACAAAGAGGTGATGGCTGGAAGGTTTAGAATTAATCTTAACCACTGGCATTGCTCTGGGCAACCCTCCAGACCATCGTTCTTCGCCTACCAAGCCATTACAGAAGGGGAAAGACCACATGCATATCAGACTTGGCCCCACCCCAAAAGGGGCAGTCCAGCCCGACCTGCTAGGTCACATCCCTTCTGCACGAGACCACAAGCATCCCCAAACATGTTTCGGCCTGGTTGGGCCTCATCAGTGAGGAGTAGCTTGGGTCTCTAGGCCCGGCAGGCACGGGACCCACGTCTGGGCATACCCGTCCCACTCGGGGTGACATAGCAAAAACAAAGAGGTGATGGCTGGAAGGTTTAGAATTAATCTTAACCACTGGCATTGCTCTGGGCAACCCTCCAGACCATCGTTCTTCGCCTACCAAGCCATTACAGAAGGGGAAAGACCACATGCATATCAGACTTGGCCCCACCCCAAAAGGGGCAGTCCAGCCCGACCTGCTAGGTCACATCCCTTCTGCACGAGACCACAAGCATCCCCAAACATGTTTCGGCCTGGTTGGGCCTCATCAGTGAGGAGTAGCTTGGGTCTCTAGGCCCGGCAGGCACGGGACCCACGTCTGGGCATACCCGTCCCACTCGGGGTGACATAGCAAAAACAAAGAGGTGATGGCTGGAAGGTTTAGAATTAATCTTAACCACTGGCATTGCTCTGGGCAACCCTCCAGACCATCGTTCTTCGCCTACCAAGCCATTACAGAAGGGGAAAGACCACATGCATATCAGACTTGGCCCCACCCCAAAAGGGGCAGTCCAGCCCGACCTGCTAGGTCACATCCCTTCTGCACGAGACCACAAGCATCCCCAAACATGTTTCGGCCTGGTTGGGCCTCATCAGTGAGGAGTAGCTTGGGTCTCTAGGCCCGGCAGGCACGGGACCCACGTCTGGGCATACCCGTCCCACTCGGGGTGACATAGCAAAAACAAAGAGGTGATGGCTGGAAGGTTTAGAATTAATCTTAACCACTGGCATTGCTCTGGGCAACCCTCCAGACCATCGTTCTTCGCCTACCAAGCCATTACAGAAGGGGAAAGACCACATGCATATCAGACTTGGCCCCACCCCAAAAGGGGCAGTCCAGCCCGACCTGCTAGGTCACATCCCTTCTGCACGAGACCACAAGCATCCCCAAACATGTTTCGGCCTGGTTGGGCCTCATCAGTGAGGAGTAGCTTGGGTCTCTAGGCCCGGCAGGCACGGGACCCACGTCTGGGCATACCCGTCCCACTCGGGGTGACATAGCAAAAACAAAGAGGTGATGGCTGGAAGGTTTAGAATTAATCTTAACCACTGGCATTGCTCTGGGCAACCCTCCAGACCATCGTTCTTCGCCTACCAAGCCATTACAGAAGGGGAAAGACCACATGCATATCAGACTTGGCCCCACCCCAAAAGGGGCAGTCCAGCCCGACCTGCTAGGTCACATCCCTTCTGCACGAGACCACAAGCATCCCCAAACATGTTTCGGCCTGGTTGGGCCTCATCAGTGAGGAGTAGCTTGGGTCTCTAGGCCCGGCAGGCACGGGACCCACGTCTGGGCATACCCGTCCCACTCGGGGTGACATAGCAAAAACAAAGAGGTGATGGCTGGAAGGTTTAGAATTAATCTTAACCACTGGCATTGCTCTGGGCAACCCTCCAGACCATCGTTCTTCGCCTACCAAGCCATTACAGAAGGGGAAAGACCACATGCATATCAGACTTGGCCCCACCCCAAAAGGGGCAGTCCAGCCCGACCTGCTAGGTCACATCCCTTCTGCACGAGACCACAAGCATCCCCAAACATGTTTCGGCCTGGTTGGGCCTCATCAGTGAGGAGTAGCTTGGGTCTCTAGGCCCGGCAGGCACGGGACCCACGTCTGGGCATACCCGTCCCACTCGGGGTGACATAGCAAAAACAAAGAGGTGATGGCTGGAAGGTTTAGAATTAATCTTAACCACTGGCATTGCTCTGGGCAACCCTCCAGACCATCGTTCTTCGCCTACCAAGCCATTACAGAAGGGGAAAGACCACATGCATATCAGACTTGGCCCCACCCCAAAAGGGGCAGTCCAGCCCGACCTGCTAGGTCACATCCCTTCTGCACGAGACCACAAGCATCCCCAAACATGTTTCGGCCTGGTTGGGCCTCATCAGTGAGGAGTAGCTTGGGTCTCTAGGCCCGGCAGGCACGGGACCCACGTCTGGGCATACCCGTCCCACTCGGGGTGACATAGCAAAAACAAAGAGGTGATGGCTGGAAGGTTTAGAATTAATCTTAACCACTGGCATTGCTCTGGGCAACCCTCCAGACCATCGTTCTTCGCCTACCAAGCCATTACAGAAGGGGAAAGACCACATGCATATCAGACTTGGCCCCACCCCAAAAGGGGCAGTCCAGCCCGACCTGCTAGGTCACATCCCTTCTGCACGAGACCACAAGCATCCCCAAACATGTTTCGGCCTGGTTGGGCCTCATCAGTGAGGAGTAGCTTGGGTCTCTAGGCCCGGCAGGCACGGGACCCACGTCTGGGCATACCCGTCCCACTCGGGGTGACATAGCAAAAACAAAGAGGTGATGGCTGGAAGGTTTAGAATTAATCTTAACCACTGGCATTGCTCTGGGCAACCCTCCAGACCATCGTTCTTCGCCTACCAAGCCATTACAGAAGGGGAAAGACCACATGCATATCAGACTTGGCCCCACCCCAAAAGGGGCAGTCCAGCCCGACCTGCTAGGTCACATCCCTTCTGCACGAGACCACAAGCATCCCCAAACATGTTTCGGCCTGGTTGGGCCTCATCAGTGAGGAGTAGCTTGGGTCTCTAGGCCCGGCAGGCACGGGACCCACGTCTGGGCATACCCGTCCCACTCGGGGTGACATAGCAAAAACAAAGAGGTGATGGCTGGAAGGTTTAGAATTAATCTTAACCACTGGCATTGCTCTGGGCAACCCTCCAGACCATCGTTCTTCGCCTACCAAGCCATTACAGAAGGGGAAAGACCACATGCATATCAGACTTGGCCCCACCCCAAAAGGGGCAGTCCAGCCCGACCTGCTAGGTCACATCCCTTCTGCACGAGACCACAAGCATCCCCAAACATGTTTCGGCCTGGTTGGGCCTCATCAGTGAGGAGTAGCTTGGGTCTCTAGGCCCGGCAGGCACGGGACCCACGTCTGGGCATACCCGTCCCACTCGGGGTGACATAGCAAAAACAAAGAGGTGATGGCTGGAAGGTTTAGAATTAATCTTAACCACTGGCATTGCTCTGGGCAACCCTCCAGACCATCGTTCTTCGCCTACCAAGCCATTACAGAAGGGGAAAGACCACATGCATATCAGACTTGGCCCCACCCCAAAAGGGGCAGTCCAGCCCGACCTGCTAGGTCACATCCCTTCTGCACGAGACCACAAGCATCCCCAAACATGTTTCGGCCTGGTTGGGCCTCATCAGTGAGGAGTAGCTTGGGTCTCTAGGCCCGGCAGGCACGGGACCCACGTCTGGGCATACCCGTCCCACTCGGGGTGACATAGCAAAAACAAAGAGGTGATGGCTGGAAGGTTTAGAATTAATCTTAACCACTGGCATTGCTCTGGGCAACCCTCCAGACCATCGTTCTTCGCCTACCAAGCCATTACAGAAGGGGAAAGACCACATGCATATCAGACTTGGCCCCACCCCAAAAGGGGCAGTCCAGCCCGACCTGCTAGGTCACATCCCTTCTGCACGAGACCACAAGCATCCCCAAACATGTTTCGGCCTGGTTGGGCCTCATCAGTGAGGAGTAGCTTGGGTCTCTAGGCCCGGCAGGCACGGGACCCACGTCTGGGCATACCCGTCCCACTCGGGGTGACATAGCAAAAACAAAGAGGTGATGGCTGGAAGGTTTAGAATTAATCTTAACCACTGGCATTGCTCTGGGCAACCCTCCAGACCATCGTTCTTCGCCTACCAAGCCATTACAGAAGGGGAAAGACCACATGCATATCAGACTTGGCCCCACCCCAAAAGGGGCAGTCCAGCCCGACCTGCTAGGTCACATCCCTTCTGCACGAGACCACAAGCATCCCCAAACATGTTTCGGCCTGGTTGGGCCTCATCAGTGAGGAGTAGCTTGGGTCTCTAGGCCCGGCAGGCACGGGACCCACGTCTGGGCATACCCGTCCCACTCGGGGTGACATAGCAAAAACAAAGAGGTGATGGCTGGAAGGTTTAGAATTAATCTTAACCACTGGCATTGCTCTGGGCAACCCTCCAGACCATCGTTCTTCGCCTACCAAGCCATTACAGAAGGGGAAAGACCACATGCATATCAGACTTGGCCCCACCCCAAAAGGGGCAGTCCAGCCCGACCTGCTAGGTCACATCCCTTCTGCACGAGACCACAAGCATCCCCAAACATGTTTCGGCCTGGTTGGGCCTCATCAGTGAGGAGTAGCTTGGGTCTCTAGGCCCGGCAGGCAGGGGACCCACGTCTGGGCATACCCGTCCCACTCGGGGTGACATAGCAAAAACAAAGAGGTGATGGCTGGAAGGTTTAGAATTAATCTTAACCACTGGCATTGCTCTGGGCAACCCTCCAGACCATCGTTCTTCGCCTACCAAGCCATTACAGAAGGGGAAAGACCACATGCATATCAGACTTGGCCCCACCCCAAAAGGGGCAGTCCAGCCCGACCTGCTAGGTCACATCCCTTCTGCACGAGACCACAAGCATCCCCAAACATGTTTCGGCCTGGTTGGGCCTCATCAGTGAGGAGTAGCTTGGGTCTCTAGGCCCGGCAGGCACGGGACCCACGTCTGGGCATACCCGTCCCACTCGGGGTGACATAGCAAAAACAAAGAGGTGATGGCTGGAAGGTTTAGAATTAATCTTAACCACTGGCATTGCTCTGGGCAACCCTCCAGACCATCGTTCTTCGCCTACCAAGCCATTACAGAAGGGGAAAGACCACATGCATATCAGACTTGGCCCCACCCCAAAAGGGGCAGTCCAGCCCGACCTGCTAGGTCACATCCCTTCTGCACGAGACCACAAGCATCCCCAAACATGTTTCGGCCTGGTTGGGCCTCATCAGTGAGGAGTAGCTTGGGTCTCTAGGCCCGGCAGGCACGGGACCCACGTCTGGGCATACCCGTCCCACTCGGGGTGACATAGCAAAAACAAAGAGGTGATGGCTGGAAGGTTTAGAATTAATCTTAACCACTGGCATTGCTCTGGGCAACCCTCCAGACCATCGTTCTTCGCCTACCAAGTACCCAGCACCCCCACCCCCCAGCAGTGCAGGGCACCCTCCACCAGGCCCCCACTCATGTCCCCCTGCACCCGCACCCCCAAGCTGTCAGGGGCACCCTCCACCAGGCCCCCACTCATGTCCCCCTGCACCCGCACCCCCAAGCTGTCAGGGGCACCCTCCACCAGGCCCCCACTCATGTCTCCCAGCACCCCCACCCCCAGCAGTGCAGGGCACCCTCCACCAGGCCCCCACACATGTCTCCCAGCACCCCCACCCCCCAGCAGTCACGGGCACCCTCCACCAGGCCCCCACTCATGTCTCCCATCACCCTCACCCCCCAGCAGTCAGGGGCACCCTCCACCAGGCCCCCACTCATGTCTCCCATCACCCCCACACCCCAGCAGTGCAGGGCACCCTCCACCAGGCCCCCACTCATGTCCAACTCATGTCCCCCTGCACCCCCACCCCCCAGCATCCAGGGGCACCCTCCACCAGACCCCCACTCATGTCTCCCATCACCCCCACCGCCCAGCAGTGCAAGGCACCCTCCACCAGGCCCCCACTCATGTCTCCCATCACCCCCACCCCCCAGCAGTGCAGGGCACCCTCCACCAGGCCCCCACTCATGTCTCCCATCACCCCTAGCCCCCAGCAGTGCAGGGCACCCTCCACCAGGCCCCCACTCATGTCCCCCTGCACCCCCAAACCCCAGCATCCAGGGGCACCCTCCACCAGGCCCCCACTCATGTCCCCCTGCACCCACACCCTCCAGCATTCAGGGGCACCCTCCACCAGGCCCCAACTCATGTCCAACTCATGTCTCCCATCACCCCCACCCCCCAGCAGTGCAGGGCACCCTCCACCAGGCCCTCACTCATGTCCAACTCATGTCTCCCAGCACCCCCACCCCCCAGCAGTCAGGGGCACCCTCCACCAGGCCCCCACACATGTCCCCCTGCACCCGCACCCACCAGCATCCAGGGGCACCCTCCACCAGGCCCCCACTCATGTCCAACTCATGTCCCCCTGCACCCCACCCCCCAGCATCCAGGGGCACCCTCCACCAGGCCCCCACTCATGTCCAACTCATGTCTCCCAGCACCCCCACCCCCCAGCAGTGCAGGGCACCCTCCTCCAGGCCCCCACTCATGTCCCCCTGCACCCGCACCCCCCTGCTGTCAGGGGCACCCTCCACCAGGCCCCCACTCATGTCTCCCAGCACCCCCACCCCCAGCAGTGCAGAGCACCCTCCACCAGGCCCCACACATGTCTCCCAGCACCCCCACCCCGCAACAGTCACGGGCACCCTCCACCAGGCCCCCACTCATGTCTCCCATCACCCCCACCCTCCAGCAGTCAGGGGCACCCTCCACCAGGCCCCCACTCATGTCCAACTCATGTCCCCCTGCACCCCCACCCCCCAGCATCCAGGGGCACCCTCCACCAGGCCCCCACTCATGTCTCCCATCACCCCCACCCCCCAGCAGTGCAGGGCACCCTCCACCAGGCCCCCACTCATGTCCAGCTCCTGTCTCCCAGCACCCCCACCCCCCAGCAGTGCAGGGCACCCTCCACCAGGCCCCCACTCATGTCTCCCATCGCCCCCACCCCCCAGCAGTGCAGGGCACCCTCCACCAGGCCCCCACTCATGTCCCCCTGCACCCCCAATCCCCAGCATCCAGGGGCACCCTCCACCAGGCCCCCACTCATGTCCAACTCATGTCCCCCTGCACCCCCACCCCCCAGCATCTAGGGGCACCCTCCACCAGGCCCCCACACATGTCTCCCATCACCCCCACCCCCCAGCAGTGCAGGGCACCCTCCACCAGGCCCCCACTCATGTCCCCCTGCACCCCACCCCCCAGCATCCAGGGGCACCCTCCACCAGGCCCCCACTCATGTCCAGCTCATGTCCCCTGCACCCCCCCAGCATCCAAGGGCACCCTCCACCAGGCCCCCACACATGTCTCCCATCACCCCCACCCCCCAGCAGTGCAGGGCACCCTCCACCAGGCCCCCACTCATGTCCCCCTGCACCCCCACCCCCCAGCAGTCAGGGGCACCCTCCACCAGGCCCCCACTCATGTCTCCCATCACCCCCACCCCCCAGCAGTCAGGGGCACCCTCCACCAGGCCCCCACTCATGTCCAACTCATGTCCCTCTGCACGCCCATCCCCCAGCAATGCAAGGCAACCTCCACCAGGCCCCCACACATGTCTCCCCTCACCCCCACCCCCCAGCAGTCAGGGGCACCCTCCACCAGGCCCCCACTCATGTCTCCCATCACCCCCACCCCCCAGCAGTGCAGGGCACCCTCCACCAGGCCCCCACACATGTCTCCCATCACCCCCACCCCCCAGAAGTCAGGGGCACCCTCCACCAGGCCCCCACTCATGTCCAACTCATGTCTCCCATCACCCCCACCCCCCAGCAATGCAAGGCACCCTCCACCAGGCCCCCACACATGTCTCCCCTCACCCCCACCCCCCAGCAGTCAGGGGCACCCTCCACCAGGCCCCCACTCATGTCCAACTCATGTCTCCCAGCACCCCCACCCCCCAGCAGTGCAGGGCACCTTCCACCAGGCCCCCACTCATGTCTCCCATCACCCCCACCCCCCAGCAGTGCAGGGCACCCTCCACCAGGCCCCCACTCATGTCCCCCTGCACCCCCAAACCCCAGCATCCAGGGGCACCCTCCACCAGGCCCCCACTCATGTCCCCCTGCACCCCCACCCTCCAGCATTCAGGGGCACCCTCCACCAGGCCCCAGCTCATGTCCAACTCATGTCTCCCATCACCCCCACCCCCCAGCAGTGCAGGGCACCCTCCACCAGGCCCCCACTCATGTCCAACTCATGTCTCCCAGCACCCCCACCCCCCAGCAGTCAGGGGCACCCTCCACCAGGCCCCCACACATGTCCCCCTGCACCCCCACCCACCAGCATCCAGGGGCACCCTCCACCAGGCCCCCACTCATGTCCAACTCATGTCTCCCAGCACCCCCACCCCCCAGCAGTCAGGGGCACCCTCCACCAGGCCCCCACACATTTCCCCCTGCACCCCCACCCCCCAGTAGTCAGGGGCACCCTCCACCAGGCTCCCACTCATGTCTCCCAGCACCCCCACCCCCCAGCAGTGCATGGCACCCTCCAACAGGCCCCCACTCATTTCCCTCTGCACCCCCACCCCCCAGCAGTCAGGGGCACTCCCACCAGGCCCCCACTCATGTCTCCCAGCACCCCCACCCCCAGCAGTGTAGGGCACCCTCTACCAGGCCCCCACACATGTCTCCCAGCACCCCCACCCCCCAGCAGTCAGGTGCACCCTCCACCAGGCCCCCACTCATGTCTCCCATCACCCCACCCCCCAGCAGTCAGGGGCACCCTCCACCAGGCCCCCACTCATGTCCAACTCATGGTTCCCATCACCCCCCACCCCCCAGCAGTGCAGGGCACCCTCCACCAGGCCCCCACACATGTCTCCCATCACCCCCACCCCCCAGCAGTCAGGGGCACCCTCCACCAGGCCCCCACTCATGTCTCCCATCACCCCCACCCCCAGCAGTGCAGGGCACCCTCCACCAGGCCCCCACTCATGTCCAACTCATGTCTCCCAGCACCCCCACCCCCCAGCAGTCAGGGGCACCCTCCACCAGGCCCCCATTCATGTCCAACTCATGTCCCCCTGCACCCACACCCCCCAGCAGTCAGGGGCACCCTCCACCAGGCCCCCACTCATGTCTCCCATCACCCCCACCCCCCAGCATCCAGGGGCACCCTCCACCAGGCCCCCACTCATGTCTCCCATCACCCCCACTCCCCAGCAGTGCAGGGCACCCTCCACCAGGCCCCCACTCATGTCTTACATCACCCCCACCCCCCAGCAGTCAGGGGCACCCTCCACCAGGCCCCCACTCATGTCTCCCATCACCCCTACCCCCCAGCAGTGCAGGGCACCCTCCACCAGGCCCCCACTCATGTCCCCCTGCACCCACACACCCCAGCATCCAGGTGCACCCTCCACCATGCCCCCACTCATGTCCAACTCATGTCCCCCTGCACCCCCACACCCCAGCATCCAGGGGCACCCTCCACCAGGCCCCAACACATGTCTCCCATCACCCCCACCCCCCAGCAGTGCAGGGCACCCTCCACCAGGCCCCCACTCATGTCCCCCTGCACCCCCACCCCCCAGCAGTCAGGGGCACCCTCCACCAGGCCCCCACTCATGTCTCCCATCACCCCCACCCCCCAGCAGTGCAGGACACCCTCCACTCATGTCCAACTCATGTCTCCCACCACCCCCACCCCACAGCAGTCAGGGGCATCCTCCACCAGGCCCCCACACATGTCCCCCTGCACCCCCACCCACCAGCATCCAGGGGCACCCTCCACCAGGCCCCCACTCATGTCCAACTCGTGTCCCCATGCACCCCCACCCCCCAGCATCCAGGGGCACCCTCCACCAGGCCCCCACTCATGTCCAACTCATGTCTCCCAGCACCCCCACCCCCCAGCAGTGCAGGGCACCCTCCACCAGGCCCCCACTCATGTCCCCCTGCACCCGCACCCCCAAGCTGTCAGGGGCACCCTCCACCAGGCCCCCACTCATGTCCCCCTGCACCCGCACCCCCAAGCTGTCAGGGGCACCCTCCACCAGGCCCCCACTCATGTCTCCCAGCACCCCCACCCCCAGCAGTGCAGGGCACCCTCCACCAGGCCCCCACACATGTCTCCCAGCACCCCCACCCCCCAGCAGTCACGGGCACCCTCCACCAGGCCCCCACTCATGTCTCCCATCACCCCCACCCCCCAGCAGTCAGGGGCACCCTCCACCAGGCCCCCACTCATGTCTCCCATCACCCCCACACCCCAGCAGTGCAGGGCACCCTCCACCAGGCCCCCACTCATGTCCAACTCATGTCCCCCTGCACCCCCACCCCCCAGCATCCAGGGGCACCCTCCACCAGACCCCCACTCATGTCTCCCATCACCCCCACCGCCCAGCAGTGCAAGGCACCCTCCACCAGGCCCCCACTCATGTCTCCCATCACCCCCACCCCCCAGCAGTGCAGGGCAGCCTCCACCAGGCCCCCACTCATGTCTCCCATCACCCCTAGCCCCCAGCAGTGCAGGGCACCCTCCACCAGGCCCCCACTCATGTCCCCCTGCACCCCCAAACCCCAGCATCCAGGGGCACCCTCCACCAGGCCCCCACTCATGTCCCCCTGCACCCACACCCTCCAGCATTCAGGGGCACCCTCCACCAGGCCCCAACTCATGTCCAACTCATGTCTCCCATCACCCCCACCCCCCAGCAGTGCAGGGCACCCTCCACCAGGCCCTCACTCATTTCCAACTCATGTCTCCCAGCACCCCCACCCCCCAGCAGTCAGGGGCACCCTCCACCAGGCCCCCACACATGTCCCCCTGCACCCGCACCCACCAGCATCCAGGGGCACCCTCCACCAGGCCCCCACTCATGTCCAACTCATGTCCCCCTGCACCCCACCCCCCAGCATCCAGGGGCACCCTCCACCAGGCCCCCACTCATGTCCAACTCATGTCTCCCAGCACCCCCACCCCCCAGCAGTGCAGGGCACCCTCCTCCAGGCCCCCACTCATGTCCCCCTGCACCCGCACCCCCCTGCTGTCAGGGGCACCCTCCACCAGGCCCCCACTCATGTCTCCCAGCACCCCCACCCCCAGCAGTGCAGAGCACCCTCCACCAGGCCCCACACATGTCTCCCAGCACCCCCACCCCGCAACAGTCACGGGCACCCTCCACCAGGCCCCCACTCATGTCTCCCATCACCCCCACCCTCCAGCAGTCAGGGGCACCCTCCACCAGGCCCCCACTCATGTCCAACTCATGTCCCCCTGCACCCCCACCCCCCAGCATCCAGGGGCACCCTCCACCAGGCCCCCACTCATGTCTCCCATCACCCCCACCCCCCAGCAGTGCAGGGCACCCTCCACCAGGCCCCCACTCATGTCCAGCTCCTGTCTCCCAGCACCCCCACCCCCCAGCAGTGCAGGGCACCCTCCACCAGGCCCCCACTCATGTCTCCCATCGCCCCCACCCCCCAGCAGTGCAGGGCACCCTCCACCAGGCCCCCACTCATGTCCCCCTGCACCCCCAATCCCCAGCATCCAGGGGCACCCTCCACCAGGCCCCCACTCATGTCCAACTCATGTCCCCCTGCACCCCCACCCCCCAGCATCTAGGGGCACCCTCCACCAGGCCCCCACACATGTCTCCCATCACCCCCACCCCCCAGCAGTGCAGGGCACCCTCCACCAGGCCCCCACTCATGTCCCCCTGCACCCCACCCCCCAGCATCCAGGGGCACCCTCCACCAGGCCCCCACTCATGTCCAGCTCATGTCCCCTGCACCCCCCCAGCATCCAAGGGCACCCTCCACCAGGCCCCCACACATGTCTCCCATCACCCCCACCCCCCAGCAGTGCAGGGCACCCTCCACCAGGCCCCCACTCATGTCCCCCTGCACCCCCACCCCCCAGCAGTCAGGGGCACCCTCCACCAGGCCCCCACTCATGTCTCCCATCACCCCCACCCCCCAGCAGTCAGGGGCACCCTCCACCAGGCCCCCACTCATGTCCAACTCATGTCCCTCTGCACGCCCATCCCCCCAGCAGTCAGGGGCACCCTCCACCAGGCCCCCACACATGTCCCCCTGCACCCCCACGCCCCAGCAGTCAGGGGCACCCTCCACCAGGCCCCCACTCATGTCTCCCAGCACCCCCACCCCCAGCAGTGCAGGGCACCCTCCACCAGGCCTCCACACATGTCTCCCAGCACCCCCACCCCCCAGCAGTCAGGGGCACCCTCCACCAGGCCCCCACTCATGTCCAACTCATGTCTCCCATCACCCCCACCCCCCAGCAATGCAAGGCACCCTCCACCAGGCCCCCACACATGTCTCCCCTCACCCCCACCCCCCAGCAGTCAGGGGCACCCTCCACCAGGCCCCCACTCATGTCTCCCATCACCCCCACCCCCCAGCAGTGCAGGGCACCCTCCACCAGGCCCCCACACATGTCTCCCATCACCCCCACCCCCCAGAAGTCAGGGGCACCCTCCACCAGGCCCCCACTCATGTCCAACTCATGTCTCCCATCACCCCCACCCCCCAGCAATGCAAGGCACCCTCCACCAGGCCCCCACACATGTCTCCCCTCACCCCCACCCCCCAGCAGTCAGGGGCACCCTCCACCAGGCCCCCACTCATGTCTCCCATCACCCCCACCCCCCAGCCGTGTGATTTGCCTGGGTACGTGTATTCCTTGGGTGCGCGGGTAGTCTCACATGCGATACCATCAGGGTACGTGTATTATGGGTCCGCGTGAACTTCCACACGCGATACCAGCAGGCTACGTGTATTACGGGGTTCGCGGGAAGTTCCACACGCGATTGTCCTGGGTACGTGTATTTCGGGGTGCGTGTGAAGTTTCACACGTGAATTTGCAGGGTACGTGTATTTCGGTGTGCGCGTGAAGTTCCACACGCGACTGGGCCTGTGAGAGTGGGGTACGTGTATTCCAGGGGTGGGCGGGAATATTTACTCGCGACTGGGCCTGGGAGAGCGTGTTACGTGTATTCCTGGGGTGGGTGGGAAGATTCACACGGTCGCCTACAACGCGCCAAAAAATAAATGGTCCAATCCTGAAACACGTACGCCAGCATGAAGCAGGTGTACGTCGACCCGCGCAGCATAAAAGTGCGCGCAAACAACAAACAAGCTCAGACGCCAGGATGAATATACCGTTCCTAGCAGCAGTGGCCGTGGGTTACCAAAGGAGGAGGAGGAGGATAATGAGGGCCCGAATTTTCACTCCCAGAACCAGCCTTTTTGGGATGCCTGATGACCAGGTGTATGGGAGGTACAGGTTTCCACCACACATAATACTGGACCTGGTCAGTGAGTGGGAGGATGACCTCACATCACCCACCCTGTGCTCCCAAGCACTCAGCCCCCTGGAGAAGGTCCTCAATGTACTGCACTTCTTGGCCACTGGATCATTTCAGCGGACAAGTGCCATAGTGGGTGGTGTGTCACAGGACACGCAGTCACGCTGCCTACACCAGGTCTTGAACATCATCACTGCTCCCCATCAGTCCGCAGGCACATATACCTGCCCAGGACACCTGCAGAAAGGCAGGCTGCCGCCCTGGATTTCTACGGTGTCGCACAATTCCCCAAAGTGCTAGGTGCCATTGACTGCACCAATGTGGCACTACGTCCCCCCAGGGCATCTGAGCACATCTATAGGAACCGCAAGCACTGGCATTCCATCAACGTGCAGGTAGTATGTAATGCCAAGGGAATCATCACCTGAGTATATGCCAACTATCCAGGGTCCACCCACGACAGCTTCATTTACCAAATGTCTACCCTAAGCCGGGACCTAGAAGCTGGGCGGCATGGCAATACATGGCTGCTTGGTGAGTATGAATGCCACTGCACATGCATGCATGTCAGATGCAGAGTTATGTCACTACCCCACTAATGATACCCATCACCTCCTCACCAGGGGACAGTGCCTACCCTCTGAGCACCCACATGATGATGCCAATTTGGAACCCCATCACGCCTCCCGAGGTAAGATACATCACAGCCCATATTGCAACCCGGGGCATAGTGGAGCGCACATTCGGAGTGCTCAAGTCACGCTTTTGCTCCCTTGACCGTTCTGGCGGGCAGCTGTTATATGCGCCCCCAGTAGTGTGCAGGATCATAGTGGCAGCATGTGTCCTGCACAACGTTGCCACACGCTGGGGCATGGCTGTGGACATGGTGGTGCCCCCACATCCCCAACCACATGCACGCCCGCTGCGCATGGGGGGGGAAGGGCACGGGGTGAGGCAGCCCGTACGCAGCTGGTGGCTAAATACTTCATATAGAAATCACACCCCTGTGGAGTGCACACAGCCCTGGCACATACCATCTGATAAGCAATGATGACTCGACCTGACAATTAAGACGAACAAAGGGACAGTCAACTGTCAGAACCATAGCAGCCTGAGATTGTTCATGTGGAAGTGTCAGAATGTGTGCATCCCTACCTACACAAACACCACCAATGCAGTGTCATTAAAAGACACACTTCCATGCAGCAGAAATGAATACCCACTTGCAAAATACTACATGGGAACAGTGCCATGTCACCCAACCCCTCTCCGGCACGGCCACACAACACACCATGGCATGTCATGCAATGTGAGAGCAAACTAATTAATCCCCACAACATGCCCCAAGTGTCACCAACTACAGTGTCCCTAATGGAAACTGGCCACAAATGAAATGTTCACAGTAATGCAGGACCTACAACACACATTACCAAATACTTACCAAGAATACCAATCACCTACACAACCTCCAACCTACCTTAAACATGACATTACAGACTTAAAAAATTGGTAGCCTCACTACCTGATAATGCCAGCACTTTGAACACTTCCAAGTATACAGTGTTAGTGCCACGCAAGAGTGTAGGTGCACTGCTTACAACATGGACTCCAGTACCAAGGTAGACCGCCTTCTGAAGACATGAGAAATGGACCTGCAAATTAGGAGGATGAGATGGACGCAGAGGCACATATCAACACACCATGCAGTGTACAATACAACAACAATATGCACTAAGAATGTATACATAGTATTGACTAGAGACTGCCCACACATCAAATGGGAGTCCAACGTCACCATGTACGTCAATGTCACTTGGGCACACCCTTTGCAAGCCCATGGAAACGGGAAGCAGGAGGGGTGTGTGTCACACAAACCCAAGCATCTGACCAAAATTCATGACAAGCCTGCATGTGCCCAGCCACAATACAGTGTATGCCCCACGGGAGCCACACAAGGCAACACAATGTACAAAAAACAAAAAGAAAAAAAAAAGAAAAAAAAAAAAGAAAATGGCCATTAATGGGCCCGGGGGGGGTGGGGGAGGCCACCCAGGAGGTCCAAGGACAGGGTGCACACCAAAACCCACCTGTGTGGATCTTGCAAAAAAAAAACACCTCTATGGGCTCATGGCCTGCACGGCTACCCTATTGTGAGAGAATCACTGCTGTTGCTCTCCTCACCCTCTGCAGCTGCATCAGGAGGTTGTGGCACTATGGGAGGCAGCCCACGCAAAGCCCTAGTCTGGTCCTCCATGGCAGCAAGCATGCGGGTGTAGAAGGTCTCGTTCTGGAGGATTATTGTGCGTAGGTCCCCATGCAACAACTCACAGGATGCCGGACCTCAGCCCTACTTGCCTGCATCTCAGCTGAGAGCGTACATGTGAGACGCTCCAGCTGCTGTTCTGTCCTTCTGTTTGTTGAAGCCTCAAGCTCAACAAGAGTCGTCCTGAGGTGAAGGAGTTCCACCCTCAGGGCTTCCCTGTGGCCCTGGGACTCTATGGAAATGGCTTCCCACAGAGTCGCCAGTGCCGCCTGCCTGTCCCTGTCAGACGCCAACATGTCCTCCCTGTGTGACTGGCAGATGGAGTCTGTTGCCTGCTGTAGTCGCTCCATCAGACTTTCGGGGGGGACAATGGAAGTGGCCACCCTATCCATGGCCTGAGCCATCATCTCTGATGATGCTGCCTGTTGGGTTGCCATACCGTATATGGATTTCTCCCATGCGGTATTGCCAGGTGGCGTACGGCCACCACGTCGGCAGGCACCACACCTGTCTGGGGCCAGGCGAACTGCGCCTTGCTGTGCCGGCACTGCCTGAGGCTGCAGGACTGCATTCCCCTCTGATCTGCTGGCCCAGGAACAGGATCAGATGTTGCGGAGTGTGACCCTGCATCCGTAACCACCAAAGGCGTACCTGCCAACATTGACATCCCCATTGAGGGTTCTAACCCTGGTGCAGGTGGCTCGGACAGAACAGAATCCCTCCCAGGAACACTCACCTGCGAAGGCACATAGGTCTCTTCATCCGAATCGACACCTGAATACAGCTCGGGGGAGGTGCAGCCAGAGACACCCCTTGAGAGCACGACCTGCAGCAGTTGTGGGTTCTCACCCACCACCACACCACGTCCCTCACTGGTGGTCGGTCAGGCCTGAGACCCCTCCTGGGTCTGCACCATCTCCACAACCCCAGCAGTATCATGTGCGTCATCTCCTGCAAAGACATAAAAGAAAACAAATGGAAACAGGCATTAGCACTATGGCACACAATTAGGGCTGAGAAGCTACAGAAACAGTACTTGATTGACACATGTCCCACATGACTAAAACCCTCCCATGCATGCACCGTCACTGCGTGTGAAGGGGAGGCAGATGGCACACATTGATGACACCAAGATGGAAGATGAACACATTTGCTGCATGCTGCCTAGCAGTGGCATCACACATTGGCCTGTGATTGGCAGGTCAAATACACATGCCATCACACAGATGGCATGTACACTAGCCATAAAGTGAAGAGGGAGAGGAGGGCACCAATTGTTAATTCAGTCTAGTTTGCTCATGAAATTGATTATTTTCATTGAAATGGTTCAAATGTTTAACCTGGAGCTGCCAGTCCAAAATGGTCCTATAGCACAGGGACATGTCTAAACAAATCATATCCAGGAAACAAAGCCAGTCCACTGTACCATAGCCATGTCAGACATGTGACAATAGGACTGAGAAATGCCTAGTAAAAGTGGTGGTATGCAAACAATCTGCCTGAATAAACAGCGGAAAATAAGCAACAATGTTGTGGCAAGATGACACTTCAAGGGCAACTGGCGTGGTGTTGGGCTAGATGTCTAATGTTGGCAGAAGGGATACTGCTATACCCAAATGCTGGTGCGCAGAATGTATTGGATGAGGCACATGGGTGACCCAAACCACTCAGGCACACACACCCTCACCTGGCACCCAAACAGAAGCCCTCACACACACACCATGCACATGGATGACACACACATGCATGTGCACTCACCGGACAATGCCTCGTAATCTGCCAGTTCTCCCACGCCTTGGATCTGTTCCTCCGTGACATAGGTCCCAGCAACATGCTCATGTGGAGTGAGTTCTATGTCCTCTGCTGGAGACCCACCTCCAGTCACTAGAGTAGCAGCATGACTTGAGGCCAGCTTATTCTTTGCCCTGCGCTTCAGGTCATTCCAGTGCTTGTAGCATTCAGTAGCTGTGCGCCTCACGATTCCAAGGGCACTTATGATGTCCGCGATGGTCTGCCAGTGTGCCAGACGTTGTGCAGGTGTGGTCTTGGATCCTGCAACAATCACCATTTCGCGGTCATGTGCGGACACATACTCTACAAGTGCATTCAGTTCGGCCTCATTGAAGCTGGGCTTCCTTGACGGGCCGGACTGTGTAGCCGTGTCTGGGGCATCAGCCTCTACTGGACGAGCACTCTTCCTCTTCCACTTGGAAGGTGGTGGGGAACCTGAGTGTCCTCCGCCGCTCTGGACACTAGGGGCAGGAGCCCCGGTGGACTCTGTACTAGGAGTGTGGGATTGCACACTCAGCATGGGAGTTGGTGCAGGCATTAGCTCAAGTGTGATGGTGTCAGGGGAATGTCAGCAGGATGGACTTGGACCGACACTGTCCTGGCTGGGTGTGTGAGAGGTGGGGTGGATGGAGCCGCAAGCTGCCCCTGCAGCCTCCCCAGCCTGCCTACGCGGGGCAGCAGATGACCTAGCTGCCCCTGATCCACGTGGCCTGATGACACCAACGTGCACCGGCGCACGTGGCCTAGACCTGCTGACCTGGAAGTCAGCCATGGAGTCACCCTGTGCCAGGTCTGGTTCCACAGTGGGCTGGTCCAACAAGGGCTGAGCATGGATGGTGTCAGCCACGTTACCCTCAACCGGGGGGGGGCATGGGTGTCCCTGACTGGTCCTTCACACATGGGGGGCTAAGGGTACCCTGCAAGTCACAGCCACATCCCCTACCGGATCCACCACGGCCACCACTTGGGGCTCGGCCACCTTTGCCACCCTTACGGCTTGTTCGCCTCCCAGCCATGTCACTGATGTTATTGTGCGTATGGGAGTCGCAGTGAACTATTGTCCTGGGCAATTGGGGGTCAAAGGGGTTGGGTACCAGATGGTAATCGTACCCTAGTGCTCTAGCAAGGCTGTATGTCACCCCTGGGGAAAGATGACGGGTCACGCAACGCACAGGCACCCCAAAGAAGGGAAGTAAGGTGCACGCAACCCCTCCTAGACCACGTGTGTGGAAAAATAAACCTGCACTACGCTGTGGCACCCAGAAACACAAGAATGAACGTATGCGTGTCACACACAGCCTAGAATGACCTCTGAAGGGGTATGCGACACACGGGGCAAGCACAGATGTTAAATACGTGCGTGACTCACCGTCTGCCAGGAACAAAAGCGTGAAAAATATGCGCGTGTGCGCGTTGGCAACACCCCCGCCAAAAGATGAATTGTGCGCTGTCTGAGGAGACAGGACAACAGTAGAAGGGAACGCTGTTTGAGGAAACAGGCCCAGGAAAAATAGGAAAAGAGAAAAAGCTGTCAGAGGTAACAGGGAGTACGAACTTGAAACGCTGTGAAGTAAATCGCGTGTGAACCGACAAGAAGTACAGATTTCACCCACTCGCTCTCCACGAAAAGCACGTACGAGGAAATGGCGTTCTACACGTACCTTTTATACACACGTCACAGATGCGCATACGCGATGAGGCCATTTCCACCAATTACACGCTTTGACACTCGAATGTGTATCTCTTTTTTACACGCGCCATTCTCTACGCCCATGCGCGTGACGTCATAGATGCGCATGGGGGCCTTTGGGCCAATGAATTATTGTACGTGTGCTGACGCGCTTACGCGCTAAGGGCCTTTCCTCAAATTACACGCAGACGTGCAGGATTTTCACGTGCCAAATCACTCCGTATCAAGCTGGCCACGTGTAAGCACACGGAAGACCACGCTCCTGCCCAGAAAGCCGATTTACTGCCCCCCAGAGCCCCGAGCACGCTTCCACCTGCCATCTGCTGCTGCCTGACTGCCTGCTGCCCACGTGCCCTGCCATTTGCTGCCTGCACATCAGCCAGGGGTGCTGTTGCTGTGACCACCCCTGCTGGAACCGAAGACTCCCGACTGGGATTCCATCGCTCCACAGCCCAGCCCCAGGACCCAGTTGCCCACCCACTCCTGCCTCTGGGGTTGTCATGTCGGGCACTGCAACATCTGGCACCACTGACAACCCCCGGCCAGAGAGGCAGAGGGGCACCAGCTTCACTGCCACCGAAGTTGGTGTCCTGGTGGAGCAAGTCCTGGGGCAGTATGATGCCCTCTTTGGAAGTGTGCGTGCCGACAAGGAAGGACAGACTCGGATCTGGACGGACATCGTGACTGCCATCAATGCGGAGGGGGTGGCAGTCCGCGACTTCCAACATGTCAAGAAGCGCTGGGAGGACTTCAGGTCCAGGACCCACAACAAGGCCCGGCGCCTCTTGAAGGCAGCGGATGCTAAGGGGCGCTGGGGCCACTTGTCGGAAGATCAGATGAGGGTCCTGGAACGCATATCCCCAGCGCTCCACGTCCAGGTCCTTGAGAGGCAGACCCGTCTGGAGTCGAGCGGTAAGTGTACATGCATCATGATTGTAAGATGTGCGTGTGGTGATGTGCCAGTAGTGTGCAGGTTGCACATCTGTTTGTATGGGGCCGAGTATGGGTGGGGGTGTACAGGGCCGTGAGGCTAACACATGCGAGGGCTGTCATGTGTGAGACATGGATGGTGCTTGTGTGTGTAGGCTTGCATGCCAAATGCAGTTGTGTGGGCACACACGTTTGGATGAATGTGTATGTAAGTAGGCATGTTCGTGATGTCACGCATGTATGTTGTTTTCAGCTGCATGTATCAGCACTGTGTACATGTGCATGTGTGTGTATTTGACAAGGGTGCAACAGTGATGCAACATGGATGCATGTGACAGCGGGATGTGGAAGCCTGATTGGCAGATGTGACATGGATGCCCATCTGAACACTGCGACAGTTGGCAGAGGTGTACACATGCATGCAAGTGTGGTGGTGTGCGTGCATGTGTAGTGCACTCCCTGTGTTGCATGTGATGTCTGGCTCACCTTTGCCTGCTCATGCTGTTGTATGTGTATGGATGGTGCTGGCAGTTGCGATATGGCTGTGGTATGGCTCATGTGTGCAAGTTGAAATGACATGTGTGTTGCCGATTGTGATGCCATGTCTGAGGTTTGCCAATGCCACTCATGTACAACTGTCATGTGTGTATGTGTCCATTGTACAGTGCCCTGATGCCTGTGTTTTATTTCTCCCTGTCTGCAGCGTCAACTGATGAAGATGAAGAGGGCAGAGAAGGTGCTGTGGAGCACAGCGGCGGGGATCGCACTGCCAGCCTGAGACGCAAGGCCCGGCTCCCCTCCCAGGTTGTGATCTCGTCGGGGAGTGAGGAGTCCGGTGCCGCGTCCCAGGCTGCTGCTGCCGGGGGGAGGTCCAAGAGGCGGAAGTCGGAGTTGGACTCCTCGGCAGCAGAAGGGGCAGCTGGGACCCCACAGGGCCCAACGGGGGAAGATGGCACGGAGTCATCCAGGTTGGTGGGGGGTTTGGTGGAGGAGGAGGCCGTGCAAGCAACAGAGACGGGGTCTGGAGGTGGGGATTCCACTAGTGCTAGTGGTGCAGTGCAGGACCAGGGACAGGAGGCAGCACAGGTCGCCACCTGTGTGCAATCCTGTCCCTGATCCTGTCACTGCATCATCTTGCACCAGCAGGGATGCCTACGTCCAGACCCATTTTTAGGCAGGGGATGAGCTCACGACAACTGGCCTTCCTCTGTCTGCGGACGTGGCTATCCGGGTCCGGGTTGAGCCTGTCCTGACTGGTGTGGCGTTGCGTCAATGGGCCATGCAAGGCCACCTGCAGTCTTTTCATGAGGAGACTGCACGTCATCTCGAATGGCTCGTTGACCGCGTCGGCCTACTGGGACAGGTCACCCAGGCAGGATTCCTCCGTTTGATGGGGCTTGCTCCGACCCCCTCCTCAACTGAACCCCCTATGCGCCAGTCGTCCTCCGTGCCATCTTCCCACCCATTAGTCACCTGGGTGCCCTGTGGAGCTGCCTCTGACGGTGCGGCCAGGCTGGTGGAGGAGGCATCCCTGCCACAGTCGGGAGTCGGACGTCCAGCAGGGGTGGCCACAAAAACGACTGCACCCCAGCCAGCGGAGGATGTGCAGGCAGCAGGAGGCAGTGCACGGGCAGAGGCACAGCAGCAGCAGCAACATGGTGGGAGCCATGATGGCTCGGGGCCTTCGACATCGGAGGGGCAGGCATCGGCCGGAGGGCAGGAGGACCCAGGACGGGAAGTGTCTTCCATGTGGCAGCGGTTGGGCCACGCCATAGATGCGGAGCGGCAGCGGGCGGAAGAGGCATGGCTCACGATGGTCAGGGTGGAGAACTGCATGCAGAGGGCCCTGAGGCGGGCCGAGTGCCTCGAGGCAATCCGCAGGGAGTTGGAGGTGAACATGTCGACGGCCCTGCGGACCCTCTGGGCCATGGAGGAGGACCGCCTCCGGGACATTGAGCAGGAGTTCGATGATGCCCTGGCCCGGAACATCCCGAAGTGAGCCGTCGGACTAGCCCGCTGCCCTTGTAAATAGTTCTGTAGTTAGTGTTAGGTTTCCTTTGGTTTTGCATTTTTTTTGGACCTTTTGGACAATGGGCCACATTTTTGTATATAGTTTTTTTTTATTAGGTAGTGTTATTAGATAGGTTTCATTTCTTCTGTTGGGATCATGGACCCTGGATTGTTTATCGGTATATAGTTGACTGTTGGATTTTCATTTTTTTTTAATGATTTACCCATGGAGCAATGGTTTTCGATTTTTATTTTCCATTGGATTTACTTTTGTGGACTGTGACTTTGGACACCTTTCCTTTGGATTATGATTTGTGGTTTTGCATTATTTCACGGACATGCTGGTTTATTTTTTTTAAATTCCCATTATTGTTTGTTTATTTTTGATTCAATTTATGTTGCTTTTAATACATATTTTTTCTTCAAACTTCAATGTGTAGAATCATCTCATTGGTTTCATGCATATCATGATATGGGTTTTTGACATTCACTGACACCCATTGGGTGTATGTGAGGGACATGTGTTCATTTCCAAACTTGCAATTGGGGTTCTATCATGTTATTGCCATTTCTAAGTGGGTGGATGCAATACTCTGGTGGGTGTTGGGCATTTGGAGGCTGACCATAAGGGCCAGGGATCTAGATTGTGATGACATGTTGGCTGGGGGACATGTGTAGGGGCCTGGTGGATGGTGCCCCACAGTGCTGGGGGGTGGGGGTGCTGGGAGACATGAGTGGGGGCCTGGTGGAGGGTGCCCCTGACTGCTGGTGGGTGGGGGTGCAGGGGGACATGAGTGGGGGCCTGGTGGAGGGTGCCCTGCACTGCTGGGGGTGGGGGTGCTGGGAGACATGAGTTGGACATGAGTGGGGGCCTGGTGGAGGGTGCCCCTGGATGCTGGGGGGTGGGGGTGCAGGGGAACATGTGTGGGGTCCTGGTGGAGGGTGCCCTGCACTGCTGGGGGGTAGGGGTGGTGGGAGACATGGGTTGGACATGAGTGGGGGCCTGGTGGAGGGTGCCCTGCACTGCTGGGGGATGGGGGTGCTGGGAGACATGTGTGGGGGCCTGGTGGAGGGTGCCCTGCACTGCTGGGGGTGGGGGTGCTGGGAGACATGTGTTGGACATGAGTGGGGGCCTGGTGGAGGGTGCCCCTGACTGCTGGGGGGTGGGGGTGCAGGGGGACATGAGTTGGACATGAGTGGGGGCCTGGTGGAGGGTGCCCCTGACTGCTGGGGGGTGGGGGTGCAGGGGGACATGAGTGGGGGCCTGGTGGAGCGTGCCCCTGACTGCTGGTGGGTGGGGGTGCAGGGGGACATGAGTGGGGGCCTGGTGGAGGGTGCCCTGCACTGCTGGGGGTGGGGGTGCTGGGAGACATGAGTTGGACAAGAGTGGGGGCCTGGTGGAGGGTGCCCCTGGATGCTGGGGGGTGGGGTGCAGAGGGACATCTGTGGGGGCCTGGTGGAGGGTGCCCTGCACTGCTGGGGGGTGGGGGTGATGGGAGACATGGTGGGGGCCTGGTGGAGGGTGCCCCAGGATGCTGGGGGGTGGGGTGCAGGGGGACATGTGTGGGGGCCTGGTGGAGGGTGCCCTGCACTGCTGGGGGGTGGGGGTGGTGGGAGACATGAGTTGGACATGAATGGGGGCCTGGTGGAGGGTGCCCTGCACTGCTGGGGGGTGGGGGTGCTGGGAGACATGTGTGGGGGCCTGGTGGAGGGTGCCCTGCACTGATGGGGGTGGGGGTGCTGGGAGACATGAGTTGGACATGCGTGGGGGCCTGGTGGAGGGTGCCCCTGGATGCTGGGGGGTGGGGATGCAGGGGGACATGTGTGGGGGCCTGGTGGAGGGTGCCCCTGACTGCTGGGTGGTGGAGGTGCAGGGGGACATGAGTGGGGGCCTGGTGGAGGGTGCCCCTGACTGCTGGTGGGTGGGGGTGCAGGGGGACATGAGTGGGGGCCTGGTGGAGGGTGCCCCTGGATGCTGGGGGGTGGGGGTGCAGGGGGACATGTGTGGGGGCCTGGTGGAGGGTGCCCTGCACTGCTGGGGGGTAGGGGTGGTTTTAGACATGAGTTGGACATGTGTGGGGGCCTGGTGGAGGGTGCCCTGCACTGCTGGGGGGTGGGGGTGCTGGGAGACATGTGTGGGGGCCTGGTGGAGGGTGCCCTGCACTGCTGGGGGTGGGGGTGCTGGGAGACATGAGTTGGACATGAGTGGGGGCCTGTTGGAGGGTGCCCCTGACTGCTGGGGGGTGGGGGTGCAGGGGGACATGTGTTGGACATGAGTGGGGGCCTGGTGGAGGGTGCCCCTGACTGCTGGGGGGTGGGGGTGCAGGGAGACATGAGTGGGGGCCTGGTGGAGGGTGCCCCTGACTGCTGGTGGGTGGGGGTGCAGGGGGACATGAGTGGGGGCCTGGTGGAGGGTGCCCTGCACTGCTGGGGGTGGGGGTGCTGGGAGACATGAGTTGGACATGAGTGGGGGCCTGGTGGAGGGTGCCCCTGGATGCTGGGGGGTCGGGGTGTTGGGAGACATGGGTTGGACATGAGTGGGGGCCTGGTGGAGGGTGCCCCTGACTGCTGGGGGGTGGGGGTGCTGGAAGACATGAGTTGGACATGTGTGGGGGCCTGGTGGAGGGTGCCCTGCACTGCTGGGGGGTGGGGGTGCTGGAAGACATGAGTTGGACATGTGTGGGGGCCTGGTGGAGGGTGCCCTGCACTGCTGGGGGGTGGGGGTGATGGGAGACATGAGTGGGGGCCTGGTGGAGGGTGCCCTGCACTGCTGGGTGGTGGGGGTGATGGGAGACATGTGTGGGGGCCTGGTGGAGGGTGCCCCTGGATGCTGGGGGGTGGGGTGCAGGGGTACATCTGTGGGGGCCTGGTGGAGGGTGCCCTGCACTGCTGGGGGGTGGGGGTGATTGGAGACATGTGTGGGGGCCTGGTGGAGGGTGCCCCAGGATGCTGGGGGGTGGGGGTGCAGGGGGACATGTGTGGGGGCCTGGTGGAGGGTGCCCTGCACTGCTGGGGGGTGGGGGTGGTGGGCGACATGAGTTGGACATGAATGGGGGGCTGGTGGAGGGTGCCCTGCACTGCTGGGGGGTGGGGGTGCTGGGAGACATGTGTGGGGGCCTTGTGGAGGGTGCCCTGCACTGCTGGGGGTGGGGGTGCTGGGAGACATGAGTTGGACATGAGTGGGGGCCAGGTGGAGGGTGCCCCTGACTGCTGGGGGGTGGGGGTGCAGGGGGACATGAGTTGGACATGAGTGGGGGCCTGGTGGGGGGTGCCCTGCACTGCTGGGGGTGGGGGTGCTGGGAGACATGAGTTGGACATGAGTGGGGGCCTGGTGGAGGGTGCCCCTGACTGCTGGGGGGGTGCAGGGGGACATGAGTTGGACATGAGTGGGGCCTGGTGGAGGGTGCCCCTGACTGCTGGGGGTGGGGATGCAGGGGGACATGAGTTGGACATGAGTGGGGGCCTAGTGGAGGGTGCCCCTGACTGCTGGGGGGTGGGGGTGCAGGGGTACATGAGTGGGGGCCTGGTGGAGGGTGCCCTGCACTGCTGGGGGGTGGGGATGCAGGGGGACATGAGTTGGACATGAGTGGGGGCCTAGTGGAGGGTGCCCCTGACTGCTGGGGGGTGGGGATGCAGGGGGACATGAGTTGGACATGAGTGGGGGCCTAGTGGAGGGTGCCCCTGACTGCTGGGGGGTGGGGCTGCAGGGGTACATGAGTGGGGGCCTGGTGGAGGGTGCCCCTGACGGCTGGTGGGTGGGGGTGCAGGGGGACATGAGTGGGGGCCTGGTGGAGGGTGTCCTGCACTGCTGGGGCTGGGGGTGCTGGGAGACATGAGTTGGAATATTGCAGCATTTGGTGACTTCTGTAGTGCCTAGCAGGAGAAACGCTTTCGCTGTTTGAAAACCCAGCATTGCGAGCCGGGAGGAGGCTCTTGCTGGTGCCTGTGCTTCCTGGAGGAGGCGGGCTTCTGCGAGTCACGTGACGTATCACGTGACCTTTTTCGCCAACAAAACGCCGAGCCATCCACCCTCGCGGCGTTAAGCCCGTAGGAGACAAGCCCTCTGGCTGTTGTGCGGCTGTTTGGCGCAGTCGGCGCAAAAATCTACATGTCACCTACATGAGAAGCAACAGCAGCCATCAACAACCGAGGTGAACCAGAGGTAAGGTCTTCTTCGTTCATAGAATCCGTTCACACAACGTGAGACTGCGGGAAATTACATCCTTTGATCACGCTGTTTCCTCTAACTACGTCCTGACAAAAGCCCTTTTTCTACAGCCCTGAAACATCTAAAGCGACTATCTAGCATTGGACTCTCATCCTCGGTAGTGAGCACCTCTGAGGCAAAGCGACTAACTACCCACAGACTTATCTAAAGTTGTTGACACATCGCTTATCATCTTTTACCAACAAACGGTGCAGTCATCACAGATTGTTGATTAAACCAAACTTGATGAAACTTCGCAGTACTAAAGACATGGAAGGGGCAGGGAATGGATCGTACTTAAATCAAAGCTGTGAAGTGATCATACCAACTGCTCAACTTGCTCAGGAGAATACTAATCTGATGAATGGAGAAAAAATTCAAGCTCTGGTACATGCTGGTGAAAAACATAGTACTCCAACAAAAAGCCAGACAAAAAAAAATCCAAGTATCGCTATAATGAATAACTGGAAAAAAGGGTTAGAATATACTATCTCAACAAGAAAAATACAAAGTAAAATAGAAAATCATTTTGGGAATAAACGACATAAAAGCCACAGTGACATCGAAGGCGATTCTTTTATTCTCTGGGAAGACCCAAGACACTCCCAATCCCCGATTTCTAGTACAGAAATACATACTGTTGTAGCACATCTGGAAAAAGAAATCTGTACCTCACCTGAGGAAGATAATGTATTCACCCCAACCCCACAAAATCTACAATCCTCATCAACTGTTGCACAGCTAATGCTGGAACAAAGGGACTTAGAAAGAAAAGATGATGAAGAAACAACAACGAATCCAAATACAGACACATTGAAAGCACTGAACTTTGTCCTTAGTTCATTGGTCTCAGTTTTTGAGATGCTAAAAGGAGAGGTCCAATTGCAAAACGGGATATTGTTAGAAATGTCTAAAGAAATTTCTCTTTGTGACTCTACTCTAGTGGGCCTGGCAAACGCCATGAATACAAAACTCAGCACTTCAATTCAGGCACTGAACATTGAGATTGTAAAACAAGGACTTGACATCTCCTCTATTCAGCAATCACTGAAAGAAAAAAATCAAATTGAAAACCAAAACAACACACTTTTGAAAGAGATTTTCTCAGCCTTAAAAGGACAATTGTCCTCAGCTCAAACAGAAGAAACCCCAGAAAAAATTCAGGAATATTCACTGGAGGACACCCCACTTTCAGATTCAATAATGGAAGAATTCTTAAGACTAGCTACAGTACTAGAGGAAGAGGCAGATATCGGAAAAAACACAAAAGATACTAAGTCTGATAACTCAAAAGCTAGTCAGGCGGAAAAACCTCAGGAATGGCAAGAACAAGGGGAACAAACATCAAGAGGCAGAAGAAAAAAGAGAAATCGTTTGGCAAAAAGAAAGAGCTCTAATCCCTCACAGTCTAGAAGTAAAAACAAACATAACAAAGGGTCGAAGCAAAACAAAATTGAAAAAGAAAAAGGTAAGACCCAAGAAAAAACACAATCTGCTGGGACTAGTGAGGAGCAGGATGCTATTGTGGGCAACCCTAAAAACCATTGTACTGGCATAAAAGAAAATAGACCCAAAACAGGGAAAGGAATCCAGAAGGCCAAAATTGACATCCCTACAAAGACCAATTTTATTAAAGACAAAGAACTGGACGATATAGTTCCAATAACAAAAGTAAGTATTGGCTTACAAACAGAGGAGTGGATTGGACAAAAAAACAATCTCAAAAAGAAAAGCATTGAAATCGGAAAGGACTGGAAAAAACAGATAAATCTAGAAGAAACAACAAGAATAAAAAAACTAGTCGCCCAACCTCAAAAAGAAAACATAGCCAAAGCAGTCAAATGGGCTCCAATTTTTACACAGAAAAGAAGGCAGCCAGAAGCCAAAAAACTGTATGGGCATGCCACTGCCATAAACCAACAGGAAAATTGGAAAATTGCCCTCATTTTTCTAACAACGAAGCCGTTGGCTTTCAAGAACCAAAGCACAACCTTTCCAGGTGTAACTGTTCCGGCAAATATGCTGGGGAAAAACACACCTGAAATAAATGGCAACCAAATCAAGAACGGAGAAGGGAAATTCGTCAAACTTAATACCCAGATGCATTGTGAGGAGAATGCTGTAGGTATCCATTTACTCTCCGAAATATGCAACAAACAAACAGAAAATATATTAGTGGGAAATGCCACTGCCAACGAAAGGATCTGGTTAAGACTGCGTTCAAACCATGGCCACCATAAATCTTTGAATCGGGGAGTGATTCTGAATATAATACAAAAAATAGGAGACCTCCACTCTTTTAAATCCAATGACATCGAAAGCGTGAAATTCCCGCTATCAAGTGATCCATTCCTGGTTGAACTCATTATGACTTCAGCAAACGCAAAAAAGGATATTTTGCGAAACTCAATTGAGTTGGAATCCTATGGACTGGAAGTTTCATGCAATGATAAGAAAAACAACACTATGGCCAAACACTGCTTTCTCCCACGCCCAAATAAAGAAACAACATATCAAAATGATACTATCCTTACAAAACAAGGAAATTTAGAAAAAGACCTCAACACAAAAGAAAACACCCTCATGTTCCTATCAGACATATTTTCAGAAGTTCTGAAGAAGTCGGGCCTGGGCACACAACGACTTTAGAAAGAATCATGTCAATGTCTTTAGTTGGAACACAAGAGGCTCTAGTGTCATTAGAGACAAAGAAACAAGGGCATACTTATTCGATCAGGGGGATGCGATTCTTTTACAAGAAACCTGGTTGGTCAATCCGCTAAACATTGAAGGGTATGTAGTTCACTGTCTGTCAGCTGTACAAAAACCGTTGGGCCGGCCATCAGGAGGCTTACTAATAGCACTAAAAAACCAAGTCTTTAAAAATGTACAGGAATTATGGAAAAACCCACAGGGCATTCAGGCATGCAGATCTGAAGTATCTACACAAGAAACTACGACAACTTGGGTCTTTGTAAACATTTACTGGAACCCTGCAACATCAAAACTAGACTGCTTTTTAGAGAACTTAGCATCTCTATTTGAACTATTAAAAATAACTCTAGTTTCTAGTAAGATCGTGGTAGCTGGAGACTTCAATACGAACTGCCTATACTCCCTAAAAGGAGACAGAGATCGAGGAACCCATAAGAAAACTACTCTGGGAAAAAAATGGCAGGATTTTATGGAACAATGGGACCTTCACATGGTCGTGGGCTCACAGGAAGGTGCTAAAGAACCTTATATAACCTGGAGAAGAGGGAACTCCTCTTCAGCCTTAGACTATATCCTTGTTTCAAAAACTCTGCATGCTTTGCCCTACACATTAAAAATAAAACAAGAGTCTGGCAGTGACCACAGTAGACTGGAGCTGTCACTCGAAAATATTTTAATGACAGAAATTGAACGAGAACTACAGTTGCTTGAGGGGAAGAAAGGAAAAATTAGAGTCGTAAAATATAAAGATGGGGGAACCAATCTAAATGGAAAACTTAAAATGATTCCTGATCACATATGGAAACCACATTGTGATCCACACCGATTTACCAACTTCCTATGGGCAACCCTAGCACCCAAATATTTAACGGGAGAAGCCAAACAGAAACATCTGCATGCCTTTGACGAATCTATACAAAGAAGAAAAAGAGAGCACAGGAAAATGTTAAGAGTCATCAAAAAGTCAGGACTTTCAGCGGAGGGTATGAAAACTGAAATAAGAACCCAAAAAGCCAACTACAAATCATGGTCGATTTCTCATAATGCTCTTCGGATGCAAACAGATGGCGAGTACATACTTAAAACACTCAGAGAAAAAAATAGCAAGAATTTCTGGGAAGTAATGAACCAGTTTGAAGGGGATCATGTACAATCATTATGTAACTTAGTTTCAGAAGATGGCTGGGTGAGCTACCTGACAGAGACATTCAAGAGTGGTGAGACCCGTGAATTTATACCCAAACCAGATACCCATTGGCAACTCAATTTCTGTGAAGAAGACATACGAGAAATTATAGCCAACTCCTCGACATCAAAAGCCTCAGGTCTAAACGGCTTGACCTATCAGGCACTGAAAAGTGAACCAACATTGTGGTCAAAATTACTATCCGCTCTCTTCAAAGAAATATTAAAACAACGAACCTTTCCAGCTTCCTGGAAAACGGCCCTTATAATACCCTTTTTTAAATCTGGGGATCGTCGTATGCCAATGAACTACAGACCGATAGCATTGCTGGACGTTGAAAGCAAAATCTTTATGAGACTATTACTAACTCATGTCTCGAAATGGGTTGAAGACTGTAACATTCTATCACGCTTCCAAACAGGATTCCGCAAAGGCCACTCAACATCTATTAATGGCCTGATTTTAAACATCCTGAATGAGCAAAAAAGAGGGGGGAAAAAACAAATGCTGTACGGAGCCTGGATAGATCTGTCTAAAGCTTTCGACCAGATTGAACGAGTCCTATTGTGGGACAAACTTCGGAAATGGGGAATGCCAGAATCTCTTCTATCAATTTTAGTGGCACTTCATAAAAACACTAATCTAACAATACGGCTCGATGCGATGGGTCATCTGTCCAGACTAGTGGAAGTTAATAGAGGTGTAAGACAAGGGTGTTTGGGGGCGCCTTTGTTCTTCAACTTGTTCCTGGCGGATATGGGCCACTTTTTAGAAACATCTGCTTTGATAAGCCCAATCCTAAACGGGAGGAAAATCTGCTGGTTGGCGTATGCAGATGACATAGTTCTCCTCGACAGAACACCAATTGGGCTACAACACCTACTTGACAAATTGAATGAATACGTAGGGATAAATAAATTGACAGTTAATCCATCTAAATCGAACATTCTGATTTTCAAGCACCCATTGTCAAAAGCAAAATATATAAACTGGAATATGGGAGGAGAACGGATAAAAATAGTAGAAACCATAAAATATCTAGGATATAACATCTATGCCCATCCAGCAACATACAAAGTAGAAAACGAAGTGTCAGCTAAAATAACACAATTTACATCACAGATGATTAAGCTAAATTATAAATTCTGTAAGTTTTCCATTTTGCCCTTGGTAAAGTTTTATCTCGCCAAAGTGGTTCCAGTTGTTCTATATGGACTTGAAGCAAAACCGGATCTTTGGTTCATAAACTGGGACAACTATGAGGGTCGCCTCTGGAAAAGAGTTCTGGGTCTCCCAAACTGTGCAACCTTAAAAAGCCTAAGATTCGAACTAGGCCTAAAATCTCTTAATTGTATGGCCAACTGGAAGCTCATCTCACTGTTCAGGGAAATCACACTAAGCGAAGACTCGACGCTGTATGGAGACCTCAAACACGAAGCATTATTGAAAAAATCTGCTATCCTCATTTCATTGGGAAGAAAGACGTTGGAAATGCTAAAGAAATTGGATCTAAATGAAGAGACTCTGGCCCTAAACCCACTTAAAGTAAAATGCAGACTAGAAGAATGGGACTGGATTGAAACAGTGGAGAAAGTAAGGGAGGACCCAAATCAAAACACATTTTTGAGGGTAGATAAGAAATTAGGATCTCTCTCATGCTATCTACTGAAATCTCCAAGTAGAAAGTTGCATTCAGATTTCCTCAGAATGAGACTGAATCTCGTCCACTGTGGGGCTGTCCTGGCCAAACGTAATCAAGGACACATGGCAATAAAATTATGCTTAATATGCTCAAACCCTGCCAAACAAACATTAAAGCATATTCTAATGGACTGTGAAGGCACCTGGCCACAGCGATTAAGATTCTTCAGAGATCTGGTACGGAGGGAGGAAGACATAGTAACAGACTTCCTCTGGGAAAGAATTATCTCAGGAAAGAATGCTGCACTTACGTCTGCAGCAACCCAGGTGCTAATAGAAAGTGGTGTGACAATCTAACAAAGACCCAAAGGATAAATGTCCCTAAGCATGGTATTCACAGGACTAGAAAAATCTGGCAGGGTGGGTGGACTATTAGAAACTTCAACACAAGTTTGGTCCTTTTTATATTTAATGCAAATCGTTTTGTAATGTTTTTCCCTTTGTAAAGGCTTAAGCCAAAACAAATAAAAAAAAAAAAAAAAAAAAAAAAAAGGAGACATGAGTTGGACATGACTGGGGGCCTGGTGGAGGGTGCCCCTGGATGCTAGGGGGTGGGGGTGCTGGGAGACATGAGTTGGACATGAGTGGGGGCCTGGTGGAGGGTGCCCTGCACTGCTGGGGGGTGGGGTGATGGGAGACATGAGTGGGGGCCTGGTGGAGGGTGCCCCTGACTGCTGGAGGGTGGGGGTGCAGGGGGACATGTTTGGGGGCCTGGTGGAGGGTGCCCTGCACTGCTGGGGGGTGGGGGTGGTGGGAGACATGAGTTGGACATGAGGGGGGGCCTGGTGGAGGGTGCCCTGCACTGCTGGGGGGGGTGCTGGGAGACATGAGTTGGACATGAGTGGGGGCCTGGTGGAGGGTGCCCCTGGATGCTGGAGGGTGGGGGTGCAGGGGGACATGTTTGGGGGCCTGGTGGAGGGTGCCCTGCACTGCTGGGGGGTGGGGGTGGTGGGAGACATGAGTTGGACATGAGGGGGGGCCTGGTGGAGGGTGCCCTGCACTGCTGGGGGGGGTGCTGGGAGACATGAGTTGGACATGAGTGGGGGCCTGGTGGAGGGTGCCCCTGGATGCTGGGGGGTGGGGTGCAGGGGGACATGTGTGGGGGCCTGGTGGAGGGTGCCCCTGACTGCTGGGGGGTGGGGGTGTAGGGGGACATGAGTTGGACATGAGTGGGTGCCTGGTGGAGGGTGCCCTGCCCTGCTGGGGGGTGGGGGTGCTGGGAGACATGTGTGGGGCCCTGATGGAGGTTTCCCTGCACTGCTGGGGGTGGGGGTGCTGGGAGACATGAGTTGGACATGAGTGGGGGCCTGGTGGAGGGTGCCCCTGACTGCTGGGGGGTGGGGGTGCAGGGGGACATGAGTTGGACATGAGTGGGGGCCTGGTGGAGGGTGCCCTGCACTGCTGGGGGGTGGGGTGATGGGAGACATGAGTGGGGGCCTGGTGGAGGGTGCCCCTGACTGCTGGAGGGTGGGGGTGCAGGGGGACATGTTTGGGGGCCTGGTGGAGGGTGCCCTGCACTGCTGGGGGGTGGGGGTGGTGGGAGACATGAGTTGGACATGAGGGGGGGCCTGGTGGAGGGTGCCCTGCACTGCTGGGGGGGGTGCTGGGAGACATGAGTTGGACATGAGTGGGGGCCTGGTGGAGGGTGCCCCTGGATGCTGGGGGGTGGGGTGCAGGGGGACATGTGTGGGGGCCTGGTGGAGGGTGCCCCTGACTGCTGGGGGGTGGGGGTGTAGGGGGACATGAGTTGGACATGAGTGGGTGCCTGGTGGAGGGTGCCCTGCCCTGCTGGGGGGTGGGGGTGCTGGGAGACATGTGTGGGGCCCTGATGGAGGTTTCCCTGCACTGCTGGGGGTGGGGGTGCTGGGAGACATGAGTTGGACATGAGTGGGGGCCTGGTGGAGGGTGCCCCTGACTGCTGGGGGGTGGGGGTGCAGGGGGACATGAGTTGGACATGAGTGGGGGCCTGGTGGAGGGTGCCCCTGACTGCTGGGGGGTGGGGGTGCAGGGGGACATGAGTTGGGCATGAGTGGGGGCCTAGTGGAGGGTGCCCCTGACCGCTGGGGGGTGGGGGTGCAGGGGTACATGATTGGGGGCCTGGTGGAGGGTGCCCCTGACGGCTGGTGGGTGGGGGTGCAGGGGGACATGAGTGGGGGCCTGGTGGAGGGTGCCCTGCACTGCTGGGGCTGGGGGTGCTGGGAGACATGAGTTGGACATGAGTGGGGGCCTGGTGGAGGGTGCCCCTGGATGCTAGGGGGTGGGGGTGCTGGGAGACATGAGTTGGACATGAGTGGGGGCCTGGTGGAGGGTGCCCCTGACTGCTGGGGGGTGGGGGTGATGGGAGACATGTGTGGGGGCCTGGTGGAGGGTGCCCCTGGATGCCAGGGGGTGGGGGTGCTGGGAGACATGTGTGGGGGCCTGGTGGAGGGTGCCCTGTACTGCTGGGGGGTGGGGGTGCTGGGAGACATGAGTTGGACATGAGTGGGGGCCTGGTGGAGGGTGCCCTGCACTGCTGGGGGGTGGGGTGATGGGAGACATGAGTGGGGGCCTGGTGGAGGGTGCCCCTGACTGCTGGGGGGTGGGGTTGCAGGGGGACATGTTTGGGGGCCTGGTGGAGGGTGCCCTGCACTGCTGGGGGGTGGGGGTGGTGGGAGACATGAGTTGGACATGAGGGGGGGGCCTGGTGGAGGGTGCCCTGCACTGCTGGGGGGGGTGCTGGGAGACATGAGTTGGACATGAGTGGGGGCCTGGTGCAGGGTGCCCCTGGATGCTGGGGGGTGGGGGTGCTGGGAGACATGTGTGGGGGCCTGGTGGAGGGTGCCCCATGGATGCTGGGGGGTGGGGGTGCTGGGAGACATGTGTGGGGGCCTGGTGGAGGGTGCCCTGCAATGCTGGGGGGTGGGGGGCTGGGAGACATGGGCTGGACATGAGTGGGGGCCTGGTGGAGGGTGCCCTGCACTGCTGGGGGGTGGGGGTGGTGGGAGACATGAGTTGGACATGAGTGGGGGCCTGGTGGAGGGTGCCCTGCACTGCTGGGGGGTGGGGGTGCAGGGAGACATGTGTGGGGGCCTGGTGGAGGGTGCCCCTGGATGCTGGGGACTGGGAGTGCAGGGGGACATGCGTTGGTGGGCAGTAGTGCAAGGTGACATGTGGGTTGGTTGGGGGGCATGGGCATGGTGGATGGGCTGCCTGTGGGACATGTGCAGGGTAGGCCCCTGTGGTGTGGGCCGCCTGCAGGGGCCGTGGAGGGTGTAGAGGGTACACCTGGGAGGACCCACACGTGCAATTCACGCGTGGTGCTCCCCGCGCACCCCTGGAATACACGTACCCTGATGGAATTGCGTGTGATACTTCCTGCTCACCCCTGAAATACACATAGCCTGCTGCTTTTGCGTGTGATACTTCTCGCGCACCCCTGGAATACACGTACCCTGCTGCTTTTGCATGTGATACTTCCCGTGCACCCCTCGAATACACGTACCCTGATGGAATTGCGTGTGATACTTCCCGCGCACCCCTGAAATGCACGTACCCTGCTGTTTTTGCGTGTGATACTTCCCGCGCACCCCTGGAATACACGTGCCCTGATGGAATCACGTGTGTTACTTCCCACGGACCCCTGATGTACACCTACCCAGGAAAATCGCGTGTGAAACTTCCCGAGAACCACTGAAATACACGTTCCCCGCTTTGTGTTTGCTGTTTGGCAGCCCTGTGAACTGGTCCAGGGTTAGCGCAGCCCTTTGCGATGATTTGGGATTTTTGAAGGCTTTTACTTGCGCAAGGGCATTCTTGGGGGCGTAACTGGCGCTGCTGCAGGGTCGCTGCGCCACTCTGCGCCACGGCTGGTTTCGGAGGCTAAAATCCATGAATTCGCTGTGCGATGAAAAGGATTTTTTCGCGCGCAGCTGGCACAGTGTATCGCACGGGGACACTGTGCGCCATACGCGTGCGCCACTTTTGTGCGAATTTCTATAAATTACCCTGTTAATATGAGACAGAAATTCACGAGCAGTTGATTGGTGTTTGCTAATGGAGCCCTGATTTTAAATGTGTTTTTAATCTCAATGTCTGGCATGGTCTCGCTTAGTGGAATTTGTATCAGTACAATGTTATGCATAACCTCAAGATATCAAACGTTGCTAATTATTTATGGAATTAAGTCTTTGTATGTGGAGTTTTTAATTGTCTGTGGTCAGTTTTGTGAAATGTATGATTGATCCCGAAATAAAGCCTCTTTGAACTAGAACTTGGTATAGGAGGTGCACAGAGAGATGCAGGAGGGAGTTGGGCTCCTTGCATTGTGCTACCTAATTGCAGATTAGGATCCAACTTTCTGAGCTCTGCATGGACACAAGATCATTCTCTGTGGTGGCTGTGGGTAGGTAATCCCATCCCTTGTTGCCAGTGTGGTGGTTAGGATCCTTGTGAGAAACTCACATGAGCCAGAACTTCAACAAAGCTCCTTCAGATGGAGCAGTTATGTTACTCAAAGACTTAATTTGATAACAAAGCCTTCAGAGACAGCAGAGGCGCTGTTGTAATCAGAGCGGTTTTACTCTGCTGGAACAATGTTCCAGTGCTCTTCCCCTATGCTCTCGTGCCTTCTTTGCAGCACAAGGTGCCCCTTTCTCTCTTGGCGTGTCGCTACACGAAAACAACATTCGGAACACAACATTCCTCTTTAATCCTTTAAACCTTGGGTCTGATAGCATAACCTTTCGCTCTTGTGATCTTAATCCGGGGTCTAGCCGAAGACCTTCACCTTCCCTGCCACTGGTGTAGCAGAGGCAACTTCAGTCTCCACAGTGCAAGGGACCCTGGGGCAAGGTGGCCCTCCTAATGCTGCTGAGCAGTCACACTGCTGCACTGCTGCATACTGGGGGATTCATGTAGCAACTCCACTATCCAGCCACACATGCTGTTTGTTTAATAAATTCTGTAGGGATTTGGGCATGTTTGCATGAAGGCAAGACTGAATTCCTTTAAGAAAAAGAACCAACATAGATGTACACTCTGAATGATGTTGAGAGGGACACTGTGAAGCAAGCATCTGGATCGGTTCTCTTATGCAGCTGCGTGCGACCTTGATGGGAAGTAAAACAGAAGGTAAGTAAAACCAAAAAAAGTGTTTGTATGTGTGCTTTATAGCAGTGTGTGTGTGTGTGTGTGTGCGTGTGTGGGCGGTTCAGGGATACATCATGTTTATTATGACAATGCTATGTTCAAAGACATTGTATTGGGAATGATATTGATTGTGTCCTGCGCATCATGAAAGCAATGTACAGTGACTGCTACTGGGAAAGATTGTGGCTGCAGTCTCATTAAAGGGATTTACAGTGAACATGCTAGCACAGATTGTGGCCACATCGTCCTGAAAGTGTTTTATAGTGACCATATCAGCATACATTGTTGGACACAGCTGCATTATAGTGACTTACAATGGAAACATCCAAAAAGACTATTTAAAATTTCAGAATGGGAGGTTTGGCTGAAAAGTTTGACAAAACCCCCATCAGTGGCAAGTGCTACGAGGGTGTCCCCTGCACCCTTGTTCACTATACTGTCAGTGGGGGCTGCGGGGGTTCCCCCCAAGCCGTTTCCAAAATGTTTTAAAAAAAAAGAAAAAGGAAAGGACCCGGCGCCGCCGGTTCTCGATCATGTAATCACTAAGTGAAAGGGTGCAGGCGCCCCAGGAACACAGCGAGTCAGCAGCACACAGTGAAGTGTGCTGCCACAAGGTAAGTAAGGGGTGGGGGGGGGTCATGTATTTATTTTGGGTTGTTTTATCTTAACGGAAAGAACATATTTTTGGTCAAAACCGCTACAGTCCTTTCGGCCGCAGGTTTTTCCGTCCCAGTAATACAACCCAAAACCACTTACAATGACAATTGTGAGAACACAGGCATTGTGAACATGTAAAACACTTCTCTGCAATGTTGGTGACCTGGCATCTTCTTAATCTTCTCATCTGTTACTCTAGAGAACACATTGGATGGCTATTTACCCACTTTCTCTCTAACATTGTGCTCTAAAATGCACTATTTCAGCATATTGTCCTAAACATGCTCTGCGGGCAAGGGAGAATTCCTTGCAGCCTTTGCTATCCTATATGCCAATCTGTGGGAGATACCCACAATCCGCCATTAAAAATATGTGTCTGCCACCACTAACCTTGAATCTTGTAGAATGTTGTGGTATGCTATGTTAAAGGTTCTTACACCATGCACTGTTGCGACCTGCATGGTCTCTTGGTGCTCTGGCAACTCTGTAATGCAAGGGGGTGGCAGGTATGTTAGTAGGACTGAGCAGGAAAAAGAGCAAGAGAGATGTAATGTGCTGTTATGTTATGTTATTTTGCATTTGTATAGCGCCTTATGTATCGTTGGTATGATCTCAAAGCGCTGGTAGGTTGAACGCCCTTGGGAACCGCAGTTCAAGTCAGTTCAGAGAGAGAGAGTCGTAAAGTGCGTGGGCGCACCAGGTATGTGTGCAGCTGGTGTGGTTGTTGCATGATAGCTGCTTCTTAGCGGTAGGTGTGGTGCTGAGGAGATCAGTTGAATGTGTTCAGTCTGGAGGGTGGACATCCAGACTGAGTTCTGGCTGAGTTAGGCCTGAGGCGACTCCTAAACTAGTCGGTATGTGCTAGCTAGCTGTGTTTTATTAGGATGATGGGTAGTTTGATGAGTCATGTTAGTATGAGAGCAGCTTTACCAAATGTGTCATAGTACTGCTGTGTTCTAGTTGAATGGTGGTGTAAAGGAGCGAGTAAGCGTAATAGTGTGATATTGTGGTAATCAGTAAAGTGTATGCGACCCGGCACACTCAATGATGTTGGAAATACCTTCTAAATTCAACTTTTAGCACAGTGACGCTATTAGGGCACATTCGATGATGTTGGGAATTCCATCTTAATTCAACTCTAATACAGTGACGCTATTAGGGCACATTCGATGATGTTGGGAAGACCATCTTAATTCAACTCTAATACAGTGATGCTATTAGGGCACATTCGATGATGTTGGGAATACCATTGTAATTCAACTCTAATACAGTGACGCTATTAGGGCACATTCGATGATTTTGGGAAGACCATCTTAATTCAACTGTAATACAGTGACGCTATTAGGGCACATTCGATGATGTTGGGAAGACCATCTTAATTCAACTCTAATACAGTGACGCTATTAGGGCACATTCGATGATGTTGGGAAGACCATCTTAATTCAACTGTAATACAGTGACGCTATTAGGGCATATTTCTAAGTTCAACTTTAACACTTCAGTTCGGATACACCGGTCACTGAGTGTAGATGTGTTTTTCAGTTGGTGGATGCTGTGTGGTGTTGGGAGAGAGTATGTGAGGTTTGTTTTGTTGCTGTGGTCTTGTGAAGTACATGCGGTTTGTGGTGCTGTAGATGTATTGTTGTGTTTAGTTCAGAGTTTGAGATTTGTATGCAGAAGGGTGAGATTTTAGTATGGGTAGTTAGTTGTAGTACATTACCTACCGCTGTTCTGACTAAATGCGATACATACCCCTTCCCTTGTCATTAATTCTACATTATAGAAATTACCACCTCCACGAGTTCCTCAAGGAGAAAAGTGTTGCCTGTGCCCTGTGGTCAGTTCGTGGGCTGCTTGATTTCTGCGACCACCCGTATTCCTTTATGTGTGATGAGTTTCACACTCCAGGTGGTCCGATTAAGTGGGACATATCTCCCTCCCCTGTTTCCACCTTTGGCCCCCTATCAGGATGGGTACATGGCCCTGAAACTAGGCCTGAAACCCCCCTTCCCACCCAGACGCCTCTCTACTTCCCTGCCCTCCACTCCAGTCCGCCCTACTCCCCATTTCTTTTCTGTTGTGTGTTTGTTTATACATAGTCTATGCCACCCTTGGACGTCCCAGAATTAATATTCTGGAGTTTGACTTGGGGTACAATGGATAGAGATGCTGGGAGAAAATAAGCCACCAAACTACCAGGATTGGCCAAGGGCATGATCGAGCTACTCATGCATCCAACGTCACATTCTGTTCTACCTTACAGCCCTCATCCTCGCTTTTACAGAACCAGGGACCACCTTAAAGGACTGGCATGCACCCAATGCTGTGTCACACTATCCCCTCACTGCATCCTAACCTCAATTCATTTACAGAATGCTCTCCCCTCCCCCAATTTGCTCATTCTGTTTCGTTCAAAAACGATGGTCTGGATACCCCTGTGCCAATACCCATTCAGAAACTGTCCATTCTCATGCACCAAGGACTGCCTCCATCAATGGCAGCCAATCGGAATGCGCATAGTATTTTACTGGCCATGCACAGTGGTGTCTACCCTTGAGCACCTGGTGTCGCTCCCGTGTGTCTATGCTATGTGAAAGGTGTCAGGTTCGATTAAAAACATGCTCAGTTCTTTCCTCCAGTGTGGCACATGCCTTATTGCCTTAATCATAATGTGGATTTTGCTGGCGTGGTGGCACAGCCTGTGCTTCTTTAAGGAGATTGGGGAGGCCCCCTCGCAGGCCTTGCAGTGGGGTTCTCACATGTTGTGTTATGCAACAGTTACTTACTATGACCTCAAAAAAGGCTTTGAGCACCACACTCTCATCACTGGGTCCATCCAGTGTTGTGACAGACAGACTGAGGTTCTGAACATGTTTTGGTCCAGGATCCCTCACCATTGACTGGAAGGGCTAAGGCTGATGGGAGGTGTAGTCCAAAACATCTGGAGGACAGCGGATTGCCGACAATTGATCTAGCGGCACCTCCAAAAGTATGAGACATGGTTCAGTGTTCTGACCAATCCCCTAGGCTAATTTATTGGCTTGGTGTTTGTTCATATGTTCAGTATATGAAAAAAGTTATTAACAAGGTACCTTGAATAAATCGAGGCCCACTCTGTAGTGTTATATGTAGAGAACCGAGCGCTGTAGACCTAAAAACTGTTTAGCGTGTGCATGTGTGTTATGCCTTGTGGAACAGGGTGTGATAGGAGGCAGACCCCTTCGGTAAGAGTCTCTGAATTCTGTTTCCTTTTTCCCTCCCACCCCTCAGCAATGTCACTTCAACTTATGTCTTGTGGGAAGAGTGAGCTGCATTGTGTTTGTTCACTAACACAACACCACCACGATAGTGAGCATCTGTGAAAATAACTTTGAACAAAGGCTTTACCAATCAACTGGCAGCTGCAGACTGAATAGTAACCCGAATCAGGATGGCAGACATGAACTTTAGTTGGAGGGAAAGTCAAGAGAACCGGGTAAAGTATTGGCATAAAAGTAAGGAACGAAGACAATGACACAATCTCCAAGACACAGTACAAGAAGAACCCCACTCAGGGCTCCTTGAAATCGGGACGAGATGATAAATAATAGCCTGAGAGTGGGGCGTACCAGCCTAAATGACTGGCAGCGCAAGATAGGCAAGAGGGCGGGGGAGGGGACCGCAATGCTTGCCAATGAACAGAGACAGTGGAAGATCCCCTTCTGGGATGCTGAATGTTCCAGATGCAGAGAGAATACAGGAATTCTAGACTATGTAGCGTGGGGATAAGGCTTCAGTCTCCTGGGTGTTTTGCTGGCGGCAGCTGGGGAGTGGACTGGTGAGACTGGGGAGAGATACTTTTACAGTAGTCAAAGAGACAGGGCAATGGGGGGTAATGTTCCACACTGACCTAAGTGATGCACTTAGAGTGCATTGAGAGCGCGTGCATCATCCATTCAGATGGGGAAACACCAGGACTGCCCAGGACTGGCTGGTGTGTAATAATAGAATATTTATTTATTTTTAATTAAGAATAACATCAAACACATTCCATATAGGGCAGCAATGAGCAGGGTGGTGATAATGGCACAATAAAATGATAGGATACACTTAGTTTAACCTTTCTTAAGCAACACAATGTACAATTGAAAGAAAGCAAGATTACTTTTGGGTAATGCTTTTAAACGGCACCACAGTTTAAGCATTCCCCCTGCAACACTTCCTCAAACCCCTTATAACCGAATTTTGTGTGGATGGAGAGGAGTAGCAAGGAGTCAGGTATAATATTCAAGAATCGGATCTAAATGGGAGGCAAAAATCATATTGAGCTCCCTTGAAAAATGACCAAAATGGCACTCGGAATTACTAAACAGTTGTTTTACATGTGCGGTTGAATGAATAAGGCAAGAATGTGCATGCCTGTATCAAAGAAGCAAGAAAACTCACAAGCTACAAGGCAAGGTACTAAACAATGGGTATACAGTATAGAAAATCGATTTTGGAATGAAACACAGTGCAGCAAGAATCACATGTGGCGCAATTGCTACGTTTCACGGCTTTAAAATAGCAAAACGGCTTGGAAATTGAGCTAAACAGACATAATCAGAAATCAGTTTTAATGCTGAGGTACAAAGGCACATCACAGGTCTGATATGAAAGTGAAAGGGTAACTCTGGATAGATGAAAGTATGGGAAAAGGAAAATGACAAGTTTTACTGAGACTATATTTTAGTGGCTAGAAAAGAGGAACGCTGCCAGCGAAAAAGGTTAATTTACAATTTTAACCCCTTCACGCCGTGTGTCTCTTTATATTGGAAGTAATTAATTTATTCCAAATAGTACTAAGGATTTATACAACGGACTGAAATTATTTGGAAGGAATAGCGCTTACACATGGAGATTACTATGGATTTTCCTAAGAACAGGATACACAGAGGATTCTAACAATTTTAATTTTGCCATGGTCTTTATAGGATGTCTATGGGATTGGACATAATACCAGGTAAAAAAGCAAGGTATGTAGTTTTTTCGGTTACTGGGGAAGGGAAATACTTACAAAGAGCCTTGAATGGGGTAGTTTGTACAGCAAGCCGGGTCTTTGGACAGCGGAACAGGGGTCTGGTCATTGCTGCAACAGCTGGGCTCTCCTCTATGGACACAGCGAGGCAACCGGGGTCTGGTCTCTTGGACAGCGGGGTGCATCAGCTGGGAAAATCAGGTAGCTGGGCAAAACAGGTCTGGTCGCAGTATAATCCCAAATGGTTTTGCAACCTTCCCCCCTTTTTCCCTGAAGTATTGGGATTTTAGTTTGGTTTAATTCTGGATGGTGCTACTGCTTGGATAGGAGGTACTGCATGGATCAGGATCAGCTACCCCTGGCCTGGCACTGGAGTCTGGAATTTTGCAGGCAGTGTGAATGTTAGATGTCTGGATCTCTGGATGTTGAGATGGATTTTTGAATCTTGGATTTTCAAATGTCCTGACTGTTTGCATGTCTCCACCTTGGTTTATAGTTAAAGTTTTGAATACATAGTTTCTAAATACAATATTTTCGAAACAAAAGGATTGGAAAAAAAATAAATCGAATGCATGTTTTTTAATTCTTATTCTTTTGGGGGGGGGGGTTCCCCCCAGCTAACCCCTGTTTTGTGGGCAAAAAACACTATTTTTTCCTATACCAAACCCAAAAAAAAACCATTAAAAAAAAGCATTCAGACATTTTTTTCCCCATCCTTTTGTTTCGAAAGTTTTGCATTTCGAAACTATGTATTCGAAAGTTGGACACCCTCCACCTTATATAGACAGGATGACATCAGAGGATTTGTTTACTATGTGGGCAGTACTAAGCTAGACATGCATCTAAATCGGATAGGTCAGCCTGTAACTGTCGCTGCCCCCCCTGTAAGCAGATTGGACTGAAGGAAGTGACTCAGTTTTAGTGTGTGTGTTTTTACAATGTGCTTTGTTCTACCAAAGTTACTTTTGCCAAAATCAGTTATGGAGCAAAACACTTATATTTACACATGTCATCATCAGGAAAATTAGATAGGTAGATTCCATTTTCACAAGGGATATTTCTGATGAAACACCAAGTTGGTGCGATGCTGTTTAGTCATTCTGGCAATCTTTCACCTTTTCCATGGAAAGCATCTCACCTAAAATTCTACAATTGTCTACATTTATACATATTATCAGTGGGCATATTTTCACTAAGTTGGAAAACTGTACCATGTACGCTTTCCCCAGAAATGACATTTTTCTGGCGTTCGTGTCCACCACATGTCAGTAGAACATACAATGCTATATTTTAATGGCGCAAAAATGATATTTAAACAGTCATAATTTCATTTTACTGTTTCTTTAGATTACTGAAATAAATGTCATGATGTGAACAGTCTTTGAAATCAAATTGGCTGGCTTTGTTTCCAAATATGGGCAGTCTTTCCAACCCCCAGCCAAATGTCATGCTCTGGTCAGCTTAGCCCAGGGTTGCCATGGATTCGCCTTTGATCCTAGGCAGTTGAAGCTGAGGAGAGATGTCGGAGGATTGCACACCTCTCTTCCAGGGCATTCCATTGTCTCATGCTGCAGCAATGCTGCTCCATCTGACGAGGTCACCACATCCCACACCTTGGCCTCTTTCATGTGCCCAGGGGGCTGGTCCGCTTGGGGAACATAATTATGTTTCCATGGGAGGCAGGGCACTTTTTAAGTCAGTGCCTGCCAAACCTGTTCTGCTGGTCTCAAAGTAATTGTATTTATTTATTCGTTTTTTGTTTCTTTAAACAGCAACCAAGTCTTTTTGGGAGTAAATATCATGTATATTTTAAAGCAAACCCCCATCTTCCATCACATTTCTGTTCCAGCACAGGGCATCATTTTAACATTTCACTTTCAAAAGGCATTTTCCTGCTTGGCACAAGCACCATTTTACACGTGGGTTAATTTTTCTTGGATGACACTTTACAAATGTGGTTTTTCCTCTAGTCTTTATTCTGAACATTTCCATAGCCCTAGTCAATTTCTAATACATAGGAATCTGTTCAACACAAGGGTTCCTGTGAAACTGACATAAGCAAAGAGAGAGAGAGAGCTTCTTGTGAAGAGTCTGGCTGTGTTATTTTGTTGCAAAAGTAAATGCTATTTCCCAGATTTTACTTGACACATAATGCCTTTCAGTGAGGACTGCCCTCCTTTGCTTGTCTATTACCTGAAGATAGATGGGCATGAATGTGTCTTATCAGTAACCAAACTGTGTAATGTTGAAAAGATGAAAATAACACTGGTGCAAAGTCCTTTTAAACACAGATCATTTTCTTTTTCAGTGGGAATTCTTGAGCTGGCAGCATAGCAGCACTGCCTTTGAATTATTTTCTTTGCTGCACATGAAGAAAATACTTGCAGCCATTCTCGGAGTGTTGCAGGTTCCATCTCGCCCCATTAGTGCCCGGCAAAAACAGCACAGCCATTAGTTTTGTAACTGAAGAAATGCAATTTGGCGGTGCAGCGCAGTGCTGCTGGGCTGGTAAATGTACCCCACAGTAGCTGGCTGATAGTGAGACACCTAGATGGATATCCATATGCTGAAGGCTCCTGATCAGGTGTATATAGTGACGAATGTCAGTCCTTCCTCGATATCCAGGCTAAGGCGTGTATTCAAGTAGCTAAAGCCCCACTGAGAAACAGTGTGGTGGCACTGCTGATAAAGAGGTGTGGTGCAGAGTGGAACTGCCGTGAAGGATCAAGGCTTCCTGTCTTCAGGGAGCAGATTACATAAAATATATTCTGTGCTCAGAGGCGAGCTAGAGAGCATCCCTCTTTTCCCTCAAAGGTCTCTTCCCAGACCCTCTGTACTTTTTCTTGGACACACTCAAAACTTGAACTCTTCAAGTTCTGAGCCAACACCATTGATTTTTTGGCAGGGATAACTCCTTGCCTACACAAGCGGGCTTATGCCTTGCATTTCTATCAATATATGCAAATAAGAATCTATTTATTATTTCATATTCTCCCCATCATATTATAAATACAGATAGCAGGGCTACCTTCACTATAAATGAAACAGCAGAAGTGCTCTGATTGACTATGTTCACATCTCTTTAGAATAAACTTGATTCTGAGGTAAACCACCTCCAGCAAGTGTCGGGCACAGCTTCTACCATCAAATGTGGTTGACTTATATTGAAGACTAAGGGCCTGATTCACAAATATGCACTACAGAGAAATTCAGGAGATGCCCTGAGTATCACAGATGTGCTCCCGCTACCTGATTCACAAAGCCTAAATCTAGGGCATATCTGGAGATGCTAGGATCTTCTCTGAGATGCCCCAGAGCAAAACTTTGCACATGTAATGTAATTGTTTATTTGTAGAGCATTTATACACAAGTGAAGTGCTTCAAAGTGCTTCAAAGTGCTTGAAGGCGGGAAGGGAACAAGGGAATACAGAGTCATTCTTATGCCTTGATGTTTCCGAATGATCTAACAAAATATGGCTAGCAACTAGGCCTGACGGCATAACTACCAGTGCAAGTGCATGACAAGAAGGGAGGCGAGAAAGGGGGGAGGAGAGGGAGAAAAACATAGAATCCTTGAACTACCGTACTACGCCAACAATGTTTCAGATAGAGCAAGTGCATGTCAAAGAGTGAGGTGATAAAGGGGGGAAGAGAAGGAGAAGGACATACAGAAACAAAAACTACCGTACTAGGCCTGGCGAACAAGGCCTTGTGCATTCTAGGTTATGTAAGTGCTCAGACATCAAGTGAAAGGGAGGGAGAAGGGAACAAGTGTGCCCAGTCCAGCAGGGCCCTGCCTTATGTGCAGAGAGGTTACCCTTCACATGAAACGAATTCCAGAAGTGCAGTAGGACTAGCGGGGGAGCCTGGGACCTGTGTGCCTCTACAGGTGCACCAGGCGACCAGTCAGCAAATGGCGCTGTGTTAGGGAGAGGAGGATGGAAGTTGGTGAGAATAGAGAGGAGGTTAACAAGGGAGTGGGAGAGAGAAAGAGGAAGAGAAGAGGAAGGTTTAAAGGAGTTTCCAGAATTTACGGGGCTCCGGCTCAAGTCGGAAAGAAGCAGGGCGGCTGTTCCAGAATGAGGCACCTGCAGAGGATAAAGATCAACCCCCAAATCTCTGTTTGTGAAAGCTGCTCACCCGCAGAGAGTTTTAGGAGGATGAGTGGAGGAGAGTATTTAGGGAGAGATAGTGTGAGTCCTGACCCATGAAAGCCTTGTGGACTATGCAGAGGGTCTTGAACTTGATACTTGCAGCCATGGGGAGCCAGTGGAGGGATTTCAGTGCCGGAGAGATGCGGTCTCATGGCTTGAGGCCAAGGATAAGTCTTGCGGTTCTGTTCTGGATGAGTTGTAGCAGACAGAGAGTAGAAGTAGGAAGATTGAGAAAGAGGCTGTTGCAGTAGTCCATCCTAGAGAGAACCAGGGCTCTGGAGACGGCGAGCATTTGGGGGAAGGTGAGAAAAGGTAGAATATCTCTGAGGAGGTGCAGCTGGTGGTGGGACTTGTTAGAGATGTCTGAGATGTGAGAGGAGAAGGAGGGAGTGTAGTCGAAGATGACCCCTAGATGTTTTGCCTCAGTAGGAAGAGTGAGAAAGAGATTTGCATATGTGCATATCAAAGACACTCCAGTCGAACCAGATTTGCCCCAGACTTTGGCTTTCGGAATTAGAAGTTAGCAGGAGCTAATCTGAGATGGTCAGGGCATCCCTTGATTTGCTCTAGTGGAAAGATTTTAGAATTGGACCCTAAAATTGGAACATTTCCCTTGTTAGTATTTGGGCCAACGTTTACGAAGAAGGGGGTCACAGTAAGCATGGTATTCACCATCATCTGCAGAGTCGGACCACCCACCATGTGACCTGCAGAGGTGCCACTTTGAATGGTCTTAAATATCAAGCACTTACCCCAAGATCCAACTCCTATGAAACTCAGGACCGCAATGATGTGCAGCATCCCACTGATGCATAGGGCATGCCTGTGCCAACGGCGACACTGCGGGCCAGCTGTTTGAGAAAAGGAAAATACACAGAGCATTAAAAGGTGTGCAAAGGTGCTTATGCTCTTAATGGAGCTGTCCTTGATGCAATTTGTCAGTGCAGTTGCATTTTCTCTCTCACCAGCAAATGTGATACATTAATCTCAAAGGGCTTTTTCCGAAACCTAAAATACGCCAGTTCTTTTGGCCAGTCTATGGTGTGTGTTGCACACACGCTTTAAGTGAAGAAAGAATGCAAATATTTCATGAAGTGGGTGTACTTTGTAGCACATTGGCAAACAGAATTAAAGCAATTTCTTGAAAACAACACTAAACATTTTGTTGGTTGATTACCAGGGTGCACGAACATAATTGATTCTATGTTTATTTTTATTAGGTTTATATAGCGCTTTAATCCAAATTCTATGAGGCAGAATAAGCAACCCAAGGACACTAGGTGACATTGTGATATGCTTTCTCTGTCCTGCATCCCCTGATCTACATAGCAGTACATGCAGCTCACCACTTAGCGCTTATCTGCCACCAATGAGCCAAAACTAAAAGGTCTGGAATCACCGACTGGGGCTTTGCAGCATATGAATCTTATTAGGCTTGAGGCCTCGAACGCAGAACAATTATCTGTTTTCTATATCACACCAATGCCAAAGCACTGTATATAGAATATTTTGAAATAGTATCGGTCAGGACTCCAGTGATGGGACTTTGAAGTAGACCCTGAGGGACCCTCTGGTTTTTCCCACCACTCTGAGGAGGGACATAAAACCCACATTATAATGGACACAACAGAAAGTGTGGAGGATTGCACATCAACTGCTATTCCGGCTCTAGGAACAACTTGCATAGGTTTATATCAGTGGGCAGCCAAAAACCATAGGAAACTTGATGAAAATGGAAGGGAAGGTTACAATATCTAGTCAATCATGAATGGGGCGAGAGAAGAGAACCTACCCCACCCAACTGCCTGCAAAAGCAAGAATGGGGCAGAAGGGGCACATGGATTCTGTGAAGCAACATCCACAGTAAGACAATCCCGGAAATGACATTGCTCAAAGACAAAGATTACCAGTCCCCAGGTCCAAGGAATCATGAGGTTTTCCCAATGTGACTAGGTACACAGCCAAACCATGGAACCCAACATTGGGGTAGTGCAGGGTCTGGAGCTAGTGAATTCTGGACACAGAGGAGGTGTAGAGGTGATACCTAGACCTTCCCCACTGGGTCCCTGTGTTCAGCCAGGGGCAATCCCAGGTGTACACACAAACACACATCACAGCCCCACCCATGGTAAGGGCATTAGCCATCAACCCAACGAGAAGGCATCCATAGAGCTATTCCATCTGAGTAACCAGACCCAAACATCAGTGTACGAATCACTACCTGCCCTGCCCTTCAAGAAACAGAGTTGAAGTGTTTTGAGTTCCCTAGTGAGCATAGAAAGATCTTTTCTCCTCAGCACAGCTGCTGGAGGAGTATAACGAGACAGACTGTGAGTATCACACTGAAACAAAGCCACACTGGTAAAAGTAAAGGGAATGCATGAATGTCACGTGCAAGGGCCAAAACAAAGAAACTCAATACTCCTGCTAGAATCCCAGAGATAAAAAAGTTACAATTTCCCTGTGACAAAAGCTTCACATTTAAAAAGAAATTAGCAGCTTACTCTGCTTACCAAAGGATTTGCCTGATTTTGATTAGCATGCTGGAAAAACAGGGAGAACAAAATCAATGAAAGACATGTCAAGCAGGGCTCCAAAGGGGGAAAAAGGTCACCCACATGTCTAAGGCAGATAAGAGAATCCAAGATGGCGGCCAACCTGAAAATAAGGTTCATATAGTTGCAGCCCACATGACCACAGACACATGGCCCACTTATAGAATAGACCTAACTACATAACACTGGGGTGTTTGGGAAGGAGTTCGCAAGAGATCTATTGAGCGGAGAGCTAGGAAGAGACTGTTGGAGGTTGCAGAAAGGATGTCACCACAAAGGCGAGAGTTATACCATCTGTGGAAGTTATGCTGAGGAGGCTGAATGAGAACTTTTGAGCTGCCATAGCACATTTAGGATTGTTTCACCCACACTTTATTACATGACCAAGAGAGGCACTTTTTTGTGTCACCTTTGCTAACTGCCTCACCACTCCATTGCTTTCTTTCTTCATGCTTGGGTGTGGTGAACGGAACAACTGATTGATATCCCACTGAGCTATCTTACTGACTGAATGCTAAATTACAAATAAAAGTAAGAGTCATTCCTTAAAAAGGAACCATTAACTTATTAATGGATCATCAGATCAATAAGTGAGAGAGTTGGAGAGAGAGAGAGAGAGGGGGGGGGGAGAGATTATGCCAGTTGCTCTCAAAACTGACAATTCTATGCACCTAGTTGTATATGAAAAGCTGAAACCTGGCAAAGACAAAGTTTGAGTTGCTACAGAAAGTTGTTTCATGGATCTCATCTGGTATCATTTGTTTGATCAATATTTATATCTCGCTATTGCACAGTTTAGTGGTAGTTGGTGGAATGAGAAACCAATTAATTGAATAGGTCCTTATCCCTTGGTGTTAGGGTAGTGGAGTCCTATAACAGTCTAGTAGAAGCCAAATGACTGCTTAAAACAATGGTATTGGCTCCATCTCTGCTGCACCCCTTTCATCCCATCTGCAAGGTTGCTCACTGACCTTTGTGCAACATATACACACAGTGGTAAAGAGTTGTTTATTGTCCATAGAGAAAGTTGAGACCAGTCCCAAAGATAATAGGGTGACTTCTATGGGAGCATTCCTTAACTCCAATGGACACTACTGTGATGCTCTTCTCGGAACTCATAGAAGATGCAGAATTAACACACAGATATAAGATGGTTAATGTTCTTGTTCTGTGCATCTGATTTTACACTGGTGGCTTCATGTGGTTTAATTGCTGCGAAACTCTCCATGTTGTAGAACATTTCAAACAATGTTCATTAACGGTCAAACTGTCCACCATCTCCTTGCCCTGCTGAACATTTTCTCTTTGTCTTTTCAATAATAAAAGCTTCCCTCCTCTGCATGACTTATTTCCTCCTTGCAACACTACACACACAGTTTAGCAACAAAGATCTGGAACCAGGGCCCTACGCTTTATAGGTTCCTCCATGCTGCCACTCAACGTGGGGGTAGTCTCTTCCTCTCCTTTCCATTCCACGTGGAGTGCCATGAGAGGTGTCTTTATTACACCTCCGCCGGGGGGCGTTACCGCAATTTACAAGACTTTCATGTTTTGCTAGCTTGACAGAATCTTAAAACAGGAGAAGACCTTCAAGCCTGTATGTGTGGTGGGGTCCAGCAGAAGCCTCCACAGTAAGGAAATAGGAGACCAGGATTGGAGTCCCACTTCTGATGCCGGTGGGTTTTGATCTCCCTGCCCTCTCTTTTCAGTCATCAGTTTCACTGCAACATGGGCAGGGTTTAATTGTTCATGGAGGGGTGTGGTAGCATAGTCATATACTTCCGGCAGTATTTTGTTTCCAATTAGGACTGGATGCTCCTTCATCTCTGGATGTGTGGCTTTTCTGTGCACTGTAACATTGAGTGATTGCTTATCTAGCACTCCACCGCACAAGTTAAGTTTCACAAGCAACTTCAGAATCCAGCTCAGAAAGGGCCCTCTTCCTTCACATAAGTGTGATCACCTTTTGCAGGAATTACAAGCACAATCTATCTTGCCAAAGGTGCCATTCTGGATGGCGTTGCTCTTTTGAGAAACTACTGGATCTTGACTGACACTTCTACTTAACAGGGAGGAGGGAGGAAGGGGTTGTGGAAAGAATTCCCCAAAGGGTTTCTAAGAAGCCTCTGGTAGTATCAAACAGCATTTTCGTGCTCACCTAGTTCCCCAAGAATGAAGTGAGATCTTTGGTGAGAACTGTTTGATGTGCAAAGTAAAGAAAATGACTACTGATGGCGTGAGAGCAGAGCCAGTAAGGATTATGACTCTTTTGGCAGCTTCTGAAAATTAATAAGAGGTTGTTCCCTGTACTGTAATGCTGCAACGCATGGAGGAAAGATTTCAAGAGGAAGTGAATGTGGCCGTGGAGAGTTTAAACTTTCACTCATGAAAGCCGTGGCCAATGGAGTCAATTGAGGTCTATGTGTGAGTGCACCAAGCTTTAGCTTCATGCTGTGAGCATATCACACACGACCAAATCTTCATGACCAAATATTGATGTATGCATAGGATAAGAAAAGGAAAGAAAGAGTGTGGGCCAGACCCAATCCACATCTGCCTACCACCATTGACATTAAGCCAACATTAAGCTGATGGAATGCGATGGGAAAGATTGTGTGTGCAATGTAACATGATAGACAGAACCTTACTAAAAAAGGATGATGACAGGACCGAGCCAACAAGTATGATTAAGGGGAACCTTTTCAGACGTGTCTGCCTGGACTGCTAAACAAAGAACAATTGGTGTCTGTCCTAGATAGAGTTTGTTCTAATTTTGCAATGGGTTGCCAGGTTAAGGGGAAGAGCAGGATTAGATACATGGCTGGTAAAGGAGGGGTTGCCCCCACTGAAGATGATCATAATGTCTTGATTATCCAGGACAAGGATCCAGAACATGGTAGTCAATGAAGCCCACTGGAAACCACTGTGATATCTTGTTTGATCATATTCCCAAGAAATGTAGGTTAGGTGTAGTCCCCTGGGAGAACACGAGTTGTGTGAAAGAGTTCAGAGTAAACAAATTGTGAGCAAAGACTATGCAGATGATATGAGTTGAGTCAACCCCTCTGCTACCACTGCGGGCACTGGGTGAGAGGAAGCTTGTTTGGCATAGAAGGACATGGGGTTCCTTTGTTCTCTATCCCAATGAGTGATGACTGATGAGATGGGGCAAATGATACCTAGGTCTTGTATCCCTTTGCTCTGACCCACACATCCCAAGAGAGAATGACCAAACTGGGTCCTGGACAGATGTGGTTCTAGCATTTCCACCCCAAAAGCACATGGAAGTTGAGAACCCTTTACCGGGAGGTTTCACACAACATGTGAGCCCTGTTCCCTCACATAGCTCAGAAGATGGAGTTAGTTATGAGCCACCTCCCTGACCCAGGTGAAGAACACATATGAGGGGGCTACACATCAAAGTTTAAAGGCTATCTTATTTACTAAATGTTCTTTCTCTTCCTGATTACCCTGTCCCTTTTGGTTCATCCTCCTCACTTCTTTGGACACTTTTAGAAGGTTGATGTCGATGTTGACGGTTTTAAAGGCATCATTTAGTTTAGTGAGACAGAATTGTGAGTGTATGAGGAGCAACTCCGTCTTTTCTTCATTAAGGCATAGACAATGGTGAGCCATCCAAGCTTGGCATAGATAAATGCCATTGAGCATGGCTGAGTCTATGTCATGGTCACCTGTGATGAGGATGAGGATGTGGGTGTCATCTGCGTATTTAGTATAGGTGACATCCAAGTCATCGAGACAGTCAAAAAGAGGTTTAGTAAAAATATTGTATACATTTGAAGGGACACAAGAACCATAATGTACTCCACATGTAACAATGTTGGTTGTTCTTCCGCACTAGGGGAGAAGACTCTCATTGTTCTGTTTGACAGGAATGATTTGATCCATTCAATTGCATTAGGGGAGAAGTGAGCCGCCAAAGCTAGCTGTTTGCATAGGTTATTGTGGTCAACAAGATCAAAAGCTGTGGAGAGGCCAAGCAGGACTAGTAAGGCTAGTTTGCCTTTGTCTTTTAGTTCATCCATTTGGATTTTGAAGTCCAAAAGAGCTGTTTCCGTCCCATGTCTAGGACGGAAGCCAGATTGTCGTAGGCCAAGGAGGTTATTGACTTCCAAGTAATTTTGTATTTGTACTTACGCCACTCTGTCTAGTATTTTTTATAGGAATGGCACTGTTGTGATGGGCCGGTATTTTGTTGGTGTATTTGGGTCTAAGGAAGTTTTTTTTTAGGAGGCAGAGTACCCATGCGTTTTTGAGGTCGCTTGCCACAATGTTATTTGGAAAAGGTGTGTTGATTAGGCTTGTGATTAATGGGGTGACTTCAGTGGCGCAGTCCTTGATGACCGAGGCCGGGCACGGATCGCCCTGGCACCTTTGTTTTATCAGCCAACAAAGGCTAACAGCTCACGTGTATATAGTCATGTAGTAACTCACCCTTCAGCTTGCGGAATCTGAGCTTGGTCCAATTTACATGACGCCAACACCAGTTCATGCCTATACATGCAATATATGATGAACAAATGCAGAAGCCAAAACCACTGGCTTTTCATTTGCTTGTTTTGATGTCCATTGTATTTAATATGAAGGAACAAATTGTGTTAAAGAGTCAATTTTCTTTAGGATAATCTCCTGTTGCCAGCCTCCCTGGGAGGGCACCCACGATGTGCAAAATACAGACATAGACAATGACTAGCCGGGAGTATGTTATTTTATTCATCGATATTACAGACTGACAAAACAATATCTCAGCTTTTTCAACATTTTAGACAACACTTATAGTGTGGCAAAAAATACACAATAATTTTAAGCTAATATGAACCTTCCATTTCTATAGATCAATTTTCTTAAAAGTCAAATACATCACTTGATTTCCATTGGACATAAACACTTCTTGAAACACATGATAATATTTTGTCACAAGGACCTAATTCATGCTAATCGTCATGAGTTGGTGTTTTCCACATTTCCTAAATCACAAGGCATGTGTTGCAACTTTAAAACTGGAAAAAGCAGGTTTTAGAAATGACACACTTTTAAAGACTTCTTGCACATTCCGTCCAAGGTCATCTCGGCTTGCTTATCTGCTCCAACCCACTGCCAAATTTTATTTATAAAAAAAACATTGAACACCACCGTTAGAAACTGTATATTCCTACCATTTAAACTGCTAAATCACTGCATACTAGCTCTTGCCCAAACACTCCCTTTCTTAGTTTGCACCCTACACTATATCAATACTTTATATATTCATGGGGCTTTGAAACCTGTAGCTATCTGTATTGCAATGGGTGCCTTTTGCTGACCTATATTCTATATCAGAAATCTATATTTTGTGTTAATTAAGTTTTGGGCAGTGTAAGCATGCCTTTGTTTTAATTGTCCTAAATAAATATATGTAGTGTCACCTTTTTCTAATGTGCTTGCTATAATAAGGGCAGCCTGGCTGCTTCGATGGACAATGCTTCTGACTTTTACACTGTTAGACAGGAAGGTGGTGCACATGCCAATAGTTGCATTTCACCTGTCTGTTACCAGAGAGGGTGAGGATCTACTCTTCTTCATTCCCCCCTCTGGTCGATATATTCGACCACATAACTGTTATTTACCCTCCCCCGCATATACCTATGCATCCCTATGTCAGTCTCCCCCCTCAACTCAGTGCTCTATCTCAAATATGGAAGGTATCATGAAAGAAACTCCTAAAGAATCAATAGTGTCTCAATCATGTTATATTCTTGTAATTTATTATATATGTATCCCGAGAATGTAACATTCTTTACTTTCATCTTGTTCCCACTCCTGTTATCCAATTAAACATTAATTTACATGCACAGCGAATGACTCTGCCACTACGAGATTCAGGAGATATCATTAAATGATATTTATATATTTTATCCTGAGTGGACCTACCAGCTCATTCATTTTTTTCTTTTCTCCTTATTTCCTCTTTTTTCCTGTAGATAGTAGTGTATTAAGTATACATTTGTATAACCAAGCATTTTATATTCTCCACCGCACAACCTTTACTTTGTCCCTGTCCCATTTGCCAGCTGCTTGGAGTTCATTTCCTGGCCATCATCTTGCTTAACATCCATTAGAACTTCCTCCATTCGGTTTTCTTTTCAGCTCCATTTAAGTCACATATCTTTCATCAGTTCATTATTGGTTTTTGGCTGTTTTGCAGCAAGTTCAGGAGCCATTTAGTTCATTCAAGGGTCATGCATTAGAACTCATTGTCGTCTTGAGTAAAATAGTCGGTAAAGGGGACATTGTCATAATTGGGGACATAAGAATGGGGGAGTCCATAAAGTGGATTGTTTCTTCTTATTATTTCCTTTAATTCAGAAGCAGTGAGCATCTGGCTGGATCTCCTAAACCCCCCTTTTATTATGACAATTAGAGTCTGTCTCCCTGCTCATAGGCTTGTGTGCAGAAGTCACTTGAAGTGCAGGTGGTCCACCTAAAACATAAAGGTTGCTGCTTCAATGCTTGTATTTCTTTAAAGTACTCCTACCTCCTAAAATACTTGCCACTACATTTCCTCTCCTTTAATTGAACTGAACAGCTGCTCCTCCCCCATCTTGTGCATACCTTAATGTCACCTGTGTTTATTGATGCTTGTACTTGGGTGTGCCTGTAACGTAGGACCAAAAAGCACACACATATGTTGTTTTACCCACACTTGTCCCACCCTTTTCATAGGTTTGCACCCCATTTTGGCCTTTTTGGTACCGTGCTGAGCTCCGATATCATCTCCAAACTCTTCTCTTAATTGAAAAAGAAAACATTTCTCCTCTATTCTTGGTAGAACATTTTGTAAACTTTGGTGTCATTTTTAACACTACTGGGGTTACATTGTCCCCCTTTTTTTTTACCATGAAATAAAAACAAAACATGCAACAAGACAAAACCAACAATAACACAAAAATACTTCTTCAGCCGCTCTTTTCCTTTTTTCTTGGCAGATCCATGGATCAAATATCATTCACTTCCTGTAGAAACCAAAAAGAGGCAACAGTTATGATACAGTAACAAATTACACTGTAGGGCATTAGCCTTGCCGCTGTATATTTCTTTAATGTGTTGGTGCAGGTGTCATCTGTTTGTCCATGGCCAAGTAGAGCGCAATCTCAACTTTCTAAAGTAGAAACGATGGTGCACTATGCTTTATCTTTTTCATGTACATTTCTTGGCAGGCCTGCTTTTACCACTCTGTTCTGCTGAAAATGTTCTCTGTGCTCTTCTTTTTGTAGTCCTTCTCCTGATGTTTCTGGACCGTGGTCTCTTGCTTTGTCACTGTGCTTTTTCGGGCAAAATACAATTAACACTTACGGGGTAATTCATAGAATCCTGCGCGCGAGTGGCGCACGCGGCTGGCGCACAGTGTGCGCGAGCGACAGTCTGCATCAGCCGCGTGCGCTAAAATCCATTTCCACACACAGCGTATTCATGGATTTTAACATCCAAAATTAGCTGTGGTGCAGAGTGGCACAGCGACCCTGCAGCAGTGCCAGTTACGCCCCCAACCCCTACCCGTGCGCCATGCACAGCGCACAAATCCTGTACATGGCGCACAGGCCCCCAACCACGAAAAGGCCTGTACAACTCCCCACCCACCCCTCCGAATATATGTACACCCCGGCGCGGGGAGTTGCACACGCGATTGGCCCTGTGCGAGCAGGGCATGTGTATTACTGGGGTTTGCGGCAAGTTTCACACGTGATTGGCTCTGTGCGAGCGGGTTACGTGTATTACTGGGGTTCGCGGGAAATGTCACACGTGATTGGGCCTGTGCGAGCAGGGTACGTCTATTACTGGGTTTCGCGGGGAGTTTCACACGCGATTGGCCCTGTGCGAGCGGGGTACGTGTATTTCAGGGGTGCGCATGAAGTTTCACACACGATTTTGCTGTCAGAGCGGGTCATGTGTATTTCGGGGGTGCGCGTGAAGTTTCACACGCGATTTTACTGTCAGAGCGGGGTACGTGTATCCATTGGGGTGCGCGGGGAGTCCCACACGTGAATTGGCAGTGTGGGTCCTCCCAGGTGTCCCCTCTACCCCCTCCACGGCCCCTGCAGGCAGCCCACACCACAGGGGACTACCCTGCACCCCCTGGTCATGTCCTGCAGGCAGCCCATCCACCATGGGCATGCCCCCCAGCCAAGCCACATGTCACGTTGCAATATGATCATCAACTCATGTCCCCCAGAACACCCACCCCCCAGCAGTGAGGGGCACTGCCAGCAGGCCCCCACTCATGTCCCCCTGCACCCCCACCCCCCAGCAGTGAGGGGCACCTGCCAGCAGGCCCCCACTCATGGCCCCCTGCACTCCCACCCCGCAGCAGTGAGGGGCACCTGCCAGCAGACCCCCACTCATGTCCCCCTGCACCCCCACCCCCCAGCAGTGAGGGGCACCTACCAGCAGGCCCCCACTCATCTCCCCCAGCACCCCCACCCCCCAGCAGTGAGGGGCACCTGCCAGCAGGCCCCCACTCATGTCCCACTCATGTCCCCCTGCACCCCCACCCCCCAGTAGTGAGGGGCACCTGCCAGCAGGCCCTCACTCATGTCCCACTCATGTCCCCCTGCACTCCCACCCCCAGCAGTGAGGGGCATCTGCCAGCAGGCCCCCACTCATGTCCCCCTGCATCCCCACCCCCCAGCAGTGAGGGGCACCTACCAGCAAGCCCCCACTCATTTCCCCCAGCACCCCCACTCCCCAGCAGTGAGGGGCACCTGCCAGGCAGGCCCCCACTCATGTCCCACTCATGTCCCCCTGCACCCCCACCCCCCAGCAGTGAGGGGCACCTGCCAGCAGGCCACCACTCATGTCCCACTTATGTCCCCCTGTACCCCCACCCCCCAGCAGTGAGGGGCACCTGCCAGCAGGCCCCACTCATGTCCCCCTGCACCCCCACCCCCCAGCAGTGAGGGACACCTGCCAGCAGGCCCCCATTCATGTCCCCCTGCACCCCCACCCCCCAGCAGTGATGGGCACCTTCCAGCAGGACCCCACTCATGTCCCCCTGCACCCCCACCCCCCAGCAGTGAGGGGCACCTGCCAGCAGGCCCCCACTCATGTCCCACTCATGTCCCCCTGCACCCCCACCCCCCAGCAGTGAGGGGCACCTGCCAGCAGGCCCCCACTCATCTCCCCCAGCACCCCCACCCCCCAGCAGTGAGGGGCACCTGCCAGCAGGCCCCCAATCATGTCCCCCTGCACCCCCACCCCCCAGCAGTGAGGGGCACCTGCCAGCAGGCCCCCACTCATGTCCCACTCATGTCCCCCTGCACCCCCACCCCCCAGCAGTGAGGGGCACCTTCCAGCAGGCCCCCACTCATGTCCCCCTGCACCCCCACCCCCTAGAAGTGAGGGGCACCTGCCAGCAGGCCCCCACTCATGTCCCACTCATGTCCCCTTGCACCCCCACCCCCCAGCAGTGAGGGACACCTGCCAGCAGGCCCCCACTCATCTCCCCCTGCACCCCCACCCCCAGCAGTGAGGGGCACCTTCCAGCAGGACCCCACTCATGTCCCCCTGCACCCCCACCCCCCAGCAGTGAGGGGCACCTACCAGCAGGCCCCCACTCATGTCCCACTCATGTCCCCCTGCACCCCCACCCCCCAGCAGTGAGAGGCACGTTCCAGCAGGCCCCCACTCATGTCCCCCTGCACCCCCACCCCCCAGCAGTGAGGGGCACCTGCCAGCAGGCCCCCACTCATGTCCCACTCATGTCCCCCTGCACCCCCACCCCCCAGCAGTGAGGGGCACCTGCCAGCAGGCCCCCACTCATGCCCCCCTCAACATGTCAACATGACCCACAATCATGGCCCTCATGGCCACCAAAATCCCACGGCACGCCACCCCTGCCCAAATAACCAACCAAGCATAACATATACCCCACATTGAAATGCCCATTACATGAAACAACCCAAATGACATGTATGTACATCAACACATGTCCGACAAACACACACAATGGGTGCAGGTGAATGTGAAAACCCACATCGTGACATGCATGAAACCAATGAGAGAATACCACACATTGAAGTACGGGAACAAATGTATTGAACAAAAAATGTGGTGAAAGACAATCAAATACCAAACAATGGACATAAGGAAAACAATGCAGAATGTCACATAATGATAAAAAAAGGAAATCAGAATCCCAAATATATGAAATCAAAAATGTCTCCAAAGTCTCCTTCCAACAAAGCAAATCCAAACAGAAATGAAAAAGTAAAATCCATTGCTCCATGGAAAAATCAAAAAAGAAATTGCCGACAAATCCACACCCCAACTATTTATTAAATCCTGGGTCCATGAGCCCAACTGTCCAAATGAAACCTACAAAAATACACTAACTAATGAAGAACTATATAGAAAAATGTGGGGTATTGTCCAAGCGCCCCAAAAAAAAATGAAAACCAAAATGAAACCTAACACTAAATAACTAACTATTTACAATGGCAGTGGGCTAGTTCGACATCTCACATTTGGATGTCCCTGGCCAGGGCATCATTGAACTCCCGCTCAATGTCCTGGAGGCGGTCCTCTTCCATGGCCCCGAGGGTTCACAGGGACGATGACATGTTGGCCTCCAACTCCCTGCTAATTGCCTCGAGGCACTCGGCCCGCCTCAGTGCCCTCTGCATGGAGTTCTCCACCCTGACCATTGTGAGCCGTGCCTCTTCTGCCCGCTGCCACTCCGCATCTATGGCGTGGCCCAACCGCTGCCACACGGAAGACACTTGCAATCCTGGGTCCTCCTGCCCTCTGGCCGATGCCTGCCCCTCCGATGTTAAAGGCCCCGAGCCATCATTGCTCCCACCATGTTGCTGCTGCTGCTGTGCCTGCGCCCTGGCTCTTGCTGCCCACACGTCCTCCTCCGGCTGGGGTGCAGTTGTCGTGGTGGCCACCCCTGCTGGACGTCTGACTCCCGACTGTGGCAGGGATGTGTCCTCCACCAGCCTGGCCGCTGGGTCAGAGGCAACTCCACAGGGTACCCAGGTGATACATGGGTGGGAAGATGGCATGGAGGACGACTGGCGCGTAGGGGGTTCAGGTGAAGAGGGGGTCACAAGAAGGTCCAGCACATGGAGGAATCCAGCACTGGTGACCCGTCCCAGTAGATCAACGCGGTCAAATGGGCAGCATCGTGGTCTTCCGTGTGTTGTTGCGTGGCCAGCTTGATACGGAGTGATTTGGCACGTGAAAAAATGGCACATCAGCGTGTAATTCGAGGAGAGGGCCTTAGCGCGTAAGCACGTCTGTGACGTTCAGGTGCTGAATCGGATGATAAGACTTATGTGCTGTCGCAGGTGAGTGTAACGCTCACCTGACTCCCACTGAGGCGCTGGCCTGGTTCGCGCTGCTGTGACCTCTTCTAAGGTGATGCGCAGGGTTCGGAAGACGGACTGGACCGGGCCCCCAAATCTGGCTTGTCTGGCTCGCAGAGGTATCCTTCTGTAGGCGAAAATAGGGGATTAACTGTCTGCGGGGTAATGCTATCGGCCTCCCACTTTCCCCTCTCACCCTCCTCGAAACCCTTCTGTGATTCCTCGTAGCGTCTCACCTTAGGGTCTGGAAGGACGAGCTCTCCATCCTGCTTCTGATGCAGGGGAGCGTTGGTATCCAGTTACTTCACTGGATTTTCGGATTGGTGAGAACCAAATTTGCTTGGCTTCCAGGTAAGTTTTTTGATAAGAGGTTCCCCTTGTGTGCATGCATTAATGTACTAATGCTAGTGTCTTTTTCCCCATAGGGGCCGGGGTACGGAATGCCGGGGAACAGGCACCGACCCGAGATGAGAGGTGAAATCCTTGTAGAAATCAGGTAAGTCTTTAATGAGCGTTTTTTGGTAATGTCTTTTCATTCGCTCATTAACGCTGATGTCTCTTTTTCCCCTTAGGGGCCGGGGTCCTGAAATGCCAGGATGCGGCGCGACCCGAAATGAAGAGGGAATGAATCAACAGGGAAGTCTTAACATGGAGATTTAGCTTTCCTTATTCCCTTCTCTCTCTCACCTTTTGTTCTGGTCTTTTTCACCATAGGCGCTGGGGCGTGACTGCGAATCCGGATGATCGCTGCTGAACATGGAGGCGCCCTGTAAAGGTGAGTGGAATGTGGCGCTGCAGCGATCGACGCGATGAGCTTTTAAATAAAAGTCTTCCTTTTCAGGATTGTCGGCGAGATGTCTCCGGGATGCAGATTTAGCAGGTAAGGACTTTTCCTTCTTCTGTTCTCTTCTTCTCTTCCTTTGCAGGTGATCCAGGATGCTGGCAGGCGTGGCAGAAGTCAGGATGCAGGAGCAGACACGGTGAGCGTCCAGCTGCTAGATGCAGAACAACGCAAAGCATGTGTGGCTGTTCGGGTGGGGTTTAAATAGCCTTTGAAGAAGCTCCAGGTATGAAGCCTTCCTCCAATCAGGTATGTATCCTTCCCTGACCACGCCCTGATGGTAAATTAGTCCCACAGGTAAAGTAGTTCCTTTCAGACCTCAAGGAGGCCGGGATCCTGCAGCATGGTCTGCATCAGGTAAGTGCACCCAAGCACTCCCATAATGAGCCTGGCGCCTATGGCGCCAGGACTGATGTCTTTTATGAGCCTGGCGCCATAGGCGCAGGACACTGTCCAAAGGGCCCCTATATGGGGTTGCTGGGTCCTTCCTTGGGGACTGGATGTCCGCTTTCGGGGACGCAGGGCTTGAACCGGCTCCCCGGGAGCGGGCATCATGACAGCACTCCCCCCCAAGGCCCCTCCCAAGGTTGTTCCCTCCGGGGGTTTTGGTTTGTCTGGGAAGAGTCGGTGGAATTTCCTGACTAATCAAGGTGCATGCACATGGTCGCTGGGATCCCACGACCTCTCCTGAGGTCCGTACCCCTTCCAATCAATTAGGTAGAACAGTTTTGACCTAAACATTTTTGAGTCTAAAATGTTCTTCACTTCGAATTCGGGCTCCCCATCTATTAGAATAGGTTCTGGAGGTTTGAGTAGTCGGGTTCCGGGTACCACTGGTTTCAGAAGTGACACATGAAAAACAGGGTGAATTTGCATACTAGCTGGTAAATCAAGTTTAACAGCCACTGGGTTAATTATTGCCGTAATAGAATAAGGTCCCAGATATTTTGGGTTAAAAGTTCGAGGCCCTTTGAGTGTTAAATGTGTGGTAGCTAACCACACTTGATCCCCAATCTGATACGGAGGTGCTTCACTCCGATGTAGATCAGCATTCTCCTTGTATTTTCTCTTGGCTTGTTGTAAATGCGTAGTTGCCTCTTTGAAGGCTTGGGTAATTGTAGAATGCAGATGTTCTACTGCAGGCATTCCGAGGTTCTGAGGTGAGTCAAGGTTTGAGGTTCGAGGGTGATGCCCAAACAAAGTATAAAAAGGACTGTGGCCAGTTCCAGAGTGTACCGAATTATTATATGCGTATTCGGCTATCCAAAGAATGTCTTTCCAGTTGCTTTCAGATTGCTGTAACATACACCGTAAGTCCTGCTCAAGGGTCTGATTTGTCCTCTCGGTCTGACCATCGGTCTGAGGGTGGTAACTGGTCGATAATCTTCCGTCGATCTGCGCCATTTGACAACATTTGCGCCAGAAGTGGGAAATGAATTGGCTTCCCCGGTCAGAGATTAGTATAGATGGGAATCCATGTAGCCGAACAATATTTTCGAGGAATTCTTTGGCTAGGACAGAAGCTGAAGGTAAACCTTTCAAAGGAATAAAGTGGGCCATTTTGGAAAACAAATCCACAATTACCAGAATAGTATTGTACCCCGAACAAGGAGACAGGTCCGTAATAAAATCCATTGATAGGGTGTGCCAGGGTGCTGGCGGTATGTCTAGAGGTTGAAGGAGACCGGCTGGTCTTTTCTTTTGACTTTTATTTTGGGCGCAAACACCACAGGACATCACAAAAGATTTAACATCTTTTCGCCAAGAGGGCCACCAAAATTGCCGTTTCACCTTTTCCTCTTTCTTGGCAATACCGGGGTGTCCCTCTATTGATGTATCATGATAACCGGAAATAACTAGTTTGTGTAATTCCTTATGTGGCAGGAATAAGCGTCCTTGAAAATAAGGTAAACCATTATCTATGGTAAAGTCTGATCCCTTTTGTATCCAATCCTGTAAGGTTGTAGGGTCCAGGAGTTGTTTCACTCTGGCTTGAATGTCTTCAAGCGTCTGTAACAAAGTCATGCCTAGAATCCTCTGTTCGGGAATTATTGGTACTGGTTCTGAGTTTGTATCAGATTCTCCCATTCCAATTCGGGATAAGGCGTCTGCTTTGCCATTCTTGCAGCCAGGTCGATAGGTAATCACGAAATCAAATTCAGTGAAAAACAAAGCCCATTGGAGCTGCCGTGATGACTGAGCCTTGGCTGTTTTCAAATACTGTAAATTCCGGTGATCAGTGATCACTGTGATGGTATGTCGAGCGCAAGCAGATAATGCAGCCAGGCTTTAAAAGCGGACTTAATGGCTAATAGTTCTTTGTCCGTGATTGCATAATTAACCTCGGGTGCCGAGAATTTTCTGGACCAAAATGCTACGGGATGCAGTTGGTTGGTTTCGGGATCTCTTTGGGACAGGACAGCTCCCATGGCTAGGCTGGATGCGTCAGTCTCAACCACATAAGGGAGATCTGGACGCGGGTGTTTCAATATAGGTGCAGAGGTAAACTTAGCTTTTAAATCCTGAAAGGCCTGCTCGGCTTCTTCAGACCATTCAAAACGTTTATTTTTCCTCAAGAGTGCAGTAATTGGTTGTACCACGCGTGAAAATTCCGGGATAAATCTGCGATAGAAATTGGCAAAGCCGAGCATGCTTTGAACCCCTTTTACAGAGCTGGGTGATGGCCATTTGAGGATGGCATCCACTTTTCTTGAGTCCATTCGGACTCCTTTGGGTGTCAGGATGAAACCTAGAAACTCGACTTCTGTGGTATGGAAAACACATTTCTCCAATTTAGCAAATAGTTTGTGTTGGCGCAGTTTTTCAAGTACTGCCCTGACATGTTTTCTGTGATCAGATTCCGAAGAGGAGTACACCAGAATGTCATCGATATATACGACCACACAAACGATGAGTTCCCAAAGGACATCATTCATGAAGTATTGGAAGGCAGCCGGCGCGTTACACAATCCGAAAGGCATCACCTAGTACTCGAATAATCCGTATTTAGTACGGAAGGCAGTTTTCCATTCGTCGCCTTCTTTAACTCGTACCAGATGATAAGCCCCCCGGAGATCTAACTTGGTGTATATGCAAGCATCCTTCACCTGGTCAAGGAGTTCAGGGATCAGAGGCAGAGGATAATGGTTTTTAACCGTTATCTGGTTCAATGCGCGGTAATCGATACAAGTTCTAAGGTCGCCTTCTTTTTTGGGCACGAAGAACAAAGCCGAGGATGCCGGGGACTTTGACGGGCGAATAAAACCATTAGCTAGGTATTGATCCAAATATTGTCTCAAATGCAGGTTCTCAGGTTCGGTAAGGGCATAAATCCTGCTACAAGGGGGTGTGCACCGGGCACCAGATCGATTTGGCAATCGTACGACCTGTGAGGAGGTAACGTGTTGGCTTGTTCCTTTTGGAAGACGTCCTGAAAGTTTTGGTATTCCGGAGGTAGTTGCATGGAGGCAGAGGTTACAGATGCTAGATTAATCTTCAGGTTTTCTGGGTAGCAGGTTTGTGTACAATCCGGGAAGGTTATTCTCTTAGCTCGCCAATCAATTCGAGGATTATGTGTCTCTAACCAAGGGATTCCAAGAATAACCTGAAACTGTGGAGCCTTGATTACACCAAACACAACACCCTCCCGATGGCCGTCGGGACCAATAAGAGTCACCTCAGTAGTGGAATGTGTTACCGGTCCAGAGGCAATTTCAGTTCCATCGACTGTGGTGATTACATCTTTGCTGGTTTTAGGACGGAGAGGGAGGTTAATCCTAGAGACCAATTCACGATCCACATAGTTTCCAATAGCCCCACTATCGATGTATGCCTTTATTGCATGCAACCGCTTAGGCTGTTCTGGATCTACGAGAACCATTGGCACAATGAAATGCGAGGTCTGAGAGTTAGTTTTCAAGCTCGGCAAGCGGACCCCTACACTTGTCGGGCAGAGTCGTTTCCCGAAACAGAGTCTTCATGGTTTTTATCAGCGGTTCCTACCGCCTTTCGTGGCGGTTTTGCCGGGCAATCTCGTAGAAAGTGTCCAGAATTCCCACAATAAAGACATAATTTTAACTGCCGACTCCTTTCACGTTCCTTTTGAGTTAAGGGTCCTTTAACCCCTCCAATTTGCATAGGCTCAGAGACATCAACTCCCTTGGGATTAGCATGGGTCTTGACCAACACCCGGGTCTCAAACCTGGACCGATCTGCTTTTCTGTTTTGAAGTCTGTGATCCAATTGGACCACTAAATCTATATACTCTGTGCATTCTTGGGGCGGATTTACAACTTGGGCCAAGACATCTTTAAGTTCTCCACGTAGGCCTCGATAAAACAACGTGACTCTTTTATCCTCTGGCCATCCCGTTTCCACAATTAGTCTATTAAAGGTTGCAATATAGGATAGGAGGTCCTGATTGCCCTGTCGCAGGGATAGAAGTTCGCCATCCAGAGCCTGCCCCTGAGAGTGTCGAGCAAATAACCTTTCCATGCTTGCTTGAAACCTTTGAAAATCACGGAGGATCGGGTCATCTTGAGTAACCAGTGGAACTGACCAATCGGCAGCGCAGCCGCTGAGATATGACAATACAAAGGCTACCTTGGTCTGATCATTAGGGAAGGCCCCAGGTCTGCATAGGAAGTGCAAACGACACTGATTCATTAATACGGCGAATCGTTTGGGGTCCCCAGCAAAGCGTTCGGGTGGGGCCAGCGGCATGTTTCCAGGTAAATGAATCTGCACAGGGTTACTGGAAACCACAGGAGCGGGGTTCCCTACGGAACCGGGTAGAGGAGTGTGCCCAGCTTGACCTTGCAAAAGCTGTCTGGCCAGGTCATCAGTTCTTTCCTTTGATATTATTAATTCACTCCTGAGGGCATTAGTCTCTTGACGAGCTGCATGTACTTCGGCCCGTAATTCCCCCAGTAATTGGGCCAACTGATCAGTCTCAGAACTTTCCATAGCTCCTGGGTGGGAATTTGTAGGAAGTCTTCGCGTTCTGTAACGCTCACCTGACTCCCACGGAGGTGCTGGCCTGGTTCGCGCTGCTGTGACCTCTTCCAAGGTGATGCGCAGGGTTCGGAAGACGGACTGGACCGGGCCCCCAAATCTGGCTTGTCTAGCTCGCAGAAGTATCCTTCTGTAGGCGAAAATAGGGGATTAACTGTCTGCGGGGTAATGCAATCAGCCTCCCACTTTCCCCTCTCACCCTCCTCGAAACCCTTCTGTGATTCCTCGTAGCGTCTCACCTTAGGGTCTGGAAGGACAAGCTCTCCATCCTGCTTCTGATGCAGGTGCACGTTGGTATCCAGTTATTTCACTGGATTTTCGGATTGGTGAGAACCAAACTTGCTTGGCTTCCAGGTAAGATTTTTGATAAAAGGTTCCCCTTGTGTCCATGCATTAATGTACTAATGCTAGTGTCTTTTTCCCCATAGGGGCCGGGGTACGGAATGCCGGGGAACAGGCACCGACCCGAGATGAGAGGTGAAATCCTTGTAGAAATCAGGTAAGTCTTTAATGAGCGTTTTTTGGTAATGTCTTTTCATTCGCTCATTAACGCTGATGTCTCTTTTTCCCCTTAGGGGCCGGGGTCCGGAAATGCCAGGATGCGGCGCGGACCCGAAATGAAGAGGGAATGAATCAACAGGTAAGTCTTAACATGGAGATTTAGCTTTCCTTATTCCCTTCTCTCTCTCACCTTTTGTTCTGGTCTTTTTCTCCCTAGGCGCTGGGGTGTGACTGCGAATCCGGATGATCGCTGCTGAACATGGAGGCGCCCTGTAAAGGTGAGTGGAATGCGGCGCTGCAGCGATCGATGCGATGAGCTTTTAAATAAAAGTCTTCCTTTTCAGGATTGTCGGCGAGATGTCTCCGGGATGCGGATTTAGCAGGTAAGGACTTTTCCTTCTTCTGCTCTCTTCTTCTCTTCCTTTGCAGGTGATCCAGGATGCTGGCAGGCGTGGCAGAAGTCAGGATGCAGGAGCAGACACGGTGAGCGTCCAGCTGCTAGATGCAGAACAACCCGAAGCACGTGTGGCTGTTCGGGTGGGGTTTAAATAGCCTTGGAAGAAGTTCCAGGTATGTATCCTTCCTCCAATCAGGTATGTATCCTTCCCTGACCACGCCCAGATGGTAAATTAGTCCCACAGGTAAAGTAGTTCCTTTCAGGCCTCAAGGAGGCCAGGATCCTGCAGCATGGTCTGCATCAGTTAAGTGCACCCAAGCACTCCCATAATGAGCCTGGCACCATACTGATGTCTTTTATGAGCCTGGCACCATAGGCGCCAGGACACTGTCCAAAGGGCCCCTATATGGGGTTGCTGGGTCCATCCTTGGGGACTGGATGTCCGCTTTCGGGGACGCAGGGCTTGAACCGGCTCCCCGGGAGCGGGCATCATGACAGTGAGTGCTTCTGGCAGGGATTCTGTTCTGTCCGACCCACCTGCACCAGGGGTAGAACCCTCTATGGGGATGTCAGTGTTGGTAGGTCCACCTTTGGCGGTTACGGATGCAGGGTCACACTCCACAACATCTGATCCTGTTCCTGGGCCAGCACATCAGAGGGGGAATGCAGTCCTGCAGCCTCAGGCAGTGCCAGCACAGCAAGGTGCAAATCGCCTTGCCCCAAACAGGTGTGGTGCCCGCCGACGCGGTGGCCATGTGCCACCAGGCAATACTGTATGGGAAAACTCCATGTACGGTATGGCAGCCCAACAGGCAGCATCAGTTGAAATGATGGCTCAGGCAATGGAGAGGGTGGCCACTTCCATTATCTCCCCTGAAAGGCAGATGGAGCAACAACAGTAGGCAACAGACTCCATTTGCTAATCACACAGGGAAGACATGTTGGCGTCCAACAGTGACCGACGGGTGGCACTGGAGACTCTGCGCGAAGCCATATCAATAGAGTCACAGGGCCACAGGGAAGCACTGAGGGTAGAATTCCATAACATCAGGGAGACTCTGCTTGAACTTGAGGCTTCCCGAAATTTTAGGGCAGAACAGCAGCTGGAGCAGCTCACACGTTCGCTCTCAGCTGAGCTGCAGGCAACCCGTGAGGCGATCCGGGCATCACGCGAGACCATGCGTGCAGAAATGCAGGCAACCCGTGAGGTGCTGCATGGGTATCCCTGCACTATCATCCACCAGAATCAGACCTTCCAGACCCGCATGCTTGCTGCCATGGAGGACCATACCAGGGCTTTGCGTGGGCTGCCTACCATTGCACCACCACCTCCTGATGCAGCAGCAGAGGGTGAAGAGATCGACAGCAGTTCTCCCACAATGGCATAGCCGTGCATGCCATGAGCCCCCGGAGGTATTTTTTTCCCAACATCCACGCATGTGGGTGTTGGTGTGCACCCTGTCCTTGAACCACCTGGGTGGCCTCCGCCCCCCTGGCCCCCACATGGCCATTTTTGATTTTTTGATTTTTTTGATTTTTTTTACAGTGTGTTGCCTTGTGTGGCTCCTGTGGGCATCCACTGTGTATTCCAGCTGGGCACATGCAGGCTTGTCCTGAGTTTGGGTTAGATGCTTGGGTTTGTGACACACACAGCCCTCCTGCTTCCCGTTTCCATGGGTTTGCAAAGGGTGAGACCAAATGACAGTGACTTACACGGTGACATTGGGCTCCCATGAGCTGTGTGGGCAGTCTGTAGTCAATACTGTGTGGACATCCCTAGTGGGTATTGTTGTATTGAACACCTCATGGTGTATTGATATGTGCTTGTGCATCCATGTCTTCCTCAAAATTTGCAGGTACCTTATTCATGTCTTCACAAGGCCGTCTCCTTTGCAGATGGAGTTCATGTTGTATGCAGTACACTGACATATTTGTGTGGCAGCAACACTCTGCAGTTGGAAGGGGTCAATGTGCTGGCTTATTCAGGTTGTAAGACTACCACTACTTTGACTTTGTACTGTCATGTTTTTTCAATGTTTCATGCTGTTTTGCTGTATTGTGTTGGTGGTAAGTATTTGGTCATGCGTGCTGTTTGTTATTGATTACTGGGAGCATATTGTCTCTGGGCTGTTTCCATTTTGGACAGTGCACTTTGTGACACTTGTGTCAGATCTTGTGCATTGCTTTGTTTGCTTTCACATTGCATGACATGCCATGGTGTGTTGGGTGGCGGAGATGGGGAGGGGTTGGGTGACATGGCGCTATTTTCATGTTGTATTTTGCTAGGGGGTAGTCATTCATGCAGCATGAATGTATGTCTTTTAATGACACAGCATTGGTTGTCTTTGGGTAGGTAGGGATGCACACAATGTAACACTTGCAGGTGACCAATCTCAGGCTGGTATGGTTGTGACAGTTGACTGTCCCTTATGTCATCCTCATTGATTGTTAGCTGGTATGTGCCAGGGCTGTGTGCACTCCACAGGGGTGTGATTTTAGATTAAGTAATTAGCCACCAGCTGCAGTGGCCGTGCATGTGGTTGGGGATGTGGGGGCACCACCATGTCCACCGGCAGGCCCTGGCATGTTGCAAAGTTGTGCAGGACACATGCTGCTACTATGATCCTGCACACTACTGGGGGAGCGTATAACAGCTGCCCACCAGAACGGTCAAGGGAGTGAAAGTGTGACTTGAGCACTCCGAATGTGCGCTCCACTATGCCACGGGTTGCAATATGGGCTCTGTTGTATCTTACCTCGGGTGGTGTGGTGGGGTTTCGAATTGGCGTCATCATGTGTGTGCTCAGAGGGTAGGCACTGTCCCCTGGGGATGTGATGATGGGTATCATTAGTGGGGTTGTGACATTGCTCAGTATTTGACATGCATGCATGTGTAGTGGCATTTATACTCACCAAGCAGCCATGTATCGCCATGCCGCCCAGCTTCTAGGTCAGGTTTTAGGGTTGACATTCTGTATATGAAATTGTCATGGGTAGACCCTGGATATTTGGCATATACTGAGGTGATGATTCCCTTGGCATCACATACTACCTGCACGTTGATGGAATGCCAGTGCTTGCGGTTTCTATAGATGTGCTCTGATGCCCTGGGAGGACGTAGAGCCACATGGGTGCAATAAATGGCACCTAGCACTTTGGGGAAGTGTGCCACCCCGTAAAAATCCTGGACAACAGCCTGCATTTCTGCAGGTGTTCTGGGCAGGAATATGTGCCTCCGGACTGAGGGGCGTGCAGTCATGATGGCCAAGACATGGTGTAGGCAGCGTGACTGTGTGGCCTGTAACACCCCCCCACTATGGCACTTGTCCGCTGAAATGACCCAGTAGCAAGGAAGTGCAGTACATTGAGCACCTTTTCCAAGGGGCTCAGTGCTTGGGAGCACAGGGTGGGTGATGTGAGGTCATCCTCCCACTCACTCACCAGGTCAAGTATTATGTGAGGTGGAAACCTGTACCTCCCATACACCTGGTCATCAGGCATCCCAAAAAGGCTGGTCCTGGGTGTAAAAATTCTGGCCCTGACTATCCTCCTCCTGCGGCATCCCACGACCACTGCTGCGAGGAACGGTATATTCATCGTAGCGTCTGAGCTTGTTTGTTGTTTGCGTGCACTTTTATGCTGCGCGGGTTCACATACGCCTGCTTCCTGCTGGCATACGTGATTCCGGATTAGCGCGTCTTTTTTGATGCACGCGTTAGCCACGTTCGATTCCATGAATACATGTTGTAGGCAGGCGTGTGGGCGTTCCGCTCATTTGCCTCCTGTACTTCCCCCGTAACGCCCACATTTTCACACATTGTTCCCCATTCCGTGTGTTACGCCCCGTGTTCCGCCTACTTTTGTATCGTTCTGATAGAGGTTTGCCCTATAAGATATGACCTCGTTCTTATAATTTTGTTTCATTATTTTTTGTTTTTCGTCACCGGTCCCCTGGTAACAGCGGGGAGAGATTTTAGTCTCCTGAGGTTGCCATGCAACAGGTGCTTCTGGATTGCGATTGTTGTCAAATGCGTGTTTTAGTTTAAAGCAGGGTTTCATTCCTCTTCTTTTTTCCTCCCTGAACATGACTAGAATAGGTTCGTATTCCACCCCACCTATGTCCATCCGCTGCCAGGCTAACAATTTTTCAGTCAATTGCAGAACTAATGCTGGGGTGATACATAACCTATTTCTTCCGGGTTCCAGGACGATCTTGTCGTTCCAGAGATTTTCTTTCCATTTCTTTCCGGCTTAGTCTAATACGAGAAAGCACCAATGGATCATTATCGCTTTTTTTGGAGGGAAGTACCATCAAGGATATCACCCTAGGAAGGACAGTACCAGCAAAGAAAAAGTAATACAGAGTTGCACTTGATGTCCCTGAGTGCCATGTCAGTGCCCCCATCAGATCTCCTTTGACTTGAGCATTCACCAGATGTATGTCCATCACCTCCATTTCTTCCAGCCAATCCTGACATCTGGCTCTCTTTTTCTGAGGTGTCACCTCCCCACCCACTGTTCCCTTCTGGTGGCAAGGCACAGGCAGTCAACGTTTAGATCCCCACAAATGATCAACCATGGGTCATCCAATTGGGTGTGCAGCAAGTCTTTCCATTCCATTACAGAGTCTATGAAAGTACTGGAGTCTTTGAAATTTGGATTCCAGTAGAGGTTGAAGAGCGCCAGACACGCCTGCCTATCGGAGGGAAGGTCCAGTAGTTTTATTATTGTTATCTGGATGGATGAGAGGATTGGGATGTATAACGTGAGTGACCTTCTCTATGGAGTTGTTTCCTATCAAAATCAACAGGCCAGAATTCGGCCTTCGAAATCCCCTTTGGTTGTTTTATTTAGATATCGGTAAAGCTGTCAAGTAGTGGTGTTTCTCTGAGCCACGTTTCCTGAAGGCATACGATGTCCAGTTTGGCCACTCTTGGATCAAAGGCCTGGAACAAATGGGTGAATCCCCTGGTGTTCCTGGATCCAATGTCCGGCCTCCCTGGTCTACTCCTGGTTATACTCTAGTCCAAAGAGGCTGATCCTAGGGCTCTGGCCAGCCAGTCCCAAGACTGTTCTTTATCAATCTTATGCTCAGGATCTGCTGTTCAATTCCAAACTCTCTGAAGCTATTTTTCTTCTCATTCCTCTTATAGTGATCTTTAAAGAGTCTGGTCCACATAGAACCAGAGGCATGTCTCACCCTGGCTTGCTTTGTTGAACAGCTCGGTTCTACAGGCTCTACTAACATCTCTGGCCCATTCCTTTTAACTTTCAGAACGTAGAGATGGGCATGGTTTCTGGCTGGGGTTTGTTGATGAACCACAATCTTTAAGGTCAAAGCAAAGGGCCCGTAGGTCATCAATCGCGTTCACCATGAGAGCTTTCAGGGAAGCGGAGGCCATATGCAGTCATACTCAGTCATTTTCATTCTCATTTGGAACGTCAACTATCCTGATATCTTTGGAGTCAATTACTAGCAGTCGCAGGATGTGATGAAGGAGACTCATTATGTTGAAGCGATTCAATATTAAACTGTCATCTGCTTCAGTACCCTTTCCAGGAAAACCTTACAGCTGTTGTTGTCGGGTCCTGCTTCTTTAACACTTTAGGCTGGACACTATGGTGAGATCTGCAGTCCCAAGTCTGGTTGTTGTGATCTTGCTCACTACACAGTTCATGTGTCTGTCTGTTATAGCAGGAGTGCTTAATCATTCTGTCCAGCAGTGTTAGTGGTTTCTCTGAAGTGGCTATCCTTGTCATAGTTCTAGCCCTTTTGACTTCCAATGTTATAAATTATGGATTTCGTTGGATCAGACTCTTAAATTGAAGTTCCGCCCTTTGTTCTGCAAGGTCCGGGTAGGTCAGACTAGTTGCTATCATATTTTCTTCCGTGGAGTCATAAGACTCGTGGTCCTCATATTTAGGCAGTTGCATAAGTGGAGCTTCAAGATTTTCCAAGATGATTATCGTGTACTGTGCAGGTGAAGTCCTGCAAACCTTGTTTGAGCCCTGGTCCGTGGTGTTTTCCATATGACATCCTGGAGGACAGCTTTCCATTGAAATTAAGGATTTCACTGGTACCACTGACACTGTTCTTAAATTTCTAATGAGGTTCTGTGCATCGCCGCCCATTGATTTTTTCTATATGGGCGTATTTATTTATTTTATGGGTTGCTCAGGCTTTTTTCCCTTTGCTATCACTTTGACCTGTTTTTGAGACTCACGGCTAAAAATAAGGAAGTGCTCCCCACTCGTGGATGGTCTCCTGACAGCCTCCGTTATCCTGGCTGCCTCTATCCTGGCCATTAGATCAGAGCTACAACCTGCACGAGCAGGATGGAGGCCTGCAGGGTTTTGTGTTAGGGGCTGCCTCTGGTTCACCAAATGTTCAGAGAGGACTACCTGCTCCCTAGGAGATGAAAGTGGTGAGTCTTCAAAATTCACTCAAGCGAACAAAGCTTGGATTCTGTCCACTAACACTGCAGGGCTAAGAATAGTTTCTGACAGTGGTGGTCTTGGAGCCGTCTCTAAAGGCACTTGTTTAGTCTCCTGTTTTCTGTCCAGGATATTGTCTTGTTGCTTCAATAATACAATCATCTCCCGAAAACCGCCCAGGAAGGTTTTTTAAAAATATTATGTTGCTTCTTGAATCAAATCAATAAGGGTTTCAATAATCACCCCTCTGTCTCCCTTTCCTTTATTCTTTTGTCCCTAGAGGCCTCCATAAAGGAGTCGATGAAGACTAATTATGAATGCATTAAAGCAAGTAATGTCACCTGATCTTTTAGACTGTCATTTAAGTTTTCATACAATTTCAAAAAGGGTGACAGGATAAGTGAGACCATAGCGCCAATGGAGACATGTAGCTGTGCTGTCTGAGCTTCCAGGCCACCTTTCTTTGAAGCAGTTACCACAGTGTGTCGCACACATAGAATAGGTTTTGGCATGGCTATTTCTTTTGTCTCCAAGTGGTTTTTCAGATTCCAGGTTGCATCCAAGTCTGAATCTTCACTAGAATCTTCACTCGAGCTTGCCCTGTAGCACTGTTGCCCCCTTACAGAAGTCTAATCTAGAATCATTTCCAGGCGACATTTGCGGTTAAATTGAAGAATCTATGGTGCATCGAATAATGGAGCTGTTCTTAGCTTCTTGTGGGAGTATAGCCAGAGATGGTTCAAAGTCCCTTCTGACTTCCGAAACCGGGTGCTTTTCTCCCCCTAGAGTTGGCGTCCATACTTAATTGTAGCATCAAGCTAGCAATGTGCATTGTAAGTCTGGCCACCAGTGAATTTTCCTCCTGTAGAGCCAGGTTGTCCACACCAGGATCAGGTCTTGGTTCCATGGTTGTAATTGGAGTAGCGGTAGATGGAGTCCTCGGGGTGGCACCTATTTCTTGAGCATGTTCTTTAACAATGCTTTGATCTTCAATTTGGTATGCACAATTTTCTAGGTTGGAGCTCGATTCTCCAGATGGCCTCCTAATCGGAATGGACTCCTCCAACAAGAGATGTCTCATCACAGGCTCATTAATTCCAGTATGTGACTCTTGCAGGGCAATCTGGGAAGTCAAAGCAGGAGAATCAGAACTAGCCAGCAGGTCGGCATATGAGGGGTCATGCCACTCTTCCTCCTGTGTTGGAATCAATGTGCTACTGGTGGTACCTTCATTAGTAATGGCTTTGCAGACATCGGCAGCTGTTAAGGGTTGAGGCACAACCCTGTGCTTAAAGTGTCATTTTACTTTGACATAGTCCGTTAGTGATTTATGTCTTGATTTTGGCAAAAGGCGCTCTCCCCTTTCATCACTAGTAACTGATGCCAGGGTGGGGTATGGGAATACTTTGTGCCCGCTCTCCTCCTCGTTGTCCACTGCCCAGGCCTCCAGGGCTTCACAAGTTAGTGACTGCGTTGGAATGAGAGAGGCTCCAGATGGGGGCTGAGGTGGTCCTTCCAGCACGTTGGCCTCTGCCACTCCCCCACCCTCCATGTATGGTGTTCCGTTATCCCGGAACCCAAACTATACTTCCACCATCTGAGAATTGGTGTAAATGGAAGGTGCAGCTCTTGGGGAGGTACTTTGTGTTTATACAGCTAGTGAGGGGGTGAGAGAAAGGGAGGCAGGGATTTCAGGCATCCATGGGCAGGGGGCAAACATGGTGGACAGCCCTGATTTCTCTTCTGATGTCGGGGATGAAGGTGGAGTGTTCCGGGAAGAACCCATGTAAGAAGATTCAATTCAACACTACAGCTAAGTCAATGCCTAGTCTGGGATACTGAATGGAAACCCTTATTGATATATCTTTATGTCCAGTTCATGAGTTCTGGATGACTACCCCTATATAACACCCCTCTCTTAGAATCCCCCTGACCCCACTGAGCCAAGAAGTAGTTCTGTTTTGCAAGTTTAAAAGGTTTATTTGAAAAAAAATTAACAGTATATATATATATATCACACTTTTATAATGAATTAATAATTAATATCACACTTAAAACATGAGCAGTGATCAACAGTGAATAATGTCCTACTAGAAAACTGATTTGGTTACCCAGGAGTAGTATAAGGATGAGGTAGCACACTTGTGAATAGGAACAGAAGAATAAGGTGGTAGAGAATGCTTTATATAAGTTCAGATGGATGCAATGTTGAATGAAAATGCAGTACAGAAAATACTCAATATGATTTCAACAAAACAATGTAATCACTTTTCTCTGGCAATCCACTCCCCCCCCTTATGCAATGTAAGGAAATGAAGAGTAGCACACAGTTCTCAGACATGCAATCAAATGTAATTCAGTTCACCCCAGCAAGCTTAGACTACGGATAGAAGTTGAAACACAGGCCCAAAATGCTTTTATATGTGCTGGCAATGAAGTGAAGAATATGCTGAAAATGGTTTAATTCCCTTTAGGAGGTTCAGGGTGAGTGAAAGATACTTGGTATGAGCTAGCTAAGGCTCCCTTTAACAATGCTCTAGGAGTAACTAGCAGGTTAAACAAATTTTTGGCAAAGGAAAGCAAGGAAGCTGCTGTTTTCACAAGTGGCTGGATTTTTAACCAAATCGCGAATCGCGGCAAAATTCGCGAATGCGTAAATCACCATTACGGCAAAAGTATAAGGAGTAGCAAGTCGGTTCTAGGTTCATTGAAAAGCTAAGATTCTAAGCTTTCAGAGGAAAGTTAAACCACGTTTAAACGGTTCCAAAGATATGAATGATTTTGTAAAGGTCGTTTTTCGAATTTAAAGTAACTCAAATTGACAGGTGACAGCTTTTAAAAATGACAGGTGACAGCTATGCGGCTGCAGAATTGACAAGTGACAGTTAGGAGGTAGTTCTACTTAGATTAAATAGATTGAATTATATCACTGGAAACTAAGAGATTTGGTTTCACACCGTCCTAGCTGTACTCACAATGTATTTGGAAGGTCTAGGTCTCACGGATCGGGTCAAGATGGCTTCGGTTCTGGTTTCGCCCCTGACGGTCTCTGCTCTGCTGGTCTGGTCTGACACTGCTCCTCGCCCGGCTCCTGGATCTCTTGGTACAGCGTCTGTGCACAGCTCCTGGATCTTTCTGCACAGCTTTCTCTGGACAAAGCTCTGATCTGCACGGCTCCTGGATGCTGCTACCGCTGTTAGGTTTGCTGGATGCTGAGGCCTGCTGAGAAGAGTTCTCAGTTTGTGGGTTTAGGCCCTTGCTTTGAGTTCTGAATCAATTTCTTTGGAGTTTTAAAGTCTAAGTGTTGGATCTGGTATCTTCTGGATGTTGTGCGGTCTGGCAGAGCGCGTTGCAGCAACTGGATTTGAATCCCTCTACCTGTCCCAGCAGTCTCTTTTTATGTGTTTTGAAAATGGGTGTGTGCCTGGGCCTAGCAAAGCCTGCCCCTCTCTACTTGTCATTGGCCCAATTCTCCCCTCTCCCATGATTGGGGGAAGGAAATGTGAGTCAGAGTGATGCTGTAGGTTTTATGGGTCAGAGGATCCTCCTCTGATCAGTTTGCCCACAAATCTATATTTGATTCAAATACATATTGCACAGATACACAGTTGTTTAAAATTACATGCACCCATCACTTATCACATGAGGTATACTCTGTTCAAACTCTGCTCTTCCTGGGGGCTTGCATTCAGAAATGGCAACATTTTGCACTTTTTAACTGGTTTTGCAATATCGGACATTTACCCAAATTTACACACATGTGCGCAAGGAGTAGGGACATTAATTGATGAAGTGTCAGATTTTTAACATGCAGACATTTGGAGTGAAACCCTAATTTCCGCTAGCAACCCCCCAGATCATACCACCAGGTCCTAAAACCTCTTAAAATGTGGGCAGAAAATCACAAGAATAATGGTATCATTTAGATAATTTTGACAAGTCCGCACCATGAATTATACATCTTTCTTAAAATCATATTCTGGCCAACAGGGGTGTGTCTTCCCAGGTCACATGGTGGAGAAACCAGTCTATCCACTTTCTTTAAGCTCAGCCTGTCCTCAGAGAGGCTGCCCCTCCCCGTTTCTGCCAAGAGGAAGCCACTTTTACGACGCCCCCAATATAACTTCTGCCTGAGTCAAGGAAGGGCTTTGTTCAAAAGGAAGCCATTCACGATCCCCCCAAATAAACCATCTGCCTGGGTCCAGGACAGGCCTTTGTTCAACTCCCTGTAGCTGCTCCACCCCTAATCTAATCAGAGAGGTGACAACTCCTTTTGGGGGGAAGAGTGGCTGAGCAGGGTTTAACTCCTGTGGGGGTAGATGTCAGGCAGAATTCAGTTTCATTAAGCCAGGTTTCAGCTAAATGTCACTTTTTGTCCCCCACTTTAAGTCTATTACGATTTTTGCATACACATTAAATAATTACTTCCTTCAAGTCATTTCAGAGTATAGTTTTACATTGTATCCACCTCTTAGCAAGTCTTTCCTTGGTCTGGTTTTGTTTCATTTGTTCAGTTTGTTCAAAGTCTGGTGGTTTTAAAATGCTGGCTTTCTGATAGTGGTGAGTACTGGTAATGCAACCATTTTTGGGATTTCAGAAAATGAATTCCCCACAGTTCTAGGGTGCTTTTGGCAATCAGCATTGCCATTCCCAATGGTTTCAGGCTACTGTGTGGGTAGCCCAATGGTGGTTTTAGGCAGTGCCCTCCTGTGCTCACAACCTAGGCAAAAATGGGTGGCAGCCTATTCTTCATGCATTTCCCTGTGCATTTTCTGGGAAGTTCTGGCCATCATGATGTTTTCCATGCCAGTACTGCACAGTTTTCCTATTCTGGCGTACATGTGGGCTTTTTGGCCATCTTGGATTTTCTAAGCCCACAGCACCAAATGTTGCAGCATGATAGCTCAAACGTGGGTCAGGACACCCAACAAAGCCCCCCCACCCGACTGCACTTTGAATTTGAGTCGATGGGGAGTCGGGTGCACAGAAGGTTATGACCCACGCACTGGTATGTCCGCATAATCTTCTTCCAATTCTGCAAATGGCACAGTTCAGTATCTTTTCCTCCATCCGGTACTGATCGATCGGTTGTCCTCGCCGGTCCTGATGGGAATATTAGGCGGTACCCCGGGCCCCTTGGGTCTCTGCTCCCGGTCTCCGGATCGTCCTCCCTGGCCAGTCTCCAGGTTTTCTTTCTCCTAGGACGACAAAGGAAAAGCGGCAATACCTATTCATGGACATTTCTCCCCCACCATTTATATAGTGGGGTGGCATATATATTTTAGAACTAAACAGATATGAACATGCACATTTGTTTTAAATTAAGCGACAGGAACACATAAACTTGAGAAACACAGAATTTGATAGGTTATATGTAGGATATATTAGGGTTGGAATTGAATTACTCTGGAGCAGTACCCTCTGGGATTGCAGAGGACTCCTCCAGTTGCTGCAAAGTGTGCCTGGGATGGCAACACTTCAACTGGTTGATGTGGACCCACTTGTCTTCCCCCTCTGCCAAACCGCCTTTGGGGATGCGGATCTTGTAGGCCACAGGGGAGATCTTGTCTATAATCTCAAAGGGTCCCTTCCATGTAGGCAAAAATTTGCGCTGTCTTGCCTGGTTTCTTTGGAAGTTGTATAAATAGACCCGGTCCCCCACCTGATATTCCTTCCTGGAAGTTTTCAGGGCATAGTGGGTCTTCATACTCTCTGCTGATCTTTCTAGATTCCGCTGAGCATAGGCAAAAGCATGTTGAAGGTGTTTCCTTAAATTCTCCACATACTCATGAGATGTGGAGGCGTTCATCAACGTTTGCTCTTGGGTTCTGTAGAGCAAATGCTGGGGAAGCACCATCTTGCGTCCAGTCATCAACTCAAATGGTGACATTTTGGTTGCAGATGAAGGGGTAGATCTGATGGCCATTAGGACCAGAGGTAATCGGATATCCCAACTTGGCCCAGAATCTGCCACAAACTTCTTTAATATGCTCACAATGGTTCAGTTATATCTCTCTACTGCCCCAGAAGAAGCTGGCCGGTAAGCAATATGTAACTTCCTCTTGACCCCCAGTGTCTCCCACATCTTTGTCATTACTTCACTGGTGAAGTGGCTACCCCTGTCTGACTCAATCCTTTGAGGTAGACCAAAACGGGAAAAGATGTGGTTAATCATAAAGGCAGCTGCAGTTTCTGCCTTGCAGTTTGGGGCTGGGAGACATTCCACCCACTTGGTAAACAAGCATGTCACAGTCAACATGTACTTATTCCCCCTAGCGGAGCGAATCACGGGGCCTACAAAGTTGATTTGTAAATCTGACCATGGGAGTGTCATTCCCCTCTTTTGGAGAGGCGCCCGGTGTGTGAGGGATGTTGGCTGAAATTGTGCACACACAAGACAACCCTTCAAATTGGTCGATGTCCTGCCCCATGTGTGGCCAGTATGCAACCTCTCTTAAGATTTCCAGTGTTGTGTGAAACCCCCTTTGATCGGCGGTGGCCGCATCATGGGCGTGACTTAACACCAGGCTTCGGAATGAGGTAGGAACCACCCACTGATCGTGGTCAGCTTTGGATTTCCTTACCAGCAAACGGTCTTCGATTCGGAACATTTTTGGACATTTCATCAACACTCTTAGGTCCTCTTTCCCAATGTATTCGGTATCCGTCAGGGGAAAGTTCTCAGGGTCCTCAAGGTGTTGGTAAAACTTACCAATAATTGGATCCCCCTTCTGAGCTGTAATTAAATCAGCATCAGGGGTCTCCTTACTCCATTGTGCAGTTGAAAGATCATTGTGAGCATTTGTCTGGGACCTAGTGGTAGCAGTGACCTGGATTTCCCCCAACAGGGACTCTATTTCTATTAGATCCCCTTGGATGGCCCCAGCTTTGGCCAGCTGATCATCTAAGTCATTTCCAGTTTTGTCTGGTCCCTCTACTTTGGAATGACCCTTGATATTTTTCCAATAGATGGTCATCCCATTCAAGGTGACCAGATCATCAATGTTTTGAATTAACTTCCCATGTTTCAAGGGTTTGTTATTAGCACATAACATGCCCCAGGTTTTCCAATTAACCAGGTGCTCCACAAACCCGTTCCGTACATAATCCGAATCAGTGATTATGACCAGTTTGTGGAGTTGATGTTGGACAGCAGTGAGGATGGCTTGATGCACAGCCATCAATTCTGCCACCTGACTACTTCGGGGACCAATTTTGTATCCAGCGGAGGGTTCTGGAAACTCCTTCACCCATGCATTCCCTACGCCAGCCACCAGTTCTTTCTCCCCGTCATTGTCAACATGGTAAGAGCATCCATCCACATAGATAGTGGGCATTCCCTCACACTTGTCCTCTTCAAAGACTTTGTGTGGGGAATTAAGGTATGCCTCCGTGTTGTCCTTGATTTTTAGACTTTCGTCCTCGAGACAGTTTTCTCTGGCACAATCATGCAAGTCAGCCAGACCTTGCGCGAGGGGACTCTTCTTGTTTTGGCCATATCTGACCTCCACAGGAAAGCCTTGCATTGACAGAATCCAGGAAGTAATTCGGGAATTACTCACATTTCAGGCCCAGATTCTGTCACTTTGGAGATATTGCAGAGGCTGGTGTGGAGTCTCCACTATGATGTGTTCCCCATGGATAAACGGGCAGTAATTCTTCAATGCCCACACCGTTGCCAGGAGTGCCTTCTCACAATCGTTGAATTTTTCCTCCACAGAGGATAAAGTTTTGCTCGCATAGGAGATTACTTTATTGACCTTGTCATGCTTTTGGTATAATACTGCCGTCAAGCATGTATTAGAGAACCCCGTCTCCAGGAAGAACTCCTTGTTTCTGACAGGGTAAGCTAGGCAAGGTGCTTGTGAGAGGCTTCTTTTGAGTTGTCTTACCGCCTCGGATTGTTATGGACCCCATTCCCACTTGACCCCCCCCTTCAAGAGATGAATCAGGGGTCTAGTGATCTCTGCGTAGCCCTCAATGAACTTTCTGCTGTAATTAGTCAGTCCAAGTAGGCTCCTTAGTTCCCGCAGAGTTGTGGGGTCTTTCAGTTTCTGAAGTGCTTCCACTTTCTTTTCCTGGGGACAGAGACCCTGAGGAGTAATCTCATGCCCCAAGAAATTAACACGGGTTCTACACCACTGTGCTTTCTGAAAGGAAAGTTTTGCCCCGGCGGCCCTAAACTGGGTCAGAACATAACGGATCTCCACTATGTGTTCCTGCACAGATGAACTTTTGATGAGGACATCATCTACATAAGCCAGGTTACCCCTTGCACCCAGGTCGGGAATGGCCTTGTGTAGGAAAATGTTGAATTCATTGCCGGAGTTGAGGTAACCGAAGGGAGTCCGGGTCCATGTGTACTGCTGGCCCCCAAAGGTAAAAGCAAGCTTGTATTGGTCCTCCCTACTGACAGGCACAGTCCAGTATCCATTGGTCAGGTCTATTGCAGTGAATACCTGTGACCCCTGGATCTGGGCCAGCCCTTGGTCAATGTAGGGCAGAGGCCATCGGGAAGTATGGACCCGTTTGTTGAGCTCCCTGAGGTCGGCGCAGAGTCTCCACTGGCCGTTTGGCTTCAATATTCCCAGCACCGGGTTATTGAAGGTGCTGTGAACTGGACGGATTATTCCCCGGGACTCAAGGTTCTTAATTATTTCAGTAAGGGACTCCATGGATGCAAGAGGCAAGCGATATTGCTTCACAAACACTGGAGTCATTCCAGGGTCCGTGGGGATTGTTGTTGTGTGGATGTCGGTGTGGCCACAGTCATATGAGTCTACCGCAAAGAGATCTTGGAAATCCAAGAAAACTTGTTTCAACTTTTGCTTCTGTTCCAGAGTCACACAGGCATCAGCTAGGTTGACTCTCTCTTCCACCATCTGCCTGAAGCATGGAAAGACTTCTGGTTTGGCTATCTCAGCGGCCTCCTCCAGCTGGGTGGAGAAGTCCCTGGTCAGAGTGCTGATTTGGACTGGAGGCTTCAGGTGGGAAAGGCAGCCCTCATGGACCTGGAAAATCACCTCATCCCTCCTGAAGTCACAAGTCACATCTTCCTTACCATAAGGGCAAGAAGTGTACACCAGGAAGTTCCCCCCATGCCGGGTGAAGATCCTGTCTGGTGTTGCGTCGTCATCACTGTCACTGTCAAAACAGTCCTTGGTGATTGGTCCTAACAGTTCATTTCCTAAATCAATGGAAACATGTCGGTCATCAACCGCCATTCCAATAATGGTGCCTGCGGCTAGATTAATACTCTTTAAGTCGCTGTTATCCACCTCTATTAGAATGGTGTCATGTTCTATATTGACTAATGGAGTTGGGTTTACCCCCAACCCTTGCTGTTGGAGAGAAGCATTTAGATGTATATAAGCATCAGGGTTTTACAATTTTTGTCCTCTTTTAACTTTCACTTCCAGGGAGAATTGTCGGGTCCTTTCTGGGATGGTGACTTCCTCTTTGATCTGAATTTCAACTGCATAAGGTAGCAATTGAGCTGACCTAAATGCTTTTTCTGGATCATCAAAGCCCATGGGATTATCCGCTAATCGGGACCAAGCTTTGAAGTTTATTAGGTCCAAACTAATGGAAAAGCGATTGAGAATGTCACTGCCTAAGTAAAAGGCGGCAGTGACATCTCGTATGACCCAACAATTGTGGACTATGCTCTTGTTGCCAATGGAGATTTTGAGCATACACCTGCTTGGCAGGAGATGTTTGGAATTGGGTGCTTCCAGGTCCATTTCCCATTTGTCTATGAGTTTGAATGTGGGAATGGCTGGATCTTTTGGGAGTTGGCGGAACATGGCTTCGCTGATGAAGCTCTTACCATTGTTCACGCACACTCGAGCGATAACAGAGTCCTTCCCATCATTTAACTGAACAGGGATGAACAACTGCTCTCCAATTTGCTGAATATCAGCCAGGCTCTGAGCTGATTTCACATCTTTCTGGACTATAGGAGTGGGAGTTTCTGATTGTGGATTGGTGAAGAATTCCAGAGTGTTTCCTTCCAGTGTGGAATACCACCTTAAACTGGAAGGAAGGTTGATTTTCAGAAATAGAGAGGACCCCCCATCACCAGTCTGTTGTCCTACTGCTATTACTGTAACGTCTGGAGTTTGGTTGTTCTGGAAGTGAAATTCTACTTGGTCAGATTTTTGTTCAACCATGTGGCAGGTGCCGTTTAAACTAACATGGTTGACACTCTGTTTTAATTTTATTGGCCGGCTAGTCTGGGTCCAGAGGACCTTGTTTACACAATCTATTAGGGGTGACAACCTTCTCAGGAGGTCATTCCCTAGTAAACAAGGGGTCACTACTATGACCGGGTGTTTCACCTTGTGTCGCCCAATTTTAATGTCCAAGTCTGCAGTCCCCTCAACGGGAATTTCCTTCCCGTCAAAGTTCTGCAGTTGTCCCGGAAGAGAGGTGAGAGGAATTTGGTAATTCTCCCCCCTTCCTGCATTTAGTTCCTCAAAGGCCCTTTTGGACAGAAGGGTAGCTTGGGATCCAGTGTCCACCAGTGCCAAAATTGTACCCTGCCCCTGTACTTGTACCGGGGCATAGTATCTTCCCTCCTTCTCCTCAAGGGGGCATAGATAATGCACATTTTTGGACAACTGGTGGGCTAACTTTCTGGTTTTGGACATGGCGAGAGAAGAGATTTGGGCAGAATTCTGTGGAGAGTCTTGGGAATCTGAAAGAAAAAGTTGGCAACTGGAGATCAGAGCCATTGTGGGTTCCCCTGGTTCCGGTTCTGGGCCACCCCCCCTTTTTGGAGGCAGTCACCAGGATGGGTTTGAACCAGGGGATTTCGGTATTGTGGGTTCTGGGATGAGATGATGGGCGGCGGTAGCTCAGTCTCCATATCTCCCCAGTCTGGATTGGAATCCCTTGGGACCCATTTTTCCTTGGGAGGAGTTCCCCCATCTCTGAAGGAGAAAATCCCTTTTCCAGGATCTTCTGAGGATCCCTCTCCCTCAAATTGGAAGACCTGTACCTCCTCCACAAAGTGGGTCTGTTTGGGTCCTTTGTTTCTCCTACCCCCCCTCTGCTCCTTGGGAGGCAGGCTTTCAGGGGCAGGAGATTTTGTTTCCGGTTCCTGGTTTTCCAGGGGCTGTTTGTAACGCTCACCTGATTCCCGTAGAGGCGCCGGTCTTGACTGGGCGTATACCGTATCTTCAAAGGTGATGTGTAACACACGGCTGGCTCTTTGGGCTGGACCTCTGTGCACTGTATGTCTGACTCGAAGGGTAAGATGTCTGCAGATAGAAAATATGGGATTAAGGAACTGGGTTATTGAATGTCTCTCTCTTCTTCCCTTTCTCTTCTCCTGTAGAACCCCAAAGGTTAGCGCTCTCACCTTAGGTAAGTGAACGCCGTGCTCTCCATCTGCCTCGGGGCAGGGTGCTGCAACCAGTTTCTTCACTGGATAAGGGGAGCAGGCCTCTTGACTTCAGAGGACTGCTGTCCGTCGTTTACTGCACGAACGGTAAGTTTCGAGTAATTCTAATGTCTTTAAAGTCTTTAGTAATGATGTTTCTTGTTTTGCAGGGTTCCGGCGATGGCGGATGACGGGCTGAAGTGAGTTGAAGATGGAGCCCGTGTGATGAATAGAAGCGCCTGGAAGCACGTAAGTAAGCGCTTGTTGCCTGCTTCACGATGCGCTCTAACTGTCTTTTTATTTTGCAGGTACAAGTTCGGAGCGGCTGCAGGGTGCCGGAATACCCACTGGGTTAGATGTGGAAAGGAGTAATGGCACGTGAGTATTAAAGTTCCCCAATGTCTTTAAACGCACCTTGTTTTGTCTTTCAGATGCGGGATGCAGCGCCGAAGGCCTCCGGAGCGTGCGAAGAGTTGGTAAGCTTTTGTCTTTCAGATGCCGGAATGCAGTGTGAAGAGCTCCGGAGCGCACGAAGAGTAGGTAAGCCTTTGTCTTTCAGATGCCGGAATGCAGCGCGAGGCGTTGGTGACAGCCGATGGACCAGGTAAGTGAAGAGCTGTCACTGAAGACCGTAATGCTAACCTGTTCTTTCTTGTCTTTATAGGTGTTGCTGAAGACTGGATTCAGGATGGTAAGCCTTTTTCCTTAGGCCCAGGATCAGATGCAGAAGATACGATGAGCGTTCTGCTGCAGAGGATGCAGAATAACGCAAAGCAAGATTCATCCATCGGGTGTGGTTTAAATAGCCTCCTGTAGTGCTTAGTGTCTCCTTCCACAGCCATGCCTAGGTAAGAAAAGAGTTCCTGCTTTCCAGAAGAGTTCCAGTGTTCTGAATCTAGGGAGTGGCTCCTGCCCCACCCAACAGGAAAAGTAGTTCCAAACAGAAGAGGATCAGAGGCTCAACTGGCAGACAAGTAAGCAGCATGGTCTGCTGCAGGTAAGTCCACCCAAGCATTATGAGCCCGGCGCTTCCAGCGCTGGGACTGGGCATATTTATGAGCCTGGTGCAACTGGCGCCAGGACTGGGTCCAAATGGTCCGAATTGGGACTGGTTGGCACTCGGAACCTGGGTTATGGATCTGCTTCCAAGGGAGTTGGGAAAACCCTGACCTTTTGGAAGCAGAGATCATGACACTGTTTACAAGTTGGGAAGGAAGCTTCCTCCAAGGCTTTACACCCCCCTTCCCCTTGTGCCTCCTCCCTGGGAACCGGTGGGTTATCAGGGTGCTGCCCCCGTCATTGTTCTGGAGCACCAGGTCCAGAGTTTGGGGCATTCTGCGGTGGCATGCTCATCTGAGGGTTCTGTTGAGCCCTCAGTATGTGACCCAGATCCTGTGCCATATTTTGGACCTGGCGCTCTAACTGGGAAACCCGCTCAGGCTGATACGGGGCTCTATTTTCTCCCCTGGGCGGATCCCGGGAAGGGTAGCTATCCCTTCTCTGGTAGTACCCCTGGTTGGGAAGATTTTGGTACCCCTCCACCCTTGGCCTCCCCTCTCCCGGATTAGGTTGTCTGGGCTCAGGGAATTGGGGAAAGAAGGATGGATGATTTTGGGGCGGGAAATTGGGTGGATACCTGGGGAAAAAGTTCTGCCCAGGATTTGGAGAATTTCTACCCTCCTGTGGGAAGTTGGGAGGGAAGTTCCCTGGGTTAGGTGCTTGGCTGGATCCCCCCCTTGGGCTGGAGGAGTCCACACATAACCCAGGATTGGTCGGTTTCCCTTATAGCGGGGACTTACATAGTCAGGGGAGTGGGGGACCCCATTTGTGGGACTACCTCTTTCACTCCCTGTCTGTGACTGGCCCGAGGACCTTCTGGGCCTAGCATTATTAGGTGCAGGTAGGTTTTTAGGCCCCCCCATCTCCAAATCCAAAACGGGGGTGACCTTTACCTCTGCCACCTTGGCAGCAGCAGGGGTGCTGTTGGTTTTGGGATTTTTATGGGTATTGCTTTTATTTTCTATGGGCTTCTGCACCTCATAGATCCGGGTAGCCTGTTCAATGACCCAGTCTAAAGATCTTTTCTCATGAAAATCTCTCACGAGCTGGGTCATTATATATTTAGGGAGAGCATGGAAAAATGTATTGACAAACTCTTTGCTGTCTGTGCGCACCCTTCTGGTGGTCTGCGCTAAAAGCACGCTTTAATTCTTGCACAAACTCTTGTGGGGCCTGATCCTCCCCACATTGCAAATTGTAGGCTGCCTTGCGAGCCTCTTGAGGATTTCTGTGAACAGAAAAATGTTTCAAGATGGCCGCCTTATAGGTGGACCATCTTAAATGATTTTGGTCCTCCAGCCCCGCAAAGAAACTGGAGTATTCTGGGGAGAATGTCCATTTGACGTACTGGATGCAGCTACTGCTGTCCTTCAAATGGAAAGTCTCCATCATTTGCTCATAGAGCTCCAAGTGTTCCCAAACGGAATACTTGGCGTTCTTATGATAAGGCGTGATGACACTCCTTATCTCCTTATTGCCTTTATTTGCTTCAATGGGTCCTTGAGCAAGGCCCTTTTTGCCTTATTGGCCTTTTTGGTTCGGGTAACCCTGGTCCATTCATCCTCTGACTCAGAGGAACTGCTCTCAGAGGTTCCTGTCTGATCTTCCAGGTTTTCCCGGATTCTGCGAGCCTGGGAATGGCTGGCAGAATGTGGGGACCTGGTCTCCTGTGTCCTGAGCCATTCAGAGGAATCTTCAGATTCCTCCTTGCTGCCAGGATTTGATGGGTACCCCCCCACTGACCTAACTGGGCAGAAGTTTTCAGGATGCCCCTAATGGGCCTACTCTCCTGGGGTTCCCCACTAAATTGCACTGTGCTTGGGTGCCCATACCCGGATGCCCGCCCCTCCATTCCTGGGAGGTACTGGCCTATGAGCCCCATACTTCTGGTTGGATAGTAATCTGCCATCCCTGTGACCCGGTGCTCATGTGCGCGAGGGGACATGGGGGTGGCAGAGTCCAGGGACTGAGAGATATGAAGGCCTCTGGTACAAGGGCTCCTGAGGTTATGCTCAGGAGTCTCCCTCTCCCAGCGAACCTGGTCTCTATCCGCCCCTGCTCCCTGTTGCAATGCAAGAGCCTGCGCTTTCAGTTCCTCAGTTAAGGCCTTACTAGACTCTATCAGTCTCTCCTGCATCGCTACCTGTTGTTGGAGCCTATCATTGTGCTGACAGAGAGCCTCATTTTCTCTGTGTGCCTCCTGATTGGTCCTGGAGTACTGGGCCAGTCTTTGCTGCAGGAGGGTTACCTCCTGAGTCCCTTCCCTACTGGCCTGCTCCTTTCTTGCCAGAGCCTCCTCCACCCTCCTGGTGTGCTCTAACAAGTTCTGGTGTTCTTTTTGGAGGTCACCCAGTCCCTGGAGGGCCAGGTGATTTTCTTCCATTTTCCTTTTTAAATGGCAGACTTCCTGGCCTAAGGTGTCCCTTTCCTGACTAAGAGTCTGCATCTGTGCCGCCAGGTCGTCCCTTTGCCTTTGGAAGGCACCAACTCTCTGGCGCTCCTGATCAAACTCTGCCTCGGTATCCAGGTCTTTCAGAATCAATTTATTGCTTTCTGCCTTTTCCCTATTTAGGTGGCTTTGCAGGGTGACTACCTGCTCAGCACATACCCTATTGAAATCTAATTGTGTCTCCAGCCTTTTCTGGCTCTGTAGTAGGGAGTCCAAACCTTCTTGGTACTCCTTTTGCAAGGCCAGAAATCTGGTATCCTGGTCAGCCTTTTCCTGTTGCAGGATGTCCATATCCTCTTTTATTTTAATGATATACTGCCTACTATCATTTTCTAACTCCTGGCTCCTCTGCAGCCTCTGCTCAGAAGAGACCAGGTCAGATTGGACCTTCTCTAACGCCATCTGTCGCCTATTTGCCAGATCTTGGCTTTCAGTACATTTATCCTGCATGTCTCCCATATATAGGTACAGGTATGCCGCTATCCTGGCAATCTTATTGTGTTCATCTTTGGCTTTTGGAGCCATATATAGATCACTCAGGGCCACATGTAATGGACCCTGATCTCTCCATATGTCTGACCCTGTTTCAGTGACCTGTTGCGCGATGGCCTGCAACCAGACCGTTTGGTCCTAGTGAGTCCACTCACCTCTCACAAATAGCTTATGTAAGAGGTGCTCCCTCGCTATTTTCATGTCTACCAAGGTCGTCATTCTAGAGATTGATCTCTGTCCTGACTTACAGAAATTAGTATTTTATTTTTGCAAAACAGACCTTTTCCTTAGAGTGTCCCTTTGAAGAGTGCTTTACAGCGTAAAACAGCGTGGTGATCCCACCGGATGTATGTATCCCGTCAGTTAGCACACTGTATTAAGCTGCACAAGTGATAGATCTAGCCCAGACGTCCGGCTCGAGCCCCCACTTTGTAAGAAGATTCAATTCAACACTACAGCTAAGTCAATGCCTAGTCTGGGATACTGAATGGAAACCCTTATTGATATATCTTTATGTCCAGTTCATGAGTTCTGGATGAATACCCCTATATAACACCCCTCTCTTAGAATAACCCTGACCCCACTGAGCCAAGAAGTAGTTCTGTTTTGCAAGTTTAAAAGGTTTATTTGAAAAAAAATTAACAGTATATATATATATATATCACACTTTTATAATGAATTAAAAATTAATATCACACTTAAAACATGAGCAGTGATCAACAGTGAATAATGTCCTACTAGTAAACTGATTTGGTTACCCAGGAGTAGTATAAGGATGAGGTAGCACACTTGTGAATAGGAACAGAAGAATAAGGTGGTAGAGAATGCTTTATATAAGTTCAGATGGATGCAATGTTGAATGAAAATGCAGTACAGAAAATACTCAATATGATTTCAACAAAACAATGTAATCACTTTTCTCTGGCAATCCACTCCCCCCCCCCCTTATGCAATGTAAGGAAATGAAGAGTAGCACATAGTTCTCAGACATGCAATCAAATGTAATTCAGTTCACCCCAGCAAGCTTAGACTACGGATAGAAGTTGAAACATAGGCCCAAAATGCTTTTATATGTGCTGGCAATGAAGTGAGGAATATGCTGAAAATGGTTTTAATTCCCTTTAGGAGGTTCAGGGTGAGTGAAAAATACTTGGGATGAGCTCAGGCTCCCTTTAACAATGCTCTAGGAGTAACTAGCAGGTTAAACAAATTTTTGGCAAAGGAAAGCAAGAAAGCTGCTGTTTTCACACATGGCTGGATTTTTAACCAAATCGCGAATCGCTGCAAAATTCGTGAATGCGTGAATCACGATTACGGCAAAAATATAAGGAGTAGCAAGTCGGTTCTAGGTTCGTTCAAAAGGTAACATTCTAAGCTTTCAGAGGAAAGTTACACCAAGTTTCTAGCCCAAACGGTTCCAAAGATATGAACGATTTTGTAAAGGCCATTTTTCGAATTTAAAGTAACTCAAATTGACAGGTGACAGCTTTTAAAAATGACAGGTGACAGCTATGCGGCTGCAGAATTGACAAGTGACAGTTAGGAGGCAGTTCTACTTAGATTAAATAGATTGAATTATATCACTGGAAACTAAGAGATTTGGTTTCACACCGTCCTAGCTGTACTCACAATGTATTTGGAAGGTCTAGGTCTCACGGATCGGGTCAAGATGGCTTCGGTTCTGGTTTCGCCCCGGACGGTCTCTGCGCACAGCGTCTGATCTCTGCTCTGCTGGTCTGGTCTGACACTGCTACTGGCCCGGCTCCTGGATCTCTAGGTACAGCGTCTGTGCACAGCTCCTGGATCTTTCTGCACAGCTTTCTCTGGACACAGCGCTGATCTGCACGGCTCCTGGATGCTGCTACCGCTGTTAGGTTTGCTGGATGCTGAGGCCTGCTGTGAAGATTTCTCAGTTTGTGGGTTTAGGCCCTTGCTTTGAGTTCTGAATCAAGTTCTTTGGAGTTTTAAAGTCTAAGTGTTGGATCTGGTATCTTCTGGATGTTGTGTGGTCCGGCAGAGTGCGTTGCAGCAACTGGATTTGAATCCCTCTACCTGTCCCAGCAGTCTCTTTTTATGTGTTTTGAAAATGGGTGTGTGCCTGGGCCTAGCAAAGCCTGCCCCTCTCTACTTTTCATTGGCCCAATTTTCCCCTCTGCCATGATTGGGGGAAGGAAATGTGAGTCAGAGTGATGCTGTAGGTTTTTTGGGTCAGAGGATCCTCTCCTGGTCAGTTTGCCCACAAATCTATATTTGATTCAAATACATACTGCACAGATACACAATTGTTTAAAATTACATGCACCCATCACATATCACATGAGGTATACTCTGTTCAAACTCTGCTCTTCCTGGGGGCTTGCATTCAGAAATGGCAATATTTTGCACTTTTTAACTGGTTTTGCAATATCGGACATTTACCCAAATTTACACACATGTGCGCAAGGAGTGGGGACATTAATTGATGAAGTGTCAGATTTTTAACATGCAGACATTTGGAGTGAAACCCTATTTTCCGCTAGCAACCCCCCAGATCATACCACCAGGTCCTAAAACCTCTTAAAATGTGGGCAGAAAAATCACAAGAATTATGGTATCATTTAGATAATTTTGACAAGTCCGCACCATGAATTATACATCTTTCTTAAAATCATATTCTGGCCAACAGGGGTGTGTCTTCCCAGGTCACATGGTGGAGAAACCAGTCTATCCACTTTCTTTAAGATCAGCCTGTCCTCAGAGGGGCTGCCCCTCCCCGTTTCTGCCAAGAGGAAGCCACTTTTACGACGCCCCCAATATAACTTCTGCCTGAGTCAAGGAAGGGCTTTGTTCAAAAGGAAGCCATTTACGATCCCCCCAATAAACCATCTGCCTGGGCCCAGGACAGGCCTTTGTTCAACTCCCTGTAGCTGCTCCACCCCTAATCTAATCAGAGAGGTGACAACTCCTTTTGGCAAGGGGAAGAGTGGCTGAGCAGGTTTTAACTCCTGTGGGGGTAGATGTCAGGCAGAATTCAGTTTCATTAAGCCAGGTTTCAGCTAAATGTCACTTTTTGTCCCCCAGTTTAAGTCTATTACGATTTTTACATACACATTAAATAATTACTTCCTTCAAGTCATTTCAGAGTATAGTTTTACATTGTATCCACCTCTTAGCAAGTCTTTCCTTGGTCTGGTTTTGTTTCATTTGTTCAGTTTGTTCAAAGTCTGGTGGTTTTAAAACGCCGGCTTTCTGATAGTGGTGAGTACTGGTAATGCAACCATTTTTGGGATTTAAGAAAATGAATTCCCCACAGTTCTAGGTTGCTTTTGGCAATCAGCATTGCCATTCCCAATGGTTTCAGGCTACTGTGTGGGTAGCCCAATGGTGGTTTTAGGCAGTGCCCTCCTGTGCTCACAACCTAGGCAAAAATGGGTGGCAGCCTATTCTTCATGCATTTCCCTGTGCATTTTCTGGGAAGTTCTGGCCATCATGATGATTTCCATGCCAGTACTGCACAGTTTCCTATTCTGGCGTACATGTGGGCTTTTTGGCCATCTTGGATTTTCTAAGCCCACAGCACCAAATGTTGCAGCATGATCGCTCAAACGTGGGTCAGGACATCCAACACCCACCACTCCTGGAGTTGGTATAGTTGATACAGTTTTTATTGTTTTTATACAGGACGGTTTGTGCCGGACGCCCCATTACCTCCGTTCTGCAAGTTCTTTGCCTGGCTGCATGTTCTTTGCAGCCCTCCAACCTCCCTTGTCGGCACTGGCTCCATGACCTCCACAAAGTCTCTGCAAACAGTATGCCAACACTCTGTGGCACTCCGCGTCGGGAGTGAAGAGGGTGTAGTTAGAGCTCTGCTTTTTCTGCACAGGAATGGAGACACACTCAGGTCCTTAAACAGCAATGCCAGACCAACACTCTGCCAACACTCTGCAACACGCTGTGTTGGGAGTGGAGAGTGTGTAGTTAGAGCTCTGCCTTTTTTGCACAGGATTGGTAGACAGACCCAGGTCATTCAACAGCAATGCAGCATAGCACCATGGCAGTCTCAGGGTCAGGCCAACACTCTACCAACACTCCCAACTAATAAAACCTTAAAATGGGTAGTGTCTTGTGTTTTTTTTTAATGATCAAATAAGGCCAAGCTAATCCATATATGAGCAATGAACGGGGACAAATTCCAGTGTGAAAAAATGTGCTCCAAATATTGTCAATCATACATACCTTTTTGGCCAAAACAAAAAATACTCAAAAATATAGACCCTTACCAAACAAAAAAACAGGGGTCCATATACCCTACAATCCCATACATATCAAATGTGTCCTAAGGGCACCATCTCAACATAGCACATAACAAAAAATCAAATTGTTTTCCCCCCTTAAAAATCAACCAATCTGGTGTTGCTACATCAAACTAAATAAGACATCCACTACTAAAAAAAAAACGTACTACTGATATATTTCATAAAAAAGTCGTGGCTCTAAAATAGTTTTTTCAATAAGAGTGGTACTGAGCCCCACCTCCACTTAAAGCTCTATTATATATTATTTTTTTTTCCAAAATATATGACCACACCCGTTATAATACTCTCTCTACTGACAATGATAGTCCAAAATTCCAACATATTATTTAATTTAAAAAAAAAATAAACATTACAAATCTTAAGGCATCACAAACTACACATAATAAGCCAGTTGCTAACATATGACCAGACATTCAAAGATCCATGCTTCAACTTAATATCATCACTTATTCGTTATTGGTAAAAAAGCAGCTCTGATATTATGGCAACCATGACAAAAACTCCATTGCTTTGTTAAAAAGTAAAATAAAAATCCCTTGGCACATAAAATAAAAGTTTTCTTTGACTTCAACAAACAATAACACACCCCACACCCCATACCACATAAAACATGGGTTAGCCTTCATGGTGACACAATGAAACATATAAAATAACAAATATTCAAAAAATGTTTCCACTAAAAAGGCAAACTCCCTTTCTCTAAAAATATGTGGTAAAATAAAATCCAGCTTAATTCACCACATACACTTAACACCAAATACAAAATATCTTTACTAGCAAAGCTTAAACCCCAACAGAAATGTTCACTTTATGGCCATCTATTCCCATTCTCTTATACTGGAGGTAACTAGTCTGAACTTTACTCCATTTTAGAGTGTGACACTCACTTTTCATCTTGGCTCTTGCCTCAAGTATCTCTAAATTGACCTCAATTGGAGTGGAGTGTGTGTCCTTCTTTCTATTTACGCAAAAAACAGTTTGACATATATATTTATTTACACATGCAATCTAATTTTGTCCTCTAGTTGTGTCATATGAACAGTGATAAGTCACCATGAATTTATGAGATTGGCTCCCTTCTCTCCCACCTGCCATGGTGCATGTCATGAAGACAATATGCTTTTGAAACATGGGGTCAGTCTGCAGCCTTTTCTTGCCCCTCATGTTTTTCTTGTTTTCGTCATACCTGGCAGCGCTGCTCATCAGTGAAGATTTCAGGTCTTTGTCACTGTTAATCTGTCAAAGATTGAAGCATTTCTTCATTGACAGCCAAATGTTAAAGTCCATTTTCTTTGGATAATCTCCTGCTGTTAGCCTCCCTGCGAGGGAACCCACGATGTGCAAAAGACAGACACAGATAACAACTAGTCGGGAGTATGTTATTTTAATCATCCATTTTACAGGCTGCCAAAAGAATATCTCAGCTGTTTTTACATTTTGGACAAAACCTAGTGTGGCAACAATTACACAATCATTTTATGCTAATATGAACCTTCTATTTTGGCAGGCCAATTTACTTAAAAGTCAAATACATCACTTGTTTTTTATTGGACATAAACATTTCCTGAAACACATGATAATTTTCTGTCACAATAACCTAATTTATGCTAATCATTATGACTAGATGTTTTCCACATTGACATGTGTTGCAACTTTAAAACTGGAAAAAGCAGGTTTTTGAAATGATGCACATTTCCAGACTTCTCGCACATTCTGGCCAAGGACATCTCCCCTTGTTTATCTGCTTCAGCCCACTGCCAAATTGTATTTATGAAAAAAGATTGAACACCACAGTTAGAAAATGTATATTCGCAGCATTTAGAATGCTGAATCACTGCATACTGGCTCCTGCTCAAACACTACCTTTCTTTGTTTGCAAACAACACTATCTCAACACTTTAAATCTTCATGGGGCTTTGAGACCTGTAGCCATATGTAATGCAAAGGCTGCCTTTTTCCGACTATATTCTATATCTGAACTCTATATTCTGTGTTAATTATGCTGTTTGCAATGAAAGCATTTCTTTGTTTTTATGTTGTCCTAAAAACATTTGTGTAGTCTCATCTTTTTCTAATGTACCTGTCTATAATATGGGCAGCCTGGATGCCTCAATGGACAATGCTTCTGACTTTTACACTGTTAGACAGGAAGGCAGGGTACATTTATTTTATTTATTTTGCATTTGGAAGGCGCTTATACAACAAGCAAATTGTGTTTCAAAGTGCCTGCAGGGCAACAGGGAGGGAACATGGGAGGGAAAGGCATATATAACAATGAGAGTAAGAGGCAGTCCTACTGGCCTTGTGAGCATTCAGAGCATGCAAGTGCAGAGAGAGAGGAGGGGAGGGGTTAAGCACTAGGAGTAACAAGGAGGGAAGTGCTAGTGAGTAAGTTGCAAGCTGTTAAGTGCCTGGTAGAGATCATATGGTGAGTGGTCAACTGCCAATAAATAATTGCAGGCCTGTGATAGCACAGGCCAGTGGGCAAGTGCTGGCAGTGGGCGGAGGATGAAAGAAATTGGGGGTGTGAGGCTAGAACCCAGGTGGACACAAAAGGGCCCTGGTCATCAACAATCTCAGTGACAGTGAGATTTAGCAAAGGGGGGGAGGGGAAGGAGGTGGTGAAAAGGAAAGTCTTGAGGAGCTTCCGAAATATGAGGAGATCAGGCTCAAGATGCAGATGAAGAGTGAGGCTGTTCCTTAAGAGAGAGCCAGCCGAGGAAATAGATCATCCACCAGCTTGCTGTTTAGTGAATCGCTTGACACAAAGAGAGCTGGTGCCGGAGGAACATAATGATCTAGAAGGAGTGTATTTAGGGAGAGCCAGTTGGAGATAGCATGGTCCCTGGCCCCAGACAGTCTTATGGATAATGCAGAGGGTTCTGAATTTAAATCTTCCAGCAACCGGAGCCAGTGGAGGGTTTTTAGGGATGGAGGATTGCGGTTCCTAGGCTTGAGGCCAATGATAAGTCTTGCAGCCCTATTCTGGTTTAGCTGGAGGGGATGTAGAGGCAGAGGGTAGATCAATGAAAGGCTATTGCAGTAGTCAATCCTAGAGAGTACCAGATTCCTAGAGACATTGAGCTTCTTGGGAAAAGTGAGGAAAGGAAGGATTCCTTTGAGGAGGTAGAGTTGAAAGTGGGTTCTTCTTGGCTAGGTCCTGGATGTGAAGGAGGAAGTAAAGAGAGGAGTTGAAGCTGACACCAAGGTTTCTGGCTTTAGATGAAGGAGAAGGGGGAAAATCCATAGAGGGTGGCCAGAGTGAGGGGACAGGAGTCCCAATGGGAAGGATCTCAGTCTTACTGGCATTGTGGCAGAGATAATTGAAGGCACACCAGGACTGGATGGTAGATAGGCAGTCATGAATTATGGAGGAGGTAGGGAGAGGATCAGAGGGAAGTTTGAAGAATGGTGGAAGTGAGGAGAGTAAGTGTAAATTTGGTGTGCAAGGGGGGCAAGATAGGTGTTAACGAGCCAGAGAGAAAGATTGGAGCCCTTGGAGATTCCACATTTGGAGATTGAGGTGGCAGAGGAGAAAGAGCCCAGCATAACCTGGGAGGGACGGTCAATGAGGAAGGAGGTCAGCCAGTCCAGTGTCCGCTCTGAAATTTCTAGGGTATTGTGGAGTCATTTTATGAGGATGGAGTGATTAATTGTGTCAAATGCGGAGTAGAATGACTATGGCAGGAGCGTTAGAATAAAGAGATGCAAGCAGTTCTACACAGGTGTTCAGAAGAGGATTTTCCGTGCCTCTGGATGCTCGGAATCCAGATTCATAGTTGCATAGGCAACCAACAAGCTCTGTATGCTGGGTCAGTTGTGGGAAGACAAGCTTCTGTAAGAGTTTCCCAAGTAAGGAGGTGATAGAGATGGGGCAGTAGTTAGCCGTGCAGGACGGGTCTGCAGAAGGTTTTTTCAGCAGGGGGCACTCAAGACAGTGCTTGAGGGAAGAGGGGAAAGACCCAGTCGCAAAAGAGTGATTGCAGAAATCAGCAAGTGCAGGAGCAAGAGAGATAATGTTGTCCTTAATAGTTCTGGAAAAACAGTGGGAGACCTGTTTGGTTGAGATCGTCATAGAGAGGACAACTCTAGTGACCTAATCAGATGTGATTGGATAGAAGGAGGAGAGAAAGACAGAGGGGGAATGGGAAGCCATGAGTGGCAGGAAGGTTTGGGAAGGGGAGAAGGAAGTATTGAAGTATTTGGCCAATGTATTGCTGAGGGCCTGGGAGGCAAGAGGAGAGGTGGAGACTGCAGAAGGGTTGGCTAATTCCTTTCAGATTTTAAAGAGTTCAGCTGTGTTGTTAAATGAACCAAAGATTTGTGCCCTGATGTGGGCTCTTTTCTTTGAGTGAATGGAGAGTTGGTATTGACTTTGAAGCAGGCCGCAAGTCAGTTTGTCAGAGGGTGAGCCTGAGGTCTGCCACTTCCGTTCTACAACTCTGCACTTGCGTTTCAGGGCTGCAAGTTCAGAGTCATACCAGGTGTTATGCTTAGAAGCATGTTTCAGGCGGATCCTCATGACTGGGGCAAGCTATTTTAAGAGTGTTAGTGATGTCAAGATGGAGGTTGCTGAGAGCAGAGTCAGTGGTAGAGTCTGCTGCAGGCGGATAAGAGTGGATGAATGTAGATGCGAGGACATAAGCTGACACTCGTTTCATCGGACGGATGTTTGTGAATGAGTTTCGCCGGGCTGGGGGAAGGTGCAGTCAGATGGGAGAGATGGCCCAGGTGAAAAGAAAGGAGAGAATGGTCTGACCAGGAGAGAGGGTGGTGAGTGGGGAGGAGAGCAAGAGATCAGTGTGCATGATGGCATTGAGAGTGTTTCCAGCCGAGTGGGTAGGGACAGAGGGGAGAAAGGAGAGGGAGAGAGTGAATGCCGTGATTGAGGAGTCAAGGTGGATGTTTAAGTCCCCCAGCAAAAGGAGTTTAGAGGTGGGTGAGAGGAGAGAGGAGGAGAAATCAGCCCATTCAGAGAGGAAGAGGGTGGTATAGCCAGGTGGCATGTAGATAGAGGCAATGGTCAGGGAGAAAGTGGGAGAGATGACCAGTTTGCAATACAGGCTCATGAAGGCTGGGTGGGTGAGTATCAGGGAAGAACAGACCCACTCAGGGAAGATCAGCACAACCCCACTGCCAGCACAGTCAGGGCACGGCTTAGAGATGAATTTGTAGCCATCAGGGAGAAGCGAGTTGGCATTAAAACACGTCTCAGTAAGAGTGAGGATATCAAGGTAAAGGTCTTCAAGGAGGTGTCACGGATTTTTGTGTTCTACTCGTGTGTATTAGAGTATCACTCAGGATCCTCCCTCCCACAACAATACAACAAAAGGAAAAATTCCTACCCTGTCTTTCGGTAAAGATTAGAAGTTTGAGAGGATTCACCTGTTTCACCCTCTTCCTGCCTCCAACATGGCGAGCAGAGGATGCGGCAGGGAAACCCTCGAGAAGGGAAAAAACTCTGTGTTGCTTGCTTGAGAGCGCATGATCAACAGGTGGTGGAATAGATTCCAATGATGTCACGATGTGTAGACTATCGGCAAACTTGTGTCCCCAGAGGGGTCTCTGATCTCATTCATGGCAGATATTCTCACGGGACGTGCAAAGCCCTAAGGAGTGTATAAAGCATGCGCAGGGCAATCCTACACGCCCACCGACGATCAGTCTCGAGGCAATGATAACTGAGAATGCATACAACGAGAGCTTGGCAGCTGGATGCTCCCCACTGGAAGAAAACAATATTCATCAAACGGTAAAAAACAACAGAACCTGTTGGTTGAAGTGCTACTTAGTGTGGGATAGCTTGAACCTGCAGGTTTAAGTATTGCTTAGATAGTGTGGGGAGCTAGAAGCACATGGGCAGAGTGTGGGATAGCTCACAGCACATGGATCTCGAGTTTGAGGTATTACTTAGTGTGGTGTAGCTGGAAGCACATGAACAGAGTGTGGGATAGCTCAAGCTGCATGGAGGTACATTTTGAAGTGCTTCTTAGATAGTATGGGGTAGCTGGAAGCACATGGTGTGGGATAGCTCAAGTCATGTGCAGATTCATTTTGAAGTGCTTCTTAGATAGTGTGTGGTAGCTGAAAGCACATGACAGAGTGTGTGATAGCTCACAGCGCATGGGGATTGAATTTGAAGTGCTACTTAGCGTGCAGTAGCTGGAAGCACATGGGCAGAGTGTGAGATAGCTCAGGTCATATGGAGCTTCATATTGAAGTGCTACTTAGATAGTGTGGGGTCGCTGGAAGCACATGGACAGAATGTGGGAAGCTCACAGCACATGGTGCCTGCATTTGAAGTGCTACTTAGATAGTGTGGGGTAGCTTGCAGCACATGGACAGAGTGTGGGATAAGAAATATGCCATTTTGCATTGGCACTACTAAAGTTAACGCGCCACTTAGACGGACGCCGCAAAGACATACACCCACCCAAACGCTTGCTAAAATAATGGCGCTGTTCAATACGCCCATACAACGTAAAAAAACTATTTCCGCAGATATCAGTTTTGCCACGTAGGTGGTCTAGACCATTTGCAAACTGAGACTTCTGAACCGTTAAGTCCTCAAGTACCGGCTAGTGTCCTGTTATTGCAAAATGAACAAACTGAGTCTAGTTTAACTACTGAGCCCCCGGTGGTAGTCGATCTCGGTGAGACGTTCAGTGACTCTCTGAGGAACCTTCTGACCAATGACCAGTGTGCAAACCCTGAATTCCATCGTAAAACAACAGTGGTCAACAATGACATAGTGAACATTATAGATTTGGAAACACATGAAGGCTGCTTTTCGTCTCCGATCTCATTCATGGCAGACATTCTCCCGGGGCGGGCAAAGCCCTGGGTAGTGTATAAATCAATTGCAGGGCCATCCTACACGCCCACCGATGATCAGTCTAGAAGCGATGATAACTGAGAATGCAGCTGGATGCTCTCCACTGGAAGCAAACAATATTAATCAAACAGTAAAAAACAACAGACTTTCTACACTCTCCGATCATGTTCGACCATTCCATCCAGAACTCGTCTGAGATGTCCTTATCATTCACACACCCGACTCCGCGCAGCTAAAAAAAAAAGTAACATCCCAAAGGCCTCATTATAAGGCTGGCAGCCACTCATACCGGGCAGCGGCATTACGAGTTCTGCTCGTGGGTTTCTGACAGTCCGCCAGGTCTTACCTGGTGGGCTGTGCGGCACTCGCGAGCAGAACTTGTGATTGCATCGGCACTGTTAACAACGGTGCTGGTGCAACCATGCTCCCCACACCCATTCTGTCCTATGGGGCAGAATGGGGAGGGGGAGCCCAGCATTACCGCCACCCGCGAATGGGCAATTACTGTCCCACTCATCTTGTAATGAGGCGGTTATTGCCCAATCGCAGGAGGCGGTGCCAGTAGCGAGCATGGCGGTAGCCGTGCCTGCCATACAGATACGGCTACCGTCATGCTCGTAATGAGGCCCAAAGTCTCTTTTAAATACACCGGAGGAGACAGGTTCCTCACCGTTACCCGACATAACTCTTTCCGCGATGAATATAGCTTTGATCTCTCTATAGAGATTTTGTAACATTAGAAGCAAAAATAGACCAAGAAGCAATGCTCATAAATCAATTGGTGCAACAGGATAATACACATTGGTGCAACAGGATAATACACATAACAGGCTATTGCAGGAGAAAGATAACAAAGAACCACAAACTAATTTATCTCTAGAAAAGGTTCTGACTCATGCAACCCCAGCGTTGCAGCTCAATAGTATCAATGCAGACTCTAATATTCTAAGTCAACTAAAAAGTGCTGTGCCTATGTTTCATCAAATCATTAATATGAGTAACAGCCCTAGGGCTCAGAAATCAATTTCTAAGTAATTTTTCAAAGCAAATCAGAACAAATATCATCAGAATCTATGCCAGAAGAGGGACACGATACAGAAAATGCACAAAACCCAATTCCATCCTCTTCTTTTTTAGAAGAATACAGACATTTCAAGAAAACTTGCTCCAATCTAAAACAAAATCTAAAATGGGGCTTTAGTACGACACTCAATACCTCAAGACAAAGAGGGGACACGGAGGTAAAGGCCACCAACAAAGAAAACGGCACAGACAAAAATAATGGCGTACAAACAAGGTCAATGAACCAACACAAGAGGAAAACCTATTAATCAATCTTACTAACCAGGTGATACCTACAGACCTAATTTCAGCACTCAACAAAGGCCTTACCTTCTGTCCAACCAATACCTATGACTACTTTGAGACAATCACTGATTTGTATTGTTTCTGTAGGAAACTGAAGCTCAAAAAAAATGTTCTACATGTTCAGAAACAGAAGCCATCTACTTCCACAGATATGTGATCAGAACTTACCTTAAGCCATGTGTAAAACACCATCAATCTACTAAATTTAGCTGAAGAAGAGGACATTCACACAATAAAATCTTTTGCGCAAGAACGAAACATTAATTTGGGTCTCACGAAACACACCAAACTAAAATCTCGATCTCAATTTACCCCAACATTACCAACAGATAATGCAATAGAGCTTTTCCAGAAAGCAATACAAGGAGAACTCAGACAATTGTATTTGAGGAATCAAAAACCTAGAGTTAATAACAATTTCAATCTGGACCAAAAATCAGCTATTAAAAAACTCAAAGAAAACAGCCGACAAAGGGGGCAATATTGTTCTATTGAAAACTGAAAATTGCATACAGATAGCAATGAACCACCTGAACGACATGGAATGTTATCAACCATTGAAAACGAACCCCTTCAAAAAGTTACTAGCAGATTGGAAACTTATGAGTGCACACTGGCATGAACAAGGCCTGATTTCAGAAGAAGAATGTGAATACATGAACATCTCTCATCCAATACTTCCGACAATCTATTTCATGCCCAAAATACACAAACCTTTCACCGTTTTACCTCAGTGCAGGCCTATTATCAACAGTATTGGCTCTTTTACTGAAATAATTTCAGAATATATAGACCATTATCTACAACCTCTTGCGTCTGGCTTAAGTTCTTTCATCAAAGATACAACCCATGCATTAAAACAGCTAGAAAACATCTATTGGGAAGACAACTTTTGGTTTGTAACGCTAGATGTAACAGCATTATACACTAGTATCATCCACACCAGAAGGATTTCTACAGCCAACCACTTTCTGAAAACCAGATCGGTCTCACTACAAGATCAAAATTTGATGATTCTTGAAATTATTCACTTCACCCTAAACAATAATATTTTCTGCTTCAGAGACAACATTTCCAGACAAGTCCTGGGAACAGCAATGGGGATGAAATCCGCCCCCTCGTATGCCAATATCTATATGGGCCATTTCGAAACCCAATTTGCTTGGCAACATCCAGATTTCACAACCAACAATAGAATTGCTTTCTCAGGGAGATATATAGACAACATCATTGTAATATGGAATGGTTCGGAAGAACAACTACAACAGTATCATGCATATCTGAATAATAATGACTACAATTTGAAATTCACCATCACTTACAGTCAACAGGCCATAGACATTCTGGATCTCCATCTCTACATAAAGGACCATACCATTCACAGTACTCTATACACAAAAAATATCGCTGTCAACAGCGTATTACATGCTATAAGCAACCACCCTTACCACATTAACTCCTTGTGGTGAACTCCTTCGAATCAAAACGAACTGCACAACAGAAATGGAATTCATGAAACATCAAGATGTAATGATTAGAAAATTTAAAGATCGCGGATATAGCCCAAGACACCTAAAGAAAATTGTATTAAAAACCATGGGGAGATCCAGATCGGAACTATTACAAGACAAACCGATTAAAGTATCTGAACCAGACAAATTGAGGTTTATCACAACCTACAGCTCAAACAACTATGTCATCAACAAACTTCTACGGAGGAATTGGAATATTTTGGCAACAGATCCTGAGTTAGATACTTTCTTGGACAACAAGCCTAACATGGTTTTTCGAAACTGTATAAATTTAAAGAGAATGATAAGTCCAACTTACTTTGACAACCAGAAATATGAAAAATACAAACAAATACACTCCAAAAACATAGAATCCTGGCTTAAACCTCTGACTCAAGGGAATTTCAAATGTAACAACTGCCAGATCTGTCCACATATGTGTAATGCGAAAAAATAATTTCTGCAACCAAATGGCAAAAAAGTAAATATCAAACAATATATCAACTGTAACAGTAAATTTGTCACGTATGTCATAATATGTGCATGTAACAAGACATATATCTGCAGCACAATAAGAAAACTAAAAACTAGGATAGGAGAACATCTGAGAGAAATCAAAAATAAGGATATGAAATCTCCTTTAGCCTTTCATTTTCACCAACAATATATGGAATCTGACCTATCTAAAATCAAATGCCATGGTATAGAGAAACTCTCCCCACCGAAAAGAGGGGGGAACCTGCTAAGACTTTTACAGAAAAGAGAAGCCTTTTGGATTTGGTCTATGGACACAATTTATACAGACCTAAATGTTGACCAAGAGCTACACCATTTTCTTTGAGATAATTTAATTTTGTGATTTATATGTTTTGAACTATGTGTAGCCAGACATTGTCACATTGAAAATAGTCTACAGAATGGCATGCATTTTCTCTGCATCGTCTCTATATAACATCTTTTTACACTTATTTTACAAATTTTACATGTATGCGGTTTCTGGCAGTGTTCCAAAGTTTGTGTTGATAGGTCAAGTGCGAATTATGCATTGTACATTTTTTCGAGCATTTATGGGATATTACACAATCCTATTTGACCGCCTCTGCCCATCACCCTTAAAAACAATTTCAGCACTTCATTTTACATCTTAGCCTTTAATAAGTAAGACTATTATGCACAAGGATCTCCACGATGGATATCAGGCCCAATAGGTCAATTCAGTATGTAATACGTACTTTTTACAATTAGAGTACTTTTTCTCTGTTCACAAAAATTTGAGAACATTACGAGTTTCAATTTCTCAAAAAGACGTTCCCAAACACTCGTTGCATCACAATTCGCACATGAGATAGACATCAGACTACCCCAATCCAACATGGCACCCTTCACACGGCAAACACGGATCACGTGGCGCACAAGCTACAAACCATCTTTATTGTACATCCGGTCACAAAACAACCGCGCTACCTACACCGCCACCGGCAATCGCAACGTGTGCATGTCTCTATACAAGAAGTCAAACAACAACCAAGTAAAGGTAAGCCCAATGTTCCCATGCATACTATCCGTTTTAGTCTAACATTATATCCTGAACTAAGCTTCATGCCCACGCTGTAGCACAGGGCTAACGGGTTGCTCATACATGTTTATTATTCCCATCCAGTGCCCGCACCAACATTTTGTAGAAGACAAATCGCCACACTTCAGCTCTGAAATATTTCCTCGCCATTTTCTTCGCCTGTCGAACATGTAAGTCAAAACATATTCGAGTTTTCATGCAACACAAGCATATGACCCGTAAATCCTGCCTTGAAGATCCTATGCAAATATGTAACTATTATTTCGTACCTTTTTTTTCTCTGTCTCAATAGGATGATAATGTTTAATTTACGAATTTAAAAAAGAGAGTGATCTATTTTATTTTTTAACAAGTTAATTACTAGCCACCAAACCCCTGAGGAACCACCATAACAAAGGCGGGGAATCACGTGTTGGGATTAGGCTGGACACAACGAACTTCAACCAATTAAATTAAGTTTTCATATTGCGAATATGTAAAGCAATGAATTGAATGACAGCAATTCAATGAAGTTAACATCCAAGACAACAATTGGAATAAATTGAGGCTAAATAAGGTCTAGATCGTTTACTTCTACATCTATCGAGATTGTGTAACATTAGAAGCAAAAATAGACCAAGAATCAATGCTCCTAAATCAATTGGTGCAACAGGATAATACACATAAGAGGTTATTGCAGGAGAAAGATAACAAAGAACCACAAACTAACTTATCTCTAGAAAAGGTTCTGACTCATGCAACCCTGTTGCAGCTCAATAGTATCAACGCAGACTCTAATATTCTAAGTCAACTAAAAAGTGCTGTGCCTATGTTTCATCAAATCATTAATATAAGTAACAGACCTACGGCTCAGAAATCAATTTCTAAGCAATTTTTCAAAGCGATTAATTTACCGAGGAAGAGTTCGGTCAAAGCCTCGGCTGCGGTGATTAATAAATACCAGAAAAAATTCCTGAAACAAAGAAAGGGCTCATACCAACTCAGCCTGCGCCAATAATTCCATATGCGCCTTTAGACAACTTAATTGAATGTGTTTTAAGTAGAAAATCATTAAATTGTAAACTAAAAATATGCTTAATGAAAAAATGTAAAAAATAAAAAAATCAGCAAGAAAATGTCAGAGTCAAGATATGGATTGGGAGTGTCAGGTAAGGCAGGTAAGGGGTAGGGTGGGGGCTGCTAGAGTCAACTCTAGCCTTCCAGTGCATCCTTTGTCCAGCTTTCTTCTGTCACCCTTTCTTGTTTTACCATCATTTGGCTCCAGTGAGTTTTTCACAAGGACATTAGGTTGGTTTCTCTTCGTCCCGGGCAGGTCTCCAAGGCAATGCGTGGATGGAAGGTTTTCTGGGGTAACGCTGGAATCGCTATAGAACTCTTTCTGGGTAGGTAGGTGGCCTTTGGAGATTTGGTTTCATGGCAATCCACTCAGGCTTTTCTGCAGAAATGTGTGTATGGGTTTCCAGGTGCCTAATGGAGGGTTGGATGGATGTGGCCAATCCCTCCTTGAGTATTTTGGTTGAGTTCTTAGCCTTTTGCATTGGGTCCTGGCCCTGAATGGAACATCATGGTCGCTGTTGTTGCTCTAAAGTGGCATCAAACAGGAAATGATAGCTCTTCTGCGCTTTGTTTCGTCATCCCACCCTAACCAATCCTCCTTTCCTGCTGGCACATAATGTCATGTATTACTTCTTCCCCTTGTAAAATGCCAATGCTGTAAATAATGTCTCGATGTTTTTTTTCTAACTATTGTGTAACCTGCATCTATATCTTGTACAAATGTAACTGGAATAAATGCGCCCTGATACCTGAGGGTTTGGCGCGCGATACAAATAAATAAATAAATAGAAACAGAGTATCCAGGATCTTCCCGATTCAAAGCTTGTAGTGTTCAATCGATGCATACAGATTTTGACTCTTAAGAGGAAACCCGAAGGAGCCCTACGCTGCATAAGACATGGTGCATGGAGAACTGGTTTGATAACTAAACAAAGCAAATAAATATATTAATGACAAACTACCTCCACAATTCCCTTTCTACTATTCCCCTTCCCTTCCTCCAATGACGCGGATCCCTAGCAACCCCTGAATACACCTCCATGCGGATACATTACATAATTCACTATCCCTAATAACTTAAGTTAAGCGAAACATCCTAAACTTGCTGCTTTTATGAGCAGCTTTTGATTGGAATTTGCAAAGCGACACATTGCAGTGCCATAAGCTCACCTTAGAGACTAGTGCTGTACAAGAATCCTATTAGGTTTTAATAAGCACTACAGACTGAGGTATGGGTTATTTCAATTCGGGCCATAAGTTGGGGATGGGGTTACTAAGCCAAAACATAATGACGCCCCTGAGGTTCATAAGTCTATTAGCACATAGTGCTATATATAGCAATATAGACTTTGGAGCAGTGTTGGCGAAGTAAAAACATAAATGAATAGTGATTAAACTAAATAGACAATCAGGGGAGTAACGTTACTGGAAGGCGTAAAAGGCTTGAGTAAGGTTTCTATGCCTCCCATTAAAGTCATGGCCTAATATTGTCAATTTCTTTTTTTTTATTTGTTCATGGTTCAAGTACAAAATGTAGAACCTTTACAATTTTGCCAATTTCTATGGTGAAGAGGAGTGGCGGAATGCAACTTGTGCTTCCGCCACCTCCCTTCCTCTTCACCATGCTAATGCTGTACCATTTGAAATGCTTAGGATCCCTATGGAGCCTGACAGTGCTATGTGCTAGCATAAAGCAGGCAGACAGCACCGAAATCCATTGCATACGCTGTCTGCCATGATTGCATGGCAGGCGGCGCTCACAATTAATTTCTGCCTACGATGCGTGCATGATAGGCAGCATTTAACTGTACTTGTAAATGCTTACTATCATGCGAGCATGGTAGGCAGTGTTTACACATTTGAACAGCGAAGTGCAAATGCGCAGGTCAAAAGTCAGCATACACGAGTTTATGCCGTCTTTTGCCCAGCACATTTGCACACCGCCTTGCAAATTAACAAGATTTGGTGGTGGGTAGCAACCTACGCATATGTCTACACCTAAGGGCTCTCCACTGCCAAATTACTCTTTGGAGCAAACTGCACGTCAAAACGTTAGTAAATGTTGTTTTATTTTTTTAGGATTTAAGTTATATGGTTGTCCTTATGAGGGAGCACTTTAATTGTAAACTTGGCTGAATCGAAAAGTTTTAACATGAGCATACATTAGGTTTAACTTAAAAGTCAGCAGTTTTTCTAAAATGAAGGCATTTCTCCCGGTTCCAGGTTTCAACCATTTGTGTTAAATTGGAGGTTGTCTCTCGTGTTGAAGGTGTAGTGAAAAATAATTCACCCAGAGAGGGAGTGCATTGCTGAAAGAAATGTTACTTGGAAATTGCTTTGCTATTTCTTGAATTAACGGAAATGATTTCCTTTGTTTTCCGGTTTGCTTATGAAGTCAGTATCAGTAGTTAATGCCTCCATTGTGAGGCTTCTGATTGGATAGGACGAGGGCAATATTGATTTCCCTGTTTTGATGTGTTATTGACTTAATTCCAAAGATTCTTACTTCAGAAGTAACCTGACAGCTGGCATTGCATGGAGTATTGTATTTTACCACAAACTGCTACATATTTGGGATAATGACCCGTCCCTCGGTCTGTACGGCATAGTTATCATACAATGAAACGTGCTCTTGGATTAAGCCATTCATCCATCTTTCTGATCTTAACTTATACAATTACGGAAAGCCACCTAAAGAAGAGCTGTGTACACAAAACAGGCATGGGCGAGTTGGAATATGTTATTGGAATCAGCGAGGCAAGTTTAACATGCATGTTTAAAACAACGGGTATTCAAGCCATCATAGAGGGCGCAAAAGACCTTAGTCATTTAAGAGAAGGGGCTTCTACACAGGCATCAATTTCCAAATGAGGACATGGACTAATGTTTTCCAATTTTAAAAAAAATAATACCACAGCACTTACCGCATCTCCAAGCTGCATGCTTCTGTGGGTTGTTCCTTGATGCTGCGCCTCGTATTGTTATCTCAGCGTAGACAACATCTAGTGCCATGGTAAGTGTGGTGCGTAGAAGAAAGAGTCCTCTCAAGAATCAGGTCACTTCTGCTTTTGAGGAAACGAATGTACGGTCAAACGGGTTTCCAAAAGAGGCAGCGTCACTCCCACTTGCGCTAACGTCATAGAGGTTTGTTGCTTTCTAAATGAAAGAGGTTTGTTACTTTCTAAATGAATCAGCAGTAGGATTTAAAGATTGGTAAAAATACATATGGCAATTATTATTTCGCTCACACTTTTGGTTTAAAATAAACACAGGGTGATTTATCGCTTTGTTTTTCAGCCCACCCCCTTGCTTTGGTCTAGGTTGGGAAGTCAGGCGGAACAATTGGAATGCTTTGGAGAATTCTGGATTTCAGACCCCCCCCCACTTACTGAAAGGCCTGTGTTGGGGAAGCTGGATAACAAGGTTGGACTGATTTAAGAACGAAGACACCCATCTTCCTTAAAGAAGTCAGGGTCAGCTGAACCACAAGGATTTAATGTATTATATACAGTTCTCACCGCACACTGGGAAGTGAGCTTTGTTCATATCAAATTTTAACAAAATTCACCCGTAATGTTTTGCCAAATGGGGAATTAATTAAATTAATATTTTTGGTTACATAGGCTAAGGATATACATAGTTTTGCCCCCCCCCACACCCACTATAAAGGGAAAGGATTCAAGGCAAGCAGACTCACCCACCTTTTGGTTTCCCAGGGCTCAGTTTTACTTAGAAAGCAAGCCTCTGTTTAAGGTTCAGGAAAGCCAGCTGCATCTCAGGACCCTCTGGAATGATAGGGCATGGGTCTGGTCACTCCACTCTCAAAGATGGCCTCCCGCTCTCCACCACAGGACCCAGTCAGCTATGAGGCCTTCCTAGAAATAGACAGCTCCACCCAGATGCACTCTCCGCAATCTCCTCTGGTGTCTCCTTACAGCTGTCGGATGGATAGTTTCAGCAGCCCTCTCTGTCTCCTGTCTTTCAGTCTGTTTTTCCGTGTGTCTCCCCTGTCCTAGTGCAGTCCCCCTCATATAGCAGCAATTATATCACCAATGTTACAGTCTTGGGAAGTACCCAGCAATAATCCCTGCCACTAGGATTGGACAGTTAGCCTTCTCTCTCCTCTCAAACCTAGCCTCCAAGTCAGGATTGCTGTAGGGGTCTGTAGCAACATATGGCAATTCCCATTTGTCATCATCCTATGTTCTTTCAACTTTTTGGCAAAACTAGCTATGTATCACAACTTCATAATTTTACTAGAAACTGCCAGACTAAACCTATTTTCTGTTTCCGCTAATCATGGGGAATTAGATAAGCCGACCACCAAATATGTATCATGTAGCATGGCAACGTGGCACCTTTCTGCCCTTTCTGTAATAAGCACAATATTTATGAATATGTAAGTTATTAAGCATATCTCTAATTTAATTTTCCACCCACTCACCAACTCTCACATTTGGAATCAATCTTCCTTATGATGGCTGAGAAAAAGGCCTAAATAATAATAGTCCTTTTAAATTAATTGTGAATCTTCATGTGGGACAAATGGTCCTGCTTCTGCTTACTGCCATTTGTTTTCACTGGGTCAGCCTGTACCTTTATCATTCTCCTTTGTTTTGGAAGCTTGCCCTTGAAATGGGTGCCCTAATGTTCACACATATTTGTTGTTCTCCAGCCAAGGTTGACTTTTCTTGAAGTCCATGCTTTGTTTTCCTGTCATTTTTCTGTGGGCAGTGTTTATTTTTTTACTTTTACTTTTTTCACACTGTTTTCATTTGCACACACATGTGCAGGCCGTTTTTGTTTTCCATGTTTAGAAATCCTGTTTTCCATGTGACAGGGATCTTTGATTCCCCCTTCTTTTGTACATTAAAATGCTGCTTCTCCATTGGTTATGACAGGTACGCCCCTTTCCACATGGCTCTTTAATTTTACTTGAAAAACTAAAACAAAGGCCAGGCCGTCTTTTGTTTTTGTTTCAGTGTTTAAAATCCCATTCATGTGAAAGGGACTTCTATTTGGGGCCTTTACATGCACCCCACACACTCCAGAAACAAAGAGCCACATGGCGCTGGCCACAGCCCAGGAGCTTACATTTAAAAGAAATAAAAAAAGAAATGTTTTCATTTTTAGGGTTTGCGACGGATACCAGAGAGGTAGCAAAGGACCCCTCGTGACCCCCAAATGACGTCCTTAGGTGCTTTGGTACCATTTCGGTTATATGCCCTGTCATGCACAACACAATGAGCACCCTCTCAGTCATTCTTTTTCACACTCTTATCATCTCCCCAGGTTCATGGCCACTTTCGCACCTTTGCTCTCCTAGCCGTGCTCCACTGGATTGCGTTCTCATTGGCTCTTCGTTCTCTTCCTGCCTGTTCTCTTTTTCAAACCCGTCTCAAAGACTATCTTTTACCCTCTTAAATTGTTTACTTTGTGTTTTTTTCATCTTTGTTGACACCCGATGTACCATTTTCAATTGTTCAGCACTTTGGCACAACGTTCTATAAGAGTTCAAATACAATGCAAATACAAATAAATGGGGGATGCATCCAGCAGAGAAAACGAGGATTAAACATAAAAATACTTAGATCCTAAAAGCATTCCAAAACTATTTTATTAAAGTCAAAGGGGTTAATATCAAAGCACTTACAAAGTATGTAAATATCCAAGCTTGCTCTTAACCCCACAGGGTTCCCAGTACTAAAGATAAGCAGTTTAAATCCTACTCATAGTCCCTAAAATCAGGCAAAGATTCCCCAACAGTACTCCAATAGTACTCCAAATAAAATAGGAAACAGATACATTGGGTTGTATGACACAAACGTTGCACCAGTGCAAGAGCAATTAGCACTAGGGTAAAAAAGTCCACGTGTGAAAACCATATTCATTTTGCATTAGAGTAAAGGGCTACAAATGGGGAACCATTTCCCAGGTGCAAAAATGCTTGGAAAGAATATGATTTTTTTTTTCCCAATAGGACAAGTCTTTCCGTCTTGATAATTGCACTTGAAGTGGTGCAAAGTTTCTGCAGTACTGCCTATAATAGCCTGCCCCCTATCTTGTAGACACACACAGCTCTACTAATATGTCAGTGTTAGTGGTGCCAGCAGAGCAATGCTACAGGAAGGAGCTCTGCTCAATAACTGCTTCATCTGAAGAGCTTTCGTTTTATGGCGTACAAATTAAAGAATTGCTGGGATCAAAGATCTATGGAATGCATAAAGATATTTGCTTAAGGGTTCAAATATATGTTTACTTGCCTAAAAATACCATAATTAGGAATAGGAATTAAGGCAATCCCCGCTCCTTCTTTCTGCTTTGCCCTGATACATAGGGCCCGATTTATATGAAAAGTAGTGTGCGCATAAAACAACTCTGCACCTACTTGCATGCAAATGTTTGTTGGCACGCTCCACGTTTTCATGGAGTTTTAACCGAAAAGTATCCTGAGGAGCAAGCAGCGCCCGTAACGCCCATGACATGCCCAAAAGCAAACCAAAACCAGCGACATATACCAACCTTCGTGCCTACCTTATCCGCACCATCAAGCATCCCAGCAATACTGCAGGCCATCCCCCGCAACCAAGGCAGCACCCCAGCAACACTGCATACAAACCCCTGTAAGCCAAAACTGTGCCCTGATAATCTGCGTACCATTTTATGTAACTCAAGGCAGCGGCAGATAAACTGCATGCAAACCCCCATACTTCAAACTAACTCCAAGCGGCACCGCAACTACATGCCCTTACCCCTAGATTGCTATGCAGACCTTACCTTTTACCTTCCCTTTGCATGTTGAATCCTATGGGCACAGTGATCTGTGCATCCTATCATATCAAGGTTTGCATGTAACTTTTCCCAACATGAAGTTGTGCATGGGATTCCATGAATTTGGTTAGGTTTGCGCTTGACTGGGCGTGTGATTTCGCTGTGTGGGCAGTCCCTCAACACACCTACGTTTTAACTCATTTTGCCGGGAGAACGGGGAATATGCATGCCGGGAGAATGGGGAATATGCATGTTCCACCCCCTATTTATTTATTTGCGTAGGCCCATCCCAAACTTTGCATGGAGAGCCACGCAAAGCGCTCGACTGCACGCAAAGATGTGGCAGGCCTGTGCAGTCCTGGAAAAACACACAAAGTGCGATCAATGAATCGGGAAAAGGAGTTTTGCGCTCTGAAGAGTGCACAACCTCACTTTTCAGCACACAAACAATTCGATGAATCAGGCCCATAGTATTCTTGCTGGCCTCAATCCACTCTTTAAACTCACCTCTGAATTAAAAATGAATAACTTTAAGGATAGTCTATGATTTGCACTCTGCTGATGGGTAAACCTGCGTGTTCCCTGCTGTAAATTGAACTTGCAAATGCTGTTCCCCATGTCCAAGCGAGTGCTTAATTTAACTCGTAAAATATCCACCAAGGAGTCACACCTGCTTCCTTTGATAATCAGACTGTATTAGTTTAGCCGCAAATGCCCCAAAGAGCTTCACTACACAAGATCCCAATGCCCTTAAGCAGCACCGGATTAATAAAGGTCTTTATCCATTGTGTCACACATCGATTGATTCCCTAATAATGGAGGAAGTATTCTTCACCACACCCAGAGAACAACTGAGGAATGAATGGTGTATAGTTTGGCATTTGTATTATGGTAGCCATGGTTACAGGTGCACATATAGAGATCCATGCTTTTGTTTTTTGGGGTGGGGGATTCTTCTTTTTTTAGATCTGTCTAGAGAGAGCTTTAGTGCTTTTCCAGAGATATTTGCAGGAGTGTTCAGTGGTAACATTTTGGCAATCCACTGCACTGTGATGCAGAATGTGTGCAAGCTGGTGAGAGCTCAGCTATGGAGTAAGTCACTTAGTAGCAGCTGGTGCAACTGTGTGAGCTGGGGAGTCATCTTCGAAGGGCTGCCTTTTAGAGCTTGGCTCGTTGGCAAGCTGCTTGATGCATTGATGTCCTTTCCTCTTCTGTGCTACATTACAGTGTGGTTAAAACAATACAAAATAATGGTCACCAATCCATAACAATCAGATGCTCTGTGATGCAAATAGTGCCCCCCTTGGACCACTGCACATTAACTTATGTAGTATTTCCATAAGTGTGTACGTAAGATGACTATCACATATCTGGTGACAGGCCCCTCTTTTCTCCCACCGTAAGTCCTGAAAACAATGGACCCAGTAGACCTTAAATGAATTCCAAATCAATTTATTTTGTTAATTGACACATCATAATTATAAAAACTGAACACCCAGCATAACACTAAGCATCACATACACCTATACACTAAAATCACATATCAATAACAATACATCAACACTAACCAATTAATCAGACACAATTTTACAAAAATGATAACTCAAAATAAAGTGTCCGCATTTCAAAATCCTAACATGTTTCTGTTCATCGCACCACGTTGGTAGAACATTCATCAGGGGATGTCCTTTTGCAATGATTAAATATATGAACATTTATGGGAGAATTGACATCCCGGGCAAAGCCAGGTAATTAGGCTAGTTGTATCATAAAAACGAAATGCCACTGCATGATTGTGGCTTTGAGGGACACCAACCAATATGCTCTCTACAAGAGCCAAACAACAAAATGGATATTATTCTTATTATTAGGGTATTTATGGAGTGTGGACCTTGCTTCGAGAAGCAATGGAGTGCTTTACAATCATAGGCAGAAGAACAAGGCAGCAGAGCAGAGAGAATCTAACAGGGCAGGGAGGGCAATTGTCAGCATTGGGTCTACAAGTAGCCAGGGAGGAAACAGTGGGAATCAGATTTCCCAGTCTCAGGTAAGGTCGGGGAGTAGACAGTCTGTTGGCCTAGGTGCTAGGGAGGAGCCATTCCTTGAAGAGGAGGGTCTGGTGCGCCTTCCTGAACTTTAGAGGAGACGGGTTGAGTCAGAAGTACATTTGATGTTGTACTTATGAAGCTGAATTCCACAAGATAGACATGAAACATGGTGTTTGTTAAGTTAAAATGCAATGTAATGCCATCTAAATTCATAAAACCGTGCAAAAAACAAGCAATGAGTTGTAGTAATACATGAATTTGAAAGGAGAACAGTACTGCTTAGATCTCATGTATGATTTTGAGACCATAACATGCCATCTGTTATTGAAAATAAAGCACAGGAAGATGGAAATTATATTTAGAGTGGGTCAGATTGGTGAGTTGTTCTGTAGTAAGTGGTGCCATGTGATGTTGGGTTAATAGTATCTTCTGAGAGGTGCCGTAGCACAACATTTTGGGGCACCCCTGCAAGCCATGCTGAGGATCCCCTTACCCCCAACTCAGCAACAAATCACTGGTCATGCCAAAACACCCCCCTACAAGCCATGGTGAGGATCCCTCTACCCCCAACTCAGCAAAAAATCACTGGTTGTGCCAAACGCCCCCCTGTGAGCCATGCTGAGGAACACCTTCCAAAAACTCGGCAACAAATCACTGGTCATGCCACACGCCCCCATGTGAGCCATGCTGAGGGCCCCCCCCCAGCTCAGCAACAACCCATCTGTCGTGCCACACTCAGGGCAGGCCTAGGCTACCATGCTTCTGCAATACACCCAATCATGCTGCTGCAGGGGCACGCCACTCACTGCACTAGGAGAAAGATGTAACTATGTGTTATAATGCATTATAGAGCACACTTTCTGAGAAAAAACGTCTAATCAGCCAGAGCATTTGCAATTTTTTTGTAGGGTACCACCAATCCAAAAATCCAATGCATGCAAGTCAACAATAGTGCACATGAACATTAATGCTTTATTGATTGAATGTTTTGCTATTAAAAATCCCATGCCACCATGAAAATATGTCCAACTTACTGCACAATGTAGACCAGTCTAGACACGTAATTACATATTACAGAAAAACATGCCATATCACTTTACAACATACCTAGACTGGTTGCACCAAAATGCCAGTCAAAGCAATAACACTTATCATGGTTATTTTATCACAGGTGCCCAGAAAAATATAGAATGCAACAGTAAGAAACAAGTAGACTGCCAGCACCCAAATGCCAGTCTAGCCAGGTAATTACACTTAGGAGGACTGATTTATCAGAGATGCCCAGTTAAAAAATAAAAATAAAATCCTAAGTAAGAAATGACTGGACTGGCTGCACCAAAGTACCTATCGTGCCACTTATAACACATATCATGTATGCTTAGTCTGGACATGGATGACCATTCCAATTTATTTCACAACCTCTGAGCCTCCACACACCTCTGCACATGCCTCTTCCAATCACACCCTACCACAACCCTCAAAATCAGCTCCTCTGCCCAGAATTACCTCCACGTCCCTCTTCCTCATCCCAGAGCTAATGTTTGAGGCACCTTGCCTCATAGGCAAGTACTGGGATGAGGAAGAATGGGACTAGCTGTAATTGGAGAAATAAGCCTGGTATTACCTCCATGTCCCTCTGCCTTGCCCCAGTATTTGTGTATGATACACAAGTACTGGAATGAGCAAGAATAGGGCAAGGAGTAATGAAGTCTACCAATACGTACTCCAGGTATTAAACACAAGCACACACACCATTCACCATGCATTTACATGTGCAACCTTTCACCATGCACTCTCACACACACACACCCAGGCCATATATCATGCATTCCTTCACACACATTACATTATTACACAGCCACGGTAGTGGCTGTGTAGTTATGGTTAAGTTGCTGTTTCCATAGGAAGAGCACTTTTTGGGCGGCCTATAACTCTGCTCCCCCTGGACAAATCCTCATCAAACTTTGTAAAAAAAAGTATATGGGCCACTCTGAATTTATTTGCAAAGTTTGGTGAGGATTCGTCTGGGGGGGGGAAAAACTTTGTGCACGGCTACAGGCCAAACCGCTAGACGGATTTTCACCAAATTTGCGGCATGGGCTTGGTCCCGAAAGTGTGCTTCTATAAATTTGGTGACAATCCGTGCAGTAACTTTCTTTAAAATGACCAAAAAGTAGGTCTCAAAAAATGTGTGATATCTATGTCTGCTCCGCGGTCACACTTCCCTATTTGCTCAGCGGACAAGATACCGATTGGCTAAGGGGCTGGCGTCAGGACCGCAGACACACAACCTCTTTGCCGATTGGCTGCAGTGAGACGTGTTCTACATCAGATTGTTTGGATGCGCCCGACATCTTGGATCCACCGACAGTGCAGCGGCGACCAGCGGCAACATGCTATTTCGAAAACTATTTTGCTGTGTCTTAGTGCTTCAAACAGTAAGAGATGGATGAAAAACTGCATTTGTTCAGGCAGTAGGTGTTAATGATGTATTCTCTATGCCCGCCTTGTTCGGGATATTTGTACGTACAGAAAATGAGGGGTCTAATAAGGGTAGTATTTCAGTCCGTGCTGTGCACAGGCACCAAGAACAAAGTTATACGCACTGGAGGTATAAGCCACTGCACACCCATACATTGTAATATCTATGACATACAGCTAGGAGTCTAGCCTCTGGCCAGAACTACTGAAGCATACCACACCTATAGATACACCCGGACTACCGCACATCACTCAGGTGGTTGTGAGGAGGGCCTGCAGTCTTCGGTGCAAAAACAAGAACAAACTTATGAACTCTAAAGTTATAAGCCAACATGGATTTTACATAGTGCGGTGGTTGTGGGCAGGACATAGACTTTTGGGTGCATGGGTGCACGCTGTCGGCCATACAACGAAGAGTGTAGACTCTGCCCACAAGCACTGCAGGATATCACATTCATACATCACACCCATACAATCAACTATGTATCTGGTAGGTGTGGGCAGGGCCTAGAGTCTTGGGTACAAATTGAGTACATGCTACAGTTACAATGTTTCATTGTATGGGTGTGCTACTGATTTATAAGCAACCATGGGTGTAATATGCTGTGGTGGTTGTGGCCAGGGCTTAGAGTCTTCGGTGCATGGCCGTAGACCGTAGGCCATACTTCCAAGACTCTAGGCCCTGGCCACAACCACCGCAGCATGTCACAGCAATGGGTACACCTGTAGTATTCATTATCGATCAGATGGTTGTGCGGAGTGTGTAGAGTCTTGGCTGCATGGCCGAAGGCCATACACTCAAGAACAAAGTTTTAAGCACTGGAGTTATAAGCCACTTCACACCAATACATTGAAATATGTATGGACATACACCTAAGACTTTAGGCCCTGGCCACAACCACTGCAGCATATCACAGCTATAGATACACCCGTAGTATTGAATATCACTCAGGTGGCTGTGGGGAGGGCCTGCAGTCATGGGTGCATGGCCAAAGGCCATGCACCTAACAGCACATTTATACGTAGTGTAGTTACATGGGTGTGATAGTTGTGGCCAGGACGTTAAGTCTTTGGAAGGCCATGCACCCAAGAACAAAGTAATAAGCACTGCAGTTGTAAGGCACTATGGATTTTATATATGGCATACCCATACATTGAAAAATCTATGGCCTTACACCCAGGTCTGTAGCCTGTGGCCACAACTACTGCAGCATATCACAGGTATAGGTACACTCGTACCATGAAACATCATTCAGGTGGTTGTGGGGAGGGCGTAGCGTTTTGGGAGCATTGCCAAAGGCCATGCTCCCAAAACCAACTTTATACGTAGTGAAATTACAATCCTCAATGGTTGCGATATGCTGTGGTGGTTCTGGCCAGGACCCAGAGTCTTGGGTGCATGGCCAAAGACCATACACACAAGACTGAAGTCATAAGCAGTGAGGTTATAAGTGAACATGGGTGTGGTGTGGTGCGGTGGTTGTGTGCACGTCCTAGCGTCTTGGGTGCATGGCTGCAGACCATGCACCCAAGACTAAACTTATAAGTAGTCAAATTAGAAGCACAACGGTTTTGATATGCAGCGATGGTTGTGGGTAGGACCTATAGTCTTAGTTGCTTGGCCGTAGGTTGTAGGTAGTAGGTTATACATCGAAGATGCTAGGCCCAGCCAACAGCCTCTGCACCATATTACTGACATAGATTAGACGTGTAGATTCGCATGTGTATGAAATGACTGTAATTGTTCTTACTGTTTAATTTGTTCAGCATCCATATATGTCTTACATGACTTTAGTACTTGGCGGAACTATCCTTTTTTAAATTTCTGTGATAAAAGAAAAAAGCATGTTAGAATTTGCATTTTATGAAGACTTATTACATTGTATAATTGACAGTTTAGCTTTTTTCCCCCTCATATTTAGTTTTCAAACCAGTGTACTGTGCATTTTGCTCAGTTTCTGTGTTTGTTTTTCAAATCCTTGGGTCTGGGGGAAATAAAATCCTTGTCGGATTAAAAAAAAACTTTATTTGCTATGCTACAAACTATTTCTTTGTTTTCTTTGAGTGTTTCCTTGTTCTTTCTGATTAATGTTATGTTTGTTGCCTTGTTGCCAATTTTTAACAACAGTTAGATACCTGTTGGCGTATTCTAACTGTGCATTTGTTGTTACGGTTCTGTGGTATTCATTTGTTTGCGTCGTTGTTATACACTCTTGGGCAGTTAGATACCTGTTGCCGTATTCCAACTGTTTATAGTCTTTCACTTCATTTTTTGGTAATGTTGAAGTTCACATTAGTTATTAGATTTTGGCTTTAAGAAGATTAAATACGCATTTGTAAGATTAGCTGGCAATCGTTGTAGCTCCTGCATGGTAGATTATACCTACTGTTGTAAAGTTTTTCTTTCCAAGTGACACGTGACCGTGTGTGAATCCAGTCAGCTTGCAGTTGTTTTTGGTACCATCTGCATTATAACATAGAAGCATAAATATTATGTAGTTACTATGTGTTTGTATCAGTAAGGTGGAGCGATTGTCTGAATTGCACAAACTACATAATATGCCATGGTTTGCATTCTGTACAAGTTGCTGAAATGGAATGGATTCACAATTAGGTATGGATACATACATAAATCGCACATTTTCCAGTATTGTAGTAAGTACATTAGAAATTCTTGTGGATCTTCTTGTGAATTTATAGTGAATCTCACCATTCCAGCACAGTAGTCCAATTCTTGTCTTATTCCGTGAACACTGTACGTGTTGTCAGGATTGTTTTTCTTTTGCGTTTCTATGAAGGACTAACATTTGAAAACACAATTGGTCTGTACTGTGTAAGTAAATATTGTTAACAATTGGTGGCAATTGAAATAGAATATTCATTGCTACATTTGCATAGCAACTTATACCAGTTTCATTTAAACATTTGAATGGACCAGCTAGTTCTGTATCTGAGTGCTTTTTTCAGAGTTTCTGTTCCTTCTTTGAAGAAGTACCTGGTATACTTTCCCTAATAGGTTCTTCTTTGCTTGTGGTAATTGATGAACATTTAGCTTCTTTTGTTTTCTTTGAAGGATTTGCTGTCAGATTTTGTTGCATTTCTGTTTGAATTAGTTTTCTTTTACCACGTTTTACTTTTTCTGGAACAGGATATTGTTTCAGATGGGGGTGTACAGTGAACACAGTCTATTGTATTCTAAAATGCAAGGAATATCAGCGTTCACTTTACTTGCATCAAAGTTGATTAGAAATAGACCGGCAAGTGTACGTAAGCGTGATAGTGCTACGTAGCTCAACCTTCTTTAAAGACTGTGTTTCCTAAATCTATCAATGCTTTGTCTAGGGTAAGAAGGAATAAAGGAGTTGAGCGCCCTATAGTTTTCACTTCTGAAAGTTTGTCAAAGCGAATATTGACAAACTGAATGTTGTTCTCACGTGGGTATGATTGAAAGCCAACAACTGTACCCAGTGCCACATTAACTAGCCCTTGCTCCATGTCAAGGTTACGTTTAAGCATTACTCTACAATTTAAGGATCATTTTAATATTTTTTCCAACCCAGCTGTGTTGGAGATTTAATTTTCTAAGCTATTTAGTCTTCTTGTGGCTTGCTCACACATGGGTAGTGTCATACCATGTACATCTAGTTTGTCTGTGGCAACATTTTCCATTATTGGTTGCATTTCTTTATTTAACATTGTTTCATTGAATTTGAAACAGCTTGCAAGAGTTGGCATTAAGGCCATACAATTGACATTTTTGTGCGCTATTTGTTCCATAACATCAGTTGCACATGCATTATCACCATAAAGTGCATGAATGTGCCGGTTTTTCAATATTGCTTGTGCTTCTTGAGATAGTACACCAACTCTAATACTTTTAGGATGTTGGCATAAGTGAGATCTGCAGATTGCTGCATGTTTTCTGTTAATTCTCTGTATTGGAAATGTTGCCAAAGGTTGACATTTCCTATGCTGCCAACAGTTTTATGGCAGAGTTTGTGTCCTAAGGTTTTAAAAATAGGTTCACCTTTCACTGGTGTCAATTGTAGAAGATCTCCGAAAACGATAATGTGTTTCCCTGCAAAGAGTTCTTAGGAGGAGTTTGTTTTAAGTACTTCTTGCAATCCGAGGTGAATCAAAGCCAACATTAGGTTGGAGACCATACTCACTTAATTTATTAGTAGCATTTTCATTTGCTTTAATACTCTGCGTAGTTCAATTGCAGCTTCTGCAGAAAGTTTGTAATATTCTAATTTGTTTTGGTGTTCTACTGGAAGAAGTAGTAATCGGTGTAAAGTGACACAGCCTATGTTGTAGGCAGCTAAACCTGTGGGGGCAGTTACAACAGCCGACAGTTTGTTGTTTCTCAGTTATTGAAGGAACTTGCTGATGATTTTGATTAAGCATGTTTTTCCTGACCCAGCCTCATCACTGACATACAGCAGTATTTTTCTTGGCAAAACCCAGAATCCGGTGAGACGCGACCAGTTGCATCTAATGAAGCTTTTTTGAAAAATACTTAATCTCAACAAGGCTAATGTTGCCATGTTAGACCAAACCGCTGTAGCCAGTAATTTCTGATAAAGTACAGCAGTATAGGTTTGTAATTTTGGCAGGTACAGTCTTTATTTTCGTGTTGTACACCATGTGCAATTTGTTTTGTTACGTCTTCAAAAATGGTGCGCTGATCTTTGTTAAGTTTTGCTTGTTGTACAGTTAAGTCTTCTATATCTTCTTGATAGTGACCCATGGTGTTTTCCACTTCTGTCATAGCTAATTCTGCCTCATTTGCTATTAGTGGCTGTCCTAGTGGTTCTTGGCTTGCTGTTACAGTTGACTACTGTCGGAAGAGTCCTTATCTAGTTGGGCCTGAAGTTCTTCTTTGTGTTGCTGTTCATTGTGCAACATTGTTTTGTACTGTGTAAAGTTCACATCAGTGATAGAGCTTTCATTTGCTTTGAAAGCATCTTCATAGCAGTCATAGTTATCTAGTATTTCTTCCTCTTTTCTCCATGGTTTAAAAAGTTGTTGCAGAGACATGTAATATAGTTCTTTCTGTTGAGGAGTTTTTAATGACAATTTAACATGATTAATTAAGCTTCGTTTGCTAAGTTTCACTAAGCTGCCTTCACAATCTGTGACTCTATATCTGCCTTTGCTTTCATCGGGTTTTATATTATTTTTGTATGCAAAGTTTTGAGCTATGTGCTATAGACACATGCTTTCCAAAGTGCTACTCCTGTTCGGATAGTATGTGTCTAGTAAATTGTTTTTCAAAATGTCTTGGCTGTTGGGATCATATCTGGCAATTGTTTCTATGTCCTCATATGATTTCAGAACTTTTTTTCTAGATTTAGCAGGACCAAGACTTAGCCATAATAAGTTGTCTGATTTTCTGTACAAAGCAGTACCGGTTAAAAGATCTGCTGCTTCATAGGCACCACATTCTCTATGAGAGAGCATTTTTATGCCTAGGCTGTACAATTTCTGAGATAGTGTTTTGTCTGATGAAAGGTCATCCCAGAGGTCTTGAAGCTCTGTTTTTTTCTGCTTTTGTTAAGTAGGCTGTAACATATCATGCAACAGCAGTGGAATTGTCTGCAATGTACTGCACATCTATGTTTGCATTCCATAGGAGGGCAATGATTGCATTGTAATCATTGATATATTTTTATTCTTCTGTTCTTTTTATGTAATACATGTTCTTAGGTGATTTACCTTTAACACTATGTCGAACTGAAGACATGAAGTTGTTCACTTCACCTGTTTCTGTAATTGGTCTAGTGAAACCAAAGCAGCATTTGTTGTAGTATTTCCCTTTGTTTTTGTATTTGTGAGGACAATATTTGCCACATTTGTGTCTTTGAAATTGTAAAATCTGCCAATGCAGGTTACTATGTGTCCGCTGTGAAGAGATTTCACAAGTTTCATATTTTTGGAAGAACTGCAAAACAGTGGCATCCGTGTCGTGACCAAATTTAGGTGCACCTTTGATCCATAAAAGCATGTGAATATCTGGTGCTCCTCTTGCTTGGTATTCTTTTCTCCAAAAGAAGTGTTGCACTTTTCCGAGGGGAGGAACAGTTTTATTGCAAATAAAGTGTAGCATAGCAATGAAACAATGATGGAAATATCTTGACACATTAAATGGATCTAGAGAGCAAAGTTCTCCAGGCGTTAATAAATCTATGTTGGTTTGTTGTTGTTTGATATGCGTAGGAACTCATGTAAATATTCCCATGCATATTCTTCACAACTTAGTGTAACAAACCTAGTCGGTGGTCCAAGGTTTCTGATCATACAACGTACGTCTTCGTGCCATCGGAACCAGTATTCTTTTGTACCACACATGTTTGCAAACAAATTTGTTATACTTGATTGTAAACCCTCATCTTTTTCTTGTACTAAAAGCGTAGCGACATATTTTGAAAGTGGGTTCCAGATTTCAAAATGTGTGCAACTCCATAACATATGGTTGCTAGTTCACTTTCAAAGAGTAGGTGGAATATGTACTCCACATTTTGTCTAAATCTGGGATCTTGCAAATACAGTCGTAATGAGCGGTATTCTGATGCCGTAATCTGAGTGGGTCTATCATCGTATCTTCCACCTTTGCCAGTAGGAAATAGCAGTGGAAAAGCACATGCTTCTATAGTTTTTTCCCATATGCTCATTGGTGAACCTTTGGTTTGTCACATTTGGTAAGTTTCTAGTGCATCATCTATGCTTTCATTGGAATGCAATGGATGAATTGTGTACTGGTCCAAAAGAGTGGATACTGCAGCAGGATCTAGAAGTTTGAATTGTGCAGTTTCGGATGACTCTTCAATTATTTCATTTGTTTCCCTTAAGCTTTCTTCAATATTTATTTCCTTGTAGTATTCGTTATTGTCTTTTAGATATTGCAAGGCTTGTTGAACTTTATGTAAGTCCACCAGTTGTTGCCAAATTTTGTCTTTTGTTGGTACACCATTTACCAAGACAATTAAAGAATGCTCTATTGAATGTTGCACTCCTAGAGTGTGTACATTTTATGTTAGATCTAACGGCAAATAAACTACTTTGCCTCAAATGCCTTTCACTAATTCAGAGGGAGGTAATTTTGATGTTTTTGGGGGAAGGCGTATAATTGCTTGAAATGGGTGAACTGTTTGAATTATGATGCTCTCATGCAAACTGAGTTGTTGCAGGGTTTTTGGTTGTGGGAACAATTCCAAATTATTTGTGATAGCACGTGAAGGAGTTTGGTTGTTGTCTAATTTTGTAGTGCAGTAACTGCAACATATTAGGGGTTCACTTATTTGATATTTGTTTTCTGCTAAAAGGTAGAGAGCTAATTCAAACCATTTGGAATCTTCATTGTCTTCTATTTTGTATGCTATGTCTATATTTGTTGTGTTCCTTTTGTAAAACATTCTGCGGCAACACACACACACATGGTTTGCTTTTTCAGCCGATGCACTTTTACATTTTAGTATTTCTTTTTTGTATGTGTGTAATAGAAGGTTGCTAATGGAAGGTTGCTATGTGCAGAATTGTTGCTAGTCTGTTCTAAGTGGCTTTCACTTCCAAAATATTTTCTCTGGATACTGTCAATTTCTTCTTGTAGGTATTTGGGTGTACCATGCAGAAGAGTGTTATTTAAATTGGCTAATTCTGAAGCTGGACTTTTAGCATGGTATATTTTATACACTAGATTTCTTACATTTGAATGATGTATTGATATCCTTTTGATATCATGAAAGGTGCTTTTGCAAATAGGTCCAGAAATGCAGGCTAATGAATGTCCTTGTAGTCCTGTGTATTTGCCCAATGGACAGATATCCCTATTTTGCAGCACTTTCATTTTAATTTTGTCTTTACCTTTCACATACTGATTGAGGAACTGAGGTAAAGATTTGAAAGATTTGTTAGGAATGGCAAACATTGACGTGCATAGCCATTTGTATACTGGACGGTCTGCTTCAGTCGAATCGAGAGGTAATTCTGAGTTTTCAGGGGATACTTTTCTAAGCAGTGTTTCTTGTTCCATGATGGTATTATTGTTTTTTTCATACCCTCGTCCACTGCTATGGATGGCAATTGTGTTTGTTTGATTTTGTTTGTATGCTTCTTCATTAAAATATGGTTCTGTGGTTGTTGTGTGACTCCATTTACCTCCACAAATATGTAAGAAGTTATTTTTGTTCACATTCCGTTTATTGATAAGTTTCTTTTGTAGTTTGGTACTTAGTTTTGTTAGTGGTTTCATCCTATTTAACACTAATATAAACAACTTCCTTTTGAGAAGGATTGCACTGTCCACGAGAGCTTGTAGGATTCATTTTCTACAGTAGGTTTTAAGGGTTGAGGATGATTTTGGTCCTCTTCTTATTAGATTCTGAAGGACTCTGTGGCCAAACATTTTTGCTAAAATACTTTTTTTACTATAGGTTCTTGTTACTATATCAGGTTTAATAGGAGCATTGTTAGCAGTACTGGTAGCCGATTTATTGTGAAGAGTTTTGTGTTTCGTGCCACATTTTGTTGGAGGAGGTAAAGTTTTGGTAGTTGAAGCTTCCTCTGTTTCACTAAATGACTGTATTAGCTGTTTTGTTCCAATGTTCTCTGCAAACTCTGCTACAGGTGGATGCTTAGGTTGGACACTTTTATTTTTATTTGCTCTACTTCTGAGTTCCTTTCTACGGACTTGCTTTTTGGTAGGCATTCTTCGGGGTCTGTTGAAAAAAGAAGGCATGGTTTGGTCTGTTGTACAATGTATGTGTGCTGTGTGCATGTGTGCATGAGTTTGATAGGAAGCTCTTTGTGGTGGTGTGTGAATGTGCATTTGCCTCTTACAATGATTTGGGAAGGCTATTTTTCTGTTTATATACTACTACAATGTGCTTCAGATGAGAGTACAAAGTGGGCTAGTGATGAGGAGAAACATTAACAGTAAACGTAATGGCCTAAAATTGAAACAGCTATTTGTTTTCTAGTACTAACATTGTAAGGCTTCTGTATGTTATTTGAGTTCCAAACACACAGGGATTTGTGAGCCATTCTGCCTGTTATTCTTTGTTTAATAAATGGGGATTTGTGGGTAGAATGGTTCAGAAATCACTGTTTACTTTGGTGTGCAAATTAAATACATAACCCACACAGTCTCTTTGAGGAATAGTTAGAATATAAAGGTAGTACTGTACTTACTTTTTTTTGCGGAATGACCAGGTTTCTTCGGATATGTCGTTTGGAGTGTAGATGCTGTTGATTTTCAGGAGAGTAGTCTTCACTGTGATTGTAAAAAGAAGAAGTTAGTAACTTTGTGTGTTTAAAGCAGTGACGTTACTGTACACGTTAATTTTGCATCTTTTGTCTGAGTATTTTCCTTTGATATTTCAACACAGTGCATGTGTGCATTTCACTTCACTATGTGCTGCCTTTGTATGTTACTTGCAGTATGTTAGTTGCATGTGCTTCAGAAATTAGTATCATTTTTAGGTTATCAAAACGCCTTGTTTCTTTTAAATTGTGTTATCTATAGCAGAGAGGTTTGTAAGCGATAGGTCATTATAGTAGATGGGAAAAATGTCTCTACTTTATATTATAAGTACGATTTTGAAAAATCGGGAGACCCTCAGAGGGAGATGTCACCACAGCAATCGGGAGCGTTTATTTTTCTTATACGATCACATTGGAAGTAGCATTAATGTAGGCGGTACACAGTAAAAACTTGTGCCATTTTCTAATGGAAAATCGAGTTTCGTGCTAAATAGGGAGGGTTGTAACGTATGTATAGGTTCTGCGGGAGACAGTAAGAAGTAGTGCGGTTTGTCAATGAAAAATCGGACACCTTGCACTTAAAGGGGGAACGTTGGTATGTATTGGCAATGCAGATTTAGTGGCATTAATTTGTTTAAATGAAATCATAAGGGTTGCACATGTTCTCTAATTGAAATATGCATACCTGTAGTTTATAATCATGCATGGAGCTGTATGTAGAAATCCGCGACACTTGCACAGTAGTTTTTGAAGTAGGTGCTTTGCAATGATATGCAACTTGCATTCAGAGTGATCAATAGTACATTTGAAGTGCGAAATTTTGATGACGGAGTTAGATGTACAGATGTTGAATGTGATTGGTGGATGGTTGTTTGACTGCTTAGCTGTGTCCAATGAGGGAATTGATTCGCAAGTGATGTGGAAAGGGTAGAAGGACTGGCTAAGAGTTACGTGCCGCACGTAGACAACGCTTGTCCGCTGGTAGGGCTTGTCATATACGGGTTTCTACAGCAAATCCAGCATGGGAAGGGGACTGTAGGCATCAGCCAATCAGATATTCACATTGCTGTTTTGTGTTGAAAGATGGTGCTTATACTGAAGATGGCAGAGGTGCAAAGGGTCAGGGTTTTCGTCCTTGGAGATATTTTTGTCCGTAGCTTACAGCACTATGCCGGAAGTAGGCATGTGGCACACAATTTTGATGTGAGAGGAGTGGAGGTGGTGTGGAGCGCTGAGACTGATCGCAATGTTGCAGCAATTCTCCAAGTTTGCACAGACATGTGTACGATGACCACTCCTCATGTGGTACTTTTGCACTACGGTGCTTGCCATTTGGGCTATGTGGGTTCACGTACTTTGTTGGAAGATTTGGAACAGTTGGTTCAAGCAGTCATGAACATCTTTCCAACTGCGAAATTATTTTTTTATGGGTTACTCCCTAGAGGAAAAAGGGACAAAAGTTCAGTTTTCTGTCCTGATCAAAGTATTGGGAGGTGTAACATCAATCGTGGCATGCGTGCTTTTATGTTACGAGCTGGAATGTTTTTCTGCAGCCACGAGAACATTGTTCCCAGTAATACGGCTTATTTTGAAGCAGATGGTGTTGCGTTATCTTCTTTGGGAAATGAAATGTTCTTTTGGAATGTAAGGCTTGCTTTGGAGAAGGTTCTGTAATAGTTGTAGGAGTAAAGTAAGAACAAAAAATATTTTAAAAAACAAAATAACAGGTGTCTGTAAGGCATCTGCCCAAAAAAAAAAATGGCTCTTTTCAGAGTCCACCTTAAAGGGGAAAAGGGGAATAATATTTAAATGTACTGTCGTCACGCTCTGATCCTGTACGTGTCCGCAGTCATGGCGGTAGTTTGCAGGCAGCGCGTATTTCCAACGGGGATTCTGGGGTGGAGATGCATGCAAATGAGAATTTGGGATGGTAGGGATTGGTCTGTAAAGTTCAGTGGGTGTGTTCTGAACAGAGAAATTTAGTGAGAAGGTCTTCTCCCTGACAGGAGACCAGACAGCCATGGCTCTGTGTGCTCGAAAACAGATTATCTGGATTTTGGGAGGCTCATGGATACATTGGTTGAAGGTGCATGCAGAAAGTTGTGGTCTATGTGCAGATCTTGGATTTCCTCTTGTGGAAGTGCACTGGCATGGCATGCGTAGAATGAGGTGGCTGGACTTGGTACCTCTCTGTGAAACTTTACAGAAAGAGTGTCATCCTGATATACTTATCATTCATTGCAGAGGAAACAGTTTAGGCCATGTCTCTGTAATTTCTTTGCAATTTGCAATGATGTAAGGACTTGCGAACGTCATGGACATGTTTCCAAATTGCCAACTAGTTTTTTCCCGTATTGCACAAAGACAAATGTGGCTGCGTTCTTCTCGAGAAAGCGAAGTGCAATGTGAATAAGGCTGTTTGTGCCTTTCTAAGAGATGTTTGCATGTCCTCATTCCACAATGAAAACATTTTGTTGTGCAGCTCTTTCATTTTTCGCAAAGATGGAGTCCATCTCACATATGCTGGAAATCAGATTTTTCTTCGCAATGTACAAAATGCATTGCGACTTTTTTTGGATTCATAGTCACCTATTTGGCAATCCGGTTTTTCCAACCTACACTTTTTGAAGCACACAAAACACAACTGAATGGCTCTTTTCACAGCCACCACTTACTCCCAGCGAAAAGTCCATTGGTTTTGCTATGCTTGCACCCTCCATTTTTGTGTGTCCTGCGACTGTCCGCTGACTTTTTCAAAAATGCGCCGGGCCTACAATGGTCACTTGATAGTTCTATTGTTAAACTGAGAAAGGCGGCTCTGAAAAGAGCCTTTGTTGTAATCTTTGTTATTTTCCAGTTCACTGCTTTTGAGCACACTACACACTAGGATAGGAGGGCAAAGGAGGGTAAGGAAGGGACACCAACCACGGGGATAAGAAGGGGCAGGTGGAGAGTGAAAGATATAGGGTGGGATTTACTTAGGTAGGGACATCTTTTGGTGCTCCGTGACCGTAGCCTCAAAAGCACTTCGAAGACTCTCCCCCCTGCAGAGTACTGCGTCGCAGTACATACAAAATATTGTGACCTTTGAAAGGTAAGGGTCAACAGCTTCGCAAATGGCTTGTGAGGCAGCTGGAGGGATGCGCTCCCCCACAGGAGTGTCTCTTGTGGTGAGAGGATCGGACACAGAGGATGCTGTCGAGGAAATCAATCTACTACGTTCTTCACATGGCACCGCCTTGCGAATGTCCGCACTGTGGAATGAAGTTAGGTGTCGCTTCATGGTTGTCGTACCAAAGCTGTACGCACCAGGTCTCCCCGCGACTCAGCACCAACTGGCACTGGTTACACCTGACCAGGTTCGCAACTGCTTTTGGTACGTTCCCAAAAACATAAAACAACCGCCACACCCACGACTCCCGGCGAGTGCTTGTAGTGCGGAGTTCTTCCACCTCATTCTCTTCTTCCTCTTCTTCCTCGATCTCTACATCCTCACCCGTATATCCCTCTGCAGGCCCTTGGGGAGGTGGTGGCGGTGGAGGGTTTGGGGGTGGTGCTGAGGCTAATGAAGCAACAGTAGCCATGGATGCCATAAGGATTACTTGCCTAATGGCTGCTACAGCAGTAAAGGCAGCACAACTCACTCTGCTATAGCCAGAAGCACAATGAAGATGAGCTCGGGGGTGTGACCATTTATAGGGGTGGAGGGGTGCCCCTCATGACCATATTGATCACTCAAACGCGCTGCAAAAATTCTAAACAACACGTTCACAGGTAGAGCTATTGTATGGGACATGTGAAATGGTGATTTTATACTGTAAAATAATTTCCTGTGTGTGTACAAGTTATTTTGCAATGTTGCGGAAGAAGACACACTGCGCAAATTAGTCCACACGCTCAGCGTGGGTGCGGTCACATGATGACGTCCTGAACACATTCGCGAGGGAAATCGGTGCCCGCTGGACAGGAAATGCAGACTAACAAACTTGCGCATGCACGCAAGTGTTCTACGGACAGTGTTCGGGTCCTGAAACTAATTAAAAGTGTGACACAAGTGAGATGGACAGTTAGGGACAGGCACGATGTTCGCAGTACTTATGGGTGTACTGCGCATGTGCGTACATGATCTGCTGACTGTACGGCCAGGTCCAGTGTCCTTAGGACACCTCCATTTTGTTTGACTACGAACATGCCCACCACCGCGCCTGTTCTACGGACGGTTCCATCTTAGCTGCAGACGGTACGGACAGGTATAGTGTCCTTAGGACACTCCCATTTTGCTCATTTACAGACATCCCGGACACCTGGTGTGTTCTAAGAACATGTTTTATCTCGTTTGTGAGCGTTACGGAGAGGTATAATGTCCTTAGGATGCCCCATTCTGGTAATTTACACACAACTTGAACAGATGGTGCGTTCTAAGATCAGTTCCATTTTGGTTTGCATTGGTACAAGTAGGTGTAATGCGGTTAGAACATCTATATTCTATTGTTTAAAGCTAGCTCGAACAGGCGTGCTGCCTGCTGACATTTTAAGTCTTTTTACAAAAAAAATTCATCAAACCGTTTGACTACAACTAATCTAAAAAAAATTAAAAAACACACACACACATCAATCAACAGAAATACAGGGGGAAGCAGATACTGGCAAGAATATAGGGAAATTAGGGTTCAACACGGGCTGGTTGTGAGGGGATGATTTGTGAGGGGAAGAAGGGATGGATGTTTCATCAAAACGTTTATTTTCTTCTTGAAGGTTTATTTTTTCTGCCACTCATAACAAAAAAAGTACACACACATATAAGAAAAATGAAGTTCACTTACTATTTTGTTGTAATTTGTCTTCGTTGTACTGCGTCCGTCTACTGTCGGTCCTGGCTGCAGAGTTTCTGTGAGGTAATTACGTTGGAGGCATACTTTTTTTTGTTATGGTATAATCCATTTCATTCTACATGTTCATTAAACGCATGGTTTTTGTTTCAGATGTTTAGGTTTCCCTATTTATTTATTAGTACTTATAATGTCTTTATGTGTCCTTTTTCAAAGTTGAGCATTTTTTGTGTAACACAATAGTACAATTTCAGATACCCCCTGACTGTTTGGGTAGTGTTGACGTTGCCCGCGCCCGTCCACAGACAGGCACTCAGTCCGTGCCTTTCAAATATCAATAGCGAGGGGGTTCTGTATGTTCTATGTTACATGTATATAAAGTAAGCAAATTATACTACATATCTCCCAAGATCACATGATGATAGTGTATATTCAGCAAAAAAACGTTATTAACGCGATGTTATGATTAAGTTCCCTTAAAAAAACCTGTGAAAATCAGTAAAAAATACTTTGTTAAAGGGACATTATTGTTAAGTAGCCGTACTAAAAACCCGTAAAATTCACACAAAAGAACTTTGTTAAGGGGACTTTATGGTTAAGTTGGCCTACCAAAAACCTGTGCACTTCACTAAAAAAACTTTTCAAACATTATGGTTCAAAGTAAAACCGAAAAACCCCTGAATTCGCCAGTTATGGTAGGCTAAGCGACCATAACTGGCCGCACGACTGTGCTCTGCTAACACTAACACCCAGGACATGAAAGATGGCATCACAAATGTCATTGATGACATCACTGATGACATCACATGTGTAGCCCCTTTGTTTTTGTTCACTGCCATATCTAGGCTAGGTGGGTGTATTTACTGACAGTCAGAAAGTACATTTTCAAAAGGTATTAGATTTATAGACATTGCTATTCTCACATGTTCGTACAATACGTTCCTTACAATTTAATCACATCTTATGATGTACATATATAGGGGAAGAAGCAGGCCTGAAACACAGCAATCATTTTTGTGCGTGAATACAATCATGTAGATTATACACAGTTGCTAATGATACTGCCTCTTGTATGCTTACTTTACTCTCCATATATAAGCCCCATATTTGTATGCATTGCAGTCTATTTATGTTTTGTGTGTTTTAGTAGAAATATGTGGTAAGTGATGCATTATTAGCAACTTAGTACAGGTTTCACAGACCAGAAAAGTGTGATACAGAAACATTCACTTTTTAATTATACAACTTTGGAAAGTACAAACATAGAACCTCTGTGGTGTATGCTGCAGCCAATACATACATTTCTGTAGGAGTAGGTACCTGTACTAGAAAGAACACTGAAGTGTAATTTTCTTTAGAACACTACATTGCGTGTTGAAGTATGTACTTTATTACACATGTCCCGATTGTCAGTCCAGAAAAAGTAGACACCCCTCAATGATGGAGGCAATGTACTTTGTTGGCCGAAGACCAATCGCCTCATGTGTTTAGTATTAGACATACATAGCCATAAGCTTTACTAAAGTGCGGCCATTTTGCAGTGATTGAAATCACCATTTTGTTTTCTAACATTTGCCTCTTGCTTTCTGTTAAAACTACTTTGCTGAAAACTTATTCTGCTCCATTAGTACATTATTGTTCATGCATAGAGCAAGGCCGCGAGAGACTTGTTGAAATATAACGCAGCGACCCAGACAGAAATGCCCGGTCTCCTCCCTCACAAGTCCTTGGAAGTAAGCAGCAAGGCATTTAATCAGTACACAGGTGCCAGCTAGTCTCGCTAATGCAGTAGAAATGTTAGAAGCAAACATTAAATGGCTTGAATTATACTCTTCTTTGCGGCCCCCCTTTTCCTGTGTTCTGTAGAGCCCTGGAGAGCAAGTTGACCCCTATTGCACGAATAGAAACTAGGAGATAGCGAGGCCTGGAATGTGTCTCTCCCCTGCACGCAGCTTGCTTGCAGAGAACAGAAGCAGTGTGTTCTTATAACAAAGAATTGTGTCTGCAGGCTCATGAAATTTCAAACTGTTGCTAAATAAATGTCTGAGGGTGTCATACTCGTCACAATTGTCAATCATCGTACCCAATTCAAAGGAAATACATTATGGGCGTTATTGAATGTGTCACCACTGATTGTAAGATGCCTGCTTTGTATATATGTAACTGTTGTACGATTCTCACTCTCTTGCGTACCCCGGGGTCTTGAAACACACGTCGCGGGGCGTGGGACCCAGTTGGCCAACTGTGACTATTTGCTTTTCAATAAACCCTAGCTTTCGGGAATACAACCTTGTGTCTGGCATATCAGTTTGTTTGTGGTGATTGTGTCTTGTTTCCATACGCGAGGGTCCCCTAGGGGGTCTCTGATACTTTTTTGCTAAAATGACATTCACAACCCCTCGTCTGAAAAGTAAATGCACATGTGATGTCATCAGTGATGTCATCAATGACATTTGTGATGCCATCTTTCATGTCCTGGGTGTTAGTGTTAGCAGAGCACAGTGGTGCGGGCAGTTGTGGTCGCTTAGCCTACCTTAAATGGCGAATTTCAGGGGTTTTTCGCTTTTACTTTGAACCATAATGGCACGTTTGAAAAGTTTTTTTAGTGAAGTGCACAGGTTTTTGGTAGGGCAACTTAACCATAACGTCCCCTTAACAAAGTTTTTATTTAGTGATTATACATTTACATACACACAGTTACATGCATACACACACATTTAAACAAAATGCATTTTCTTACCTGTTTGAATCTGTTGGTCTTAAACATTGAGCCTTACCTCATGGTATTGCCGGTCTTGCTAGATCTGCCAGACACTAATGATGCCGCCATTTTCCTTCTGTCACTCCCTCTTCTTTTGCCCCCAGGTTTTGGTATTCCATCTCCTCCTGACTCCTGCTCCCCCTGCCTCTGCCACCTCGTCCAGATTTTGTAAGTCAATCACTAAAAATCAAACATCCTTAACAATTTGGCAAAAAAAAAATCTAATTTGGTAGAGAACATCCTCTAACAGGAAAAGGAAAGATCAGGGATGTCATTTCACCAAACTGCCAGGGGTAGTGGAAGTGACATCACACAACCTTGACCTCTGATGACATCACAGGACGGGATGTCATTTGACCGCACCCCAAAGTGACATCATGGGAAGCAATGAAACACATCCTTTTACCCCTTGACAAAACAGGAAGTGGCATCACATAGCATTGTTCCTAATTACACGACAAAAAATATGGTTGCAATATCACTAATGTGATATATATTTCATGCAAGAATGGACCACCATATGTATCATTATTATCAGTGATTATAGGCCCATATTACCAAATTACTGTGAATGCAAGCAGACATCCAAGGCCAAATGATATTGATGTGTTATTATATAGTGCTTAAGCTTAAGCACATTATATAGAACAGATATACATACAATATCACCCAGCCTGCATTGGTACTCATTTATCGACCTCAGATGGATGAAAGGCTGAGTTGGCCATGTCGGGATTCAAACCTGCAACCTTCAGCTCACACACACAGACATTGCAGCAGGGAGCACTTAATCCACTGAGCTATCTTACCAGCTATAGTAAAATGAGCAATTACATGTCTGAATGTTCTCAAAGTCAGTAGCAAATTACACTCTGTAGTGGGTACCATTAAACTGGTAACTGAGATTTAACAGCAGACTAGTTGATCTGCAGGTCTGGTGCAAAGTTGGCCACATGTCAAGCCTGCGTGGATCTACTTTTCAGGCTTCAGGGAAAGCAGCACACTCACACGACATCCCATACTCTGTGCACTCATTACCTCAGACATGCAAACAAACTTCCTGAACAGCATGCCATGGAGATAGGAAAGAGACACATTACAACAAAGCATTCATTGTGTCTCTCTTCTGCTATGGTTATTTTTGACCTGCCTTGAGGCCAGCGAGATTTATTAGTTTGGAGAGAGAGAGAGAGACAGATAGAGAAAGAAAGAGAGAGAGAAAGGGAGGAGAGAGAGAGAGAGACGGAGAGGTGAGACAGAGAGAGTGAGAGAGTGATGGTGAAAGAGAAAGTGATTCAGTTCAGAGGAATGTTCTGACGGGCTTTAATTAACCTGCAGACTACACAATGAGAATGCCTGGTTTACATCATCATCCGTCATTGCAAGGTACAATTGCTATACTCTTGCTAATCCATGCTCCAGTCCAGAGGTCGCAGGAGGTCGGCAGAGGTTGCAACTGTGACCACACAGGCTGCACTTGCAACCTCTGGTGACCTCCAAATTACGTCACTGGGAAAGATTAGCGGAAGCATAAAGCTGTAAGCTGAGCGGAGAATGGAAAGGTGTGGACTGGCGCCACTCATGCAATGGAGTCAGGAGTGTAACAGCTGTCACACAACCTGTGAGTCAAATGGAACCCGAACAGATTCCACCAAAACTTAGAAATCATAAACCTTTGCAATACAGAGGCACTTTGGATATTGCCTAGTGTGGGTTCCAGATGCATAGTTTTGTGACTTGGGTTTGTTTGAGTCAGTGATGTATGTATTGGAATGTTGGAGTTGTTGGAATGTTCCCGGCTCTGGGTTCCAGTGTCGGCAGTTGAAGTGTACCTGGCCTAGAGTGAGGGTGTTGGTGGGTATTTCTCCCTTATGTTACTTACTTTCTATATTATCTCTACATTGAAGTGCAGTAACTCAAACTGAAGTAAATGACTAACGAGCAGCCTGTCTCTGGCCTCATCAGTTGGGTAACAGAACGTAACACATAGGTAGCAAGATGGAAAGATACAGATCCCAAACCCAGCAAATAATGAACTCTGCCCCAATAGCAAAATCTTGGGGGGATTCTTCTGCATGTGCCCTCGATGATCAGGAAACAACCCTCTGACACCAGTCACCCCCGCAAGGTCTTGAAGTTGTTCTTTACTGCTCTGGGAAAGAGAGAATGTGGGTCAACCAACATGTTCCTCCATTTCCCCCCTTCTCACCAGTCAGCTAGCAAATGAAACCTGGCTGGATCTCTGAAGGTGACCACTGAGAGGTGCAGATATTACATACACATCAAGGGTCACAAGGAACACAGTCATGAGGCTAGAACTGCAAGCGATGGATATAGTTCCACCACCCGAAACGCTGAGAGGAGCAAAGTGGTAAAATATCCAAGATGAATGAATCCCTTTGAATTAAATAAAGTTTCCTGTATGTTATTTCACATTGTTAACAAATGTTCTGCAAGGTTTTTTAATATTTAAAAACATTTTAATGCCTAGCTAGTGGCCAATGTGCTTTAAAATTCACTATTTGGACCTACGTTTCCCATTTTTTGTAGGCGATCCCCCAAATCCTACTAAGAGGGGTTCAATTGCTTGCACAGTGTAAATATGGAGCCACTTTGAAAAACATTTGCAGGTCACCTTCTGGGTCACAATCAGCGCCTCCTCTCCCGGGTCTAATTAGAAACATGTGGGATGAAGCCACACTGACATGTGCCCTCCTGAGATATGTATGGTGATTCTTGATGTTAAGATGTTAAGGGTAGCGTTAGAGAAACAGGAGTACATGAATGTTCATCGAAGAAGAGACGCACTCAGTTGCCTAAGTTAGTGATAGCAGGACCAACAATAATGTGATGCAGGTTCTTCACAGTGTCACAAGACCCTCGACCCGTGTGTGTGTGCGCGTGCACACATGTGGGAGTTTTATGCCAATCAATGTAATGTGTAATGTAATGTAACAGCATTTATAGAGCGCTACTAAGGCCATAGGCATCTATGCGCTGAACGAAACAACGTGGGCGGATGAAGAATCCAGCAACCTCACCTACACCAAACTTTATATGTTACATAACTAGAAAAGATAAGTCTTCAAGGCTTTCCGAAAAAGCCAATATTTTGCAGGCCCATATGGAATTTATTCCACATGATAGGTGCGAGACAAGAGAAGGCACGTCCTCCAAGCTGACTTCTTTGAAAAACGAGGGACTCTCAGAAGCCTCTGGGATTAAGACTGCAGGCATCTGCCAGGGACGTATGGGGAAAGCTTAGCCTGCAGATATTCGACCCCCACCTGATGCATAGCCCGATGGGTAATGCACATAGCCTTAAACTCGATGCGGCAATGCACCGGAAGCCAATGCAGTTGACAAAGAAGATCAAAGGAATGGGACATCCGACTCGCTCCTAGAGCCAGATGGACTCTGGCATTCTGTAGTAGCTGTAGTCGTGAAATTAAACATACCGGTTGTCCCAAATAAATGCGTTACAGTAATCAATAGCTCCCAGGACTGTGGCAGCGACAACCTTAGGGTGGGAGTCCAAAAGGGGGATAAGGCAGAGTCCTCCTCAAAACTTTTTGTTTGACGAACCCTGACTTGCAGATGGATACAATTTGCAGTTCCCGAGAGCCAGAGGCTTAAACTTTGATGCACAGGCTTTTAACCGAGTTCACAGGAAGAGGACGTGGACCCAGTGAGAGTGGCCAGAAATCATTGGTCCAAAATACCTGTAATTCAGTCTACCGTCACTATGATCTCTGTTTTTTTCCCTGTTCAATTGCAGCCTGTTTGTTTCCATCCCGTCTCCCACTGCTATCAGGCACTTTCTCGTTTGGGAAGGTAGATCACTACTGGATGAATCTAGCCATAAGAGAAGCTGAGTATCATCAGCATAGGTATTGCATTTTACCCCAAAATCCTGTATCAAGTCAGCCAAGGATCACAGATACAAGTTGAAAAGTAACAGGGACCCCACAAGGCAAAGTTCTTGTTAAAGATAAAAACATTGAGACATTGATACCGTCTGTGTACGTCCTGCCAAGAAGGATGTAAGCCAGGCAAGAGGGGCCCCTGCAATTCCTGCCTTCCTCAAAATCCGGAGAAGGATACCGTGATCGATGGTGTCAAAGGCCATGGAGAGGTCGAGCAGAATCAACACTCCGACCTCTCCCTGGTCATGTAGACACACCAGATCATCCAACACCAAGTTCATAACCAACTCAGTGCCCCTCATAGGGCAAAAGCCGGACTCACAGGGGTGCAACACGCCTCTAGATTCCAAATGGAGTGAAAGCTGTGGAGTAACAATTGCCTCCATAATTTTCATAACAGAGAGTAGAAGTGAGATTGGCCCGTAATTAGAGGCCAGAGCTGGGTCCAGCTGTGGCTTCTTCAGAAGTGGTGAAACAAGTGCATGCTTCAAAGCCCCAGGGATGACTCCTGAAATAAAAGAGCATTTCTCTGCTGATGTGGGGAGTGAAACAGACTCTGTGGGCAGGGACTGCGATACCCACAAAGGGATTGGATCCATAGGGGAAGATGATTTCAATTTCTGAAGGGTCCCCTTGACCGTGTCAACAGTGACCGGTTCAAAGTGATCCATCAAAGGAGCAGGCTCTCTGTCAGCTGACTGTTCCTGAGAGTCACTTATCCCCTCTGATGGCCCAATTGACAGCAATAGAGTCCCGAATTGATTGGATTTTGTCAGCGAAAAATGTGCTAATATGATTACACCTATCTTGTGAGCGCAGAGCGTCATTTTGGGCAGTAACGGAAGATAATTCCTTTGCAATTTTAAAAGGTTCTTTTGCAGTGTAGGGAGCTGAGATAATCCGATCTGCATGGTAATGAGATTTAGCGTTGCAAATAACTTCCTGATAATGGAACACAGATTGCTTATACTTCTGCCTGGAGGACAGGTCATATCCCAGTGTCCATTTACACACTCCAGCCGTATGCCATGCAATGGACTAACGGTACACAGATGTGTGTTAATGAGCCAACACATCTAATCAAATAAAGAGTATTAGATTGTTGACAGTTTTCTGGCAAATTGTCTTGACATGGTTTGAAAGCAATTTGTTAACCCACGGGCATAATTCTTCCGGTCAACACAGCAATGTGTCCTTACTGATCGGAGTAGGAATCAGGGCTTTTGCAACTATTAACGGGCGATAGACACATAAGAAACTAACTAGGAATCATGCTGGACTTTTCATAGACAATACGTATGGTGACCAGGGATGGATTGGCCCCTCGGCCATTCGGCCCGTGGCCGGGCCAAAATCGTCCCTGGGGAGTGGAGGCCGGTTTCTGGCCACACCTGAGCCGGATCGGCGAAGTTTTTTTTTTTTTTCCAAAAGCCTTTCATCCTTCTTAGGTCAATAAATGAGTCCCAACACAGGTTGGGTGATATAGTATGCATATTTGTTCTATAAAAAAGAGCTTAAGCGTAAGTGCTATACAATAACATTATCATTTGGCCTTGGACGTCTGCTTACATTCACAGTAATTTGACAATATGAATCTATACACACTGATATTAATGATACATATGGTGGGTGATCCATTCTTGTATGAAATGTTTATCACATTAGTGAAATCATAACCATATTTTTCGTAGTGTACTTATGAACAATGCTATTTGACGCCACTTCCTGTTTTGTCAAGTGGTGAAAGGTTGTGTTTCATCGCTTCCTGGGACGTCTCTTTGGGGTGGGGTCAAATGACATCACTTCCGATGATGTCATCAGAGGTCAAGGGTCATGGAGCAAGGGATGGGCTATGTAGTGATTTAGGTTTCCATTTTGTCTTTGCAGAATGAGTAGAATGCTGAGTGAGTGACAGGGAATCTTGCTGGTGAGAATGTTGTTGTATGGTTGAGAGTTCTGAGTGAGAGGGTTGGTGAGATGTAGCCTACCTGGGAGGATGCCGGTGTATGTTTGCCTGGAGCTCTGATGAACTTGATATAAGAAACATAAAAGATGAACTGGAAACTCATTAAAGGAACAACTGGAACACCAAGAGATGTCAGAGTCATCACTGGGAACCCAGAGCTTTACAGGCTACTTTTTAGCGGTGAAGGTTGGGTCACTTTTCTTTGGGTGGCCGGGCCTATTTCTTGTACCAGGCCGACACTGATGGCGACCAGCAGTTAGGCCTATTATTTGGCATAGCATCCTAAGGGCCAACAAAAGCAGGACAACCACTCCCAATTATGTTAATTCCCTTGGCATGGATCTTTTAAGAAAGTGGTATCCCGTGGCTTTACCGATATTAATTACTTCGAAAAAAACATTTCAAATAATATAGGGGGTTGTGGGTTAAGGGGTTCAAATGGGTGGGGAGGGTATCGAGGTAGGATTACTAGTGTAGTACAGGGATTTTTTTGGGGGACCCTCCCCAAATGTAACCCCGCCAAAAATAAATAAATATGGAAGTGATTTTTCAAAGTCATTTCTTCAAAGTAAATTACTTCGAAGTAATTACCGTCGGAAAAATGACATGGCACCAAGAAAGTATGCATAGGGATGATAGATCATTGTTTATTTGAAGCTAGGCAATATTCTAGACAATGGCCCTCATTACGACCCTGGCGGAAAGTAACTGACCTGACCGCCATAGCGTAAATAGCGTTTCCGCCATTGCACGACGGAGTAAAGTGCGGCTAATTCTGACCCATCGGGCACGAGCACTACGCCATGGCGGAAGTGCAAAGTCCGCGATGGCGGAAATGTCCCCAAAACGCCCCTCACCGCCGTCGTACGGCGCCCTAGGTGCAATTCCGCCACCCATCATAGCGGTCACCGTAATGAGCGGTAATCGCAAAATACGGTGACCGTAAATATACGGAAACGGAAGTAAAAACATGGTCCCGGAACGGGAAACAGCACGCCGTACACCTATAAAATCAGAATCCCAACACAAGCATCAAAAATCCTACCCTGAGACACATCCCAACCCGTTAGCCACCCTAGTGAAAACAATAAAAATGGGAAAAGTTGCGAAAAAAGCGTGCGACCGCAAGCGGCAGGTCCACTTCTCCCATGAGGAACTCACCGTGCTCACAGAGACCCTCCAGGAGAATGCTGCCGTCGTCTTCTCGACGCAAATGACCAGGACGGCACTTGCGAACAAGAAGGCCATATGGGCCCTGGTGGCACAGCGGGTAAGTGCGGTGGGGACCGCACCCCGCAACCCACAGCAATGCAGAAAGCGATGGGACGACTTGCGGATACGCGTACGGAGCATACTATCAGCCAACCGTAACATTGCCACAGCTACCGGGGGAGGATCGGAATCACCCATCAAATTGACCCCCTGGGAAGAAATCTGTGCCTCCACCATTGGAATGGAGAGTATAGAGGGAGTCGGAGGGATGGAGAAAGGAGTGCAGACATCCGAAGAATCAGGTAGGTGGGCCAAATAAAACAATGCTAAATCCACAATGTCCAATCATGTGAAGTACCATGTGTCCACATAGTGCAACAGAAACACATGTCCAGGAGAACGTCCACATACATTGGCCTGATAGCGCACTTTAAAACTCACATTAAATACATAAATAATTAAAAATCCTAAAAACACCCTCTACACGTGCAGCATGCACACCCTAACTGCAGGCTGCAAAACAACTGCATCCTCAATCCACACAAAAATGAAACCACCTCCAAGGCCCTGACCCAAATCACCCTCAGGTACCACCCCAATGCATGTGATACATTGCCATTCCAATTTCCACAGACCCATAAATAACGCTCGCCCTCCTTTACTCCACCACAGGGTCCGATTCAGACGACGAGCTTCAGGACACCCCTACCAGCACACCTGCAAAGAGGGCCAAGACCAACGGCCAAAGACCCTCCACCTCAGCTGCACGGATCAAGACAGGGCAGCAGCACAAATCAAGTGGCAGCACACAGGAGGGGACTTCAACAGGCACCCCAGCAGCCAGCATGCCCACAACAGCAGCACCACAGGTCCCCCCAATGGATGCCACAGAAGGCACTGCTTCTGGTGGCAGCAGCACCATAGGTGACACTGCATTAATGGCAGCATGCTCCGACACAGAAAACGGTGCTGTCGATGTAGGATCCATCCATGACCTGTCTCAATCCCCCTGTTTGTTTCATCCCGTACACCATGAGGATACCACGCAGGGGCACCCACAAGACGACGACTGGCCATCCCCCACAAGCCCTGTGGCAAGGCAACATGAGGTGATCAGACCCTCTGTGACACCACCGCAAATGGCCATGGCCCAGCAGAGGCAACAGTCCCTCGACCAGGTGATCGTGCAACAGCAGCAACTGGCCACGCTCCTCAAGGAGCATGCTGATGAATGTGGGGGTACTAAGGCAGCCATAGAAACATCAACTGAGACACTTAGGTCAGAAATGGAGAGAAGCACAGAGACACTAAGGGCACAAATGGAGAGAAGCACAGAGACACTAAGGGCACAAATGGAGAGAAGCACCGAGAGCCTGAGGGTACAAATGGAGAGAAGCACCGAGAGCCTGAGGGGGGAACTGCATGTGACGTCCAAAGACGTATGTGCTGAACTTGCCGCTGTGCGCCGTGTGCTCACTGAGCTCTCACAAACCCTTAGGGACATGCATGGACGTGAGCAGGCAGAGACATCATCCGTTGCAAGTTCCGTCCAGGGCAGCCCCCAACGTAGATCTGGGAGGAACCTGCGCTCCACAGGCAGGGGTGCCCCTGATACCCGGAGAGGGGGCTTGCAATAGCGTCTGCCCACTGACAATGAGCATCTTTGGACACTGGTGTTCGGGGGGGAGGTAGGAGGGTGGAGGGGGTGTGTTGGGCTTTCTTGGGTGGCGGGTCGATGGGGTGTGTAACATAATTTCACATATGCTATAAACATTTCACAATCATCCAATGAGATGTGTGGACATTGATCTTTGTGTACGAGGCCTTTATAAGCGTACAGTCCATATTGTGCATGTTCCAGACACACACAGTGCCACAAGTCCCGTGTCCATGTATCAGCCACCAGGCGTGAGTGCTAGAAGCATGAATCTATGAGAATCTGACGAATTTCACGGCCCTCCTGTGCCTCGCAGACTCCTTGAGGTGCTGCCACATCCCCACCCTCATCATGACCATCTTCAGGTGCTTGCAGTCCTGCGTCAGGGGGCATGGGCACATTTCTACGTACGCACATGTTGTGTAGCATGACACATGCCATGACCATCTTTGCAACCTTCTCATGGCGGTACAGGAGTGCCCCGCCAGACCTGCTGAGGCAGCGGAAACGAGTCTTCAGTAGGCCGAATGCCTGTTCTATGACTACACGGGTACGTGAGTGGGCATGGTTGTAGTCCTCCTCATGCTGGTTCTGTGGGTTCCGGAGTGGTGTAAGGAGCCATCTCTTCAGTGGATACCGGGCATCACCTGTATGTGGACAATAAAGGATGTTTGTGGAATGACATAGCTACGTACGCATCCCCCCCCCTTCCTGCCAGGTCATTGCCGCATCACATACCCCACATTATCATGCGTGAAATGAGACTCACCGAGTAGCCAGGATCTGTTCCCTGCGTGTCGCTCCATGTAGCGTGGTATTGTAGAGTTCCTCAAGACCATAGAATCATGGGTTGATCCAGGAAATCGGGCACAACAATGTGTAATGATCCTGTTGGAGTCACACACCATTTGTACATTAAGAGAATGATATTGTTTTCAGTTGCGGTACTGGGCCTCCATGGCATGTGGCACAACCAATTCCACATGGGTGCAGTCGATGGCACCAATGCAACCCGGTATGCCGGCAAGTGCATGGAATCCCACTTTTGTGTTCGTAATTTCCTGCTCCGAGCGTGGTAGAGAGATGTAGTCGTCTGCGTGCTTCAGGAGGACATCGAGCACTTGCGATAGTGTCCGTGACAACAGTGGCTGTGAAATGCCATGCAACTGTCAGACTGTGTGCTGGTAGGTGCCTGTGGCCAGGAAGTGTAGTACAGACACCACCTTCAGTAGGGGTGGGATGGCGGTTGGGCTATCTATCATGCTGGCAAGGTCAGCGTGTGTCATGTCCACAATGGCGGTTATGGTGTCCCGGTCCAAACGGTAGAGGGTGTGGATCTGCTCATCAGTGAGGTTGAACGGATGAGCTCAGAGGCGTGGGATTGCGGGCTGCCTGCGTGGTGGTAGTGGCTGTGCTGGTGGGCCTTGCTGGCCCTGCCTTGCCCTCCTCCTCCTCCTCCGTCTCCTCTGTGCGGCCGGTTGTTGTAGTAGTTGGTGTTCGTCTTCTTCTTGAAGTTGGAGTACTTGCAGTGCTATCAGGTCCCCCAGGGCCAACATCGCTAGTCCTGCCGGTAGCATTTTGGAGTGGGTGTGGTTGTGGGAGGGGGTTGGGTGTGCAATTTATGTGTTTTCAGGCTGTATAGCCTCCACCTGTGGTGATTCATTCCACCTGTGCAAGCTGCAATCCCCTTTGGGCGAGCACGTCCCGCACACAACACTGCAATTCGACGCATGGCATCTTGCTATTACAATCATGTATTTAATCCCGATGGCAGTGGAATAATGGTTCATATGTTCATTCTGCTATGGTCCCATTGTTTCACATACTATCTTTACAGTCGCGAACAAACTTGTGAAGGGTCAGTGGAATGTAGTACTCGATTAACGCTGGACCCTCATGCAGCACTGTACCGAGGTTCACCGACGGGCGGGGCGTCCCATTTGTGAGTGAAGCCAGTTGCCATTTTCACACACTGCCGCACTACATGGATGAATTTGTGATTTCAAGCGGTCACAGATGCCTTTTCGACGTGATGTTGCAAATGTGGAATTCGAAGGACAGCGCTTTCGGTTTTCAGCTAGCGGCGAGGAGACGCCCACAGGTCTGACTGCAGATATTAAGTTCTATTGTTTAATGTCCTTGGGACAGGGGCCATGGCGAGAATGCAATGATTGATATGAATAGTATGGGATGCGCAATAGCGTAGTGGACGATAAGGCAGGACGTTCCCAAATACATGTTACTTCACAACACTAGAATTCCGGGCTGGAGCACAGTGGATTTTGCAGACTGCATTACGCACAGACTCAATGGAAATTTCACATGTTATGTGAGTAAATAATCAGGCGTTTTCATACCGGGATGAGGGTATGATGTATGGATGCATGGACAGATGATTTAATTGAGAGTTTACCATGTACATGGCTTTTTGGAATCTATCCACTTCCCCTGCGCTATGTGATGCAGAGCTGCCATAGTGGGACCATCGTCTATCTGCCCTTGTTGAACCCTCCCTGTCTCGACGCGCCTTCAAACACTTGTGTCTATGCACGTTACTAATCCCATCTAATGGATTCTGTTTTAACAGACGCATGCACACAAAGACTCGTTTGTAATAGTGTATTCACCTCGATTTATATAGTTATGATTCGCAAGTGATTTTTGGGTGGGAATAATCCTTTTGAGTGGGCTAACATGCATATGGCTGTAGATTTAGTGTGATCATTGAAGTGAGTAATTCAAATTAAGTTCTGATGCCCATATCATTCTTTTTCATTTCATTTGGGTGACAGGTATCTCCTCCCCTTTTGCCGCTGCCATCTGTATGCCACTCCTGCAGATGGCTTTTACTCCCGACACCTGCTGCTTCGTGTTAATCAGTGGAGCACCATTACGATCTTATGGGACGATCGCCAATGGGCCACATGCCCTTACGCAGTACTAGTGGCTAGGAGCAACATATCGACCTTTCAGCTGGACTAGTGCCTACCTAATGGGACGGCCCTGCGGTCCTAGGCGCTTCCATGTTGCCTTTTTGAACGTGTATGTAGCCCCTGTGTACCATGAAGGAACAGGGCGTCACACAAGAAGTAGCTGGTCATTTATTGCGGATGCAGCCCACAATACTGAAATGTATTTTGGAGTTCATGACCTAATGGCTGTATGGGCTTGGTGATTTTGTAGTGCATTAAATTTCTATTATGATATTAACCGTGTAGCGTTATTCTTTGCAAGTAATGTAGCATATTCCTATTTGTGGAGCGATGTATTGTGAGTAGATCTGCATTGGGTTCCGGCTTCTGGTTATAGTTGCGTGGTACTGTACTGGGCGCGTTTGCCTACGAAGCCCAGTGAGGTCAGGGATAGGGGCTGCCATTATGACTGTTTTAATGATGTCATGCTCAGGGGCGGGGGATTAGCTTTTGTGTAACAGATGCCGGTCAGCCAGGTGGATTGGTGGAATGATGTGATTATCAGAATATGACTGGTCACAGGTGCCTGTGTTTGCGTGCGTTTCTTGGAGGGAGACTGAGGTCATGTCCATTGGAATAGCTTATGTATTCGTGCCATCTGTGCCCTGCAGCTCCCATTGGCCCCTCTTGAGATGGGCCTGGCTGCTCAGTCACTCTGCCAACTTGTGTGGTACATGCTTATGCTGATGGTTGGTTTGTTTACTGGCAAGAGTACAGGGCTGGTGCAGTCTCCCTCAGGTTACTGCTTTGAATGTTGCCTTACACTGGTGTCAAGCGATGGGGGCCTGTTGTTGTTTTGTCTCATATTTCAGTTCATATTGCTGTACTTGACCCTTCACATGCCTGTGCTGCATCAGTACGGCAATGGTGACATGGCAAATATGGATGGCCACTCACAAGGCACTTGGAGCCCCTACATTCATTTGTTGGTTGGCATGCATGGGTGACTTGTACATTTCACTGGTTGCATTGTGTGACTTCATTGCACCTACGAGGAGTTGTGCAATGTGGCCAGGGAGTGGTGTACAGGCACTCAGTAGGGCCATTTACGGTTGGTTCGCGTTGCCGTACTTCTCACCATGGCGGAATGGTACTTTCCGCCATGCTTGATGGCGTTAGGTAAATGTCCGCTAGGGTCAGAATTCGCGTACCGTTGCGCCATGGTGGTAATTACGGTTTCGCATGGCGCGCGTGCGCGTACTTGGTGCAGTTAGCGTTGGCGTTCACTACGGTGTCGCTAATGGCATCGTACTTTACGGTGACGGGTCATAATCGCACCGAGCGCTATTCGATGGCGGTATTGCATTTCCGCCATCGTTTTTCGATTTCCGCCAGGGTCGTAATGAGGGCCAATGTATTTCAAATAGCAACAACAAAGTTACAGATGGTTTTTTTAAGCAGCTACTTTTTTTTTAAAAAAGGATGCTGATTCTAGTTTCAAACATATTGCATACGCTACTTGCTTAATTAATAATGATTCAATACATATTCCATTTTTTTTGGTGCATGTAAACAAGTTAAACCACTGAGAAGGTGAACATGTCAGTGATAAGGGGTAGAAATGCATTAAACCTGAGCTATCTTTACTGAAAGAGCTGGAAAAGGACAGGTTAATAAACACTGTATTCCCGACCACCAAAGACTCATTGTTTTAAATTACTCAGGGCTGAATATTGTAAGATTAACAGAATTCAGGTGCCTTTGCTGTCTGAATTGCAAGCCGATTTCAGGTTGCACTCCCCCTGGCTGATCATTGGCTCCCAATCAAAAAGAGACTGCTGTCAGATAGAGACTGCATCACGATATCATGTGAGGTGGGGATCTGAAACATGATGTTTCCTAGATGTGTTGGCCTACAACTCCCAGCAGCCCTAGTCAGCATAGTCAATGGCGTATGAACATGGGAGTTGGAGGCCAAAACATCTGGAGAGGTGCAGGTTGCAGGCCCTCTTGTCTAAGGTGTTGTTTTATGGGCAGGAATTTTGCAGTGGGATCTTATTCCCAGTTCCATTGTTTTCCAATCAGACTAGGGGTCTGGGAATAGGAGAAACATTAGAGCTTATTATTTTTTTAAAAAACAATTGAATGCATGGGTCAACCTTTTAGCAGAAACAGCGAAGATAACAAAGTGACATATGTTTTCAAAAAAAGAACAATAGAAGGACAGGTGGCAGCAAACGTACTTCAAAAGCTAAGGTAAAGCTGGAGACCAGGTCGAGTGTTTTTGTCAAGAGCACATAACTCTCAAGCAAACTGCGTGTCTTTCACGGCAGCCCACTGACTTTTTAGTATCGTTTTGTTATTAATACCTTCCAGAATCGAAACGTCCCCCGTGAGTTATTTTCAGCGTCCGACCTTCGGCAATAGTGTGTAGTGAGAGCAGAGAGCCCCGCGCAGCGGGTTTCCTGTGACCTACTTTCGGCAGGTGGAACAGCAGGGTTCTCTCTGAATAGCCTTTGATGCGGTCGCTCAGTGGGTTTGATCTTCGGTGCCCAACTCTGTGTTAGTGTTCAGAAGAGCTGGAGCTGTGGCAGGAGGTGGGCTGCCACAAACATGTTTCAAAGCATGACACCGTGAGCGGAAATTCACTGAAATACCAGAGAATTGAAAGTCTGCCCAGTTTCATTTAACCTTGCTCTGCTGCCAGCACTCCCACCTTGCCCAGTACATGGAAGGCTTCTACAGAATCGAATGAAGGCCTCCGTACAGGGTGTAAGTGGTGTGCAACCCGCATTATGCCAAGCTCTGTGTGTGTAACTATCTTCCAAGAAGAATACCATGAACACCCCAAAATACAGGTCAAGAAGTTAGACCTAAGTTTGATGGGGGCAAGTCATGAAGACCCTCAGCCAAAATATGCTAAGTGGACTGATGCACGTGGGCAGCCCATTTACTGCATCTGCATTCCCCCGCACACACATTCCTGATTCAGGACAGGCACTGGTGTGCAGGGAGAGGGTATGGCTGCAGGCACAAGGCATCGAGTGGCGTCCCTATGCGCATTTCTAAGTGTTGGACACGCCATAGACACCTACATTGTCATGGGACAACTGGCACCACATGGAGCCATTGCCATACCCACGTGGGGTCAGTGAGTTGAAGTGACTGGCCTTGAAGCGTCATCACTGCTATTAACATTTCCACCCATGCTAGGCATGAGCGTTTCCATCTGGGCAGATCGATGAAAAGAAGAACACTGTCAGCATAGCGTATTTCCCCGAGCCTGCTCTGTGCCAGGGGAGACAAAGCTACGGGACCATTCATGCTAAGGTCCTACGGTGCCGGGCACTCGGGTGAACAGAGCATGTTTGATCCCTGGAAGAATTGCATTATTTTTTAAATACTTTGGGTAGACGGTGAGCAGGGTGAAAGGGGCAATTTCTTTTTTTTACCTGGGATTGTAGGTCAAACAGACCTCCATCTTTTAGGGAATTGTAAAGAATGGCTCATAAATTCCATATAAGTATGAAACCTTGATTCACACTCTGTTTTCATAAAACTTGAGTTTCTTTATAAACATCTCATGTGTCTTGCTTTTCCAAGCAAAGGCTGATACTGCTCACCTCTAGACATAAAGAGCTAAAGAAGTAGACACAGACAGTGGGAGCCTTCTGGGCAGGTAGACGATCCTGGGGAGGGCAATATTTCATCTTGATGGCTTCCAATCTACCCCATCAAGAAGGATCAGTGACGTAGAACCGACCTTCAAGAGTCCATTCGATTGCCAAGATCTGGGTGATTATGAATTCAATCTCTTTGGTAAAGCCGTCCCCACATGTATAACTCCTTACTGGCGCATTGTGGAGCAGAATCCACAGGCCTGCTCTTGCACAGCGCACATTATGCACGAAGAATCCTGGTTGGGTTCTATTCACTTAGTATCTTGACACTTTGAAAGCAGCTTGCACTATTTCTTGCACATGTGGCAGTGTTTCCTTGGTGCAGAGGGCGATTTCCTGCCCCTATGGCAGCATCTTTACATCACTGCCGGCGGCGATGACCCTGCTCACCGCCCTCGAGTTCTGAGTATTGCCCAAGAAGGCTCCAAACCCACTGCAAATACGTGTAGGAGACTACCCAGTCTTGTGCCATGATATAGGCTACAGAATGCTCAGGTTACCTTCTCGGCACGTTTAGCTGCTGTACGGGCAATGCAGAGCCAGCACCATGCCTGCTGGAACTGGGAGCAAAGGGGCTTGTGTTCCCTGAGGCCTAAAGTAATGCAGAAAACATGTCATGGATGAAACTTTGACCACTCATTTTCCTGCATTTGTATAGCGGGAAGTGGGCACGGATCATCATGTTCGATTCCTCCTTCCTCTCCTCAGATACACCAGCGTGAGGTTGTCATTTTGGTTTACATGCTGTGGATTCCTATATAATCCACCTGCTTTTTAAATCAGCATCAAGCTGGCAGAATCCATAGGAATCCATTGTAAACGCTGCCTCCCCACGCATAAATGGCAGGCAGTGCTTGCTCAAAAGCCAATTTAGTCTCCACTTAATCCTCCATTTTGCATTCCGAATGACCAACGATGAAAACTACTTGGAGGAGACGTGTTTGTAACAAACTGAAACCGGTACAGGTCCCCTCCATGTAAGTCACAAGGGCGAGAAGAGAAGCGCCTATGACAGTCAAAGACAACCCTTGCGCCTAGTGTGGAGAGTTTTATATGTTCAAAGTGAGACCAAATGAAGACTAGTCAGTGTGCATCCCATGACGGGCTCAGCCAGGTTGGTACAGATATCACTGGATTGTGTAGAGAAGATACCGACCTAAATCCCATTATCCAATCAGAAAGGTCTATGATTTTTATCCTGCTCCTTAACTTGAGACAAGGCAGTCTTGGTCTCCCAGAAAGACTTAAGTATGCCCACCCTACTTAGAATTCCTCAGATTAGTCCAGATAGATATGTAAAAAGAAACGGTGACGGTTTTAGAAAAGTCAGCAGTGATACCACCCGGCCCCTGAGCTTTCCCACTGCTCCCAGATTTTACAGTCTGGTCATGGACTCCTTTATTTATTTATTTATTTATTTATTTATTTATTTATTTATTTAAACATGTATAAAGCGCAGCGAACCCGCAGGCATCTGATGCCATTCTCTCGGAATTGTCAGTTCCTCATCCTAGAATGTGGGAGAATGCCTTCTATCTGGGCTGCGTACAAGCCTTCATGGAGGTTTGCGTGCTCCTGAGTCTCTTGCTGTTCTGCTGAGGACTCCCATGGTCCGCCCATGGCTCACCCCTTTATCCTGTTGATATAAACTGGAAAACTGTTTCTCTAATATCGCTCATTAGCCAGATTGTATCCAATGTTTGGCAGCCCAAATCACCATGTAGCCAACCCTCTTGCTCAACATGTCATTACATGTCCACATCAAAGGCCGAACACTAGACTGGGTGGCTGACTATAACTGTACCACTAGAATAGTCTCCATATCTCCCCAGATCTGGACTGACCATTACCTGATCTCCTTCTCCCTTGATACCGATAGACCTACCTTTAAGCCAGCCCTTGCCCCCCTATCCTTGCTAGATGCAAAAAGAACATTACAGTCAATAACTTACTCCCTTTGATACTCCCTACTCTTGATGCTCTTCCAGACCATAGTCACCCTGACGACTTAGTCAAAGAATTCAACCAAATTATGTCCACTTCCTTAGATGCAATAGCATCACTAAAGACTAAACGAAGTAAGCCTAAGGCACACCTGAACTCTTGGTATACACCACATCTGAAGTCCTTACAGAAACCTAAAAGGCAATGTGAGGTATCTTGGAGACTACTGCCATCTGAGGAAAATAAAACTAATCTCCTTACTATATCGGCTCTCTATAAAAAGGAAATACTCCAAGCCAAACGGGAAACTTACAATACTAGAATAATCCAGGCTAAATCAAGTATTAAGGAATTATTTGCTATACTTAAAGAGTTGGAATCTCCCATCCCTATACGGAATAACTGCACAAAAGACATGAACTGGTGCTCGGACATTCAGCACGCTCTAGTTAATAAAGTCAAGACCTTACAAATAAAAATTGCCAAAAAAAAGAGTCTCTAACCACAACTTCTCCATCATCTTATCCATTTACAGCTGATACCGCTCCTAACAGCCTTAACTACCTCCCACGCTTTAAGTTCACAAAGGTTACTACACTTGAGACGGAAAAATTATCCTTTCTCTCAAACCTTCCAACTGTAAGGGAGACCTTTGCCCAGCACAAGGTGTAAAGGATGCTGCTAGAGACCTGGCCCCGTTCATCACTAAACTGATCAACGCCTCCTTCGCATCTGGCAAAATCCCAGCTAACCTAAAAGAATCTTGGGTGCTCCCACTTTAAAAAAAAACAGACACCGGACCCCACCATCCCGACCAACTACCGACCTATCACAACTGTGCCATTCCTGCTGAAAATATTAGACAAAATGGCCTATTCACGAATTCAGAAACACTTGGAATCTAATTCCTTACTAGGTTCACGGCAGTCGGGTTTCCGGCCACAGTATGGAACTGAAACAGCCCTATTACACCTAAAGACGCAGATTGACGAACTCAGAGATAAGGGGACTCCCGTCCTCCTTCTCTTATTAGATCTCTCTGCAGCATTTGATTTAGTTGACCATGAAGTCCTATGTGGTCACCTGGATACAGCTGCCCACTTCTCTGTGGAAGCCATAGTCTGGATACAATCCTTTCTCAGTTACAGGACTATGAGAGTCTTCTCCCCGACTGCAGCCGCTGACCTGATCCCTATCACCCGTGGAGTGCCCCAGGGATCTTGTGTCATCTCCCCTACCCTCTATGATATCTTCACTAAGCCCCTTGTCGATGATCTGGACTCTCTGGGTGTCACCTACACTAACTATGCAGGTGACACTCAGATCCTCCTACTTCTTTCTGGTGATTGCGTTAAGGATTTGGCCTTGGTGAACAAGATTTATCTCGTCATCCAGGCATGGATGGCCACCCACGGTCTATGCCTGAATGACGATAAGACGGAGATCATCATCCTGGGCACTTCGGCATCCCTTAATAAACTAAATTCTAACTATTCTACCTTCAATATTGATAATAACACTATCACTGTGGCTAAAGAGGTGAAGACACTGGGCTTTTACCTAGACTCAACTCTATCCCTCAACAAGCAAGTCAATGCGGTGGCTTCATCCACAGCCTATACGTGCAAATTGATTAGAGCTAGCAAATCCTTTCTTTCAAATAGCAGTTGTATCACCTTAGCCGAGCCCTGATTTTATCAAAACTGGACTGCTGCAACGCTTTATTCATAGGTGCTAATAAACAAATCATCAAAAAGGTTCCGATACTGCAAAATAATGCTCTTAGAGCAGCATTAGGAATTGCTAAACGAGAACACATCTCCGTGATTCGAAGAGCAAATAATCGGCTATCCACACTCGCCAAAATTAAGTTGAAGGTCGCAACTCTAACCTATAAATGCTTGAATAATGCTATACCTAGCTACTTGGCCGAAAGATTTAACAAGAGGTCCATAACTAGGACTACTAGACTCTCTAACACTAATCACCTTGCAATCCCTAGATTCAAGTTAGCAAGAATTGGGGGTTGTAGCTTCCCTGTTAAGGCAGCCGAACTATGGAACTCATTACCACCTCCACTAAGAGTGATTCAGTCTGGCCATAACTTCCGCAAGAGTACTATTAAATGGCTCAAAGAATCAGACCTTTAGCCTATACCAGACACTGGATTGCTTTATGACTGTAAATAATGATTGTAAATAATGACTGCCTCAAATTGTATAACTAAGCTATGTAAACTACTTGTTACCTGCTTGCCTTCTCGCCTGTGTTTATTGCACCGCTGTTTCTCCTTTTACTTGCTACCCCTATCTTGTGTGTTCGAACTGACTACTTCTGTAATTTTATCATGTAACTAAGCTTTGACTTACCTTATGCTCTGCGCCCGGTTACCCCTGGGTCTGGTGCGCAATACAAATAATAAACAAATACAAAATACAAATACAAAATACAAATACAAAATATATAGCAGAGTAACTTGTTTCTCTTTGCCCCTTCCTTTAGTAATGTGCCTCTGTTTCCCATTCTATATTATCATTCAGCCTGTCTCGGTCACTGAGTACCCGAAAAATAATTTGTTAGTCATACATAGTAAGCAGTTCTCTGCTCTAATGGTAATCTAATCCCTGAACCTGTTGTTATGCAACCCATTTGAATTCTTCTGGTTGATGGTCCTCTTCCATCTAGTGTTTATTCATCTGTGCTTTTAGCATCTTAGTACAGCTCCTGTGTTCAGTCGTCCTGATTTTTACGATCCTTTCACTTTTTCTTGTATATTTTAGTCCACTGGGACATTGTATCAAATATATAACCATTTTGGAGTTAAAGTTAGTGACATTTTGTCATTTCCATTTCTTATGTAACCCTACATCCTCCTCATCTAATCTTACAATCTGAATGCACATAATACAGGTTCTGCAAGGGGTAATAGCCCTTACCCTCTGGAAGGCCCCATTTATGGGGCACAGTGGGTTCTTTGCATTCCTGCCTTTTTATGCTTTTTCTAACAACTCTGTCTCTGATGTTGGAGCCCCTTTTGAATGCAAAAAATGGCATTGGGAATTTCGCCTTGCCACTTTTGAGTATTTTCCAGTTCTCTTTTTATCACATTTCTGATGTTTAACGATAGATTTGTAAAAGTACTAATACATACCATTCCTCCTTGCATCTATGTGATTTCATCTAACTTTTTAATTCGATTCCAGGAGAGCTTGTCTGCTGGTATTGCCAGCCTGTTTTGCAGGTTTCCTAGGTGTTTCTCTCGACAGCACAATTTAGATAAAAGTTAATTTGCTTCTTCCTAAAACACTGATTTAAAACATCTGTTCCCGTTTAACCTCAGAAATGAGCCAAACAGACACTTTTCTTTAAAGTGGTTAGGGTGGTGACTTAACCTATTTAGTAGAGTGTCGGTTTTTGTATGAAAGGGCTTTACTTTAAGTATCTCTTTTTAGGGCAATACAGTCAGGTCTATACATTCATCACTCATGTGGGAAGTGAATTGTAGATGTCTACCTTGTGCATTGGGCCATTTTAAAAAGTCTTCCGCTCTGCATTTAGTTTACTGCCAAATGATTATTATGTCATCTGTAAAGGGTTTCCACTTCATGATGTCATGTTTAAAGGGGTTATTTTTATAATATATAATGTTCTCCTCCAAACTGTTAACATAGAGTTTAGCCACGCTTGGGGCTACTCTAGGCCCTGTCGCAATTACCTTGCATCTGTTTGTAAATGCCCCTAAGGAATTAAAAGTAACTTTCCATGAGAATAAATTCTGTGCAACAATATACAAAATGTTTTGGGATAAAAGAGGGGGTATCTTCTACCTCCAATGTAGAACTGACTACCTCCAAAATGTCTTGTTGTTAGACGTTAGTATCAAATGATGCGATGGGCCTCATTACTGGTCTGACTGTAACTGTGCCGGTATTACCAGCAGGTTGCTGCTGGACCCGTAAATATTTACCAGCGCCTGACTTGCTGGTAACACTGGGGTATTACAACCCCGGCGGTCCGGAAAGTCAGGCGCCGCTAAATAGTAATTCCCCATTCCCATAGAGTCCGGTAGGAACATGTGGAACATGGAAGCACCGGCACCGTTATTAATGGTGCCTGTGCTTCCGTGACGGTCTGCCTACCGTGGGTGCTGTGTTGGCAGCTCCGGCAGGCAGACCTGCAGTATGCCGGTCCAGAAACAACGGTGCCGGTACGCTTACCGGCACCATTGTTTCTGGACAGGCATACTTGTAATGAGGCTCTTATCCTATTAACAAGTCTACATTCTTGTCAAAGGGCTTATCCTCAAATATTTTGATCACATGGATCGTGTTTTTCACACATGACTTCATATTAGGTATGGATCACTGTAAAAATGCATTGGCATATTGTGAGAGGAGTTCCAATACAGATAAGACATCTGAAATTATAGGTCGACCTGGGTGGTTCTCTGAGTTATTATGTATCTTAGGAATGGTGTAAAGCACTGATAGCAGAGGATTCTTTTGTATCAGGAAATCTGCTTCCTGCTCTGATATCCAGCCATTATCTTGTGCTCTTAGAATCCCTGATTGAATAATATCCTGCAGTTTGCCAGTGGATTCACCATATGAAATAGGGTTTGCCAGTTGTCTTTCGCCTTCCCTTATCTAGACTTGTTGATTCTCAATTACTATTGCTTCACCTTTGTCTGATTTTTGTATTATTATAGAATCATTATTTGCCAGGTTTCTAAGTGCCCTCTCCTCATTCTTACTTATGATTGCAAAGCTCCTGTTTGATTCAGTTTCCAGTTGCACTATATCTTTCATGACCTGTTTTGGAACACCAGATCCTCTGCAGCTCTCGCACATGTCAGAGGGTTAAAAACCGAGGGGCTCTTCAGTCTTGAGGTGTTCTCCGAAGGTTCCTAGCTCGGGTTCTCAAAGTATTGATGGAGGTGCATCTTCTTCATAAAGGATTGGAACGCTGTACACAATTGGAAGGGATTATGTTCCTTTGTGAGTGCGAAACCACGTCCCGTCTCTAATACTGGGGTAATACTGGGGTCTCACTTTGTGTCAATGAATATTCTTATTGATTTTATAACAGGGGCGACTGCTTTTCATCATTTCTGGATCTTGCTCTTCCCATTGCTCTGGCTCCACAGCTTTCTCTAAAAAAGTGTGTCCTCTTCTAGAGCCTCATCTTCTATTTCTTCCACACTGTGTCCCCCCTCACATTATATGCTGGATTTTCAAGTCTACACTCAGTGGACAACCCTTCTCTTCTGTCATTATGATCTCCTGCTCCACAGCATTTGATGATGATGTAGGAGGTATCCATGAACCTCACTCTTCTTGTTTGACTCTGATTACCTGTACTCTCATTATGACCCTGGCGGTAGCCGTGCCGATAAATACCGTCTCAGCTGCCGAAAGAGTCATGAATTTTCCGGTACCCGGGAATGGGCAATTACCGGGGCATTACAGCCCCGGTGGACCCAGTAATTGCCCATCACCGGGCGCCAGAAAATATGACTCCCCATTCCCATTTGATTCCTATTGGACTCAATGGGAATGGGGAGGCCGAATGCACCGGTACCATTCATGAATGGTGCCGGTGCATTCGTCGAGTTCTGCGTGCGGGTGCCGTTCCGCCCGCCATGTCAGACCTGGCAGGCTGAATGAAAGGCACCCGCTCGCAGAACTCATAGTTCTCCGGTCCGGAAACAAAAGTACCGGCAAGCTTACCGGGACCGTTGTTTCCGGATCGGCAAACTTATAATGAGGCCCATTGTGCTGGATGGCATGTGGTCATCTCTAATAAAACTTCTGTCATGTGCACATTTCTTTAGATACTTCTTAACACTTTTTTATGAGCTCCGGGATGGTATAATTCTTGAACTCTTGCATCTCTCTATTTAATTCTTCCAGTCTTTTTCTTTAACAGATCTAGGGGTATCAGTTTTTATATCCCCTTCTGCAAACTCGTGTAAGGAGCTTTGGCACCTTAAAGCATGGTTTTGCAGATGTGCCTGCGTTTTATTTTTTGACAAGTATCATAATGTAGGTACAAAAAATAGTGATGTGCCTTTGGTGACAGAGGTATAGCCTGTGGCCATGGGCAGTAGCCAGATTTTCTGAGTCATGGCATAAGGTCATGACCCAGACAATCTGGCTACAACCATGACCAGGAGGAACGACAAATGGGGTTAAAGTGGCCATGTCCACCTGGGACCGGCTATGTGGTAAAGTTATTCGAAAGTGGGATAGGTTTGAAAGGGAAAAAATGTGCTTGTTGTAATATGGCCATAGGGTTCTCTCATCACCTTCTGCAGGCTGCCATGGAAGGGGAAGAGGGGCTCTGTACGGAGCCCTGCCTTCCCTTTCCATGGTGGCCATCTTGGAAAAGTAGTTTCCTTCCAACAGCAGGACGCCGCAGGTGTCCCGTTATAGGAAGAAAAGCCTTTTGTTTTAGTACCCCGGGTTTCCACCTTGGGAACCTGCGGTGCTAATGGCTTTCATCCCCATTGCGGGGGCTGGAATGGGGGATAATGGTCCGGAGCCCTTGTTATCTGCCCTCGCTTTGCATGGGCCGATAACTTGGGCAGTTGTGGCCCTGTAATATATATATAGATATATTTATCTATAATTTATATATTCAGTGAATAAACTTAGTTAACTTTTTGCACTAACAAAAGCCTATGCAATTCAGTGAAAAAACGTGGTTAAAGGGACGTTATTGTTACAAGTAAAACTGAAAAATCCCAGAAATTCACCAGTTATGGTAAGTTAAGCAACTACAACCCGCGCCACCACCATGCTCTGCTAAGACTAACACCCAGGAAATCAAAAATGGCATCTCAAATGTCATTGATAACACTTGGTATGGTATCTGGTGATGCATAGTGCTCACCCCTTGTAGGTTATATTGCCTCATATGGGGTTCACCTTATTTGGGAGCACCAGGGGGGTGGGTTTGCCCCTTATGTTACTTATACAATAACAAATACACCCCCCCATACTTCCGCTCATTGGTACAACTTTCTGCTTCTTCCCATGCCAGTGTGCCTTTTATTTGTATT